>NC_090930.1:696699214-697916638 GCF_040938575.1 Ambystoma mexicanum
CGGACTAAAGTACTAATAACAGCACTGAGTATATTATTCCCTTTGGGAGAACTTAACTGCCAGGCTATTAATGATGTGTTATTTATAAAACGCCTTAAACTGAAGCACATACGTACATACAATATCACCCAACCGAAATCGTCCTCGGAAGGATGAAAGGCTGAGTTGGACTTGCCGGGATTCGAACCTGGGACCTGCAGATCACTGCTCAGATCCCAATAGCGCGTGCTCAACCCGCTGAGCTATCTCACTGGCACTTTTACTGGCTTATTTTATGCAAGTCTGTGCAAAAAGGACGAGCATACTCGTCCTTAGCACTTGTTTTGAACTACTATAAAGTAGCTAAATGTTGGTTGCTCACAATGAACTTCGTGGAACATTTGCTCTTATATTAAGGATTGTTTTTTTCTATAGCATGTGTGTAATGGCACTGAGATCATGTGTGCAACACCCCACAACCTCTCCGATCTCCGTCCGAGTGGTCTACTTTAGGTTAATTGTAACAGTGGAATACACGGTCGAGACACTTTGGTTTATGTTGTTTTCTTTTTAGAAGACTATAGCCTTGAATCCCTTTTTACATTCAGTGACAATAAGTGCAATAGAACTTTATTATGAACTAACAATGATTCAAGAACCCGTTTAAAAAAAAATGGACATGCATCTGTTAAAGCACAGCTGTAATAGTGACCTTGACAACGCGCTTGGATTATCCCTGTTAAGTATACATTATTTCCGATTCTACTGCACACACCTTTGGGGTGAGTGTTTCTTGAAAGGTGTTGTAATGCAAGGGAAAGACATTTTTTTTTAATTTGCCATTCCCTGGTATTCCCCAGCCGTATGAAAGCGCGTTGTGTGTATTTGCAACCTTTTCTCCCACCTGCTTCTGCACTGTTCATCATGTACGTGGTCTGATTATTGTGTCACTTGATGGCGACAGCTGCCACTTGGAAGGAAGGCAAGCCTTCTAGGGAAATACAAAACTTGCAGATGGAGGGGTTCTGTGCGACAGGCTGAAAAGAGCAGAGTGACAGGCCGAGTGCCTCAAGGATAAATACACACAGTGACCGGTAAAAACGATCAGGGAGAGACTGCATTATTTGGACACAGCTGGGATCAGCAGGTTTTTCACATGCTCAGGGCTTCTGAGGTGACATTCCTGGAAGTATTCATGGTCCAATTTTTCGTATATTCAGACAGCATGGAAACAAGGAAAGGTGCAATTCATACTGCAAAAAGGGGTCAAAATTTGAAACTCATAGGCAGGGAAGATTTTCAAAAGCTACGTTATAAACCTTTTTTTTTTAAATTATCATTAGTATATCTATGTATTTATTTATTGGTCAATACTAAGGTACTTATACAGCAACAAATTGCGTTTCAAAGCGCACACAGGGCAAAGGGAAGGAAAAAAGGGAACCGCGAGGCAATGGAATATGCTAACAGAAGATGAAACAAAACACAGAAGTAGTCCTAAAAGTCCTTGTGAACATTTGGATCGTGCAAGTGCAGAGAGTGAGAAGGGAAAGGGCAAAGGGGCAAGTGATAAGGTTCCACAGAGGGGTGAAGTGCCAGGGAGCAGTTGCAGAGGCAGCAGGTAAGTGCCAGGCAGTGACGACTAGTTGGAGGAGGGGCCAGCAGCCCCTACAATAAGTGCAATCCTGTGAGACAACATAGGCCAAGTGGTGCCCGTAGGCAAGTGCAGGGCGAGGATGAATGGTGCAGGTGATCGGACAAGAGGCCAGGACCCTGAAGGACACATAAGGGCCCAGGACACCAATAACAGCAACTGAGGGGTTTAGCAAGGGAGGGAAAGAGGGAAGGAGGAGGAGAAGAGTTAAGAATTGAGGTGCTTGTGGAATTTGAGGAGATCCTGCTAAAGCCGAAGTGAAAGAGGGAGGCTATTTTAGGGGAGGAAGACAGCAGAGGAAAGGGAGCGGACACCCACTCTCTGCTTAGAGAAGCGCTTTACAAGCAGAGAGTTGGAGCCGGAGGATCAGAGGGATCTTGAAGGAGAGCATTTGGTGAGAGTGAGTTGCAGATCGAGTTGCAGATAGTGTGGCCTACAGCCCCAGACAGCCTTTTGGTTAATGCAGAGGGATTTGAATTTGATCCTTGCAGCAACCGGGAGCCAGTGATGAGAAATTTAGGGCTGGAGTGATGTAGTCCCTGGGCTTGAGGCCAAGAATAAGTCTTGCAGCCCTATTCTGTATTAGCTGGAGGGGGCACAGAGAATAAGAAGGTAGATTAAGAAAGAAGCTATTACAGTAGTCCAACCTGGAGAGTACAGAGTTGTGGAGACATTGAGCTTTTGGGAGAAAGTGAGAAAAAAGAGGGTGCCCCTGAGGAGGTAGAGTTGGACATGGTCCTTCTTGCAAGGTCCAAGATGAGAGGAATGAACGAGAAAGAGGAGTCAAAGATAACCCCCAGGTTTCTGGTTTCAGAAGAAGGGGAGAGGCCTAGCCTCTTGTGAGTGACCAGAGCGAAGGGAGAGAAGAGGGAACAGGAGTCCCTACAGGAAGAATCAGTCTTGCTGGCAATGAGACAGAGATCATTGCTGGCACACCAAGACTGGATGGCGGACAGGCAATCAGGAATGACAGAAGAAGTCAGAAGGGATGTAGAGGGTAGTCTGAAAAAGAGTTGGGTGTCATCTGCATAACACTGAAAGTGCGTGGAGAAAGTGGAGATAAGGTGAGCAAGAGGGGCAAGGTAGATGTTAAAGAGCCAAACCGCAAGGTTAGAGCCCTGGGAAAAGCCACACATGGAGATAGAGGGGGTGAAGAGAATGATCCCAGTATAACCTGGAGGGACAGTCAGTGGGGAAGAGGTCATCCAGTCCAGTGCCTACTCCGAGATACCAAGGGTATCATGAAGCTGTTTTATGAGGATGGAATGGTTGACCATGTCAAAAGCAGAGGAGAGATTGAATAGAATGAGAACAGCAGGTGAGTTGGAATCAAGAGATGCAAGCAATTCTTCAGGGTGTTCAAGAGAGCAGTTTCCGTTCCTCTGGATGCTCGGAATCCAGATTGGTGGTTTTGTAGGGTCATTGTGCTGGGTCAGTTTGGGGAAGAGCAACTTCTCCAGAAGTTTCCCAAGAAATGGAGTGAGAAAGATGGGGCGGCAGTTAGCCGGACATGAAGGGTCGGCGGAAGGCTTTTTCAGGTGGGACGCACAAGAGAGGGCTTGAGGGAAGAGGGGAAAGACCGAATGGCAAGAGAATGATTACAGAAATCTGCAAGTGCAGGGGTAAAGGAGCCATTGTTCTCTTAATAGTTCTGGAAGAGCAGGGGGAGACCTGTTTAGAGGAGACCTTCATAGAGCGGACAACTCTAGTGACCTTGTCCGATGTGATGGGAGAGAAGGAGGAAAGAATGGATGTGGGGGCAGGTGGGTCGAGGGTGGCAGAGGGATAGAGGTGGGGGGAGGAAGAGAGTGAGCTCGGAATGTCCTTAGCTTAATAGTGTAGTAGGTGGCCAGTGCTGTGCATAGGCCCTGGGAGGGTAAATGTGAGGTAGAGTCTGCAGAAGGAGTGGTGAGTTCCCTGCAGACTTTAAAGGGTTCAGCCATGTTAGAAGCTCTGGAGATGCGGCCCTGAATGGGGTCCCTCTTCTTGGAGCAAATTAAGAGACAATATTGCCTTTGAAGGAGGGAACAGGCCAGTTTTTCAGAGGATGAGCTTGAGGTCTGCCATGTTCACCAGCTCTGCACTTGCGTTTCAGGGCTTCTAGATCAAAGTCGTACCAAGTGTTACACTTGGTGGCAGGTTTCAGGCAGATCCTCATGACAGGGACAAGAATATAAGAGTGTTAGTGATAGCGAGGTTTTTATTGTTGAGAGCAAAGTCAATGGTTGAGTCAGTAGTTGGAGGGGAGGGGTGAATGTGTAAGCAAATCCAGCAACTGACACTTTTTTCATTGGACGGATGTCCGCAAACGAGGCTGACAGAGATGGGATAGGTTTGTTTAGAGGGCCGAGAGGTCCCAGGTGGGAGGAAAAGATGGTGTGGTCAGACCAGGAGAGTTGGGTGGAGAGAGTGGTAGAGAGCAAGAGATCAGTATAGATGAAGGCATCTAGAGTGTGTCTTTCCAAGTGGGGAGGGCCAGAGGGAAGAATAGAGAGTGAGGTGCAGAGGTCATGGAAGAGAATGGAGGCCGTGAGTGAAGAATTCAGATGGATGTTGAAGTCACCCAGAAGGAGGAGTTTAGAGGTGGAAGTCAAGACAGAGGAGGAGAAATTGTCTCATTCTGAAAGAAATTAGGAGATAGGTCCCAGGGGCCTGTAGATATTGACAATGGTCAAAGAGGTAGTGGGAAAGATGCCAAGCTTGCAGACAAGACTTTCAAAGGAGGAGTAGGGCTGGGTCGGTATGAGGGAAGAAGGGACCAACTCCGGGAAAATCAAGGCTACTCCACTGCCACCGCAATTGGGGTGAGGCTTTGAGGTGATCTTGTAGCCATAAGGGAGAAGGGAGTCAAAAGCAGGGGCTGAGCTGACATTGAACCACATCTCAGTGACAGCAAGGACGTCGAGATCAAGGTCTTTAAGGAGGAAGCAAACGTTGGAAGAATGTTTGACAGCAGAATGAGCAATAAGTGTGGCTAAATGCAGCTGGTCACTCCCTTAAAGATTTTATGAGGAGGGGTAGAGGGGGTGGACACACACGTTGGAGGTGCTGAAAGAGGTGATGAGAGAGAGGAAAGAAGGATAGCAGAATAGTCTTGTCTGCAAGCTTGGCATCTTTCCCACTACCTCTTTGACCATTGTCAATATCTACAGGCCCCTGGGACCTATCTCCTAATTTCTTTCAGAATGAGACAATTTCTCCTCCTCTGTCTTGACTTCCACCTCTAAACAAAGGTAGTTGATGAGAGATGGCAGGCACCAGTCAAAGAGGAGGAGATTGGGTTGAGGACCTTGGGCCATGATAGTGTTGATGTGATAGATATTAATGATGCATCTTGAGGATGAGAAGCCAGCCAAGAGAACGTCCCATCTAGTGCCAACCTTGATGGGTGAGGAAGAGGAAGTTGGGAGCGTGGAGATCAGATACAGAGTCTATAAGTCTGGAGAGGGGAAAGAAAAGAGACTATCAGTGACAACCTGCCTGGAAGTAGCACTGACATACGTGTCAGCAATAGGTAAGCCAGTGTTACAAGAAAAGAGATCTTTTTGATCTTTTTCCATCCATGATTCTGGAGCTGGAGCTAGTGGGAGATTTAAAAGCACCCTGGAATTGATGTAGCCCAAAGATCACTAAATAGGAAAAATTGAGGATGCAACAATTTAAAAAGCACACCTTGTATTGACATTGCCCAAAGAGCACCAAATAACACACATTGAGGATTCAACAATTTAAAAAGCACGCCTAGAACTGATTTAGCCCTAATAGCACTAAATAGAACACATTGAGGATGCAACAATTTTAAAAGCACACTTAGAATTGACCTGGCCCAAAGAGCACTAAATAGCACAAATTGAGGATTCAACTATTTAAAAAGAGCAAAAGTGCAGAGCAACAGTGTAGAGCAACAGTGCAGCAGAAAAAGGGTTAGGAACGAGTAGGCAGCAGAGGCATGCTAAGAATGGGTTGTACAGCAAGTAACCATGACAGGTGAGAGGAGGAAACAGTTGGCAGTGAGATTGTAGGCAAAGGAGGCAAGAGTCAGTAGGCATCCAGCTGGAGAGATTTGGCCCAGGCAGGAAATCTGATGTACTTACTGGTGAAGGGTGGTGGCATATTGTTCCTGTTCCTGAATGCAGGGATATAGTTAGCAACTACTGTTTACAGCAAAGGTTGAAGGTTGTAAGGCACGGCGGAATAGTGAGACGCCTTCCTGCACCAGACAGGGCCAGAAAGGGACCTTTCATGAGGGCCTTTGGAGAAGGGCCAGCATTTGTCTGCCGGCTCCCTGAATACCCAGATGAGGAAAAAACTTGCCCAATGGGACTAGAGGCAAGGCAAGACATCAGAGCACTCCGGTGCTCACAAGGGAGTTGGCGGCCATATTTCACTGTTGTGATAATGCCAGTTGGACCACCCAGCCCTACAGGGCTATGCACAATTTTATCAAGCACTCATAGATGCAGGGCAGTGGGAAATGTGGCCACTGACCTGCACAAGCAATCAGCACTTAAATACACTTAAATGCAAGGAAAATTGCTATTCAAGCCTGTCAGGGCTTACCTAATGTGCTTGCAGAGTTCAGGGGTGGTCCAGCAGCGGCATGCGAGAGCAGCCTGCTGCTTCGATCATGCTGGTGTAATGCTGGAGAATCAGTAGGTTTAGGTTTAGAAAGAACAGGGGAACCCTTGATGCATTAGAGTGATGTTAAAGCCCTTGAAAAACTATGCAGTGGAAAAGGAAAGTCACAGTCATCTAGTGGCGATGGATACAAGGAACCCATAATGCACAGCCGGCAACAAAGCATTTCCATCTTGTTGAGATAATTGGATCTTGTCCCCCAACCCTGCCCTTGAGCTATTCGAATACTTCTGCATAGCCTGGTCCTCACCAAAATCCCCTCCCACTATGCTTCCCTTTTTTCCTCCCTCTGCCCACCCGCTGGACCTGGATTGCTTGGTCCTTCGGGCATGCTGACCCTGCTACTCATACCCGCTTTCTCAGGCCAGGACCCTCGTTCCTCGTGGCTGCACAGCCGACAAGGAAGTATTTCCTATGTAGATCTTTGGGAGTTGAATGCATCTCATTCCCTACACCTGCCCTTGAGCTATTCAAATGCTTCCATTATTGCATGGTCCTGCCCGGATTCCCCTCTCACTAGGTCTCCCTCTTTCCCTCCCTCTGCCCACCACCTGGATCAGGATTGGTTGGTCCTTTGGGCCAGCCAACTCTGCTACTCAGACCCAGACTCTCAGGCTGAGACACTCTTTCCTCACAGCTGCACTGCCAGCAGGGAAACATTTCCAGGGAAGATGTTGGTGAGTTCATTGTATCTTGTACCCCACTCCTGCCCTCAAACTATCTAAATACTTCTGTTTTTGCCTGGTCCTACACTGCCTCTCTTCCCACTAGGTCATCCCTTTTCCCTCCTTCTGCCTGCACCTTGGACTCAGATCGGCTAGTCCTTTGGGCCTGCCGTCCCTGCTACTTAGATCCGGGCTCTGAGGCCATGACCCTCTTTCCTTGTAACTGCACAGTCGGCAAGGAAATATTTCCATGGAAGATCTTGGTGAATTAAATGGATCTTGTCTCCCACCCCTGCCCTCAAGCTATCTGAATGCTACTGCATTGGTTGGTCCTCCCCAGACTCCCATCCCACTAGGCGTCACTATTTTCCTCCATTTGCCCACCCCTTGGACCCGGATTGGTTGTGCTTTGGGCCTGTTAACCCTGCTACTCATACCCGCTCTCTCAGGCCAGGACTCTCTTTCCTCACAGCTGCCCAGCCAGTAAGGAAGCTTTTCCACAGAAGATCTTGGTGAGTTTATTGGATATTGTGTTCCACCCCTGCCTTTGAGCTATTTGAATGCTTTCACATTGCCTGATCCTCCCTGGACTCCCCTCCCACTGCTACACATATCCATATTCTCATGCAAGGACATTCTTTCATCACAACTGCACAGACAGCAAGGAAGCATTTCTACAGAAGGTCTTGGTGAGTTTTTTGGCTCTCGTCCACACCACTACCCTCGAGCTATCCATATGCTTACACATTGCCTGGTCTTCCCAGGCTCCCCTACCTCTAAGCCTCTCTCTTTCCCTCCCTCTGCTTGCCCAATGGACAAAGATAAATTGGTCCTTCTGGCTTGCCGACCCTGCTACTCATACCCATACTCTCAGGCCAAGACCCTCTTTTCTCACAGCTGCACAGCCAGCAAGGAGACATGTCCACTGAAGATCTCAGTGATATTTTTGGATCTCATCCCCCACCCCTGCCCTCAAGAAATCTGAATGCTTCTGTGTTGCCTGGTCATCCCCAGACTCCCCTCCCACTACGCCTTCCTCTTTCCCTCCCTCTACCTGCCCCCTTGACTGTGATTGATTGGTCCTTCGGGCATGCAACCCTGATCTGCAGCCTTTTTAGTGAAGCATCCAGGGCAGCCTTGCCTCTGCAGCCAGCTAACGGCACAGGCAGAGGACCCTGTCCTCTGGGCACTTTCCATCCCTGTTTGCCTGTTTACCCTGGTGCCCCAGCCCTGTCAGATGTGACACACTAGCCTTAGGTAAGGGACGTCCACAGTGTATCATGCCACTGTTTGCATTTTCCCAATACCTGCATATAAACTCTGAGAGTGTCCCAAAAGTAGTTCTGCTGCCTTTTCACCATGCAACCGTTTGTGTATTGCCATTGAATTAACTTTTCAATATATTCACATTTTTACAATTGTAAAATAAAAATTAACTTTTCATGATCCACATGTTGATCTGCACATGTTTAACATCTTAAAAATCCCCCCAAATAAAAAAAAGGGAAAGAAGAGAAAAAGAAATAAGAAAAATAAAATTAAAAGCAAAACCCTCAGCATGAAAAAACTAAATAAGACATAAGAACACATTTAAAAAATTAAAATAATGTCATGTCATTTCTCTCATATAATTCATGAGGGATAATACATACAAAACATCTTTTTGAATCAATCATTTCTTAAAGGCTGGGCATTCAACAATTGGATAGTTCATCTTATTCATATTGTACCAAGCCACGACTTCACATGCAAAGAGGTTTTTGTTACACTTCTGAGACATCTCCAAGTTTAAGTGACAACAGAAAATGTATAACAGCAATTCTCAGTTTGTTTGTATCCGCATTATACATTTTATGCCAGAATTCTTCAACCATCAAAAGTCTATAGGCTTCAAAATTGGATTTAAAGTAAACAATTCTTCTTTCTAGAAGCATGGGGCAGGCTGATATTAAATGTGGCAGAGTTTCAGGTATATCAGAGTTCTTGCAAAACCGACAAACATGCTTGTCACTAGGGATCAATGTCCATTTAGCAAGTGCATCCTGCGTATGCCATACATTGAATCTAACCCTCAGGAAAAGATCTCTCTATTTAGAAGTAGGACATTTTTGTATATAAGATTCTGGTGTTCTCAGTTTCTTAATTACAGTGCAAAATGTTTTAGCATGTTTGGTTTTCAGACATTGTTCACGAGTATTAATCCAATCCCAAAGCATGCTTTTATATTTCGCCTTATCAGGATTTGAGATCAGTAACTCCTCGGAGACGTCAGCCTCCCGTACAAACTCCTTAACCTTCTCTCGCCAAATTGTCATTGTTAAGTGGGTAGTCACTTTTTTGTAGTTGGACAGCACATATAGGATGGTACTCAATTCATCGCTCATAATACACTTCCGGTGGAGAGTACATAATTTCCAGATGTACATTGTATAAAGAGAGGTTAACCCCTACTCATAGCGCAATAGATACATCGACGTGACTTTAGGCAATCTTAACAAGGTCTTCCAAAATGTGCCCTCCATGGTCGACCAAAACGACTCATCTCGCCATATCCTTGTTCCAGCACCATATATTACAGTTGGAACAGCTTTTTGGCAATAGTAATTTAGTAGTGGTTTAAGTGAAAAAGTTCCATACCTTTGATGTAAAATCGAGGCCTGCGCAGTAGCTGTTCTTATTTTGGTTCTCATCTCATTATAGTATGGAGGTGTTAACATTAATGCCCAAATATTTATATTCTAATACATTTCTATTGCCATACTTGCATTTTGCCCCCAAAGAGTCCCAAATGTAGGTTGTGCTGCCTTGTTAATTCACCACAGACTATATCTTGGCACTACCTGAACTTGACCCCTAGAGTGTCGCAAAAGTAGATTAAGCTGCCTTGTTATCTCGACAGAGTTTGTATTTTGCCACTACCTGCCTTTAAACCCCAGAGTCTATGAAAAGTAGATTTAGCTGCCTTGTCATATTGCCAGTGTTTGTGTATAACCATACCTGCATTTAGCCCCCAGAATGTGCCCAAACTAGTTTTTGCTACCTTGATATCTCGCAACAGTTTGCATTTTGCCACTACTTGCATTCTTTCCCCAGAGTGTCTAAAATGAATGCTTGGCTGCCTTGTTATCTCTCCACTGTTTGTGTATTGCCATATTTGCATTTAGCCCCCAGAAGGTCACAAATGTACCATGTTCTGCCTTGTTATCTCACCATTGTCTATATTTTGGTTCTACTTGCATTTAACCCCAGAGTGTCCCTACTGTAAGCTTAGTTTCCTTGTTATCTCGCCACTGTTTGCATTTTGACGCTTATTGCATTTAACCACGAGTGGGCCAAAAGTATTTTTTTGCTACCTTGTTAGCTAGCCACTGTTTGTGTATTGCCACTACTTGCATTTTGCCCGCAGAGTGTCCCAAAAACTGATTTTGCTGCCTTGTCATCTCGTCACTGTTTGTATATTACCATACTTGCATTTAGCCCAAAGAGTGTCCCAAATGTAGATTTTGGCACCTTGTTATCTCACCACTGTTTATATTTCGGCACTACTTACATTTAGCCCCCAGAATGTCCCAAATCTAGATTTTTCTGCCTTGTTATCGCACCACTGTTAGTGTATTGTCACTACTTGTGTTTTACGTCCAGAGTATTCCAAATGTATGTTTTGCCATCTTGTTATCTCACCACCACATGCATTCACGCCAAGAGTACTCCAAATGCAGGTGTTGCTGTTTTGTTATCTCTCCACTGGTCGTGTTTTGGCACAAATCACACCTTATCCCCCTGAGTTTTCCAAATGTAGTTTGCTGCTCTGTTATCGTGCCACTGTTTGTGTTTATAAAACTTCAATTCTGCCTCAGAGTGTTCCAACATAGGTTGTTCTCCTTTGTGATCTCACCACTATGTCTGTCTTGCCACACCTGCATTCTGAGTAATGACACTGTTTGTGTGTTTTCAACAACTTGCATCTTGCCCCGAGAGTGTTCGAATTATAGGATTTGCGGCTCTGTATTTTGCCACTGTTTGTTTTGCCACAACTGGCATTCTGCCCTCAGGAGTTTTACAAAGATAGGTTTTGCAACAATGATTTGTGTCACTGCTTGTGCTTTACACCAGCACGATCGAAGCAGCAGCATTCTACCCACAGTAGTGCCCAAAGGTCAGTTTTGCCACATTGAGTTGCTCCACTGTTTGTGCTTTGCCACAACTTACACCTTGCCACCCAAATTGTTCCAAATATAGGCTTGCTACTTTGTACATCGCCAGGATCTCTGGATTGCCACACCTCTATTTTGCTTCACAGAATGGTCCAAATGTACTGAATCACAGAATCATGGTGCTGCATGAGTTGCACCTCAGCTAACTTCGCTGTTGCATGGATTGCAGCACATTTGAATTTGTACTATTGTGTGGCCTGTGCCACAGTTGAACTTTTTGCAGTGTAAGTTGCCCCCAAAATCACAGACGGTTCCCCCACACTTAAACTTTGAGGCTGTTAGGTGGCACCGCTTTTGAGGTATGCCACTGTCTACCTGAAATAATGAAGTGAGACATGATTTGTAAAATCACAGCTTTAAAGTAGTGCAATAATGGCCTGGAGGTCAGCCATCCTCATGACACCTGTAAGTTGAACTCTCAACCCGGCCACATCAGGCGTCAGTATAAAAAGCAAATAACAAAAAATTAGAATACATTCCAGACAATAGGTATATACACATTTCATCCCCCTACTGTTCTACCTATACAAATTTAATAGCACAGAAATTGACTTAGCCTGATTGGCTAATACAGTAACGTGCTATGTCATGTGCATCCCACCGGAGAGGCCTACCATGCAGTTAATACAAAGAGCAAAATCTATTGTGCATAACAACAAACTAGATACATTAATATTCCTTACCTTGCAACCAAATATTTTTGGCACTATATGCTATTCCCAAGCCCTGTTGCTCCTACACATTAGAGCCTGTCCTTGTAGCTATTGTGTGCTTGTCTTGCTAGCCCATGGACATAAACCGTTACATTCTTGTCTCTGGGAAAGGTTTCTCTGGGAGAATACAATGGAGGCCTAACTCTAGGGACAATGCATTCCTATTTTGTGCTGCCAATTCACCCCACTGCATACTTGGCAGTCTTTTAGACTCTCTAGAGTGCAGTAGAAACAGTACCCAATTCAACAAATGTCAGAAGTGAGTTCAATAAGTCGTAAACTTGTTCAGTTTAATAATATACAGTAGTATTCTCAAAACCTGTTTTTTCTCTTATGTTTAAAACATTGTACTTGCATATTTACATTCCCTCCTCTAGTTGATTTATTAACTATACCATGTTTCTTTTTCATCTTGTCAAAAGGAGCCTTCGGGACTCAAACTTTCATTGCATGTTGCGAATCCACTGTGTACTACACTGGGTTACATCGCAAAAACATCAAACCTCTTCTCACGTGGGATCAACATATGTTTCGAAATCATTTTCAGGATCATTAAATCATTCAAACAATCTTCCCTCTGTGCCAATTGGGTGTAAGATTCAAAACAAATGAGGCTTGTCCAATATTTCAGTTTGGGTGTGGGCATGTTTCACAAGTGGGGTAGCATAAAGATATTGGGCCTAATTACGAGGTAGGAGGTTAGGGATCACCGGCACAGGTAAGGGTGCCGGTGCCGGTAATCCCTTACCTCCATATTCCAATTCCCTTAGCGGGTCCCTTCCTTAACGCCTGGTCTGACCAGGTGTTAAGGACGGGACCCGCTAAGGGACTTCAGAGCTAATAACGGTACCGCAAATTACGGTACCGTTATTAGCTGCTTCCCCATTCCCATTGAGCCCTATGGGGGCTCAAATGGGAATGGGGAATGGTTCTCAGAATGGGGATTTATCGGGTCCTCCAAGGTTGGAATGATCCGGTAAGTACCCATTCCGAGAACCCGGACCCGGTATGCTGTAATGGGGTAGCCATGGTGCTAGTAGCACCATGGCTACCTCCTACCTCGTAATGAGGCCCATTGTGTAGTGAGTGACATCAGAAGTGCTACTTTAAACATCAATCTTTTGGAACACACCAGGACCAATTGGTAACTGCAATAAAGAACAAGTATCAACACAACAATAGGAATCAGCACTTTGCGGAGCCTACCCATCCCTGAGGGCACCCATCAAAAAATCACTGCAAACCAGCCATTGTTATGCACCCCACCCTCATTTTAAATGGTGTAGTGCAGATTGTGCATTGCTTTTATCACCTGCGTAAGGCTTGCATTGTCCGCATTGTTGTGCGGTATGTACATGTGTCAAGAAGTGCCCAGTTTGGCGCAAACCCCCGCACTCTCTCCATGGCAGTTATCATATTGAGCATGTAGCAGTTCTGCAAAGTGGTTAGTCTTATGGGCCGAAGTTCTTCCCTAATTCGATTTGACCCATTTTCTGTGTCATTGGCCACTTGATAATCTCCCTTCTGGATATTTGCAGCCAATTAGCATTAGTTGATTGTACCTGAGCAGTGAGAAACAAGGCATAATACATTTCAGCATGACTGAGCAATCTGTATTCCTGTGGTACCTCATTCAGCTTGTCAGGGAATCAATGAACAAACAAAACAGGAGTCACTCAATTCCTCTCTCCCCAGTACCAGAATTTGTCGATACCAGAGGGTGTCCTCTGCATCAGTGTTCCCTCCAACTGTGCGCACGTGCGCTTGACCAGCTTCCTTCTGGGTGCCGCTAAGAAGAATTTCAGCAGCGCACACAGACAATTTCCACCTTCTCAAGAATTAATATGGTACAAGCCACAGCAGTTACCTGACATTTGCTTTCTCTCAAAATAAAGCTAGATTGTACTAACTAGTCTTGATATTCTGGTTCAGCCTATTTACATTACCTTACTACGCAAGCGTGGCCTTAAAAACCTAAAATAGAGAATACACCATAAAACAAGCATGAAAACATAACTTTTTGAACATAAGATCTTACTAGGATATGCCTGCACACATAAACAAAGAACCATCCCTCCTCACCCATGATTCCTATACTTGACTACCACACATTTACCTTATGACTCCAACTTCCGCAATGTTCACATTTAGATATTACTGGACAACCTTGCATCTGCCTACTGTGGTTCTGCGAAAGGTTACCAGACTTATACCTACATCCACCTGTCTTATGTTTATTGTAATATGAATAACAATCAAGCACCAGAATTACTGTTACTCATGGTCCTTAGCAAATGTATCATCCACATTATGTTACCAAACTGTCAGCTCAAATATCGGATACTGACTGTAAGTAAGAAGGCTACTTGGATATGTAACCTCATCCCATGCTTCGTATGTTTGTGTACATATGTCACACACAGGATTTGAAGCAGTACCTTTGCAACACAATATAAAACTCAAATACTAATTTGCCTTTTAAGGATTTTGAGTAGGAAAATGTCATGCTACTTTAGCACTGCTAACATTACCCAATAGGTGGAGAGCAAGATTGCAATATCATTTATTTGGCCTGCAAGGGATAATTGGTATGCACCATGCCTGGCATTACTCATACATGCTAAGCATCGTCCTGAACAATGGATATTCAGGCAGCCAGAATGCTTTTCACACAATCTGCATCCTTTCCAAGTTTTCAGACTTTCTTTGAGCATAGACCATGACAAATGATATGATAACTCGCTGCTATAAAAAAACGGTTTCACTGAGCACTTGTATAATCCTATAGAACAATATTAGGGCAGGGTATGTTGTAAACAATCTTCATTGCACTGCAAAATAATTGTGTACATGCAGAATTGTAACATTTTGTTAAACTGCACATAATATCTTTGAATATGTTTTGCTTGCAAAGTATTGTGATTATGCAAACATCACAGTGAGTATTTTACTGCTACAATTCCTCACTTTTTACAAAGCCCTGTCAACCAGTATTAAAGGGTAAACCCAGGAGCCGAGGAGAGGTACGATCTGAAGGAGGTTTGGAAGCAAGGGCACAGGAGGATGAAGGAGAAATAAGCAACTTTCAGAAACCAAGTTGGATGTTTCGGCAGTACAGTGCAGTGAAGGAAATGTGTTTGTTTGCTAAACTAAAGGAAACTCTAGTAACCGTCTAGGAAACAACACCTTCTGTTTCTTTCTGTTTAGCTGTTGAGGGCTTTCCGATATGATCATGTGTTCTGCGTTTAATACCATAAGCATCCCCATGCATCTTGCTTAAGTGATGACAATAAATTGCAGAAGAGGGGTGTCTAGTTACAGAAGAAGGCACTCAATCTGATGTACCTCTGAGCATTGCTATTATTAACTTAAACTGCAAATATATGCAATTTTCTGTCATGATCTCTGCTTCCAAAAGATCAGGACTTGCCCGACTCCCTTGGCAGCAGACCCATAACCCCGGTTCCGAGTGCCAGCCAGTCCCAATTGGGACCTTTTGGACCCTGTCCTGGCGCCAGTGGCACCAGGCTCATAAAGATGCCCAGTCCCAGCGCTGGAAGCGCCGGGCTCATAATGCTTGGGTGGATTTACCTGCAGCAGACCATGCTGCATACTTACCTGCCAGTTGAACCCCTGATCCTCTTCTGTTTGGGACTACTTTTCCTGTTGGGTGGGGCAGGAGCCACTCCCTAGGTTCAGAACACTGGAACTCTTCTGGAAAGCAGGAACTCTTTTCTTACCTAGGCGTGGCTGTGGAAGGAGACACCTAATCACTACAGGAGGCTATTTAAACCACACCCGATGGATGAATCTTGCTTTGCGTTATTCTGCATTCTCTGCAGCAGAACGCTCATCGTGTCTTCTGCTTCTGATCCTGGGCCTAAGGGAACAAAGGCTTACCATCCTGGAATCCAGTCTTCAGCAGCACCTGTAAAGACAAAAAAAGAACAGGTTGGCACTTCGGTCTTCAGTGGCAGCGCATCTCTTACCTGGTCCATCCGCTGTCACCAACGCCTCGCGCTGCATTCCGGCATCTGAAAGACAAAGGCTTACCTACTCTTCGCATGCTCCGGAGGTCTTCGCACTGCATTCCGGCATCTGAAAGACAAAAGCTTACCAGCTCTTCGCACGCTCCGGAGGCCATCGGCGCTGCATCCCGCATCTGAAAGACAAAAGAAGGTGCGTTTAAAGACATTGGGCAACTTTATTAATCCAGTGGGTATTCCAGCACCCTTCAGCTTCTCTAAAGCTCCGAACTTGTACCTGCAAGATAAAAGGGACAGTTAGTGCGCATCGTGAAGCAGGCTACAAGCGCTTACTTACGTGCTTCCAGGCGCTTCTATTCCTCACGCGGGTTCGATCCTCAACTCTCATCAGCCCGCCATCCGCCATCGCCGGAACCCTGCAAAACAAGAGATATCATTACAAAAGACTTTTAAGACATTTGAAGTGCCCAGAACTTACCGTTCGTGCAGTTAACGACGGACAGCAGTCCTCTGAGGTCAAGAGGCCTGCACCCTTATCCAGTGAAGAAACTGGTTACGGCACCCTGCCCCGAGGCAGATGGAGAGCTCGGCGTTCACTTACCTAAGGTGAGGGCGTTAACCTTTGGGGTTCTACAGGAGAAGAGAAAGGGAAGAGGAGAGAGGCACCCAATAACCCCAGTACATTAATCCCATATTTTCTATCTGCAGACATCTTACTCTTCGAGTCAGACATACAGTGCACAGAGGTCCAGCCCAAAGAGCCAACCGTGTGTTACACATCACCTTTGAAGATACGGCATTCACCCAGTCAAGACCGGCGCCTCTGCGGGAATCAGGTGAGTGTTACATTTTCTTCAACAACCCCATAAGAAACCTTAGTAAGGTTCTTGTTGAATTTTGTGCAGGCTGTGGTGAGGAAGGGTGGGCAACGCTGTAGGCTGTATTATGTGCCCTCTCATTTTCTCTTCCTATGTCAGGGTTATAAGCAGAGCTCTGAGAAGATTGTACTCCCTACTTGCAATGTTGATGGCTAGCAGAGGAACAAGGATTTCTGATCCTAATATTCTGTGGAGCAGTTCTTCAGATTTAGTTATCATCCTTACACTAATTATGAGAGGCAAGTTCTCCTGGCTCTTGAATTACTTCATTAAAGTGGCACACAAACTCCTACTGGCATGTTTTCTGACACATTCCATTTAATTGTTATTCCTTTTGCAAACATTGTATCGTGTATTAAGTTCTTGACAGCCACCTCAGTTATGACAAGTGATATTTGTTTTTTGTAATACATATGACGGTTTTCCCAATGACAAACAAAATTCTGCATAATCTCTGAGCAGTGTCGACAAATAAATAGCCACAACTAAACCAACTGTTTATACTGAGCATACAATGCTGTTTTGTACACTTATGTTTCTCCGCATAGGAGTACTTTTGCTAGATTCTGTGGCAGACATTCAAGTCTTGGACTGGTATATGAACACTCTTTATAATCATATATGAAGTATTTGTTTTTTTGTAGCCCATATGTTTGGGAAAAGTGTTTAGGATGCACCTTATACCCTTCTTTATAAAGGATTACAGTGGTTGGGTGTGGAAATTCCCTTCCAAACTTTCTTCTGGGATGATAGCTGACTAACTGTGCTTGGTCACAAGGTGACTTACCTCATTAGTGAGTTGCGCACATGGAAGATTATGTTTGCACGAAAGCCAACCATTTCCACACGTAGAGAAAAATAGTTAGAGGGAACATTGCTCTGCATGGTGATGCACATCATTATATCTATCTGTGTCAGTAACATTCCTCTGAATTCTGGACACAGAAACATTATTGCCTCCTAGCTGTTCAGTGTGTGCAGAAACATGAATATTCTCTAGTAATTCATGATGTGTAGTATTAATAATGTTCTAGTCAGCAATTTCCAAGGGGAGAGAAAACACCAAAAATATAACATGATAAAACAAAAGAAGAACAAAATAGGGGATATATTGTTTGAGTCTATCAGCGTTCTTTTGAGATTGCAGTGAGACAACAGTCTCCTGCCACCAAAATGCTTGTATAGTCATAGGAATCATACTTCCCTTGATATTCCCCTCTCTTCTTCCTCCAGCTGTGGGGGTGTGGGAATGTAATGTAATGTAATGTGAAAAGAATGTGTAAAGTGCATCTACACCAGCTAGGGCATCATGCCGCTGCCGGGTCACAGGAGTAGACAGGGCAAAAGGAAAGGAGGAACCAGAAAGTGAAACACAGCCAAGTTAGGCAGGAAAAAGAAGGGTCTTCAAGGCTTGACGAAAGGAGAAATGCATCAAAGACAGAGGTATTGTGTTCCACAACAAAGCTACTGCCAATGAGAAAAAAGGCCACCCACGCGAGCAAGCCTGATGCAGGGGACCGTAACCTTCTGGGAAGAAGCAGAGTGCAGGGACCGGGCAGGAATATGCGGATAAAATTTAGCCTGCAAGAATTCTGGCCCCTTGCCGTCGAGCCCACGATCGACCACACAAAGGGTTTGAATTCAATTTGCTTGGCCACTGGGAGCCAATTCAATTTAACCAGAATCAGAGTGGTCGAAAAGAACAGAGGACACCCTACAGCTAATTGAGCTGCATAGTTTTGAAGCGTTTGCTATCGCTGAAGAATATAAGCCAGCTGGGCCAGATACAGTGCAATGCAATAAACACTTGTGTATAGGCGCGTTATAAATGCCATATCATATCAATAGTCTAGCTAGCCAGACGTGTGGGGGGAGACCACCAGTGACCGGAGATGAGTAGTAAGATAGGGTAAGACTTTCCGCAGGATTGTTACGCTCAACTGGTATCCACGGGGACGCCACCCAGCCCTGGTTGGATGATTTACACTCTCAAACCTTCTCCCGATCCCTTGGTAAGGCCTCTGGTTAAAGATGGGTCTGCAATATAGGAGAGCTGCATTCAATGTCTTTATGTTTTCCCACCTCCATTGGCCTCAACTCCTTCCTCCCCCTTGGGCCTTCTCCACACCTTAATATTGTAAAAGGAGGATGCTCTGTCCTGCTCCTCGTGGCAGGGGCACGTAGATGTGGGGGGCAAGCAGCGACCAAGTTACTTCACAGGTGCAAGCCCCCTGTGGGAATCCAGGCCTGCTGCGACTCCGTAGGTGTGCTGCTTTACTGTCTTTATATGCAGTTCTTATGTTCCCTTTAGTTTGAATAATAATGCCTTGCTTCTTTCCTTTTAGGTATGGAAAGGTATGTTGGTTTTGTCATGCAGTTTGAAGATGAGCATGGGCCGGTTGGCGAAAGCGCGGTGATGCGCGATGCTGTCCGGTGAGTAATGCGTGATGCGTGCCGCTGTTTCGCCTTTTATATTGCTAACCTGTGTCTTTTCTCTCCTTGCAGGTTGTGATGTTCCTCGCCGAGCGCCGTAATGTTCCAGCAATGATACTGACCAGGAGATGACTACCCAGGTAAGAATTGTGTGGCTTTCTTCATTTGGGAGGAAACATGAGTAAACGCTTACTAATGCTTTCTTTCTCCTCTTTCCAGGTTATGGTATTCCAGGATGCATGCAGTGCCGGATGATGGAGTCCATACCTTCAGGTGAGTGGAACTAAAGTCGGCGATGGATTGAAGACAGGATACTGTTCCAGGTAAGTTTCATAGTATTCTTTCTCTCTCTGCAGGTCCTTGGTTTCAGGTAAGCTGGCATCAAAAAACTGGACACGGTGAGCATTACGCTGCCCACAGCAGAATAATGCAAAGCATGTTCTGCTATAAGGGTGCAGTTTAAATAGTCTCAGGTAAAGTAGTCCAGGTAAAATAGTCCCAGGCCTGCCACACCCAAAGTAGTCCAGGTAAAGTAGTCCCAGGGCTGCCACACCCAAAAGACTAGACCGCATAGCTCAGTTCCTTGTAAATGAGCTATGTGTGTGCCTCCATGTTGGCTGACCCCCCCCCCAAGTTAAATAGTCCCAAGTAAATAGTCCCATTCTAATGTTGATCTTCATGATGGTTATGAGCCTGGCGCCAAAGGTGCCAGTATTGACTCCAAGAGAGTCTTGGATGAGGTTTTAAGGCCTTTGACCTGGCCCCAACTGGAAGGCTGACTTGCCAGTGAGGACCAGGGGCAAGGGTCATGACAAGGATGCAGAGTTTAAAATGAAGCGACTGAGAGATCACAATAATCTGATTCTGCATAGACAGTGAGTCAGAAAGATTAACCCCCAAGTTGTTAACCACAGAAAAGGGCACAGGCAGTGGACGGAGTTCAGCAGGCCAAAAAGCAGAAGACCAACTGGAACCGGGTGGTGAAGTATCGACTACCAGCACCGCAGTTTTATCAAGGGAAGACTTGTCTTTCCGTACATCAGTGAGGTGGATCCATTGCTTCATTCCTGAAACCTTGACAGCGGTACGAGTAGTGTAGATCACTTTGAATGGCCCCTTCAATCTAGGGTACTTTCACTTATGCACAAAGTTCCAAACAAAAACACAACTGGCTGGGAAGAGCTGTGGTTACAGACACTGGGATGATTCCTGTTGTGCCAGTTATGATTCATCTACTGGTGGGTCATGATCATGTTGCTGGGGCCCAAACTGGTGAGATATAAACCTGACAGCTTTTGTTAGTTCCCTCAAGCACCCCTGCAATTCTTCCCCTAAAACCTGAGTGGAAGTATATGCATCTGAGGCTGTGCATGCAGGTGTGAGAGGGGTGTGCAATTCCACTCTAATTATTTAGTGTGGAGTAAAGTAATTGTCAGACCCAGGCTGATTCCTTAGAGCAAATAAAGCAATAGAAAAACAGTGCAACAAACTATTGTGCAGTGTGCCACGCAGGTTTGTAAGTTTCTGTTTCAATAAACCATTCATTCATCCAACAATTACATTAACCTGTGGGTGATAGACAGAGCATCATTTGTGCTTTATACCAATAAGTAACATATTTCCTTAAACAATTAATTGAAAAAATTAGTTTCATTGTCAGACCTGATAACGTCACAAATTCCCCAGTGAGGTAACCCCAAATGTACCAGAAATGATGCTGCATATTTAACATTGTGAACACAGGGACCTGCTTTGATCCAACTTGAGAAGGGGAACAGCACAACAATATGATAACTAAAGTTACTGCACCTGTTAACCAATTCCACATAGGCACTCATTACAGGGCTGCCGGAAATACCCACCGGCAACCCTGTAACAGCAGTACCGCAGCCTAATATCCCAGTGCCACCAGGATATCACAAGTGGTGGCGCTAATGGTAAATCTAAATGGTCTGAGCAATTTAGCATTAAGCATTTTAAGAGTGTGACCAGTGGTGTATCTTTGACAAGTAAAACAGTTTGCTATGTAATCAGTAATGAGCTCTTGGAGGTTTGGAATAAACCACTGCTCCTGCAAGTCTGCAGGGTGGTAGTCTTCGAATGTGTTTGTTGGAAAGTGCAACTGATCGAGGGCAATGGTAAACAATGCTTGACTGCTGACTGGTTTCCCTGAAACATTTTGACTCTATATGAGGTCAGTAGGAGAAAGAGAACACTCCCTCTTAGTCCACAACTCCTTTTCCTGCTGAAGAGCTTGTCCTTGTTATTCAGTAAGCTGGGCTGTGCAAATGGCATTTTAAGGGACAATAGTCTCTATTTGTTGCAAAGATAATTCAGAGGACAACATGGGAATGGGGTTGTCTAAGTAAGCTGCTTCTTTGGTTGCCAAGACTGCTGCACGGTTGCCATTAGTAATGTGATCTGTATTGGTTGTGTGTGCTGTGCATTTTAACACTGATACTGCTGTAGGGAGGGACAACTTGTCTATTAACCTGGAGAGTAATGCAGCATGCTGCAAAAGCGTGCCATCTTATTTTGTGAACCCTCGCCTGTACCATCTTTACAGGCGTGAGTGTACCGTGGATGTGACATAAGCTGATTTTGAGGAAATATTGATGGAACAACCTTGAGATAATTTTAATGCTGTTATTAGGGCCATGAGTTCTGCTGTTTGCATGGAATAGTAGGTATCAGGTAATATTATTGCCACCAAAAATATCGCGGTACATATGGTCGTCAGGACCTTTGCTGACACATGATATTCCGCTGATTCAAGACTACTGCTGGTAGAAAAGAACTTCACATCCTCACCCCAGAAGCAGATTCAGAATAATTTCCCACTGTAAGCCTCTAGTGAAAAATCATAAATATTAGTAGAGAACCACACACCTGTCCTAAAAACAGCTTGAAGTGAGACACCCTTTCCCACAGTTCGCATATCTGTCAATCCATGTGTAAATCTATCACAGATCAAAGGAGGAAAAGGAAATATCAATTAATCCAAACCTTTCCTATTTGTTTAAAGTAGGAGTGAAGGATTTAAGACTCTGTTTGGCCAGATCTAGAGTCTAATTCATGGAACTTTATGCACTTTGTGAAGCAGGGTGTTTGTTGGCAGTGCAAAGAGACTTTGTACATGTGCATAGTCACTTTGCACTGCACTAAAAGTTCCATGAATTTATTTATTTTCTTTTGTAAAGCGCACATACAACACAGTGGCATTGAGGCGCTGTTGTGGGCACAAGTCAGGAGCATACTTAGTCATGCAATTGTGGTTTTTAGTCATGAGACAATACAGGTAGCCTGGGAGAAGTTACAATTTTAGCGCAATTACATGATTGAAAGGCATAAGCAATCAGCAATACGGGTATCATCAGTACAGCTGAAATCGTAGCACAATTATGTAATTGAGAGCCATTACCAGGCATGTAAATAGTATCATATGGAAGAGAAGGCGATCATTGTTTGAGAGGTCCGGGGGGCTAAATGTGATGTTGCATAGTTAGGCAAACAGCTGAGTTTTGAGAGCTTTCCTAAAGATCCAGTAGGATTTCTCAGCCCTCAAGATGGGTAGGGGGTTGTGAAAGTGTTTGGCTGCAAGGCAGGGGAAGCTTGAGCCTCTGGCTTTGCATCTCTTTATTTTGGGCATGACTAGTCAATCAGTGTAGGGGGTCCTAGTGGGTCTTGAGAAGTGAGCTTTAGTGATTCTTTGGGTGAGGTATTGTGCTGCTGTATTGGATAGCTGTAGGAGGAGGAGCAGTGCAGAGTTACCATCATATCTAATCTCATCTAGCTGATTCTTTAGGCCGAGAAGGACCGGTTCGGGCCCAAGCCCTGATCGCAAGCCGGATTTGACGCATACCAAAGATTTTGTTGTCCTCCAGGAACTGCTTAACTTGCAGGTAAGCTGTGCAGTTCTTGACTTTTAGTAGGAAGGTGACAGCAGGGATTGGCCAATAGTTGGATGGAATGGCCGGGTCTAGTGGGGCTTTTATTAGGAGAGGGAGGACCCACGCTTCTTTGAGGCTGGCTGGTACTGGTTTTTTTTTCGTGAAAGATGTGTTAACAAAGGCTGTGATGATGGGGTAAGCACGTTGGCGCAGTCTTTGATGAGAAAGGCAGGGCATACATCGCCTTTGCATTTGGACAGTTTCAGGCTTTGGACCAGCTTAAGGACTTATATTTCAGAGAGGTCGCTGAAGAAGAACTGGGTGGTGGTGAGGGATACGGGGGAGGAGTGCAGCTAATACTAGTGGTTATGGGATATTTGGTGAAGGTAGCTTGTTGAGAGAGGATTTTTCGAGTTCAAAGTATCGATTTTACCGAATAGTGTGGCCTGGGTGTCTGAGCACCATGTTACGTCTTTAGTGATGGTGGTAGGAGGTTAGTCAGGAGATTCAAGTTCTCTGAAGATGGAGAACATTTCCTTTACATCAGAGTTGTTGTTGCTGATTCTAGAGTTGAAGGAGTTTGATTTGGCTGCAATGGTGGTGGATTTGTAGTGTCTGAATATATTGTTGAACTCCTTTTTCAGAGAGTCAGAGGGATTCTTTAGCCAGGTTAGCTGGGCCTGTCATTTCTGTGTACTCAGTTCCAAAAGATCGGGGGTAAACCACAAGTTGGAGTGTCTGACTGTTTTAGATTTTTGAGGAGCTAGTGTTGATATGGTGTTCACAGCACTAGACAGGATGGGGGTGAACATATCCACTAAGGCATTTGGGGTTGGATTCGTAGGGGGACTGGAGGCTTGAGGTGTTGAGAAAGGCCAGGGTGTTGTCTCTGGTGAGGTTCCAAGAACTTTGTGTTACCGCTGGGGGGAGAGGGTTGAGTGTGGTTTTGGGCTGAGAGGGCTGAGGGATGGAGAAGTATATGATGTGGCAGTCAGAACAAGGAAATTGTGTGTTGGTGCTGGTGGAGACATTGCAATTGTGGTCAGCGATCCAATCTAGTGTGCACCCTTTACTGTGGGTGTGATAAGTAATGTGCTGGCAAAAATCTAGTGTGTCAAGGGCGTCAGAGAGTGAGCTCACTTCGGTATTATTTTGATCATAAAGACCTAGAGTAAAGTCTCCTAACAGGATGATTCTGAAGGAGGATTTCAGATAATGCCCTGCTCATATAGTGAAGCTCTGCACACCTACCTTCGTCCCCATCTTCATGATTTTTGTCCAACGCATCCTGGCCAGCGATGTTCACTCGAGTATCAAAGCAGCCTGTACCACACCACTTCTCAAAAAACCCTCCCTAGATCCTTCCATTCCCACAAACTACTGCCCCATTACCAAGGTCCCTTTTCTGCTAAACATACTTGACCGCTTTGCCTATGCACAAGTCCAACAATTCCTAGAGCAAAACCACCTGTTCGGAATGAGACAATCTAGCTTCCATCCAAAATACAGCATGGAAACAGCCCTTCTTGACCTGAAAATCCAATTTGTCAATATCTGTGATTCAGGCAACCTAGCCGCCCTTCTTCTATGAGATCTGCAGCCTTCGACCTAGTAGACCATTATACCCTCTGTCAACACCTCAGCCTTCTCTTACATGTCTTACCTGCAGCCACATCATAGATCAACTCATTCCTCAGTGAACACACCACTAGAATGTTCATTGCCGAGGCTGCGGCTGAACCCATCCTCGCTCCATTATGTGTCCCACAAGGGTCCTAGTTATCACTCACACTATACAATACATACACTAAGTACCTGTTTGACCTCCTTGATTCACTCAGGATCATCTACGCCAGATTTGCAGTATCCTATCACAGATGACTGCACTCGGGACACTTCCACAATTAATATAGTGTACAGCACCAAACAAAAATGGATGGCCACTCACAACCTCTGCCTAAATGATGATACAACCAAACTCCGCATTGTGGGCTCTCCCTTCTGGCTGAGAAACCTTGACAACACCTTCACTACCTTCTGAATTGATGGTACTATCATTCCAGTCCAGAAACAGGTCAAAACACAGGGTACCCACCTGGAAGCAGAGCTAAACATGACCAGGCATAGTAATATATTAGGATCTTCTACCGCCTACATGTCCAGGCTCTTCTCTGTGAGCAAGCAATTCCTTTCCCTAGACAACTGCCGAACGCTCACACAAGCACGTATCCTCAACAAACTTGATTATTGTAACATTCTCCTTATGGACACCTTAGCTTCTAATTTGGCTACACTTTAACTTCTGCAGAATAAAGCCCAGCGCACAGACCTTGGACTACAACAACATGACTACAGCTCTGCAACCAGACACGAGGCCCACTGGCTACCAATCAAAGCTCATATTGACTTTAATAGTCTGACTATTGCCTGTAGGTCTATCTACAAAGAGGTGCCCCTTTACCTCAACAACAGCCTCTCTCAGAAACTCCTGGTGCGCTTGCTAAGATTCAGTTTCAGCATCTCACTGCTCACCCCTTGCTTTAAGAACAAAAGAGCACGAGGCGCCAGCTTTTGTGTTACTGCACCTACGCTGTGGAACTCTCGCCAGGCTGCCATCAGAAATAAACAATCATACACTGCCTTCAAAAAGCTTGTAAAAACCTGTTTTTTTTAATAAGTGTGATTAATACATGTATCAAATGTACCTCCTACTTCTGTCTACTGGGACCAAACGCTGTGATACACCAGGGTCCGGGCAGTAAAATATGTTATAAATAAATAATTATATTTACGATCAAATCTAACTCTAGAACAGGAGAAACCCCTAAGAACTCGGCCTACAATCTATTTGTTTTCTGAACAGAAAAAGCGTATGTAATCCCCCCATATAGCCCTATGAGTAAGGGGTATGTCAGCCACTTTTACACCTTAAAAATAGGCAAATACTCGCAAAAAATAAAGGTAGGAGGTAAAAATACTCCCACCCAAAAATGGGAAACATAGCCTTAGAACCCTTTGCAGATGCATTCACCCACACAGCTCTATGGATATGTTCATACCAGCAGTGCACGTAGGCCACAAGAAGAAACTACTGTAACGCCTTATCGGAAGAAGTAAACATGTATCTTTTAATGTGCATGAATAACTAGGTGCAAAGAAATAATATTTTACATAAAGGTTTCCGTTTTCCAGTTGAAACATTTTACTTGCTTGTAAAATACTCCCTTTGGGAACTGGATGTATCTTTTTATTACCTAAAAATCATTTTCCTATCAACATTTAAAAATAGGGAGTAAAATACTCCCACTTCCAAATCTTTTTTTTCTTGTTTAATAATGTTTATTAGACTTATAATAACAAGATAATAGTAATATAAAGTAGAGATCTGATCAGACAATCTGATATAAGTTGGGCAAGTTAACATCAGATGACAATTAAGCTAAGAATGAATGGTTAACAATAAACAATGCTCAGGAAAGATAAAACAGGCATCTATTCAATGAAATCTGCTATCGCAGAGCAGTTATTTTAAAAAAGGGTGAAGACAGACAAGAGAGACAAACAAGAAGTCAGAGGTTTAGAAGGGAAGGCGGGGAGGGTGAGGGAAATGTAAACAACAATATAATATAATGTATAAGGCATACAATCATATTAATTATAACTCGAGGATGTAGCCAGTACATGGGAATTACCAAAATGGGTTTATGAACCATGTCAGGAGGCACTGAAACAGTCCAAGTAGCGAATGAAAAATGACAATTTTGCATTATACTTAGGAACTAAGTCTTGTAAATTGGCCATACATTGTTCCATTCTTTGTATGTCGCAGATATTGTTCCACCAGCTTCTGATGCAGAGTGAACGTGAGTTTTAAAGCAATAATAACGAATAGATCATATTGTTTTTTGGAGGCATGCATGTCGCGGCATTCAATAGCGAGGCTACCTAAGACGATATTCAAACAGGATAATGGAAGTTCGATCATAAATATAAGTTTAAGGTATTTCCAAACATTTTGCCAAAACATGAAGACAAAAGGACAGCTAAAAAATATATGTTAATAAGAAGCTGGGGCATAACCACAGGTCCAACAGATGTCTCTCAAACCAGTTTTAGACTTAGATAGTTTGACCAGAGTGATAAAAGCATGTTGAATGAAAAAAAACATGTTGCGTAATGTTGGCTGCTACTGAAATATTTTTGACTTTGGAGAATATTAAGGACCAGGTATGATCATCAAGGACCACACCAAAGCCCGTTTCCCATGACGACCGGACTGGTTGAACAATGGGTTTTGTGGTAAGGGCTTTATAGATTTTTGAAGCGTTGAGGTCAGAGGATGTGGTTTTCTGTATGAAAAGTGATGAGGAGCATCAAAACAGGAGTTGACTAATTTGTTGTGAAAGTTAAATTCAGTGTTAGGGATAGAAAATACGTGTTTCAATTGCTGGAAAGGAAGAATAACAGGTCCATTAATGATTTGTTGGATACATCTGATGCATTTTTTAACCAAGATTTCCGGTTCAAGTTTCTATTATTAATAACAATGTTTTAGTTAAGCCAAAGCAGGGGGGATAGGTTTTTGTTAAGGGTTTATTGTGTGGGAAAAGAAAGACATTTAGGGCAGCAACAAAGGCTTTAATAGGATCTGACAAGGCCATGTAGGTGTGGTTAAATAGATAAACGAAATTAGCTGGATCATAAGGTTAAACCACATTTTTCTCTAACCTAAACCAAGAGGGAGTGTCTGACATATGCGAGGAGTTAAATCAACATCGGGATTGTTTTAGAAGGAAGAGCGAATGATGAAGTTTAAAATCCGGGAACCTGACAACCCCCATATCATATGGATCTTTTAATTTGGCCACCACAATTCTTTTACATTTGCCTGGGCCCCAAAGAAAATCAAGTAGGATGGAGTAGATAGGTTTGAAACTAGAAAGAGGCAGAGGAACAGGAAGGAGCTGAAGGTAATATAAGATAATAGGGGAGAGCATCATTTTGATTCTATCAAGCCGGCCCCACCATGTTTAATAAAGGGGGGACCATTCAAGTGAGATATTTAAGTTTATCTAGCAACATTTGCATGTTAACTTTAACAGTATCATGTATTGTGCTGCAAAACTAATACTTAGATATTTAATACATTCATTACATCATGTTAAGCCAAATTAATCCAGCTCATGTTTAAAACAAAAGGAGTTAAGGGGTAGAATTTCAGATTTTTCTTTATTAAGTTTATAACCGGAAACTAGACTAAATTGAGGGAACGTGTCGAGCAAGTGGGACGGTGGCAGAATAGGAGAAAGAGGACAGCATTGTTGCGTACCTCTTAATAGAGGAAAGTAGGAGGAGGACTAGCCATTGATACAGATAGAGGATTTAGGACATGAATAAAGAAGTTTGACAAAGGATATGAATTTTTCTCAACACCCGTGCCATTTAAGAGATTGAAACATAGATTTCCAGCTAACCTATTCAAAAGCTTTTTGTGCATCGAGAGCAATAGCCACATAACCTTGTTTATCTTTTTTTTTTAGAAACAATATAAATGGCATCTAAAAATAGTGTAGCATTAGAGGAGATGCTGCGTCCTTTAACATATCCAACTTGATCAAATGTAATCAAGGCCAGGAGGCAAGATTCAATTTTGTTGGCTAGGATTTTGGCAAAGATTTTACTTCCCACAATGATAAGGGAAATATGACAACTGTTACTGGGCATCTAGGGTCTTTGCTTGTTTTGGGAAATAATATGAGCAGGGCTTCAAAAAATGAACCGGAGGAGGATTTATTGGAGACAAAGTATGAGAATAGTGACTTAAGTTTAGGAGCAAGAGAGTGAGCAAGATAATTAAAGAATTCAGCCGAGAGACCATAGGGCCAGGGGCTTTACTTCTACTTAAACCCTTAATAGCGTGAGTAATGTCTGAAAGAGTGATATCATTGTCTAGTGTTATTAAGACTAGACCGAACTACATCTAGAGGCGGAGGCCTTGCCATAATAGCTAAATCCAAACTCAATCTGAAATGCTCTCCACCCCTCAATTTAGATTCCTGTGAATCCTTAACAGCTAAATTAACGTTATCTAACACACAATCTATATCCATCCACCTCATTTACCGACCCCCAGGCCCTTTGGGATCCTTCGAGGAAGACCTCACTAACATCATCTCGAACAATCTTAAGAACTCATCCAAAAGCATTTTACTAGTGACTTCAACCTTGGACTTAATGATTCCTCTGATGTCAATGCTTTATTACTTAACACTACCTTAGAGGAATTAGGCTTTATCCAGATGATCACAGAGCCTACCCACATTAAAGGTAGAACTCTTGACTGGCTAGCCGTGCATAACTGCCCCATTCTGGTCTCATCTATACTACCACAGCCTTGGACTGACCACCACTTGATCACGTTCTCATTAGAGACACTACCAGTACAAGTTACTAGTATCGCCCCAGCTGCCCAAACTAGAAACAAAAGAAATATTACCCCCGAAAATCTTATCCCCCTGATCCTACCGACCTTAAACGCTATTCCAGACCATACAGACCCCTCCATTATGGTAGATCTGTATAACAAAGCTATGCTCTCCTCCCTTGACATCATTGCACCTTTAAAGTTGAGAAAGAGCAAACCTCTCAAACATATCAACACGTGGTTCTCTCCCCATCTTAAAGTCCTCAGACAGGAGAAACGACACTGTGAATAAGCTTGGAGATCACACCCCACTGAAATTAATAAGAACAAACTGAATATCCTAGTCACCCAGTATAAAAAAGAAATCATCCAGGCCAAACAAACCTCCTACAACGCCCGAATCTCACTTGCAAAATCTAACACCAAGGAGCTCTTCACTATTCTGAAAGAGGTAGAATCTCCTGTACAAACACCTGACTCCTGCCTTAAGGATAAAAATTGGTGCACGAGCATACAAAAAGCCCTAGCCAATAAAATCACATCTTTGCAAACTAAGATAAATAAAAAAGATTCACTTCCCCCAACTATCAAAACGAGTACCACTAGCCCTTCAACGGTACCACCTATTCTGCCACCCCCCTCTACACCTACTCCCTAGTTCAATTTCCATAAAGTCACTACCAAAGAGGTCGAAAAGGTTATACTCACTCTCAAACCTTCAAATTGCCATGGGGACCTTTGTCCTGCACAATTGATAAAGGATGCAGCGCGTGAGCTTTCACCATTCATTACCAAATTAATAAATGCTGCCTTCACCACAAGTACCATACATAATAACCTGAAACAAGCATGGGTCCTCCCCCTCCTTAAAAAACCTAACTTAGATCCCTCGACTCCTACGAACTACCGCCCGATTACTACAGTACCTTTCTTACTCAAAATCCTTGACAAAATAGCATACCAACAAATTCAATATTACCTCGAACATTTTCACCTCCTAGGAGTCCGACAATCCGGCTTCAGGCCACTGCACAGCACCGAAACTGCGCTCTTGGATCTCAAGACACAGATAGACGAGCTCAGAGACAAGGGAAAGACTGCACTATTGCTACTCCTTGATCTTTCTGCCGCCTTCGACTTGGTCGACCATGAGATACTACGATCAGCGGCCCACTTCTCTTAAAAGGCAACGGACTGGATCCAATCCTTTCTTAACAACCGCACCATGAGAGTCTTCTCCCCTTTAGCAGCCACTGACCCTACACCTATTACTTGTTGCGTACCCCAAGGTTCTTGTGTCTCTCCCACCCTGTACAACATATTTACAAAGCCCCTTTTCGATGATCTAGATGGTCTGGGTATCACCTACACTAATTTTGCTGATGATACTCAGATCTTCATCCCACTGACGTGGAACTACGAAGAGGACTTGGTCTTTGTAAATAAAGTGTACCTCATAATTCAGGCATGGATGGCCCTACATGGCCTATGCCTGAATGACGACAAAACAGAACTTCTCATTCTCGGCTCCCCTTCGAACCTCACTAAATTAAGCCCAAATTACTCCTCCTTTGTAATCGACAATAACAAGATTACAGTTGCCAAAGAGGTCAAAACCCTTGGCTTCTACCTAGATTCTACACTCACCTTCTCAAAACAAGTTAATGCTATGGCATCTGCCACATCATACACGTGCAAACTTATTAGGGCAGCTAAACCCTTCCTCTCATCGTCTAACTGCATTACACTAGCTAGAGCTTTAATACTGTCCAAGTTGGACTATTGTAATGCCCTCTATGCAGGCTGCAAAAAATATATCACCAATAAAATCCAAATCCTTCAAAATAATGCTCTAAGAGCTGCCTTGAGCATCCCAAAAAAAGCACATATCTCGGATACCAGAAGATCTGTCAATTGGCTCTCAACCAAAGACAAAATCTTTCTCAAAACTGTCTCCCTGACGCATAAGTGCCTCCACCAGGCAGCTCCTCAATATCTAACAACTTTATTTATCAGACCTATCTCCTCCCGCCCATCTAGAACGGCCAACTCCAATCTCCTCCTTGTGCCCAGATTCAAACGCATGATGTCTGGGGGGAATAGCTTCCCCGTCAAAGCAGCCCAATGTTGGAACCTCCACCACTTAGGGAGGACCTCCCATACCTACAATTTAGATCTAAGACTATTTACTGGCTTAAGGAACGCGATATCTAATAAGTGCCTTACCACAACTGTAATTTGTGCACACCAATGTATACCCCGGCCCAATCGAGGATACACAATAGAATATTTGTATATACTGTATATCCTGTGTGCTATTTCATTGATTGTCCATTACTGTCAAGGTGCCCCAGCAATGTAACCTCTGCTGGACTCACCTCCTGCTGATGCTATGTAACTAAGTTGTACAATCCTCTTATTATTTTTGCGCCTTGTTACCCTCTGGGTTAGGTGCGCACTATAAATAAACAATACAATACAATACAATTGTCTAGATGAGAGATATCTACCTGTGGATAGGAAAATCTATTACTTTTGTTGAGGAAAGACTGACTGTTATCAGTGGAGATATATAGATGCTCATAAAACTTTTTGAAACAGTTCAGGATATCCTTTGACTGATTGAGTATACTACCAGAGGCATCTTTGATGTGAGACATAGAAACCCTTTCTTTTCTTGTCTTTAAGTATGAGGCAAGTGACTTCCCAGCCTTGTTAGATGTTTGATATATCTTAGTTTTATATTTGAGTATGGTACCAGTGGCAAGGTTGTTGAGTTCATTATTAATTTGGCAGCGTAATGCCATAACCTGGTGAAGATTAATGGTGTTAGGGTTTTGATAGTATAGTTTCTCAGTTGATGTCAGTTGAGAATATAACTCATCAAGGTGCTTTTTATGCATTTTTTTCATCCTACCCGAATATGCCATAATTTTCCATCTAAGTGCAGCCTTAAACGCATCCCAATTATTAACCACTGAGGTATCTTCATCATGATTATTGTCATAGAACTGTTGTAAGAAAGACTGGACAGATACAATGAACGGTTGATTCTGTAATAAGTAATTATTGAATTTCCACCATTTAGAAGGCCTACCAATATCATCAAAAACAAAGGAGGTGCTAACAGTGGCATATTCAGAAATAATAATATTGGAAATGGTAGCGTCAACCATGGTGCCTGCGAGGGTTTTGGAGGTTTTGGAGGTGGAGATATAGTCTAGGCGGGATAGTGTGTTGTGTGGGGGAGAATGGAATGTATAATCAAGTTGTGTGGGATGTGAAAGCCTCCAAGAATCAATTAGACCTGTTTTGGAAAGACATCCTAGAAAAGACTTATGCGATTTAGAAGTTTTGAATACACAACTGTATTTCCTATCTAAAAACGGTTCAAGGACCTGATTGATATCCCCACACATAATTAGGTTAGAAACGTTATTATTGATAATCCTTTTTATCCAGAACTGAAGATCAGGTTGGGTAGGAGCATAAATATTCAGAATAGAAACTGGTACAGAATCAATCAAGATCTTAACCCATACCCAACGTCCCTCGGTATCCACATCTGTGTCCAGAATTTTAAAAGACAACTTTTTGCTAAGCATTATGGCAACACCATTTTTCATGGCAACAGCTGGGCTTGCAACAACTTCCTTAACCCACAAGGATCTAAGTTTCATAACCTTCAAAGTGGATAAATGTGTTTCCTGTAAGCACGCCACAGAAGGTTTGAGCTTATTTAGACGAGACAGAACCTTACATTTCTTAATGGGGTTGTTGCAGTCCTTAATATTCCAAGTAACACATTTAAAAGTCATTTATTGAAATAGGAGATGATATGACCTTATTATGAGTCCGTAATAAGAAAAACACATGAATGTACCAAAAGAGGAAATGTTTCATGAAAACAACCCATTTCACAAAACTAAAAATGCAATTGAATTCTGAGGAATCGTGGGTAATACACATGAGGAGAACACATGAGGAATCTACTCAGGTGAGAAAAAATGAAAACACTTTAGAATCAGTTACAACATTAACCTCAGCATATGATAAAGAGGTAAAAAAGGAATCAGGCCAGGAAATAGACACAAAAAAAGGAAGAAGACCTATAGCGGGAACCATTGATGCCTGCCATACTGTCAAAGAAAAAGACAGCACACAGCGGAAGAGGGGCATCACACTAGCCATTGTCTCAACAATGTTTTAGAAGAAAGAAGATAATAATGACATTTGAGGAGAGTCAATGAATAAGCATTGCAAGGAAATGAAAAACAAACAAGAGAAAACTCATGTCCCAGTGGAGGTTCAAGGATTCACCTGAGAGGACGTGTCCATACTTTCAGTTTTAATGGAAAGTATGAAAGCTTTTAAGTCAGTCGGACCATCGAACATGGCAGAACGACCATTATGCGTAACCTTGAAAGAGCATGGGTGATACAAGCCATATCGGATGTTGAGCTACATCAGAGCCGGGCGTCACGATAGGAATTCCTCCCTGCATAGAGCAGTACTTTTAACTACATTGTGCGTGATATATAGTTTGCTGCCATGCCAGGCTAGAGAATTCTTTTCCTTGACTGAAGCCATAATAACAGGAAGCTGAGAATATTCCAGTAAATAGAAGATGAGTGTTCTTGGAAAAGGGTGAGAGGAGGCAGAAACTCTTAGTTGACAAACACAATGAGCTTGCCGTATATTAAGCAGAGTATCCAGGGGTAAGTGAAGAATTGCAGGTAGAAGTTTTTGCAAGAAGGCTATTGGATCCGATCCCTCACAACCTTCTGGCAGTACCGATACACGAATATTGTTGCATCTACTCCTATTTTCTAAGTCCTCATTGTGCTTTTGGAGGTCTTTGATAGATTTTTCTAACATAACATTGCCACTCTTGGAGATATGTCTCCACGAGACTGACCCGTCTCTCAACTTCCTCCATTCGGTCCTCAAATCCCTTCCATCTGTCATCAAGTTGCTGAAGCTTTTGGTTTATGGTTTCAATGAAGGTTTGTAATTCCCTAATTTCATATAGGATAGCCTCAATGGCAGGGTCAGATATGCTGAGCGGTGGTGGTGAGTTGATTTTGGGTCTTTTTAAAGTGGTGGATGAAAGATTACAATCTTTAAATGCAGGTGCAGTTTTTTGGTTGTTTTTTATTGGCAGCTATCGTTGCAGTTCGAATCAGGTAAATTGATCAGTATAAAACCAATGAAGCACAAATTTAAAGCAAGCAGGAGGTTAGAAGACGAGCACAGCGAATAGCCAGTGAACCATGTAATAGTGTAGCTAGCACCTTGAGATGACATATTAATTAAATGAGGCCCCCAAGATCTCCAGTATTGAAGAGACACACCACGTGTTACAGCTGTAAAATAATTTCCTGCTACACAATTCCTCTTTGTTTCTATTGATAGACAGCACTATATATTGCTCAAGTATCAGTTAACTCAGTGCAAAAACCACCACTGATATTGACCGCACAAAAGAAAGCTTTGTGTTATCGTGATCCTTTTTGAACTTTTCGCATAATATATTTCTTTTCAGAATCAAACTTGCAGTCTGTAGCTTTAAATATTAATAAGCATTGCGGACATAGACATTGAATTAGAATATCTCGCACCCATCCAAATGCAAGCAGAAGGTGGCATTGCATGGAGGAGGAGCTGGGAAGGCTGCAGCAGCAGCCGGCATGTCACAGTGGGAGGGACCCAACATTGACCTCATGCGAGGCGGATCGAAGGCACAGTAGCGAGCACTCGAGTGGCGCTGCTCCTCTCCGTGAGTGCCGGAAGATGACAGCAACGTCGGAACCTCAGCAGTGATGACGAAATACTTTCGCTGAACTGCGGCAGAGTGAAAACAAGTAAAAGGATACAAATAAAAGTTAAGAATGCCTTAATTAGAAGTCTGTGAGAGGGAGCTAACAGGCTAGGCAGCCATCTTCCTTGGCGCCAAACCACGCCCACTTGCAAATCATATCTGGAGCACTGCCACCATTTAAGTAAGAGTGGCATAGTATGCCCCAGCTGGAGACCAACAATATCATCCAAGGGACTGTAGTTAGACTTTACAGTGCAGGGACATAATTATTCCCCAATAATATGTTCACTGAAAGGGAGTCCAAAGAAACCATCCGTCTTTGACAGAGGATGATGGATTCCCCAGAATCCCTATTAAAATAAGGGGTTGAAACAGTGGAACTTTACAATACATTTTTCGCCAAACATTGGTTAAACCCCATATAATTTGCATTCCGTTCTGTAGGGCGTGACAAATTTATTATGTGACATTTTGCAATTGTCTGAAGCATGTGTTATCAATTGTACTTAAAAGAAAATTCTCAATCGGTTTTTGGTGCAGTTAAATGTGATATTCCTGCTTTTTGAAGGTCACATACCAAAAAGACTGACTTATTTCAGTGGATCTTGGGCGGCCCACAAAAAACGGCTTGTGTGTTATCATCCTCTGAGGAAATCATGTTGACATCCAGGGACAGGAGGACATGTCTCCTAATGCACTTGTTCAGAAGCATGGCACACACCACAATAATTTCACCCACCTTGACTGGCTTATACATTAGGGAACCTCCTGTCTGATGGAGACCTTGAAACCAGGCCTTCAGCAAGCAAAAGGTAAGCTCTATGCAGAACTGCTCCTCATATGTACCTCATTGTAGGCCTCCTCCTGTGAGGACAGGTGTCATCAGACAAGGGAGCTTAGGATTGCCAGAGTCACTTGCAGAGGCAATTCTAAGGAAGATAGCTCAGAGGCAATTTGCTCGCCTTGGAAGCAAGACAACATGGAGTACCTCAGATTCGATCCCCGGGTCCGCGCTTGGAAACCTCTGGGTATTAAGCGAGTTATAAATAACATATCATATCATATAAATGGGGATAGGGTTTGGTAACAGAAATATGAGCAAGAGCAACAATTAGTCATGACATGATGGTCAACTTGTCAGCTACTATGCATATGGCAACTTTTAAATTGACAGTTTCTCTTTCTCTCTCCCTTTATTATATAATCCCTCATGGAATAAGGGGGTAAAAGGGTATATGTTGCAAAGGGATTTTTTTATGACAGTGATAGTACTTACCCAGAATCCAGGTCCATTGTCCTCTGTGGGTCTGCATTTATGCTGACAGTGCACTGTTTTGCAGGACCATGTCATCACGGATGGAACCTGGGAAGTGGGTGCAGCAGTACGTTGCAGTGAAGCCTGTATCACAGGCCACCTGTAGGATAAGGGAATGTTGTTGTTCCATGTTTCTGAACAGCTCTTGCAATGACAGGGCAGCCACCAATGTCACATGTGTGCAGAACAGAGCTGCAATGACGTTTAAGAAGTGGCAAGCTGAATAGAACCATGCCTTTGTTTCATTTACCTGTGCAGGGTTCGTGGGCAGAGAAATGTACAGGGGTGCATGCTGCATGGGCGCTTCCAGCACCTGAAAAAACATGACAGAATGCATGGGATGTGACATTCCATGCAGCATGCCCACAGTGTGCTGAAAGGTGCCTCTGGTGAGAAAGTGCAGCGACAAAATAAGCTTAAGAAAATAAGCTTAAGCACTGGTGCGATTTTTGTTCCTTTGTTGTCCCTGCTTTGTAGATTATCCTTTATCAGGGTGTGTAGCTCTGCTTCGGTCTCCCTGTTGAGGCAGTAGAGTGTTATTATCTGCCCTTAAGTTGGTGCCCAAAGTGCAGGCCTGACCGGGGAATGGTATTTCTTCTTGCCAGACATCTTGTCCACTTTTCTGATGCTTCCATATTCTGTGGTGCTGCTGTGAATGACTATGCAGCTCAATGTACAGCCAGCGTTTGTGGGCAGTGTTCCCTCCAAGCTGTGCGCATGTGCGCTTGCCCAGCTTCCATCTAGGTGCCGCTCAGAAGAATTCTAGCAGCGCACACAATTTCCACCTTCTCAAGAATTAATATGGTACAAGCCACAGCAGTTACCTGACATTTGCTTTCTCTCAAAATAAAGCTGGATTGTACTAACTGGTCTTGATATTCTGGTTCAGCCTATTTACATTACCCTACTACGCAAGCGTGGCCTTAAAAACCTTAAATAGAGAATACACCATAAAAAGTAACTTTTTGAACATTACTAAGATATGCCTGCACACATAATCAAAGAACCTTCCCTTCCCACCCATGATTCCTATACTTGACTACCACACATTTACCTTATGACTCCAACTTCCGGCCATGTTCACATTTAGATATTACTGGACAACCTTGCATCTGACTACTGTGGTTCTGCGAAAGTTTACCAGACTTGTACCTAAATCCACCTGTCTTATGTTTATTGTAATATGAATAACAATCAAGCACCAGAATTTCTGTTACTCATGATCCTTAGCAAAAGTATCATCCACATTATGTGACTGTCAGCTCAAATATCGGATACTGACTGTAAGTAAGAAGGCTACTTGGATGTGAAACCTCATCCCATACTTTGTATGTTTGTGTACATATGTCACACACAGGGTTTGAAGCAGTACCTTTGCAACACAATATAAAACTCAAATACTAATTTGCCCTTTAAGGATTTTGAGTAGGAAAATGTCATGCTACTTTAGCACTGCTAAGATTACCCTATACGTGGAGAGCAAGATTGCAATATCATTTATTTGGCCTGCAAGGGATAATTGGTATGCACCATGCCTGGCATTACTCATACATGCCAGGCATCATCCTGAACAACGGATGTTCAAGCAGACAGAATGCTTTTCACACAATCTGCATCCTTTCCAAGTTTTCAGACTTTCTTTGAGCATAGACCATGACAAATGATATGATAACTCGCTGCTATAAAAAAAAGGTTTCACTGAGCACTTGTATAATCCTATAGAACAATATTAGGGCACGGTATGTTGTAAACAATCTTGCATGCACTGCAAAATAATTGTGTACATGCAGAATTGTAACATTTTGTTAGACTGCACATACTATCTTTATATATGTTTTGCTTGCAAAGTATTGTGATTATGCAAACATCACAGTGAGTATTTTATTGCTACAATTCCTCACTTTTTACAAAGCCCTGTCAACCAGTATTGAAGGCTAGCCCAGGAGCCGAGGAGAGGTACGATCGGAAGGAGGTTTTGAAGCAAGGGCACAGGAGGATGAAGAAGAAATAAGCAACTTTGAAAAACCAAGTCGGATGTTTCGGCAGTACAGTGCAGTGAAGGAAATGTCTTTGTTTGCTAAACTAAAGGAAACTCTAATAACCGTCTAGGAAACGGCACCTTCTGTTTCTTTCTGCTCAGCTGTTGAGGGCTTTCCAATATGATCATGTGTTTTGCGTTTATTACCTTGGGCATCCCCATGCATCTTGTTTAAGTGATGACAATGAATTGCAGAAGATGGGTCTCTAGTTACAGAAGAAGGCACTCAATCGGATGTACCTCTGAGCATTGCTACTATTAATTTAAACTGCAAATATATGCAATTTTCTTCAACAAGCCCATAAGAAACTTCAGTAAGGTTCTTGTTGAATTTTGTGTAGGCTGTGGTGAGGAAGGGTGGGCAACACTATAGGCTGTATTATGTCCCCTGTCATTTTATCTTCCTATGTCAGGGTTATAAGCAGGGCTCTGAGAAGATTTTACTCCCTACTTGCAATGTTGATGGTTAGCAGAGGAACAAGGATTTCTGATCCTAATATTCTGTGGAGCGATTCTTTGGATTTAATTAGCATCCTTACACTAATTATGAGAGGCACGTTCCCCTGGCTCTTGAATTACTTCATTAAAGTGGCACATGAACTCCTACTGACATGTTTTCTGACACATTCCATTTAGTTGTTATTCCTTTTGCAAACATTGTATCCTGTATTAAGTTTTTGACAGCCACCTCAGTTATGACAAGTGATATTTGTTTTTTGTAATACATATGATGGTTTTCCCAATGACAAACACAATTCTGCATAGTCTCTGAGCAGTGTCGACAAATAAATAGCCATAACTAAACTAACTGTTTATACTGAGCATGCAATGCCATTTTGTACACTTATTTTTCTCCGCGTAGGAGTACTTTTGCTAGATTCTTGGGCAGACATTCAAGTCTTGGACTGGTGTATGAACACTCTTTATAATCACATATGAAATATTTGTTTTTTTGTCTATATGTTTGGGAAAAGTGTTTAGGATGCACCTTATACCCTTCTTTATAAAGGATTACAGTGATTGGGTGTGGAAATTCCCTTCCAAACTTTCTTCTGGGATGATAGCTCACTAACTGTGCATGGTCACAAAGTGACTTACCTCATTAGTGAGTTGCGCACATGGAAGATTATGTTTGCATGAAAGCCAATCATTTCCGCACATAGAGAAAAATAATTAGAGGGAACATTGGTTGTGGGTCTTGAGGTTTGCTACTGCTATGGTAGCATGGTGTTGGGAAGTGTTATTAGGCAAGGTGTGGAACTTACATACACTTTGAAAGGCCCATTAGGTACATCTTGGCTTAATTCCCATCACCTGTATGCAATTACCTCCATCTTTTGGGTGAAGGTAACTGGACTGTGATTTTGGTGGAATTACTGACTATTTTTGGCAGCATTTTGGAGATATTTCAACTTGCAATGTGGTAGAATTATCATTTCTAGCTTGGGATATTAGGTGGCGCTGAAAGCACTACATTTAAACAAAACTATTGTCATTAAAATAAGATCTTTAACATAAGAGTATAGGGGCTTTGAGAATGGTCTCTAATGCTTTTCAATGCAGATGACATAAGAGGAGGGATTTGTGTTTTTTGGTATGTATCACCCATTTTACGGCCATCTCTAAGTCAAATCTATATGATTCTCCTCCGATTCCCACCCATCTTCCCTCAAACCACACCCCTTTTTGCATTCTTTACCATGATGAATTTGTCAGCCATTTGTTTCCTACAAAGCTGCCATCTTAAATGTATTTTTTATTACAGTTTTATGTTGGTGTTACACACATTTTAATAAAAAAGGATATATCTATCATTACTTTGCAACGTTTTACCAAATTGAGGCTGTGACCACTGCACATTTATTTGGACAACGTTATGCAAGTGGCATGCTAGAATCTCTGCCAGTAAGGTTATACAACAAGTTATACAAACGTAACACCTGCAACATGTCTGAGTCGACCAACTTGTCTTTCTGGTAGTTGGTTTACTGCTGTATTTGTTTCCCCATAAAACACTGAGCTGTCTCTCCCATTTTAACATACTGTTATATAGGGACCTAGCTCTGTGAATAGTGAGGCGCCCTTATTATTTTTAGTTTGGGCTATTAGGTGGCGCTGAGAATGGGTCTATTCCGACAAACCCTGAATAGAGAAAGCAACAAAAAAAATTGAAATCGAGGTCAGAGCAGGACGAGAAACACTCAAAACAGAACCTATTAACTCCCTCCTGTCATTTAAGTTCAGTGCTGGAAATGGAAATAAGTTAAGGGGGTTTTCTTTTATGCTGCTTCTTTCCAAGCTACACACATCAATTCCACTTTAAATCACTTCCATGGGAGTGGTGCACCCAAAATACTGTTGGTAATGCAGTGATTTTTAGTACATGAAGAGATCCATAGAAACACTCTAATGTAGAAGGCTACCAGGGTAGCTCAGCAGGCTGAGGTACCGTTGCTGAGATATTACATATTGAAAACTGTTGATTGTATGACTTTTAACAATTCCTTTTAAAAAAAAAAAAAAGTGCTATGATAAGTGTTTGGCCAGGGCATGTGATGGGCTGGTCGCTTGCTTCGGGTTGGAGGTGAGGGTATTTTTGTAAGAATGAAATGTAGAGTCAACCTTCATGTGGTATTCAAAGCGGACCGATGCATACACATTATTGGACCAGGTGATGTAGCCCACTGAGCTACCCTACGTTCATTTGCAGCGTCCGCAGATGTGAACATTTTGCAGCGTACTCACAGATGTTATTTCCAGGTATATAATAATATACTCACTTTAAGGAACTATACTCACTTTAAGGAAGTAAGGGTGAGAACAACATGACGTTTGCTGGGTCCAGAATCTGTTTCCCAGAGGTTGGCACACCCATCTCTTGGAACAAATAAACACCAGGCAGCACAGCCTGGTGGCCCCTGCGCTGCAAATAAAAGCAGCCACTTAAGAAGCCGGTCCCTCTATAGCACTGGCACATTTCCCTTCTTATGAGAGATGTTTTTATTTTATTTGATGAAAAGCACATTCAAGCTGCAAGGGCCCTCTATGTGCTATGCAGTGAAGCTATTACTCTACGGAGCCTCTTCACGAACATGATTGGGCCTCATTACGAGTTAGGCGGAAGCCATGGAGCTATTAGCTCCATGGCTGCCGCCAAACCGGGCTCCTTTACCGGGTTCCCAGAATGGGGAATTATCGGGCCATTCCGAGTTCGGAGGGCCCGGTAATTCCTCCCTCTGGGAACCCCATAGGGCTCAATGGGAATGGGAGAGGGAGCTAACAACGGGCCGATTACGACCGGCCCGTTGTTAGCTCCCTCTTCCCCTTCGCGGGACCCGGTAAGGACGCCTGGCTTTACCAGGCGTCCTTACCGGGTCCCGCGAGGGGCCCTCGTAATGAGGCGGAATGGTGTTAACGGGCCCATTAGCAGAGCCCGTTAACCCATTCACCCACACTTGTAATGAGGCCCGATGTGTTTACATAGACCAGTCTGGAGTTTGGCGTCCCTTTCAAAGCAGATTGTATTAACCAGAAAGTGGGGCACAGTGTGCAAAGAGAAGACTCCAGTGCACTTTGGATCACATGTAAATAAAGCGATTTGGCTGACCATATATACTTTTAATCAAGTGCCAAACTTTGGATAAGCGTATGGGAAGATTGAGTCTGGTTTCAGTGACAGTCACTGCAACTGCAGACAGCCGTGTTCTCTCTTCTTCATGCACATGAATTAGTCATGGAGATGTGTGGTGCGCTCTCCCAGAAGGCAGTTCGGGGGGGATTGGCAAACACCGTGCAACTCATTATTTGCTTTCATGGCAGGATACAATGAAGTCAGGGCAGGCTAAGGATATGTTTGGTCACTTGGGGGCGCATGTCCAAATGATGTTTGAATTGCCACTTTGCCTAAAGCTGGCAAATCGAGTCTGTGGAACATGTGTGTTGCATAGATTTTAACAGAGAGAAAAAAGGAATTGAAGGAGGGGATGAGTACCTGCGGATTATCATGGACATGTTTATTGGTGTCTGAACAGAATGGAAGAAAGGCAGCTAGCACGAAATTGAAACACTAATGTCCACTTAAAAGCTCTTTAGCTCTTTTTGTCAGCAAGGTGATAATATAGCCAAAAGCAAAGCAAAAAGTAACAAGGTAATACAAACATTGCTGGATACTGCAAGGACTGAGGGCAGTGATTGTGCCAGGCCAGCAAAGGTAGACTGTAACATTTATGCTGCAAAGAACACATTTTGCTTTGTGATAAGAATGGCAACATGGAGGCAGCAGCTCGGCCCTCTCTGAGGCCTGAGGCCTATTGCAACTGAAAGTTAAAAGACCCTGGTGCTGTCATTGAATGCAATAGTTGTATTTGACTTATCTGTCCAATGTTAATCTATGAAAAATTGTGCAAGTCGTCTATTGTTTCAACAAGCACCTGAGCCTTCTTTGCTCAGCATGTGATGCTATGCGGGAAGGTTGGCACCCTTCTTAATTTTTTCATAAATTATTGTTTTGCTACCCTGATATTCACTGTAGGAGTGAAGGTATCCCCACCCACCTTTTCCAGCCCCCGCTATGCCCTTATTAGCCTCCATCTATGTCTGTTTTCTTTTATCTGTCATCGTCGTGATTTCTGTTGCTTAATTTGACACTTGTTATCATTTCTGTTTATTTTAACCCAATGGAGCTTAGCATGCCACGGTTTGTACGCCCAAACTTATAATGCGAAAAAGTCAACTACATGTATGCATTCATGTAATTATTGTGCATTTGTTAGGTACTTATACAACAAGTAAATGCGTTTCAAAGCACCCACCAGACGTCAGGGAGGGAATATGGGATACTCTACCTTGTGAGTATTCAGAACGTTTAAGTACAGAGAGTTAGAAGGGGAGGAAGGTGGGTTGAGCAGCAGATGTAAGTGTAGAGTATAGTAAGTGCAAGGGAGCATTGAGCTGCAGTAAGCGGGTACGTGCAGGCCTACATTGGATTAGGCAAGAGGGTGCTGAGGCAAGTGCTGTGTGTAATAGAAGCTGGGGCGATTGGATGTGGGAAGCCAGAGCCCCAAGGGCACGTAAGGGCCCTTGTCACCTATTACAGCAACTGTGTAGTTAGCAGAGGAGGGAAGAAGGGAAGCAAGAGTGAAGAGGAGAATCTTGAGGAGCTTTTGGAATTTGAGGAACTCGAGATGAAGCTGAAGTGCTAGGGTGTTCCACAAGAGGGAGCAACAAGAAGGAGCCAGCAAGAGTAACAGATCGGCCTACAGCCCTCTGTTTAGCGAAAGGCTTCACATACAGAGTGTTGGTTCGGGAGGACCTTAGGGGTCTGAAGGGAGAGTATTTAGTATAGACAGTTGCAGACAGACTGGTCCCCAGCCCCAGACAGCCATGTGGATGATGTAGAGGGATATTAATTTAATCCATGCAGCAACGGGTAGCCAGTGCAGGGTTTTTAGGACAGAAGCAATGTGGTACCTAGTCTTGAGGCCAAGGCCAAGGATAAGTCTTGCTGCCCTATTCTGTATTAGCTGGAGGGGTCAAACATAGGAAGAGAGTACATTCAAGAGAAGGCTGTTGCTATAGTCAAGCCTAGAGAGAATCAAAGCCCTGGTAACATTGAGTTTCTGGGGGGAAAGTGAGAACAGGAGAATTCCTTTGAGAAGGAAGAGTTAAAAGTTGGATTTCTTGGCAATGTTCTGGATGTGAGGGAGGAAGGATAAAGGTGTCTGGCTTCAGATAAACACCCCTGTGTGATTTTAACTTTAGCATGTTATTTCTAAGCAGTCTGCTGGTAGTTAATGACTAAATTACAGCTGTAAATGATTACTGGTGTAGTATAAATGTTTTAACCAAGTGTACCTTCAGCCACTTGATCTATCCAATTGATACATACCTCATCCATGCACTAATGTACGGTTGAAAACTAACAATGAAAAAACCCAGGAGTTTGGGCTTTTTACAGGTACTGGCATCATATGCCCAGGTAATCACTCTATTTTCCAGCTGTTGTGATCTTAAGACCAGGTAGAACCATTATATGAGTGCCTAGAAAATGCCTACCTGTTATCTACACAAAAGCCCAAACTGTTAGCATTGCCAATGTTTGTTATGTCTGGTGCTAAGTCTGCCAGAACAATTTCCACCGGTACAAGGTCTCCTGGTTTTTGGCAGAATTGTTGCTGGTGATAATTCTGCTAGGGCTAATACTGTTGTCAAAATTGCCACCTATTTTCAGTTTCCCCTAGTACTAATTCCCACCATTTCTTCCACTTACAGCCCAACTCATAATAGCCCACAATGTTTGTATTGTCCTCCAAATCATAATACACTTCCAATTATTTTTTCATAGCACCACAGATATACGAGTGTATTACCTCTTCAACCTGCCACTGAACACAACTAAGCCCTGTACTCATTTCAGCATAGCACAGTACTAGTACGTCCACGGCCAAGACTGAAGACAGACCAATGGTCACTTTTCATTGACACTGACGCTGACAAAGATTAACCCCACACACCTGTTTACAAAACTATAAAACTTTGAATAAACCAACTAGAGACTCAACATTGCACAGGCACCACCACATGTGCATCCTCATTGTCAGGTAAAGGTTGCCTTGGGTCAATACTCCAATCAAACCCATGTCCACATTGCACTGAGGCGGAACACTGAGTGAACACTACTTCTTTATGACCTCTTTAGAACGCTGCAATATCTATCTAGTCCACATTACTCTGGCACTGATGATGGCAATAGCCATAAACCTTTCTACAAAATTAGCATCCAACCTACCATGGACTCATGATTCCAGACACACATTTGCAACACTAGAATCAGTATATCATTCATACAAGGACATATTGGATAAGCAATGTGTGCTTCAAGCAATATCCATTGCCACTTTACAGTGAAATAAACACTCAAAAAGCACTGGGTCATTACAGAACTGGGAATGAAAATTAGAGAAAGAATGCAGTCATTCCTAATACCTAGATTCCCTGACACCAACAGAGACAACTGCCCCAAACCTATTTACAAAAGTTTTGATAAACCTACTTACAGACTCACCATTGTACAGACACAACAATACAAAGAATATATGATCATTTCTAGGAAAAGGGGGGTTTTTTCTGAAAATAAAATCAGGTGAATTTTACATTGTTAATGAACACTCACCAAACACTACCTTCTTTACAACTCCAATCAGTGGACTAAAAGGGCCAGGGTATTGTGGGCATGTGGCTGGGCTGCCCGCAACCTCTTTACAAAACTAAAAAATAACCTAGTATTCACCCAACGTTCTGCACATGTTGTTACAACACTACAAATAATATATAGTTAGAACCAGGAAATATTGGTTATGCAGCTTGTGTTTCAAACAAATCCATGTCCACTTTACATTCAGACTGATCCCTCACCAACCACTACCTATTTACAAAGCTGCAATCAGTGGATCGACAGTGCCATGGAAAGGTGGGCATGGCCCTGGATGATAAGACCCACACATCTCTTTACAAGACTGAAAACAAATCTACCTTTCACCTATGATTTTCCCCAAGGTTTTATAACACTGAAAACAATACATCAACAGGGCCAAAATGTGGATATTAGCCTATCCTGCAAAAAAGCTTTTCCCCACTTTACAATAGCACTAATGATAGCACAAAAACACTCCATAGACGTTTTGTACCACTATAACGTGTGCCGAAATTGAGAAATAAAGTGAGCACAAAGCGTGCACTTCTGAACAGAGATGTTGCTTGTTTCCCAATTTTTGTTTGCAGACAACAATCATGTTCACAGACATTGTGCAAGAAAAATCCATTAGGCAAATTCAAGAAAATGAGTATAAATGAAATAAGCACAGAGAATGCACTTCTTTTGTTTGCGCTCATTTTTGAAATATTTAGGTAACCTTGTTCTTAAAGGTGACCTGCTCATTTTTCAAAGTCCCTAAAGTTCCCATCTCATGTTTCGGTGTGGAAATGCTTGTGTGACAGCCACAGTTTAACGAACAAGCATAGCTTCCAGCACCTGCTGAATGACAGGGTTTTTGTTGCATTAAATCAGCACCCTAACTTTCCTTCAACTAAAGTTTTTCACTGAATTTCAAGAGTTTTGTTGCATCACAATGTGTCATTTGAATTGTTTATAACGAGGGTTGTGTTATGCTATACTTTCCATGCACCTATGTTTCCCCTATGACAATTAAAACCATAAACATCTGTATATTTCTAGCACATAGTAGTAAAAATCATATAAACATTAATACATGAAAATTCTTAACTTAAATACTTACCATCTCATTGTAAGGGCAAGAAATAAGAAAAAAGTGCATCGATATTGAAACGTAACATACAACCAATACAAACATGTTTTTACATTTCATTTTTGCCCATTATATCAGTACACAAACAAAGACATGTATGTGTTTTGTATGTATGTATGTGTCTTGTACCCAACTTGTACCCAACTATCTAAGTGTGCCTTCTATAGCCACATGGTCAGAGGAGCAAAACCAACTCACTGCAGAGTAAAACATGTCACCCAAAAATGTATAGTTTGTATTTTAATGTACCATTCCACAAAACATGTAACATTAAGTTAAATTTAACTAGACACATTTGTGGATATTTAATACAACTAGGTTAGTATACCATAACTTTAAAAAACACCACAAAATGAATATACTGAATTGTATGGCACATCAGATACCATTCTATGAAAAAACAATGCATTTTTTTTAGACTTCTCGTTGTTTAATACTCATCAATATTGAATGTACGCAAGTTTATACTACAGCGGTCCAATATCCTACTTGGTATGACAAAGACTATAGGGAGGCAAAAAGAGCAATTAACATAGAATCTAAGCACACCAACAGACCAAGTTAGGTCTGTGTTACAGTTACTGAAGACCTTTTACAAAGACCTGAGTATAATGTATACAAATATGAGCATATACAGGGAAGGTAGAGTAATACAAATAAAACTATGAGAAAGTGCTGATAACCCTAATGATTATCTTCATGCACAGAAAGGATTGCTCTCTTTAAAGCCTGTGTCTTCCGCTATGTATATGTTTCATATGATGTAAATTGACCCTAATTCTACAAATATAGTACCTTTACAATTTTTACTTCCTGACTGTTACTGAAGAAAACTATGTGGCTTCGATATGTCAGTAAAGGATAAAAAGGGAGAGTCAGCCATGTGATGTCATCAGTGATGTCATCAATGACATTTGTGATGTCTTCTTTGATGTCCTGGGTGTTAGTGTTAGCAGTGCATGGTGGCGCGAGTTATGGTTGCTTATGTTACCATAACTGCTGAATTTCAGGGGTTTTTCGGTTTTACTTTGAACCATAACGTCCCTTTAACAACGTTTTTTCACTGAATTTCATAGGTTTTTAGTAGCGCAACTTAACCTTAACGTCCCTTTAACAAAGTTTTTTTTACTGAATTTCATAGGTTTTTAGTAGCGCAACTTAACCATAACGTCCCTTTAACAAAGTTTTTTTACTGAATTTCATAGTTTTTTAGTAGCACAACTTAACAATAATAACTTTGACTTTATGTACATATAATATGGAACATACTGAACCCTTTCTACTGAATTTGACGGTCCGCAGACATGTTTGGACAACAGTACCACCACCTAAAAACTCTGGGGATGTATGTGTAATAGTTATATCATAACATAGGAGCATTTAACACATTCACAAAGCAGCACACATACAAAGTATATGTAGTAATACTTAAAAAATGTAACCCATATATGTAACACACTAACCATTCATGTAAATACAACATGTTTTAAAATGGAATATACCAAAAGAAGATAAAGTGGCTTCCACCATAATTACCTCACAGACGCTCCACAACCAACAGCAAGACCAGACGTATACACTACTGATTACATATCTCACCAGACATAGTAAGTGCACTTCTTTTTACTCATATATTTATGAATTTTCTATATTAGAAAAAAAAACATATTACTTTTTTGTTTTCTCACAGAAATGTGTAGTACTCTCGACTGGCAAGAGAAGCATTTCCCACGAGAGGAAATGTTAGAAAATAGTCCCCCTAATGGTACACACTTTACTATATAAACCAATTAATAAATATTATTTTGTATACATTTAACATATACATTTTTTTTATTACAGACCATACAATAAATTCCAAGCATCTCACAACAACAATCAGAGGATATCACTCTACAGCAGATTAATCAAAAAATGGACGACTTTATGCAAAATGTTAAGGATTTGAAAAACTTTGTGGAAAATTATGTGAAACCCCCAACAGCACACCATTGTCCAACCTGCACTTGTCCCGCCTCACCCTATCCCACGCAGTTAACCCCAAACCCTGTCTATGGACCAAAGCGTTTCGATGAGATTTCCTTCCCTTCTTCACCTGATCCCAGTTATCTAGAAATCCCTAATTCTCCTGTTTTTGTTTCCGTTTCTGCCCCATCTTCCCAGTCATAATTGTATATATATATGAAATAAAGTTACTTTTCTTATATTGTGTTGTAATTACTTTCAGTTTTTTGTGATAAAACCAATTTAGGTGTCCACGGACACCGCGGTTTATTCGGAAATGTTCGTAAAGAAACAAAAATGTAACTGTCCTGAGGACACTACATCTGTCCGTAATGTTCTCATGCAAGTTGAAAATGTTCTAAGAACACTCGTAGTGTCCTGAAATGTTTGTAAATAAACGAAAATGGAGGTGTCCTTAAGAACACTATGCCTATTCGTAGTGTTCGATAGCAAGCAGAAACTGTTCTAAGAACACTCATGGTGTTCTGAATTGTTCGTAAATAAACGAAAATGGAGGTGTGCTTGAAATGCTATGTCTGTCCGTATTGTTAGCAAATGAATTAAACTGTGCTAAGAACAAACGGCTGTCCGTAACTGTTCGTTTTACATGTGATGCACTTTTAATTAGTTCAGGGCCCGAACACTGTCCGTAGAACATCAACACGCATGCGCAAAACAATGTCCGTACATTGGGTGTCCTGCGGACGACCGCTATCTTAGCGAACATGCTCACAAAACAATCATGTGACCGCGCCCACGCTCATCTCGTGCTCTAAATGCGGACACTGTTCGTGTCCCCGACCAGTTTAAAAGTACATTTCCAAGAAATCCACAATATTTCTCATTAAAAAATCACCATACCACAAATCCCACATACTAATCCTAACTTTCCACATAGTGTTTGTGACTTTTTGAAACTTTTTTGATGTTCGATCTGTCTTGCGGACGGCGCGCATGTCCGCGACCCACGCACAAGCACCCCGATATAAGACCACACCCTAGGGTGCAATCTCATTGTGTTTCTGACTATTCCACAGAGCATACTGCATTTTGCTGCATACTTTGCAGATTTTGAGATTTCCATCTCCAAGCCTATGACATCCATGGCTCAACTATTACCACATGGTGCTACATCTGCCTCAGCACCACCCCCACCCCCTCCACCACCACCATTTCCCCAAGGGCCTGAAGAGGGGAACAGGAGTGAGGATAAATAGGAGGAAGAAGAGGATGACGATAATGAGGTAGAGGAAATCCCTACTACCCGCCGTCGGCGCGAATCTTGAGTGTGGCGGTTGTTTACCGTTCATGGAAACGGTCCTAAGTCTCATGCGAACCGTGTCACCTGTAATGAGTGCAAAATGGTACTCAGTCGCGGGAGGCATGGTTCGTATAGCTTTGGGACCACTACCGTGAAGACACACCTGCGCTCATTCCACACTGGGGCCATTCGCAAGGTTGTACCTTGCGAGAAGCGTAGTAGGTTGATTGCCTCTACTTCATCCTCTGTTCCTGATCCTGTCACCACAAGGAACACCTCTGTGGGACAGCGTCTTCCTCAAGCTGCCTCACAGGCCATACAGAATTCTGATTACCCTTTCAAGGGTCACAGTTGTATGTGTGTACTGTGACACAGTACTCTGCAGGGGGGAGTGACTTCGGAGTGTTTTGAGACGATAGTCTCAGAGCACCAGAAGACCTGCTCACTACCCAAATAAAACCCACTCTACATCTTCCTCTCTCAGCTCGCCCTTTCTTATCCCTTTGGTTGGTGTCCCCCTCCCTTTACCCTCCTTTCCCTCCTCTCCTAGTGTGTCGTGTATAAAAAAGAACAAAAAAAATACGAAATAACAAAAATCAAAAGAAAAATAAGGCTTTTTTCAGAGCCGCCTTTCACAGTTAAAAAATAGAAGTGAAGATACATAAAGCATAGCCATTTCCATTTCGTGAAAGTCCGCGGACGGTCCGCGAACAGAAAAACAATTGCATTGATACCCTATTGAAACCAATACATTTTTCTCTAACATGAAGTGGTGGCTCTGAAAAGAGCCTTTGGGAGGTGTTTGAATGTAAAACATTTTAACTACGTAAGACGTACTTCAAAACTAATGCTGTATTTCTAAAAAAGGTCGCAATGCATTTTCTACATTTCTCAGAAAAATCTGATTTCCAGCATAAGTAAGATGGACTCCATCTTTGCGAAAAATGTATGTACTACGAAACAAAATATTTTCATTGTTAAAAGAGGACATGCCAAAATCTCTTAGGAAGGCACAAACAGCCTTTTTAACATTACGCCTTGCTTTCTCCATTTGTGGACCACATGAGAAAGAACGAAGCCACACTTGTCTCTGCGCAATCCGTGAAAAAATTATTTTAGAGTTTGGAAACATGTCCATTATCTTCTGAAGTCCTTCTTTCATTGCAAATTGCAAGGAAATTCCAGACACATGTCCTAAACTGTTCCCTCCACAATGAATTACAATTATGTCTGGATGTTCCTCTATCTTCAAAGTTGCACAGAGAGGTAGTAAGTCCAACCACTTCATTCAACGCACTCCATGCCAGTGCACTTCCACATTTGGGAATCCAAGATCTATAGATACTCCACAGCTTTCTGCATGCACCTTCAACCAATGAATCCACGAGTCTCCCAAAATCCATACAATCTGTGTTTTGAAACACTCAGCCATAGCTATCTGTTCTTCTCTCTGCAAAAACAATATCTGAGAAAACCTCTCCTAGCACAACACACTCACTAAACTTTACTGACCAATCCCTTGCTTCATTCAATCTCATTTCCATACCTCCCCTCCCCAAATTCCCCGGATGTAATACGCGGTGTCCTAGAGCTACCGCCAAGTCCGCGAACGTATCATAACATGTACAGCCCTTCTACCATTTCGATTTCACTCTCTGTGCATTCCCTCATTGGATGTAGCTAAGCAATCACATGACCATCCACCAATCAAATCCAATAACTCCACATGTAACTGCATCATCATAGAGCAGCACCACAAATGTACGGTGTATCTCTCGGAGTACAAGTCTCATACCATTGACAACCACGATCTACGAGAAATACTATACAAATCTCCAATATTTCTACTTGCAGCTTTGTCCATATCCATATACATGAACAGAAAGTACAGGTATGCATATTTTCTACACAGTACATGAACACATTTTCTAACCGACTTTTACCTTCTATAATCTGAAAAACGAATGGACGATCATTGTTTCATTGTCCTAAAATGACCTGTCACTTACAAACCTTTATATCGTTTAATTTCTTCATACACACACACACATGCAAATACTATTAAACTAACATTTTTGATAATAAAATATATACATGACATATAATCACACAAAATAATTTGTACAAACACATAATTGGTTTAAATTTTTTTCGTTTATATAAGTACTTACATACATTTATATAGGAAAAGCAGACTATGACATTCACATAGCTCTCAAGCATGTGTGTCGCAAAGGCGGGTGAAATCACCTGATTTTGTTTTTGGCGGGTGAGACGCCCATTAGAATGAATGGGCGTGCAGGAGGCTTGGCGGGTGAGTCAGTCCTTTACAAGGCGGGTGACAACCGCCAAAAGCGTGTGAGTTGAGAGCTATGCATTCACTCACTGTTACATGAAAAAGCAGGCTAAATGACTCACTATTACGTGGAAAAGCTTAGTTACAAGAATAGTGGTATACGTTGGTAGATTATGAATTCCACAAACCATAGTAAAGATATTTTCTTTCCTACTCTTAGTCATAATATAGTTTTAATGGTTTTCAGGAAGGCGCTGAGCATTTCAATGTAAAGAAATCTATGTCTAATATGAAAACAGTGCTATATTGCAACCAAATTACTAATTTCTTTCTTTTACAATTCCAGTGAAGCCCATTCTCCTGAATAGAAGCAGCCGATTTTGATTTACAAAGAACAACTAAGAAGCAAACTACTAATTTTTGAAAAAAAAGTAAGTAATTTGTTACCATAATATTTGATTTATAACTCACGCACACTGTACGGTGCATTCATGGTATTTCTGTGCCTAAAAATAGAGATTCTGCACCATTCTGACCAAAAATCCCCCCCGTCTTAAACAGTGATCTCCTGTCAGAATGGCCATTAAATTCCTATTTTTCGGCACACAAGTTACCCAACTCAGCCGCTAGAATGTAGATGTTGTAGAACAAACAACTGTTTTAATTGTATAGCTTTACCTATATTATTTATTCTTCTCCACACCACCGGCTTACTTTTTTCTGTCATCTGAACCCCAGTTTAGTAACACATTAATTGAAGAATACCCATCCCTAGTAGTTCAACTTCCCAATTCACAATCACACACCATTACATACATCTTTATCATCTTACTCAAACAATCATGCACACAACACACATGCATTGCAGAAAACCTCAACCCATACCTTCTGTATTTTTTTCAACAGACGCTAAAGAATGCCCACCAAAAAGAAACTCCGTAGAAAGGGACGCAGAAGTAGAGCAAATGAAAAGAAAAGTCTCCAACAAAACACCCATCTATAGCAGAATTTGTAAAAAACTTTGAAACACAAGAGCTAATACAGTCATGTTGTGAAACAGAAGAAGTTTCTAGTGCAAAAACTTTGCCTCCTCTATCACAAAGTAAAACAACCCAAAAAACTATTAACAGAAAATCAACTATCACTACAAATAAAACGTCTTCTATAAATCTTGATATAGTACAAAGTAAGCATAGCAAGAAAAGTATATTAGCCAAAATGTTCCGTCACAAAGTCCTTCAAAATCTGATAAAAACAGGAGAGAAACCAGGTTCAACACTTCAAACCTATCATAGGAAAGTAATCGTAGAAGCGTTGATAGTGCAATTCTTCTCAAAAGAAACTTATTTATTGTTGTGTTAAACAGAATTAAACCACTAACAAAACTAATAACTACATTTCAAAAAAGACTTCTCAATAAACGAAATGTGAACAGAAATAACTTCTTAAATATCTGTGGAGGTGAATGGAGTCACACTACAAGCACAGAACCATACTTTAATGAAGAAGCGTACAAACAAAAGCAAACAAATACAATTGCCATACATAGCAGTGGTCGAGGTTATGAAAAAGTTAATAATACCATAATGGAACAAGAAGTACCCCTTACAAAAATATGCCCTGAAAACTTAGATTTACCCCTCCATTCGACTGAATCAGAACATCTAATTTACACATGGCCATGCACGTCAATGTGTAACATTCCCAAAAAAATGTTCAAATCTTTACGCCTATTCCTCAATCAATATGTGAAAAGCAAAGACAAAATCAAAATTAAAATACTGCAAAGGATGGATGCTTGTCCAGTACGCAAGCACACAGGACTGCAAGGACATTTGTTGGCCTGCATATACGGAGCTACTTGCAAAACAACCTTCCATGATATCAAAAGGATATCAACACATCATGCAAGTATAAGAAATCTAGTTTATAAACTGTATTATGCAAAAAGTCCTGCTTTAGCACTAGCCAATTTAAATAACATTATTCTACATGGTACACCAAAAGACCTACTAGAAGAAATCGAGTATATAAAGAAACAATATTTTGGAAATGAAACCCACTTACAAGATGAATTAGCTGTCCACCAACTTCGTAACAAATCTGCACATGGCAATCTTTCACTACACACATACAAAAAAGAAATACTAAAATTTCAAAGCACTTCAGCTGAAGTACCAAACGACGTGTGTGTATGTTGCCGCAGAACGTGTTATAAAAGTAACACAAAAACTATAGACCTTTCATACAAAATAGAAGACAATGAAGATTCTAAATGGTTTGAATTAGCTCTCTACCTTATAGCAGAAAACAAATATGAAATAACTGACCCCATAATACTTTGCAGTTACTGCACTACCAAACTTGACAACAACCAAACTCCTTCACGTGCTATCTCAAATAACTTGGAATTATATCCATTACCAAAACTCCTTCAACAACTTAATTTATATGAGAGCATCATAATTCAAACAGTTCATCCATTTCAAGCAATAATACGCCTTCAACCAAAAACTGCAAAATTACCTCCCTCTGAATTAGTGAAAGGTATTCGTGGAAAAGTAGTGTATTTACCATTAGATCTAAAAGAAAATGTGCACACTCTAGGAGTGCAACGTCCAATGCAACAATCTTGTCAAATGGAGTACCTACAAAAGACAAAAAAATTTGGCAACAACTGGTAGATTTACATAAAGTTAGAGAAGCCCTGCAATATTCCGAAGAGAATAATGATTATTACAAAGAAATTAATATTGAAGAAAACTTGAAAGATACAACTGAAATAATTCAAGAGACACAAGAAACTGGTCAATTTGAGCTCCTAGATCCTGCTACAATAGCAAACACTTTAGACCATTATACAATTCACCCATTGCACTCTAATGACACCATAGAAGATGCACTGGAAACGTACCAAATGCGTCAAACAAAAGGATCACCAATCAGCATATGGGAAAAAAGTATAGAAGCACGTGCTTTTCCTCTACTCTTTCCTAATGGCAAAGGAGGAAGATACGATGATAGACCTGTTCAAATATCAGCATCAGAATATCGCTCATTCCGAATGTATTCTGAAGATCCCAGATTTTGACAAAATGTGGAATACATATTCCACCTACTCTTTGAAAGTGAACTAGCAACTTTATGTTACGGAGTTGCACACATATTAAAATCAGGATCACACTTTCAAAATATGACAGCCACACAATTATTACAAAAAGTTCAACAAAAAGATGAGGTTTTACAGGCAAATCTTACAAATCTATTAGCAAATATGCGAGGTACTAAAGAGTACTGGTTTCGACGCCATGGAGATGTACGTTGTATTATCAGAAACCTTGGCCCACCCACTTGGTTTGTTACATTAGGTTGGGCAGAATATGATTAGGAAGATTTACATGCTTTCCTACGCATATCAAACGAAAACAAAACAAACATAGATATACTAACACCTGGAGAACTTTGTTCTCAGGATCCTGTTAATGTTTCTAGATATTTTCACCATCGCTTCATTGCTATGCTACATTTTATTTGTAATAAAACTGTTCCTCCCCTTGGAGAAGTGCAACACTTCTTTTGGAGAAAAGAATACCGAGCCAGAGGAGCGCCACATGTCCACATGCTTTTATGGATTAAAGATGCTCCTAAATTTGGTCAAGACAGTGATGCCACTGTTTTACAGTTTATTGAAAAATATGTCACTTGTGAAATTCCGTCAGAATCCACAAATAGTGATCTTCATGCAAAAATCTTACAATTCCAAAGACACAAATGTGGCAAATATTGTCGTCGCAAATACAAAAACAAAGGGAAATACTACACCAAATGCCGATTTGGTTTCCCTAGACCAGTTACAAATACAGGTCAAGTGAACAACCTCATGTCTTCAGTTAGACATAGTGTTAAAGGTAAGTCACCTAAAAATACATATTGCATAAAAAGAAAAGAAGAAGACAAATATATCAATGATTACAATGCAATCATTGCCCACTTGTGGAATGCAAACATAGATGTGCAGTACATTGCAGACAATTCTACTGCAGTTGCACGATATGTCACAGCATACTTAACCAAATCAGAAAAGACAGAGCTCCAAGACCTCTGGAATGACCTGTCATCAGATAAAACAGTGTCTCAAAAATTATACAGCTTGGGCATAAAAATGCTGTCCCATAGAGAATGTGGATACTATGAAGCAGCTGATCGATTAACTGGTACTGCATTGTATGGTAAATCTGCAAATATAGTATGGCTAAGTCTTGGTCCAGCTAAATCTAGAAAAAGAGTTCTAAAATCATAAGAAGATATAGAAACAATAGACAAACATGATCCCAACAGCCAAGACATTTTAAAAAACAATTTATTGGACACATACTAACCAAACGGGAGTACCACTTTGGAAACCAGGTGTCTATACCACATAGGCCAAAACTACACATACAAAAATAATATAAAACCTGATGAGCAAAACCGTAAATACAAAGTGACAAACTGTGATGGCAGCTTAGTAAAACTCACCAAACCAAATTTAATTAATCATATCAAATTGTCATTAAAGACTCCTCAACATAAAGAAATATATTACATGTCCCTGCTACAACTCTTCAAACCATGGAGAAAAGAAGAAGAAATACTAGATACCCATGACTCATATGAAGACGCTTTCAAAGTCAATGAAAGCAGTATAACTGATGTAAACTTTGCACAGTACAAAACAATGTTGCACAATGAACAGCAACACGAAGAGGCACTCCAGGCCCAACTACATAAGGACACTCCTGACAGTAGTCAACCTTCTGTCACAGGAAGCCAAGAACCACTGGGAGAACCACAAATAACAAATGAGGCAGAATTAGCAATGATAGAAGTAGAAAACACCATGTGTCACTATGAAGATAAAGAAGACTTAACTACACTACAATCAAAACTAAACAAAGAGCAACGTAGCATTTTTCAAGAAATAACAAAAGAAATTGCACATGGTGTGCAACATGAAAACAAAGAATGCACCTGCCAAAATTACAAACCTATACTATTGTATGTCAGTGGTGAAGCTGGTTCTGGCAAAACATTCCTAATCAAAATCATCAGTAAGTTCCTTCAACAATTGACAAACAACAAACTGTCAGCTGTTGTCACTGCCCCCACAGGTTTAGCTGCCTACAACATAGGTGGTGTCACTTTACACCGATTACTACTCCTGCCAGTAGAACACCAAAACAAGTTAGATTATTACAAACTTTCTGCAGAAGCTGCAATGGAAGTACACAGAGTATTGAAACAAATGAAAATGCTACTAATAGATGAAGTGAGCATGGTGTCCAACCTAATGTTGGCTTTGATTCACCTCAGATTACAAGAAGTACTCAAAACAAACTATGAAGAGCTCTTTGCAGGAAAACACATAATTGTTTTCGGAGATCTTCTTCAATTGACACCTGTAAAAGGTGAGCCTATTTTTAAAACATTAGGACACAAACTCTGCCGTAAAACTGTTGGCAGCATTGGAAATGTCAACCTTTGGCAACATTTCCAATACAGAGAATTAACAGAAAACATGCACCAATCTGCAGATCTCACTTATGCCAACATCTTAAAAAGTATCAGAGTTGGTATACTTTCTAGAGAAGCAGAAGCAATATTGAAAACCCGGCACATTCATGCACTTTATGGTGATAATGCATGTGCTACAGATGTTATGGAACAATTAGCCCACAAAAATGTCAATTGTATGGCCTTAATACCAACTCTTGCAAGCTGTTTCAAATTCAATTAAATAATGTTAAGCAAAGAAATGCAACCAATTATGGAAATTAGCGCCAGTCCACAGACAAACTAGATGTACATGGAATGACACTACCAATGTGTGACCAAGCCACAGCAAGACTAAATAGTTTAGAAAAATCAATCTCAAACACAGCAGGTTTGGAAAAGATGTTAACATTATCCTTAAATTGCAGAGTAATGCTTAAACGTAACCTTGACGTCGACCAAGGACTAGTTAATGGAGCACTGGGTACAGTTGTTGGCTTTCAAACATACCCACGTGACAACAAAATTCAGTTTGTCAATATTCTCTTTGACAAACTTTCAGAAGTAAAAAGAATAAGACGCTCAACAGCTTGATTCCTTCTTTTCAAAGACATGTATGTACGCAGAGAACAATTTTCTCTAACTCTTGCATACGCAGTCACCATTCATAAATCACATGGTCTTACTCTAGACAAAGCAATGATAGACATTGGTAACACAGTCTTTAAAGAAGGCATGAGCTACGTAGCACTGTCACGCCTACGTACAATTGACGGTCTATTTCTAATAAACTTTGATGCAAGTAAAGTAAACGCTGCTATTCCTTGCATTTTAGAATACAATAGACTTTGTTCACTATACACCCCCCATCTACAAACATATCTTGTTCCACAAAAAGGAAAATGTTCTAAAAGAAAACTAAATCAAACAGAAATGCAACAGCATGTCACTGCAAATCCTCCAAAGAGTCTAAAAGAAACTAAAACGTCTTCAAGTACCACAAGCAAAAAAGAATCAATTAGGGAAAGTAAACCAGGTACTTCTTTAAAGAAGGAAGACAAACTCCAAAAAAAGCAGTTAGATACAGAACTACTTGGACCATTTAAATTCTCAAATATAGTTGGTGTAAATTGCTACGCAAATGTAGCAATGAATATTCTATTTCAATTACCACCAATTGTTGAAAACATTTACTTACACAGTACAGACCCATTGTGTTTGCAAATGTTAGTACTTCACAGAAATGCAGCAAACAATCCTGACAACACGTATAGTGTTTATGGAATAAGACAACAATTGGACTACTGTGCTGGAATTGTGAAATTCACTATAAACTCACAGGAAGATCCACAAGAATTTCTAATGTACTTACTATTAGTACTGGAAAACAAAAACATACCTATACATGAAATCTTCCAGATTTCATACATGTGGAAACATACATGCACTCTCTGCAACAATGCGACACAAGAACAAATCCCCAATGAGCGTTTTGTCTATATATCAATACCTAATTGTGAATCCGTTCCATTTCAGCAACTTGTACAAAATGCAAACCACGGTAGATTATGTTCTACCTGCAATTCCGATAATCGCTCCACATTACTAATACAAACACATAGTAAATACGTAATACTAATGCTTCTACGTTACAATGCAGATGGTATGAAAAACAACTGCAAGCTGACTGGATTCACACATGGTCAAATATCACTTGGTAGGAAAACCTTCACAACAATAGGTATAATCTACCACGCAGGAGCCACAACCAACTCAGGGCACTACACTGCATATATATAAAAAAAATGTGGATGGTTTGAATGTAATGATAGTACCATTACTCTAAAGCAGAGATTACCAGCTAATCTTACAAACACGTATTTAATGTTCTTAAAACCAAAATCTGATAACTGAACTGTTAATATAAACTGTCACAATATTTCAAAACCTATCTAACTGCCCAAAGATTCTACAACAACTAATCAGATAAATTAATACCACTCAAATAGAGCAAAAAATAGACAGTTAGGATACGCCAATTGGTATCTAACTGTCCCAAAATTTACAAATATGCAAACAGATAAATCAATACCACGAAATTACATCAAAACATAAACAGTTAGAATACGCCTACTGGTATCTAACTGGGCCAAAATTGTACAATATCCAAACAAATACCTAATATATTACTGCTCACAAAAACTGGAACAATCCAATGCAAAAAGCATTAGGCAGAAAGAACAAGTAAACGTGGAAAACAAACAAATAAATAAACTGTAGCATAACAGAAAAAGTTTTTTTTTTTTAATCCAACATGGATTTCTTTTCTCCCACAGACCCAATGATTTTAGCAACAAACACAGAAACTTTGCAAATTGCACAGTACTCTGGTTTGTAATCTACTAAATATGAGGGTCAATAAAAAGAAGAAAATGTTGATTGTACAATGTAATAAGTCATTATCAAATACTAATACTAACATGCTATTTTCTTTTATTACAGAAATGAACAAGAAAAACATGGACTCCCGTTACTAAACCAAATAGTACGTATAACAAGATAAATACAACCATCGCAGCATATTACACCCATACAAGCTTATAACATTGTTCCTTATAAATTAGTTTATGACCCAAAGTTAAAAGCCACTATGGGTGTGATATGCTGCGGTGGTTGTGGCCAGGGCATACAGTCTTGGTTGCATGGCCAAATGGCCATGCACCCAACATTCTATACCCTGGCCACAACCACCACTGCATATCATACCGATAGATGCAAGCATTGCAACCATTTTTATGTCCGCGGACAGAGGGAAGGTCCTAGGACACATTGAACTTGCCAGAGGACAAATACAAACAGCGTCCTCAGGACACCCCCATTTTCTTTATGTACGAACATTTCAGGACACCGCGATTGTTCTTAAAACATTTTCACCTTGCCAACGAACAATACAGACAACGTCTCCAGGACACACCCTGCAAACATTCCAAGACCCCATGAGTGTTCTTAGAACACTTTCAAGTTGACACCGAATCCATTCTGTTTATTTACGAACATTCCAGAACAGCCGTGTTGTCCGCAGACAAATCGAACACAACAAAAGCATCTAGCACATAAATAAAATACAATTTTGAACCTATCTCATACCCCCCATCCTCCCCAAAAACTTCTACACTCTACTAAATACACATTTTAAACAAACTTTCACCGCGCTGTCTGCGGACGTCCGCAAATACAAGATGGCGGGCGCGACAGAAAATCTGACGTGCATCACGCACCACGCTGCCCAATCAGCGAACATGTCGCATGTCCGCAGACATGATGCAAGCCGATGGGCCAATCAGGGTGCTGTCCGCGGAGCGAACAGGGAAGTACGTCCATGAAGTGAACACAGATATCACTATTTTTTATGCCTTACATTTTGGGAAAAACTACTGGACGGATTTACACCAAATTTGCAAAATCACGCTTTCGGGACCAGGCCGCCGCTCCTGCCGCAAATTTGGTGTAAATCCGTCCAGCGGTTCGGGCTGTAGCCGTGCGCAAAGTTTTTTCCCATTCAGTCTATGGGAAAAAAAAGTTTTGGGACCCCCCCCCTCTAACTTTTCCCCCCCTGGACGAATCCTCACCAAACTTTGCAAAAAATTCAGAGTGGGCCATATACTTCTTTTGCAAAGTTTGGTGAGGATTCGTCCAGGGGGAGCGAAGTTATAAGCCACCCAAAAGGTGCTCTTCCTATGGAAACATAATGTAATATATATATATATATGGGGCAGCAATCCCCAAGCGGTGACAATAAAATTCAAAAATAAGTAAAGCAATTGAAATCACTTATAATAATGCAGAATGTAAAACACAGGAAAAAAACAGTTTTGGTTTGTGAACAGATAGCATTTACATTAATGTATCCCCCTGCAAAGTACTTAAGGTACAAATGAGCAATCCTAAACAGATGTTAGTAATCAGCAGGGATTCAGGAATGAAAGACAATGGACCTCATTCCTAGTAGCGGGATAAGGGATACTGGGCACCGGTAAGGAGACTGGTGCCGGTAATCCCCTACCGCCCTATTCCGAGGTCCCTTGGCGGGGACCGTAAGGAACGTGTGGTCAGACCACACATCCCTTACGGGTCCCGCTAAGGGACCAAGGGGCTAATAACGGGCTTGCACGTCGCAAGCTCATTATTAGCACCCTCCCCATTCCCATTGAGCCCTATGGGGGCTCAAATAGGAATGGGGAATGGCATGTTCAATGGGGACTTACCGGTCCTGCCAGGGTCGGACTAGACCGCTAAGTCCCCATTGAACTGCACCAGTGCCGGAACCGTTATTGGTGGCAGTCATGGCGCAAATAGCGCCATGACTACCACCAATCTCGGAATGAGGCCCAAGGTTAACATCTACTAATTTTCAGACTTATCCTTCTTCTGGTTGCACAGTTAAAGAGTTTTAAACTTAACCACGAATAAGGATTTAAACATCAAAGTTCTCCTTTGTAACGTCCCCTTCCCAGGCAGCAGCTGTCACAGTCCTTTGATCAGGGAGGTGTGTCTTCTTCCTGGAGAGGGAAGCTCCCCTGTAGAGATCAATTGGGCAGCTTGCCATTGTTCTTGGCACAGCCCCAGACGAATGTCTAATGAGGTGTCATTGTGCTCCTTGTTGTCAATATGCAGGAACCATTAAGGATTCCTGTATCAAGGGAGTGTCAAACTGAAATGTCAAACTTTCCCAGGCTGGTCACTGCCCAATCAGAATAAAGCAGTTACTTAACTCCAATACTGGGTTGCTTTTACAATTCACAATAAAGTATTTTCTTTAACACATATAAAAATAAGCACGGTATATATGGGATTTGTACATTTAAAAGCAATAAGCCCTTCACAAACATGCTTTAAATAGGTGAATATGGCAATTTCTTCAGGAAAAAGAAACACGTTTTAAACTGGGTTTGACAGCTAATTTTCTTATGCAGCTCTCACTCAGTGAGGCCTGGGTTCCCCTGACTGCATGGATAATCTATGATTTCAGCACACTTTTCCTTTCAATAATTCACTGGGAAAATGACTGAATTTAGTGGCAAAACAGCACTTTGATGGTTGTCATTTATTAGAAATGTTGGTTTTTAAAGGAATTTTTGGATTTTAGCCCCCTTCGGTGGCCTTGCTTCATGTGACAGGTGACTGCACCCCAGGGCATTCTCCTGCAGGGAGTTCTGTTTTTACATCAACTTTGCCTGTGTGTGTGGCAGGGTGTGCAACCTTTGGTGATTTATGAACCATGCGCAGTTTTGCAGATTTGACGCGCACAGGGTTTAGCATATCCATTTTTGCCAGTTTCTTTCCCCCGTTGGCAAAGGGGTGTGGTAGGGTGGGTTGAAATATCCCACACTCTATACCCATAGCAGTTTATTGGAACCATAAACAGACACTTGACTATGAAATGTATCTTCTTGACATGATAATGCTTCCATATGCACAGTCACTTTACATAAGATATAGGATTGGCACTTTGGCTGTGAATCATCATGCTTGGCACATGATCGAATCTGACATGTGCACAGCTTTCTGTGCAGGTAGTGAAAATGTCACACACTTTCAATTGTTTTGCCCATTTTATAATGATTACATTGCAGTTCTTTATTATAAAGCTATTTTAATAAAACAGTCAACAGGTTCCCTTATGAGTGCATTTTCTTTGTGTAGATAAATGAACACTATGTTTGTTATCTTTGCCATTTCCAAATGTATACACAGAGCATGGTTACAAAGGCCAAAATATGCAATTGTGCCCTACAAATGTGATATTATCATAAGTGGGTAATGTAGCATATTTATTTGCTTGATTATTTTCTCATAAGTGATATGTTATAGAAATGACCACATGAGTCTTAAGGTAATTTTAATGTGTATTGAAATAAAGTTATTTATTTGTGAACTATCAATAGTATTGTATTTATTGTTTCAAATGTTATTTGCCATGAATCTATTGTAGCATGATTTTAATATTTTATGGATTTGTTTTATCACATATTGTACATATTTACAGGCCGATTCATGGAATTAATGTGTGCCGAAAATCTCTGCGCAAGCATGCGAAAGCGTGCGAATCGCAGCACAAGTGCAAAAATCGCAGTGCAAGCGTGCGAAAGCTGTGCACATCGATTCATGGAAGTCCGTGCGCATGTAAATACTGGGATGTGCTCTAAAATGCTGTGTGGTGCACGCGGGCGCACACATCATCAAACGGCACAAACGTAATCACGTAGTCATATTCAGCAAAAAAAAGAGCCCAACGTAGTTGTCGTGAGGATTGGGCCTTTGCCGTTTTTAGATACTGGAGGTTCCGGTGGTCAGTTATTACAGAGATTGTGTGTCTGGCGCCCAAGAGGTAGTGCCGCCATGCCTTAAAGGCTGACTTAATGGCCAGGAGTTCTTTGTCTGTGATAGCGTAATTGAGTTCAGGGGGTGTGAATTTACACGACCAGAAGGCAACAGGGTGTAACTGGCCCGTTTTGGGGTCCTTTTGTGAGTGGACGGCTCCCATAGCCATGCTTGAGGCGTCCGTTTCCACCAGGTATGGGAGATCAGGGCAAGGGTGGCGTAAGATTGGGGCAGATGTGAATTTTGCTTTGAGTTCCTGGAAAGCCTCCTCGGCTTCTGTTGTCCACTGGAACTTTTTGTTGCTTTTCCTTAGTAATGACGTGATGGGATGCACAATTTGCGAAAATCCTGGGATGAACTGGCGGTAGAAGTTTGCAAAACCCAGCATACTTTGAACCCCCTTGAATGAATTTGGAGATGGCCAGTTCAGGATAGCATCTACCTTGTGTACATCCATTCGGATTCCATTCAGGCTGAGAATAAAGCCCAGGAATTCCACTGCAGAGACATGGAATGAGCACTTTTCGAGCTTGGCGTAGAGCTGGTGTTGACAGAGTTTCTCCAATATGGATCGGACGTGTTTAACATGGTCCTGCTTTGATGTGGAATATACTAGGATATCGTCGATGTACACTACAGCACAGACATCAATCAATTCCCGTAGGAAATCGTTCATGAAGTATTGAAATGCAGCAGGCACGTTGCAAAGGCCAAATGGCATTACTTGATATTCGTACATGCCGTATTTGGTGCGAAAAGCGGTTTTCCATTCGTCCGACTGTTTTACGCGAACAAGGTGATATACCCCCCTCACGTCTAGTTTTGTGTAGATTTGGGCATCTTTGGCTTGATCACGCAATTCAGGGATCAGTGGCAGGGGGTCGCGATTTTTTAAAGTAATCTGGTTCAGTGTGCAATAGTCGATGCACGTTCTCAAGTCCCCCTCCTTTTTTGGTACGAAGAAAGGACTGGCTGCTGGAGACTTTGAGGGATGGATGAACCCGTTGGCCAGGTATTGGTCAAGATAGGCCTTCGGGTGCTGGTTTTCTGGTTCCGTGAGTGCGTAAATTCGCCCACAAGGGATTAGTGCGCCGGGTTTCAGGCCGATTTGGCAATCGTATGGTCAATGCGGTGGCAGGATATTAGCCTGTTCTTTCTGAAAGACATCTTGAAAGTCCTAGTATTCACTTGGTAGGGTGCCGATTGCCACAGTCGCAAGTGTGGAAGTTCTGGTGTCTATTGGTTGTTTCTCTTGGCAATAACATGTATGGGCACAAGCCTCGGGAAAGGCCAATTCTTTTGCTCGCCAATCGATTCAAGGATTGTGAGCTACCAACCATGGCATTCCCAAAATCAACCGGAACTGTGGTGCCTTAATGAGGACGAAAATGATAGATTCTTGGTGTCCATCCTGGCAGAGAAGGGATAAAGCTGCAGTGCATTGGGATAATGAACCAGAAGCTATTTCTGTGTCGTCGACAGTGGTAACAGTGTCGGTGGTTGATTTAGAGCGTAACGGAAGCCCCATCTTTGCCGCAAGACCCTGGTCGATGTAATTCTCAACGGCTCCACTGTCTATGTATGCTCTTACTGCGTGCATCCGAGATGGTTGTTGGTGATTGATCAAGACCACAGTTAGTGCAAAATGAGAGGTCTGTAGTTCACTTTCTTTGCTCGACATGTGGACCCCTACACTTGCCAGGCTGGGGAGTTTTCCGATTCCTTGATGGCATCTTCCTTGTCTGTGGCCCCTACCGTCCTCCTCGGTGGCTTCACAGGGCACTCTTTAAGGAAATGACCTGACCTTCCACAGTACAGACATAACTGCTGCTGTCTCCTTTTATCCCTTTCCGCTTTAGTCAAGGGGGATCTGACCCCCCTGATTTGCATTGGTTCTCCTGAACCTTCCGTTGTTCGGGCAGTATTGTCCTTTGAATGCACATACATAGGGCGAGGGTCCAGTCTGGTTCGATCTGCTCTTCGGTCCTGCAACCTATGACCCAGTTGAACAACAAGGTCAATGAATTCTGAGCAGTCTTTCGGGGGGTTCACTACTTGTGCGAGTACATCCTTGAGCTCCCCCCGCAATCCCTGATGAAATAATGTGGTTCTCTTCTCCACTGGCCATTCTACTTCAACTACGAGTCTATTGAACATGGCTATGTATGTTAATAGGTCTTGATTCCCTTGATGTAGGGACAGAAGTTCATTGTCTAATGCCTGCCCATGAGTACGACGGGCGAACAGCTTTCCCATCTCCTGCTGAAAGCCCCTGAAGTCATGCAGCAAAGGATCGTCTTGGGCCACAAAGGGTACACACCAGTCCGCAGTGCTACCACTCAGGTAGGATAGCACAAAAGCGACCCGTGATTGGTCATTCAAAAAGGCCGCTGGCCTACAAAGGAAGTGCAGGCGGCACTGGTTCATGAACGTTGAAAACCTCTTGGGATCCCCCGTAAATCGTTTGGGCGGGGCCAAGGGAAATGCCCCAGGAAGGGTTATCTGAATGGGATTGGCTGATGGTGCTGGCATCGAGGGGACGCTTCCCGGCAATGGTGCATGCCCTGCTTGTGACTGGAGAAGTTGCAGGCTTAAATCATCAATGCGTTCTTTGGCTACTATCAGCTCTCTCCTCAGGGTGTTGGTCTCCTGCCGGCTGCATGTACTTCGGAACATAGCTGCCCCAACATGTGGGCTAACTGGTCGGTTTCTGATGTTTCCATGACACCCAGGTGGATTTTGATGTGAGGCTTTGTGTTCTGTAACGCTCACCTGGTATCCACGGGGACGTCATTCAGCCTGTTCTGACCTCTTACGACCTCAAACCCTTCCCCGGAGGCTATTCGACTGGAGACTGGGCCTGAAACACAGGATTGGTAGAGTTTAACTCCCTATTGTCTCTGTGTGCTTGAACCCCTTCTTCCCCGGGGTCCAACCCTTCCCTTTGATCCACATCTCACCTTGTTTTCTTGGATAGTATGTTCTCCGTCCTGCTTTCAGCGGAGGGGTGCGTTGATTGATGCGGGCTCGTTGCTGCCTAGTTACTTCACTGGCAAGAGTCCGACAGGTAAGTATAAGGAGTCTTTTGAACAGTTCTCTAACTTCGTTCCTTTCCTTCCTTAGATGATGGCCGGCGTCCGGGGATGGCAGCGTGCTGCAGAGATGAGTAGCGCTGAAGGTGAGTGAGAGCACGATGCGCGATGCACCCCTTTCGTATTTGCATTGAACTTAGTTCTTTTTCTGTGTCTTTTAGGTGCTGCAACGTTTTCAGCGTGGATGTCGGTTATGAAGAACAAATGCGGTGGGTAAGCGCGGTATGCAGCGCCTCTAGATGTTTCCACACTAACCTGGAGTGTCTTTTCCCTCTTGCAGATGGATGAGACGTTCCGGAGACAGAGTTCCCCCAGATAGGCTGGGATTCAGGTAAGCGTTTGAAGCTCGTACAGTATTTAAAAATAAGGGAAGATTTGCAGAATGCTTACTAATGCCTTTTTTCTGTTCTTTTCCCTTTTCCTTAGAAAGTGGCGTGCCAGGATGGGAATGACACCGCCGAAGATGCCCGCAGAACAGAAGGAGCGATGAATGATGGGCAGAAGCGCCGCAAGGTAAGGCTGTTCCTAACGGTGTTCGTGTTCTTGCAGGAGCTGAGCGCAGAAGAAAGATGCAGGCCTACTGGAGACCGATCCGAACACGGTGAGTGTCATGCTGCAGGTGCAGAAAATGCAAAGCATGTTTCTCAGCCTGGGTGTGGCTTCAATAGTCTCTGGCTATCCCAGCTGTCTCTGGGCTGAACCACTCCCAAAAGACTAGACCGCACATGCAGTTTTGGGAACCGAAATATATGGGGGCATCCATCTTGTCCCCATCAATGCACTACAAGTCCAATCCCCAATGTTATCCTATGGGAGTGTGTGAGTTTGGTGCCACAAGTGCCAAGTCTGACTCCAAGTGGGTCTTTGGAGGGATGGAGAGGCCCTTGAGGGTCATGTAGGTGATCGTGGCCTGGCTCCAGCCTGACATCTTGGAGGGCTGGGGACATGAGGGGCAGGAATCATGACAGCAGATGATCTTGTTCTTATCTCTAAAACCCCGACTGGGTTACAAAAACTGCTTTCTGCTCTTTCAATTTACTTTGACGAAAACGAACTTACCATGAATTTAAATAAATCGCAAATAGTAACCTATTTGCCTAAATTCATCAATAGAAACAACTTCAAATGGAGGGTTAAAAACATCAACTCAGACATTGTACCCAACTATAAATATTTAGGTTTGCCCTTTGAAGGAAACGCTTCATCTACACTGCAACTACAGACGTTACAAAAGAAATTTACCTCAGCTATATGCCAAACGAAGTTAATCCTTCACAGATATGGAAAATGTACTGTCAATCTGGCTCTTTTGTTCTGGCGTCAAAAAATCACTCCCTCATTATTATATGGGTTGGAGACAAAAGAGAACTTCAAATCTGATTGCTTGAATAAATTAGAAGCCAAATTCTGGAGACAGATCTTAAACGTCCCTCTGTCCACTCCAGGCCAATGTATGAGATACAAACTGGGCCTTACATCCCTAAAAGCAAAATACCATTGGCAATTATGTGCCTTATTTTGCAAATGCCTTGTAAATACTAATGTTGAGTCAATCCTAGCTGTACTGGCATCCTATATGTTATCATCTAATTATGTATTTACCCAGAAATGGACTAAATACATTTATCAAGTAATGATGGTGGCAGATATTAGCATAGAAACTCTGATCCTGAACCTGGAAAGGGCAAAAATGAAAATGTTTCTACAAGATTGGATTGAGGCACTCTCACTTTGCCTACAATATAAGCATTTTAATAGTCAATGTTATGCTGAGAAGAAAATGGGGACTGTTGAGTCATATTTGTCCAAAGCTCCATCACCACCAATACGTCTGTCTATCATAAGAATGAGATTTAACTTGTTGCACACTCGAGATCTCATGGCCCAACACAGACAAACCAGTGAGAGTGAAAATGTTTATAGATTTTCCAAAAACCAAGAAATAAAAGAAACCTTAGAACATCTGAATATAGAATGCCCAGCATTAGTTATATTGAGTAACAACTTGTATGAGAAACATATACCTGTGGTTGCAAATGCCCTGCCCGAACTTAGATGGGCCTTTGTCCTTAATTCTTCTAATATGAGTCTAAAAATAGCTTTGGTGAATTTTCTCTTTGCTCTACTGTTGAATGACATTGAATGTCACGTGTCGAAATGAACAGCTAAAAAATATATTCATGTTACAGAATCTTCAGCGCTAGAATTGTAGGAATTGTAATTATAACATCCAACTAACTTAAGTCCATTACATGGGCAATAACTCAATCTGATGTGTGTTATATATAGATGTGGTGTTGTTGGCAATGCTCATTTTATTTCACTTTATTTGGGTGTATATTCAATTTCATTTTTTATGATGTAAGTAACTCAACTTCTTTTCCTCTGTAACGTTGTATGGTTAAATGTTATGCTTTATGCCTTAAGATGTTTTATGATGTTTTATGTTGCAAACAATTTAAACTCTTTTCTTTTTTCTGTAACATTGGATGGTTAAATGTAAACTTTTATGATAAATTGAAAAAGGTTGATTGAATTCAGCTATATTTCAATAAAAAAAAGAAAAATGCTCATGTTTTTCTCTAAACTGTTCCTCGTAATCTCTCTTCAGCACCTTCTATATTCTCAAATGTACGAAAGCAAGCATGGGATTGGACACAATGCTAACTGCATTGACAAAAATAACTTACATTTTCCAGTGAATAATTACAAATTCAGGAGCAGCTTCTCGATAGAATTTACTGAATTCCAGCTTGTTGTCATGTTCAACAGATACCGTCAATAAGCACTACAGAGTAACAGCTCTTAGGCTAAATGCTGCCAAACCTATGGGAGCAGTCACAACCCAAGAAAACGAACAGCTGGTCTATTCCTGGATAAATGCTTGCAGAACATGAATTTCAAAAGTTTAAAATAAGGTTTCACTGTTCCAGCTATTCCACATATGTACAGCCAGAAGAACAACGATCTGAGCATGCAAATGCCTTTCTATCAAGGTGAGGGCACTGACAAATATGTTAAGCAAGTTGATTGTTTGTTTGCTTCCTGCTCATTGTTTAGTTTTGCTATTAAACCAGGAAGTTGAAGCTCAGAATACTTAGCTAGTTGCATGACGTTTACCATAACACTTCTTGCATAGCAATGTCTGCCTCATATCATAATATTAGATTTCCAAAAGCATTCTGAATGTTATAAACACACTCTTGACTTTCTTCAGGAGTTTTCTGTGCAATCTTTCCTCCTGGCAAATCTACTCCTCTAGCACCCTTCATTAAGATTCAAATTTGGGATAAGATACATCCACTTTTTTATTCTGAAATGCTGCATGAAAAGACTCAAAAGAGCCAAGCAGCTATTCCTCACTTTGCCACTGTAAAAACAAGAGTAAAACAGTTATGTTTTCCTTCACTTTCATAAGACAGCTTTTTGTGGTTAATGAGAGATGCTTTCTCGTGTCTCACTAGGCACCCTGGACAATCACATAACTTGAAATGTCCCTTTTTACATTTGTCATTCATATTGTGATATGGGTAGTGTTCTTATATTTCATATAAATAAAGGTACTCCGTAGCACTGTGCCTCTTTGGATAATATATGACAATCACATTGTTTTTAAGTATATCCTTACTGTGCAGTTCCTTTTTTTGCAAAATCTGCAATTTCATAGAAATGGAATGTCCAAGGCTCAACCACAAAATATTGGCACTTTGTCCATCAAGCGGAGTACTGGTAAGTCAATAAGATGCTTCATTTGCACCACACTCACAGCGAGACAGCATTTTGATGCCAACACTGAAACACCTTTGACTCAATCTCTTATCTGATGTTAAATCATCCCAATCTTCATTTGCGTTGCTCTTTTCAGCTTTGGTCAGATAAGCTGTAACATATCGTGCAACAGCAGTACTGTTGTCTGCTAAATGCTGAACATCAATGTTCGAACTTCAAACCACAGCTATGACAGGACTGAAGTAATTTATGAACTTGGAGTGTTGATTATGTTTCACTTTGTACGCATCACCTGACCAGATGAACAAACATTTCTAGGGAAACCAAATTTACACCTTGCATAATATATATTATTGTTTAATACATTTTCTGGATGATTCATGGAATTATGTGCGCCGAAAAACGGGCATTGTGCGCCACTCTGCTCGCAAATCCCCATTTGTGAAACAGGGATTTGCGGGCAGAATGGCGCACAAATCCCCATTTTTTAACGCACATAATTCTATAAATTGTGGGCTTTATATGAACATAAACAATGCACTCATATAATCCAGAACATCTGAAACTTCCTTGTGGTGGTAGTACATCAGAATCCTCCTCCTGCATATTCTTCTGCCTGGGAATATTTTCATCTAACCACTCCTGGTAGCTATCCATTCTTACATTCTCCACACAGTACCCACAACTCTCTCTTTCACATTTATTCTTAGAGTGAAACAAAGAAACAAGTAATTATAACAAACAAGGCGGGATTCCCTCTAATTTATTTCTGATTGGCACCCTACTTTGTCTACAGAACATCAAGTATCTGAGCTGCTTTTCAGCTATTGAACCAATAAGACAATTGGCCTCATTACAAGGAATGTGGTAGAGGAATAACAGCACTGGTAGAGCTGACGGCCCCGTTATCCCTCTACCGCCCCATTACGAGGCCTAGCAGACCAGGATGCTAACAACGGGCCCGTCATTAACAGGCCCGTTGTTAGCATCCTCCCCATTCCCATTGAGCCCTATGGGGGCTCAAACGGGAATGGGGATGTACCGGTTCTGGGTTCCTGCAATGGGGACATACCGTGCCCTCCTAGGTCGGAATGGCCCGGTATTTCCCCATTGCAGGAATCCGGTCCCGATACCGGGTATGGGGGTAGCCATCCCACTAAAAACGGCATGGCTACCTCCATACTCGTAAAGAGGCCCAATCTCATTTTGTGAGTGATGACCTTTGAACCAATTAAAACAGGAACACTCATCGCCTTAACTACTTTACTTCCCTGACACAACACACCTTACTATTTTATAAGATGGGAGATAATGGCAATGAGACCTTCATTTCCGATGAAGACCTCAATTCACAAGAAACCAACAGTGAGCCTACCAGTATAGCAGGAAGTGTGGTAGAGGATAATGATGGTGAACAAACATCTCTCTGGATGCATGTTTTGTTTTTCTTTACCCGCACCTTAGCTGATATTCAAGAGCAAATTGCCCCAAGCTCAACATGTAGCTAGCTTTCCCTCACTGGTTCTAGAGGATTTTTTTCTTCCTAGAAGAAAAGACTATTCTAGCATATAAAAAAATAGCATTGTGAGGTAATCAGATCCCTTATAGATGGCAGTCTAAATGATCATCTGAAAGCTACTCTCATTAACTGTTTATCAGGGTAGTATTCATAAAGACACTGAAAACCTAAAGGCTTGCTTAATGGAGCCTAACAACATATTACATGTGAAGATAAGATATGTATCACTACACTATCAACTTCTAATATACAATCAACAGCACACTACCCGCAAAATGTAAAATTGATTCTTTCCTTTGTCTTATCTCTACTTGTACAGCTTATCACGAATCTCAAACTAATATCCATACATCCTTCTTATTCGTTTCTCTCTTACTCGTCCCAGTATTTTACAAATTGAGAAATCATTCAAAATAGTCCTTGTTTATCTCTGTGCACATTGCAACTTTCTGAAAAATGACAATACTCAAATACCTCGTTTATACCCCTGGCATTCTCCCTTCATCCAAATGAAACATTAAATAATCAGAAAATCCACTTTTACAAGTTCTTTACAAACACAGACTTCAATAAATGCACAAAGGAATACGCTGTTTCGAGAATCAAAGGTTGCCCTGTTTTCCCTCTTACTCGTCCCAGTACTTTATTAGTTCTTGATTTCAATGTGCAAACAAAAGAAATAATCTCACACATTGTGGATCATGTTCTTTCCACATCAAAAAGAAGTACATTTTTTACAATCTATATTCTTTTGATTAGTCACTCATTATGAATCGAGAATTCATGCAAAATAGTGCAGATTTATCTCTGTGCACACTGCACCTTTCCAAAAACTGACACCACTCATCTATCTCCTTCATACCCCTCACATCCTCTCTCTCTAACCAAATCAATCATTAAACAATCCTAAAACAGGTTTTACAAGATCTGAACAAACACTGACTTTGAGAACCGTGCAAAGGAATGCACTGATTCGAGAATCAACCATTTGGATCACGCATAAAACTTCTCCAATTAAAACAGAGAACATTATGAACATGATACATTCCCAATTACGTCTAGATGATGCACATTCTTATGTATATTAAACCCTAAATAAGGGTGTAAGCGGTAAAATAAAAGAAGCCTACTCCAACCAAAATACCCTAACCTACATCCCCACAGGTATTAATTCAATTTAGGAATCAAATTGTGCATGGTTTCCTTCTTAAATTAACTTAAAAACAAACATAATTAAACTTAATTAGCTATTACTGTGCATACCACATCTCAATACTGTATATTAGTAAAGTATTTACTCTTTTCGTTTCCCGTTCGTGCTGAAACAACAACTATCACTGCAAACACAGAACAATAAATCAAGTGATATGCTCCTCTAATCACAACAAAGAACTCTGGAACCACGACTCAGACATGAACGTGTCTCGGTGACACACTTTATATTCACTTAATTAAGCCCCAAAAAGCTTAATTAACTTAATGACACATTGTTTACCCCCAAAACACAAACAGCCCCTTAATGCCCCTCCCACACATTTTTAGCTTATATAGGAAGAAAAAGCTACTTCTTAAATTAATATATAATACTCTTCAATCACAGTGAAAGCCACATCTCCATATGTTACAGCTTGTAACAATTTACCCTTTTTTCTGACATTCGTGCCAATTCTTGAGCTGGAAAAAAATATACAAAAATAAAGTACCCCATCCCCAAACCCCAAACCTTTATGAATCATCGTTTCTTACTATTCCAAATGCTACTTGCCCTCAAAAGTGCCCTATTTACACCCCTTATATCGTTTTAGAGCACTTTCCAATTTCAATTGAAGAACTTGATCCCTGAATCCTGTAATGGCAGATTTTCAGAAATGAAAAATCTTGGCATCATCATGGGAGATATGACAAACTTTTTGGGTCCAGAGGCACCCTGCTCTACACCAAATAAAAAAAAAATAAGCTACTGGACGGATTTACACCAAACCAACAAAAGAATCTCTTTGAGCACTTTGTGACTGACTTTTTTATTATTTGGCGCAAATCCATACAGGGGATATTGGCCAATTTCCCTATGGGAAAATGAATGAAAAAATGGAGAAAAAAAAACACACTTTTTGTTGGTCATTTTATATCTTTTGAACCGTAACACAGACTTGCACAATGTTTTCTAGTTCTGGGATTAGGAATGCCAAATCTCAGGGTGATCCTTCCTGTGGCTCAAACGATATTCACCTGGAATAAGGGGTGGATATGTATATATATATATATATATATATATATATATATATATATATATATATATATATATATACACACACCACATTTTATTAATGTGCCATTTCATTTAAATAAAGCAAATCACAACATGTTGTGCCATGTTTGCAATTGATGTATTCTTACTTACAGCTCTAAAAAAGACAGTAATGGCCACTGTGTGATACTGATGCTTGTAAACTGGTCAACCTTATGTATTGACAATTGTCTATTGGTGGAAGAACATGTACAATAATTATTATATTATATCATACAGGTTCTGGCACTATATTGGGGAATTATATAGGGTATTATATGGGGTATGTAAAACATGCAGATGGTTGGCTGGAGTTTAATGATACATGCACAACAAATGATCATCTGCAAACTTACAAAATGCTTACTCAAGGCCAAAAACCTAAACTTAAAAACAAAGTTCACATAATTAAAGTATACCTGCAGTGCCCATTGTTTTAATGCAGCAATTAGAAGATGCCAAATGGTGACTACTTAGTATACAAAGTTAAATTAATTGCACTGTTGTATAGGCCATATGTTTTATTCTTTCAATTCTGAAACATTCATCATCAAATAATCTTTAAGTCGGTATGCCATACCATAAAACAACACAACCTTTACAGGATTAATAATGAGGACTATGATTATGTATAGAATCAAATAGGCAGCATATCAATATATAATAGTTATTCATTACAATAAATATCATCTAATGCCAAACACAGACAAAAAGAAGTAGTTTAAAACCCTGAAGTCATATATTTTCAAAATACAATAAATTGCATGAAAAACCATCAGAACTTCGACATTCAATCTCTCATCCACCGGGCCTTCGCCTAGTAATATATAACAGCAACCTCCACATTCATCGCATACACCATTTTGCAAAGGTCTTTTTCTGAATTTAGTGTGCAAATATTTCTATTTAATAGGCAGGGTTTTAGATGTCTACCACTCATATCATTGAACATAGGACACAGAAAAAGGACATTTTGTAGAGTTTACACACATCCTGAAAGACATTGTCAATAATGAGAATCATCATTGTACCGATCTGCTTTAAATGAAGCAATTGATAATCTATCCAAATGCATTTTAACATACAGGGATCTCTTGAATCAATTGCTCATGTTGTGTGGCACAGCATACACATATTTCATGTACATATGCGCCCCAAATGCAGTGGAATGAGACACCAAATCCCTGTCCTAGAGATGCCAATGCAGCAACTTGACATTCACAGACATCCATGCACATCTGTCACCCTTAGCACATTCAACTGCATGGATGCACTTGCAGTTGTGCCTCGCATGGAGGTGTCCATTGTGCACGTCCCTCATATGCCCACAACATAGCATTGCTGCATCCGTACTATCACCGCACTTGGTCCATGATCTCACACAGCATGTGCCTGAGTCCAACAAGTCACTGCATATCCAAGATTACAATCTCTGATGCCACATACGTCCAGCATAGGCATAAGGCAGCAAGCTGCTGTGCCTCACACCACACAAAACTTGCAAATAGAATGGGGCATCTGCAAACATGCATGTCACACATACACCATAGAGCATGAAGGTCCGGATAGAATCTCTCAAGGACCTGCAGCTCTATCTGGGTTAACCAGTGGCAGCCTACATGGTACACCTCCATGGTGGGTTCCTTGGCAAGGGCTGCTACCACTTTGGAATGGCTATGGGCCTTGAGGTTATCTCAATGTTTCCAGACCGTGGTCTTTGTGTGGTTGCCACCCCCTCTGTGTTGTTGGGAACCATGATCTCATGCCAGATCTGGGCCCTTGAGGTTGTCTTAACTTTTTCGGACCGTGGTCTTCGTGTGGTCTGCCACACCCTTCGCGTTGATATGAACTGTGATGTCATACCAGATCTTCAGCCTTGCTTTGTTGCCCATCTGCATTACTGGGTTAAAGAGGGCATCATAGGCCCCCAGGACCCAATCCACCAGGATTCCAACTTTGGTGGAGGTGAAGTTGGCAGTCCTCTTCCTCGACGTGCTACACTCTTCTGAGGATGTCGTTGGACCTGACGTGGCAGCCCGAGGCAGGTATGGCTTAGCAGGGTCCTGGGTAGGTGCTGTACAGCTGTGGTGGTGTTGACAGGGAGAGGTGAAAGTCCCAAGTGCATAAGATGTAGGCAAAGGAAGGACACTTGTCACATCAAGAGAGTGCTGGTTGTAAGCAGGCACTCACACTCAAGCAGGCAGCAGCAAATAAGGAGTGAGACAAAGCAGAGCCAGAGAAGGCAACATCAGCAGTTCACAGGCAGGAGGAACTGTGGTGTGCGTCTCTCATCCACAGCAGCCGATAACAGAGCAAACGCTCTTAATGTGTAAGGCATGTTGGATGCACGGGACGCAGCGCAACTACGCGGCTCATGGCAATGACAATGAAATATCAGGCACTGCAACTCTCATCACCGGTTGTGTACACGACGGTACGAGCCGGACAAGTATTGCAAACCCGTATTTGGGGGTGCTACGCAAGCCTTTTCCGTCAGGTAATGCGTACCACATTTTTCTCTGTGGGGGTTGCCTCTGTGCATAAGCACATGTATTTATTTCCATTTTGAGGCCTACGCTGTGTAGCGTATGCAATTATTGGTTTTGTTGTGCCCCTGCATTTCGCATACCATATTTTTTCTTTTCTGAAGCTTTCCGGGTAGCGTGCATGCAATTTTTGAGTTTAAGGTGAGACTCTGCATATTACATACCATATTTCCTGCTCTAGGGGGACATTGGAGCCATGCTGGATCACCCATCTACGTAGCACATCACGTAGACTGTTCCCTTCCTCATATTACCCAGAACAATATCTTGGTGTGCTTTCTATTTACCCTTTACACCTGAAACATGAGTGGAAAGACCTCAAGAGGGAAAGGGAGCAGACAGGGTTGGGGATGTGGCGGGCCTCAGGTGACCTGGCACCTGAACACCAACAGGGTCGCAGGCAGAGAAGTGAAGCATCTTCAACTAGGGCCTCGCAGGCCAAGAAGGGACACCGGGCACATCAGGAAGAGTCTTCATCCCAAGCTATGGCACAGGAGACGGTTCCACAGATCCACAGAGGAAGCGACACTTCAATGATGAGGAGCTCCAGATCCTCATTGACTACCTAACTGATCACTATTGTGATATGTGCCAGTTTGCATATACTGTTGTTTGCTACAATCTTGAAGCCTGTCACTTGCATTGCTCAACAGGTACATATGAGAGATGTTGACCAGTCACATCATTTGATGCTGAGTTGCATGTTCAAATTGTCACCTGCTCCCATGGGACACCTTGTCATGATGCATATCAGAACTGTCAATCATGGTACCCTGTGGTGTGACCAGACTGATGATGCATCAGTGCCCACAGACCACTGCCGCGAGTAGCAGGCATGATGTTGATGAAATAACACGTGTATGGTGTAAGTGGTTACACTATACTCTAAATGGTGAACAATAGCTCATGGTGGGTCATCGTGCAGAGGTTCCCAATCCCGGCAATCTGAATATGATATGTCCGTAGCCAGCCCTGTGAACAATAACGGGTGTTATTAACGCCAATGTGTGTCCCTGTCTCCATAACATTTAATGTATGTGCATGGTATTTGCTCAAACATGTTTATCCACTTCAAATTAGAAGCACCTATCTGACATGAAAGGCATGTATAAGTCCATCATTTGATACATGACAAACAAATGCCTTTTCACACACATTATTGTGCTGTGCACTTGCACAAACATTGGCCTGTCTGTGTACTTGAGACATGCATACCTGTCCACACTTGCGTCATATGTTTGATGAAGAAAGACATGTCAGCTACCTTGCCCAGTCAGATGTGACATGATGGCTCTGTTGCTCATTGTGTCGTGTGAGATGTATTTCAGGAGGTGCAGGTTCTCAGTCCAAACATGCACAGTCATGAACAGTGACCCATCACTGTGGGCTTATGTTCATAGACAGGGATTTATTCACAAACTCACAATCCCCTTTTTAATCCCGATTGAAAGGCCTGTACTGATATCCAGAAAGCCTTTACAGAGAAAATGACGCGGCTTGTACCAGAATGTGTTCCGCAATAGAAATAGAAACGCAGTTGGAACCCTCCATAAATTTTGATCAGGAACTGGGTCTCAAACCACAGGGGATTTTCAACTTTCTTCATGTAACCGACGGTGAAGTAACTGATCTGTTGAAAGGCATGCTTCCAACTAGCTGCCCTGGGAGATCCTCTCATCAAAAATCATCTTAGAAAATAGGGATATGTTTGTGCCTTTCTTCCGAAGATTCATTAAGGCCTCCTTTGTTCAGGTCATCATTCCAGCGGCTATTAAAGATGTAGCTGTGACACCACTACAGAAGAAACCGGGTCAAGATCCCAAGGATTACACCAATCTTAGGCCAATAACAAACACTGCTTTCCAATTGAAAATTATCTACAAAATGGCCACCTTTCAGATGCAGCATCATTTGGATACCATGGGGCTTCTCCATAGGAAGCAATCTGGGGTTCGCAATCTTATTGAACCAAGAGTGCTCTTCTCGATCTACGCATCCATATGTTAGCTGCGTTGGAAAAGATTGGGTCCGGCTTGCTGATAGTTTTAGATCTATCAGCTACCTTTGACCTTTTAGATCACAAACAGTTGTTAAAGACACTGACTCACATTGGCTGCTTCTGTGATAAAGCTACAGGATGGAGTCCTTTCTTTGTTGCTTCAACTCCAGGGTATGCTGGGGGGATGTGACATCCAACTCTGCTCCTATTTTCTGTGGAGTACCACAGGGGCCTTGTCTATCTCAGTCCTTGTTCATCCTCTACATCAAGACCTTATGTGTTGAAAAGGAAATATTAGGTGTTGTTTTCGCTAACTATGCTGATGACTTCTAGCTAGCCATCGAGCTGAGTGGAAATTATGAAGCAGATCAGAAGAACCTGGTCAACATCTACACTCTCATCAAAGAGTGGATGAACACAAATTGGCTATGCTTGAATGCAGTCAAGATCAAACTTACAGTCTACGGATCCACACAGGCTAGAGAAAAATTGGGCCCAGTTTATAAGAGCTTCAGTGTAGATGGGGTTTTTATCTCTGTCATTGACAGAGTAAAACCCCTAGGCATATATATGGAGGCTTCACTTACTGTGGAAGCCTTACATCAACTATCTAGTTAAACATTCTAACTACTACTTGAAGGTTCTGAGACATCGCTGCCCCTGGTAACCCAGAAAAACCGTGAGAAATTAGTCTGTGCAATTGTCCTACCCAGATTAGATTTCTGCAACTCTTAAATGGGTGGGCAAGCTAGGAGTTTCTAGGCAAGCTATAGAAAATCCAAAATGATGCGGTCTGAGCAGTTTTTAATATTGCTCACAAGGATCCGGTATCAGGGGCACAGAGATTACTTCATTGACTCCCTGTCACCACCAGAATCTAGTTTAAAATATTATCTTTGGGCATTAATGTTTGTTTGGAAATGTGCCATTAGACTTAAAGGAGAAAATGGAAGTTTATATCCCTACGTGCAGCCCTCGGTCCTCTGACACCCACTGCCTTACCATCCCATGTGTTAAGAGAAGAAGGGGAAAGGGTCGATCCTTCCCAGTGCTAATGCTCAGGCCTGGAATGAATTGGCTGAATGTGGAGAGGAAAAAAAAACATCTTGCTTGTAGGAAAAATCTGAAAACTAGATTATTCACTTAGGTCTGCCCTCTCTTGCCTTCTCTGTATCTGTCATGCTCACCTGGTCTCCACGGGGGCGTAGCATGTAGTCGTATGACTGATATTTGTACTGGCGTAGTTTTGATGGTATGATGATGTCCTCTCCCCTGTTATCTCCCGAGGAGGCGTTAGCCTGCAATGTTGAAACACGATGTTAGCTAATGAGTGGGTTGTGTTGGTCCCACTTACTGCAACCTCCCAATGCCCGACTCCTCTCCTGCTCACTTTTGAGTTTGGTGAGGTAGGCTCTCCATCCTGCTTGACCTTCAGCAGGGTCCCAGTAGGCTCAGTCTTTCTCTGGGCACAGTTAATTCACTGTTCTTGAGTGTCTGTTGCTATGTTTCGGGAATGTTTGGATTAATCAGGTAAGTCTCTATCCCAATGACAGCTTGGTATAGATGGTCGAAGTCTTATTGTTCCAAGGTTTGACCGTGTTTTGTCTTCCTTGCAGATGCGGTTTTGTACGGAAGGTTAGAAGAAGAATTAACTCTCCTAGGATGCTGAACTGGTTGTCTCCAGGTGAGTATGAGCACGGATGAGTGGCGCTGGATGGCTGAACAATAGTTAATTTTTGTATTGTGCGTGACTAACCTGCTGGTTTCTGTTCCCTTTTTGCAGGCACGGCCCCAAGATGAAGAATGGAAGAACCGCTCCGAAGTAACCCGGAGGAATGCAGAATCCCGGGTGAGTATTGGATGCCTGCGCAGCATTCCTTTTCCAACAGGGGCGGCGGTTGGAAGACCAACTGGAGACGAGGCCGATGGACGGAATTGCAGGTAAGGCCTTTGTCGCTGTAGTAACACCTGTTCTTCTCCTTTTCTTCTTCCAAGCATCGATGGATGGAAATCCCAGATGGGCGTGGCTGTAGAAACTCGAGGACAGAGCAGACACGGTGAGCGTTACGCTGCAGGAGTGCAGAATAACACGAAGCGTGTTCTGCCTGCAGGGTGTGGCTTAAATAGCCTTGCAAGTAGTTCCTGGTAAAGTAGTCCCTTTACCACACCCTGTCTCTCAGGAAAAGTAGACCCTCTGCCACACCCTGGATATACAGAAGGCTCAGTCTCACTAGGCAGATTAAGTAGTTCCATAAGTTCAGGCTATTTCATGAGCCTGGTGCCAACAGCACCAGGACTGAGTCCATGAGGTTCTGGGGCACTTCCTTGGGGCCTGACATGTCCTTCTGGGTGACAGGGACTGGGGTGGGCCAAACAGCTCCAGGGGTTTCGGAGCACGCACAATGACAGTATCTTCCTTTGTCCAGTTAGTTCCGTTTTTGTCTCCATGTAGCGCATTGATGCCTATGGGCTTTGGTGCTCTATAAACTCATTGACATAGACATAGACATAGACAGATAAACAATGACATCTATCCTGGAAGCATTAGTGTAGGGAAGGATTGTTGCACCTACATGCTACTCCTGGACCTTGTATGCCCTTCATGTGTTTGTCCGACAAAGATGGCTCAGGATATGTCGTTTGGGCTCCACATTTGCACAGAGATAGCCACCTCAGCATCATGGGTGGAGAGTGACCAAAAAAGCAGGGCCATGCTTCTACAGACTGTGCTGGCATCTGTGTCTCTACTCAGTGTTGGCTTGCAGCCAGGAATCCCATGTAGTTGCAGTGTAGAACGGTATTTGTTACAGTGGAGTATTGCATTTGTTGGAAATCTGTGATTGATGCATGCCATAGATAGTGAGTACACCACAGCACGCTTGTCATAGGTGCATATGTCAATATTCCTATTTCATCATTTAAGGCACTATTGGTGCAGTGCTGGTGCTGGTGGAATGGTGATTCGCCCTTTCCACTTCTCCCCCTTGCATGCACATTTCCCCTCCCCCTCTCCCATGCACTTACACATTCTCAATGTCACTGGGCCTAGTAAGATCACTGTTTTGTTCTCCCCTGTTCCCTCCCTTGCCTTGTTGCGCTCTGAAACACTTGAGTACAAGCGATAGAAATAAAATATCAATATCAATACCAAGTTGTGCAGCCACACATAGCAAGGACAAATATGGTGCTCAACATACACCCATGATGTGCAATAGCAGTTTGCATTGTAGGATATGATAGTGGTTGTTGTCTGACAGTGTCATACCAAATGTCAGTCAATGACTGTTGGTCACTCACTCATGGCCAGTCATCGACTGACGCTTCATATGACAATGTCATGTGAATGGCACTGTCATCACATAAAATGTCAATTTACATTGCATATTACTGTCTTCTGCTAGGCATACAGCTGGGGACTGATGCCCACGTGGTGCCCCACACAGGGGGCCGGGAGACCTGGTGTTGTCATTGATGTGACACAGTAACAGTTATATGTGTGCTCACTCAACTGTCAAACACATTGAACACTACAATGAGAGGTGTGTGATCTGGACAGTGTGCGCATCTTTGCTGCACACATTTCACATTGTTCATTGTACATGGACTACGCTCTGCACAACGATGCAATGGGCAATGCTGTCCTGGTCAGGGTGAATGATTGCATTAAGGTGACATGCAGCAGCAGTCATCATGTTGGGTGGATGGAGTGGATGCCAATGGTGAGGGAATGCATGTATGCTGTGCCCCAAGTCAGCCATGGGAGCACTTTCTGTAGGATTTTGAAGTTTACCATCTCATGTATGCGGGATATGTAGTGATGGTGCTAAATGGTTGAACAGTCTACATATGTGTATTGGCTGAACATGGTTGTCCATTTCTCAGCTGAAATTATGTAGTGTGTGTCATATTTTGATGGTGGTAGTATCGGTGTATTTGAGTGGCTGACTGATGCCATGTGATGGACTCCAGCATTACAATTCCCCATATGCAGTACTTGTTCCTGTGTTGTGTGCTGAAATGACAGTTTCATGGACCATCAGTGAATGTGCACGCCACTTTCATATGTGAACTTGTCCACTTATGGCATGGACAGGACCCATGCAGAGGGGTACCACATGTCAATAAAAGCGATACATCCGTGGCTTACAGCTCATAGTGTGGGAAGTCACAATGTCAGATGCTTGCTTCTCCTGCCCTTTTGTATATGTCTGCACTTTGACGCACATGTGCATTTTGATCTGGAGGCACATGACTCAACATGTAATTCTCTTTGTGCAGGTGCAGGTGAGGATACACCAGACGCAGAGGAGGAAGAAGAGGAGTTGATGCTTCTGACCACCATTGGAGACTGTGGTTTCATTTACCATGAAAACCCACTGGTTTTAAAGACAACCATCAGTTGTGTTGCTGCCTCTTCGGACTCTTCTGACTCCACCCATTTGGATTCAGAATCGGATGTGTTTGCCTCACAGAGGGAGAAGGTTAATGCCCCAATGGGAAGATCAGATGGGGCCATTTAGCCTGCGGCTGTACAGCTGGCTTCACAAGGCCAGTCAGTGGTGGGCCCCACACTGCAGTGGTTGCGGCTGCAAGGCCACCCTCCCCTGAGTTTGCGTCAGGTTCTGGGGATGATGTCCAATGGAGGGTTGCAGACAGGGGCACCAAAGCAACAGAGATGGTCCCTTGCTTCAGGCCACCAGGCGCTCTGCACGCGTGGTGGACGTGTGCAGGTTGCAGAGATAGCATGGAAGCAGCAAATGTTTTGTGCCGCCATCCAACATGGCAATGTGTTGGACAGAATTGCAGAGGGCATGGATTAAACGTCCAAGAACATGACCCCACTAGCAGCTTGGGAAGTGCAACTGCTGCAAGTCATGCAATCCTCATGCCGCTCCCACAGACTTGGTGTGGAGTCCAACATCAAAGGCTGACGGTTTGATCTGAGGTGTCTGCTGGAGTCCCTGAATGCAGATGTTCAGGCACATAGAGAGGCGTTGAGGCATAAAATGGATGCCTTGAGGACTGCAATACATGATGAACTCTCTGCCACAAGAACACATCTCCACGAGGAGCTGGCTGCTTTCAGGCAGACACTGTCCCAGCAACTCGATGCATCACAAGTGAGTAAGCATACAGGCTATTTTGCCAGTCGTGAGCAAGCACATCGAGACCTCACAGCCATTGGGGTGCTGGTGCTGTCATGCCCATCATCAGGACCACCCCACATTTGTACACCATTCTATCTTTACAGGCCAAGCTACTCCCTCATTCACACACAATAGGCACTCTCAGATTCAGGAAGGCTGGTGTAAGGGCCAGCTGGACACACTCATGGCGCACCTGGCACTTAATACAGTCAAGAGGAAAGGGTTGCAATGAACTTCCTGGTTCTACCAAGATGGATGAACATCAGGCCAAGGATACCTCTGGAAATTGCACATCTAGTTGATGGGAGTGGCTGCCTATAAAAGCCACGCCCCAAGTGTGTGGCTTCACTTCGCGTTATTCTGCATCTGCAGGTTAACGATTACCGGTGAACTCCAGCTCCGGACCTGCAAAGAAAGACGAGAAGAGCACTGAGAAGCAGATTGTGGCAACAGAGGTTTATGCAAATCTGAAAAACTTACCCTGACATTGCTCTGCTCCTCGCAGATGTTCCTGCAGCTCTGGTGTTATCCCTCCAGAGCGCTGTCTTTATCCGTCATTCAGCATGCAGTTTTCCCTGCTGCCGAGCTCGTTACAAGCCGACAACTGCAATAAAAAAAACAGCGTTAATGACAAATACAGGCAAGCAAGCAAAGCTTCAAAACAGCAAGCAACTGTTTACATATACTTTATTTATACTTACTTTTGGAAGAAGCACACCACATTGCTACAGCAGGAGCTATAACTTCAGAAGGAAAATGTGGCTTGTCGGGCACAGCAAGCAGCTGTGATAGACATTCTAAAGAAGCACAAGAGGCATCCCGCATTCGGTGGGATTGCAGAGAGGCAGTATTTGTGCTCTGAAGTTAGGGATCAGTGCAAACCATCCACAAGGACTCTAGTTAAGTCACTGGATACCCTAAGGGCGTAGGGGCACTGGACATCAGCAGCCCATCCTGCAGATATTCCCTGGACACTAACAAGACAACCACACACAGCACTGAAGGGCAGCAGCCGGTCTGGGCCTGGAAACCAGTGAAGCAACTGGTGCTGCACACAGAAGAATAGCACCCCTGCGACTGACAGCAGGAAGGTTAGCCCAGCGTCATTTACACATAGGTGAGCTTGTTGGAATTGAAATAATATTATGCCTTCTATCGCAGTAAATTGAATGTGTATTGGCCTACACCAAGTTGTCTAAAATATCATGTGAATAGACTCCGCAGTAAGGTCTTGACCTTAAAGAAAAGTAATGTAAGTCGCCATCTTGGATTTAGCCGCCATTTTAGGTCCTCTTGTAAATGTGGAAGTCACCCTGAACATCAAAATGGAGGCTGAATGATATTCTGAGCGAGATTCTGGCCGTTGTGACCTCCGCACACACGAATAATTAATATGCCTGCAGGCCACTTGTTGGGGTCGCGAACTGAGACCTTGTCCTATTGCTGACCTATGTGTAAATGAACAACTGTATCAGCGAAACTGATCAAAACGCATAAATTATAGGATTGACCTGGCAAGGATCTCTAGGCCTGATCCCAAGAATGGTTAACCCGCGAGAGTGTTGGCCGAAGGCTGGACAAAACATATAAAAGACCAAAATATTCCAATGTACGGTCTCTCTACCAATGCATCGAACCTTTGTTGAAGTTTGTTACGTTACTCTGAGAGCCGAATAGCTATCTGTTTTTCAATTGACTTTGGTAACTGTTGTAGCTTTTAAATAAAGCACTTGTATGTTCTTTGTAACCTGTGTTGGTGTGTTTCCTTTGGGTTTCCCGGCCTCATAGCAATTTTTATGTTTTCACAGTTGGCGCCCAAATAGGGACCCTCAAGATTGATGCCGGATCATTGAAGGTTGACGCAGACTATCGAACCGGGATCGGACGGTGTGATTCTGCGGGCCCGACCGAACGAGACGCGATACCTCGGCTGCGCTGCACGATCCGATCCTTGGACGATAATCGTGTGGTCTGACACGGCATCTTGACGAGGGTCCATTTTTTGAGGTGGGCAGATTTGTCGAAACCACCAAACACAAGGTAAAATTCGTTAGGTAAGTTCTTCGATAAACCGTACGGTCCTCCTTAGGTTTGGTCAGGTGCAGTCTTGACCCGGCTCTTAATTTAACCCTGACAATTTGAATTTGGCGTATTGTATCTGCAGACACAATTATTGACCAGGTAACACCAATTTTTTGTGAAATGCCTGGGAAATTGTCTAGCTGCTTTAAGGCTCTGTTCTGCAGCGATCGACAATCTTTGGAATTTAGCTGTCCGGCACCACAGGAGGGGTCGCCGGCATGTACTATGTAATGTTAGTATGGCATTGGTAGTATAGTATTTAATGATATTTGGCACAGACAGACCAGACATGCCTCCGAATTTCAGTGGCCAATCAATGGCAGTTTTGAGATCCCCCATATTGAATACCTAGAATCGGTTTTGCTAAAAAAGAAGGCTAGACCTGCAGCCTTTGATGTTTTACACAATTGGAAAAAAGAAGCATTACAGCAGCTTAAAAGTAGGGATAAACATGCACGCCGTCATAAAACAAATGCCGAAAAAACGTTGTTATATGATAAAGAAAAACATTCAGAATCAGTTAAAAATATGGATAGGGCTTTTTCACTTGGAATCCAGAAAATTTACCCCTCTAAAGATTTTCATGTTTCTGAAGAATTTATTGAAAAATTGTTAAACGAACACAGGCCTGGCGCCTCTGCCCCACCTCCGTATGATCCCTTTCTGGGCGTTCTGCCCATTCCTGCTGTTGTTGCTGCTGTTATTCCTGTTCCCTCTGCACAACCTATTGTTCCTATTCCTCTAGTTGTTGTTCCTCCACCTATCGCACCGCCCGTTCCTCCTGCGCCGATAGTTGCACCCTTATTAAATTTACCTGCACCTCCGCTCCCGAGTGGTCCCGTATTGACTGAAGTTGATCAAGGTGCAGGGTCAAAGATTGTCACTCGTAATACTGTTTCTGCAGATAAGAAACAGGAATTGTTTGCATGGGCTAATCACTGTATGGAGAAAGGTGATCAAGTTGATGTTTTTTCCACATTATCTAATTTGAACAGTTTTCCCGAGAAAAATGTTTTATCGAAGGTTTGGGGACTCATTTATGTGTGATGTGGGGTAGATTACAAAATTTGGATCTTCCACAAGGGGTAAGAGATCTAAATGCTTTGGCACTTTCGAGGGACACAGAGCAGAAAGTACATGGTCATGTTGAAAGATTGTTTGAGTATAGGAAGGACTTTGAAAAGTCACGAGATGAGGATGATGAAGACGATAGTATGTATGTACAGAAACGGTTCCTTCCATGTCGTAGATCGGCACCTGAGGAAGTATGAATTTGTACCAAAGATGCAATTCGATGGATCTCGGATTCATCGATTCCGCCAGATGAAGTATATGACACGTATAGTCAGTATACAGTAGAAATGCAAAGAAAGGTAATTCAGGTAATGGTAGAGTACCTGCAAAAAGAATGTGTAAGAAAGAAGGTTAGTTGCCCCATAGAGTTGTTGGGGATTTGTAAAAGGGCTTTTTCACCCGACACTTCTTCGGCTGCCTTAGTGCTCGACCTGCCTCTGTTACTTAGTAAGCGGCCGGAGGTACCTACATCTCAGTTGCCTATGAGAGAGGTTCCTCCGACCTTCGTCCCAAAGGTTGAGATTCCCGCTAACGCTGGGACTGGTGCACCCGCTGTGGATATCCCTGCGCATTATGTATCACAATTCGTTCACGTCCCGTTTTCATGACAGGAAGTGAACACTATTAGACAATCAGTTCCCGATATCAGGAAAAACCCGACAGGGTTTTACAAAGAGATAGAGTCCGTCTTGCAGTCCTCTGTGTTCACCTTAAGTGATATTGACTTGCTATTCCCTGTACTCCTACCCGTAGATGTATGGAAGCAGGTTCGGACAATAGACGATGTACCAGGGTTGGGAGATACGTGGGCTAATATGATTAGGGTTGATAGGGACAGACCAGCAGGTGAGAAACCACCTCAGGTAATACTTACTTTGCCTGATAGAATTGTCGCAAAATTAAAAACTATAATTCCAGAGAAAATAATTATTTGGGAAAACTGAAGGTGCCACCGAATCTTTAACAGATTCAAGCAGGTATTTTCTGACTTCAGTGGGCAGGACTTGGGTACAGAGTCTGGGAAAAGGTTGTTTGTGGACAAATTTGTACGTGGATTGTTGCCCGACCTCCAGTCACAGATTATGTCCTCAGAGAGCGCTTAGCAGGCAAAATCTCAATCTGAGTTTTTGCACATGGCTCAGTGTTATTAGAACCATGTTAAGAATGAGAAGGACAAAATAGAAAAGAGAAAAGGATATTTGAAAGCCAAAGTATTATTACAACAAATTGTTAGAAACCCCAGAGGAGGCACGACACAGACCAGAGGTCAGTATCTCCCAAAAGGAAATGCTCCTTTGGGTCCTGTGAATATTAATCAATGTGCTTATTGCCACCAGGAAGGTCATTGGCAAGCACAGTGCCCCTTCCTTCGACAAAGGTCAAACAGTGCATTTGGGAGTATGGGTAGACGACCTAGGGGCCGCCCAGGAGCATGGGGCCCTGATAGAGGTCAGTTTTTGCAAGATCCTCAGCAACCTTTTTCACGGGAAAATCAGACCTCGAGTGCGGACTCGAGGAACATATTTGATCACCCTTCTGCTGCCTACCTTCCTGAAGAGCTCCCTTCCGACGATACTCTATTTCATTAGGACTGCCCGAAGCGGGGTTTGGAACCTTCACCTATTCCCGTTAATCAGAGAGGCCCCTACGTTGAATTATTAGTAGGGAATAGGAAACACCAGTTTTTGATAGACACTGGAGCACAGAAGTGCTCCATTGATCATTCTCGGGTTCAAAACATTCCACTGTCAGGGCAAACAAATGTTTCCGTAGGGTTTTCTGGTATACCAATTGTCTGTCCGGTTTCTTCACCGGTGTCTGTTTCTTTGGGTTCCTTTACGGACCATTGCCCTTTTCTTTTGACTTCGAACTGTGGAGAGAATTTGCTGGGGTTAAATTTGTTAAAGAAATTAAATGCAGTAATTCATTGTTCCCCTGATGGAGTACGGCTGACGGTTTCACCTCAGCAACTTCCTAGTTCTCAGTTTCTGATTCGACCTTTGCCTCCTGAGTTTAGCATTGTCCCGGAATGTTTATGGTCGTTTGACGACAATGATGTCGGGGTACTACAGATTGAGCCCGTTAAAATAGTTTTGAAACATGGAGTTAAACTACCACGAATTCCGCAGAATAAAATATCAGTTGAGAGCGAGCGTGCTTTAAAATGCATTGGGCCTCATTACACGGTAGGCGGTGAGCCATGGCGCTATTAGCGCCATGGCTCATGCCGGTAAAATACCGGCACCGCCTTGGCGGAAAGGGGATTTACCGCCCCATTCCAAGGTTGGAGGGGCGGTAACTCCCCTTTCCGCCATTGCCCTTCCCCATTCCCATTTCTGCCCCATAGGGCTCTATGGGACTGGGGAAGGCGCTAATTACGGCACCGCAATTTTGCGGTGCCGTAATTAGCTCCGAGGTCCCTTAGCGGGTTGGATTTTAACTCCTGCAAGAAGCAGGCGTTAAATCCTCCAACCCGCAATGGGACCTCGTAGTACGGCGGTAAGGGTTAACGGTCACCGTTGCCATTAACGGTGACCGTTAACCCTTACCGCCGTCCGTGTAATGAGGCCCATTTTCTCCGATTTTGTGCATCGTGGGATGATGTCAGGATGCCCGCTCCCAGGGAGCCAGTTCAAGCCCGGCGTCCCCGAAAGCGGACATCCAGTCCCCAAGGAAGGACCCAGCAACCCCATATAGGGGCCCTTTGGACAGTGTCCTGGCGCCTATGGCGTCAGGCTCATAAAAGACATCAGTCCTGGCACCATAGGCGCCAGGCTCATTATGGGAATGCTTGGGTGCACTTACCTGATGCAGACCATGCTGCAGGATCCCGGCCTCCTTGAGGCCTGAAAGGAACTACTTTACCTGTGGGACTAATTTACCATCCGGGCGTGGTTGGGGAAGGATACATACCTGATTGGAGGAAGGATACATACCTGGAACCTCTTCCAAGGCTATTTAAACCCCACCCGAACAGCCGCACCTGCTTTGCGTTGTTCTGCATCTAGCAGCTGGACGCTCACCGTGTCTGCTCCTGCATCCTGACTTCTGCCACGCCTGCCAGCATCCTGGATCACCTGCAAAGGAAGAGAAGAAGAGAACAAAAGAAGGAAAAGTTCTTACCTGCTAAATCCGCATCCCGGAGACATCTCGCCGACAATCCTGAAAAGGAAGACTTTAATTTAAAAGCTCATCGCGTCGATCGCTGCAGCGCCGCATTCCACTCACCTTTACAGAGCGCCTCCATGTTCAGCAGCGATCATCCGGATTCGCAGTCACGCCCCAGCGCATAGGGAGAAAAAGACCATAACAAAAGGTGAGAGAGGGAAGGGAATAAGGAAAGCTAAATCTCCATGCTAAGACTTAGCTGTTGATTCATTCCCTCTTCATTTCGGGTCCGCGCCGCATCCTGGCATTTCCGGACCCCGGACCCTAATGGGAAAAAGAGACATCAGCGTTAATGAGCGAATGAAAAGACATTACCAAAAAACGCTCATTAAAGACTTACCTGATTTCTACAAGGATTTCACCTTTCATCTCGGGTCGGTGCCTGTTCCCCGGCATTCCGTACCGCGGCCCCTATGGGGAAAAAGACACTAGCATTAGTACATTAATGCATGGACACAAGGGGAACCTCTTATCAAAAATTTACCTGGAAGCCAAGCAAGTTTGGTTCTCACCAATCCGAAAATCCAGTGAAGTAACTGGACACCAACACGCCCCTGCATCAGAAGCAGGATGGAGAGCTTGCCCTTCCAGACCCTAAGAAGGATACTTCTGCGAGCGAGACAAGCCAGATTTGGGTGCCCGGTCCAGTCCGTCTTCCGAACCCTGCGCATCACCTTAGAAGAGGTCACAGCAGCACGAACCAGGCCAGCGCCTCCGTGGGAGTCAGGTGAGCGTAACTGGTGATCGAGGAGATTACAGGTAGTTTGTGTAACAGTCCGATCTTGCCTGTATATAAGAAAGGCGACAATGCAATCCCATACCGGTTCATAATTGATCTTCGTGCTATTAACAGAGTTGTCGCCCCACAATTTCCAATCGTGCCTGATGTAACGACGATATTGACAATGATCCCTGCTACGGCTACGCACTTCAGCGTTGTGGATTTAAAAAATGCTTTCTTTAGCATTCCGATACATAAGGAAAGTAGATATTTGTTTGCGTTCACCTTGGGGGGACGTTCATTTACATTTACTAGGGCACCTCAAGGGGATACTGAAAGTCCAAGCATTTATAGTAGAGGTTTGAAAGAGCAGCTCAACACCCTTGAATTGCCACCTACTTGTACACTGCTTCAATATGTCGATGATTTGCTTTTAGCTGCAGACTCTGAAAGTGCTTCTAAAGAAGGCACTGTACTGTTGCTTTTTCATCTAGCTAAAAATGGTCATAAAGCTTCGCTCAAAAAATTTCAATATTGTTGTCAGGAGGTCGCCTATTTAGGCTACATCCTGTCAAAGGAGGGGAGAAGATTGACACCTGAAAGAATAAAACACATTTCTGGAATGTCTGTTCCAAATACACAGAAGGAAGTCAGATCCTTAATAGGTATGGCTTCTTACTGTAGGTTGTGGATCCCGAACTTTTCACTAGTGATAAAACCGATGTTGGCTTTGACGAAGAAGGGCATTTCTCTGCCACTGCCATGGAAATCGGAACATCAACGATCATTTGAGCTTCTCAAAACTGTGTTATGCTCTGCACCGATTCTGGGTACTCCAAATTATGACAAGGCCTTTGTGTTGTTTGTACATGAATGTGATAGATGTGCTTTGGCTGTGTTAACACAGGAACACGGAGGGAAGAATAGGCCGTGCGGCTACTTCTCCTCCGCCCTTGATCCTGTCGCATGCGCTTTGCCAAGATGTTTGCGAGCTGTCGCTGCTGCTGCCGCGTCTGTAAAACAGAGTGAGGGAATGGTCCTAGGCCATGATTTGATTTTGATGGTACCTCACTGTGTAGATATAATATTGAACAAAACCCAAACGCAACACCTCACCTCTGCACGGCTAACAAGGTATGAATTAATTCTGTTTGCCCCTCACATTCAAATTAAGAGGTGTTGTGTTCTTAATCCGGCTGAACTTTTACCTTTCCCGCAAAGCACTGTTTGCGGTGACAAAGAATTACATGACTGCCTGTATACCACTGAACAAGAAACAAAGGGCAGGATAGATCTTAAAGATACTCCTTTGGGCAATGCAGAAGGGGAGCTGTTTTGTGATGGCTCCTGCTTCAAACTTTCAGATGGCACATCTACAGCTGCTTACGCAGTTACTACGCTGAGTAAAGTTGTTGAAAGTAAGAGAATTTCGTATAACTCTGCGCAGGCCGCAGAGATTATAGCATTGACCCGAGCTTGTGAACTCTCCGAAGGCCGTATAGTAAATATATATACTGATAGCCAGTACGCCTGTGGGGTGGCTCACAACTTTGGGAGGCTCTGGTCAGAAAGAGGGTTCCTGACCTCACATGGGACCAAGATTCAGCATGGCCCCTTGAATCTGCTTGAATTGCGAGTGCAATTGCTCTCGGCACTCTCGCTCCCTAGGCAGTTAGCGATCATGAAATGTGCAGCACATCGTAAGATAATAGATGATGTGGGAAAAGGGAACGCCTTTGCGGGCCTGATAGCCAGGCAAACGGCCACAGACCTTAGCACGGACATGTATGCTCTGAGGGAAATGAAAGATGCTTATGTAATGGATGAAGGTATTGGGTCTGTGAGAGATATTCAAACTGATGCCACAACAGAAGAATCTAAAAGGTGGGCCGAGGGAATGGGGAAACTAGATGATGATGGGTGTTGGGTGGATACATCTGAAGGAAAATGGTTGCTCCCTGATTCATATGTGCTGGCAATGGTTACGATGGCACACGGTCCTACACATGTGTGTGCTCAGCAGATCACGAAAATGTTAGAACAAGTCTGGGTGAATAAAAAGATTCCAGAGACTGCGAAACATCATGTCCGGAACTGTATGATCTGCTTACAGCACAATGTGGCAAAGGGGACTGTAACTCCAAGGGGAAGCTTTGGGCCCCCTTCTGTTCCCTTCGAGGTCATTCACTTTGATTTTATTGAGATGGAACGGTGTAACAATCTAAAATATGTTCTTGTAATTATTTGTGCCTTTAGTGGGTCAAGGCTTTCCCTGTTAAAGATGCTACTGCCATGACCACTGCAAAGACTATGGTAAAAGAATTCTTTCCTCGATTTGGGCTCCCAAGGGTAATTTGGTCGGACAACGGTCCTCATTTTGTTGCAGCAGTAATTTTGCAGATATGCACAGCGTTACATATTGAGAAACGATTTCACTCAGCCAGACATCCTCAAAGTGCTGGGTTGGTGGAAAGACATAATGGTATCTTAAAGAATAAGCTTGCAAAAACATGTGCCGATACCAAGCTGAAATGGCCAGATGCCTTACCTATTGTATTATTAGCTATGCGTACCACACCTCAAACTAAGACTGGGCTTTCTCCATTTGAGGTAGTAATGGGGAGGCCTGCTAACATTTGGGGTCTCCCAAAGCCTAAAGCCCTGAGAGAGGTGGAAAATGTATTCTTGTAGACTACTGTAACCAGTTAACTAAAAACCTGTATTTCATTTATCACCAGGTCCATTCAGCTTTAGCTGTACGTTTTACTGGTCCAGGACATGATATACAGCCTGGAAGTTGGGTCCTAGTGAAGACCTACGAAAGGTCTTCCTGTCTCGGGACCCTACCAGGTGCTGTTGGTCACCCGGACAGCAGTGCGGGTGGCGGGGAAGAAACACTGGATCCACGCGATGCACGTCAAGAAACTTCCTCACCCGACACCACACGTTACAGAAGAAGCAGAACCCCTCGCTGATGCTACAATCTCTGATCTTGGAGTAGCAAACAGCGCTGTGAGTGCGTCGGAGAATTTCTCTGAGCCCGTGGAGCTTGGGGGACAGTCCATTTCGTCTCCGCACTCTCTTGAAAAATCACTTCCGGAAAACACTGTTTCAAGTTCTGCGACTTCCGTCACCTCTGATACGTCGCTTCCCTTAGGAAGTGACGACACCTTATTTTCGGATCAAACAGTTTTGGGTACCACCAGGTACAACCTTTGACGAAGAAAATAGAACTACGACACGGGTCTTTCCGTGCATTTGGAGAAGAGAAGTGGTTGAAAGTTTTCCTTTTGTATAAGAAAGTTTCTGTTGAACAAAAGGGGAAAAAGGGATTCAGCTGGATAGGGTTGGGAAGGACTAAGAAATCGCGTGACCGTAGCATCGCCAGCAACGAACATTGGGGTCGTCGATTGAGGAACTACAATGCCTGCCACCTCCACTGCTGCTCCCCGCATTGGACTTGTGAATAGGGGGGTGACCATCTTGGACAATGAACAATGCGCCTGGGCCCCGAAAACGTATTGCTGTGTTTTGATAATGATAATTGGTATTTTTACAATTACTGCTGTAGGACTTTGGTACTTTGAAGAAATGTATCCTCTAAAACCTCTACTACCAATCAAAATTGTACCAACTGCTTTGACTCCCTCTGTACACCTTCACACCCTGTCCCCTAGAGACTCCCAACATAGACAAAAGTATCATAATAACACTTTAATGATAGTAATGAATGCAATGCATGCCATTTTTAATAAGAGTAATTGTTGGATTTGCACTCATTTACCGCAACATGGGAACAAGGGGCTAGGATGGTATATTCACCCTTTGCCTTTAACGACTGCTTGCTATGCCTCTCTTAGAGCACTATTCTTTGGCCGTTGGAATGATAGCTTCTCAGGGAACTTTGAAGGAACTAATTTGAATGATTTTGAGAAATGTGAATTGACTCCCCTGGGATGCTCGCTTTTTGCAAATAGAAGTAAACCTAACGTCGCTTCTATTAGGCCATCTGATAAACTATCTCTTCCCTTTCAAACTTTAATTTCCTTTAAAATGGCTCCGATAGGCAATAAGGACGCCGTGCCTCCTTCCTACTCTATAAATCATAGCCCTGATTCAGTCCCCTTTTGTGTACAAAGAAATGGCACTCGGCCAATGGGAGATTTTGAAGGTTATGTGAACATTGTAAATTTGACTGGGGAAAACAGGCCTCTGTATGTAGCGGGGCCTATTTATGTTGTTTGTGGTACTTTAGCATTTCCCTGGTTGCCCAAGGATTGGCAGGATTGGCAAGGAACCTGTTATTTAGGAATCCTGTTACCCGTGGTATTTGTAGCTAGTACATTGGAGGTTTCTAAGGCTCGCCCAGGGCGGGACAAAAAAACGGAGATACCCCTGGGCAAGTATTGGGAGATATAGCAAAATCAGTTGTGCCCTTTTGGGGACAAATAACAAACTCTGAGAACATTAGGGGATTAGCAAGGGTACTGGAGAGAACGATCAACCGGACCACGGATATACTCTACAATATGACACTAGAACAAAAAGCAATAAGATTGGTAGCACTTCAAAATCGGATGGTATTAGATGTCATTCTGGCAGAACGAGGTGGAGTATGCAAATTGATGGGGTCCTCTTGATGTGTTTTCGTACCAAATTCCTCGCCGACAATTATTAAAGCAATACAGAACTTGCATATCCTTAGTTCTGAAGTACATATCCCTGTAGGAGATTGGAATTTTAGCACCTGGTTTTGGGATTCTTTACGATCTTGGGGCTGGAAGGTGCTTTCTGTCATTCTGGTTATTTTGGGGATCCTGCTATTCCTTTGTTGCTGTTTTCAATGTCTTCCGAGTATATGTGGAATGCTAGGGGGATGTTGTGCCCAAGCAGTGAACACAATAGGGCATAGAATATATGCCCCAGATACAGCATCTAAAGAGTTTGTGTTACAAGAGGTTCTGATGAACAACCTAATGGCTATAGATATTACAGACAATGATTCGGGATGTATGGATGACAATGCATGGAGTTATTTGCAAAAGTATTAGAAATTATATTAGCACTTGGCATAGGCCAAAAGGAGGGTCTGTTGGAATTGAAATAATATTATGCCTCCTATCGCAGTAAATTGAATGTGTATTGGACTACGCCAAGTTGTCTAAAATATCATGTGAATAGACTCCGCGGTAAGGTCTTGACCTTAACGAAAAGTAATGTAAGTCGCCATCTTGGATTTAGCCGCCATTGTAGGTCCTCTAGTAAATGTGGAAGTCACCCTGAACATCAAAATGGAGGCTGAATGATATTCTGAGCAAGATTCTGCCCGTTGTGACCTCCGCACACAAGAATAATTAATATGCCTGCAGGCCACTTGTCGGGGTCGCGAACTGAGACCTTGTCTTATTGCTGACCTATGTGTAAATGAACAACTGTATCAGCGAAACTGATCAAAACGCATAAATTATAGGATTGACCTGGCAAGGAACTCTAGGCCTGATCCCAAGAATGGTTAACCCGCGAGAGGGTTGGCCGAAGGCTGGACAAAACATATAAAAGACCAAAATATTCCAATGTACGGTCTCTCTACTAATGCATCGAACCTTCGTTGAAGTTCGTTACGTTACTCTGAGAGCCGAATAGCTATCCGTTTGTCAATTGACTTTGGTAACTGTTGTAGATTTTAAATAAAGCACTTGTATGTTCTTTGTTGGTGTGTTTCCTTTGGGCTTCCCGGCCTCATAGCAATTTTTATGTTTTCACAAGCTCAGCAACCACAGGGAATACACCAAAGGGATTGGGGAGCCTAGGGAGGAGCCCAAGACATACAGAAACTCAGTAAGTAACACCTATATTCTCCCTTTAGGCAAAGCCCTAGCAGCCAACACAAGCAGCCCAAATAGTACCAGTCACCCTGACGAATCCAAGCGCTCCCGCAGAGACAAGGTACAAGGTAAGCATTACAGGTGCATGCATCTGTGTCATGGCTGGCTGTGTCCAATGAAGACCATGTCTTGGAACTGTGGTATTGGATCCACCACCATAACCACAAGCAGCTCAATTGCATTATGGGGGCCCAGCACACCCACAACTCACACCCCCTGAACCACCGTTGACGTGATGACCACGAGCCCATGGAGGGAATTTTTCATGTTATCTTTTATTTTTTTCCACTCATTTATATTGATATTCAACCTCTCCCTCTCCCCTCCAAGGTGAACTTTCTCCTCCCTGCCACCCCCACCACCCGTGCAGGATGGACATTTATTTTCATTTTTTTTGCATGACCGGTGTGGTCTAAATTTTTATTTTTTTACCCCTTGTTCAAGGTGGAAAACTTTTTTCTTATTTTTCAATACCCCAGTCCAGGATGGAGGCATGTGTTGTTTTTTTTACCCAATCCAAGATGGACTCATTTTCATTTATTTGTTCTTTCCTTGAGAGATGTTCTGTTGTCCTCTCAAAGGAATGATGAGTGCAGTAGTGGACATGCAGCCAAGCACAGCGGTGTCAACTGCCATGGTTGCCATGAGGACAACAAGATGGCATGTGCAGGTAACAATGCGTTGATGGAATATTGACACATTTGTGCTGTCTGAATAATTAGCGAATATGCCAGGCTAAATACAATGTCCCATGTTGTTGCAGTGATCCTAATTCGATGGGTGACTGCACTCCATGGGTGGTCCGCCCGGCACCCTTTCGCATCCCTAGTCCCCATGCCCCCTGCCAGGCACTAGCCCTCTGTATAAGAATTTGGAGGTACAGTTTCCAGTGGAGGTGTTGAGGGAATCACATCAGGCCAATTCTATCAGCAGGTAAGGATGTGCACTGTCTCTTGTGTTAGGTCTGTATCATTGGTCACCACGGTCTGTGTATGAATTTCACATATTTGCTAGCTGGGGGTGTAGTCATTGAGTCACTGGGCCTCATTACGACCCAGGCGGTAAGTTACCGCCTGGGCCGTGACTTTACCACCATGGCGTAAACTACGTTTACGCCATGGTGGTTGGCGGACTTACCGCCCCATTCCGAGGTCGGCGGGGCGGTAAGTCCCCAATCCCCATTTACCCTTCCCCATTCCCATTTTTGCCCCATAGGGCATAATGGGAGTGGGGAAGGCGTTAATTACGCCACCGTAAATTACGGTGGCGTAATTAACTCCATGGTCCCTTAGCGCCATGGATTTTAACACCTGCTAAAAGCAGGTGTTAAAAGCGCCATGGCGCTAAGGGACCTCGTAATTGGCGGTAAGGGGTCGGCGCAGCTAACGCTGGCGCTAACCCCTTACCGCCAGGGTCGTAATGAGGCCCACTGTAAATGTCACTGCACATGTGTGTCTGTCCACATGCCTGTGTGCGCACTTCAACTTTGATGCATGTGCATTGTTTTGCAGGATGCACTTACAGAATTGACAATAAAAATGGAAGGGATTGTGCAGCACTTGTCACACTTGAGAAAATGGCAGTATTTCCCACATTTTGGATGTACATGGTAATTAAAGACAAGAATTATTTATACATCTTTACTCTGTGTATGTTGGTTCTCCAACACTTGTCTTACTGAACATAATGTTATCTCCTTACTCTGAGAAACCAAAGGGTGTCTCACTTGCTAGTCCTTTGGGACTTGTCATCCAGGTGGCCAGGACACTGCCATCACTTTTGGATCCAGTTCCTGGGTGTGGACCATTGTGGGACAATCAACTGGGTGAGGGGCCTTCGGGGAATGGGGGTGAGACAGCCAATAGCGAGACGCAGTATTTCTCCCTTTTTTGTCTATCCAACCCATCCTTTGTTTTAGGATTCTCCGAGGTCCAACCTCCCCCACTGCCCCTTTTTACACAAACACTGGGCCAAGGAAGAGGCTGACGGAGAGTAAAAACATTAACTTTTATACATTGTACTGGCCATGTCCTGCTAATCGGGTAAGGCAAAGTCAGGCACTTCATTCTAAGTGCATACACCTGATACCAATTAGCTTTCCTCGCATGAATAAAAGGCACAACACAAAGACACACTATGAGCAAGACGGAACATGAGAACGAGCAGGGCTTCCGGGATGAAGGCAAACCTATTGGAGCAGAGCGACGGACCAAGAGACAAGAGCAGCGGGTCAGAAAACCCCAGAGTTCCCTTCTGGAGGACGCTGCCTCCGACAGGCTCTGAGAGACACGTGGGAAAGGCCAGATCCCACAAGTGAAAACAGCATGGAGTTTCAAGGACACCAGTGACCCTCCCGGGTGAACGGCAGATTTGGGGAGGCGATGCCAACCCTGTGGTACTAACCTTGACTTGTGAATTGGAAATCATAAAGGACAGAAGAGACGCAGCCAGCCGTTGAGTTGGCAAGCGACCTGAAAGATCGATGTGCATTAAAATTTGAAATTGCAACATTTTATCACAAGTGAAGGCTGCATGCATGTGAATGAAATACGAGGAAAGGCAGACCTGTGAATGAACATTGTAGTGAAAGACAGCTGCAAGCTCAGCGATACTAAGTAACGGAGTAGTCCGTTGAAAGGAAGTAGCCCACTCGAAAATATCTGTGAAAGGTGAATTGTTTGAAGTGAGAAAGAGAATATACAGCAAAAGTTATATAAAGATGTTTAACTCATAGAGAAGGGGAAAGTAGAAGTTGAACTGTGCATTTTGAGTTGAAGTGGTTCTGAAGTAGTCTGAAAACTAAGCCACGGACATTTAAAAGCCTTTGGACCTCATTACACGGACGGCGGTAAGGGTTAACGGTCACCGTTAATGGTACCGGTGACCGTTAACCCTTACCGCCTTACTACGAGGTCCCTTTGCGGGTTGGAGACATTAACGCCTGCTTTTTGCAGGCGTTAAAAACCAACCCGCAAAGGGACCAGGGAGCTAATTACGGTACCGCAATTTGCGGTGCCGTAATTAGCACCTTCCCCATTCCCATTATGCCCTATGGGGCAAAAATGGGAATGGGGAAGGGCAATGGGGGAAGTGGGAATTACCACTCCACCAACCTTGGAATAGGGCGGTAATTCCCCTTTCCTCCAAGGCGGTGCCGGTATTTTACCGGCATGGACCAAGGTGCTAATAGCACCTTGGTCCACCGCCGTCCATGTAATGAGGCCCTTTGACATCCGAAAGTGGTCCGAGCCCGAGAGAGGAAGAAACAAAGTGAAGCAAGCTTGGGGAAAGGAGCCCCCTTGCATGTTTGTGGTGAACTTAATCATGAAAGGTCTGAGCCCAACAGAGGGGGACCGCCAAGAACTGTGAGGTGAAAGGTCTGAGCCTGACATAGGGGGACCTTTGTGAACATTTTGGTTTAAACATTATTTTTGGAAGTTGGGAATATAAACTTAAATGTGGAAGGCCAAATGGGCCTCAATCCACTTTCTAGGAACTGTTTATTCTGTTGGAAGGCAATCCAGGGTGTATCATCCTCCCTACAAGGACAGCCTTTCTCTGTGAGGTCTAACATAGAGAGGAGAGCTGGTTAAACCACATTTATTCATTTGAACACTGATATTTTCTTTTGGCATTCAGTTTTGTTAGCAGAGGCCATTTTTAATTTGACAGACTCCACTAGGACTGCATTATTTATTATTTGATGGTCGAGACTACTTCTGTCTTAGTTATAGGGCAGACTAGGAGCTTCTCCAACCCCAACCATTTCAATAAAGGTTTTAAAATTGTACCCATTGTGTCAGTGTCATACTTGTGATACAATGCCTCCTGTACATTACTGACACCCTTCTACTCCCCATGCCCCATATTTTCTACAGGGCACTGCAGGTGTACTCCCTGCCCACACTGCTCTTTGACCTGTGCCACTGCCCACTCCATGCCCTTATTGGATCACATGACCGGCCCTGCTACTATTCCACATGTAATACACGCGTCCATTGTCTAGTCTATACATTCTCAGATGCTTTGCTTCATTGTGTTGTTTCCAGTGAGACAGTTCTAGGAATATGTGTACATTGACTCCACAGGACAGGTTTGTCATACTTGCTGCATGTTCGGTTGTACATATATTTGCATGTTTACCCCTGATGGACTTCTCCTGTGTTCCACAATCAGGTCACTTGTTCATTGTTTATTTCTGTGTGTTCTTTATTCCTGGATGTATTGCATGACCTTTCTTTACATTACTTGTTGATCTAATCCAGCACTGTGAGTCACTGCACGATGTATGTTCAAATTGCGGGCCCATGCGTGTGGTACATTGTCCCCATCCCCCATCGTAATCTGTTGTCCCTGTAGGTGCTTCCAGTACACCCTGGGATCCATGCACACTTACTGGGACTATCTTTCACAGGCTGTGTGGTTTGTTGGAGGGTGAGTGAGCAGCTGCATATTGTGCGGACGTCAATTTATAGTGGTGTCCAACAGGGGTGATGGTGGTTGGTACAGGGTGTGGTATGTGGGTGTAGGCAATTCTATGTGGGGATGTTGCAGACATGGGTTTCCTCCTGCGTTGCATGCTATGGTGGGTTGTGCATGTTGTTTCTTTGATCTGAAGCTGCTTATCGACCTTTCATTGGTGGCCTTTCTTTGCCAGTCTGCCCTTCTCCATTACCCACTTGTGTATGGCGTCTATACAAAATTGTTTCCAAGCGACACAAGACAAGATGGGGTGGGGGTCATGTGAATCTCAAAACTAGAATAACAAAAACAGTTATTTTGGCCTTGTGACAATCTTACTGTGCAAGTGCATGACAAGGTGGTAAGTGCAAGGTGAAGGGGGTATGAGGAGACGTTCAGGAGTGGTGTACCCCCAAGGGTGGGAGCAGGCAATTTCTGGGAGGGCCAAGGTTGCAAGTGCCAGCGAAAGATAGGGAAGGGAGGATGAGTGCGTATAACTGCCATAAAGGCAGAGATCAATGGCAGAGATCATTAGCAGAGCACCATGCCTGAATAGCAGTCAGGTATGAGGGCGAAGGAGGAGGAGGGCTATGTGTCATCTGAATAACACTGGAAATGAGGGTAAAACGTGGAGATCAGGTGGGGCCAGGTAGATGTTGAAGAGCTATGACATATTTCAGTGCCAAGCACATTGGTCCCCATTCAATTCAGTCCCTGTGAAATCTGCCTTCCATTCCTCTTGCCTGTTGGCTGCTCCCTTTTGTGTGACGGATTCCTTGACCTCTGTTTCTCATTCCTTTCTCATGTCTGCTTGTCTCTTTCATGACAGTTGCCTCTGGGCCCTGCCTTCCTGTATGACTGCTTCCTCTGTGAACAGCTTCCTTCTGGCGGATCCTGTCTTCAATGCAATTGCTGATATCTTTGTATCCCATCATCTTGGGCCTCACATCATTGGCTCCCCTGCCAGTGTTTACTGCACTGTCCAGCTGCCACATTAATCAGGGGACGCTATATTGTGGCATTGAGAGTACTTCCAAGTAAATCCGATGTTTTCTACCTGTCAGTGATCTCTTTTTGGGAGTCCTCTCAGTGTCATACTGACTCTGGCCGGATCAGAATGTTCACAATGTCCCATCACCATGACAAGGGGGTACGTGGTACCTGGTCCTTCACTGCATGACACTCTGGGAGGCAGGCAATATTGGTGTTGTGGGTGGGTAAGGAGTCACTATATGGGTCGTTTTCATTGCATTGGCATGAGGGGGGTGGATCTGGCGGAATGGGTGCAGGGACACATGATGATGGTTGGCTGGTGGGTTCTTGTTTGCATTTGTTGCATTGCATTTGGGGGGCGCATATTGCAGTGTAATTGGGTACATGGATGTATTTCCTGCCCAGACCTTGTGTTGTTTTTCCCTACAGAGGCATTCTGCTGGAGGAAGATGGTTGCACCGATTGAAGGAAACGTTGCTGTTGTATGTATGTACAGAACACATCATCCGAGTTGGGTGGTTTTCAGGCCTACAGAGGTAGACATCCATGCATTCAAGGGTACAGCTGGTGCAGGCTCACAAGGGAAATGGTGTGAGGTGAGATGTGCATCTTTATTGCAGTGCACTTGTATTTCTCAAAGTCTGCATGAATGTGTATTGTGAGCATACTTGTTGTGAGGAAATGGGTTGGCCACTTGTGGAAAATGCATAGGGCATCCAGGGCACTCCTTACATATGTTACTTATTTGAATTTTGTACCGTGCCTTCCTACTTGTGTTCTTGTGTGTGTAGTTTGGGGGCTACCTGCAAAATGGTAGTTGCTGTACAAGTGACAGTGGTCAGGGACTTTGTTGTTTGTGTTGTGTGCTTTTGGGTGGGCTACATGGATACTGTTTGTTCCAGTTGCTATGACTGTGTTGGTGATTTGTGCATCGCCCTACAGATAAAGGGTGTATCGGCTGTTTTTGCTCCCTAAAAATTGCCAAATACTCACAAATAATAAAAATGGGGTGTAAAAATACACCCAAGAAAATTATATAAAAAAGACATGTAGAATCTTGTGCCCATGCTTTAACCCTCATAACAGCAATGTGCATGTGGCAATAGCAACATCTTCTAAAGATGACGGCAAAAGAAACCTACTGTAAGGTCTGATTGCCATGGAGATACCTTCTGGCTGCCTTTCTTTCCCTTAGGTATAAGCATTGGGAATAAAACAATGTGAATTAATATATTGGGCATATACTAATGTTGTAGAATGCTATAGGGCGATTGCACAATATGGTTGCTCATTTGAACAAAATAATGATCGCGCCACTGACAATCTAAAATATTAATATCTAAATAACATGCATGCTTGCTGAATAGCTTTTAGTTAATAATTGGCTGGATAGAACAATAAAGAGGCTGGGCATGATATTAGCCCATGAGCTAAATGAAGTTTGCCATATTAGCTAATACTACAGTACAACATTTTAAGATGGTGCCCACTGTTTTGACCTCACAATACGGGAACGAAGTAACTTGTGCACTTTCAAAAACAGCAGCCATTGTTTATGTTTATGGTGGCAGAATAACTGAACGTAATGCTGGCATAAATAAGTGAATAGAGACTGAGGGACTGATTCAGAACTTGGCGCAGTGAAGTGCTAAAGTGCACGATTCACTGTGCCAAATGAGGAAGCCCAGGCTCCACCAGTATTCTCAAGTTGGCCTGGGTGTCCTCGTAGTGCACAACAGTGCACCATCTGGATTGCACCTGTTTCAGTTGTAATGGGCGCAATCCGATCTCACCAGCATTTTTGTAAAATAACAACTAAATCGTTATTTTACAAAAATGCTGTCGAGATCACAGGTGTATATGAACACACTTTCCTATACAACAAAGTAATCAGCTTCACGTTGCAGCTGATTACTATGGTGTATAGGAAAGTGTTCATATACACCCGTGTAAATGAAAGTGTTCATTCATGTACACTAAAGTAAGCAGCCCCAACGTTCCAGACTACAACATTGAAGCTGTTTGCTTTGGTGTAAATGAAAGTGTTCATATAGACTGGTGTAGTGTACATGAACACTTCCATATACACCAAAGTAAGCAGCTGCTTGCTTTGGTATATATGAAAGTGTTCATATACACCACACTGGTGTACATGAACACTTTCATATACACCAACAAGGCTTCTTGTGGCACTCCTCCGGTCTAACGGCACCAAAATGGTACTGTATATGTGCGCTATTTTAGCGCACATATTAAACTGGAGGAGTGCCACAAGAATACTCTTCAAAAAAGCCAGGTTAGGAATGTGGCAGTTGCTAGGTTGGTTTGCAAACCATTCTAGCAACCGCCACATGTATTCCGAAAGATGCGCATTCCTTCTGACTTCGGAAGAATGTGCCACCTTCAGAATAGGTCTTAAGTTCCAAAAAGGTTGTTAACCCTTTTAACGACCTTTTTGGTAGTTAAAATCAGGATTAGAATCTGGGCCTGAGGCTTTTGTTTACAACAAGTGAACGCCACGCGTCTACACCCTGTAGCCCTGCTCGAGTGGATATTTCAAATGGAAGTGAGTAACGAGCTATTTTAAAACTTGCCATTGTTAAAGACATTTTTGATCGCATTACAACATAGACTTACAGTCTGCCTTATATATTTCCTTCCCCTACTTGTGCTACATGGCATATTGCCTGCCCATGCAAGCGAAGACTATCATTTGTGGTGAGTCTTTGGGGCTCAGAAAGAAAAAGAAAAATAGAATGCACAAATAAGGCTACTTTTGTGATTATTTGGGTATAGCTTAATGAAGTAACTTACTGGTCACTTTTCTCCTGTAAGTTTCTTTATTCCGTTAATAAAGGTGGGGGTGAACCAGAACGTGATCTGAACAGATGACATTTAGCATACCTTTATACATTTGTGTAAGGAAGGTCCCAGGGAGTTCCTGTCTCAGTATGAATACATCATTGATAATACTAAGGTACTCATATAGAAAATGCACTTTATAATATAACCAAAAAAGTGCAGTAACAAAAATAATAATCGTCTGTCTGTTTATGTCACCTGTAGTTAAGACCATCATAGCAGGAAAGAAAATAGAACCTAAAGAGGCCATATATGGCAATCGGTGTCACCTTTGCATTTAGAAGGCTGTACCATGCTAAGAACAAATTGTGTTGAGTAGCAGACTTGAGGGATTTTTATTCGGCAAGAAAATATAAGTGATGTATAATTTGCAGAATTTATATTAAATGTTGGAAGAGGAAAACTATGGCTAAATGAAATTTTGAATATTTCTAATTTAATTTTATAGATCGACTTGGCTGACATGAATTAGAAATAACAATTGGGTACAAGGCCAGAAGATTAAGTATGTATGTATGTATTTATTTTTTGTATAGCGCCGATAGCCCGTGGGCATCAGGGCACTTAGGCAAACAACGAAAAACAAAACAATACAATAGGAACGTCTGCGCTAAGCCATGAGGTGGTCATAATCCCCCGTTTCCCAGTTCATCATCTGAAAAGATGCGTCTTCAACCCTTTCCTAAAAACAGTAAGGTTGGTAAAGGTTCTGAGTGTTTCTGGAACACTGTTCCACAAGCTGGGGGCCTGCACCAAAAAGGAACTGCCCAGCCCAGATTTCAATTTAAACTTGGGGACGATCAACAGACATTTACCCTTTGAACGAAGATTCCTACTGGGGGTATGAAGCACTAAGCCCTTTTTCAGATACTCAGGAGCAGAGACGTACAGGCATTTATGCACCAGGCAGAGAGCTTTGAATTTAATACGCTCCTCCACTCTGAGCCAATGCAAGGCTATTCTCTCTGCAGTAACATGATCTCTTTTCTTCAGATTTTTTAGCAGCCTAACCGCGTTGTTCTGAAGCACCTGACAACTAGAAACATCCTTAGAGGAGGCCCCTAATAACAGGGCATTGCCATAGTCAAGCCTTGATAGTATAATGGCCCTGGCTACGGTGGCTATATTACCCTCATTAAGAAACGGCCTAATGGCTTTCATGAGCCTTAAGTAATATGATGTATTTTTTTGTAGGTAGATAGTCTGGGCATGAGAATCCACCTGTGAGTTGACCATTATTCCCAGGGTCTTCACTTTCTGGACCACCTGGATAGTGGCATTCTTGATTTTAAACGATATATACTCAGCCCCCAAGTTCGCTAGCTGATGACTTGATCCAAACAGCATCAGCTCGGTTTTAGAGTCGTTCAGACACATCCAGTTTGTCTGCATCCAATCGTCAATTATCTTATAAACCCTGGCTATTATTTCACTGTCTGAATCATAGTGGCTGCCACCCAGTTCCAGAATGAGTTTGTAATTGTACATTTGTAATTTGTAAACGACACCCCCGCATTCACCAGTAGACTGCACAATGTGCGCATGTATATGTTAAACAACATGGGGGACAGACTGGCCCCTTGTGGGACTCCGAATAGGATGTCATACGGATCGGAAAAACTACTCCCCCAATGTACTCTTGCTTGGCGATCCGAGAGGAAAGACAAGAGCCAATCAACCTTCCGAACAACCCACATTCTCTCTAAGCGCCTTTATAAGAAGGTGATGATCCACCAGATTGAATGCGGCACTTAGATCCAAAAGCATAAGTACTCCCAACTTGCTTTTATCCATTAAGCTGAGCATCTGGTTCTGCAGGTCCAGCATGGCAGTTTCCGTACTATGGGATGCTCTAAATCCAGATTGTTGTTGATGCAGGATCTCCTCATTCTCAACAAACTGCTGCAGTTGTTGTGTAGCTACCTTGTTGAATAACTTAAGAACAATTGAATTAGTTATTGGACGGAGATTCCCAGGGTCTTTGGGATCCAGACCTGCTTTTTTAACTAGAGGGGTAATAGTAACTTTCTTAAGATCTCTAGGCACTATGCCCTCTTGAAAAGATGAGTTCACTATTCTCTGTAGAATAGGAGCGAAGATGTCTTTATGTTGTAGAATGATGTTTGGAGGCAGGATATTTTCTGCACAAGTGGTTGGCTTCATGTTATTCAGTACCTCTAACATCTCTGACTCTGAGATGGAGCTAAATGTAAAAGACTGCTCTCTAGCAGAAATATCTGTTACTAAAGGGCAGGTGTCTAGATTAGCAGAAGATCTAGCTTTGATAATATTCTGTCTTGCTTTTTCTGTTTTTGCTTGCATTTAAAACCATATTACAATCCTCCTCAGGTGGCGTAAATGGAGGGGTGAGAGAGTCAGGCTTTTCAATATTCTTCAGAATATCAAAAAGCTTGCTTGTCTTGTTTTCTGCAAGCTCAATTTCACAATTGAAAAAGTCAGCCTTTGCTGATTTAATCTTATCTCTATATTCCTTGTCCTTTTTTTCCAGATAATTTTGCTCTCCACGGCTTTGTCTGAAATCCATTTCCTTTCTAAGGTCCGTTTTTCCCTCTTCAAAGAATGAAGCTCTGGAGTAAACCATTTTTGGCTGTTGTTATTTTTCCTAATTAATTTCGAGGTAAGCGGAGCTTCTGCCTCCACTAATTCAGTGAGATGCTTATTATATTTATCCAGGAGGATATTGCAGGAATCCTGATCCTGAAAAGAACCTGCTATTTTATCCGTGCAGGCTTTAAGGAGTAGCACATTCAAATTTTTAAAATCTCTCTTAGCTACTTTGATGTGGGGGTTTGGTATATATACATAGGGCCTCATTCCGAGTACGGCGCTAACCAATGGCGCTATTAACGCCTTGGTTGACGCCGTACCCGGACCGGCAGCGCCTTGGTGGTTGGCGGAATTACCGCCCCATTCCAAGGTTGGCGGGGCGGTAATTCCCCAATCCCCATTTACCCTTCCCCATTCCCATTCTTGCCCCATAGGGCATAATGGGAGTGGGGAAGGCGTCAATTACGCCACCGTAAATTACGGTGGCGTAATTAACATCAAGGTCCCTTAGCGCCATGGTATTTAATGCCTGCTAAAATCAGGTGTTAAAAGCACCATGGCGCTAAGGGAACTCGGAGTATGGCGGTAAGGGATTACCGCCACCGCTCTCGTTAGCGGTGGCCGCTATCCCTTACCGCCATACTCGGAATGAGGCCCATAGTGTGGTAGTTTTAAGTTAGCTGATATCATGTGGTGATCACTCCAAATGCAAGGGGATGTTCTGCAATTTAGTAATGATATGTTGTGACCGCACAACCAGTCTAACTGGTTGCCCTGCGGAGTAGTAGGTTCCATGTTAAGAATGGTAAAATCCAAGTTATTCAGAGCTTTTTCCAAGGCAATAGCACCCTTATCCTTCTTATTGCCTCGCCAAAAATTCACATCGCCCATAACAACTGTGGATGCATTAGCAGTACTCAGGGTGTTTAAGTAAGGGCAGAGTTCCGACGAGAACTCTGAAACCAACGCAGGTGGTCTGTAAATTGCTATTAGGTTTAAGCAGTTGTTGGGTGAAAACACTAGTTTAAGATGCAATGTTTCACACCCACTGAGTCCTAATGTCACTTTGAAACGTTTGAGACTGTTTTTGGCAATGATTGCCACCCCACCTCCTCTACCCTGCACTCTGTTTTCAAAATAAATAGTGTAGTCGTTAGGGATAGCCTGTTCGCAAGTAGGCCCCACTGGGTCCTTAAGCCAAGTTTCGGTTATACAGAAAATGTCGAAATTATTGGAGATAATCATCTCTTTAATATTAGAGGCATGTTTAGGTAAGGAGCGTGTGTTAAGTAAACCAATCTTGAGTTCAGCAAACTTCTCCACACACTCTGTGGAATTGAAGAAAAGTGCTGACAAAAGTGTTGTAGTGAAATTCATATGCCGAAATGTCAATGAAATGTCGACTAGCCCAATATTGACTTAATTTATTTTTAAATTTGTTTATTGGCATTTTGGTTACAGCCCAATATTGACTTAAGCCAAGAATATTTGGAGTGTTGGTGATTAATTCAAAGTGGAAAATGTATTTGAATTTTATTACTTGTGATATTTTTCTGGAACAGTTAGTAAATTCTTTGTCTAGATTGTTTATTTTTACCCTTTTAGGTGTAATCTCGCTAGGGATGGCAAGTTGATCTTTATGTTTTGTTTTGAATTACTCTTTTGGTTTTATTTGGAGTACAAACAGTTGGAAATTGTTTAATTGTACCTTTGCACTATTGGATGTTCTTTAGCATATTCATCATATGTGTTTGAATATGTGTGAGCAACAAAGTATGTTTTTAAATATCTATGTGACTTCCTACATTTTTAGATATGTATGTGATTTGAATATTTCATAGGAAATGAAAAACACTGAAAAGAATTCAACATAATTGGTTTATATACAATTTCGTTCAATGGGAACAATTTATTCAGCAATTATTGTGTATTGCCCTCTAGTTCCCATTTAGATAGGTTAGCAACCATATAGTTCACCCTCACAGCGACATGAATATGAATGGCCCAGTAGTGCATGTAGTACCAAAGGTGTGCAGTACTATTTTAACTGCCTGATTGGATGAGGTAAACATGTATATTTTGATACAAAAAAGGTAGCAGGCGCCCCACTCGAAAGAACAAGGCATGATAACCTGTTCAGTGGTTATTAACCACATTGAGAGTTCACAGCCATTGCTACCTTGTATCTTTTGATGAGCATATATGACTATGTTTAAAGACATATATATTACCAAAAACAAAAACATGCAATTTTTCAGTTAAACAATTTTTTTACTTACTCTCATTGAAAATTGGACTTACATTCGTACTCCATAAAAATTATTTTACTGCCAACTTTAAAAAATAGGGAGTAAAATACTCCCAGTTATTAATCTTATCAGGAGCACTGTTTGTGCATGTTATTTTATGTATAATGGACACACATGTTTTGCCTCTCCCAGACACACATTCTCACTGTGTTGTTATCGGCAGAGAGGATAGGCCCTAATTCATCATTGAATGGCACCAGGGACATGGCCTCACTGCATGTGCTCCACATGTGCAAGTTTATATGTGAAGTAAGTTTGCACCAACTGGGTACGTGCAGCCTCTCCACATGCCCTTTGACCAATGAGGGGCAAGGGTTGTGCCTGTGGCTGAGGGAGGTGTCCCACCGGCATTTCCACTGGTACGCCACACCATGTGGCAACATTGTGCAGTAAATATGCTGCCACTATGATTTGACAGACTCCTGGTAGGGCATATAGCAAAACCCCACCAGAGTGGTCAAGAGAGAGCAAACATGACTTAAGCACCCCAAATATACGCTCCACAATAGCCCAAGTGGCTACATGTGCTGAACTGTATCTTACCTCAGCTGGTGTGGCAGGATTCCGTTATGGTGTCAGCAAGAGCGATGATAGTGGGTAGGCACAGTCCCATGACTATTTGTAACATGGTTGTTATTGACATTTATTGTCACTTACCGATAAGGCAGGTGTTGCTAAATTTTTCAGATGCCAGAGCCCGGTGGGGTGATGAGTGGCGGTAGATGTAGCTATCTTGCATGCTGCCAGGGAAATTGGCATACACTTCTATGATCACTCCTTTAGCATAACAGACTACCTGCACGTTTGTTTGGTGTGCATTGGATCCTTTAAGCGTTGGTCTTCATCCCTCCTATCATGTGTCGTATGGATCACAGGGTTTGCATGTGACTTTTCTGACACGTTGTTGTGCTTTGAAATCCATTAATTTGTTTGGGTTTGTGGTGGACTGGGCATGCGATTGCTTAGCATGGGCTATCTCTCAACACGCCCACATGTTCCCTTGTTCTCCCTCATTCTGCATGTTCCGCCCCCTATTTGGGTATCTGCGTAGGCCCTGCCCACACTCTGCAAGGAGTCTTGCGCAAGGTGCTCAACTGCTCGCAGAGATGTGCCGGGCCTGCGTGAAGTCCCCATGAAGTGCAGAAAAGTCCTGCACAGTCGAATTCATGAATCGACGAAGGGGGTTTTGCACACAGAATGGCACAAAGGGTCCTGATTGTCCCAGCAAATAGTTCCATGAATCAGGCCCACAGTTCATTGAAAAGTGAAATATTTTGCAACTTGATTTGTAAATGTTTGTTGCAAAATGGATGTATTCAGATACGTGCTGACATGCTCTTATTAAATGTATGTCTAGTTTTCCTCTCACGGAATGTAGTCAATTTTTCTAAAAAGGGAGTGTATTCACAAAAGTACTATTTTTGCAAGCTGCCTTAAAATATGAGATACAGCCATAATATTCACTCTAACATCTGGTCAGAGCCCTAGAAGCGAGCATAGATTTCCAGGTAATGGGTTTACTGTCAGATGTAAACTCGGGCCATCTGGTACATCAATTGTCATTAGTAGTACATTTGGAGATATTGAAAAAAGGAGGGAGCAAGGGGAGCGAAAATACAAGAGACAGTGTGAGGTCCTCACAGGGAATCCTGTAGAGCATGCCATCCACGTTAATTTGATTTGACCAGTGTAATTGCAACATGGATTAGCAAATGCATTAGCCGTTTATAACAAGTAAGCATTCAATTAAGACATCAAGTCCAACATGCTGTCAGCAAGCATTAAACAGGACAATCGTTTACAGTGATCAATGGCTCTGCAGATACGGGTAGTCAGCTTGCAATTGTCCTGCATGTTGAATTGACTTGACCCACGCTGGCCCAGGGCAGTTTCTAAGTGGCTGCTGTAGCACAACAAAACCTGCCAACATGCAAACAGAAAACCTGTTACGAGAAAAGATCATGCTATTGTGGAGGAACATCTCGGTTTTGTCGGTGTGTTGGTTTATAATGCTTCATTATTAGAATATAGAATGTGGATGTTTTGCGATGGCAAATGTTAAAAGAACTCCGTATGAAGTGCTCTTCTTTTACCAACATCTGTTAATAATTACCCGTATTTGTTTTTTTTTCTTGTAAGTGAAAAGTGATATGTTAGCAACAATACTTCTCCAATGCAAGCTGACATCAATCGCGGAAGTGACGTGATCGAGATATATTACACACGTCAGCAATGAACATTTCTTCAAAAGCACCATAGTAAAGGACTGATTATTTAGGGGAACCAGCCAGCTTCCAGTAGCCCACCGCAGTTATTACCAACAAAGGACACACCAATCATTTCCTCGTGAGTAAACAATGGAAAGGCATCGTTTTGTACTAAGAAGGTCTACGGTTTGGGATTTGATGTAATTTCGTAAAAACGGTCTATATTTACAGGAAAGGGAGGAGTGAGGATTTTGTGCAAATCATCTTTGTTCTTTGTTTACCGAAAATGGAGGATGTGGTATCCGTAAAAATATCTATACAGGGTTTGTAACAGAATGAACAGACCAGTGAGTTAATTGAGAGGACTGATGGGTTTGTTGAACTATGAAAACAGATATTAGAGCAGATAAGGAAATCAACAATAGGGGGGCCATGAAGCCCAAGATCACACCCCGTGCATAGAAAGCCAAATTCAATGTTGCATACCAACCAGTGACCATCACAGAAAATGTCTCTAACCTGCATCTCAAAATGATCGGTTAGAAGGGAATTGTATGAAGCAAAATGCACATGCCAGTGAATTCTTTCAGCAGGAATCAAAGATATTGAACAATAACACCAGATGATAGAGCAGCTAATTACATTTGTGATTGGGTCAACACAAGGACCACGATCTCATGACTGGCAAACCAAGCCAAATTCAAAGTGGCATAGTATTTGTTGGCCTCCACAGACCATGTGTATCTCACCTGCAGATCAAAATTATCAATGATAAGGAAATTACGTTGTGGCAGCAAATCTCTAATGCTCAGTTGGAGGGTGGCAGCACAAGAAACAGCAATTATGCCAGTTATAGGTACAGTTAATGGAGATTCTGGAGACATTTTCGTGGGTTCTCTTGTGTTTTAAAGCAGAACAAGAGAGACCTACCCAGCTCGAAAGGAAGTTAGTCTCAATGGAAGGCATTAGACCTGCAAAGGAAGGAGAACCTGGCAGACAATTTTTGATCTCAGCTAGAGGAATAACAGACTGAGGAAGAGTTGAAGGAGATTTAGCAGCCCTACATGGCAAAATGGATAGGTTGATGGAGCTACTGAAGAAGACACAACGTTCAACCAATGGGAGGACTGCTAAGAATCTACTTAATTATCTGGCTGAGGTGGAATCCAGTTTGCAGTTAAAGTGTGATGGCATGCTTACATCTCTGAAGGGATAACATGTATGCTAGTAAAAGGAGTCCTGTGATAAACGAACATCCTTCAGCAGAGACTTAATCAGTTGAAGAGACATACAACTGTACAGAAGAAGAATTAACACCTGCAAAAACCTCTGAAAATGCATATGGCACTCACAATTCAAAACGTTTCTTTAAAGGTAAGGGATGAGGTACAGTTTGAATGAACTGCCAACGAGTGTAATCCTAATTAAGGCGACAGTATATCAGAATGTCTCTCAAGTAAAAGCCCCAGTAGGAGAATGTAGAAGATCAAGAATTAGATGTTTCAATATTTGCAATATTTGCAAGAACAATTTTTCCTGAAGGACTCCCAAAGTAGCAGAGATTTACTTGTCCTCATCCTAAAATCCTTCATAACTGCGGCATTAAATCTGCTCTACTACTGGCTGCCTCAATCCAATTTTAACCAATCAGGGGCACAGGCAGGACAAAGCCAGCCCCTACAATGAAGGCCCAAATCTAGGCACGTGAGGAAATCTTTCCCTCATTATCCAGCAGATGAATAATCAGACAACTTGTGCTCCCTCCAGCCCACACCTTCCTCGCTCATCTGGAGCAGCATTGCAGGAAGATAAGCCCAACGGGCCTTTGAAATTCGACGGGGACTTTCCTTTCATCCTCATCAATTTGATCTATATTTTTTACATTATCTTCTGCCGAGCCTGTGACAACTTTCAAAGGCAGAGACCTCCTTCACCTGGCGACTCTCAATGCCTGCTCAGCCAACAAATACCCTGCTGACATCTGCCTCCTCCTTGAAGACATTGGGTCTCATTATGAGTCCGGCGGTAGCCGTGCCGGTAAAATATTGCTCCCCATTCCCATTTGAGTCCCATTGGACTCAATGGGAATGGGGAGGACGTATTCACTGGCACCATTCATTAATGGTGACGGTGCATCCGTCAAGATCTGCGAGTGGGTGCCTTTCAGACTGCCAGGTCAGCGCTAGCGGGCTGAAAGGCACCCGCTCACAGAACTCAGAGTAGGCCGGTCTGGAAACAACGATACCGGCAAGCTTACAGGTACTGTTGTTTCCGGACCGGCATACTTGTAATGACCCCCATTGACCTCAACATTCTAGCTCTTACCGAGACATGGTTCAAAGCCAGCTCAGTCACTGCATTTGACTCACACCTCCCTGATGGCTACAAGATAATTTACAAGCCTCAATCTCTCTGTGCTGGCGGTGGGGTTGCCTTAATGTTCCCTGGGTGGATTACTTCCTCCATTTTACCCATAAAGCTCTACTCTTCCTTTGAGAGCCTAGTGTGCAAGGTTGGTCATTGTGCCATCCTCCACCCTGACAATTGCCACCGTTTACCATCCTCTAGGCGCTACCACCCTGTTCCTCTGTGGATGGGCTGATATTCTGTTCCTCCTTACTTTCATTCACCTCCAATATTCTCCTCCTGGGGAATTTCAACATCCAGTTGGACTCCCCTGTCACAGCATCTACTCTTTTCATTGACCTCTGCACGTCTCCATCCCTCCATATTCTCCCTTCTGGTCCAACCCATTCGGCTGGACACACTCTTGATGCCCTCATTAACTATGACCTCTCTCTCTCCTCCCCACTTGTCACCCCTCTCTCCTGGTCACACCAATCTCTCCTCTTCTACCACCTGGGTCCCTTTGGCCCTCTGACTGCACCCCCAACAGTCCTGCCAACTTCATTCACTTACATCTGCCCGATGAAATGTTTGTCTTCTGCTGCCTTTGCCTACACCTTCATCCCACTTTGCCCCCACCTCTGACTGTACCACTGACTCTGCTCTCAGAAACCTCCACTTGTCCATTACAATACTCTTGTCACTCTTGCCTGTAAGGACATGTATAACATTTTTGCCAGCATGTATAGTATTTTTGCCGGCATATAATAGCATTTTGCCAGCATATAATAGCATTTTGACAGTATGTAATATAGCATTTTTGTTTTGCCAGTATATAATATATAGCGTTTTTGCTAGCATACAAAGTACAAAGCCAGGCCCAGTTTGAAACTGCAGATATTTAGAGCACACATAGAAAAACTCAGTGTGCTGCCAGGTTACATTAATGAGGTGCACAATATATGTTGAATGCCTCCTTTATGAAGACTACATTAGAATACATAACTTTACTAACGTCTAACATTACTAACCTAACTCAAGTACTAAGTGCTAACTTTTAACATGAGAAGGTAGTCTTCTATGCAAAATGAGGTGAAATCCATGTTTTGGTTGCACTATTTAAAATTCATTTTTAAATGAATACAAGCGTTTTCTTCAGCTTGTGGAGAACAGAAAATATGCAAGATGCAGGAAGCAAAATGAAATAGTTACTCTGGACCTGAAGCTTTCATTGTTTTGAAAATGAAGGTTGGCACAGGGCACATTCTTTATACCCTGATTGGTAGAAAATGTAGGCATACAAGCCTCGTCAATAAAGGGATGAGTAAAGGTTTTCCTAAGAAAAAGAAATGAATAGAGCATTTAGTTCATGCTGGGCTAAGGAGACAAACAGACAGAGTTTGAAGGGGGTCGAGCGCTGACTGAATCTAAGTTTGCCATTTCTTCCTAGAATCCAAATAAATCTGCACAGATTGTTTTTCTTTTTTACTTTGCATTTTATCCTGACACATCAAAATGATAGTGCCACTAAGCACACAGCTATTCCGTAGGTACACCTCCACTGCATCATTCGATTTGGCAACAGTATGACATTCATTTACACTGCTGTTTTGTGACTTTATTTTCTTAGGCCTTAATGTTGTTTTGGTTAAAGACCACAGTACCCATTTACCCCATCTATGAGAGGAGACAATCTTTTCAGGAAATATGTCCCCATCAAGAATGGAATTTCGCAAATAAATGTGATCAATACTTGCTGTTTCATTCTGTGTTTTCCTATATTTATGTCAACCTCAGTGACACCCTCGATAAGCACCTCCTCAATAAAAAGTTATGTACTGGGCCTTCACTCTGCCTCAATGTGATATGATTCTGTCGAGATCTCCCTTCATTGATACTTTTTATCATGTCTTTTGACATAATTGTGGCCTCTATGCCTGTGTCAATCTTCGCAAATGTTTTGCATTTCTCTTCTACAGTAATGTGAGCATAATATCTATCTTCAACTTCCTCTAACACACACGAAAAGTGTGAATTCTTACTGATTTCAGGATTCACTTTTCTCAGACCTTTCTCACTTTTGGCTAAGCACATCGGTAAATGAAAGGACATTTTTCCCTCCTTTCTGTCCATTTCCATTTGAGAAACCTTACTCATCCCCACATATTCAGAGGTCCTTTAGAGTGTGGCCACTGTTCGCCCTTCCATCCGGGGATTATCATCAGAGTTCACACTACAATCCACTAACTTAATATGTGTATAAACATCACCTGATAACTTGTCATTTTCTAATTTTGGACTTTTGTAGGTATTTGGCATGGTACCAATCTTTTTAACTCTCTCAAAAATCTGTGGCTCAAAGAACTTTTCAGGTGACTGATCTGTACCCTCCTTTTGAGTACTTATTCTTACTGCCTGTATTTTATTAGCATCTTGATTGTCTAGGGAGGGCGTTTTAACATCCACACTTACTCCCTGATCAATTATTTTACCCATGCATGAGTTGTCTTTCGTAAATCTGTCTCTTTGTTCTTTTGGAATTTCATGTTTTTCTTGTTTTCGTTTTTCATTTGTGCAAATTTCCAATGTTTGATTTAACTCCAGGTTAAACCAAACCTCTTTTTTAGATGTATTTGCAATTTCTACCTTATGTTCATTTGCCGGTATTTTCATTGTACAAAACCAGATCAGGGAAATCTGTCTTTTTATCATTACATGTGTCATGAATATTTAGTCACGTTTTATAAGAAGCCACCCGGTCAGTGCTATGGCCTTCTGCCCCTTCCTTTGATGGCTGTTTTTGGGCCATGCAGAGCTTTCCTATTCGTTCAGCCAACATTTTAACTTGGGCCTCGAGACACTGGAATCTTTCAATCTCTCTACAATCTTCTCTCTGCGGCCAATGCCGCTATTGGTTATTCTCCCCCTGGTTAAATCTATTCTGATATCTCTCAGGAGAGTGATTCCTATTGGAGTTGTTTCTGAACTCTTGATTCATGTGGGGCGGGGAACGCGGTGTACCTATCGTTTGTTTGTAATCCCCTGGCGACTGTGATTGATTGAATTGACGTGAGGCATAATTCATACTCTGCCTCATGTCCTGTCTCTCATTTTATTGTCCCCTATGCGGATTCCCATTTCCAATAAATCGATCCACATACCGGGGTATTTCCTGGTTGCCATATATCATGGTGTTGGTGTCAAATCTGCTCTGTGTCCCCAATGTCTAGTACGAACCATTACTTCTTTGATCCTGATTTTGTCTCTGATAATTGCTCATACCTGACATATCAGGCCGATTTCCTATCCGGGGCCTGTCTCCTAAGTACCTATGGCTAATGTAGCTCTCCCTATAAATCGGATCATGTGACTGAAACATCGGTGCAGAGGGCGGCAACCTCTGTTGATACCCCTCTGTTCGAGTCTCAGATTATTTTTGCCTGGACTTTTTAGCTGATCTGATCTCCATTACTGTTGCCTAGGATTCTTTACATTTTGATCTGGTATCTTTCATTTTATCACTCTCTCTACCCTGACAGTATAGCACTTCATATAGTTTTGTAATTTGGTGCACAATCCACTCAATGGACTTCTCCCGATCAAATTTGCGGACCAACTGTGATATAATGTCTTTCTGCAACCCATAGAAATAGGCAGTTTTAAACTCATTGGAATTAGGATCAAAGAAGATACATCAAAGTGAGAAAAAGCTCTTTTTAAGTCTTGGAAAAATTGGAGAGGTGACGTATTTGGGCCAGCCTTAATCGTGTATGCAACTTTCTTTTCCTCCTGTATTGACTGGAATGGAGAAAAATGATGTCTAATCTCTTTTTCAAACTCTGCCCATGTCATGTTTTGCTGTTCATTTAATCCTCTGATGATACTGGCTATGGGAGTGTCCAGAGTTAAGTGAAAGTATTGTCTATATTGTTCCTTAGGTATATGGAGGGCTTTAAATATATCATGCACCGCGTCTAAGTGGTCCTCTATACAGCACTCCCCTCCTTTTTTGAATGGTTTGATCAGAGCCTTGATTGATTTCATTATCTTGATAGGACTATTGGCGCTATGTTTGGGATTACACTATTTTGTGATTCAACCCTTGTTTCAGGTGTGTGGGATTGGTGGTGGCCCCCAATGGGTGTGTCAAATCCCCCAAAGGCGCTACAACCAAGTTCAGACACCGGCACAGCCACTGGGGCACTATCTCTCCATGTAGAAATATAATTCACCTCAATTCCATTGAATGTGGTGCCCTGTCGTTTGTCGTGGGACCTGGAGGTGCATATTTGTTGCTCCAAATCCTTGCACTTTTTAAGGAGCCGATCTGCCTCCTTACGCAAGTAATTATTCTCATCACCCATCTTATTAATCACATTTTGCATATCGCTCATTTGCATTTGGCATTCATTAAACTCTTTGTCTCTCTTGTCTCTTTCTTGAAACATTTTAGCTATCTCTTGTTTAGCATTTTGAAGATCACATTCTTTCTCGAAATGTTCTTTTTGTAAAATTTGCATTTCCAAAATAACCTTGTTTTTATCTTGTCTAATATGATCTACCAATCCTTTCAAGTGTTTTCATTCTTGCTCACTATCCTCAAACTGTTCCTTCCTTTGGGACAATTAAGTGTCGAGTTCTTTACACTTTGACTGCATGTCCTTTTGACATACCTCCAGTTCTGCTCTTGACTTTTCCTCCTGTTCACTAGCTCAATCTAGTTCAAATTTTAATCTGCTAATCAGCTTGGGATCATGTTCTTGCATTCGCAGAGACCTATTTAAAATTAACCATGTTTTGGCACATAGCCGTATCAGACAATCTTTCTCTGCATGTTTAACAGCAGCATTTAATAATCTCAGATGATGCTGTAAATAACACATGGTAAAATCTGGTGACTTGTGAATGATATGTAATACAAAGCATATGTAAAAACAATTGAGACTTTTGCGTCATTCATGCATCTGTGAATTATTTACATAAGTGAAGTACAAAGGGGAGGTTCATATCAGTGCAGTGGTGCATTTACCAATTTACCACTGTAACTAAAATAACAAAAAAGAAAAAGTTAGTAATAAACAGCTACAAATTAGAGGGTTGTGTGCTTTGTGAAGAGTGAGTCCTTCCTTGCATGCTGATGGGAAGAGGGTGTCTAATTAGACACATAGCTAGACACATAGCTTACTGGATGTATATTAGCCAGTAACACCAGCCATGAACTGTAGGTGGCGCTATGAATACATTCATTGGGTCCTATGAGATGTGCTAAGTCTGGGGCTCTCTACAGGCAAATAGAAAATATTCTAATGGAAAGGAAAGGTTTGTTTTTATAATGGGATTATAGTATAAAAAAAAGAACCATACTCACCACCATACCACAGGAATAAGATAATTCTGAAAGCAAGATACCACTAAAATGACCACCAATACAAGCTAACAAGGTAGGGTCACTAAAATAATATGATACAGGCCCACTCTAAATGTAAGACTAATATACCACCAAATTACCGCCAATATTTTTACAGTAAGAAAATACTGCCAAATCCCAAATTTACCCCAATAAGACAAAGTTTCCTACATGCCCCAGTCATGAGGATCTGCCTGAAACCTGCCACAAAGCGTACCACCTGGAAGGAGGAGAGTGGGCAGACTGCCTAGGGTATGAGAATTTAGGATACCTCAGAGGAGAGGAACACGGCGGAGTACAATCGATGAGTACGAGGATGATGAGGACGAGGAGGCAAAGCATGATCCTGACAAACCCCCTTGGTGAAAGGCTGGTAGGTTAAGGAGCAGGTTTGACCAGATGGTGATTGCAAGGAAAAAAGGAAGTGGAAACATATCTGACAGGGGTAGGGAAAAGATGCAGATGCCCCTTATACATAGGTGGTCCGACAGGCCGCATTATGTTCCATGGGTTTAGATGGACAAAAACAATTTAATAAAGGTGCCCCTGCCCCTCCTGGTGGGTGCAGGTAAGTGGATTTATGCATTTTGCGGGTGGTGGATTTATGCATTAGAAAATCAGACAGCCAGAGTGCCCAGGCAGTTGGCGACACAACAATCTTATTGGTAGCTTCCATTGGTGATCAGGCCAGGATACCCAGGAGTGGACTATGGAACGATGCACATAATGTAGATTCATTCTACAAGATCTGGGCACAGATATGGGGTGCGCTCTGGCGAGCGTTCCCTGACACACCCGATTTACAATCAATAATGAACTGTACCATGGGCGATGATGAAGACCCCTCGCAGTTTATTCTTAAGGTTCAGGAGATGTGGAGAGCAGAAACGGGTAGCTTGTGGGACCAGTCGATACCCCTTTTCTATTTTATCACTAAACAAGGGCCTGCCCAAGGAAGTGAAAAAGCTACTAGACAAAATAGTGGGCATCGAGGCACAGGAGTGGGCCGAAATACAGAGCGTAATAATACATCATTGCAAAAGAATAAAGGAGCGTGACAAGGAAACGGTCCAGAGGTGACAAGCAGAGGAAGCAAAACTAGTACAAAACAAACTCGTGAAAATTGCTGTGGAGGTGCCAGTGCAGACAGAAGCGACAGGAAATGCCCAAGAATTTGCAAACGCTAGAATAGCAGCAGTTTGGTAAGAAGGAGGACAAGGACAGTGGGGTGGGTGTCCACAGTACCCTATCCCACAGTAGCAACAAGGAGGACAGCAGCAAGGATGAGGTGGGTTTCGTGGAGCAAGGGGAGGGGACTTTCGGAAGGAGGGTCAAGAGGGGGAATGGGGCCTTCACAATGTTGGAACTCCAGGAAATTGGGGAATTTTTCAAGGGAGTGTAGGTGTAGACAAGGAATGAGGTACAATTATGGCCCAAAACCCCAGGGGCCATAAGTACACCAAGCTTACACACAGTTACCGCCGCAGATACCTGGTCCACCTGTACAGCAGCAGCAAGCAGTGCACCAACATACACCCAAACACACTTCAGCAGAGAGGTGGCACAACCCCATTCAATGGAGCACAAAATGGTATGGTTGGCCCCTTTTCGAGGCACTGACGTGGTGGGGGAAACCCCTTTTCCTTTCCCAGGACAAATACATATCCTAATTAGAACAGCTCACAAAGTACTCTTGCATGTCTGGTCATGTCGCTGACCTTCAACCCAGATGAGGAACCCTTGGTGGGGGCAGAGATAGGAAATAAGAAATTCATCTTTATGGTTTATTCAGGTGCTGCAACATCAGCGAGGGGAACTGCCCATTATTGGGCAAAACTCGTGATATATAGGGCTTCTCTGCGGCTGGTTCTACAGTTCCATACAGAAAAGTTTTGGATGTAAAGTTGGGAGGGAAGGTGGTATGCGCCCCCTTAATGTACTCAGAGACTTCTCCTGTCAACCTGCTGGGCAAGGAGCTGCTCAGTAAGTTGAACATGACAATCTCATTCACTGATCAAGGCATTTTTTGTGCCACACCAGGGATGTGCGCAATAAGGGTGATAGTGATAATACATACAATAGCAGGACAGGAGAGGTAGCGGTCTGAGTGATACCCATAGACCCAGACATGTTCATCTATGGAATAACAGTGCTTTTGGAGGTGGGGTCTCTGGAATTGGTGGGCGGCACAATCTTGTCCGTAGACCTACAGTGGTTGTCATTGTCTGCAAAGAGAGTGGTTGTGCAATGAACAGACAGGCACGGGTGTGAATGGAGAACAGTGTCTTGCATCAACCCCTCTTTTCAGGATCAAGTCAGGCTTTGATAACCCCAGTCACACATGACAATTGGGGTCCCCTTTCACAAGGAGACTTTCCCCCCAAGAGCACAGCCTGCAGAGTACTATAAGGACCTGTCAGGCTAGGGGCTCAGGTAAAAAGGTAGGAGCAACCAGCAGAGCTAGAGAAGGGAAATAAAACAAATACACAATATCAGTATTTTTTCTAATCCTTACCTATATAGGCCACACCTCCCTCAGACAGTGCCCAACTCCTACCTACTGTGATTAAGATGGAGGCTATGAACCCACTTGCAAGCTCATGCCAAGGTAGTCCAAAAAGTCCAGGATACCAAAAGGGAAGAGTGTCACAGATTGTACCAACAAAGTCGTGTTTGCAAAGGATACCTACCCTATATGGAATGAGGGCACAATCTAGGAGCTGAGCAGGTTGTCCAGTTCAAATATGCAAGAAGATCCCGATGAGCGTCTCTGAGCCGATGATCAGAAAAACAAGGAAATGTTCAAAAATAAAACCAAGGAAATCCAAGTAGTACCAAGCCCAGTACAGACGCAAAAAATTAAGAAAAAAGCAATCCAGGGCATAGAAACAAGAATCCATAGAGAAACCAGGAGAACAATCTGACAAACAAATCAGTACAGTCACAGCCAACGGTGATTAAGAAGTAGCCATCTGGGAAATGGAAGCCAAGTTCAGGGGGAGCCAGGAGATCCGTCAAAAGGAATCGATCACCAGAACAGACAATGGAAAGGCAAGGTCAGGGTACAGAAACGAGAGCAAATAGGTCTGGAAGCCAGAAGGAAAACAAGAAGAACAGGATACAGGAAACTCTGCTTACCAGGCAGAATGTGACGGTTCAGGAGCACCGCCCAGCAAGTTCTAAATGCTTAAATACAAGCATCTTCCAGATTGTGTTGGAGAGCAGAACACATGACACGTCCCAATAGATGGTGTTGCCATTCTTTAAAAATGTCTCAGTTTGCCAGAAGCTCTCTCTCCATGATCGTGTAGTTTCTTTCAAATGTCCACAGAGTCCTGGAAAAGTAAGCCACTGGATGCAGGCGGTGTGTGGTAGGGCACTTCTGCGAAAGAATGGACCCGATGGCCATGGCTGAATTGTTGGCTTCCACAATGTACAGCTGGGAAGGGTCTGGGTGTTGTAAGACTGGGGCTGATGTAAAGGAGTCCTTCAATTACTGTAATGCTACTTGAGCCTCTGTGTTCCAAACAAACGGGACAGAGAGATTGGTGAGGCAAGTAAGCAGCACCATGATTTCAGAAAATGAGGCGATAAACTGCTTATAAATATTTGCAAAGCCCAAAAATAACTGGAACACCTTAATAGTAGTGGGCACTGGCCAGTCAATCACTGCTCGTACCTTAGTGTCACTCATCTGAACCCCCTGTCAGGATAACACAAATCCTCAAAATTCGACAGAAGAAGCATGGAACATGCACTTTTCCTGTTTGGCATATAGTGCACTTTCCGTCAATCTTTCTAGAACAATGCATACATGTTGAATGTGTTTTTTGTGGGATTCCAAAAAGACTAAGATGTCGTCCAAATACACCATAACAAAACAGTCTAGAATGTCCCGAAAAATGTAATTGATGAAATATTGAAAAGTGGCAAGGGATTTACACAGACCGAAGGCCATGACAAGGTACTCAAAGAGACCATATTTGGTCTTAAAAGTGGTCTTGGACTCATTGCCCTGCCTCATTCGGACCAAGTTGTATGGCCCCTGGAGATCGAGTTTGGTAAACATGACCAAAGGCCTCAGCTGGTCTAATAATTCTGAGATCAGAGGCAACAAATACTGGTTTTTAACCGTGACTTGGTTCAACGCTCCGTAATCCACACATAGCACAACTCCCCATTCTACGTGGGTACAAAGAAGATGGAAGAGGTGATTGGGGACTGGGATGGACGTATGTGACCCAGATATAAGACCTTTTCTATATAGTCCTTGAGGAAGTATTTCTCCTTGTGTGTGAGGGAGTACATGCTACCATGGGGAACGGAGGCCCAGGGTACCAGATCTATCGGACAGTCGTACTCCAAGTGCGGTAGACGTCATTCAGACAATACATTGTTGAAGATGTCTGCAAAACCCTGGTACTTTGGGGGTATGCAAGCTATCAGACCTTGGTTGGTGACACTGGCAATGGACATACCGGCAGCAGTGCTAAACATGGAGAAAAAGTAGTCTCCATCTTGGAGGATAAACATTGGTCTTTGCAACACAGGAAAGGAACATGTACCATCTGATCCACCCAGTCGATAGTCGGGTTGTGCTGCTGCAACCAAGGGAGATCCAAAATAACACTCAACTGGGGGCAGCTATAAGGTCAAAAACAACCCATTCAGAATGTCTCTCTTGTGTGCTCATCAAAATGGACTTGGTCTGTTCCGTCACCTGCCCGGACACTTAACATGACCCATCCACTGCCTGCACTGTTTCATGTCCTTACTTCCAACATATGGGAACCCTGGTCTTTTTTGCCATCACCGGAATGGGGAATACTTGAGAATTAAGCACCGAAAAGGACATTGGCAGGTATATGTGCATAGTAGATGAGGGGATGTCAGAGCCAGTGGATGGCAGTCTCGTGTCAGTGGCCCTATCTAGGAACGAGTCTTGGCATTTCCTGACAGCTTAAAGGGATGTTTTGGGCAAACGTGGATAAAATGGCCAGTTTGTCCACATTAAAGGCAGAGTTTGTTGGCCATCCGCCTCTCCCGCTCTTCTTTGGTCAAAGGGCCATGTGTAGACCCAATCTGCATTGGCTCTGTCTCTGATGGTAAGTGCTGGAGGCACAGCCTCGGTTTTACTGGGGTGCATCTCGGGGGTCCTGCGTTCGCCTTGTCTTTGTATAAATTGGGCGTCCACCTGCAGGACTAAATCCAAAAGCTCAGGAAAACCGGGTGATATGGGTGAAATCACAGACAAGGCAGCTTTCAGTTCATCGGAAAGGCATCAGAAAAACAATGCTGCTTTTTTCTGTTCTGGCCAAATAGTTTCTGCCACCAGTTGATTGAAACAGGCCAAATACGCCAAAAGGCTGTGCTTTCCTGCCGTCAATGCCAGGAATTACAGGTCTGATGGCTGTGCTTTATACCTGGCATCGAACACCAGTTTCATGGCTTCCAAAAGGGCATCAAAGTTGTACAGTGCAGGGTAATTTGCTTCCAAGAGAGGATTGGCCCAGGCGGCGGCAATACCACCCAGATGTGGCAGAACAAAGACTGCCTTGGTGGTGCAATAAGGAAAAGCCAGAAGATGACAAAGGAAATGCAACCTACATTGATTAATGAATGTTCTGTAGGTCATGGGGTTGCCGTGAACCGTTGTGGTGGAGCGAGTGGAAATGGCCTGGCAAAACAACAGGGGTAACTCCTGGGTTTGGGGGAAGCAGCGCTGAAGGGGCCGCCGTAGCAACCCTTTTGGGAATTACTTGTCTGAGGGCAAGGGGTGGACTAAGCTCTGCATCACATGCATGTGTTTGTCCAAAGAGGCATGAGCAGCAGCCATGTCTGTGCAGAGGGAGGAAAAGGCCTGCAAAACAGCAGCCATAGGATCTGCCCCTGTGTCCATCACGGAATGACAAAAGTGGGCTCCGATTTCTCACAGGATCAAGTTAGGCTTTGATAATCCCAGTCACATTTGACAACCGGGGTCTCCTTTCACAGGGCGAATTTTCCCCCGAGACTGCAGCCTGCAGAGAACTATACGGATCTGTCGGGCTAGGGGCTCCGGTGAAAAGGCAGGAGCAACCAACAGAGCTAGGGGAAAGAAAACAAATACACAATATCAGTATTTCTTCTAATCCTTAACTATATAGGCCACACTTCCCTCAGACAGTACCCAAGTCCTACCTACTGTGATGTAGATGGAGGCTATGCACCTACTTCCAAGCTCCTGCCAAGGTAGTCCAAAGAGTCCAGAATACCAAAAGGAAAGAGTGTCAAAGAATGTACTTCTTTGTAAAGGATACAAGACCCATATGGCATGAGGGCACAATCCAGGGGCAGAGAAGGTTGTCCAGTTGCAATGTGCATGAACATCCCGATGACAGTCTCTGAGCCGATGACCAGAAAAAGAAGGAAATGTAAAAAAATAAAACCAAGGAAATCCACATAGTACCAAGTTCAGCTCAGACACAGAAAATAAAGAAAACCAAAGCAATCCAGGGCATAGAAACAAGAGTCCATACAGACACCCACATTCTCCTGCCACTGTTAGGTGACTACACTAATGACACGACTGCCTTAAACACAGTTTACTCCACGATCCAAAGCTGGTTGGCCACACATGGCCTTTGCCTTAATGATGATAAGACGGAAATCCTGGTAGTAGGATCCCTGTCAACTTTAAAGAATCTCGACCCACAATACAGCTCCTTCAACATTGACGGTACTCTAATACCGGCCTCTGCCTCACTTAAGACCCAACGAGTATATTTAGACTCTACCCTCTCACTCTCGTGACAGGTGAGTGCCATTGCCTCATCCGGCGCCCACACAACAAAAGTGATCACTGCTTCCAGAGCTTTCCTATCCCAAGACAGCTGCATCTCCATCGCTTGCTCCATTATCGTTGCAAGGTTAGAAGGCTGCAACACTCTCTTTGTGGGCACCAGACCAATGCCATCAGAGCTGCCCTCAACATTCCCAAGAGAGAACACATCTCCGTTGCTAGGAGAAACATTCATTGGCTTCCGATTCATGAAAGAATCATCTTCAAGACCCTATCTTCAATGCATAGATGCCTATCCAATGCAGCCCCACCATCTATGTTGCAGAAGTTCTTCTTAGCCCACTCCTGCAGACCACTAAGATCTGCCTAAACCAACAGACTTTGGCTGCTGAAATTCAACCGTTCCAAAGCAGGAGGTGTTAGCTTCCCCACCTTTGCGGCCAGACTATGTAACTCACTTCCACCAGCCTTAGAGCAGAACAATTTTACGGGGTGTTCAGGAGATCTCTGAAGACTTAGCTCTTTGCCTAAACTGAAACCGAGCACCTGTATCTCCTCCCTGAACTTTCCCCCGCCCCCAAGCAAGTTGTGGAACTGGCCTGGATGCCCGAGGTTTTAGCGCTCTTTAAAATGAATAAATAAATAAAGAAATAAACCAGGAGAAGAATCCGACGAACAAATTAATAGAGCCACAGCCAACAGGGATTAAGAAGGAGCAGTCTGGGAAATGGAAGCCGAGTTCAGGGGGAGCCAGAAGATCGGTCCAAAGGAATCAATCGCCAGAACAGACAAGGGCAAGGCATGGTTAGGGTCCAAAATACGAGAGCAAATAGGTCTGGAAGCCGGAAGGAGAACAAGAAGAACAGGATACAGGAAAAGTTGCTTGCTGGGCACAAAATGTTGCTTAAGGAGCGCAATCCGGCAAGTTGTAAATGCTTAAATACAAGTATCTTTCGTCTTTGCGTTGGAGAGCAGAACACGTGACATGTCAGGTGCGCGGAGACCCGGGCTTGCTGGGAAACATAGTCAGTGAAGATTGAAGCAGTGTGTGCTGCCCCAAGCACTATGACAGCTGTCACCATTGGTGTTTCCAGGCCTGAAAGATGTGGGAGACCGTCAGGTGCGGGTGGACCACTCCTGAAAGAGGTGACAGATGCATAATTGTTTGAAAATAATGACAATGATGGAAACATTATTTTGGAGATGTGCATCCCTTGTAAGATCATGGTGCAGTACAAAAGAGTGCAGTGCCCTGGGATGGGTATTGTGGCCTTGCCTCCGTTCCTTGAAGCAGACTTGAAATATGTACCCGAGCAATCATGGACCACCAACACACATGATGTTTGGCTTTTAAATGAAGTAACCCATTACACACTAAAGGCAGGGTCAGTGCTACCCCAGTTGAAACAGTACCCACTATCAAGAGAAGCAATAGAGGGAGTCGTAGACATGATACAGGCCCTGTTCTGTTAAGGGATAATAGTGCCATCCACGTCACCATGCAACACAGCGATCTACCCTGTCAAAAAAACGACAGGGGTAGTTGGAGAATGTTCCAGGATTTGCGCCCCCTAAATGATGTTGTACAGAAAGAGTTTGCAGTGGTCCCAAAACCTGCAATCATTGTATGTAGTAACCCCAAAGAAGTGACCCACCTTAAAGTGTTTGACCTAAAAAACGCTGCCTTTTTGATAGGTTTTCCTCCTGACTGACAGTACCTCACAGCATGATGGAACGTGCTACGAACTGACTCATTTGCCTAGGGGTACTGCAAGAGCCTAAGCATTTTCAACAGACTATTTCATGCTGACTAAGGGAGCATCCAAGTGTCCAGTACGATCATCCAGTAAGTGAATGATTTGCTCATGTGTAGCAACAGTGAGCAGAACTGTTGAAGGGACTCTATCACACTCCTACAACTCCTGGCCCACAAGGGGTCCAAAGTTGGCACAGCCAAACTCCAGTACTGCCAGCAGGAAGTGCTGTATTTAGGTCAGTTGATATAAGCAAACACAAGAGAATCATACTAGATAGAGTGGCGTCTGTGCGTGCCACACACAGACCTATGACAGTGAAACTCATGCAGAAATTCTTCGGGTTATGTAAGTACTGCAGGGCGTAGATTTTAGACTATGCTGCATACTCCAGGCCGCTCCTGCAAGCCCTCAAGGAAGCACAAAAAGGCAATCACAAACTCTAGTGGACAGCAGACATGATCAAAAATGTCAATGACCTGAAGGAAGTGATATTTACAGCCCCAGTGCTCGCCACCCCAGACTATACACAGAAGTTCTACATATTCTTGCATTCTAACGGCAAACTCAATACCGGCCTACTGATCCAAAAGAGTACAATGGGCCACAAGCCATTGACCTATTACAGTGCTACACTCGACTAAGTTATGCAGGGGCAATTCACGTGTGAGCAAGCACTTGATACAGCTGGGATCACTATCAAAAAAAGTTCCACAATCATGACGGGATGCTCCGTCACTTTTGTATGTGGAGCATTCAGTGTTTGCCATTTTGGAGAGATCGAAATCTACCATGATCACGCAGAGAGCCTCTGCATGTGATATTATCCTCTCAAGCCCAAACATTCATGTTGTGTGATGTAAAACAGTGAACCCTGCCACTTTTATGAAAGAAATGTGTACAGAGGAAAACTTGGAAATACATGATTGTGCCACATATGAAGGGGAGTAGGTTGAGATCCCGAAGGCAAAATATAGCCCATTGTAGGAGGGGGAGGTTCTCTTTGTTGATGGGTCATCAACATTTGATCAGGAGGCAGGACAAAGACATACGGGTGCTGCAGTAGTGCGCCTTGAGGGAGGTGAATATGAAACAGTATTAATTTTAAAGACTGCCCATGCATTATTCGGCCCAAGCAGCAGAGCTCATAGCACTCATTGAAGCACTGCATGCATCACAAGTATGCCATGTGACCATCTATTCTGACTCTGTATTCATCACCACAACAGTGCATGCCGGTCTGTCACGATGGAAAAAGAGGGGTTTCCTGAGAGCAAACAGCTCCCTGGTACAACATGCTGTGTTGCTAGACATATTGATCTCTGCATTGTCCTAAACCTCTGTAGTGGTGGTCATTAAATGTGCCTAACATACCAACAGCATGGACAAAAATCTCACTGGGGAACGCCACTGCAGAGGAGGCGGCCTAAATGGTTCCTTATCTCCCGGTACCCACAATTGCCGAGTATGTGGAAACCATGTCCTACACTAGTCAACAGGACACCCCATATACAGCAGTGCCCATCGCACAGCTCATCGAAATGCAAGGCAGAGCGCCACCTCAGGGGAAAGAGCTATAGGCAACGTCTGATTTATTGTGGCAAAAAGAGTGCACTGACAAGGCAGTAATGCCGTAGAAACTGTTGATGGTAGTTTTTGCTCAGCTCCACCTCCCCTCACACAGTTCAAAGCAACGCATTGCAGCAAACATACACAAAGTTTGGTTCATTTCCAATCTTCAGGAGCACCTCACTAACAAGACCATACACTGCACCATGTGTCAAACATTCAGCACAGTCATGACGCTCCGAACATTATGGGGCACTTTGCACTGCCCTATTGGCTGTTGGGTGATCAGATTAATGCCGACATGGGAGAAAGGTGCAATGGGTCCCGATATTTGATTGTTGTGGTCTGTCCTTTCTCACAGTGGATGGAGGCAGGTCCTTGTGAGCACCTGGATGCCAAATGTGCCACCAAATTTCTTGTCCTTGAGGTCTTCCCTTGATGAGGTGTGTGCGATGTGCTAAGGTCTGATAACGGCACCAGATGAGTTCAATGTATGACCCCAGGCCAACGGCGTTATGGAGAGGATCAAGAGCCTTCTGAAGAGTAAACTATCTAATCTTTGCATCACATTGAAAAAGAACTGGGTGCATTGCTTACTTTTGGCCCTCCTCAGTCTATGCACACAACCTGGCAAGGAACATCTTCTATCACCCCACAAAGTGGTCACTGGATGGCACATGAGTATGCCCGTATCCCCTGTCAGGAGGGCATAAGATGCTAATAGAGCATCACCGGTCTTATGTGATGAATTCAAAGAGTATCTAACAACACTAACACATGTAATTATATGTGTTTCCCAACAGATTGCCCCACCCCAACAAGAGGACACTCCAGACACTGCAAACACAACAGCGACAGGCTCCCCACCCACCCAACCACCGCTGCATTGAGAATTGATTTCCATAAGGAGTTTTGTCAGGAAGTGGAAAACCCCAGATTTCATGGTCCCTATGAGCTTATATTGTTAACCCCCCTCGCTGTAAAGGTGAAGGGGTTCATTATTGTATACATCTCTCGGATGTACACAGGGCACCACCAAAGAGTACACAATCACCTTGAGGCCCCCAGTCCCTGCTTCCCTAACTCAACTTCAATTATGAAACCAGCCAGTGTAAGATGTTTTGGTCGATAGTCTAATCACGAAAACACAAAGCCAGTATAAAATGGAATTTTTATAAAATCATTCTCTCTCTATGTTTTTCTCTCTCTCTCGCGGCTACCCATTCTCTTTTTCTTCTCCCTCTTTCTTTCTTTTGTGTGCATTATGTTTTCATTTTAGAAAAGAAGACAATGGAACCAGAATCATCAGATACATCTGTATATGTTAGAGAGAATGTTAGCTATCAAACTACTCCTAGATGTTCATATTCGTATATGTGCGGTATGCGTTTTAGTGCAGCGTTGTTTACCATTTTAATGTTTTTGTTAGGGATCCATTGGGGAGCATCTTTATGTGGGGGTATCACATAAAAGAGAGGTGAGGGGGAGTACATTTACGAACATCACCAACATCACTGTAAATATCTCTAATAATAGTCACACGCGTAATAAAAGTTATATATATTAGCAAGAAAATGAGGATAATATTCAAACGTATTTTCCTATTCATTTTTAAACATGTTTTGTATAACCTAAGTATTAATGATGATATTAGCAGTGGAAGTGTTGTTAGCAAACCCATGGGCCTTGATGTGATGGAAGATGTACGGCACCCTGACATGACAAATAGCTGGTACACAGATGTGAGTGCAGTAGGGAGACAAATGGCAAATGGCAGTTCTTATGTGTGTTCACTAATCCCACACTCATCAGGGGGATATCTTACAAAAATGTCGCCCTCATTTGTGCGCCCCCACAGTCGCTGCGACTTTGGAGGCACACAAAATGAGGGTGACATTTACTGCACCCAAGCAGAGCGGAGGTTGCGGGGGTGTCCCCCGCTCTTCCTCAGTGCAGTAATGGGGGTCGGGTTGCGGGGGTGTCCCAGCTTACCATTTCAGAAAGTGGGGGACACGTAAAAAAAAATTGTTTTAAAAAAAGCGCCCTGCGGCATCAGCTCCAACTCGTTAGTGGGAAGAGCTGACACCGCAGGGATCACAGAGTGCGGGCGGCACACGCAGAAGTGTTCTGCCCTAAAGGTAAGTGGGGTGGGGGGTTGGGAGGGATAATGCAGGCTAGGGGATGTTGGCACAGTGATCCATATGATCACTGCGCTGCGCCGTAACTGCCGCCGGTATTTTCGGCGTCACAGTTGCGGGCGGCGCAGTGATCACATAGATCAGTCAGGGGCACCCAAGGCATTAGTACCACATGAAGTACCAATTATAGAGGCACAGTGCCTGGTTCATCTTGTGCTATGTACGGTTAAAGGCACCTTTCAGACACACAAAGTACAATTAGAGCTCATTGATCCAAATGTCATGAAATGTAATGATACTCTGAGAGACATTAAATGCCTGCAGCAGCCATATTTGGTGATCCAAGAACTTAAATATATAAACAGCAAATAGTAAGAAACCACACTTTGTTGTCTGGCAGAAGGCCTCTTAGGTTATGAAGAGGAACTACTGGCTCGAGTGGAAGAAACTTGAGCACAAATCTGGACAAAGCACATTACAAAGATGACATGGATTGCAGCAATGGAAAAACCAGTGAAGGTGCACTGAGAAGAAACATGAACTTTGCTTCCACAGTGAAGGTACCATTTTTATCGGTTCTAATGAAAAACGCAACAGGACACTCTTGATTCCAGATCTGAAGAAGGGCATGGAAGCGGTGATGTATTACTACTGGCTCTGTGGCCAACAGGCATACTTGCACCACCCACCATCATGGAGTGGCTACTGTTCGCGGGCCACACTGCACCCAGCGCTATTAGTAAACCAAGTAGACCACTTGTAAGGGGGGCCAATATGCAACATAGCCCAAACCATTTCTCCTGCGTTCAAGGAACAGAATCCAATGCTGCTGCCAGAGTTTTGCATCCATCCTGTAAAAGGGCAGTACCCGAAGCTGCGGAGGAAGAAGAGATTTAAATAACGATCCAAAGACTCTGCTGCATTGCTCGCTGAAATCCCTGAAGAAGATAGACTATTTAGCTCGACGTAGACTTGCTTCACCTCCCTGTTGTTACCTGACGTGCAAGCAGCGGCCAATGCAAAATGGCTGGGAATTGTATGCTGGCTAAATTGGCAAATGATTCAGAGCACGGGTTCAATGTCATAAAGGTCGAGCTGCATGCCCTAAGACTGTTTGACGATGCAGAACAGATACGTCCACGATATGCTAACAACGATGGAGGGAGGTAAGTGGCAAAATATCGGGGATCCCGGGTGCACATTTGTGCCTCCCAAAGACACAGAGAATGGGTCACGTACATGGTCTAGGAGCGTATGAAGAAAGTAGGAGGGAATACAAGGAAATTACTGGTTTGGCATTGCATTCAAATGGACTCTGTCCTGGCTACGAGCCATCATGAAGATGCTGGTACCTGTCATCATGTTCATCTTGGTCATCTTCTGCACCTGCCAAATGGGCCGTTGGTGTTGTGCCAAAGCAGTGGCTAGTAGCACAGTGATGATGGTGTCAATTGGGGTTTCAAAAGTACCTTGTAATACAAATGATAGTGAGATACAGACTGATCACGCCATCCCTCCCATGGAGACGAAGTGGACTGCTTATATCACACCACCATTGTCCCACCCCCTTATCCTGAGAACTAAGAGGAAGTATTGGTACGTCTGGTAGGTGATGGGGGATGTATCTATATGACATGCACACCTGAAGAATATGCACGATCAGGAGAAAGTTTGCGGCCAGTGTGCAGGGGGGTTGGATACCAATAAAGGGACCCCACAATATGAGGAGGCAGTAAGAAGGAAGAATGAGCACATGAGTGGGAGGGGTGTGTTACTGTAGAAGTAATAAAAGGGGAAATGCTGTGAATGGAAAGACCCAATCCCTCCCCCTTGGCATTTTACAGTGAGGTGAGTCCCATTGGGAGGCCTGTGATACACAAGTGTGGATGGAGGTGTCCTAAGGCCCCTACACGATGATAATATTATGTGAAATGTAGATGTTTAGATTTAGTGCGCATATTTAAGCAGATGCCATTTTTGTAGCCAGAATCAAAGCATGGGGCCTGAAATCTGAACAGGCCCAGGCGCGGATGAGAAAGGCCCATGCTGCTAACTTCCAGAGAAACTCCATTTGTTTTAAAATGGTTGCCAATATGTTTATTCCAAGAACAAATGTGCCTTGCAAGTTCACACAACAGTGTTAGGCATGGTGATGCATGTGTTATAACAAAAAGACCAGAGCAGGCCTCCAACCCCCACCCAGCCAGCTATGAGTTATGGCACCTACAACTGCCCTCCTAATGACATGATTTGTAATGCAAGGTACATGGAGGGATAACTTATAGTTCAACGCGAGGGTGGAGGGATTGGAAGCTGAAAGACACTGTTGGGCTGAGTGAAATGTGTGTGGGTCAGAGTGACCTCGGGACCGCCCCCCCTACCAGCCTATGCTTATGGCAGGTGCCCTCTATAATGATATAGTATTGTTGGCAATTGTATATAATTGGTTGTACGACCTTTGTTCCCTGGGGACGATGAGCCCAGCCCACCCCATGTGATGGAATGTGGACGGACAAGGCTGGGACCAATGGCCTGGCATCCCCTATGGAGTAGGCCAACCATGCATAGGGTCGCACCAACCAGCCACGTGGGCTGTTACTGTATATTAATGATGCTGTGTCCCCTTTTAAGTCTATGTTGCACCCTTTTTGCTCAGAACATTCCTTGGCAGCAGAGTTCTTTGCTCATGTACCTATTATTTTTGTAGAAATAAAACGTTTTATCCTTGCAAGAGTGTCTTGGGCCCTTTTTACATGTGGATTGTATTTTTTCCAGGTGTGAACATTTAGAGGTGTGCCTTCAGGGTTGAAGTGCAACATGTGTGCAATCAATGGCCCCAAATACAAGTGGGAAGAGGGCAACTGCATAGAATACATGAGACACTCTTTGCCCTGCCTGCAGAGTGTGCGGCATGTCTATGTGACTGTGCACGTGTTCGGTGATGCAGCGCAAGACCTGGTGGAGACAGTGTGATTGTGTGAACTGTGAACTACCTCCAACCATATTTGTGGTCCATTGAAATTTGTCAGTGGCCAGGAAGTGCAAGGCAGATAGAACTTTCACCAGGGGGGTATTGGGGGAGCACATGCTGAGGGACATCAGGTCATTCTCTCCACTCCCTGACGGAATCAAGGAAGACATGTGTAGGGAAGTGGTATGAGCCATACACTTCTGGCATACCGAATTTTGTTGTGCGAGCATGGAAGATTCTGGCTCTCCTCATCCTTCAAATTAACAAGGGGGGTCGTGGGTGTCCCTCTGCCAGACATTAGTCCTGTTACGAGAGAGAGTCTTTAGCTCACTATCTTTCACAGAGAAGAAATATCCCAAACTTATCAGTCTTTGACCTGCCCTGGGGCAGTCCAGCACCGAAATGCTAGGCAATTCTCCTCTGAACAAGAGTACCAACAGCATCCCCAGACACGTGTTTCGGTCTGGTTGGACCTCATCAGTAGGGAGGAGCTGTGCCTCTCTAAGAGTAGTGAGCAAGGGGTCCACGTCTGGATTCCCCTAGTAACTTTGGGTGAGACCCAAAGTTACTTAAATATGCAAATTAACAAGTGGGGTCCTGGGAGTCCCTCTGCCAGACATTAGTCCTTGTTACGAGAGACTTACCCAGAGTCTTTAGTTCACTATCTTTCACAGAGAAGGAATATCCCAAACATATCAGTCTTTGTCCTGCCTTGGGGCAGTCAAGCACCAAAATGCTAGGCAATTCTCCTCTGAACAAGAATACCAACAGCATCGCCAGACACGTGGGAATTGCCTAGCTGAAATTTTGAATTCCTTCAGAACAATGTTAGTAATAAAAGAAGAGAGTTTAGTTTAGTTCTGTTTAATTTATTTATAAAGTGCACCCGAAAGGCCCCACGGCACAGGGGTGCTCTTTCCAGCACATGGTCTCAATACAAACAACAGGAGCGTGCTAGACAAGCAAGAAGAACACAGACTCAAATGCACAGACATGCATCCGGGCAGAGCCCTCGGTGAACAAATACGTTTTTCGTTTCTGCTTAACATTTCCAGCGATTCAATATCTCTGAGGACAGAGGGGATTGCATTGCTTGCTTTCGGTGCAGCGGCAAAAAATGCACTTTTACTGGCCATGGTCAGTTTATTCCTTGGCACCCACATTCGATTAGCTTCATTCGATCTTAAAAATCTCTGTACGGTCTTTTAATCAGATTATCCACCAAATACTCCGAGCTGGTCCCTGACAAACATTTATCGGTTATGGTCAACAGTCGGTGTGAAATGATGGCTTCAATGGGCAGACAATGCAAGTTGTTTCTAGCTTGGGAGATATGCTCTCCCCTCTTCACTCCTTCCACTGCTCTCACTGCACTGTTTTGAATCACGTGTAGCCTAGCACAGTCGTCTTTACCAATACCCACTAAGAGGATACTGCAGTTTTTGTACTGATAATGGCCCTGGCTACTGTAACACAGTTACTGTCAGCAGTTTGATGTAATATGCTGATGAAAATACTAGACTATTAACCTGGACTTGCATAGTGATAATTTGGTCCAGGTAGACACCCATTGTCTTCACCTTACGTTACATGGCCTGCTTCAAGAATGTGTTGGTATTCTGGACCCAGCTGGTGTATTCTACTCCCCGTGCCTGCAATCATAAGCTCTGTCTTATCGTCATTCAGAGCCAGCACATTTTAAATCATCCAGGACTGTATCAACAAACACACTCTATTGATGTTTTTCAAGTCATCTTTGTACGCATCGGATAGGGCAATTACCCATTGCTTGTCATCTGCGTATTTTTTAAATCTCACTCTGTTATCCTCCAACAGGGGAAATAGTGGTACAGTAAAAATATACAATGAAGGTGAAAGACAAGCACCTTGTGGGACACCAAACTGCCTTTGCGTTACTGCTACATACCCTTGCTAGCTGATTCTCCAAGAAGGACCCCACCCTTGCTGCTGCATTGATGGAAAAAGCTGCCTTCTTCTGTAATCTTTCCACCAGAAGGGATCATCCACCAGATTGAAAGCGGTGGACAGATGTAATACCATAAGCAATACCATTTGCCCCTTGTCGATAGATTGTATTATACTCAACTTCAGATCCAGAAGCTGTCTCTGTCCCATGGGCAGGCCTACACCCGAACTTTCACTTATTCAGCATGTTCTTGTTGGAACTTGCCTATAAGTGACCCAATCGAGTATTTCCAACAAAAATGGCATGTTAGTAATAGGCCTGAAATTGTCTGGAACAAGAGGGTGAAGCCCTGTTTTTTCAGTAACGATGTGATCCGTGCTTTCTTTATACCTTCAGAGACATAAGACTCCTTAAAGGATACATTTACAAGTTTCATTACAGCAGACATTGAACATGGTAAGCATAACTTGACTGCGATTGCAGGGCAGACATCACCCTTACAGCTAGTTGGATTAAGCTTTATGATGATGTCTGTCATCTCTGCCTCTGTTAAAGATTTGAATCTGAATTCTGTCCATGTATCTGCCTGGGCGGCCTCTACAATCCCATCCACAGTTCTTCTGACCCCTCCACCATATTCAGCAAACTGCTCTTGATATTAATACATTCTTTAATCCGATGGAGTTTATTGAACATTGCCTCTTGAATCATGGCACACCATGCACTATCTTTGAGGAATCCAACCCCTCTTTTTGGTAATGGGTTCCCTAACTCTTTCAAGATTTGAAACTATTAATGTGAGCCATGCTCTGCATTGGCTATCCTAGTATCATACATAGTTTTCTTTGCTTCAATAATGTCCTTTGTATACACTTTGGCTGCTCTCAAATAAGCCTCCCTGTGTTCTCTCATTCCATGTTTACCCATGTATTAAAACATTTCTTAATGTTACACACTTTTAAACCCTGCAATTGAGGAGAGTACCAAGTGTTCACTTTTTTTACACAGCAGTAATCTGGTAACGGGGCAATCATATTAACTGCCTTAGATGCAACATGATAGAGGTTAGCTAAACCCTTTGCAGATTCTACATTGGATATATTCAGAATCAGAGGAGCAATGAAAGCCTCCGTAGCCTCTGGACAACGTTTTTGCTGATTCCTAGAAGTTATCAACGTGCTGCCTATTGTTGTCCTCCACGCTCTCTTAGGCAGCATTAAATAAAAGATGATAAAATGTAGGTCCGACAATGGGCAAGGGGGCACAGTTGGCTCACTGACTGAAGTGTTAAATGTAGAAACGCAGTCTAGTGTATTAACCTTTCTTATGGGTAGCATCGTGGACCTGCTGATTAAAGCCCAATACTTTGAGCGAAAAATCCACCCTTGTGGCAATCTGATCCGAAGAATCACCCAACCACAAGTTGAAGTTTTGCATAAGGACAAACTTAGAGCTCAGTTTAAGTAGGAGTAAAGTACTGTATTTACCAACTGATTTGAGATCTCAGGAATGGGTGTGAGTGGTCTATATAATACAACTAAGTTCACTGTGGTATTGGCATATATGAGAACTTTGATGCAAATTGTCTCAAAGCTCTCTTTTCCCACAATTGTTACTTCCCAAACCTCTATGTCTGATTTATGTATGAATGCTACTCCCCCCACCTTTTCCATTCTACTTGAAGCAAATCATAACCTGCTGGGATAGCCAAGGACAAGGATGGACCTGCTGCCGTTGGATACCGTGTCTCTGTCAGAGCACAGATATCAATTTCTTTTCAGAAATATGATCTGCCAATTCTATTGCATGTTTTAATAGAGACCATGTATTCAAAAGCATAACCTTCATCTGGTCCAACTTCCTAGTTTACCTTCTGAACTTGGCCTATCATCGATCATATACAAACCTGTAATGGTTTATTGAGAAGCCCCTCTCAATAAAGGGAGTCCCATCCCTCCCGACTCAAGTGGTTATTCAACAAACTGTTTAAAAGATTATTCTTTTAGCCCTATCTCAGACACATATCATGCCCCTTGGATAACTCTCCCCTGAGCTAACAATGAGCCAAGAACCAGGCCGGTGTACGAGAAATATATTGGAATTTATTTAAATTAACAGTAATAGAAATTAGCAAACAAATACCAAAAAACCACCACTTTATCCGTGGCAAAACATAATCAAGTTCGCTCAGCATACATACATCACACAAGTGTGTTAAAAAGAACACAGACACAATTCTTCCCTTTCTGTAAATCTCACTTCAAAAAATAATTACACTGATCAATAATATAATTTCACCCCAAACCTTTGGTGTAAAATAAACACAGGGTGATGTATCGCTTTGTTTTTCAGACCTCCCACCCCTTTGCTTTGGTCTATGTTGGGAAGTCAGAAAGAAACATGTGAATGATTTGGGGAATTTTGGATTTCAGACCCCCCCTCACTGGCCTGTGTTGAGTAATCTGGATAAAAGGTTAGACTGATTTGAGAACAAAGACACCTCTCTTCCTTGTGGATGTCAGGGTCAGTTGGACATCAAGGATTACCCAATTAAATTATAGGCTATAGTTTTCAGCGCACACTGGGAAGTGAGCTTTGTTAATTTCGAATTTTAACAAAATTCACCCCTTAGTGTTCCTCCAAATGGGGAATTAATTCAATTAATATTGTTGGTTAAATAAACTAAGGATTCTACACAATTTTGCCCCTCCGCTCACTACAAGGGGAGATGATCCCAGGCAAGCAGACTCCCCACTACCTTTTGGTTTTCCAAGGCTTAGTTCTACTTACATAGCAAGCCACTGTTTAAGGTTCAGGAAAGACAGCTGCATCTCAGGACACTCTGGAAAGTTGGGGCATGGGTCTGGTCACTCCACTCTCAAAGATGGCCACCCGCTGTCGACCAGAGGACCCAGTCAGCTTTGAGTCCTTCCTAGAAATGGACAGCTCCACCCATATGCACTCTCAGCAATCTCCTCTGGTGTCTCCTTACAGCTGTCAGATGGTAAGTTTCAGCAGCCTTCCTGTCTTTCTCATTTTTGTCACCCAGTTTTTGTGTCTCTTGTCCTAGTGCAGTCTCCCTTATATAGCAGAAATTACATCACCAATTTTGCAATCTTGGGGAAGTACCCTGCAATAATCCCTGCCACTAGGATTGGACAGTTAATCCCCTCTCTCCTCCTAACCCCGCCTCCAAGTCAGGTTTGGTTTATGGGTTTGGAGCAACATATGGCTATTGCTGTTTGTAATCAACCTTTTGTTCTCCTTTCAACTTTTTGGCAAAAGCTAATTATGTATCACAACTTCATAATTGTACCAGCAACTGCGATAACAGACATATTTTCTGTTTTAGCTGATCATGGAGAATGTGATAAGCCGACCACCAAATCCGTACGATGTAGCATGGCCATGTGGCACATTTCTGCCATTTCCATAAAATGTACAACGGCTATGCATATGTAAATTATTAAGCATATCCCTAATTTAATTTTCCACCGGCTCATCCACTCTCACATTTAGAACATGTTCAGATCAGCCAGAAACCTAGTCTAACTGGCCATTACAGTTCCCAGAGTCACAGGTAGATGCATTTTATATCCTCAAAATTGCCTGAAAATTACATACAAAATGGTACGAAAATGAAGTCAATCCACAGTATGATTGCTGTGAAAAAGGCCTACATGATGATAGTACTTTTAAATTAATTGTGAATGTTCATGTTCAGCAAATCAGAGGTCTGCTTCATTCAGCACAGCCATCAGTCTCCCTGGGCCAGCCTGTGACCAGAGATTTTTTTATGAGTCTCTCTGAAGTTGGTAGTTTGCTCTTTGAAGTGGGTGCACACATTTTCAAACATATTAGTCGTGCTTCAGCCAAGGGTGAATTTCATTGAAGTTCCTGCTTTAAGAGCCAGCAAGTCTGGAGGACACTGGGCTTTCAACACCTTCAGCAGCAAATGTCATTGTGGGGGGTCATTACTTGGGAGATATGACATCCAGGCTGGAAGTGGGAGTTTTCCTTTGTGAAGTTTTGACGACAACCAGAAACAGGTTTTCCATGAAGACAAAGCTGCTCTTCAGATGTCACTGGAGTTTTGTAGGTGAAACATAAAATACACTGCTTTTGTCAACCCACACATCACTTTTTGTTTTCCTTACATTTTTCTGAGAGCCGTGATATTTATTTCCACTTTGGCTTTTTAAAGCCATTTTTATTTGCACACACATGGGCAGGCCAATTTTGCATTCAATGTTTAAAAATTCTGTTTTCCATGTCACAGGGATATTTGATTCCTCCTCCTTTTGTAAATTAAACTGTTGCTTGTCCTTCGGTAATGACAGGTAACCCCCTTTCCACATGGCTCTTTAACTTTACTTGAAAAACAAAAGCAATAACCAGGCCGTTTTTGTTTCTGTGTTTAAATGCCTGGCATTCATGTGTAAGGGACTTCTGTTTGGGGCCTTTAAATGAACCCCACAAACCTGAATCTCCATCTCTGGCCTGTGTATTATTATTCAAACTGTCTCTAGCTCAGCATAACACTCCTCTTGTTACAGGAACCAATATTGTCCTTGGTATTACTTTCCTCCAAATTGAGAGCAATGATGGTATAGTTCTCCTTACTCCTCATGGGTAAATTATTGTTTGTCGGCTTACTGCTCTCAATAATCAAGTCTCCAGCCTTCTGATTCACTGCTACTTGTCGATCTGACTCTGGCCACATGGTGGCCTAACAATTTTCTCTGCCCCCCGAATATTCTCTCTTAGTGCACCTTTGTCCAGCTGGTCTCCCCCTCATACTGAATAATTCCATCCTCCAAAACGGGCATCGAGATCCTATCATTCCCAATAATAGCAGTGCTTGGTTATCCCTTACCCTCACACATACAGGAGAACTCAGGCCTGCAATCCCCCCTCCCTGGTCCTGACTCGTGTTCACTCTTCCCATTACCTCCTCTCACTTGCTGCTCTGCCACAGGCTGTGACCCTGCTGCAGGCACAAAAGCCCATAAGTAGCGCTGCAATACGCTGTTTTCTCTCTGTGATTTTAATGTAAAAATGTTGTTTGCAAGATAAAATGCAATTGTATTAGCATGCTCCAGGTTACCACCTCCTGGGGTGTGCAAACAATAATGTGAAAGGCACCAAAATTCCAAGACTGTCTTCACACCAGCTCACAATCACACTTGCCGCACCAAGATGCTAACTAGTGCCAACCAGCCCTAATGGGCTGGAGCTTTGGCTGTGACAACAGATATAAGGCGTTGGTACCTGGGCTTGCTAGGAGATGTAGTTCTCTACACTAAGATGCTAAAACAGATGCACTTCAAATCACTCCCCATACCTTACGGACCGCAATGTAATGAAATGCTTATTTTTATCACAATTCTAACTAGCCACAATAATTTGTATTCAGACACACAAAAAGTTAAATTAAAGAGCCCCAGACCAACAAGCCTGAATTCGACCTTGCACTAACGCACCGACAATAGAACTAAGAGGGCTGTAGTTGGACTTGCTGGGATATGTAGTTCTCCACACTAAGTTGCCAACACAGATCCACTTAATACAACTTCCAATATCTCGCGGAACGTAATTAAATGAAATGCTTGTGGAGGTGTGGCCTCTTTAGAGCTCGGCCCTGAGTGATCTCGCTAGACACCATGCAATGATGTGCAGCGACACGCAAAAGCGGGAAGAACGAAGAGGCGGATGGGAAGAGCGGAGGCTCCCTGGTGCTCCTCCCTTACCAGAGGCCTAAGCTTAGATGGACAGTGCGGACCCCCCCCCCTCCCCCTCTAGCACTGGTAACAGAGACTAGCTGAGGCTAGTCACTTAAGAACAAGAGTCCGGACTAAATTCACCCTTACTGATTAACATATGCTCATGTACTGTACCTGCATAATACATCCCCTTCCTACAGTCAATATATGGTGCAGTACTTCATTCAGGGCCACAATGATATTTTTAAAATCACAATTCTAACTAGCCACAATAATTTGCATTCACACAGACAAAGTGAAACTAGGTCTCTTAAGTAGCCCCACGACAACCAGCCCGAACGTGCTGGCGCTAATGCTCTGACAATGAAAATAAGAGGGCGGTAGCTGGGCTTGCTGGGAGATGTAGTTCTCCACACTAAGATGCCAAAACAGACGCAGTTAACACCACTGCCAATACATCACGGAACATACTGCAATGAAATGCTATTTTTAATATCCAATTCTAACTATTCACAATCATTTGCATTCATACACAAACACTCCAGACATACATGAATCTCTCTATTCGTAAAATAACAAAGTTTTATGGTCTACAAATTCATTATTTGATAGAAATTGCCCCTTTTCTTAAAATACGCCGGAATCAGATTTCCATATTTTCTTTTTTTGTTTACTAAATTTTAGAAGTCGCCACTTGTTCCTGTTTGGAAAGAAACTTCTTTGGAAAGAAACTAACTTCAGACAATGCAGAGCAGCGTTTATATATACATATGCTTTAGACGATATCCATACTTTGGCCCTTAAACATGCTGTCTGGATCAATGGTATTACATGCAAGACAGACATTTTAAACGAATTCATGTTACTTTTATTAACTTATACTCTTACGCAAAGGTATTTAAGAAACTGATTGTTATTTTTAATTTGAAGAACTATTGATACTAGTTTTTTATTCTCTGGTGGCGCTTTAATTGGTGTTTTCAAAAACAACTCCGAAATGAAGCTTTTGGGTGACGAAGAGAAGAGTGTATTCACCAATTGGACTTTGACTCCACAGTGAGGGATATGGAGGCCTGTCCAAATGTGAATATTGACGATGCAATAAAATAGAGTGTGATAAAATGTTGACTTGCCATGTGAAGTCATGTTAAATAATTAGGAACTGAATGGCATTCGGTGATGGAAGTCAAGTTACGTAACCTTTCCTAGCAATGGCTTTTCTCAGTTTTTCTGTCCGGACGTACTTTTTCATGATGCGTATTCAATGCAACTGTTTTAAATTGTATAACGCGGAAGTTTGTGACTGCCAGTAAATATGACGATGCCGTAGGTGATTGTCAATTAATAATTATTTGTGTATCACTAATAGCAGCACCTAACTTTTGTATTGCAGTTCTCGTTTAGTAGCATCTCTTGATGTTCTGCATTGTCCTTGGCACTCAGTGAAGCATTCTTTGTTATTTTAAAGAGTTAAACCCTTTTCACTGCAAGATGACGTGTTCATACTATACATTGACATGTATATCCCAAGACCAAGAGTATTGTTTTAAGGAAGAATGGAAATCATTGTCTTTCGGGGCAGGTGTGGGTCTGTAGGTGGGGTGCTATTTCCATTGGTCGTCAAAAGAATATATGCACAGGACACCCTGGAAGTTAGAATGATGGATAACATTAGAAAACGTTCATCAGCTGCCACATTCATATCACCAAAGGCTGAATTGTTTGTGGTGCTTGCCAGACTCTCCAAACTTTGGGCCTCATTACAAGTTTGATGGTATCTTGGCAGTAAATCGGTTGCGATACCACCAAACAGACTTACCGTACAACCACTTGGCCTGGTAGAATTACTGCCAGATTACAAGTGGTGGTAGGTGGCGTAGTTCCTATTTATTGGAGTCCGTAACACTCCATGTTGATTTCGGCTGAATTACCACTGGCAGTAATTCTGGCAATTCGGCTTTTTTTGTCTGTAAAGAAGCAGAATTACCTCCAGCATTCTGCGGGGCGGTAATATGGAGGTAATGCATTGCCACCATTTTGGCAATACCGCCAAACTCATAATGAGCCACCTGTTTGAAATGCAGCATATGCGTTATATGAAGCATGTTCACAAATTGAGGCAAAGGCAGAGGCGTTGGTAGGTATGTTTTAGGAAGAGGCCCTTTCTCCAGACCTCTAATAAATAGTAATAATAATAATAATAATAATAATAATAATAATAATAATAATAATAATAATAATAATTTGGCACTTATATAGCGCTACAAACCCTCAGGTATCTGAGCGCTGCTTATTATTACCCACGGTGTGTGGTGCTCATTTATCGACCTCGGAAGGATGAAAGGCTGAGTTTGGCCCCACCGGAGCGCTCTACTCGCTTTGCCACTTGACCAGCTCTGTTGCGGAACAACTGCTGATGTTAGTCCTTTCAGGGATCATTGAGGGAAATGAGGCTGCAGCAGATAGCTGGAATGTTATTGCAACCCACAGCTAACCTCTGACTCAGTCCCTCATGACTACCTTTCCTCCTTTCATCTCTCTCCTGGCCCAAGCAATAATAATTCTTCTTTAAAATATTCTATCGAAATCAAATATAGTTCAGTCATTGAAATCTGAGAAGTGTACTTTCTGTGGTAGTAATGAAAAGTCGGAAGGTTTCCTGCGTGACACAATAGGGCCTCTTGCATGTGTGGATTCACACATGTCAGGGAGGGGTGGAGAAGTGCGCGGGTGAGGGTTATTCTTGATTTCGCAGGATGCAAAATCCAAACCACCCTGATCACCAGAGAATTCTGACTGAATTGCTGCACCAATGCAGAGCTACATAAAATATCTCAACTTTAGACCACTGAATACAATGCAGGCCACCACCACCCACCCATACTGCATTAAGGTGACAATTGATGAAGGAGAGTACCTGCCCCTGTTTCCATGGCTTAAGGTGGCCCTTAGGCAAAGATACAGTCCAGCTGTATGGTGCCCATGCATGAGAATCTCACCTAGCACTTTCAAATTCCTATGTCCCCAGACCGCTTTACATTTGGGTAAATGTGCTTGATGGCTCAGGTGCTTAGTAAATAATGGCAGGTGCCTAACCGAATTGGTGTGGTGTCATACCGGTTGTTTAAAGGACATATGTGGTCTTCTTTCAATTGTGCACATGTTTCAGGTGTAGAACTGTAGCCCTGCCACAGTGTATTTTTGGTATTGGTGAATGTTTGTGCCGCAAGCCACACATTTGCTAAAACCATTGTTACGAGAAAGAGAGAAAGGGAGACAGGCTTCTGAACTGAGAATATCAGGTTGGCATAGCAGCCAGCAACGAGCCCCCCACTTGCAGGCAACCCCACAGGTGAGAGGGCAACAGCCCTTCTCCCTCGTGCGCCCAGCCGACCCCTCCTGCAGCACGAGAGACTGCAGCCACGACGACTGCAGCAACAAAGATCCACCTGGATCAACCATCTACAGCCCCAGCAGCCGTGCCTCCCCCTGTTTGCCCCTGTTCGCCATCGTGAGCCCACCAGAGACCCTCCGACCTCGGGAACGATCAACAATCTCACATCATCAGTCCAAACCACAGAGGACTTGAAGCACAATGGTAAGGTTCACCTCCGAACCCGAACTAACCCTAAAAGGATGAAGCAACTCTGCCCTACTGTTACACTAGTGTGTGCTCTAGCGAAACACCACAAACACTATGCAATTCCGCACTATACTACCACTTGTTTTACCAACGTCTAACTCTCCCACTACGGGATTTAACTCTACAGCCGCCTGAGAGGATGTAGCCACCCTCCCTCCCTCTTTCTCCTTCATGTCCATGTTCCTCCGGTAAGGCCGCCGCCTTGCAAACCACCAATGTTCTTGCAACGTAACCATGATTCCTGTGATATAGCTAAAATCTACAACCATAATGTAACTAAGTAAACTGTCCTATGACGTAACTAAGAAAGTATGCCTGCCGTGCAATTATAAAAGTATTCTTATAAATGTAACAAACTGACCATTATCATAACGTCAATGAAAAGTATTCCTGTCCTGTAACTAAGAAAGTATTCATTCATGCAATGTAACCAAAACAGCATTGCTGTCATGTATCCCTGTTACCCCTCCCTGTAACTAAGATCTCTACAAGTAACAGTGCCACAATGCCCGAGGGCTGCATGTGCGCTATACAAATTTAAATAAATAAATAAAAAAGACATGAAATGAATTGGCCAACTCAATAAAATGTATTTTTCCAAATTCTTCCGCTGTACTAGCCAATGAGGAGATCCCTAAGAGGATTTGCTCCAATCAGCAGCTTTGCAAGAAGCAGGTCACCCAGGCTTTCCATTTCCCAGCTGCATATTGATTTGCCTTATTGGTCTATTTTGGGCTATTTCACATACAATTTGGCTATATTTGGTCTACTTTCAGAGGCAATCTTTGTTTTATATTCCTCCCCAAGCGGCCTCTCTACTTAATTATTTTAATGGCTGTCATGCTGGTACCATGCTTGTTTTAATACCAGCATTACTAGACAGCAAAGGGTATGATTCTTGTATGCTGTACATTTACAGTCTCTCTGGCCCTTCAGCTCTCTTTGGGGCCAGGGGACCCTACCTCCCCAAACCCTGTACCCTGACATGTGCCTTTTTGCACTTTACGCCTCCTCCTCCCAGTCTCGAGCTCGCCCTGTTAATAAATTACCATTGTCTCTTCATGCCATTGAACACCATCTATCCTTTCGTCTGTTGTTGAAAAATGTTCGTTCTAAATGTTCTTTGTTCCAGGCTTCTGCCTCCTCCTTTTTGACTTTTAGCACCAAGATGCCCTATATAACATAACTGAGTAGTGACGTGTCTCCAGTCACCACAGTAGCAGCTTTTGCGGAGGGTGGACTGTGGCCGAGCAATTCTGAAAGAAGGGGGAGGGCGTTACCAGCTCTAGCCTGCTCCCACATACACAGGCCACGTTGCTGCATGCAGGACCCCAATTAAGCTTAGGACCTTCTCACATCAGCGGTTATGCCATAGAATGCTATATAGAGCTGAGACGCTAAAGAAGCATATCCTGCTGTAATTTGTGATTACAGTTAAGGAAACCCCTTATTTAGTCCTATGTACATGCAGGCTGCAGCTAGACGGTGGTGTTATATGTAACAGAGGAATATATATTCGAAAAACAGAAGAGTCTGCAAAACTCCCATCAGGCAGCAGAGGAAGGGCATACTCAGCCCTCAGAAAACATTGTTTTAACTTGCACATCCTGTTTGGTGTGTTGCTTTAGTGATAAACTCCTTGGTAAAGAAAGCTGATTTTTCTATTGGCTGCTTATGCAAAAATATTTGTTTTATGCCCAGTGTACACAAAGAGTCTGTTTTTTTTTAACAGTGCTATCTGTTCAGACGTCACTTATTGTGCCTTTTCAGACAGTACATTCCCTCTTCATCACGAGAACGGTGACCACAGCTCGTTGCTCATCTATCATTCTGGTCGACTAGTAACTTTTCCTTTGCCAGGCGTTATAAAAAAAGACAATGTAAATGACATTATTCACATTATACTAAAATATGTTTAAAAATAAAAACACCCGTAGAAAACAGTGGTTTGCGCTATGGGACAACACATAAATAAACTGGACTAGTTCCTGCTTTTGGCCTCAGCCTCGGAGATCCGCAGAGGCGAGGTTAAGCTTTTTGTGAGTTCACTCACTCATGGAACTACATTTGAACACTGGATAATTGTACTCTGTGGCGTGGCCAGCTATCCTGAAGCTTGCCTGCAAGCACTTCCATACACTGGACCCCTGCTGTAATACAGGGGTGTTTTCCTCTTGGTGATTTTGCTGGGCTACTACTCCAAAGACACAATACACATCTCCTGTGTACTCTAAAAAAAGTATTACGCCCTGATGAAGGCCAGAAAATTGTGACATTGCAGTTGGGTGGAGAGACGGCCGATACACATTTTACATACAACTACCACCAACACTGCATAAGCTAGGGCAGGTTAAATACAAAGAAAAAAGAAATTGAGAAAGGATACAGGAAAAAACCAGGGTCTGGAAATTATACATTGCCAAGAGGGATTGATGGGGTTCATAGATCATAACTGTAAACATTGGTTCTATTTGTGTCTATTACAGTTTTGTGTTTTTATGATTGTATAAAACATTGTATGAAAGCCATTTTTTGGCTAATGAATGTGTATAAATGAATTGTTTTTAACAAAAATATGTGTTATTCCGGTACAAAATAAAAAACAGATGTTTTTATTAGAAACTGAAAATTCTAAGGTACTGCTTTGAATGACTACAGGCGGGGAGTGTGACATAATAACCTTGGTGATTTTTGTTTTCTGTGTTGCCAATAGCCTACCTGGATGACCAAGGCTCACCAGGAACCCTTATTATAGATACAAAAATAAACCAGTCTCAATTCCATCGTCTTTTCAACACACATTTTATTTTGTTTCGTTTACTTATATATTTAGACAAACTACACGTGTTTCATGCTCTCTGGTATAAGAAATCCTCCACACGGTTGCTGTTAAACAAGGTACGTTCTTTGGCCTTGTGTAACCCTGTGAGTAAGATTGAGCGGGGGATGGTTCCCAGTTTGTCAGCTGGTCAGCAAACAGTCACTTTAAGCAGAAGTTGCAACTGATGCCCAAACCATGCTAATTTCAAAATATGTACACAAAAAAAGTTGTGGATAGCTTTCACTCTAGCCAGCCTCACGTTTCGATATAAGTGCTATGTAGGGAATCTCCAATCAGATTATTCTGATGGGCTGCAGATCATGGATGAAGGTCCTCATTACAGTCTTGCCGGTATGGTAAAAGTGCCGGTAATTCTGACACCAGCACTTTTACCGCACTGTCAAAAACACAAATCTGCTGGTGGGGCACATATTTACCTCCAGTCCTGAGCAGGTTCCCACAGGCAATACAATGCTGCAATTACCTCCATGGACTCCATGGAATGGGGATTTCCCAGCATTGCCGGCACCTGAATACGACGGTAGGGCAGTTTTACCAGCGGGATACCGGCAAAACTGTAATGAATTTGATCATTTTATACATCCCTTGACGCAATGGTATTGGAAGAACAGGAAACAATCCAGTGTGTCGGATCTCACTGTGCTGTATCGAGATGCTGGATTTAGTTTGGTAACTAGACTTCTTGGTAAACAAACCCCCTCCCCCCCTCAGCACTTATCTCCCTTTGCAGCAATTCATGCTTAATTGAAAAAGACAGACACCTTGGTCTATGCAGTTAATTGGAGGGTGTGGCTATAGTCTGCCTAGCCCCATTATCTCAACCCACCCTACCCCCACTCTCTCAATCCCACCCTCACCCTCCTACCCACCCTACCCACACTCTCTCTACCCCAACCCACCTTCTCTACCCCACTCTGTCTACCCCCACCATGCACCCCCCACTCTCTCTAACCCACCCAACATCCACTATATACCGCCACCCACACTACCCCCCTCTCTCTCTCTCTCTCTCTCTCTCTCTCTCTCTCTCTCTCCACCCTCACTCTGTCTACCCCTACCATTCCATCCTACCCCTACTCTGTCTACCCCACCCCCACCCAGCCTACCCCAACCACCCAACCTACCCCTACTCTCTCTACCACACCCACCCTACCCCCACTTACAAACACTAAAGACACCCACCCTACCCCCACTGTCACTACCCCTACACAACCAACCTACCCCTGCTCTCTCTACCACCCACCCAACTACCCCCCACCATCTGTACACCATCTCTGTCCCACCCAACCCCACTCTTTCTACTCTACCCAACCTACCCTCACTCACTCTACCCACACCCACCCAGCCCATGTCCATCCCCTACTCTCTCTACACTCTCCCACCCCCACTATCTCTACCCACTCCCACTCTTTCTACCCTGACATCCAAGCCTCACTCTTTCTATCACCACCCACCCAAGCCCCACTCTTTCTACCCCCACTGACCATACCCCTTTCCCTACCCCCACTCGTTCTACCCCACTCTTCCTAGACCCACCCACTGACTCCCCACTCTTTCAACCACCACCCACCCAACCCCCACTCTTTCTACCCCCATGCACTTACCTTACCCCACTCTCTCTACCCCCACTCTTTCTACCGCACCCACTGTATGCCCACTCTTTCAACCACCACCCTCCCCAACTCTGTCCACCCCCACCCACCCTACCCACACCCTCTCTACTCCACCAACCCACCACACCACACTCATTCTACCCCCATTCGCCACCCTACCTCCTCTCTCTACCGCCACCCTTCCTTACCCCTCTTTCACTACTAAACCCCCTCTTTACCCCACCACACACCCTAGACCCCTCTCTCTCTAGACCCACCCATGCTCCACCATTTATTCCCACACCACCCAATCCCACCATACCCCCCTCTATTTCCTGACGCACTGTACACACTATCCCTATGCCCTGTCAACCCTTCTCTCACACTCTCACTATATTTCTTACCCTCTCACTCTCACACTTTCTCACTCATATTTCATCTTGCTCATCATCAATGGCACCCTCTATCAATGGCTTCCTCCCTTGCTCTGTTCTCCTTCTCATGTTATTGCACACCTGCACCCCATATCACATGCTCCTTTGAAACTTTGCGCTCTCCTTCTTGCACCCTGGTGCCTATACATGCAAAATGCAAAGAGAAGTGCACGTCAAAACTATGGGTATTGCCAATGCTCGTTTATTGATTACTTTGGTATTCGATCAAGATCATGCACTTTATTATCTTCCCTTACGAACATGTCCTCTACATTGCATTGTCGAAATGTACCCTATCATTCCTCACGCATGCCACATGAGTAGGAGATATCCAACATTCGTGCACTGGGCGTTTTTCTTTCAGAGCCTCTTTATAACATTTGAAATGGTCTTCCTCTATCAAACACCAGTGGCACTCTGCACATTACCATTCTCTCACTGATTGCCCCCTTCCTGTAATGATTCAGCATTATGCATTGGCATGGCTGTTCACTGCCTTTCGACGTATGCTGCAGTAATATCACATCTGGCAATGTTGTCTAACCTCCTATGTTACTTATACAACTGCCACTGTACTACACTTTGGTCCTCTTTACATTGGACGAAGAAACACTGATGTACTCATTAGCAATCCTGATAATGTAAAGCATCGCCCTAATTCTGCAAAGGTGACCAGTGTGTGGTTACACAGTGCGTGTCGAACAGTTTGTATTGTCATCATTGTTTAGTTGATAGGAGGACCCTTCACTGAATAGTGGCTATCAGGTCATTGGGATTGTAGGAGGGGGCTGGGGTGATTACAGACACTGAGGAGGAGAGGATACTGCCAGTATGCACTGCCTGTTCCACTCTACAGTGTTTCGATGAGTCTCATAACATCTAACATCGAGTGACAGGTATATTATGACGTTCTGCAGGTCAGACCCACATGTACGGTAAGGCCGCACCACACAGTGGCTGTTGGTGAAAAAATGAAAACAACAGCGAAATATACCACTAGCTACCCACCTCTACCACACACCAGCAGTGGGAGAACCTACTCACAAAATGATTGTTTAGATCATCACATTATATTCAACCAAAGGCATTGTATAAAAAAAAGACATATTTTAATTTACATATATCAAACGATGTGCTCACATGTAACATATAAAACACCAATATATGCTGATGTAGCTTGAAGATCAACACCAAACACAAGGGGAGCTGTTTCTGCATGCACTGTCAATGTTGTTCATTTAAATGTCACAGCAACGTGATGTTAGTAATAGTGACTTCAACTGGGTATTGATTTTTTATCCAGTCTAAATTAGAGCAGTCTCAAGTACAGATGTTTATCCAACATGGATTAACCAGCTACACTTAGATGTGTTTCTGGAGCAGGGCACTGCACTTCCATGCTCTGGCTTTGGTTAGTGGAGTTTCGAGACCTGTCTTCAGGACGCAAATCATTAGTGACAGTATTCAACTATGGTGCCTGGAGCCTGTGCAACACAGTTGAACCCTGGTAGAACCTTTTCTTGTGTGGAGGGCAACTTGTTTTGACAAAAATGGATGTCGTCAAGTAAAGTTGACATCTAAAGAAGTCAGTTTTTCATATGGTGATATCCGAGTGTCTTTCAATGGATCACATTCACTCCGCAGTAAAGTTCGGGCTGCATTAACCATAATGCATCATGTGTCTTGTGGTCCCCGTGTGATGGAGGTCGGGGATACACACTTAAAGTCAGTGGGACTGCACGAGGTGAGAGTCAGAGCCACAACGTTGTGTATTCATGCGGCCGTAGGTTCTCCCACTGTTGGTGTGTGGTAGAGATGGGTAGCTAGTGGTATATTTCGCTGTTGTTTTCATATTTACTCCTCCAATACCACAGCCCCCCCAAAAAAAAAGAGGAACCCCTTGCTTGCTCAAATCTTCTCTTTATCTGTTGGTGAAAAAAGAAAACAACAGCCATTAATATTCTTAAATGTGTAGTTACATGGCATGCCGTTAACATTAAAACAAAATAGTGCACATTACATTGCAAGCAGTGTACATTTGTTTCATTCTGCTGAGTATGCGGTAGCGGGATTGTGTTGGTGACATTGACGTTAAAGATGATGCTGGGGGCATGACAATTTGACGTTATGTGTGTTGGATGAGGCTGATGAGCAGAACCATTGTGTTCCATAGAGGAGAGTAGATCAGGTGGTGTTGAACATCACATTGGATCATGGGTTGCGCAATTTGGCTCTCAAGAGCTAATGTTAAAGCTTCCTACATAAGGGGGATTAACTACCAAAGAACCTGGAGTGGATAAAATACATATTTATTGAGTTACTTGTTAGGAGCAGAAGGGCCTTGTTGTCCCTTACATCCAAGTTAAATGGTTTGTACCCTTTTATAGACAGAACACAACTGATAAAGTGTTTGGAAAGAAAGGCAGGAACCGTCACAAATAGAGTGTGTGAAGATGATAATAATGATCTGTTCATCCTCTTCTGCAATGCTTGGCAGTCAGTAATGCGCAAATGGTGACCTGTGCTTTTCTTCCATTGGAACATGTAGCTTGGGCAAGGAAAACATACTAATACAGTTATAATCCTCAAGAGGTGGCTGGCTGTGGGAGTGGAACGTGTATCATCGTTACATTCATACCCATGTTGGGATCCCAGGTGGGCGAATGGAGTGTACATGCTAACAAAGGGAGCGCTGCATTGGTGTTGGCAGATTCAATCCAGGTAAGTCATGGGCAGGTGGTCAGGGTTTGAAGTCTTAGGCACGACTGAAGGCATGGCATCAAAGGATGTGGGGGCATACACAGTTTGATGAAAATGAGAACTGCTCTAGAAGGTCATGAGCAGTTTCCCTCTGGTTTTGCTACAGTCACAATATAGTCAGCAGGTGCACTATGCCCCATTGTCTAGAGTTTTTATCGGCAGTGTACCCTACAATGCAACCAAGACGGCAATTCTGTTGGTTTTTGCTAAAGAAAATAAACACTCATAGTTTGTATGAACACTTTGAGACTCATGTTCCGTTATATTGAGAGACCACCCTTAACCTGGGAAGTGCCCCCGAAATCAGGGAGCCCTACTATACTTTGGTTAAGTTTTCTTTTAGCTCTGGCCTTACCAAAGACTCATGTAGAGCCACACACATCTCCCCTCTGTGCCCACAATGAGCCAAGAACCAAGCTATAGAGAGAATACATATTTATTTTAATTATACGCTCAATGAATAATAATTTTGTTCAATCTCAGCCGCCACCTTCTATGTGGCCGAAAACAAAGGTTCAATTACAAAACACACTTTTTCTGCATTTACTTTTGTCTCACAAACATGCAACACAGGCTAAATAAACAGGTCCAAACTCTTTTCCCATGAAATCAGTTGAATGGTGAATTTCAATAATAATAATATGGCACAATACTAAAACATAATCTTCACGTTACCGGCTGAAATGTTTTAGTGTTGCACATAGGCACACATTTCGTTTTATGAAAACTAGTTCCTCTTCAAGGCCAGGGATTTCATTTCACTGAAATGCCAGGAGTAGCGGAAGTGACATCACACAACCCTTGACCTCTGATGACATCACAGGGAGTGATGTAATCTGACCCCGCCCTGAAGTGACATCACGGGAAGCAATTGAACATGACCTTTCACACCTTGACAAAACAGGAAGTGGCATCACAATGCATTGTTTCTAAGTACACTATGAAAGATATGGTTACGGTTTCACTGGAAAGTGATATACATTGCATACAAGAATGAATCACCATATGTATCATGAATGTCAATGTGTTTAGGCCCATATTACCAAATTACTGTGAATGCAAGCAGACGTCCAAGGCCAAATGTTAATGATGTGTTATTATTTAGCACGTATGCTTAAGCACTTCATATAGAAGCAATATACATACAATAGCACCTAACCTGTGTTGGCACTCATTTATCAACCTCAGCAGGAAGAAAGACTGAGTTGACCTTGCTGGCAGTCGAACCTGCAACCTGCAGATCACACACACACATTGCAGCATTACGCACTACACCCACTGAGCTACCTTACCTGCTACAGCTACCAGGAAACCAGCCACTCCAAAAACAAAGACCCACATGCTGCTGGCCACAGCCCAGAAGCCTCAATGAAAGAAGAAAATGAGTATTTATTGTTTTAGGTGTAGCAAGGGAGACCACAGGGGTAGCAAGGGAGACTTCAGGGGTAGCAAGGGAGACTTCAGGGGTCACAGTTGTGACCCCTGCTGACCCGTCAATGACATCCATGTTCAAGGCTTCATATTTGGAGTTCCCTGCCCACTCAAAATTCTAGTAGTTGAAATGACAGATTTGTAAAAATGCCTCTGGCAAATATTGCACCAAAATGTTGCTTAGGAATGATTTAAAAACAAGACATACATCACATGTTCAGTGTTTGATACATGAGGTCTCACTTTTGCAAAGCACCTCTCCCCCAGCACGAATAAAACCCAAGCATCAATGACATGCAGCTTCCTTCTGTTTAAAGGCCAGGTCTAGGGAGTGGGGACAATTTTGAAGTTATGTTTTCCAAACCCCCTCACTTAAAGGCTTATGTTGGGGAAGTTGGACAGTAAAATGGGGATGATTATGAACTTTGGTTTTTCAGCACCCCCTTCTGTTAAAGGCTTGCGTTGGGGAAATTGGCTAGTTTCTAGTTTTCTTTTTTGGGGCCAAATTAAAGCCAATGTTGAAAGAGTGGTAACAACTGGGAATTTCATTTTTAAGATAAGAATACCTTTTTTTCAAAGCACGTTCTTCGGAATGTAGTTCAGTTGGGAATTTTTGTTTTAGGGACCAGTTTCTTTTGGTTTGAAAGGCAAGGTTGGGGGATGGTGGCAATTATCAATTTCATTTTGGTGGCAAGCATATCTTTTGTTTAAAAACAAGTTTTGGTAAGGGGTTCATTTGGGAATTTTCATTTCAGGAAGGACACCACTTCTCATTCGAGAAGTCAGGGGTGTACAGCCAAATCAAGGTACCCCCAATTACTTTAAATTACTATCTTGTATCTTCCCCCTATGATGGAGGGTGAAAGATTCAAATTCCTTCAAGCTCCCTCCTACAACAATCTATTTGGGAGTTAATTAAATTAATATGCAGTCAAATATGCTAAGGGTCTACATAATTGTCTCCCCCACCCACTACTGCAAGAGATCCCACTATGAAAGGGAATGGGTTAATTAAATAGATCCCCATGCTGACATTTGGTTGGGCAATATACTTACTTTTGGAAATCTCTGGGCTCTGCACTCATAGAGACTGAGCAGGGCTTTGCTCTTAGAGAACAGCAGGATTCTGGCCAGAACTCCAGTCAATGGAATCATACAGCAGTTCTCCCTCTGTGGTTTCCGGGAAGCCTCAAAGCCACTGTTTTCTAGTCTCCCCAGCAATAGACAGCTCCATCCCTCTTCCAATATTTCCACCCAAATGCAATTTCAGCAGATCTTCTTTTGTGATTGTTGACAGATGTCCCCTCTTCCTTAGTGCAAGACATTTCCAATCTCTAAACCCCTCCCTAGTAAAGTGAACATTAGGCAGTGCTAACTTATGATCTCACAACCAGGACTGGACATTTACATCTCTCTCCACCCCCAAGTCCAGCCTCTCTCTAAGGATTGGGTCAGGAGTCCAAAACAGAAATATTGCAACTCTCATTTGAAATTCCCATTTTTGTTTACATGTCAACTTCTTCCAAAAAGTACCTATATGGCACCTATAGTTCATGGAATTTATTATCACTAATAAATTCCATGAAATATATATATATTCTGCTTCAGCTAAAGATGGGGGATTTTATCAAATGACAGCCGTGTGTGCACCATATTGCACAGGCTTGAAGCAATTTTTTATGGTTTATACAAAAAGCATAATAGTTATGAACATGCAATGTACTCTCCAGATACTTCATTGTACACTCCATCAGCTCACCAATTTTAAGGCATATTTACGGGGGCAGACAGAAATAGAATTCAGTTGATAACACGATTTCCTAAAATATCATGTGGATAACCAGCTCATTACATGCTTTCAAATGACCCATGAATGGACGCAGTGTGATTTATTGTTGCTGAGAAAATCACTAGTTATGATAGTCTATTAAAACGAATGGTAAATCTTCACATGTATGTACATCTTAGCTCTCATTGCTCCAGGCCAGTTTCATTTCTTGGAAAGCATGTGACCAGAGTCTCCTGGACTGAATGTTTTTTTGAGGCTGGGGAAAAACCATTAGCCTCTTTGTTGTTTGAAAATTGGTGGGATGAGGAGCTCCTTATCATACAGCAGACAATTCACCTCTGCCCTGTGATACCGTAAGGCCATGCTGACATCTGACACATTGTCCTGTTATCTGAAGTTGACCACGATTTTGAGCCAAAACCTTCTATTATATTGGTACGTTTCCCCACCCAGGAATGAGTCACTTTATTGCAGTTTTTTAAAAACTGGTATGCATGAGCCTGAAAGGGATCGCCTTTCCAGATCAGGAGGCCAACAGGCCTGCATTGGGGAAGTCATGTCTGAATTCTGCCCAACAACAAGCAACACCGTCTGCCTTGGGCCTAAATGAAATGTACATATGACTCCCGGAAACAAAGTGGCCTTTTCTTTTCAATTGTTGCCAGAATTTTGCATGTGAAACATAATATATATTTAATACATTGCATCTTGTCAACCCACACCACGTCTTTTCCCTATATCTTTATTTTATCAGAGGAACATGTGTCTCATGTCTTGCGTTGAAAAACACAGAAGCAAAGCCATTTTAGTTTCAGTGTTTAAAATCCCTGCTTTTCATGTAGAAGACGCCTTTGATTTTCTTCTGCAAATGCCAACTAAAGGCTGCTTTTCAGTTCAACCTTTCCTTTTGTACTGAAAGAGAGGCCTTTTGATTTCCAATTTTTGGCCATTGACAAAGCTCTTCTTTGTGTTACTTGCAGAAACACACAAAGTCTGCATTAATAGGCCCAGTTTTAGTGTTGAAGTTTTGAAGGCTGGCAGGTCATTTTTCCAGTGGGCCTTTCAGTTATGTTTGTTTGGGCCTATGATTAAACCCCACGTGTCCCCCCGGTTCTTCCATGATTCTATCTTGGGGACTAGCAGGGGAGAGTGTTTTTATTTTAAGTCCTTTTTTCTTTTCCTTTTTATATTATTTCTCTTTGTTGGAGCCTATCTGGCTCAATTCCGTTCCTATAGGAGTGGGCACTCCGGCCTCCACTTCCATCTTTTTGGTTGGGGGTTGCAGAACGGATCCCCCTTCTTCTCCTTCCATGGGGAGTTGGTGTTCTGGTCTCTACCTATGTCTTTGTGTTGGGGATGTAGAATGGAGCCCCCTTCCTTCCTTCCTTCTTCCCGGAGTCCTCCCCGGACTCCCCTCCTGCCCCAGGCAGGAAGTGAATGAAGTTAGATATCTAGCAATAGAAAGAAAAGAAAGGTTCAGTACTTTTTATACAACATATTTCTCCAGAAGATAAAGCATTGCATTTGAGAGAAAAAATTACATAGAAATAGATATAAAATTTCAGAACATCAATATACATTTTCCAAAGAATGTTAATTAACTACTCACCAGTCTCCATACAGGGTGTCCACCTTTTCCTTTCAATCTTCTGCTAGACTTTCAGTTGGCTCCTCAATCAGTTGTAAAGATTTTTGGGGATGACACCTTTTCAACTGATTGATGTGGTACCATTTTTCTTAAGTCTGTTTACCTTTTGAGATGCGGATCTCGTAGGCAACAGGTGATATTTTATCAACAAATTCAACAAATTCAAAGGAACCATGCAAAGACAGGAGACATTTCCACTCCTTGGTCTGATTCCTTTGAAAATTGAACAGGTAAACCTTTTCACCTACCTTGTACTTCTTCTTGGTGGTCTTTAGGTCATAATATATCTTCACCCCTGCAGCCGAATTTTCAAATCTTGTGCTGAGCATCAGCAAAATCATGCCGAAGGTGCTTCCTTAAATGTTCAATGTACTGATGAGTAGTGGACTCATTTATCAGGGACTGCTCCTGAGTTCTGTAGAGCTAACACCATTTTCCATCCGCTAATGAGCTGAAATGGAGTCATTTTAGTTTTTAAAAAAATGGTGTACACATAATGGCCATCAGGGCAAGCAGTAATCAGATGTCCCAGCTGGGTCCAGAGTCTGCCACAAACTTTTTTAAGATGCTCAAAATTGCCTTGTATCTCTCACCCTCCACCCACTTGGGGCTAAGCGGTAGGCAATGTGCAGTTTTCTTTTTACCCTGAGAATCTACCACATCTTTGCCATCACGTCAGTGGTAAAATGACTTCCTCGATCCTGCTCAATCCTTTGCAGGAGGTCGAAACAAAATGTGGTTGACCATTAGTGCGCTAGCTGTCTCCACCTTTCAATTTGAGGCTGGAAGACACTCTACCGACTTGGTGAACAAGCACGTTACAGTGAACATGTACTTGTTTCTACTAGAGGAGCAAATCACTGGCCCGATGAAATCAACTTGCAAATCTGACCAAGGCAGTGTTATTCCCCTTATGTGTAGAGGAGCTCTGTGTGTGAGTGAACTGGGTTGAAATTGAGCACACACTAGACATCACTATAGGTAAATGTTGAGGTCCTAGCCCATGTGTGGCCAGTAGGCAACCTTGTGCAAGATTTCTAATGTCGTTTGAAACCCCCTATAACCATCAGTGGTCCTGTCATGGGCCTGATTCAACATCAGGATTCGGAATCAGGTAGGTACCACCCACTGGTCACAGCCAGATACGGTTCTCTGTATCCAACAAACCGTCTTGGATCTGGAACATCTTGGAAAACTTCATCAACACCCAAAGATCCTCTTTACCAACATAATCCGACTGTGTTAGCGGAAAACACACAGGGTCTTCAACATGTCAATAGAATTTTCCAATAATCGGGTTTCTTTTTACTGTGAAGTGAACAAATCTGCTTCTGGGGTATCTTTACTCCACTTGGCAGTTGAAAGAGCCACTATTTACATGAGTTTGTGAACTGACTGTGTCAGTGGCAACTTGGATTTCACCCACAAGGATTCTGTTTCTATGAAATTCCACTGCAGACATCTGGTTTCAGCCAGCTGGTCTACCAGGTCATTATGAGTCTTATCTGGCCCCTCTCTTTTGGAATGACCTTTTATCTTCTTCCAATAGAGGGTCATCTCATTGGAGGCCACCAGATTATCAATTGACTGGATCAGTTTGGCATGGTTTAAGGGTTTATTGTTGGCACAACGCATGCCTCGATTCTTCTGGGGAAGTTAAGTGTTCCTCCATTTTGTTGTTGGTCATTAAACTTTCATCCTCAAGACAGTTTTCTTGAGCACAATCATACAAGACCGCCAATCCTTGAGCTAGAATTCTGTTAGTTTTCAAATATTGTCTGTGTTGGTGAGGAGTATCAGTAAATGTGTGCTCTCCTCTGGATGAATAGGTGGCAATTGCTTAATGCCCACACTGTTACCAGAAGTGCCTTCTCACAGTCATTGAATGTTTCTGCCACAGATGGCTTTGTTGACTCTGTCGTGCTTTTGGCACAACACCCCTGTTAGGAAAGTATCTGGGAACCCTGTCTCCAAGAAGAACTCCTTGTTCTTTATGGGGTAAGTCAAACAAGGAGCCTGGGAAAGGCTTATTTTCACTTGTTCAACTGACTCAGATTGTTCCAAATGCCACTCCCACTTGACTCTGGCCTTTAATAGATGGGCCAAAAGTCAAGTGACCTCTGCATAGTCTTCAATGAACTTTCGACCATAATTAGTGAGTCCAAGAAAGCTTCATTATTCTCGCATAGTAGGGTCTTTCAATTTCATTAAGGCTTGTTGGTCTCACAGTCATCAGCAAGAAGGATCCTTTCCTCGACCATCTTAAACCTGGAAAGACTTTGGCCTGGGCAATTTCAATGGTATCTTCCAATTGGGTAGGAGGCTCCAGGGATTCTAGGTAGTAGTTCTTGACTCTGAACACTACCTCCTCCCTCTTTATCTCACAGGTCACCTCTTCCCCCCCATTTCTAGTAAAAGTATTTTCTAGAGGAATACCTTCGTTTGGGATTGGTCCCATGATTTCATTATCTAAATCAATAGAATAATGTTGGGCATCAACCGCCATTCAAATAAAGGTGTCTGCGCCTAAAAGTGATACTTTGAGTGTCACTGTTATCCACCAATATTAGAATGGTGTATTCTAGGTCTACTAGAGGTTGCAGCATTAAATACAAACCTTGTTATTGGAGGTGGGAATTTAAATTTATATAAGCGTACTGATGTTTGAGGTTCTGTCTTTGCTTAATTGTGAGGGGAATAGTGAATTGTTGCACCTGTCCTGGGGTTGTGGCCTCTTATTGCACTTGAACTTGAACAGCATAAGGCAGGATTTGTGCTGATCGGAATGCTTTTTCAGTGTTGTCAAACCCCATGGTGTTATGCCTCAGTGGTGTCAAGGCTTTATCATTAATTAGGTCCAAAATTATTGCGAATCGGTTGAGAATGTCACCGCCCAAATAAAAGGTGGAAGAGACATCTCTCACGACCCAACAATTATATCTAGGCTTTTGTTGCCAATGGACATTTTTAGCATGCCATTAGTTTCCAGAATTACTTCCCATTTGTCAATCAATTTAAATGTGAGAATGGTCTGATCTTCGGAGAGATTCCAGAATAATCTTTCGACGATGAAGCTCCTTCTATTAACAGGCATATTCTGGCGAGCTTAGGTGTTGTAAACGGGGCAACCCCACCCCAGCCCCCTATGCGATTTAGAGTGAGGCAAGATGCATTCAAAGCACTCTGATGGGCCTGGGGTAGAGGGAGAAGTGAGAGGACCACCTCCCTGTATAAAAGGACCCCACTCCAATATAACCAGATATAGTCTATCCATATAGTACAGCATAGGATGCAAGCAGCATTGCTATTATGTGTAGAAATTAGTAACCATAGGTAGAAGGGAAGCCCTGCATGGTGAATCCAGCATTTGCATGCATTAGGGCCAAATTGTGAGACAAGGGAAATCTCCAGCCATGCCCGAGCTCCCATGAGGACAGCCTACACCCCAAACGCCACAATGCCTACTCATTGTTCTAACAGTGTTGCAAAGATGCTCGAGAGGAATGTATCCTACAAGGCCGTGATCACAGAGTGGCGCCTGGTGTGCATGTTATCTCATACTGGCCAAAGCATGGCCTGACCCATCCCTAGGCGACCATGAGTTATAGCCCATATAACTGACTAAAACTTAAGACACCTGAATTCCATGACACCAGGGGCCCTTTGACCAGCAAACCCAAAGTGACAATTGTGTGATTTGTATTGCAAGGTGCTGAGGGGGATACATTATAGCTCAAAATGAGGGTGGATACCTTGGAGCCGGATGGCATGGAAGGGAGTTAGTACAATGTGTGTGTGAAGGTTGGAGTGCCCCAGAATCTCCTTTGTGCCGTCTGAAGACCTGCCAAGTGCACAGTATGAGTGATAAAGTTGTCATATGGTAGGAGTATAATTAATTTGTTCTTCGACTTGAGAAGAAGATGATCACTACAACACCCATGTGATGGAAGAAGGACGGATTGGGCTGGAACCAACGGCATGGCATCTCTTAAGGAGAAGTTCGATCATGTATAGGCACACACCAATCAGCCGCACGGTTGTATTCTCCATGGTGTGAGCATTCAGGGGCTTGCCTGCACAGTCTCCTCCCTCTCATTTATCTAAATAGAGAAAAACAACTATTTCTCATTTTTCTTAATGTCCATCAGACTTTAGTTGGTTCTTCATTGTCTGGTTTCAGGGGACTCAATGTATCTACTCACTTTGGACTGATGTAAAATTTCAATGTATCCCCTTCCTGTGTGGAACCCCACTTACAACAGGATGTAAGGTTAATTTTCAAGAATGGAGAAGGGTTCCCATCACCAGTTTGTTCTCCTACAGAGATGACAGTGATGTCTGGGACTTGGTTATTCTTGAAATGGAAGGCTACTTTCTCAGACCGTCGATCAATTAAATGGCAGGTACCATTAATGCTTACATAATTGGTATTCTCTTTATTGAGGCTCAGTTTGCCAAAAGCCTTCTACAACAGGTTAAAGATTGAGCATTAGAAAAATTGAGCAAGCCTCTCCCCTCACCCATCAAAGATGACTATTTGTGGTGAACGTCTGTTTGAATAAGGCATGCCCTCTACCCGACTACTGGTGACCAGGAGCCCGCTCAAGGAGGTGGCAGGCTCTACAAGTTCTTTGAGTCACCCTGCTTGGATTGGAAGGCCAGAGAGACCACACACCTTATCCCAGGAAATCCTGGGTCTGGTACCCCAGCAACCATGATGCCAAGGATCAACTCTGGTCTCTGTTTCCAACCTCCATCTGCTATTTGAGCTGACTGGTCCATGTGCAAATCATTTCAAGCTGTGCAGGACACCTAAAGCTGACTTTTTCACTGTATGCAGTTCAAAGTTCGATCCATCGTGAGGACAATGCGTCCCACCAGAAGCAATCATCTCACACGCAGATGCCGCCTTTAGCCAGCAGAGCCAATCATCTTGCCCTTCTCAAACACAGACTTGACCCACTGGAAGCCATTGATTCTGTCCATCTGAAATGCCAGCATGACGCATTGGGAAGCCTCACTCGATACATTTTAAAACCGTCTTAAATTGCAGAAAAGCACCTAGAAGCTTGATTTGATGCTGCAGAGACCCACGAACCAGCCTATAAGATATTTACAGTGGGCTTTGTTCCCAAGGCCAGATTTTTGAAGCCGCAATGACATTTAAGACCCCACTACAGACCTTTTTAAGATGTCTTGAAAATGTGCTGCAAAAACAGTTTTGCTGGCTTTCTTTTTCGTCAAGCCCAGAGTGGTTTCCACTTTTATTGCAAAGTCTGCATATTTCTCATCTTCCTTTGCAGGGGTGGGTTATTGTGTTTCTATTTGTCTCGAGAGGATAGCTCAGGGGCAACGCACTCGCCTTGAAAACAAGATGGCACAAAGCAACACAGGTTCGATTCCCGGGTCTGTGTTTAGAAACCTCTGGGTATTAAGCGCGTTATGAATAACCTATCATACTTGTATTTTTAGTATAATCAAAGTGTCCTATTTCTTTAAAACACATGAATGAACATTTCCTTTATTGTGGAACCGCAGCACAATCGTTGTTTTGGATGCGTTATTGCTGGTTCAGATCCCCCGTGAAGTGTATGGCCTGCCCTCAGCCCACTTTACCAGTAGAGGCAAAGTATGTATATATATATATATATATCAGGTTTTGCTTGTTTCACCTTGAGATCAGTTCTGATTTATTTCTTTAATAGTGTGGGTCTGAATAGGAACTTCGAAAACACTACTCATACCTGTACTCCTGCAAAGCGCTAGTAATTTTGGTATGCAGTGATAAAATCGCAGCATAAATGTCGCCCGTACAAAAAATTGCGCTAAAATGCTGTGGTTTGACCCGTTAAAGGTGTACCCCATTACACCATTTAAGAGGAGTGGGGGTTGCGGGGGTGTCCCCTGCTCCCCTTAAATGGTATAATGGGTCTGGGGGTTGCAGGGATATCTTTTTAAAACATGGAACCGTAATTTCATCACAACTACACCAGGCCTACACCAGCATTGTTGGTAGGGAGCAATCCTACGGTTTAATTTGAATGGGCAATGACTGCAAGTTTTGAAAAAGCAACCTTGTCCTAAAGGGATGAACTACGGGTTGGTTGTGCACCATTCATCAACTATGTAGCCGAGGCGATCTCTTATTTCAGAGCACTGGGGATTTTATGTGGAATACTGCACTCTACTTGACATGAGATTGTATTTAGGTCACACCATTTAAAGCTTTTTTTCACCACGAAGTAATTGCAGCAATTTTAAGTAGTATGCATTGCACACCATCTAAACAGATAGCAAAATGAAATCAGGCGAGGCCTCCCGGGGGCATCAACCACTTCAGCGATCGCCACCCCGTACCAATTGTTAATCGTCACGCTTGTCACCGTGTCAGTGTGCTTTGTCTCACTGACAGCAGCTTCTGTGTGGAGGAGGTAATTTCTCCAAGAAATGCTGATAATGAGTTCTCGGTTTTAAACAATGTATCTAAATTACAGGAGACAGTCAGGAGATGGTGCAATAGAATGCTCTGATTAATCCGTTCTGAGCACTTGAGGCTCTTGTCAGGGGTAGGCCACGAAATTCAGAACAACAGTCGCTGGAGCAAGGGAAATCATTTTTTTGTTTGTTTTTGTTTAAATGAAAGAATGATAGAACAATACAATCCAGAACAAGTGAAAGACCATTGTCTGGCAGTCCGTTTTCAAGTTTATAAGCCACAGAAGGTTGATGGTTGAGCATATAAATATATGTTAAAGATTAAAGAGTCCTGCATCAGAAGACACAATGCCACCAAAGGGAAAGTAACCCTGGTGATACGTACTTTTCTTGTTTCTGTCGAAACCAAAAGATGTACAGGCGGTCAACAGTCTGTCTATTTCCTTTCAGTATTTCTACCCCCTCCCGCCCCATGCTGTTAAGAAATGTGAACACTTTCTTTCATCTAAATTGAATACACCCATGCCACAAAGGCCAGGCAAATGGGGTGGCTAGACAAACTGATGTTAGGCCGAATGTATGGGTTTTAGAATTTTCGATGCAGTTATGAAAGATTGCAGCACCACCTCCTACCACTGCCCCGGTCTACACTGCCTCTCAGAAGAACATTCTCAGAAGAACATTATGGGGAAACAGGCTTATTGGCAAGTGGGTGATCTGAGTCCTATTTTACAGTCAAAGCAAACTACCCTCTCTGGAAGGCAAGACAACATTCACAACATTCATAGACAACAATCCACACACATAGTAAGTAGGTAGTATTAATAGAAATTACACGTTCTTTATGAATATATAATACTATTGTGAATATTTGCAGGCATTGACATGCCCACAATGTAGGGTTACCAGATTTTCAAGACAAAAACCCGGGACAGCCAACAACATAAAAGAAGGGTTCCCCCTGCCCCTGTAACCGGGATGCCACCCCCCCACACCCCATTCCCATAGTCATACATACAAATTGAGCAGATTCGAGTTTTGATAAAAGCATGTAAGTACCAAGCATGATAGTTATTGAATTGTGTATTTTAATGTTATATTGGTATTTAGTGTCAACATGTTGAGCATCTCAACTATAACACACTAAAAAACACGTAAATATTAATAACAACGGTGCTTTTGATCTGTTTGGCAATGTATATCTTGCTATGTACTTTCCTCTCAGCCTGTCTCTGTGGTGCAAGCAGCAAATGAATACGGCTTCTACCTGGAACCATGGGGAATCGAACACATCCTGAAATGACAACATTCTTAACATCTTATACTGTTTATAGGGTTGATATTTGTTTGTATAAAAATTAAAACATTTTAAAAACGAGACTGTTACTCCCCCCTTGCCCAAAACCGAGACAGGGATTTTAAAAGATAACACTCGAGACAGTGGGACAGAGATTTCTGTATATTGTTTCCTTTCGTTGGACACTGAACAGCTTCAGTGACATGCATAACAAACCTGGCCTGAATTCCCATGAATCGTGTTGAAGTGGCCAAAGAATGTCTATACCTTAGGAGATCCTACAAAACGTTCTGCTCTGATGTGTGCAGCTATTGTCTCGTTCTACTGCACTGCATCTTCCTTTCTGTCAAGGTGTTCTTTCACAATTGAAAGTGGATTTGTATAGTTTGCGGCAGGGGTTTCTCATAAATAATTGTCCTGTTCTCCTTCATCATTGTCTCCTCATGAATAAAATAGTTGTACATAGAGTAGGGGACACGTATTTATTTTCCTTTGAGTATAGCAAGTTAGACTTTACTGAGTAATTCGACTTTTGTATTTCCATCTGGAAATATTGTTTGATCGTGTGATAGCGATGTAAAGCAGCCCTTAGCAGACCATATTCGTTTACATGTAGTATTGAAGAACCCCCACTAGTCTAGAAAGACTTTTCAATTTCAGAGGCAGTCTCCGAATAGAAGTTGTCTATTTACATTTTCTTTACAAAACTGTATGATTCTTGCATGTTCCTCAGATTATCCTTTTCAGCTACAGCACACAGGGGAAGGATGTGTCTTCTGTCAGCAGGGCCACCATTCAATCGTGTGATATGTCTTCTTTGTCGGTGCAAAGGTATGCTCTTAAGAACATCAGCTGTTTCAAATGCTCTGTAATCAATGGGCAATGATGTCTTTTTCTTCCAAACAAACACGTTATAATTTGAAAACAGTGAATACTAGGAAGGTCCCTGGTTGCATTATCTGAGGTGGATTCCTTCTGACATTCTAGCCTTCCAGCACATCATCCCTTTTTTACAGCACATAGTGAACCACTATTTGCATTGCAACACAAGAAATATGATTGGAAAATGGTTAGCACTTATTGTTTGTAGAGCTGCGGTTCTTCTTCATTCGTGTACTCGTTTGTTAATAGTTGGTTTATATTTGGTATCATGCCATTGCATTAGCACACGATATGTAAGTTTACATAGCACTGTCCATAGGAACACGTGGAAGAATGTTTTCCACTGCAGCTTTTGAAATCAAACCTGAAAGCTCATCAGATTTGAAAAAGTTAAGGTTTGGCCAAATCAATGCAGATATGCAAAATATGGAAGTCATTCATGATTTAGTTATTATTTCTACATGATATGGAAGAAATTAATTATTTAATCATCATTTCTACAAATGTGTTTAAATATGTGTTTTTGCAAAGGGTATTCTGAAGATGCAAAAGAATAAACACAAACGTCTGGAAAAAACATCGTAACATTGCTTCAATTTCCGTGATTTTTGGCATAGACCTAGACCTGCGGTGGTGCTGTTGAACACTATAAAGTTTCAAAATATATTCATTTTTCAGTCATGCGCATAGCGTGTAAAACAACTGCTCATGGAAATGGAGGAGGTATGCAAACCCACAAGTCTACTTAGCATCCAGTTTTATTTCGGCAAGCAGATAATACATGGAAAACACACATATGGTAATAACATCGGAATCATTTTCATTTTCATTTAGGCTTGCACAAAGTCTGTAAAAACGAACTATCATGAATGCCAAAAGAAATGTATAGTGCAACAAACATTGGTAGAAATCAACCACACACACACACACACACACACACACCCAACACACACAGACAGACCATGTTATTATGGTCCCCTCAGATTTCGGCATGCAAACAATTAGCGGGAAACACTCAAGCATATATGAAAACAGAAGGGGGAACTATAACAACCACGCACAAAAACACACACACACAAACACACACACACACACACACACACACGCACACACACAGAATGCCACATGCAGAAATGTTACAATTTTGGCATGTCCAAAATATGTGGAAAACACACAAACACACCAAAGTAAAAAAAAAAAAAAGGAAAAACTGGTGATGCTTACTTTTATTCTTTTTGTTTGTATACAGGTGGTGCCGATTTGATTTCAGCATTCTTTGGTCTTCCTTGGCTACAGAAAAGAAATGTGAACACTTTCCTTCACCCAAATCGAATGCACTTAGTTCATACACTGACTGAAATGATGTGGTATATGCCACAGAGGACAGGCACATGGGGTGGCTAGACAAACATGTTTTTTTTTAACAATTTTCAACGCTGTGACAATTGCAGTGCAATAAAACCAGATCCAGAAACCACACACTATATTGATTCCGTCCAGGATATACACACTGCACATGCTATTATGGATCATTCAAAATCTGCACACACAACGTAAAGAAAACACACAGACAAGAGAGCATAGAACAGCTAAAACATGAACACATGGGTTAATATAACAACCATAGCAGGACATCACACATAGAAAAATTAGTATGGGCACAAAGCACGGAAAATAAACAAACATGTACATAACTAGAAGCAGAAAACTTTAATGAGCATGCATTGTTTAAATGTTATTTTTAGTTTAAAACCATATGAAGTGCAAATAGTGACTTGTGTGTTGTACAAACGTTTCAATATACTTAGGCCCCAGGCTCAAATCATATGAGTAGATTGTCCTTGGACTTACATCTATACATAAACATAAAAAAACACTCCCATATACATCAGAATATACATTTAGCCCAAAGTGACAGATTATACATTCAGTTTTTTTATCCAGTTAAAGAAAAAGTTGATTCCTGTACAACACTTACTTAGTCACAACACCATTTCTATAGTGCTACCAATCTACAGGCCTCATCACACTTAGCAATTTATGGACTCTCCAATTTCCTAACACATACTTAAAAGAATTTCCTAAACAAATATTACCTAAAACACTTATGTGTCCTATTATACTTACCGCTAGAGTGCATGTGAAACACTTGTGTATAGGCGTGTTATAAATACCATACCATATCATATCATACCATATCATATCATATCATATCATGTGTTCTAACAGTTCCCAATTTGCCTTATTGCAACATCCTCTAAAGTGCATGAGTGCTACCCACTGTTTATTAAAAAGGCATTCACATATCAGCTCTTCCCCAACATGTGTCATTCCTTTTTTTATTGAATCAATCATGGAACGTCTTCAGTGGCAACCAACCCTAGTTCTTGGCTGTAACAGGAGGCCTAGCAACATCAGTTTATAGCTTCACTTCTTTACATAACATTAATTGTTCCTATCCACACCTTGTTTTGAAACCTATTTCCTTTCACTATCAATATAGCAATATATTCTGCACCGCATAATGGTGTCCCATTCTTGACCCTTCAAATTTCTCAAATAACCAATCGGCACCTTTACGCAATGACCAAGATATTTATGTGGCTCATTGATCGGTCCAGAGACGTCTGCGGACACTGAATCAGGCGGTGAGCCCATGGACCAGACGGGAATATAATACATTTTTGTACCTACTTTTTGGGTATTTATAAAAAATCTGCTAGACAGATTTACACAACTTTGTGAAGGCACCCTTTCAGCACCAGGGACCTGCTACTCACACAAGTTTGGTGCAAATACATTCAGCGGATCTGGCTGTAGCTGCAAGCAACATTTTTGTCCCATTCAAGTCTATCCAGATTTTCCAAATTTTGCGAACCCCCCCTACAACTTTTCCCCCTAGATGAGACCTCAAGGAACACGGCAATAAAATTCAAAGCCTGTATATATAATTGTTTTGCCAAGTTTCATTTGGATTTGTTGAGTGGCGCCAAAGTTATAAGCTGCCCAAAAACTGCTTGTTCAAATTCTGCCCTTCTAAACCCATTGACAAAATTGAACTTGCAATGGTATGAAGGCCTTCTTCAGATGACTAAGATAATGGAATTCTTTCATCACATTAACTTGTCAATAATTGGGACACGAAGAAAGCCAGAAAACAAAACTCTAACTGGACTCCGGACATTGGCCTCATCCTAAAAAACCTGACCCCTCCAGAAAGGAGGGCTATGCAACTACTGAACAGCAATACGAGTATTACAATCTAACCAGCACACAAAGGAGGAGCAGTTGTCATAATGAACAACTATGAGTATGTGCACAAGTCATACAGGGCACATTCTGACACAATATATTACAAAAAACCTACATGAAGACACAACTAAACAATATAAAAAAAGCGAAGCAAGATCAGTAAGAAACTCCGGAATAGTTTTACACATTCAGAGCCTAGTTCCAGATAACCAAATACCTGACACTTTCTGCATGCTTTGCTCAAATACACAGAGAAAAGCACCCTTGCCGCCTAAGCATCGTGACTGAGAATATCTCTGGCTGGGTGATAGAAGGCCCTTCACAAGGGACACATTGCTGGAAGCCATGGATGTGGAGTCACTCTACACAAATATTCCCCCCATCAATGGCACTGAGGCATGTAAAAATGCCCATGGCAATCATAACCCACTTGCTGACAATAAAGGCAAGTGCATAGATTCATCATGACCCGCAACTATTTCACATTTGGTAATGATACTTATCTCCACACAATGGGGATGGGTATTGGGTACTCGAATGGTGCCACAATATGCACATGTATTCATTGCACAATTAGAGCAGGATTTCCTTGGCACCTGCAACTGCATACCTTTGAGATACACACCCTACATCAATGATATCCTCCAAATTTGGACTACTGGGGAACAGGACCTAAACTCACACAGAAGATTTAATGAATCCCATTCAACCACCAAACTCAAACTCTTTTGCCCGCCTTAAAAAACATTTACTCGATACCACCATAACAATAAAAGATGACCAGCTACAGGCCACAGTATATAACAAACCAACTGACCAGGCCAGCTGTTTGAAGAGTGACAGCTTCCACCTAGTTTAGCCAAAACATGCTACAATTTTCAGCCAATCATTAAGATACAATCGAAAATGTACTTGGACACAATGGACCAGGATAAAAACATACAAACCTTGAGATCAGACTTCATAAACCTTGGATACAAACACAGAAATGTGAACATCCAGATGCACAGGGAAACATGGATCCCCAGAGCAACCTCTTTAAATACAGAGTGAAAGAGGCGCAAACATGTGTGCCACTGGTAGTCACATACAATCCAAGATTCCTAAGGAACTGTAACCCATTCTGCAACCAGATGAACGTCTTAGAGAGGTTTTCCCTGAGATGCCCCTCCTGGCCCCTTCTGGATTTAGACAGTCATTCGGAAGGGAATGATCCTAAGAAGAAAACTAAACACAAATCGCACCGACTATTGAATCATGTCTTGCAGAAACAGAAGATGTCTAACCTTCCCACATATAAACATTCGGACACAACAAGATACCTCACATTGGGCATGGCTACAACATTATGGGGTATTTCACCTGTGTATAAAGCAATATTGTTTACTTGATTATGTGCATGAGATGCCCCGGGCAAGGCTACTATTTTGGGGAAACTTGTCAACCTCTACATAAACGCATGAACCCCCATTGTCACAGCACCAAGCGATGCACAAACGAGAGTCCAGTGGTGAGCATTTTGCAGATTATAATCATACCCTTGATAGTCTAGGAACTGCTCTACTTCGGGATAATTTCAAGGCAGGAAAAGCCACAAAGACCATGAATTCAAATGCATGCCCATTTTGAATACACATTCAGGGGGCGTGAACAGACATCACAGCTTCATAAGCCACTATCCCAACTAACAGACTCGTATTTCTTTCACACATACAGATGCAGGGATCACAGCACTCAGTCCTGATGTTTTCCATAATTCTTTCCAAAGTTGTTCACAGGCATCTAACTTACACTGATCCAGCCCAACAGCCTCTCCAAGGCAATGAATCTTTGCCAGACTCCCTCCAACACAGCCCATATGCCCCCAAAATGCCACAGCTCAAATGATCCCCAGAGACTTGTTGGGGCCTCTGTCTCAAGTTCACTCTTTCCTCATGATTGTGATGTAACACATCTTGATATGGTATTTGACACAAACGTACCACAATGTGCTCCAGGTGTCATAGGCCTAACACATAACTAGTTGCATGCCCATTTTCTTGGCCTTCAAGAGGCACAAGCTTGATATGTGGATGGCTGTGCCACCAATGAACTTGCAAAGGGCCTGGCCTGACATACCCAATTTAAACTGGACTACACCTACCATGACTGACCCTAATCCATCCCTTCCTGCCTTCCTAGGAACACTGTAAAAGGGTGGGTTGTGTTTCCCCTTTTATTTCCCTATTCTCTCCAGTTACACTGAAAACTGCACTACTTCACACAGTACCATTTGGAAGACTGCAATGTGTGGAGAGTTCAACATCTAATGCATGGCTCTCTGAGTAAAACGACAAATCGGGTACACAGACAGGCACAGATAATGGGGCTATTTCCAAGAGGTGCAATTTAAGTTATAATGCTGTAATGCTTTTCAATGGATTCATTCCATCTTGCATGAGGATGTGGTTATATACCACAAAAGCTTATACATAAGCAAAATAAACAACTTTATAGGCCTAATCAAGGTAAAGACTCATTTTAATTTTGATCATCATTCGCTCTATATAAAGGAAAGAGTTTTAAAATAAACAATATATGATCATGTTATGACAGTAAAATTGTGTATTTGTTTTGGGCCTGTCAATGCAGTGTTACAAGAATAATAAACATTTTCTTTTTACCCAACCATCTAAGGTTGTTTAATATAATCTTTACCCTTAGAGGGAAAAATAAATTCTCACTAAAGAAGAAAAAACACCCATACCTTTTTTAAAAAAGATAGAAATATATGTCTGATGTATTTGTTCTATCAATTATTTAAAAGTAATAACGCCATTATTTCTTGCTCACCTTTTGTAAGCATAATATGGGGAATATCGAGGTGGTGGAAAACTAGATGTACATACAAACACCTTTGTTGTTCCATTTGTATATCTTATTAATAAATCTACAAACTGTGAATGTTTACCTCATAGAATAAAATATATATATATATATATATATATATATATATATATCATAGTAACCAAAAGCATGAAATTATTATTTTAGAAAATGCTTTTCGATTAGATAAGTAATACATATGTAAGTAATACATATGTATATGGTCTGAATGAATGTATTCAGTAGAAACCAGAATACATCAAATGCAGAATCATAATTAACCCTTTATAAGGAAAGCCTGACAAATGTGCCATAGGTTGTACACAATATTTAAAGTCATCTGAACATTGCACAATTATGTCTGACAATTGTATTTAAGAGGATTCATACTAGCACAAAAAATAATAAGTATGTAAAAACATATTGTACATTGCATACACAAATATACACAATGGGCCGCATTACGAGTTTGGAGCTGGTTTTGCCTGTTTTACCGGCAAGGCTACCTCCATACCGGCATGAAAATCCGGCACCCACAAATAGGCAATTACCGGGGTATTCTGGCCCCACCAGACCCGGTAATTGCCCTTTCATGGGTGCTGGTGCCAGTATATCCCGATTTCCATTTCAGCCGAGGGGGCTCAATGGGAATGGGAATGCCTGTAGCAGCGGCACCGCTCATATCGGTGGCGGTGCTACAGGCTTGCTGTGTTCACGGGTGCCTTTCATTCTGCCATGGCAGACCTGGCGGAACGAAAGGCACGCGCGAGCACAACTTGGAGTTTGCCGGTCCGGTAACAATGGTACCGGCAAGCATACCGGTGCCATTGTTACCAGACCGGCAACCTCGTAATTACGAGGCTGGTGGCTTGTGGGATGTTTTAACCCACTAGGCTCCACCCTGCGACAACCCTGTGTGCAAGTGGCACCAGAATCAGCAAAATGGCCACAAAGCCCTATGCGCGCTAAACCTATGAAAATTGCATTTTGAAACCGGAAAAGATGGCCACTAATCTACTTTGCCTGTGTCAGTAGTGGAAGGCGACCTGTCACTGGGCTGCCTACCAAGGAAAATGGAAACTGCATGAAAGGCAGTGCTTTATTGCAAACAAACCCAGAAATTGCTCTGAAATCCTTTTTTTCTTGGTTCCTGAAAATACAAATTAATGGTTTAAAACATCAGAAAACATCCAACATCCTTGCTGGGTGTTACCCGTCACTTCATTTAAGGAATCAATATGAGCACACAATGCCAGGGAAAACAGAATCTATCATCCACATTAAAAAGTGTGCTTGCCTGTGAAAATCTGTCAAAATATTCGCGCAGTACCACCGGCCACCTGTATGACAGCTGTCAGTAATTGTATTAGAAGCTTAAACTTGTACAGTTAAAATCAAATGGTTGGAATTAAGTGACTTGCTATCAAAAGTAATATGGTTGCAACTATTTAATCTCTATGTTTTAAATAATGGAATTAGAGTTCTGTTAGCCTGTTTTAAAATTATAAGTTTATTTTATCAAAGAAAAACTTAACAACGTGATTTTTAAAGTCAGCCTAATGCAAGCCCAAAACTACAAAGCAAATTCCCCAGCTTGCCCCAACAAAAGGCACCTCTCCTGCTTCCCACCAAAAACCAGGAAATCACATTCAGGTGTCGATGAAGAGGGGAAGAGATTTGGGATGCTGCTCCTGGGAGAGACAAAGGACTTCCTTGGCTGAAAGGATATGCAGATTCCAAGCGTCAACAATAGCCCCTGCCAGAGGAAGAAGGCAGGGATTGCTCTTGAGCCACCAGAAAATCTGGACGCGGGAACAGACATTTTTGTTGATTCTTAAAGAACAGAAAGTATATTTTTTAAAAGGACTGACAAAGGACTGTGTGAATTTGTAAAAATTGTAAAATTACAGTATTGTTAATGTGATTTTTTTGGTGTACAGTTTAAAAGGACTCAGAACTCTGTGCGATGTTCTGAGAAGGCATAGGGAAAAATCTGGTTTTGTAGCAATTGTATTGATGTCAGAAGCATGAAACGTCTTTTGATTATGCCCAGATATCATGCTCACATATGTATAAAATTGTGGACAAATCAGACATTGTGGGCCCCGGACCAAAAGTGTGAAAAGTTGCCAAATCCAGACCCAAGCTCTCACAGCAACGGGGCTTGGATGAATACTTGCTCCACAAAATATGGGATCTAGATATCCTATTGAGATCAAGTTTGTAAAATTGTAAATATGAATTATATGAAAATTAGATTTCACGTGCAAAAACAAAGGGGAGGGTTTTCCTGCATCATAAACCAAATTGTCATGATGTCACTCTGTTTTCTTCTCAAATCAAGGAAGAGGAAAGACCCTAGCCAATAGAATACATAGGGGGTGCGCCTAGGATAATTCAGCATAAGCACCTCTTTGGTAAATACATAAATAGAAACAGCTGAGGGCTCACAAGGACACACACATTCACCCACCAACCGATTGCTGGCGGAGCACTTTGCAAGAGAAATCCATATTCCAGACTCCAGACTCAAGAAACTTGGAAAACAGAAAGGCCCATTTCCAAAGCTGAACCATTCTCAGCTCGGCCTGTAAAAAATCCAGAAACCAGATGTTACCCCAGACCTCTAAGGGGAACCAAAGAACAGCCTGGCTTTTCTGTAGCTGCTTTGCTGCTAAGAATTATTGCCAGAATCCAAAGATCCAACCCAGTAGAGCCGCACTGTGACCAGATAGCTGTGAACCAGAACCGGAGCCCGTGAGATCCAGTCCAGTCCCACCGTGCGGTGTCCAGAGCGCCATCTGATTGCAGACCAGAGCGCCTGGAGTCCAGTCCGGTGTGCCTAGAAGAATTCCTGTCCAAAAATCTTGACTGATCTGAATCCCTGACGGTTCTGTCCAAACATTGGTAGTGAGTATCCTTAGTATAGGACTGTCACTAGCATATGTATTGTCCATAAATCATCCCTATTCAAACCCATCCTCTCTTATACCCAGAATGCATTGTTAGAAATTCTTTTTATCCTGCCTGAACACTTTCTCTTATCCTATAGTCCTTTTGTAATAGTAGTGTTAAAGCCATCTTTGCGCTGATAAACATTTTCTGAAGAAAGGCGATAGTCTCGGCAGGCGAAACCAACCAGAAATATCCTGGGCTGGTGGCTGTGCTGTCATGTAGTTTGCATCTTCATAGTCTCCCCCTAGTGTAACAAAACCTTGTTTGTAATTTTAAAAGCGCATTCTTGTTTTGCAATTTTGCCTCTTTCTGAAAAAAAACACGACCTCCACATAAATCTCCATAATGTCTTCACTGTTTATGCTAGAAACGGAATTGAAGTGTCTACTTGAAGCTAAGATCCTAAGCTTTCTAATAAACCCAAAGTCGCATCTCAACTTTTACAGGGTAATTCATAGAATTTCGCACAAAAGTGGCGCACGTGGCTGGCGCACAGTGTCCCCGTGCGACACACTGCGCCAGCCGCATGCAATAAAAATCCATTTCATCGCACAGCATATTCATGGATTTTAGCCTCCAAAACCAGCAGTGGCGCAGAGTGGCACAGCGATTCTGCACCAGTGCCCGTTACGCCCCCAAGAACGCCCTCGTGCAAGGAAAAGCCATCAAAATCCCCAATTCATTGCAAATGTCTGCGCTAACCCTGGACCAGTTCACAGGGCTGCCAAACAGCAAATGCCAAGCGGGGAACGTCTATTTCAGGGGTTCGCGGGAAGTTTCACATGCTATTGTCCTGGGTACGTGTATATCATGGGTGCGCGTGAAGTAACACACGCGATTCCATCAGGGCACATGTATTTCAGGGGTGTGTGGGAAGTTCCACACGCGATTGTCCTGGGTACGTGTGTTCCAGGGATGCGCAGGAAGTTTCACACACGAATTCAGCAGGGTACGTGTATTTCAGGGCTGCGCAGGAAGTTCCACATGCGTTTGTCCTGGGTACGTGTATTCCAGGGGTGCGCGGGAAGTATCACATGCAAATTCAGCAGAGTACGTGTATTTCAGTGGTGCGCAGGAAGTGTCACACGCGATTCCATCAGGGCAAGTGTATTTCAGGGGTGCGCGTGAAGTTTCACACGCAAATTCAGCAGGGTACGTGTCTTTCAGGGGTGCACGGGAAGTTCCACACACGATCGTCCTGGGTACATGTATTACAGGGGTGCGCGGGAAGTATCACACGCAAATCCCACAGGTTACGTGTATTTCAGGGGTGCGCGGGGAGTACTACATGTGAATTGGCCATGTGGGTCCTCCCAGGTGTTCCCTCTACACCCTCAACGGCCCCTGCAGGCAGCCCACACCACAGGGGACTGCCCTGCACCCCTGCTCATGTCCCGCAGGTAGCCCATCCACCATGGGCATGCCCCCATCCCAGCCACATGTCACCTTGCACTACTGATCAACAACGCATGTCTCCCAGCACCCTCACCCCCCCAGCACTGTGGGGCACTTGCCAGCAGGCCCCCACCCATGTCCAACTCATGTCCCCCTGCACCCCCACCCCCCAGCATCCAGGGGCACCCTCCACCATGCCCCCACTCATGTCTCCCAGCACCCCCACCCCCAGCAGTGCAGGGGCACACTCCACCAGACCCCCACTCATGTCCAACTCATGTCCCCCTGCACCCCCACCCCCCAGCATCCAGGGGCACCCTCCACCATGCCCCCACTCATGTCTCCCAGCACCTCCACCCCCCAGCAGTGCAGGGCACCCTCCACCATGCCCCCACTCATGTCTCCCAGCACCCCCACCCCCCAGCACTGTGGGGTACCTGCCAGAAGGCCCCCACTCATGTCCAACTCATGTCCCCCTGCACCCCCACCCCCCAGCATCCAGGGGCACCCTCCACCATGCCCCCACTCATGTCTCCCAGCACCCCCACCCCCAAGCAGTGCAGGGGCACCCTCCACCAGGCCCCCACTCATGTCCAACTCATGTCCCCCTGCACCCCCACCCCCCAGCATCCATGGGCACCCTCCACCAGGCCCCCACTCATGTCCCCCTGCACCTCCACCCCCCAGCATCCAGGGGCACCCTCCACCATGCCCCCACTCATGTCTCCCAGAACCCCCACCCCCCAGTAGTGCAGGGGCACACTCCACCAGGCCCCCACTCATGTCCAACTCATGTCCCTCTGCACCCCCACCCCCCAGCATCCAGGGGCACCCTCCACCATGCCCCCACTCATGTCTCCCAGCACCTCCACCCCCCAGCACTGTCGGGCACCTGCCAGCAGGCCCCCACTCATGTCCAACTCATGTCCCCCTGCACCCCCACCCCCCAGCATCCAGGGGCACCCTCCACCATGCCCCCACTCATGTCTCCCAGCACCCCCAACCCCATAGTGCAGGGCACCCTCCACCATGCCCCCACTCATGACTCCCAGCACCACCACCCCTCAGCAGTACAGGGCACCCTCCACCATGCCCCCACTCATGTCTCCCAGCACCTCCACCCCCCAGCACTGTGGGGCACCTGCCAGCAGGCCCCCACTCATGTCCAACTCATGTCCCCCTGCACCCCCACCCCCAGCATCCAGGGGCACCCTCCACCATGCCCCCACTCATGTCTCCCAGCATCCCCACCCCCCCGTAGTGCAGGGCCCCCTCCACCATGCCCCCACTCATGTCTCCCAGCACCACCACCCCCCAGCAGTGCAGGGCACCCTCCACCATGCCCCCACTCATGTCTCCCAGCACCCCCACCCCCCAGCACTGTGGGGCACCCTCCACCAGGCCCCGACTCATGTCCCCCAGCCAACACGTCATCAGAATCTAGATCCCTGGCCCTTATGGGCTGCCTCCACATGCCAAACACCCACCCAAGTATTGCATCCACCCACTTAGAAATGCCAATTACATGATACAACCCCAATGGCAAGTATGTAAATGAACACATGTCCCTCAAATACACACAATGGGTGTCAGTAAATGTCAAAACATATATCATGACATGCATGAAACCAATGAGATGCTACTACACATTGAAGTTTGATGAAGAAAATGTATTAAAAGCAACATAAATAGAATCAAAAATAAACAAACAACAATGGGAATTTAAAATAAAAAGCAGCATGTCCGTAAAATAATGTAAAACCACAAATCATAATCCAAAGGAAAGGTGTCCAAAGTCACAGTTCAAAAAAGTAAATCCAAAGGAAAATCAAACCCGAAAACCATTGCTCCATGGGTAAATTCCAAATAAAAAAATAAAATCCAACAGTCAACTATATACAGCTTATCCAATCCAGGGTCCATGATCCCAACAGAAGAAATTAAACCTAATAATACTACCTAATTAAAAAAATATATACAAAAATGTGGTCCATTGTCCAAAAGGTCCAAAAAAAAAAGAAAAACCAAAGGAAACCTAACACTAACTACATAACTATTTACAAGGGCAGCGGGCTAGTCTGACGGCTCACTTTGGGATGTTCCGGGCCAGGGCATCATCGAGCTCCTGCTCAATGTCCCTGAGGCGGTCCTCCTCCATGGACCCGAGGGTCCGCAGAGCCGATGACATGTTCTCCTCCAACTCCCTGTAGATTGCCTCAAGGCACTCGGCCTGCCTCCGGGCCCTCCACATGGAGTTCTGCGCCCTGACCATCGTGAGCCGTGCCTCTTCCGCCCGCTGCCGCTCTGCATCTATGGCGTGGCCCAACTGCTGCCACACGAAAGACACTTCCCGCCCTGGGTCCTCCTGCCCTCTGGCCAATGCCTGCCCCTCCGATGTCGAAGGCCCCGAGCTATCATGGCTCCCACTTCGTTGCTGTTGCCGCTGTGCCTGTGCCCCTGCCCTGGCTCCTGCTGCCTGCACATCCTCCACTGGCCGTTGTGCAGTCGTTGATGTGGCCACCCCTGCTGGACGTCTGACTCCCGACTGTGGCAGGGATGTGTCCTCCACCAGCCTGGCAGCACCGTCAGAGGCAGTTCCACAGGGCACACAGGTGACAAATGAGTGGAAAGATGGCACGCAGGACCACTGGCGTATAGGGTGTTCAGTTGAGGAGGGGGTCAGAACAAGCTCCAGCAAACGGAGGAATCCGGCCTGGGTGACCTGTCCCAGTAGGTCGACGCGGTCAACGAGCCATTCGAGATGACATGCAGTCTCCTCATGAAAAGACTGCAGGTCACATCGCATGGCCCGTTGACGCAACACCACACCAGTCAGGACAGGCTCAACCCGTACCTGGATAGCCACATCCGCAGGCAGAGGAAGGCCAGTTGTTGTAAGCTCATCCCCTGCCTGAAAACGGGTCTGGACATAGGCATTCCTGCTGGTGCAAGATGATGCAATGACAGGATCAGGGAAAGGATTGCACACAGGCACCTCCACGGCGGCCTGTGCTGCCTCCTGTCCCTGGTCCTGCACTGCACCACTAACACCAGTGGAATCCCCACCTCCAGACCCTGTCTCTGTCGCTTGCATGGCCTCCTCCTCCACCAAACCCCCCACCAACCTGGATGACTCTGTGCCATCTTCCCCCGTTGGGCCCTGTGGGGTCCCAGCTGCCCCTTCTGCTGCTGAGGAGTCCAACTCCGACCTCTGCCTCTTGGACCTCCCCCCGGCAGCTGCGGCCTGGGACACGGCACCGGACTCCTCACTCCCCAGCGAGATTACAACCTGGGAGGGGAGCCGGGCCTTGCGTCTCCGGCTGGCGGTCCGATCCCCGCCGCTGTGCTCCACAGCACCTTCTCCGCCCTCTTCATCAGTTGATGCTGCAGACAGGGAGAAATAAAACACAGGCATCAGGGCACTGTACAATGGACACATACACGTGTGACAGTTGTACATGAGTGGCATTGGCAAACCTCAGACATGGCATCACAATCACCAACACACATGTCATTTCAACTCGCACACATGAGCCATACCGCAGCCATATCGCAACAGCCATCACCATCCATACACATACAACAGCATGAGCAGGCAAAGGTGACTCAGACATCACATGAAACACAGGGAGTGCACTACACATGCACACACACCACCACACTTGCATGCATGTGTACACCTCTGCCAACTGTCGCAGTGTTCAGATTGGCATCCATGTCACATCTGCCAATCAGGCTTCCACATCCCGCTGTCACATGCATCTATGCTGCATCACTGTTGCACCCTTGTCAAATACACACACATGCACATGTACACAGTGCTGATACATGCAGCTGAAACCAACATCCATGTGTGACATCACGGACATGCCGACTTACATACACATTCATCCAAACATGGGTGCCCACACAACTGCATTTGGCATGCAAGCCTACACACACAAGCACCATCCATGTCTCACACATGAGAGCACTCGCATGTGTTAGCCTCACGGGCCTGTACACCCCACCCCATACTTGGCCCCATAAAAACAAATGTGCAACCTGCACACTACTGGCACATCACCACATGCACAGCTTACAATGATGATGCATGTACACTTACCGCTCGACTCCAGACGGGTCTGCCTCTCAAGGACCTGGACGTGGAGCGCTGGGGATATGCGTTCCAGGACCCTCATTTGATCGTCCGACAAGTGGCCCCAGCGCCCCTTAGCATCCGCTGCCTTCAAGAGGTGCCGGGCCTTGTTGAGGGTCCTGGACCTGAAGTCCTCCCAGCGCTTCTTGACATGATGGAATAGTCGGACTGCCACCCCCTCTGCGGTGATGGCAGTCATGATGTCTGTCCAGATCCGAGTCTGTCCTTCCTTGTCGGCACACAAACATCCGAAGAGGGCATCATACTGCCCCAGGACCTGCTCCACCAGGACACCAACTTTGGTGGCAGTGAAGCTGGTGCCCCTCTGCCTCTCTTGCCGGGGGTTGCCAGTGGTGCCAGATGTTGCAGTGCCTGACATGACAACCCCAGAGGCAGGAGTGGGTGGGCAACCGGGTCCTGGGGCTGGTCTGTGGAGCAATGGAATCCCAGTCGGGAGTCTTCGGTTCCAGCAGGGGTGGTCACAGCAACAGCACCCCTGGCTGATGTGCAGGCAGCAAATGGCAGGCACGTGGGCAGTAGGCAATCAGGCAGCAGCAGATGGCAGGTGGGAGCGTGCTCGGGGCTCTGGGGGGGCAGTAATTCGGCCTTCTGGGCAGGAGCATGGTCTTCTGTGTGCTTACACGTGGCCAGCTTGATATGGAGTGATTTGGCACGTGAACATCCAGCACGTCTGCGTGTAATTCGAGGAAAGGGCCTTAGCGCATAAGTGCGTCAGCACACGTACGCGAATTCATTGGCCCAAAGGCCACCAGCGCGTATGCGCATCTGTGACATGTGCGTGGGCATTTCCCTGTACACGGGTGCATGTTACACGTCCAATGACTGCACGCCAGAGTGTCAGCTCGTGTTATTGGAGGATGGGGCCTTAGCGCGTACACGCGGAAGTGACGCTGGACGTGTGGGCATGTTTAAAAGGTACGTGTAGAACGCCATTTCCTTGCATGTGCTTTTCGTGGAGAGTGAGTGATGTGAAATCTGTACTTCTTGTCGGTTCACACGCGATTTACTTCACGGTGTTTCAAATTCGTACTCCCTGTTACCTCTGTTACCTCTGACAGCTTTTTATCTTTTTGTCTTTTTCCTGGGCTTTTTTTTCTCAAACAGCATTCACTTCTCCTGTTGTCCTGTCTACTAGGACAGCGTACAATTCTTCTTTTGGCGGAGGTGTTGCCAACGCGCACACGCGCGTATTTTTCACGCTATTTTTCCTGGCAGACGGTGAGTCGCGCACGTATTTAACATCTGTGATTGCCCCGTGTGTTGCCTACCCCTTCAGAGGTCAGTCTAGGCTGTGTGTGACACGCATACGTTCATTTTTGTGTTTCTGGGTGATACAGCATAGTGCAGGTTTATTTTTCCACGCACGCGGTGTACGAGGGGTTGCATGCACATTATGTCCCTTTTTTGGGATGCATGTGTGTTGCGTGACCGGTCATCTTCCCCCAGGGATCACATGCAGCCTTGCTAGAGCACTATGGTACGAATTCCATCTAGTACCCTACCCCTTTGACCCCCAATTTCCCAGGACAATAGTTTACTGCAACTCCCATACGCACAACAACATCAGTGCCATGGTTGGGAGGTGAGCACGTGGTAAGGGTGGCAAAGGTGGCCGAGCCACAAGAGGTGGCCGTGGTGGATACGGTAGGGGACGTGGCCGGGACTTGCAGGGTACCACTAGCCCCCCATGTGTGGGTGACCAGTCATGGACACCAATGCCCCCCCCCGGTTGAGGGTAACGTGGCTGACACCATCCCTGCTCAGCCCTTGTTGGACCAGCCCATTGTGGCACCAGACCTGGCACAGGGTGACTCCATGGCTGACTTCCAGGTCAGCAGGTCTAGGCCACGTGTGGCGGTGCACGTTGGTGTCACCAGGCAACGTGGATCAGGGGCAGCTATGTCATCTGCTGCCCCGAGTAGACAGGGTGGGGAGGCAGCAGGGGCAGCTGCGGCTTCATCCACCCCAGCTCTGAGTCTCCCAGCCAGGACAGTGTTGGTCCCAGTCCATCCTGCTGACGTTCCCCCTGACTACATCACACTTCAGCTAATGCCTGCACCAAGTCCCATGGTGAGTGTTCATTCCCACACTCCTAGTCCACAGTCCACCGGGGGTCCTGCCCCTAGTGTCCAGAGCAGCGTAGGACACTCAGGATCCCCACCACCTTCCAAGCGGAAGAGGAAGAGTGCTCGTCCAGTACAGGCTGATGCCCCAGACACGGCTACATAGTCCGGCCCACCAAGGAAGCCCAGCTTCAATCAGGCCGAACTTGATGCACTTGTTGAGTATGTGTCCACACATGGCAGCGAAATGGTGATTAATGCAGGATGCAAGACCACACCTGCACAACGTCAGGCACACTGGCAGACCATCGCGGACCTCATAAGTGCCCTTGGATTCATGAGGCGCACAGATAATGATTGCTACAAGCGCTGGAATGACCTGAAGCGCAGGGCAAAGAAAAAGCTGGCCTCAAGTCATGCTGCAACTCTAGTGACTGGAGGTGGGTCTCCAGCAGAGGACATAGAACTCACTCCACATGAGTATGTTGCTGGGACCTACGTCACGGAGGAAAAGATCCAAGGCGTGGGAGACCTGCCAGATCACGAGGCATTGTCCGGTGAGTGCACATGCATGTGCTTGTCATCCATGTGCATGGTGTGTGTGTGAGGGCTTCTGATTGAGTGGCAGGTGAGGGTGTGTGTGCCTGAGTGGTTTGGGTCACCCATGTGCTTCATCCAATACATTCTGCGCACCAGGATTTGGGTATTGCAGTATCCCTGCTGGCAACAGTAGACATTCAGCCCAACCTCACGCCAGTTGCCCTTGAAGTGTCATCTTGCCACAACATAGTTGCGTATTATTCAGGCTGATTGTCTGCATTCCACCAATTTCACTAGGCATTTCTCAGTCCTATTGTCACATGTGTGACCTGGCTATGGTACATGCCATCTGTGTGATGGCATGTGTCATGTATGTGTATTGGACATGCCAATCACAGGCCAATGTGTGATGGCACTGCTAGCCAGCATGCAGCAAATGTGTTGGTCTTCCATCTTGGTGTCATCAATGTGTGCCATTTGCCTCCCCTTCATACGCAGTGACGGTGCATGCATAGGAGGGTTATAGTCATGTGGGACATGTGTCAATGAAGTACTGTTTATGTTGCTTCTCAGCCCTAATTGTGTGCCATGGTGCTAATGCCTGTTCCCATTTCTTTTCTTTCATGTCTTTGCAGGGGATGACGCACTTGATACTGCTGGGGTTGTGGAGATGGTGCAGACCCAGGAGGGGTCTCAGGCCCGACCGGCCACCAGTGAGGGACGTGGTGTGGTTTGTTTGTTTGTTTGTTTTTATTACTTGTATTGCGCACCAGACCCAGGGGTAACCGGGCGCATTTTTATAAGACAGTTTACAGCTTAGTTACAGGAAAAACACATGGCAAAAAGAAACAAGAAATATACAAGGAATATATGTACACAAAATACACAGCAACGTATTTGCAGTTCTACATGAACAGGCAGCAACTGCTGGGCAGTGGGTGTGTGCAGAGTGCAGAAGTGGAGAGGGCTGCAGGATACATCCAGGCGGGATGGTGGTCTGTTATTTGTCTGCGTCTTTAATCCACTTTGTAAGGTTGTGTCGGAAGGTGAAGTATGGTTGGTTTGTCCGCAGGGTGGGTGGTAGGGAGTTCCAAAGTTGAGCTGCTTTAACCTGGAAGCTACAGCCACCGACTCTGGCTAATTTAAATCTGGGAGTTGAAATGTTGTTAGAGTTAACGGATCTGGTTAGTCTTGTAGGTTTTGTACTCATAAATCTTGCAGTGAGGTAGCATGGTGCAGCATTGTTTAGGCATTTGTAAACAAGTGAGGCCACTTTTAGCTGGATTTTCTCCTGAGTAGAAAGCCAGTTGTTGGCCCTTCTGAGTTTGGTGATGTGGACTCTCCTGGGAATGCCAAATGCTGCTCTAAGCGCGTTGTTCTGTAAGATTTGATTTTTTTTGATAACTTCCTTGTTGGCCCCAATATAGATCGAGTTGCAATAGTCCAACTTTGATAACACGAGTGCTCTCGCAAGTGTGATGCAGCTATTGTTGGAGAGGAAGGGTTTGCCTGCTCTTATCAATTTGCAGGTGTAGGCGGTGGCCGAAGCCATCGCGTTCACCTGCTTGTTGAATGAGAGGGTAGAGTCCAGGTAGAAACCCAGGGTTTTTACCTCGTAAGCGGTTGTGATTTGGTTATTATCTATTTTAAAAGAGGAGTAGTTGGGGCCTAGTTTTTTGAGGGTGGCAGGTGTGCCAAGGATAATGATCTCAGTTTTGTCATCATTCAGGCAGAGTCCATGAGTGGCCATCCATGCCTGGATGATGAGATACACCCTGTTCACCAAGGCCAAATCCTTATCATAATCACCAGCAAGTGGTAGGAGAATCTGAGTATCGTCTGCATAGTTAGTGTAGGTGATACCAAGAAGGTCCAGATCATCGAAAAGGGGCTTTGTGAAGATGTTGCAGAGTGTAGGGGAGACGCACGATCCATGGGGCATGCTGCATGTAATGGGGATAGCGTCTGCTGCCGCAGTGGTGGAGAAGACTCTCATGGTCCTATTATTGAGGAAGGATTGGATCCAGTCTATGGCTTCTTCTGAGAAGTGCGCAGCCATGTCCAAATGCCTACAAAGGACCTTGTGGTCAACAAGGTCAAATGCAGCTGATAGGTCCAGAAGGAGAAGTAAAGTTGGTTTTCCTTGATCCCTTAGCTCGTCAATTTGTGCTTTTAGATCTAAGAGGGCTGTTTCGGTTCCGTGCTGGGGACAGAAACCAGACTGCCGTTCTCCTAGTAGGTTATTAGTTTCGAGGTGTTTCTGAATTTGAGAGTATGCCACTTTATCGATGATTTTTCGGAGGAATGGCACAGTGGTGATTGGGCGGTAATTAGTGGGTATGGCTGGGTCTAGCGTCTGTTTTTTAAGTAGTGGGAGAACCCAAGATTCTTTTAAGTTACTTGGTATAGATCCTGTAGTGAAAGAGGCGTTAATGAGTTTTTAGATAAAGGGAGCTAGGTCTCTGGCTGTGTCCTTTATCAGTTGGGCTGGACATTGGTCCCCCTGACAGTTTGATGGTTTTAGTGACAGAATGATTTTTTCAGTCTCAATAATAGAAACTTTGGAGAACTTGAAGCGAGGAGTGTCAGTGTTATTTTTGGGGGGGGTGGTAGACATTTTAGGCTTTGGATCCAAGCTGAGTGATGCTTTTTTCTTGGCAATTTTAGATTGGAGAGTTGACACTTTGTTAGCTAGGGCTAGCTGAATATTGGTGCACCATGGTTTGTCTTTGGCAAAATTGTCTGGCACCGGGATAGGAGATTCTATTTCCTTTAGGATGATAAAGAGTTCCTTCATGCTGGAGTTGGCTTGGGCTATTCTAGTGTTATAGGTTTCTCGTTTTGCCGACAATATTTCCTTTTTGTAGCGGGTGGATATATCTCTCAGAGTGCTTTTATTTTCTTCAGAGGGTTGTAGTTTCCATGCGACCTCAGATTGTCTTTTTTTGGTGCGAAGTGTTTTCAAGTGGGGGGTGTACCAGGAGTTGAGGTAGGCTTTAGGTTTACTTTGTCTCATTTTAAGTGGTGCAATTGAGTCCAGTGCAGAGGCCATACTTTTGTTATACTCATTCACTAGAGTTTCGGGGTCCAGGTTGTCTGGTAGTGAATTGAGTGTGGGGAGGATAAGCGGAAGTAGGTTATCTGTGGTGATGTTTTTCTTATTCCTTGTTGGGATGGATGGAGCTGGCTGGGCTGAGGTAGGAGTCGGTCTGTCCGTTTCTAGAACAAATGTTATCAGGTGGTGGTCTGTCCAGATTTGGGGCGAGATCTATAGGATGGAGGCGTTGCAGTTTTGGTCTGCCACCCAATGAAGTATTCTGCCTTTGTTATGGGTAGGGCGAAGTACTCTTTGTGTGACGCAAAGTTCAAAGAGTAGGTTAACCATTCTACTTGCATGTGGGTCGTTTTGGTCATTGAAGCCCAGGTTAATATCCCCTAAGAGGATGACCTGTGATGAGTTTTTTTAGGTTATGAGATAGAGTGGTGGAGATGTCTTCCTCAAAGGTTCCGATAGGGCCTGGGGGTCTATAAATCAAGTGGATGGTGAGGGTTTGGGAGTTGTTAATAGCTAATTTGGCTGTTAGGCTTTCACAGGATTTAGTGTCATTAGCTGGGACTATCCTGGTAGATAAGTTGGATTTGACGATAAGGGCTATTCCTCCTCCACGGGCTTCATTTCTGTCTGATCTCAGAATGGTGTAACCATTGGGGATCGCTAACATGATAGCAGGTCCTGCAGCGGCATGGAGCCAGGATTCCGTAAGGGTCAAGAAGTCTAGGTTTTCGGTCTGAATGAGCTCAGCAATCTCAATGGCATGAGCAATCATGGATCTGGCATTAATTAAAGACCCTTAAAGGTGGGGGGTGGTGGATAGAGGTGTGCGTATCTTTTCATGGGTCGTGGCAGGGGGTGCATACGCGCATTCTGTGTTTTGGGGTTAGGGTTGTGAGGTTTTTCTGTACTCCTGTTAAATGTAGGCTTGCTACGGTTGGACGAAGTCAACGTTCTAGCGAGAGGTTCATATATTTTAGCAAGTCTGGCTCAGACTCTATCATTTCTGGATGTGGTATTGCGTGGTTTGGACTTGATAGAGCAAGGCTGTTGGTGTGCCCAGAATTGAAGGGTAGTGTAATCAGTGGTGGGTACTGGAGCAATCCTGAGTTTGTGAACTAGGAGTGCTGTTAGTGTGAAGAGGGCTAGTGTGGCTCGTAAAGTTTGCATCTTGTGGTGATGTCGTGGTAGGGTAGGCAAATCACGGTGTAACAGTGCTATGTAAGTCAGCCCACTGTGGAAGTTAAATTCGTGGTGGGTGAGAACCCACACTTGCTGCAGACCATCATCTCAAGGGGTGTCTCTGGGTGCACCTCCCTCGAGCTCTATTCAGGTGTCGATTCGGATGATGAGACCTATGTGCGGTAGCAGGTAAGTGTTTCTGGGAGGGATTCTGTACTGTCCAACCCACCTGCACCAGGGGTAGAACCCTCAATGGGGATGTCAGTGTTGGTAGGTCCGCCTTTGGTGGTTACGGATGCAGGGTCACACTCCGCAACATCTGATCCTGTTCCTGGGCCAGCAGATCAGAGGGGGAATGCAGTCCTGCAGCCTCATGCAGTGCCGGCACAGCAAGGCTCAGTTCGCCTTGCGCCAGACAGGTGTGGTGCCCGCCGACGTGGTGGTTGTACGCCACCTGGCAATACCGCATGGGAGCAATACATATACGGTATGGCAAACCCACAGGCAGCATCATCTGAGATGATGGCTCAGGCCATGGATAGGGTGGCCACTTCCATTGTCCCCCAAGAAAGGCTGATTGAACAACTACAGCAGGCAACAGACTCCATTTGCCAGTCACACAGGGAGGACATGTTGGTGTCCAACAGGGACAGGCGGGAGGCACTGGAGACTCTGCGGGAAGCCATTTCTATTGAGTCCCAGGGCCACAGAGAAGCCCTGAGGGTGGAACTCCGTCACCTCAGGGTAACTATTGTTATATTGAGGCTTCAACTAACACAAGGCCAGAGCAGCAGCTGGAGCGGCTCACACGTACGCTCTCAGCTGAGATGCAGGCAACTAGGGAGGAGGTCTGGGCATCCCGTGAGTTGTTGCATGGGGACCTCCGCACGATTATCCTCCAGAACCAGACCTTCCACACCCGCATGCTTGCTGCCATGGAGGACTAGACTAGGGCTATGTGTGGGCTGCCTCCCATAGTGCCACCACCTCCTGATGCAGCTGCAGAGGGTGAGGGGAGTGACAGCAGTGAATCTCTCACAAGGTGGTCAGTCATAATTTCGACAGTAAAAATGTCGACAGTCAAAATTTCGAAAAATAAATGTCGAAAAAAATAATGTTGACAAACAATAATGTCGACATTTTTTCAATATTTATTTGAAATTTTCTATTTATTGTATAAATAAATAAATAAATAAATATATATAACTAAAATGTGTTGAGTATGAGGGGTGAGAGGGTGGTGGGGGTGTGGGGGGGTGGCAGGGGGTGTTGGGTGAGGGGGGTTGAGGGGGACACCCCCATAGTAAATGATACTCTTTTTATTTATTTAATTATTGAATAAATACATAAATATATAATTACTATGTGTTGAGAATGAGGGGTGTGAGGGTGGTGGGGGGTGTGGGGGGGTGGCAGGGGGGTGTTGGGTGAGTGGGGGTTGGGGGACCCCCCATAGTAAAAGATACTCTTTTTGTTTATTTATTTATTGAAATAAATAAATAAATATATAATTAGAATGTGTTGAGTATGAGGGGTGAGAGGGTGGTGGGGGGGTGTGGGGGGGGGTGGCAGGGGGTGTTGGGTGAGGTGTTGATAGTTCTAATTGACATTTTTTTGTCGACATTTTTTTTCTAAAAAATGACTTGACATTATATGTATAGGATGTCAACATTATTGTTTTCTACATTTTTTTCGACATTTTTGTTTGTCGACATTTTTTTTTCGACATTATGACTATAAACCCTCTCACAATAGGGTAGCCGTGCAGGCCATGAGCCCATGAAGGTGTTTTTTTTTTTTTCGCAGGATCCACACAGGTGGGTTTTGGTGTGCACCCTGTCCTCGGACCTCCTGGGTGGCCTCCCCCACCCACCCTGGCCCATTCATGGCTATTTTTGATTTTTGATTTTTGATTTTTGATTTTTGATTTTTGGTTTTTGATTTTTGATTTTTGATTTTTTGGACAGTGTGTTGCCTTGTGTGGCTCCCGTGGGCATGCGCTGTATTGTGGCTGGGCACATGCAGGCTTGTCCTGAATTTGGGTCAGATGCTTGGGTTTGTGTGACACACACCCCTCCTGCTTTCCGTTTCCATGGGCTTGCAAAGGGTGTGCCCAAGTGACATTGACTTACACAGTGACGCTGGACTCCCATTTGATGTGTGGGCAGTCTGTAGTCAATACTGTGTATACATTCCTAGTGCATATTGTTGTTGTATTGTACACTGCATGGTGTATTGATATTTGCCTCTGCATCCATCTCATCCTCCTAATTTGCAGGTCCATTTCTCATGTGTTCACAAGGAGGTCTACTTTGGAAATGGAGTCCATGTTGTAAGCAGTGCACCTACACTTTTGTGTGGCACTAACACTGTACAGTTGGAAGTGTTTGAAGTGCTGGCATTATCAGGTACTGAGGCTACCAATTTTTTAAGTCCGTACTGTCATGTTTATGGTAGGTTGAAGGTTGTGTAGGTGATTCGTATTATTGGTAAATATTTGGTAATGTGTGTTGTTGGTCCTGCATTACTGTGAGCATTTCATGTGTGGCCAGTTTCCATTAGGGACACTGTAGTTTGTGACACTTTTGTCATGTTGTGGGGATTAATTTGTTTGCTCTCACATAGCATGACATGCCATGGTGTGTTGTGTGGCGGTGCCGGGGAGGGGTTGGGTGACATGGCACTGTTCTCATGTTGTATTTTGCAAGTGGGTATTCATTTTTACTGCATAGAAGTGTGTCTTTTGATGACACTGCATTGGTGGTGTTTGTGTAGGTAGGGATGCACACATTGTGACACTTCCAGATGAACAATCTCAGGCTGCTATGGTTCTGACAGTTAACTGTCCCTTAATTCATCAGAATTGTCAGATTGAGTAATCATTGATTGTCAGATGATATGTGCCAGGGCTGTGTGCACTCCACAGGGGTGTGATTTCTATGTGAAGTAATTAGCCACCAGCTGCGTATGGGCTGCCTCACCCCATGCCCTTTCCCCTCCCATGCGCAGCAGGCGTGCATGCGGTTGGGGATGTGGGGGCACCACCATGTCCACAGCCAGGCCCCGGCATGTTGCAACATTGTGCAGGACACATGCTGCCACTATGATCCTGCACACTACTGTGGGAGCGTATAACAGCTGCCCACCATAACGGTCAAGGGAGCGAAAGCGTGACTTGAGCACTCCGAATGTGCACTCCACTATGCCCCGGGTTGCAATATGGGCTGTGTTGTATCTTACCTCGGGAGGCGTGATGGGGTTCCGAATTGGTGTCATCATGTGGGTGCTCAGAGGGTAGGCACTGTCCCCTGGGGAGGTGGTGATGGGGATCATTAGTGGGGTAGTGACATTACTCTGTATCTGTCATGCATGCATGTGCTGAGGCATTTGTACTCACCAAACAGCCATGCATCACCATGCCGCCCAGCTTCCCGGTTTAGGGTTGACATCCTGTAAATGAAGCTGTCGTGGGTGGACCCTGAATAGTTGGCATATACTGAGGTGATGATTCCCTTGGCATCACATACTACCTGCACGTTGATGGAATGCCAGTGCTTGCGGTTTCTATAGATGTCCTTAGATGCCCTGGGGGGACGTAGAGCCACATGGGTGCAATCAATGGCACCTACCACTTTGGGGAATTGTGACACGCCATAGAAATCCTGGACAGCAGCCTGCCTTTCTGCAGGTGTTCTGGGCAGGTATATGTGCCTGCGGACTGATGGGCGTGCAGTCATGATGGCCAACACCTGGTGTAGGCAGCGTGACTGCGTGGACTGTGACACCCCCCCACTATAGCACTTGTCCGTTGAAATGATCCAGTGGCCAAGAAGTGCAGTACATTGAGAACCTTCTCCAGGGGGCTGAGTGCTTGGGAGCACAGGGTGGGTGATGTGGGTCGAGTATTATGTGAGGTGGAAACCTGTACCTCCCATACACCTGGTCATCAGGCATCCCAAAAAGGCTGGTTCTGAGTGTAAAAATTCTGGACCTGAATATCCTCCTCCTGGCCCTGCGGTATCCCACGGCCACTGCTGCTAGGAACCGTATAATTATCTCGGTGTCTGAGCTTGTTTGTTGTTTGTGTGCACTTTTATGCTGCGCGGGTCCACATACGCCTGCTTCCTGCTGGCGTACATGTCGCCGGATTAGCGCGTCTTTTTTGGCACACGCATTAGCCCGTTCGATTCCATGAATACGTGTTGTAGACGTGCGTGTGGGCGTTCTGCGCATTTGCCTCCTATGCTTCCCCCGTGACGCCCACATTTTCATGCATTGTTCCCCATTCCATGTGTTACGCCCCCTGTTCCGCCTACTTTTGTTGTGTGCGCTGCGCTATGTGCGCTTTCGCTGTGCACTTAGCACACGCTGTTTGGAGACGTGTGCGCCAGCGTGCACCACGCAAAATTTTAGCGCACATCCTGGGATTTACACGCACACAGACTTCCATGAATCTCTGTGCGTGGGTTTCGCTGTGATTTTCGCACTTGCACTGCGATTCGCACGCATTTGCACGCCTGCGCCGAAAATGTCAGCGCACATTAATTCCATGAATCGGCCTCTTAATAATATGCACTTAAAAAAGAGAATATTGTAGAATTCAATAATTGTTTGCAAGTAACAGTCATTTTCTATTATCTTTAGTTTATAATATATCAACGTCTTACAATGATTGTATTTGACTTAAAGAAAGAAATAACTTTATAGAACAATTTGTGCTTATTTGTAAACACGTTCTTTTAAACATAGAGATGGTATCCATCCACAACTAGGCCGCATACAGACTAATACATATTTCTTCTTGACAAAGCATGTTTGTATTGCGGTTCAACATTATATCACAACTTCAATATAGTTGAAAGAAAGAAAACACCTGTGCACTTTTAAAAATCATAAATAATAACAGTTGCCAACTACTTTGGTAACCTCACTATATTTCACTAACATGTAATTCATTATTTTCATACACTTTCCTTTTTTAAATATCTTCTAAGAAACACAATTAAATTTCTGGTTTAAACGTTAAGAAGTAGGAATTCTTTATATTCCTAAGCAATCTGGACTTATTTGAAACTACAGAATGATGTCATACAATCCAGACAGTTTCTCTTCATAGCCCAGTTGTATCCTGCTCCCTTTTAATCATAAAACCATCATTGGAGATAATGCAACTGATTTTAAATGTTTTCTGCAAAACAGATACATGGCCTTGGACCTAGATGAAAACGTGAGTATTGATCTTTGTTCCATCAGCCTGGTATCTTCCCAATATCAACATTACCTATTCATTACCCTCCAAGTTCTTTACAGAAGGCTGGAGGTAAGAACCATACCATGGTTGAGCTCAATCAGGTATATTTCGTTTTTACATATTTCTGTACCCTAGTGCCCGTTTGAGGTTTATTTATATTCTTTTTAGAAGTCACATCTACAGGATGTTAGATGGACACACATATATTTTTGATCTTGACTGTATATACTTGATTTAAGTGAATGTGGATGGTTGTGGACAGTACATTACTTGAACCATCAATTAGGTAAAAATGTGTATATTATATGCTCAGTGTTTTTCCTTCCTGTGTACACTGTAATTGTTACGTTGAGTTTCTGAAACTGATGGTTTTCTAATGTATATCATTCCAGATCATTTTGCTCCTGAAGAAGGGAGTGTTCCCCGAAACGCGTAGAGCCCTTCAGTTCATTGCATGAATATTGTTCTTTGTTATTTCTTTTTATTTTAAAGAGTATTATATTTGTAGACTGCCTTGTCTCATGATGGCCTTCTTTAAATTTTTGAATTTTTTGATATTCAAATGTTAACCAGAAGTTTTCTGGTCAAAATTTACTTTGTTAAATTTGTTTGTTTTGGCAAATATCCATTTATTTTTTTAAGTAAAAACTATAAATACATTTGACCGGTTTTGTATTAGCTTTAATGGTGTGCAGGGGACGGGAGTGTCTTTAGTTTTAGACACTTTTCTTTGTGCCATCTTGGATCAACCCCATCTCCATGTGAAGGCCACAAAATGCTCCCCTGAGAACACCAAACAGGAAGAAATCGCCTCATCCCAGCAACACCAGGGACAATATCAGAGAGACCAATCACTGATGGACTAATGGACTAGGAGATCATGTGACAAGGGCATGTGTCATCCCTTCTGATTTTTTGCTTCACTTTCTGTCTGGAGCTTCACTGCCAGAGGCCATCTTCAATTGGTGATGTCACTTCCAGTGGCCATCTTGGATTGGTGACATCTCTTCCTGTGGACATAGTGGATCAGTGACATCACTTCCTGTTGCCATCTTTGATCAACCCTATCTCCAGGTGACACCCACATGAGGCTCATCTGGCTACACTAATTAGGAAAACATCACCTCATCCCAGCAACACGAGGGACAATATCCGAGAGAATTAAGGGTGCAGAAGGAGGAGACTGACACATGGGTGGTATGGTTGTTGGCATAAACTTTTATTCGTAAAGAATGCAAAGAGAAACCTACATTTACCTATCTCTAAGAGGGGTTCCCCGACCTCAACTAATAATGCTAAGGGAATTGTCAAGATGTCTGTGTACATCAATAGTCCACAGTCCTGGGTCAAAAACCTACTTTTGTCACTCAGACTAAAACCTAAACTAAAGAGGTAGTGGATCTTCTTGGTCCAGAAGAATGGCTCCCTTCTTCTGGACAGCAGATCACAGTTCCAATTGTTAGGTGGGATCTTTACCTGAAAGAATGACTCCCTTCCCCAACTCTCAATCACTTTCCATGGCACAAAACAAAGTTCCAGGTTGAAATGCCAAAAAAGGTAAAGTTCTGAATTCAAACAAAAAAGTTAAAATTATGGTTCAAACATCAACATTCCTTATTTCCCATAGTTGCTTCTTCAATATTGGGTTCCTGGTCATTGCCTCCCTTCAATATTTTCCTTTTCAAAACAGCCAAAGTCATCCCTGACTGACCCAAACCTAAAGGTTAACTTTCAATCGGTGTCTCTCCTTATGCCCTTCTCTAAAGTGCTCAAAAGGGTTCTGTTCAACCATTTTACCAATCTTGTAGACATCCACAACTTTTGAGACCCCCTACAAGAACGTCTCCGCTCCTGTCACTCCATGGAAAACATCTCTAATAAATGTGTCCAACTTCATTGCCTCTGCTAAACACTCCAGACTATCCTCTAACCTAATTATCCTTGTACTGTCTGCTGCCATTGACACTAATCTCCTCTTTTGGGCTCTTTGCAAACAATACCCAAATCTTCTTCTCTTTTCCTGAACAATCCTCTGATCGCTCTATCAACATTGCCAACTGTCTCTCTGTCATAAAATATTGGATGGCTTTACACACTCTGAAGTTAAACTACCTACTTCTTCCCTGCCAGACACTCTTTATCATCTGTTATTCTGCCTATCCTTTTCCCACCTGACACTTTCCCTTATTCTATAAACCTTTGGTCTCCCCAACTATGCTTTCTGTCCTCTCACCAAGATCATTAACTTCACTACCAGGACTCTCTTTGAACTCTCTCACTTCACACTGACTTCCTCATACTGTATCATATTGTGATGTAAAACAGGGCCAGATTGAAATGTCTTCTCCTGGTTCACAATCTAGCCATTGTAAGGCACCACTATATTTATCCTCTCCTATTTGGCTCTGCAAACATTTTCGTAATCTCCACTCTGCCCCATCGACTAGCTTTGTGGCTCCTTGCCTGTGCTTCCTAGTGCTTCCACTCTTCTCTCTTCTTGCTCCACATGCATGGAATTATTTTCCCCTGGATATTCTAAAAACATTCTGCATGATTTGTTTAAAAAAACAAACTAAAAGCCTACCTCCTCACCTCAGAGTTGCCCTCTTAACCTATCTCTCATCTGCCTTCTAGCTAACATTTTACCCTTGCCTCTAACCTGCCTCTGTCCCTCACTTCCTCTGCCTCCAATCTAGCACTTTACCCATCATGGTCAAATTTTGAGCATGGCTCTGTATTTCAAAATGTACAATATTGGTTGTCCATAATCTATGTATGGCCACTTATGTATTGTCCCCAGTGAATGTTCCATTTACTCGCCTCCAAAACCTGGTCAGAATGTCCCTCAAAGTCATCTCATTGTAAGAAGCTCACTGCTTCCCATCGAATCTGATTTCTTATTTATTGTATGTTCTTTTGTGATCCAAAGAGCATAATTCTTCCTGTGTTTATATATATAAGTAAATAAAATGTTAACAAAATAATAATACATAAGACAATATTATGCAGGAACCCACAGGTACATGCTCCTTTTTCGAACACCTCAAGGATAGTTACATGGAATGAATGCGAATCCTGTTAGGTGTTTTAAGAAACTGTGCTTGTTGAGATTTTATAGCTACTAGATCACACATTTTGGGTGAACTGGGTAATCGGCCTGCTTCTTCCTCAGTCAACATTTTAAGAGTGATCAGTCCCCCACAAAGAGTTTGTTGTGAGATTGTACTTAATGATTGTACCAGGCTTGCCACTTGAAACAACAAACATATGGTTGATTTGCGATCCATGCAACCCCTGTTTTTATTATGAAAAGCATAGTTAGTAGGTTTCAGAGTAGTGTGACCAGTTTTTGTTTCACCAGGAACTAATGCTTGTGTAGCAAGTAACTGCTTTTGGCAGGGCATTACCTGAGTGTATTTTGTTTTGTCCAAGAACTCTTGCAGGTGTTGGAAATAAACCAAGGAGAGGTGCATGCAGAATATGAAGCACATTTTAGCATTCAACAAATGTAATGTCTCCTGCCACTTCGGGTAATCAAAAAACAAGCACATATAATCCAAATAGTATTTAACATAAGTCAATGCCAAATATGACATGCCATGTTTAAAGACAGTGGGGGTCATTCCGAGCATGGAGGTGAGGTAAAAACCATGCCGGTAATGATTTACCGGCATGGTTTTCCGCTCCATGCTGTTCTGACCCCTCAGACCGTTAATTACGGCACCGTAAACTACAATGCTGTAATTATCGGCCTTGGGTCGCGCGCGCACCCCACCATGCCGAAATTAACGGCATGGCGTAAACCGGAGCTGATCACAAGTAAGGAGCACACGTAACTTACGGCCTCCTCAAGCCTGTAAAGTACCTTACCGGCATGGAGTACATACAGGCATCTCGGAGAAGGAGTAAAGAACCCTGAGCAGTGGGTCCCAGAGCCACAGGTGCACACATGCAACACGGATGGAGGCCAGGAGTCTGCCACAGCAGAAAAGGAACACACCCACACACCACCCCCTCCCACACCAAGATGACACCAATAGAACAAGCAAGGCCACAACCACACAAACCCCTGCAACAACACCACACACCCCCACTGAAGAGACACAGGGGTAGAAGGAGGGGGAGACAGGCCCTCCATGCAGCACCAGTGCAGCCTCCGTTACCACCCCAGCAGCCCCCATGCACACGCAGCATGTCCGGCCACTCAAGGAGAAGTCCTACCAGATAGATACCCCTGACCACCTAGACTGTGACACCGTCACCACCATATTGCGCCACAGAGACAAGAAAAGCGAGCACCATACAAACGTACAGTGCCAACCTGGCACAAGTGACGGTCTTGCCTGTGCCCCACACCCATGCCACAGGCACCTACCAGCACACAGTGGCATGTCACAACCGTCCATTAGGCAGCCACATATACATGTGCCGTTGCATCTCCTCAAGCACACAAGGGCCTACCAATCCCCAACATGGACCACCCATGAGATACACAAAAGTAAAGCTGGACGTAATGCAAATGGAGGCATGCCAAATGACAATGGTGCCCCTGACAGCACCCACAGGTCGTATGTGGACCAGCATGGCATGCAGTTGGCGGACAGCAACTGCAAACAATACCACTCCCCCTACGTGCAGATGGAATCCAACGCTACCAAGAACCACACACATGGGTGGGCCCGACACCAACAACTACACATGACTCAAAGGGCCAGCAGTTCACCACGCTACCGCGCCACATGGTCCAACATGCAGGATGACCTGCCTGGCTGGCGGTTGAGTCGTCTGACTGTGTCATGCAAGTGCACTGGTGCCATTGGGTGGGTGCCTGCATGAACCAACTGGGTTGAAACGATGAAGCCATCATACGGTGTTCACCCCAGCAACAAACCTGCCACAGAACCAGTGCAAAGGCACATACAAACAGATTCCCACTCTGCTAGAATAAGGCACTCACAACACACTACGGGCCTCATTACGACCCTGGCGGAAATCGTGGCGCAATATGCACCATGGAGCACGGCGGAAAGCTGCCGATAGCGCCATGGGGGTTGGCGGATTTACCGCCCCATTCCGACCTTGGCGGGGCGGTAAATCCCCATTCCCCATTTTACCCTTCCCCATTCCCATTTTTGCCCCATAGGGTATAATGGGAGTGGGGAAGGCGTTAATTGCGCCACCGTAAAATACGGTGGCGTAATTAACAACAAGTTCCCGTAGCGCCATGGATTTCTCCGCCCGGAAAAACCAGGCGGAAAACGCTCCATGGCGCTACGGGAACTCGTAGTAGGGCGGACGGGTCCGCCGCGAATAACGCTGGCGTAAACCCACTCCGCCAGGGTCGTAATGAGGCCCTACATCTCCAAGGACAAGGGCTAATCACACTACACCAGCACCACTCATTGGCGGACACCACAACCGTAAGCGCATATCGGAAGACACACTGCATATGCACAATGTGGCATCCCCCAGCTTGGCACCACATTGGAGACCCATCCCTGGGAGTGGAATTAACAGAGGGCAGCAGGGTTACGACATCACGTCACCGGCATGGCACGCCCATAGGAATGTTGGGAATCACCATAGAATGGATCAGAGCAGGATGATGACCATGATCCACAGACTACAGCCATCACACCCAAATACGATTCTACACAGTACACAGCACCACATTGATCCGACATCAGGACAGCAGCATGCAACAAAGGAACATGTACCCCAAGTTTTCCACACCATCGTTCACGGACCATCATGTAGACGCAACCCCCCACTGCATTCCATTGCATCAGACACATATTTGTGTCCATGATCGTGCGCAATACATCCATGGACATGTGCAGATGGCCATCATTGAAACCCTGCCAAGACAGCCAAGTACTGTTCTCCACCATGACAGTCCACACACTCACCTCATTTGGCTACACATGCAGCTGTTGTTGGTTGTCCCTTGACAACAAGCCACATGACCCCTGTCATTAACCCCCTGAACAGGCCCACGGGGTAACCAGACAATGGTCATACCCGTGCATGCGTGTAGATGAAGCAGTCACCTGGCTTGCGTGAAGCACATATGTGCCAGCGAAGCAGGACTGGTGGTTGACCCATCCACTGATATCTGGTGTCGAATGAGCCCATGTAATATGTGCAGATGGACAAAAAGTGCATCCCTACATGAGCGGCTATCACCCCTGACATGGTACTGCTACAACCACAGGACGATGCGGTGAAGGCGGAGGGTGAAGTGTCAACAAAGGTTCATTGAGGCAGTGCACTTGAGGGACATGTAATGCTCTGTACTTACAGTGGACAAGATCTCCAGGACACAAGTCAGTAGAGGGTATCATGACATAGGCACACAGGGCACTGGACTTGTATATACTTGCACACCATGCACTGGCAGTAGTCAATGAACAAATGTGCAGTGATGAATGTCCACAACGGTTGAAGTTTGCGATACCAATTGTGTATTGTGAGAAAAACAAAATAGTGCATACATCAGCAGCAGCCCCTCCCCCCTCAACTCCAGAACAAACCATCACCCCCCCCAACTCCAGAACAAACCATGACCCCCCTCCCTCCTCCCCTCAACTCCAGAACAAACCATCACCCCCTCCCCCCAACTCCATAACAAACCATCACCCCCCTCCCCCATCCCCCAACTCCAGAACAAACCATCACCCTCCTCGCCCCTGCCAACCCAACTCCAGAGCATTCATCCCATGTAGGATGTGAAGCCCACATGTGGCAGGAATACCTAATGTTTCTTGCTCCCCTTGTCTGGGGGAGGCATATCCCGGTGACGCATGTAATGCCGAGTGCGTCTCTCCGGGCTGCCTTGCGTGGCCTCACTGGTTGCGGCCGTGTCCTCCTGCTGTGGCTCGGAATTTGAATGGCCTGCCTCAAGGGCATTCGCTATGCGGCCAAGGACATGACATAGCCGGGTCGTGCTGTCTGTCAAAGAGTCACACAATTTGGTGGTGCAGTCGGTGAGGGACATTTGCCGCATTTGACTGAGTTCTTCATGCAATTCTGCCCTGGCCTGGAGGTTGTCCTCAATGTAGTTTTGTATGAGGTCCGTCAACTGATGCACTCGCTGCCGGCCAAAAGATGGAAAACCATCGGAAGATCCACTTGGTCCAGCATGCTCTACAGGGGGTGGTATGGGTGGACTGGGGAGATCGGCGTCATACCCCTACTGTGCACAGGTGAAGGAGCATCCCCAGAGTCACTGCATGAGGCCAGTGGTACGATGCATGGCTCCGGGCTGTGCACTGTGTCTTGGCCGTCCTCCAACAAGGCCCCCCAGATGGGTGACGGGCTGTGCGCACACTCATCAGGCGCGGTAGCAGCAGCCTCCAATGAGACGCTCGCCTGTGCCGAGCTAGGGGTTGGCATAGTTGCTGCCGCCGATGCTGTGTGGGATGGTGGTCCGGCAGCTTCCAGTGGCCTTTCCCTAGGCAGGGGGGTGGTTGTTTTTGGTGCTGGCTTTGGCCTGACCCTGCCACTACCCATGGAGGTGCTTGGCCGGCTTGATTGGGGCTCTGTGCTGTCATGGTCAGTGCCTGTGGGGGTAGAAGAGAGGCACAACATTAGTGAATGTGCAATGTCCTATTTGCATACATGGCTGCATGGACATTTCGGTCATTTTAGGTTTGTTCTGTTTTGGGGGTAGCAATGGCAGTGGTACATGTGCATGGTAATGACATATACGCATGTTTGGGAGTGACTCATTGTGCCCTGTTTATGTACATGTTGGCTAGTACAATGCCTGACACGCTGGACAGTGTGCATGATGGGCTGTGCAAGTCAATGCACTATGGTTCATGTGTGTTATGTACTCGCACTTGAACCATTGTTAGGCGGCACTTGCCTCAGCATTTGTTGGATGGGGGATGCGTTGGATGGGGGAGGGCAACAATAAAGGGTGCCTTCGATGGCCCCTGGGTCAGTTTTCATCATGCAATGGACATTGCCAGTGTACACTGTGGACACACAACTCCTTCTGCAGAAATTGTTCCCCCGCACTCCATGGTCCCCACGCCCTCAATGGATTCAGTGCCAATGTGAGCCGTACAGGTCTCCTCCCATGGCTCAAGTTGGACTGCGGTACTTGGTCCACCTCCCGTCTGCATGGCCTGGCTGCGGTTGCTGGAGAGGAGGCCCCGCACCCGCAGGTCATCCCACCGCTTGCTGCAGTCCCTCGGGGTGCGGGGGGTGTTGCCTACACCGCTCACCCTCTGTGCAAGTTCCGCCCAGATGTTCTTCTTGCAGAGGGTGGACTCCCTCCGCATGTCGCTGCTGAAGACAACATCGGCATGCTCTGCCAGGAAGTCGACCATGGCCTGGAGTTCCTCGGGGCAGAATCTCTGCTTGCGAATGCTATCCGCCGCCCTTTTGGGTGCTTTGGGCATGTTGTGTGGTGCCTGGTCCTGTTCCCGACTTTAGTTACCTCACAAGGGTGCTGGCGGCTGAGGATGGCAATGGATTGTGTTTTTAAAGATGGCCACCGCTTGCCTTCCCGTTCCTGTGCGATGTTGTAGGGGTTTTTCGGGGGCGTTTTGCGGCAGGCTGCTCGGTCCTTTTCCAGCATGGCGAAAAGCGCGTGTCTGTGAGCTCGGAATGGGCCGAAATTTGCGGTCTTGCACCAGCCCGGTGTCGTACTTTGCGCCATGCCGGAAAGTACCGATACTTACCGGCATGGCTCGGAATGAGGCCCAGTATGGCCTATATCAATCTGAAGCCAATCCCTGGGACCTGTGCACAATGATTTCATAGACAGAACATAAAGTAAACTGTTCGTTTTTCACAAAGATCTTTAAAAAACCATTAAGAAAAGATGCAGATGTCTTTCTACAACAAGAGGCCCACTTATATAATCAAATTTGAAGAACATACTTGAAGTACTGTCTGGAAAAGTGACAAAAGCAAGAACTCTTCATATTGGTCAATTTTCTACACCAATCTCTACATTGAAGTTACATCTTAACATAATTAGAAAAGCTGTTCTAACCCAACTATTTTAGATATAGACATGTCCAAATGAACTAAGCAAGCAATTGTTTTCCTTTAATTATATGGGCATTGTGTGTCTGTCTGAAACATCAAATGATTATGTATCAATAATGTTTTCATTTTCACATTTCAGAAATGCATGCATCACATTTTGAAAATGCAGACATCCAAGGAACATGTTTCATGTTTTTCTTCTGTAAATCTTCAATTCATATGTTTGAAATTAGCCTAGTTTATTGAGAATTTTTAACGTATCATTCAGCACTCCAATTTAAACACTCCAATTCTTCATATTCACACTCTGCAGATCGGGCCTGGGGGTGCGGGCTACGTGTATTTCAGGGGTTCGCGTGAACTTTTTTCACGCGATCGGGCCTGGGGGTGCGGGCTACGTGTACGATCGGGCACGTGTATCTCTTTTCACGCGATCGGGCCTGGGGGAGCGGGGTACCACTCACCGTCTGCCTTGCGTGTAGAAGAACGCGTAGCCAACACCCGCTGTGAAGTAATAGCGTGTGAACCCCAACGGATGGAAAACACACGCACCGCACGAAAAGCACGTACAGAGCAGTGTAAAGGCACGCGGGATCTCCAAGCCCTGCCAGGGCAACGCCCGTGCGCAAAACGTCACAGACGCGCTTACGCTGTAAGGGCCTTTGATCCAATGAAATCGCGTATGCGTGCTGACGTGCTTTCGCGCTAAGGGCCTTTCCTCAATTTTCACGCTGACGTGCAGGTTTTTCACGTGCCAAATCACTCCGTATCAAGCTGGCCACGCGAAAACACACGGAAGACCACGCACCTGCCCAGAAGGCCGAATTACTGCCCCCCAGTGCCCCGAGCAGCCTCCCACGTGCCATCTGCTGCTGCCTGCCTGCCTGCCTGCTGCCACCGTGCCCTGCCATTTGGTGCCTGCACATCAGCCATCTGCAGGAGTCCAGTTGCTGTGTCCACCCCTGCTGGAACAGAAGACTCCCGACTCAGATAACATCGCTCCACAGCCCAGCCCCAGGACCCAGTTGCCCACCCACTCCTGCCTCTGGGGTTGCCCTGTCGGGCACATCCACATCTGGCACCAGTGGCAACCCCCGGCCAGAGGGGCACCAGCTTCACTGCCACCAAAGTTGGTGTCCTGGTGGAGCACGTCCTGGGGCAGTATGATGCCCTCTTCGGATCGTCCCGCGCCAACAAGGAAGGACGGGAGAGGATCTGGGCCGACTGTGTGGTTGCCATCAACGCGGAGGGAGTGGCAACCCGCACCATCCAGAAGGTCAAGAAGCGCTGGGAGGACTTGAGGTCCAGGACCCTCATAAAGGCCCGGCGCCTCGTGGAGGGGGGCCGGGGCCGCATGAGTTCCATCCAGATGAGGGTCCTGGAACGCGTACACCCAGCACTCCACGCCCAGGTCCTTGAGAGGGAGACCCGTCTGGAGTTGAGCGGTAAGTGGCCAAGCATTGCTGCGTGAGACAGGGCATGTTGCAGTGTGCTGATTGTCTGATACTTGCCTGTATGTGTGACATAGGCCATGTACGCATGTATGTGTGCAGGGACATCATGGTAATGCATGTGCGACCAGTAATGTGTGAACCACACGGTTGTTGCATGTGTTTAAATGCGACATGGGGAGCCCTATGCAGATTGTACACATGAGAGCATGGCAGTCTATGTTCCTGGACATGGGTGGGGGTGAGGAATGGGTGCTGATGCCAGGTACATATATGGTATCCATGTCTGTGTGCCTGACCTGCGTGTCTGTGACTTGTGAATGCCATGGATGCATGACACATGTCTGTGACAATGTACAGATTCACTGATGCAGCCTAGTCATCCTTGTATCCACTGTGATTGGGGTGTACGGGGCCAGATGGATGTGACTGAGGTGAAGTGTGGGCATGACCCATGATGCATGTGAGTTCCATTACATTGTATGTTTCGAGAGTCCATTGGAGATGTATGGAAATGTCCATGGCATGCACCATGACTGTCACTGTGTGTGTTTTGCCTGGACTGACACATGTGTTGTGGAGGGACATGATGGAAGTGTACTTTGACAGTGGCACTCATCTGCTATTGCTTCCTGTCTAGGGGACCATTGTACATTACCCTGATGCTTGTGTTCTATGTCTCCCTCTACGCAGCGGCTAGTGAAGAAGAGGGCGGAGACGGCGCTGTGGAGCAAGGCGGCGGGGATGCCCCCACGGCTGCAGCGGAAGGGGTGGGTGAGCCCCCACAGGGGCCTGCTACGGCGGAAGACGGTGAGGAGCCATCCAGGTTGGTGGTTTCCACAGAGGAGGAGGAGGCCGCCACTGAGGAGCACATGGGGCCTGGTGTGGGCATCCCGGCTGGTGCAAGTGGTGCAGTCCAGGGGCAGGGGCAGGAGGCAGCACAGGTCACCGTGGAGGGGCCTGTGCATGTCGCTGTCCCTGATCCTGTGGATGCACCACCATGCACCAGCAGGGATGCCCCGTCCCAGGCCCGTCCGCAGGTAGAGCGGATGTCCATGTCATCTGACTCCCCTCCACCTGCGGACGAGGGGACCCCTGGCCGTATGGAGAAGGTCCTGATTGGGGTCGCGATGCGCACGGCTGTGATTCGTGATGCCGTGCGTGCTTCCCAGGAAGAGCACGCACGGCATCACTAAGAGCACCGTGCCGACGTGGCCCAATTGGGATCGTCCATGTTCGGGGGTTTCCTGCATGTGTCGGCCAATCTGGCGGCCCTCTCCTCCTCTGTGGAGACTATACGCCAGTCGTTCTCCTTGCCGTCTTCCAGCCCAGATGCCACCAGGCCCCCCTGTGGACCTGCCCTGACCAATGCAGCCAGCTCGGTGGGGATCCCATTCCTGCCACAGTCGGGAGTCAGAGGTCCAGCAGGGGTGGACACCACAGCAACTGTACCCCAGCAGATGGAGGATGTGCTGGCATCATCAGGCAGGGCACGTGCACGACGGCGTCGGTGGATTCCATCAGCCTGGATGCCGTCGTGCTGGCAAAGGCAGTGGCGTCGGTGGCAGCAGCGGAGTCAACGTGGGAGGCATCATGGCTCGGGGCCATCAACATCGGAGGGGCAGGCATCGGCCGGAGGGCAGGAGGACCCAGGACGGGAAGTGTCTTCCGTGTGCCAGCGGTTGGGCCAGCAGATAGGTGCGGAGCGGCGGCAGGCGGAAGAGGCGCGGCTCACAATGGTCAGGGCGGCGAACTCCATGCGGAGGGCCCTGAGGCGGGCCGAGTGCCTCGAGGCAATCCGCAGGGAGTTGGAGGAGGAGACGGCGTCGTCCCTGCGGACCCTCTGGGCCATGGAACAGGACCGCCTCCGGGACATCGAACAGGAGTTCGATGATGCCCTGGCCCGGAACACCACGGAGTGAGCTGCTGGACTTGCCCGCCGCCTTTGTATATAGTTATATAGTTAGTGTTAGGTTTCCTTTATTTATTTTTTTTTTTATTTGGTTGCGATTGGACAATGCGCCACATTTTTGTATGTAGTTCAGTTTTTAGTTAGTTGTCATAGTTAGGTTTCATTTGGTTGGGCTCATGGACCCGGGATTATCTTGTAAATAGTACTTCAATGGATTTTTCTATTTTTTGGATTTTTTTCATCGCCATGGAGCAATGGTTTTTGTTTATCATTTACACTTGGATTACTTTTCTGACTGTGACTTTGGACACCATTTTTTTGGATTGTGCTGTGTGTTTTTGTTTTTTTTCATGGACATTCAACTTCTTTTGGTTGTTTTGCTTTGTGGTTTTTCTAATTTCATTTCCATTCAAGTTGATTTTAAATACAATTTTATTTTCATCCTTCAATGTGTCGTATCATCTCATTGCTTTCATGCATGTCATGTTGGGTGTTTTAACATTCACTTGCAGCCATTGTGTGTGACAGACATGTGTTCATTTGCATTATTTACATTGGGTGTGTAACATGTCATTGCCTTTGATATGTGGGTGGATGTGATAGTTGGTTGGGCCTTTTGGCAGGGAGGATGGCCATTACGGACATGATTGGGGATTGGTGGGACCCAGGTGCAGGGGGTCATGGATGGGACATGGGTGGGGGCCTGGTGGTGGGTGCCCCACAGTGCTGGGGGGTGGGGGGTGGGAGACATGGGTGGGGGCCTGGTGGTGGGTTCCCCACAGTGCTGGGGGGTGGGTGGGGAACATGAGTTGGACATGGGTGGGGGCCTGCTGGCAGGTGCCCCACAGTGCTGGGGGGTAGGGGGGGGTGGGGAACATGAGTTGTACATGGGTGGGGGCCTGCTGGCAGGTGCCCCACAGTGCTGGGGGGTGGGGGGTGTGGGGAACATGAGTTGGACATGAGTGGGGGCCTGCTGGCAGGTGCCCCACAGTGCTGGGGGGTGGGGGGAAGTGGGGAACATGAGTTGGACCTGAGTGGGGGCCTGCTGGCAGGTGCCCCACAGTGCTGGGGGGTGGGGGGGTGGTAGACATGGGTGGGGGCCTGGTGGTGGGTGCCCCACAGTGCTGGGGGGTGGGGGTGGTGGGAGACATGGGTGGGGGCCTGGTGGAGGGTGCCCCTGCACTGCTGGGGGGTGGTGGGAGACATGGGTGGGGGCCTGTGGAGGGTGCCCCTGGTGGCTGGGGGGAGGGGCTGGTGGGAGACATGGGTGGGGGCCTGTGGAGGGTGCCCCTGGTGGCTGGGGGTGCAGGGGGACATGCGTTGGTGGGCAGTAGTGCAAGTTTACATGTGGGTTGGTTGGGGGGCATGGCCATGGTGGATGGGGTGCCTGCAGGACATGTGCAGGGTAGGCCCCTGTGGTGTGAGCCACCTGCAGGGGCTGTGGAGGGTTTAGAGGGAGCACCTGGGAGGACCCACACGTGCAATTTACGTGTGGTGCTCCCCGCGCACCCCTGGAATACACGTACCCTGCTGATTTCGCGTGTGGAAATTCCCGTGCACCCTTGAAATACACGTACCATGATGAAATCACGTGTGGAACTTCCCCTGCACCCTGAAATACATGCACCCTGCTGATATCGCGTGTGGAACTTCACGCGCACCCCGAAATACACGTACCCTGATGGAATCGCGTGTGGAACTTCCCGCACACCCCTGAAATACACGTACCATGATGAAATCGCGTGTGGAACTTCCCCTGCACCCTGAAATACACGTAGCCTGCTGATATCGCGTGTGGAACTTCACGCGCACCCCTGAAATACACGTACCCTGCGGAAATCGCGTGTGTAACTTCCCCTGCACCCTGAAATACATGTACCCTGCTGATATCGTGTGTGGAACTTCACGCGCACCCCGAAATACACGCAGCCTGATGGAATCGCCTGTGGAACTTCCCGCGCACCCCTGAGATACACGTACCCTGCTCGCACGGGCCCAATCGCGTGTGGAAATTCCCGCGCACCCCTGAAATACACGTACCATGATGAAATCGCGTGTGGAACTTCCCCTGCACCCTGAAATACACGTACCCTGCTGATATCGCGTGTGGAACTTCACGCGCACCCCTGAAATACACGTACCCTGCGGAAATCGCGTGTGTAACTTTCCCTGCACCCTGAAATACATGTACCCTGCTGATATCGCGTGTGGAACTTCACACGCACCCCGAAATACACGTACCCTGATGGAATCGCGTGTGGAACTTCCCGCGCACCCCTGAGATACGCGTACACTGCTCGCACGGGCCCAATCGCGTGTGGAAATTCCCACGCACCCCTGAAATACACGTACCTTGATGAAATCGCGTGTGGAACTTCCCCTGCACCCTGAAATACACGTACCCTGCTGATATCGCGTGTGGAACTTCACGCGCACCCCTGAAATACACATACCCTGCGGAAATCACGTGTGTAACTTCCCCTGCACCCTGAAATACATGTACCCTGCTGATATCGCATGTGGAACTTCACGCACACCCCCAAATACACGTACCCTGATGGAATCGCGTGTGGAACTTCCCGCGCACCCCTGAGATACGCGTACTCTGCTCGCACGGGCCCAATCGCGTGTGGAAATTCCTGCGCACCTCTGAAATACACGTACCATGATGGAATCGCGTGTGGAACTTCCCGCGCACCCCTGAAATACGCGTACCCTGCTCGCACGGGGCCAATCTCGTGAGGTACTTCCCGCGCACCCCAGTGATACACGTAGCTTGCCGTGCTGATAGAGGATTAGCGCAGCCCTTTGCACTGGATTGGGTATGTTGATGGCTTTTCCCTGCGCGAGAGGTGTTCTTGGGGGCGTAACTGGCGCTGCTGCAGGGTCGCTGCGCCACTGTGCGCAACGGCTGGTTTTGTTGGCTGGAATCCATGAATACGCTGTGCGCAGAAATGAATTTTAGTGCACGCAGCTGGCGCAGGGATTTGCACGTGCACACTGTGCGCCAGCCGCGTGCGCCACTTGTGCGCTGAAATCTATGAATTACCCCCCTTATATAGTAATACATAAGAAATGTAACCCATACATGTAACACACTAACCATTCATTTAAATACAATATGTTCTGAAATGGAATGTACCACAAGAAGATAAATTGGCTTCCAACATAATTACCTCACAGACACAACAGAACTGAGAACAAGACCAGACCCACTGAATACAAAGGACTTATCTTACCAGAAATAGTAAGTGTACTTCATTTTACTCATATATTTATAAACTTTCTGTATTAGATTACAAAATATATTATCTTTTTTTTTTTTTCTCACATAAATGTCTAGTACTCTGGAATGGCTAGAGGACAATTTCCCACATGAAGAAATGTCACAAGATAGTGAAACTAATGGTAAACACTTTATGATATAAACCATTTATTTATTATGTTTTTATATACATTTAACATATATATTATTTTTTTGTACAGAGCATACCAAAATAGAAAAAACTTCAGAAAACCCTGTTATGGATAACAGTCTTCACAATATAGAAGAAAAAAATGATGTATTGTTGGCTAATTTTAATAATTTAAAAACATTTGTAGAAAATCATTTCAAACCAAAAACCTTGTACCATTGCCCCACATGTACTTGTTCCTCCTCACCATATCCCAGTCAATTATCCCCAAACCTTCTCCATAATCCAAAACGTTTTGATGAGACTTCCATCCCTTCTTCACCTAATGCCAATCATGTTGAAACCCCAAATTCTCCTGTTTTTGTTTCTGTTTCTGCCTCACCTTCTCTGTCATAAATTATTAATATATGTTAAATAAAGTTTAATTTTTATATTGTATTGTGAATAGTTTCTGTTTTTTTTTTTTTAAAACAATAAAAGTGTCCGCGGACAGTGCAAGTGTTCTGAAATGTTCGTACAAAAACGAAAATGGAGGTGTCCTGAAGAACACCACACCTGTCCATACTGTTCGCTAGCAAGTTGAAACTGTTCTAAGAACACACGTGGTGTCCTGAAATGTTTGTAAGGAAACAAAAATTATGTGTCCTGAACAGCAGTACAACATTTCGTAGTGTTCGCTAGCAACATGAAACTGTACTAAGAACACACGCAGTGTCCTGAATTGTTCGTAAACAAACAAAAATTAAAGTGTCCTAAAGAACACTATACCTGTCCGGTACTGTTCGCTAGCAAGTTCAAACTGTTCTAAGAACGCTATTGGTGTCCTGAAATGTTCGTACGTAAACGAAAATGGAGGTGTCCTGAAGAACACTATACCTGTTTGTAGTGTTCGCTACCCAATTGAAACTGTTCTAAGAACACAATTGGTGTCCTGCAATGTTCGTACATAAACTAAATTACACGTGTCCTGAAGAACACTATATCTGTCCTTACTGTTCGCTACCAAGTTTAAACTGTTCTAAGAACACACGCGGTGTCCTGAAATGTTCGTTTCACGTGTGACGCACTTTTAATTACTTCAGAACCCAACCAGTGTCCGTAGGACATCAATGCGCATGCGCTAACCAATCTCCGTGCACTTGGTGTCCTGCGGACAGGCGCTTCCTTCGCGGACTAGTTCGCGAACGGATCATATGACCTCGCCCACGCTCATCGTGTGTCCTGAAATGCGGACACTGTTCGTGTCCCCGAACAATTTAAAAGTACATTTTCAGTTAATCCATAATAGTTTTCAATAAAATCTCACCATGGCACAAGTCCCACATAGCAATCTTGAGTTTCTATATACCTTTTGAAACTTTCCGATACTGTTTTTGTGTTCGATCTGTCCGCGGACAGTGTGCATGTCCGCGAACCGTGCACAAGCACCCTTATAAAAGACCACGCCCAAGAGCTTATTCCCATTGTGTTTCTGGCTATTCTTCAGAACACAGTGATTTTTGCTGCCACCTGCAGACTACACCATCATCGAGATGGCATCCTTGGCTGCTGAACTGCCACTGGTGCTGCACCTGCTTCAGCACCAACCCCACCCCCTCCACCACCACCACCTCCCCAAGGGCCTGAAGAGGGGAACAGAAGTGAGGATGCAGAGGAGGAAGAAGAGGATGATGAGAATGAGGTAGAGAAAAAACCTACTACCCGCACTAGGCATGAGTCTTGGGTGTGGCAGTTATTTACCATTCATGGTAATGTTCCTAAGGCTCGTGCAAATCGTGTTACCTGCAATGAGTGCAAAATTATACTCAGTCGCGGGAAGCATGGTAAGTACAGCTTTGGGACCACTACTATGAAGCGACACCTGAGGTCATTTCACTCTGGGGCTATTCGCAGGGTTGTACCTTGCGAAGAACGTAGCAGGTTGATTCCCTCTACTTCATCCTCTGTTTCTGATCCTGTCACCACAACAACCACCTCTGTGGGACAGCGTCTTCCTCAAGCTGCCTCACAGGCCATACAGAATGCTGATGACCCTTACCTTTCGAGGGTCACAGTTGTATGTATGTACTGTGACACAGTACTCTGCAGGGGGGAGCGACTTCGGAGTGCTTTTGAGACTATCGTCTCAGAGCACGAGAAGACCTGCTCATTACCCAAATAAAACCCACTCTACATCTTCCTCTCTCAGCTCACCCTTTCTTATCCCTGTGGTTGGTGTCCCCCCCTTTACCATCCTTTACCCTGCTCTCCTAGTGTGTTGTGTCTGAAAAACCAAAAAAATACAAAAGTACAAAAATCCAAAAAAAATAAGGCTCTTTTCAGAGCCGCCTTTCCCAGTTAAAAAATAGAAGTGAAAATAAATGAAGCAGGGCTCTTTGTATTTTTTAGAAGTCCGCGGACAGTTCGCGAAAATTAAAAAAATTGGGTTGCTGCTCCATCACAAACATTGTAATTTTCTCTGGAAAGAAGTGGTGGCTCTGAAAAGAGCCTTTGGGTGGTGTTTGTAAGTCAAAAATTGTAAATGCTTAACATTTACTTCAAAATCGTTGTTGTAATTCCAAAAAAGGTCGCAATGCATTTTGTACATTTCTCAGAAAAATATGATTGCCAGCATAAGTAAGATGGACTCCATCTCTGCGAAAAATGTATGTACTACAAAACATAATATTTTCATTGTGAAAAGAAGACATGCCAAAATCTCTTAGAAAGGCACAAACAGCCTTATTAACACTGCGCCTTGCTTTTTCCATTTGTATACCAAATGAAGAAGAACAAAGCCACATTTGTCTCTGCGCAATCCGTGAAAATATCACTTGAGAATTAGGAAACATGTCCATAACCTTCCTAAGTCCTTCTTTCATAGCAAATTGCAAAAAAATTCCAGTCACATGTCCTAAACTGTTCCCTCCACAATGAATTACAATTATGTCTGGATGTTGCTCTGTCTCCAAAGTAGCACAGAGAGGTAGCAAGTCCAACCACTTCATTCCACGTACTCCATACCAGTGTACTTCCACATGGGGAATCCAAGATCTACAGCTACTCCACAGCTTTCTGCATGCACCTTCAACCAATGTATCCACAAATCTCCTAAAATCCAAACAATCTGTTTTCTGAAACACACAGCCAAAGTTTTCTTTTGTTCTCTCAGCAAAAAGAGTATCTGAGAAAATCTCTCCTGGCACAACACACCCACCAAACTTTCCTGAGCAATCCCTTTCAGTGCTTATTCTCATTTGCATGACTTCTGAACCCAAAAATCCCCGGATGTAACTCCTGAAGTCCGCGAACTACCACCATGTCCGCAGACATATCGTAACATAAACAGCCCTTCTACCATTTCCACTACACTCTCTCTGCCATTCCCTCATTGGATGTACCTCAAAAATCACATGACCAGGCACCAATCACATTCAAGACCTCTACATCTAACTGCATCATCATAGATCAACACTGCAAATGTACTCTGAATCTCTGTGAGTACAAGTGTCATATCATTGGCAAGCAGCATCTACCAGACATACTGTACAAGTCTTCAAGATTTCTACTTGCAGCTCCATGCATATCCATATGCATGAACACAAATTTCAGGTATGCATATTTTCTGTATAGTAGATGAACACATTTTCAAACAGACTTTTACATTGTAAAATCTGTAAAATGAATTTACTGTACTTTTTTCAATTTCCTAAAATCAACTATCACTTATAAACCTTTATACTATTTACTTTATACACACACACTCAAATCATGTTAAACTAACATTTTTTAAATGAAATATATAGACTACATATATTCAAACAAAATTGCATGCAAACACAATCTATGTTTAAACCTTTATAAAAATACTTATACAATGTCATATTTTTTGTTTTTATTTATTTATTTACTTAATTACTTTAAATTAGACATGATATTGAGGCGCTATTACCTAGAACAGTTTAGTTACAGAAATAGTGGTATTCACTAATATATTATAAATTTCACAAGAGATAGTAAAGATTTTTTTTTTTGCTACAGTTAGTCATTCAATACAATTGTTCATTAAGAACATAGCATATGTACTGAACTGATGCAATGTATCTTATGTAAATAAATTAGTTTAATGGTTTTAAAGAAGGCACTGAGGTATTCAATTAAAAAATCAATATCTAAATTAAAAACAGTGCTCTATACAAACAAAGTTACTAATTTGAAGCTTTTACAATTGCAGTGAAGACCATTTTCCTGAAAAGAAGCAGCCGAATTCGAAGAAGAAAGAAAAACTAAGAAATTACCTGTTAATTTAAAAAAAAGTAAGTAAAATATCACCATCATTTTTGTATTATTAATCAAATATACTATAGCGTTAATACGAGCTATTTTGGTTTCTAAAAATAGAGATTTTGTACCATTTTGTCCAAATATTTCCATGTCTTAAACAGCGATTTACAGCCAGAATGGCCCACAAATTTCTATGTTTGGACACACAAATTACCCAACTGAACCACTACAATTTTCATATTATAGAACAAACAACTGTTTTAATTGTATACATAAGATTTACTATTTGTACTTTTCCACACCACTAGCTTACTTTTTTTGTCATCTGAACCCCAGTTTAGTAACACATAAATTCAAGAATACCTATCCCTACTAGTTTTAGTTCCCAATGCACAATCACACACCATTACATACATCTTTATCATCTTACTCAAACACTCATGCACACAGCACACATACATTCCAGAACACCCCAACCCATATCTTCTTTATTTTTTTCAACAGACCCTAAAGAATGCCTACCAAAAGTCAAGTCCGTAGAAAGCAACGCAAAAGTAGAGCAAATGAAAATAAAGGTGTCCAACATAAGCATCCATCTCTAGCAGAATTTGTAAAAAAAGTTGAAACAAAACAGCTAATACAATCATTTAGTCAAAATGTAAAACAAACCAAAAAACAATAAACAGAAAATCAGCTATCAGTACAGATAAAACTACTTCTTCAAATTTTAATATAGTGCAAAGTAAGCATACCAAGAAAAGTTTTTTAGTCAAAATATACTGTCACAAAGTCCTTCAAAATCTTATAAAAACAGGAGAGAAATCATGTTCAAAGCTTAAAACCTATCGTAGGAAATTAATCTTAGAAGCATTGATGGACAGTGCAATTTTTCTCAAAAGAAATGTATTTATTTTACTGTTAAACAAAATGAAACCACTAACAAAACTAATAACTAAATTACAAAAAAGACTTCTCAATAAGCGAAATATCAACAGAAAGAACTTCTTAAGTATCAGCGGAGGTGAATGGAATCACACTACAAGCACAGAACCATATTTTAATGAAGAAGCATACAAACAAAAGCAAACAAATACAATTGCCATACATAGCAGTGGTCGAGGTTATGAAAAAGTGAATAATACCATAATGGAACAAGAAGTACTTCTTACAAAAATATGCCCTGAAAACTTAGAATTACCCCTCCATTCAACTGAATCAGAACGTCTAGTGTACAAATAGCCATGCGCGTCAATGTGTAACATTCCCAAACAATGTTTCAAATCTTTACGCCAATTCCTCAATAAATATGTAAAAAGCAAAGACAAAATCAAAATTAAATTACTACAAAATATAGATACCTGTCCAGTGCGCAAGTACAGAGGACTACAAGGACATTCATTGGCCTGCATTACAGGACCTACTTGTAAAACCACTTTCCATGATATCAAAAGGATATCAACACATCATTCAACTATAAGAAATCTAGTCTATAAACTGTACTATGCTAAAAGTCCTGCTTTAGCACTAGCAAAGTTAAATAACAACCTTCTACATGGTCCAGCAAAAGACCTACTTGAAGAAATTCACTATATTCAGAAAAAATATTTTGGAAGTGAAAGCCATTTACAGAATGAAATAGCTTTAAACCAATTAAGCAACAATTCTACACATGGCAACCTTTTGCTAAACACATACAAAAAAGAAATACTAAAATTTAAAAGTACATCAGCTGAAGTACCAAACCATGTATGTGTATGTTGCCGTAGAATTTTTTATAAAAGTAACACAAAAACTGTAGACCTATCATACAAAATAGAAGACAATGAAGATTCTAAATGGTTTGAATTAGCTCTCTACCTTGTAGCAGAAAACAAATATGAAATAACTGAGCCCTTAATACTTTGCAGTTATTGCACTACAAAACTTGACAACAACCAAACTCCTTCACGTTCTATCACAAATAATTTGGAATTATACCCAGTACCAAAACCTCTACAACAACTTAATTTATATGAGAGCATCATAATTCAAACAGTACACCCATTTCAAGCAATAATACGCCTTCAACCAAAAACAGCAAAATTACCTCCCTCTGAATTGGTAAAAGGCATTTGTGGAAAAGTAGTTTATTTACCATTAAATCTAAAAGAAAATGTGCATACTCTAGGAGTGCAACATCCAATGCAGCAATCTTTAATTATATTAGTAAATGGAGTACCTACAAAAGACAAAAAAATATGGCAACAGCTGGTAGATTTATATAAAGTTAGACAAGCCTTCCAATATCTTAAAGAGAATAATGAATATTACAAAGAAATTAATATTGAAGAAAACTTGAAAGATACAACTGAAATAATTCAAGAAACACAAGAAGCTGGTCAATTTGAGCTACTAGATCCTGCTACAATATCAAATACTTTAGACCATTATACAATTCATCCTTTGCACTGTAATGACACCGTACAAGATGTACTGGAAACTTACCAAATGCGTCAAACAAAAGGATCGCCAATCAGTATATGGAAAAAAAGTATAGAAGCACGTGCTTTTCCTCTACTCTTTCCTACTGGCAAAGGAGGAAGGTATGATGATAGACCTATTCAAATATCAGCTTCAGAATACCGCTCATTACGGATGTTTTCTGAAGATCCCAGATTTAGACAAAATGTGGAATACAGATTTCACCTACTCTTTGAAAGTGAACTAGCAACTTTATGTTACAGAGTTGCACACATATTAAAATCAGGATCACACTTTAAAAATATGACAGCTACACAATTATTACAGAAAGTGCAACAAAAGGATGAGGTTTTACAATCAAATATTACAAATCTATTAGCAAATATGCGTGCTACTAAAGAGTACTGGTTTCGACGTCATGGAGATGTACGTTGTATGATCAGAAACCTTGGCCCACCCACTTGGTTTGTTACATTAAGTTGTGCAGAATATGCATGGGAAGATTTACATGATTTCCTATGCATATCAAATAAAAACAAAACAAACATTGATATTCTAACACCTGGAGAACTTTGTTCTTTGGATCCTGTTAATGTTTCAAGATATTTTCATCATCGCTTCATTGCTATGCTACATTTTATTTGTAATAAAACCGTTCCTCTCCTTGGAGAAGTGCAACACTTCTTTTGGAGAAAAGAATACCAAGCCAGAGGAGCACCACATATCCACATGCTTTTATGGATTAAAGATGCTCCTAAATTTGGTCAAGACAGTGATGCCACTGTTTTACAGTTTATTGAAAAATATGTCACTTGTGAAATTCCATCAAAAGCCACAAATAGTGATCTTCATGCACAAATTTTACAATTTCAAAGACACAAATGTGGAAAAAATTGTCGTCGCAAATACAAAAACAAAGGCAAATACTACACCAAATGCTGATTTGGTTTCCCTAGACCAGTTACAAATACAGGTCAAGTAAACAACCTCATGTCTTCAGTTAGACATAGTGTTAAAGGTAAGTCACCTAAAAATACATATTACATAAAAAGAAAAGAAGAAGAAAAATATATCAATGATTATAATGCAATCATTGCCCACTTATGGAATGCAAACATAGATGTGCAGTACATTGCAGACAATTCTACTGCTGTTGCACGATATGTCACAGCATACTTAACTAAAGCAGAAAAGACAGAGCTCCAAGACCTCTGGAATGACTTGTCATCAGATAAAACATTATCTCAGAAATTATACAGCTTTGGCATAAAAATGCTCACCCATAGAGAATGTGGATCTTATGAAGCAGCTGATCGTTTAACTGGTACTTCATTGTATGGTAAATCTGAAAATATAGTATGGCTAAGTCTTGGTCCAGCTAAATCTAGAAAAAGAGTTCTAAAATCATATGAAGATATAGAAACAATAGCCAAACATGATCCCAACAGCCAATACATTTTAAAAAACAATTTATTGGACACATACTACCCAAACAGAAGTAATACTTTGGAAAACATGTGTCTATACCAAATATCCCAAAACTACACATACAAAAATAATATGAAACCTGATAAAAAAAAAGGTAAATATAGAGTGACAGACTGTGAAGGCAGCTTAGTTAAACTCACTAAACCAAATTTAATTAATCATATCAAATTGTCATTGAAGACTCCTCAATATAAAGAAGTATATTACATGTCCCTGCTACAACTCTTCAAACCATGGAGAAAAGAAGAACAATTACTAGATAACTATGACTCATATGAGGATGCTTTCAAAGCAAATGAAAGCACTATAACTGATGTAAACTTTACATAGTACAAAACAATGTTGCACAATGAACAGCAACCTGAAGAAGAACTCCAAGCCCAAATAGATAAGGATACTCCTGACAGTAGTCAACCTTCTGTAACAGGAAGCCAAGAACCACTGGGAGAACCACTAATAACAAATGAGGCAGAATTAGCTATGATAGAAGTAGAAAACACCATGTGTCAGTATGAAGATAAGGAAGACTTAACTATACTACAATCAAAACTAAACAATGAGCAAAGTAGCATTTTTCAAGAAGTAACAAAACAAATTGCACATGGTGTAAAACATTAAAATAAAGAATGTTCCTGCCATAATTATAAACCTATACTACTGTACGTCAGTGGTGAAGCTGGTTCTGGCAAAACATTCCTAATCAAAATCATTAGTAAGTTCCTTCAACAATTGACAAACAACAAACTGCCAGCTGTTGTCACTGCCCCCACAGGTTTAGCTGCCTACAGCATAGTTGGTGTTACATTACACTGATTACTACTATTACCAGTAGAACACCAGAACAAATTAGACTATTACAAACTTTCTCCAGAAGCTGCAACGGAATTACGCAGAGTATTGAAACAAATGAAAATGCTACTGATAGATGAAGTGAGCATGGTCTCCAACCTGATGTTAGTTTTGATTCACCTCAGATTACAAGAAGTACTCAAAACAGACTATGAAGAGCTCTTTGCAGGAAAACACATTATTGTTTTTGGAGATCTGCTTCAATTAACACCAGTAAAAGGTGAACCTATTTTTAAAACATTAGGGCACAAACTCTGCCGTAAAACTGTTGGCAGCATTGGAAATGTCAACCTTTGGCAACATTTCCAATACAGAGAATTAACGGAAAACATGCACCAATCTGCAGATCTAACTTATGCCAACATTTTAAAAAGTTTGAGAGTTGGTATACTTTCTAAAGAAGCAGAAGCAACATTGAAAACCCGGCACATTAATGCACTTTATGGCGATAATGCATGTGCTACAGATGTTATGGAACAATTAGCCCACAAAAATGTCAATTGTATGGCCTTAATGCCAACTCTTGCAAGCTGTCTCAAATTCAATGAAATAATGTTAAGTAAAGAAATGCAACCAATAATGGAAATTAGCGCCACAGACAAACTAGATGTACATGGTATGACACTACCCATGTGTGACCAAGCCACAACAAGACTAAATAATTTAGAAAAATCAATCTCAAACACAGCAGGCTTAGAAAAGATGTTAAAATTATCCTTAAATTGCAGAGTAATGCTTAAACGTAACCTTGACGTGAACCAAGGACTAGTTAATGGAGCACTGGGTACAGTTGTTGGCTTTCAAACATACCCACGTGACAACAAAATTCAGTTTGTCAATATACTCTTTGACAAACTTTCAGAAGTAAAACGGATAGGACGCTCAACAGCTAGATTCCTTCTCTTCAAAGATATGTATGTACGCAGAGAACAATTTTCTCTAACTCTTGCATACGCAGTCACGATTCATAAATCACAAGGTCTTACCCTAGACAAAGCAATGATATATATTGGTAACACAGTCTTTAATGATGGCATGAGCTACGTAGCACTATCACGCTTACGTACACTTGACGGTCTATTTCTAATCAGCTTTGATGCAAGTAAAGTAAACGCTGATATTCCTTGCATTTTAGAATATAATATACTTCGCTCACTATACACTCCCCATCTAAACACATATTCTGTTCCACAAAAACTAAAACGTTGTAAAAGAAAACTAAATCAAACAGAAATGCAACAGGACGTCACTGCAAATCCTCCAAAGAGAGTAAAAGAAACTAATACTTCATCAAGTACCACAAACAAAAAAGAATCAATTAGAGAAAGTAAACCAGGTACTTCTTTAAAGAAGGAAGACAAACTCCAAAAAAAACTGTTAGATACAGAACTACCTGGACCATTTAAATTCTCAAATATAGTTGGTGTAAGTTGCTATGCAAATGTAGCAATGAATATTCTATTTCAATTACCACCAATTGTTGACAACATTTACTTACACTTTAGAGACCCATTGTGTATGCAAATGTTAGTACTTCATAGAAACACAAAAAACAATCCTGACAACACATATAGTGTTTATGGAATAAGACAAGAATTGGACTACTGTGCTGGAATGGTGAAATTCACTATAAACTCACAGGAGGATCCACAAGAATTTTTAATGTACTGTGACACAAGAAGAAATTCCCAATGAACACTTCATATATATATCAATACCAAATTATGAATACATTCCATTTCAGCAACTTGTACAAAATGCAAACCATGGTAGATTATGCTCTACCTGCAATTCAGATAATCGCTCCACGTTAGTAATACAAACACATAGTAAATACGTAATACTAATGCTTCTACGTTACAATGCAGATGGTACCACAAACAACTGCAAGCTGACTGGATTCACACATAGTCAAATATCACTTGGTAAGAAAACCTTCACAACAATAGGTATAATCTACCACGCAGGAGCCACAACCAATTCAGGGCACTACACGGCATATATAAAAAAGAAATGTGGATGGTTTGACTGTAATGATAGTACCATTACTCTAAAGCAGAGATTACCAGCAAATCTTACAAACGCTTATTTGATGTTCTTAAAACCAAAATTTGATAAATAAACTGTATTTAAACCTTTAAGTAAATGTGGGTTAAAAAATATAAACTGTTAGAATACTCCAAAAGCTATATAACTGCTCAAAGATTCTACAGCAACTAATCAGATAAATGAATACCACTAAATTAGACCAAAAAATACACAGTTAGAATACGCCAATTGGTATCTAACTGTCCCAAAATTATAAATTTGTGTTAAAATAATATAAACTGTTAGAATACTCCAAAAGCTATCTAACAGCTCAAAGATTCTACAACAACTAATCAGATAAATGAATACCACTAAATTAGGTCAAATAATACACAGTTAGAATACGCCAATTGGTATCTAACTGTCCCAAAATTTAACAATATCCAAATAGATAAATCAAAACCACTAAAATATATTTAAAAAAATAGACAGTTAGAATACGCCAATTGGTATCTAACTGCTCCAAATTTTTTTAATATCAAAACAAATGAAGAATCTGTTACTGCTCCAAAAAAAATACAACAAAGCAAAATATAAAGCATTAGCCAGAAACAACAAGTGAACACTGAAAACAAACAAACAAATAAACTGTAGCATAACAGAAAAAGGTTTTTTTTTTAATCCAACATTGATTTTTGTTTTCTCCCACAGACCCAATGATTTTAGCAACAAATACAGAAACTGAGCAAATTGCACAGTATTCTGATTTGTACTCTACTAAATATGAGGGTCGAAAAAAAGTAAAAGTATATTGCTTATACAATGTAATAAGTCATTACAAAATACTAATACTAACATGCTATTTTCTTTTTTCACAGAAATGAAGAAGAAAAACATGGACTCCCATTACTAGACCAAACAGTAAGTATACAATAATAAGGACAACCATAGCAGCATATCACATCCATAGTATCTAATAACTTTGTTCCTTATACATTTGTTTTTCACCCAAAGTTATAAGCAAATATAAATGTGATATGCTGCGGTGGTTGTTGCCAGGGCATACAGTTTTGGGTGCATTGCCAAATGGCCATGCACCCAAGACTCTATGCCCTGGCAACAACCACCGCAGCATATCACATCCATAGAGTCAAACATTTCAACTATGATCTATGGGAAACTTTTAATGTCCGCGAACAATGTGAGTGTTCTTAGAACACTTTGAACTTGCCAGCGAACAATACGGACACCGTTTTCAGGACACCCCCTACGAACATTTCAGAACAATGCGATAGTTCTTAGAACACTTTCAACTTAACAACGAACAATACGGACAGCGTCCTAAGGACACCCCCTACGAACATTCCAGGACACCGGGAGTGTTCTCAAAAACGTCTTCAGAACACCCCCATTTTGTTTATTTGCGAACATTTCAGGACACCGCGGGTGTTCTTAGAACACATTCAACTTGACAGAGAACAATACGGACAGCGTCCTCAGGACACCCCCTACGAACACTCCCCAGACACCGCGAGTGTTCTTAGAAGCGTCTTCAGAACACCACCATCTTGTTTATTTGCGAACATTTCAGGACACCGCGATTGTTCTTAGGACACATTCAACTTGACAGAGAACAATACGGACAGCGTCCTCAGGACACCCCCTACGAACACTCCCCGGACACCGCAAGTGTTCTTAGAAGCTTCTTCAGAACACCACCATCTTGTTTATTTGCGAACATTTCAGGACACCGCGAGTGTTCTTAGGACACATTCAACTTGACAGAGAACAATACGGACAGCGTCCTCAGGACACCCCCTACGAACACTCCCCGGACACCGCGAGTGTTCTTAGAAGCGTCTTCAGAACACCCCCATTTCTTTATTTGCGAACATTTCAGGACACCGCGAGTGTTCTTTGGACACATTCAACTTGACAGAGAACAATACGGACAGCGTCCTCAGGACACCCCCTACGAACACTCCCCGGACACCGCAAGTGTTCTTAGAAGCGTCTTCAGAACACCCCCATTTTGTTTATTTGCAAACATTTCAGGACACCGCGAGTGTTCTTAGGACACATTCAACTTGACAGAGAACAATACGGACAGCGTCCTCAGGATACACCCTACGAACACTCCCCGGACACCGCAAGTGTTCTTAGAAGCGTCTTCAGAACACCCCCATTTTGTTTATTTGCGAACATGTCAGGACACCGCGAGTGTTCTTAGGACACATTCAACTTGACAGAGAACAATACGGACAGCGTCCTCAGGACACCCCCTACGAACACTCCCCAGACACCGCAAGTGTTCTTAGAAGCGTCTTCAGAACACCCCCATTTTGTTTATTTGCGAACATTTCAGGACATCGCAGGTGTTCTTAGAACACATTCAACTTGACAGAGAACAATACGGACAGCGTCCTCAGGACACCCCCTACGAACATTTCAGGACACCGGGAGTGTTCTCAAAAACATCTTCACAACACCCCCATTTTGTTTATTTGCGAACATTTCAGGACACCGCGGGTGTTCTTAGAACACATTCAACTTGACAGAGAACAATACGGACAGCGTCCTCAGGACACCCCCTAAGAACACTCCCCGGACACCGCAAGTGTTCTTAGAAGCGTCTTCAGAACACCCCCATTTTGTTTATTTGCGAACATTTCAGGACACCGCGGGTGTTCTTAGAACACATTCAACTTGACAGAGAACAATACGGACAGTGTCCTCAGGACACCCCCTACGAACACTCCCCGTACACCGCAAGTGTTCTTAGAAGCGTCTTCAGAACACCCCCATTTTGTTTATTTGCAAACATTTCTGGACACCGCGAGTGTTCTTAGGACACATTCAACTTGACAGAGAACAATACGGACAGCGTCCTCAGGACACCCCCTACGAACACTCCCCAGACACCGCAAGTGTTCTTAGAAGCGTCTTCAGAACACCCCCATTTTGTTTATTTGCAAACATTTCAGGACACCGCGAGTGTTCTTAGGACACATTCAACTTGACAGAGAACAATACGGACAGCGTTCTCAGGACACCCCCTACGAACATTTCAGGACACCGAGAATGTTCCCAAAAACGTCTTCAGAACACCCCCATTTTGTATATTTGCGAACATTTCAGGACACCGCGGGTGTTCTTAGAACACATTCAACTTGACAGAGAACAATACGGACAGCGTCCTCAGGACACCCCCTATGAACACTCCCCGGACACCGCGAGTGTTCTTAGAACAGTTTCACTTTGCTTGCGAACAAAACGGACACATATTGAGTCCTTAGAACACCCCCCAGTCAGTTTATTTAGAACATTTCAGAACACCGTGATGACCGCAAACAAATCAAACACAAAAAGAATGTCTAACACATAAAAAATACAACTTTCATCCTATCTCATACACTCCCACCCTCCCCAAACACTCCTACACACCAACACACTCTACTAAATACACATTTTGAACAAAGTTTCACCTCGCTGTCCGCGGACGTCCGCAAATCCAAGATGGCGGGCGCTACCGAAAAATCTGACGCGCTTCACGCTCCACGCCGTCCAGTCAGCAAACACGTTGCATGTCCGCGAACATCACGCAAGACGATTGGCCAATCAGGACACTGTCCGCGAACCGAACACAGATATCACTCATTTTTTTTACCTACTTTTTGGTCATTTTAAAAATAAACTACTGGACGGATTTTCACCAAATTTGCAAAAGCACGCTTTCGGGACCAAGCCGCTGCTCCTGGTCCAAATTTGGTGGAAATCTGTCCAGCGGTTTGTGCTGTAGGCGCGAGCAAACATTTTTTTCCATTCAGTCTATGGGAAAAAAAAAAGTTTTGGGACCCCCCTATAACTTTGCCCCCCCTGGACGAATCCTCACCAATCTTTGCAAAAACATTCAGAGTGAACCAAATACTTTTTTTGCAAAGTTTGGTGAGGATCCGTCCAGGGTGAGCGAAGTTATAAGCCACCCGAAAAGTGCTCTTCCTATGGAAACAGCAACTTAACCATAAGTACATGGCCACTAACGTGGCCATGTAATACATTTAATGGAGAAAGATAAAGACTGATTTGATAAATAAGGGATTTGAGTGCATATGGGAAATGGAAACCTGCAGTGTTGTATTTATGGTAGGTCCTATATATATGAGTGCCTGCCTTCAAATTGCTTCATGGCTTTTTCTTTAAGTTGTGTTTTTGATTGATTGTAAAAAATTGCTGTATACATTTTTCTTCATGGTTGTTATGGTTACAAGTAAAACCGAAAACCCTCACACATTTGGCAGTTATGGTACGCTAAGCAACCATAACTCGCGCCACCAGCATGCACTGCTAAGACTAACACCTTACATTATGAGACTTTAGAAAAATAAAACACCTTACATTTTGACACTTTCAAAAAATAAAACACAGGACATATTTTCAAATCCATGCTTTGAGATCCTTGCTGATGCTCCTCGCAAATGTTTGCTGCAATCCTGTCTAGCACTTAGGGCAGTAGCCAAGAGCAGATTTGTTTTCCCATTCGATCCTATTCCGATTTTGAAAAATCTTACCATGCCCACTTCAACCCCATTGCTGGTCCATCATGGTCATGGCCAGTAGTCAGATTGTCCTGTCCGATTGGCCTCAGTCACCTAAGGCATATAACAATTTTTGTACCTAAATTATTACACTTTGCAAAAAAATAGAACAAAGACACATTTGCAAAACCATGCTTTCAGGTTCTTGCAAATGTTCCTTGCATGAGTGTGCTGCAAACCCATACATTTTTTAATTTTTGAAAAGTGTCAAAATGTATGTATATAAAATAGTCATATACTTTGCACAAACATTCAAGGTTGGGTCTATAATCTTTCTGAAAACTTTTGCGCACATTCGTCAAATGGCAACAAAGTTATAAGCCATCTAAAAATGGTGTGACCCCACTCTAATTTTGCTCCCACTTGACAAAATCGACCAAACATTTCAAAAACATTACAATATGGGTCTAAAAACATTTGCAAACATTTGTACAGATTTGTCAAATGGCACCAAATGTATAAGCCTTTCAAATATTTTGGGACCCCCCCTCTAATTTTACTCTCTCTTGGCAAAACAGCCCCAGTCTTTGCAGTACCATTCAGTGTCAGGTGTAGAATGATATTACAATATATCATGCAGTTTTATTGAGTGGCTCCAAAGTTATAAGCCATCCAAAATCTGCTTTTCACCAACCCTGTAATTCAAAATTAGGCATGGATGCCCCCGAACATCTGAGATGTTTGCAGACTTTGGGATGAAAAAACACACTTTTTTTGGCTTTTTATGGCCATATTCCATCCCATCCTCATCATCCCTCACCTCCAGAGATTATTTAATTAGTTTGACAAGGGCAATGTTGTGTTTTTTAATATGTTTTTACCATGATGTCCGCGGACGACGGTAGCTGTCTGCGAATCCAACATGGCAACCATTTAAAAAAAGCTGACACAGATCACGTTCTCACCATCCAATCAGCGGGCATGAACGATGTCCAGGGACATCACGCCGGGCCCTGATTGGACCAGGGGGCTGTCCGCACTCCGAATAGGGAAGTGAGTCTGCGGAATGGACCTAGATATCACTAATTCTGTTTTACCTATTTGTTTGCTGTTTTTTAAATATGCACTGGACGGATATACGCAAAATTTACAAAAGCACAATTTTGGGACCAAGTTGCTGCTTTTTGCACAAATTTGGTGAAAATCCACTCAGAGGTTTGGGCTGTAGGCATGAGCAATATTTATTTTGCGGTGCATCTATGAGGATTTCCACAAATTGTGGGAACCCCCCATAACTTTTCTCTCCCTGGATGAAACTGCACAGCATCTCGTAGAATCATTCCAACGGGGCCATATACATATTTTTCAAAGTTTGGTGAGGATTCATCCAGGGGGGGCCGAAGTTATAATCTGCCCAAAATGTGTTCTTCCTATGGGTTGAGCAACTTAAGCATAACTACAGGGCTGCTACTGCAGGCCCTGTAATGTATATACAATAAGTTGAAAAGCACATAAATTGTGAGTGTATTTTGTTGTTGCTAGGAATGCTGGTAACTTGGAGACATTTAGAGCCTGACTCATCGAATAAAATTGTGCGGAAAAACAAGCACTTGCATGCAAAACTCGCGTAAGCGCCCGTCTGTTGATTCATGGAACACATTGAGCATGGCTTACACAGAATCCGTGCAGGTCCAGCACATCCCTGCAACACCACAAATACATTGCGCGAGACGGCCAGCAAAGGCGCATAGCGTCTAGTGCAGTCTTCTAAAAAGGGGAGGAGCACGTGGAATGGGGAACAACAAGCATAAATGTGGGCATTATGTGGGAAGTACTACAGTAATATACTTGCATCGCCCACACGTGTGCTAACAACATGTATTTATGGAATCAAACAGGGTTCTCCGGCGTGCGGAAAAACACACGCTAATCCAGAAACATGTCCGCCACGCAAAAGCTGGCGTAAGCGTCACTGTGCACTAAAACAATGCATAAAAAGTGTGCGCTAAAGCCGACGCGGGTATACAGCTACAATGAATGCAGCCGTGATTGTGGGACACCACAGGAGGAGGAGGATAGCCAGGGCACATATTTTTTTACCCAGGGCCAGCCTTTTAGGGATGCATGATATGCCAGGTATAGGCTTTCACCTCATATCATACTAGACCTGGTCATGGAGTGGGAAGATGACCTCACATCACCAACACTGTGCTCCCAAGCACTGAGCCCCTTGTAGAAGGTGCTCAATGTACTGCATTTTTTGGCCACTGGGTCACTTCAGCAGACAACTGCCATTATCGGGGGCATCTCACAGGCCACGCAGTCACGCTGCCTACTTCAGGTGTTGGCTATCATGACTGCACACCCCTCTATCTGCAGGCACATACACATGTCGAGAACACCTGCAGAAAGGCAGGCCATGGTACAGGACATTTACGGGGTGGCGCACTTCCCGAAAGTGCTTGGTGCCACTGATTGCACCCATGTGGCCCCACGTCCACCTAGGGCCACAGAGCACTTCGATCACAATCGCAAGTACTGGCATTCCATCAATGTGCATGTTGCATTTGATGCCAAGGGAATCATAACCTCTGTATATGCCAACTATCCTGGGTCCACCCATGGCAGCTTCATAATCAGAATGTCACACCAACAGTGGGCCCTTGAAGCTGGGACGCTAGGCAACACATGGCTCATTGATGAGTACAAATGGCCCTGCAAATGCATGCATGAATCACACAGACAAAACCAAACCACTGACAACACATCTCACCTCCACAGGGGACAGTGCCTACCCTCTGAGCACCTACATGATGATGCCAATACGGAACCCCACCACACCACTCCAGGTAAGATAAAACACAGCCCATACTGCAACGAGGGCCATAGTGGAGCACACATTCGGAGTGCTAAAGTCTCGCTTCCGCTCCCTTGACCACTCTGGGGTGAGCTACTACATACACCACCAGTAGTGTGAAAGGATCATTGTGGCGGCATGTGTCCTGCACAACTTTGCAACACGGCATGACATACCAGTGGAAATGGTGGTGCCCTCACAATCCCAACAACATACATGGTGGCTGCGCATGAGAGGGGAAAGGGCACATGGCGAGGCTGCCCATACCCAGCTTGTGGCACAATTTTTCCATAAAATCCAACTCCTGCGGAGTTCACAGGGCCCTGGCACATTCCAGGTGACAATTGATGATGACAAAGGGACAATCATTTGTCCCAACCTCACCACCCTGTGAACCTGTCCTTGAAAGTACCAAATTGTGTGCATGCTGTAGAACTTAATCCAACTCAATGTGGTATGCATAAATGTAGCACATGGAAGATGTAGCATGTCACTAACACCATGGCAAAGTACACATCTAAATGCCAGTATGTCACCAAAACCATCCCACACTCCATGTCACCTGGTCGCCACACCTTGCCATGGCATTCAATGTCAAATATGTAAACCAAATGGCCATCACTCAACTCCACTGTCACAAAGTACTCAACAATCAATGGAACCAGTTCATAAACAAGTCACTTTCACACATCAAACTATCAATGTACACAGGGACACAATTTGGGCAGTACAATATACCAGATCCACAGGCCAGAATAGTGAATATGTCTGACAGTGACCAATCATAATTGCACAAGTGTCTCAACATGTCGTAACATGCACATGCCACCGTTCCATTATTTGGGGTGGCCCTGATAACCAAAGTGTGCAGGGAAGCACAAACAGACCGAAGGCCAACAATAATACAATAAACAATAATAGGCAAGCCAATACATGAAAATGGAACATGATCAAAGGATGGATCCCAATGTACAAACAAAAAGGGATGGCAACCATGCACTGGACATACAATCATGAATCCCACTAGGGGTTCCGGACTTGAGACTGTCCACAGATAGAAAGGAAGCCTGATGCATCTGTGTAAGTTACTTTCACATGCTGCCTTGCTTGCAAGCCCATGGAAAGGGGAAGCAGGACTGGCATATGTATCTGGACCCATGGCACACACACCAACATGGGACAAGCAACTATGGGTCCAGCTGGAACCTACAGTAGATGCCCTTTGATGCACACAAAGCAGCACACTGTCACATAAATGCACAATAGACAAACAACAAATAAAAAAGCCCATGGTGTATGGGGGGCCCACCCAGGAGGGTGGAGGGGCAGGGTGCATGTCAACACCCACATGTGCAGGTGTTGAGAAGAAAAAAACAAAACCCCTCCATGGGTTCATGGGCCGCACAGCTATCATCGATTGGTAGAGCTGTCACTGTTGTCACCACCCTCTGGTGTAGCATAGAAGGTGGTAGTGTTAAGGAAGGATCACCATGCATATCCCTGGCCTGGCCCTCCATGGCATCGGCCATGCGAAACTGATATGCTTGCATCTGCAACATGATGGCTCAGAAGTCCCCTTGCAATACCTCACAGAATGCACAGAGTTATTCTGTGATGGTATGGGTCAACTGTTGCATCTGCTGTTCAGACCGTTTACTGCGGGCTTCCTCAAGTGCAGTCAGTGTAATTCCGAGGGATCTATACGCTTCCCTCAGGGCGTTCCTGTGTGCACGACCCTCTGCAACCAGGGATGCCGCAAAGCCCTGAGTTCCATCCATAGGCTCCATTTGCAGCCTGTGTGAGCGGCATGTGGACCGAAATGCCTGCAGCTGGAGCTCCACCTTTCTTTATGGGGGCATCATGGAATTGGCCACCCTTTCCATGCCCTGAGCCAACATCTCATAGGAAGCTCCTGTTGCCGTGCAACACCATACAGGGACTGCCCCCACACAGTATTGCCAGCTGACACATGGCCACCACGTTGGCAGACCCCATGCCTGGCAGGCCCAAGGGAACCTGGCTCTTGATGTGATGCACCTGTCTGTGGCTGCAAGACTGCATCCCTACCTTCATCAGCTGTCCCAGGACCAGGAGCCAAAACTGTGGAGCGTGATCCTGCATCCGTAACCACCACAGACTGACGTACCAACACTGACTGGCCCTGTGTGGGCTCTTCACCCCCTGCAGATGTTTGGGACACAAAAGCATCAACAGTTTATCCACTCAGCTGCAACAGTGTTGAGGAAGCCATATCTGGTTCACCACAAGATCCAAAAGAATCATCAGAGGCAGAGTCTGACTGAGTCAGTGCCAGGATGGTCAGCAGCACCAGTGGATCTTCATGGGCTACCACACCAGGTCCTCCACTGGTGGCTGGTAGCCGCTCAGTATCCTGTACCACCTCCCCTCTTCCTCTGCATCAAGTGCCTCATCACCTGCACATGGACAGAAAAGGAAATGAAGAACCATGTTAATTGCATAGCCGACACACACAGCTACCACAATGTTCACATGCAACACATTAACCTGCCATTTCACTCATGGCACAAAAAAACACGCACGTAGCCAGTGTAAATGGAAGGAAGGGAACTAAGAATGCAGCCACGGATGTGTCATGGTTCCATGTGTTAAAATTGCAGCAAAAATGGCTATTTACACAAAAAATCACGGCAAAAAGGCAGTGGTTTTGCCACTGCAATCCATGTAATGGATGGTGGGGGACACCCCCACCACCCCCAGACCCATTATACCATTTAAGAGGAGCGGGGGTCACCCACACAACCCCTGCTCCCCTTAAATGGTATAATGGGGTCCACCTTTACCGGGTCAAACCACAGCATGTTTGCCGTGCTTTTTTGCAAAGGCGACATTTTTTCTGCGATTTTATTAATGCATACCTGTGTGATGAAGGGCTAAACAACACATGAAGCGCATGGTGCATAGCACCTGCTTCACACACAAGCACCTGATGTGCAATACACAGGTGACACATAGCCATGCATGAACTGTCAAACAGCATGAGATGGAACCTGATTACTACAATGCCAGAGCCATGTACAATATTTGTGACATTACATTACATTAAACTCACAAAACCAAAATACACAAGTGTCACAATGCTTAATGATGCTAGCGTGTCGGAATAGAGTGAAGACAAGCACACTGATACCATGATGTAAGGTCACATTGACATCACACCAGTGAGTAGGCATGTTGAAGGGGATACCTGAATTTGGAAGTAAGAGGTGGCAGTGCAGAACATGTGAAAGGCCTCAATTTCAAACATAAATATGTCACCAGTAATGAAAATGATGTGGCTTGTTGGCAGTGGGAGGGCAAATGCACACATCAGGTGTCAAGTGGTAGTAGTGGGTTGTAGGCATACAGTAAACACACATAAAGTGCGGGGGATGGCTGGGATGCGGTGCATGGGTGAACATGTTGGCTCAGAGGACCGTGTCAGAGATCAGATTGTTGCCAGGTCACTAGTGCATCATGTCAGTCATCTTGGACTCCCACAGGGGAGAGGAGGAGAGTAAGTCCAACACATGAGGAAACCTCAGATTTGCCTACACACTTGGAGAAGTATCACCTCCAGTTCCATTGAGGCAGGGAGGCTGTACCAGAGGGAGGACCCAGCCAAAGACAGACATTAACTACCAACTCATTGCAATGAGGAGCTACTGACCAAGAGTGAATGAGAAATGGATGAGTGCATACTATGACAGGTAAGCAAATCTTGAAGATGGAGTTGAAGTAATAATGGCTCCAGGACCCTTAAGGACTTGTGTACAATGCACAGGGCTCAGAAAAGAACAGTCATAGCCACTGGAAGACAGTGGCATCATCACAGTCCGACGGAGACACAATCCCTGGCCCCAACCCAAAAGGACACTTCCCACTGTCCTGGTCTGGATGAGTAGCAGAGGCAAGAGATTTCTAGCACCAAAATCTAGTAAAAGTTGGTTGCAGTAACCCACCATAGGTAAGACCAGTCGTCTGCAGACAGTGAGCTGCAGGGGTAATGAGAGGAAAGGAAGAGTACCTCTGAAGAAGTGCATCTGGCAAGGTGATCTCTCAGAGACGTCACAGATGTGAGTAGAGAAGGAGAGTGTGGAGTGGAAGATTAACACAGGCTACCCACCATCACAGGTTGGAGCAGGAAGAGATCCACAAGAGGCTGCACATAGAGTGACATGGAAGGAATGATAATGTGTAGTGAGGACGAGTGTCATGGTGTGCAGCACATCTTATGCATGCAGTCTACAGGACAAGCACGTGTCAGTCCACCATGACATGCCCACCCATGTCAGTCATGTAAATACAGACAGAACTGCCAGACAATCAAAACAATCCATCCAAGCAACATACACATGTCATGGATGCACATGCATCACCACTCACCGGACATGTCCTCATAAATGGACAAGTATCCCACACCTTGGATCTGCTCCACATCAATCATATCACTGAATTGTTCTTCATGTTGAGTGAGCTCATCGTCCTCTTGTGGTAGCCCACCTCCAGTCAGCAGAGTAGAGGCATAGGCACTACCCAGCTTCTCTTTGGCTTGGCATCAGAGGTCGTTCCAATGCTTCAATGTCTCAGAAGTTGTGCGCCTCTCGTTGCCCAGGGCGTTGATTAGATCTGTGACACGCTACCATTGGGCCATATGCTGAGCATGCGTATGTGTGCTCCCTGCCCGCACCAGCATGTCACGTTCATGTTCCCACACCTAGTCCATGCGGATCTTGAGCTAATCATCACTGAAGCTCCTCTTCTCGAATGTGTGGGTCTCTTGTGCCGTGCCTTGGGTTGGAGCCTGTCCCGCTACTGCATGCTTTGACTTCTTGTGAGACAGTGCAGACCCTGAGTGGCTGGGACCACTTGGGTCAGTTGGGGCTGGAGCACTGGTGGACTGGGCCATGGCATCACCCACCGATGTTTGGACAGGAGGTTGACTTGCAGGTATCCGTACCTGTGTGTAGGTGGCCGCCACTTCCCCATCACGTCCATTCCCCTTTGAGACAGGGACTACTGCACCAGGGTCCCTGTGTACCTGTGCCTGGGCCCCTACAGGGCTGCCTGTGTGACCCTGAGCCTGGGCGGCAGGTGCTGCAGCTGCCCCTGCAGCTTCCTGACCCAGGCTGGTAGGGAGAGCAGATGACACTGCTGCTCTGAGACCCCTGATGCTGGTGGCCGCAACTTTCGTGACACGTCCCTTCCCCTTCAAGACAGGGACTACTGCACCTGGGTCCCTGTGGACCTGTGCCTGGACCACAGCAGGGCTGGCAGTGTGACCCTGAGCCAGGACGGCGAGTGCTGCAGCTGCCTCTGCAGCTTCCTGATCCAGGCTGGTAGGGACAGCAGATGACACTGCTGCCCCGGGACCCTGGGTGCTGGGGACATCAGCATCAGCTGAATCTCCCTGACACTGTTGAGTGGGGAGCACAGCTCTCCCTGCATGGTCCTGGGCACCTCGGCCATGTCAGCCACCTCAGCCACCCTTCCCACTTGTTGCCCTCCCACTCATGCACTGATGGAATTGTGCAATGGGAGGCACAGATATCAATTGTCCTGGGCTATTTCAGTGAGGGGGCATTGTACGTGATGTTAAACATACCAGTGTGCTCCCACAAGGCTCATTGTAACCCCTGAGGCAAAATAAACCGGCTGCATAACATACAGGCACCCCAAAAAATATAATTACATGAACGCAACCCTTTGTTAACCCACGTGTAAATTAAAAATGTAATGCAGTATGCTGTGGCACCCAGCAACACAAAAATTGCATACGCGAAGGACACATCGGGTAGTATGACTTTGAAAATGGGGGTACACAAGACACGGGGGCTCCTACAGTATGCAAAATGCATATGCAACTATCCGTCAGCATCAAAACAAAAATCAAAATGCACGCGCATTTGCGCTAAGGTAAATCCCCCACCAAAAGAAAAAGCTCACACTCTTGCTGTAGGGTAGAGATCGCATGGAAATTCGAGAATCGCAGAAGTCCACACGTCCATTCGCTATCGCTAGCAGAAGTGTGTGATGGTCTCCTATACAGTGATTTATCCCGATACTGTACGCTAACGCCCAACGTCCACCGCGTGTCACATAACTTACGTGCATAGGCACTTTCCTCTGAATCCACATTAAAGTGATGTTTCTGCATGTGCAGAGTCACTCTGTTTCCGGGCTGGCCACGTGAGTAACATGGAAGACCCACGCTCCTGCTGACCAACCAATTTACCTGCCTCCAGTGGCTCCGAGCTGCCTCCTACAAGCCATCTGCTGCTCCCTGCCCAATGTGTGTGCCTTCTGCCTACGTGCCCTGCAATTTTGGTGCCTACTCTACAGCCATTGTCAGTGGTCCTGTCGTTGGACCTGTGACCACATCCGCTGATCCAGAAGACTCCCAATGTGCCAGAGACCGCTCCACAGCCCAGCACCAGGACCACCTTGCCCACCCACACCTGCATCGCGGGTTGCCATGTCTGAAGCAACATCATTGGAGATAAGTGGCAACATCCCAGCAGCGACGGAGAGGGCTCTCAGCTTCTCAGCCAGGGAAGTTGACATCCTGGTGGAGCAAGTCCTGGTGCATTATGATGCCCTCTTCCCCAGGCCATAGCAAGTCGGCAAGGAAAGACGGAGGAAGATCTGGGTGGACATTGTGGGTGCCATCAATGAGGATTTAGTCGTGGGGTGGCACCCCACAACTAAATCCATGTCCACAAGTGCTGGGAGGACTTCAAAGCCAGGACCTGTGACAAGGCCGGGTGCTTCCTCAAGGTTGGCATGAACCAAGAGGGGTGCCAGGGCTGGTTGACCGCTGACAACAAGCGGGTCCTTGAGTGATTCTACCCAGCGCTGTACGCCCAGGGCATGGATTTGGAACCCCATCTGGAGTTGACTGGTAAGTGTCCATGTGTACTTGTCCGCCATAGTGCATGTTGATGTATTGTTGGAGTGTGCACCTTGGCCTTATGCCTGATATGTCCCTTGCAGACAGTGCTGCATGTGAGTCCATTAAAGAATGTGTCACATGAACAGTGTTTGTGTAGCAATGTGTGATGCGCTTCAGCTTGTAACGACATACACATGGTTGATTACATGTGTCTGGACTTGGCCATGTGAGAGGTGTCACACATGGGTACTATTGGAAACATCATGGACATGCATGGTGTATATGTGCATGTGTCTGAAGAGTGTGTCTGTGACTGGCCAACACTCTGGGATGGACGTCACTTGAGCATTAGATTGTGTGATTGTATCATGCTGCCAAATTGACATCTAGTGTACTCTGACGTGATAGCTCCATGGCCTGCTTCATGACTGCCAGCTGACGTGTGTGAATGAGATGTGTATGTTCCATGATGCATTTATGGTGAATGCACAAAATTGAGGTACTGACAGTGCTTTGTCTAAGAATGTGATTGTCTGCTGAGAATGCCAGACATGATTGTGCATGTGTGTTAATTGCACTTACCTGTGTGTTGTGGACGATGATAATGGTTGTGACCTTTGTCAGTGCCATTCATGTACATTTGCTTTGTGCCAAACCAAAATATGTTCAGTTCCCTGATGTTCGTGTTCCATGTCTCTCTATCCACAACAATGATGGAAAAAGAGGGCGGAGAAGGTGCTGTGGAGCAAGGCAGCGGGGATGCCTCCACCAGGCACAGACGCAAGGCCTAGTCACACTGCCAGCTCATTTCATCTTTAGGGAGCCAGGAGACTGATGCTGTGCCTGAGCCAACGGCCGCAGCTGCTGAGGGTAGGCCAAAGAGGGTGAAGTTGGTCATGGGCTCCTCAGAAGTGGGAGGGACAGGTGAGGTAGCACAGGGGCAATCCGATGCGGAAGACGGTGGGGAGGCTTCCAGGTTGGCGGAGGGGTGAGCCGCATCAGCCCAACCCACGGGGCCCAGCGGGGGTGATGACGTGGGTGTGACTGGTGCAGTCCAGACTCAGGGGCAGGCGGCAGTACAGGTCACCGTGGAGGGGCCTTTGACTGATCCTGCCCCTGGGACTGCGACTGCACCATTATGCCCAAGGCAAAGACTCATCCTCAGGTGGCAGATGTTTCCACCCAAACGGAAACACCAATACCTGGGGATGACACCATTCGGGACCATCTGGAACCGGTGCTTGCCAGTGTCATGAGGCACACAGGCACAATTTGTGATGATGTGTAGGCTTCCAATCTGTGGCTTGCAAGTCATCACGAGGAGGTTGCGCATCTTGTGAGCTGGCTAGCACATTTCCTGGTCTCAATTTGTGTGCGTGGGCTGACCACTTCTGCGACCCCCTCTGCATCTGCCTCCTCTGTGCGGCAGTCATCCTCCCTGCCGTCTTCCGGCCCAGATTTCACCAGGGCCCCCTGTGTACCTGTCCAAACCCCGGCAGCCAGTCTGGTGGAGATGACATCCCTGCCAGAGTCGGGAGTCTAAGTTGGATCAGCAGAGGTGGTCACCATGCCGATCCAGCTGGCGATGCAGATGTTTGGGACACAAAAGCATCAACAGTTTATCCACTCAGCTGCAACAGTGTTGAGGAAGCCATATCTGGTTCACCACAAGATCCAAAAGAATCATCAGAGGCAGAGTCTGACTGAGTCAGTGCCAGGATGGTCAGCAGCACCAGTGGATCTTCATGGGCTACCACACCAGGTCCTCCACTGGTGGCTGGTAGCCGCTCAGTATCCTGTACCACCTCCCCTCTTCCTCTGCATCAAGTGCCTCATCACCTGCACATGGACAGAAAAGGAAATGAAGAACCATGTTAATTGCATAGCCGACACACACAGCTACCACAATGTTCACATGCAACACATTAACCTGCCATTTCACTCATGGCACAAAAAAACACGCACGTAGCCAGTGTAAATGGAAGGAAGGGAACTAAGAATGCAGCCACGGATGTGTCATGGTTCCATGTGTTAAAATTGCAGCAAAAATGGCTATTTACACAAAAAATCACGGCAAAAAGGCAGTGGTTTTGCCACTGCAATCCATGTAATGGATGGTGGGGGACACCCCCACCACCCCCAGACCCATTATACCATTTAAGAGGAGCGGGGGTCACCCACACAACCCCTGCTCCCCTTAAATGGTATAATGGGGTCCACCTTTACCGGGTCAAACCACAGCATGTTTGCCGTGCTTTTTTGCAAAGGCGACATTTTTTCTGCGATTTTATTAATGCATACCTGTGTGATGAAGGGCTAAACAACACATGAAGCGCATGGTGCATAGCACCTGCTTCACACACAAGCACCTGATGTGCAATACACAGGTGACACATAGCCATGCATGAACTGTCAAACAGCATGAGATGGAACCTGATTACTACAATGCCAGAGCCATGTACAATATTTGTGACATTACATTACATTAAACTCACAAAACCAAAATACACAAGTGTCACAATGCTTAATGATGCTAGCGTGTCGGAATAGAGTGAAGACAAGCACACTGATACCATGATGTAAGGTCACATTGACATCACACCAGTGAGTAGGCATGTTGAAGGGGATACCTGAATTTGGAAGTAAGAGGTGGCAGTGCAGAACATGTGAAAGGCCTCAATTTCAAACATAAATATGTCACCAGTAATGAAAATGATGTGGCTTGTTGGCAGTGGGAGGGCAAATGCACACATCAGGTGTCAAGTGGTAGTAGTGGGTTGTAGGCATACAGTAAACACACATAAAGTGCGGGGGATGGCTGGGATGCGGTGCATGGGTGAAAATGTTGGCTCAGAGGACCGTGTCAGAGATCAGATTGTTGCCAGGTCACTAGTGCATCATGTCAGTCATCTTGGACTCCCACAGGGGAGAGGAGGAGAGTAAGTCCAACACATGAGGAAACCTCAGATTTGCCTACACACTTGGAGAAGTATCACCTCCAGTTCCATTGAGGCAGGGAGGCTGTACCAGAGGGAGGACCCAGCCAAAGACAGACATTAACTACCAACTCATTGCAATGAGGAGCTACTGACCAAGAGTGAATGAGAAATGGATGAGTGCATACTATGACAGGTAAGCAAATCTTGAAGATGGAGTTGAAGTAATAATGGCTCCAGGACCCTTAAGGACTTGTGTACAATGCACAGGGCTCAGAAAAGAACAGTCATAGCCACTGGAAGACAGTGGCATCATCACAGTCCGACGGAGACACAATCCCTGGCCCCAACCCAAAAGGACACTTCCCACTGTCCTGGTCTGGATGAGTAGCAGAGGCAAGAGATTTCTAGCACCAAAATCTAGTAAAAGTTGGTTGCAGTAACCCACCATAGGTAAGACCAGTCGTCTGCAGACAGTGAGCTGCAGGGGTAATGAGAGGAAAGGAAGAGTACCTCTGAAGAAGTGCATCTGGCAAGGTGATCTCTCAGAGACGTCACAGATGTGAGTAGAGAAGGAGAGTGTGGAGTGGAAGATTAACACAGGCTACCCACCATCACAGGTTGGAGCAGGAAGAGATCCACAAGAGGCTGCACATAGAGTGACATGGAAGGAATGATAATGTGTAGTGAGGACGAGTGTCATGGTGTGCAGCACATCTTATGCATGCAGTCTACAGGACAAGCACGTGTCAGTCCACCATGACATGCCCACCCATGTCAGTCATGTAAATACAGACAGAACTGCCAGACAATCAAAACAATCCATCCAAGCAACATACACATGTCATGGATGCACATGCATCACCACTCACCGGACATGTCCTCATAAATGGACAAGTATCCCACACCTTGGATCTGCTCCACATCAATCATATCACTGAATTGTTCTTCATGTTGAGTGAGCTCATCGTCCTCTTGTGGTAGCCCACCTCCAGTCAGCAGAGTAGAGGCATAGGCACTACCCAGCTTCTCTTTGGCTTGGCATCAGAGGTCGTTCCAATGCTTCAATGTCTCAGAAGTTGTGCGCCTCTCGTTGCCCAGGGCGTTGATTAGATCTGTGACACGCTACCATTGGGCCATATGCTGAGCATGCGTATGTGTGCTCCCTGCCCGCACCAGCATGTCACGTTCATGTTCCCACACCTAGTCCATGCGGATCTTGAGCTAATCATCACTGAAGCTCCTCTTCTCGAATGTGTGGGTCTCTTGTGCCGTGCCTTGGGTTGGAGCCTGTCCCGCTACTGCATGCTTTGACTTCTTGTGAGACAGTGCAGACCCTGAGTGGCTGGGACCACTTGGGTCAGTTGGGGCTGGAGCACTGGTGGACTGGGCCATGGCATCACCCACCGATGTTTGGACAGGAGGTTGACTTGCAGGTATCCGTACCTGTGTGTAGGTGGCCGCCACTTCCCCATCACGTCCATTCCCCTTTGAGACAGGGACTACTGCACCAGGGTCCCTGTGTACCTGTGCCTGGGCCACTACAGGGCTGCCTGTGTGACCCTGAGCCTGGGCGGCAGGTGCTGCAGCTGCCCCTGCAGCTTCCTGACCCAGGCTGGTAGGGAGAGCAGATGACACTGCTGCTCTGAGACCCCTGATGCTGGTGGCCGCAACTTTCGTGACACGTCCCTTCCCCTTCAAGACAGGGACTACTGCACCTGGGTCCCTGTGGACCTGTGCCTGGACCACAGCAGGGCTGGCAGTGTGACCCTGAGCCAGGACGGCGAGTGCTGCAGCTGCCTCTGCAGCTTCCTGATCCAGGCTGGTAGGGACAGCAGATGACACTGCTGCCCCGGGACCCTGGGTGCTGGGGACATCAGCATCAGCTGAATCTCCCTGACACTGTTGAGTGGGGAGCACAGCTCTCCCTGCATGGTCCTGGGCACCTCGGCCATGTCAGCCACCTCAGCCACCCTTCCCACTTGTTGCCCTCCCACTCATGCACTGATGGAATTGTGCAATGGGAGGCACAGATATCAATTGTCCTGGGCTATTTCAGTGAGGGGGCATTGTACGTGATGTTAAACATACCAGTGTGCTCCCACAAGGCTCATTGTAACCCCTGAGGCAAAATAAACCGGCTGCATAACATACAGGCACCCCAAAAAATATAATTACATGAACGCAACCCTTTGTTAACCCACGTGTAAATTAAAAATGTAATGCAGTATGCTGTGGCACCCAGCAACACAAAAATTGCATACGCGAAGGACACATCGGGTAGTATGACTTTGAAAATGGGGGTACACAAGACACGGGGGCTCCTACAGTATGCAAAATGCATATGCAACTATCCGTCAGCATCAAAACAAAAATCAAAATGCACGCGCATTTGCGCTAAGGTAAATCCCCCACCAAAAGAAAAAGCTCACACTCTTGCTGTAGGGTAGAGATCGCATGGAAATTCGAGAATCGCAGAAGTCCACACGTCCATTCGCTATCGCTAGCAGAAGTGTGTGATGGTCTCCTATACAGTGATTTATCCCGATACTGTACGCTAACGCCCAACGTCCACCGCGTGTCACATAACTTACGTGCATAGGCACTTTCCTCTGAATCCACATTAAAGTGATGTTTCTGCATGTGCAGAGTCACTCTGTTTCCGGGCTGGCCACGTGAGTAACATGGAAGACCCACGCTCCTGCTGACCAACCAATTTACCTGCCTCCAGTGGCTCCGAGCTGCCTCCTACAAGCCATCTGCTGCTCCCTGCCCAATGTGTGTGCCTTCTGCCTACGTGCCCTGCAATTTTGGTGCCTACTCTACAGCCATTGTCAGTGGTCCTGTCGTTGGACCTGTGACCACATCCGCTGATCCAGAAGACTCCCAATGTGCCAGAGACCGCTCCACAGCCCAGCACCAGGACCACCTTGCCCACCCACACCTGCATCGCGGGTTGCCATGTCTGAAGCAACATCATTGGAGATAAGTGGCAACATCCCAGCAGCGACGGAGAGGGCTCTCAGCTTCTCAGCCAGGGAAGTTGACATCCTGGTGGAGCAAGTCCTGGTGCATTATGATGCCCTCTTCCCCAGGCCATAGCAAGTCGGCAAGGAAAGACGGAGGAAGATCTGGGTGGACATTGTGGGTGCCATCAATGAGGATTTAGTCGTGGGGTGGCACCCCACAACTAAATCCATGTCCACAAGTGCTGGGAGGACTTCAAAGCCAGGACCTGTGACAAGGCCGGGTGCTTCCTCAAGGTTGGCATGAACCAAGAGGGGTGCCAGGGCTGGTTGACCGCTGACAACAAGCGGGTCCTTGAGTGATTCTACCCAGCGCTGTACGCCCAGGGCATGGATTTGGAACCCCATCTGGAGTTGACTGGTAAGTGTCCATGTGTACTTGTCCGCCATAGTGCATGTTGATGTATTGTTGGAGTGTGCACCTTGGCCTTATGCCTGATATGTCCCTTGCAGACAGTGCTGCATGTGAGTCCATTAAAGAATGTGTCACATGAACAGTGTTTGTGTAGCAATGTGTGATGCGCTTCAGCTTGTAACGACATACACATGGTTGATTACATGTGTCTGGACTTGGCCATGTGAGAGGTGTCACACATGGGTACTATTGGAAACATCATGGACATGCATGGTGTATATGTGCATGTGTCTGAAGAGTGTGTCTGTGACTGGCCAACACTCTGGGATGGACGTCACTTGAGCATTAGATTGTGTGATTGTATCATGCTGCCAAATTGACATCTAGTGTACTCTGACGTGATAGCTCCATGGCCTGCTTCATGACTGCCAGCTGACGTGTGTGAATGAGATGTGTATGTTCCATGATGCATTTATGGTGAATGCACAAAATTGAGGTACTGACAGTGCTTTGTCTAAGAATGTGATTGTCTGCTGAGAATGCCAGACATGATTGTGCATGTGTGTTAATTGCACTTACCTGTGTGTTGTGGACGATGATAATGGTTGTGACCTTTGTCAGTGCCATTCATGTACATTTGCTTTGTGCCAAACCAAAATATGTTCAGTTCCCTGATGTTCGTGTTCCATGTCTCTCTATCCACAACAATGATGGAAAAAGAGGGCGGAGAAGGTGCTGTGGAGCAAGGCAGCGGGGATGCCTCCACCAGGCACAGACGCAAGGCCTAGTCACACTGCCAGCTCATTTCATCTTTAGGGAGCCAGGAGACTGATGCTGTGCCTGAGCCAACGGCCGCAGCTGCTGAGGGTAGGCCAAAGAGGGTGAAGTTGGTCATGGGCTCCTCAGAAGTGGGAGGGACAGGTGAGGTAGCACAGGGGCAATCCGATGCGGAAGACGGTGGGGAGGCTTCCAGGTTGGCGGAGGGGTGAGCCGCATCAGCCCAACCCACGGGGCCCAGCGGGGGTGATGACGTGGGTGTGACTGGTGCAGTCCAGACTCAGGGGCAGGCGGCAGTACAGGTCACCGTGGAGGGGCCTTTGACTGATCCTGCCCCTGGGACTGCGACTGCACCATTATGCCCAAGGCAAAGACTCATCCTCAGGTGGCAGATGTTTCCACCCAAACGGAAACACCAATACCTGGGGATGACACCATTCGGGACCATCTGGAACCGGTGCTTGCCAGTGTCATGAGGCACACAGGCACAATTTGTGATGATGTGTAGGCTTCCAATCTGTGGCTTGCAAGTCATCACGAGGAGGTTGCGCATCTTGTGAGCTGGCTAGCACATTTCCTGGTCTCAATTTGTGTGCGTGGGCTGACCACTTCTGCGACCCCCTCTGCATCTGCCTCCTCTGTGCGGCAGTCATCCTCCCTGCCGTCTTCCGGCCCAGATTTCACCAGGGCCCCCTGTGTACCTGTCCAAACCCCGGCAGCCAGTCTGGTGGAGATGACATCCCTGCCAGAGTCGGGAGTCTAAGTTGGATCAGCAGAGGTGGTCACCATGCCGATCCAGCTGGCGAAAGGAGCTCTGGCAATGTAGGAAGATCAGGTACCAAGGAGCAGGGCACGTGCAGGACAGCCCCGGTGGTTGTAATCATCCTGGAGGCTGTCCTTGAGGCGCAGGCACCGGGCAATTTGGCAGCAGCAGGATCAGAGTAGGAGGCTACAGGACTCAGGGCATTCAATTGCAGGGAGGCAGGTATCGGCCATCAGGCAGGAGGCAAACGTGGACCTTAACCAAAGGATGTCTTCCGTTCCGTTGCAGCGTTTGGGCCATCAAATCGGGGCAGAGCAGAAGCGGGCACACGAGGCAAGACTCACCATAGCCAGGGTGGAGATTTCTCTGTGTCAGGCAGAGAGGCAGGCTGGGGTTTTCGAGGAGGCTTGCAGGAAGTTTGAGAGGAGCCTGAAAGCCCTCAAGGGGCAAGTGGAGGCCCACCTATGGGAAGCTGATGCCGTGTTCGATGATGCCCTGGCAGAGACTATGAGGGAGCATAGTGAGGAGAAGGACTAGCCCGCTGCCATTGTATTTATTTATTTAGGTGTACGTTTCATTTATTTTTCCCTTTTTTTGGGAGTTTTTGGACTGTGCTCCACTTTTTGTATATAGTTACTTTTTGTGATGACATTTTGTGGAGTGTTTTAAAAAATGTTTTGTTATGCATTTGGGACAATGGACCTATGCTACTTGTACATAGTTGGAATTTTTCTTTCCGTTTTTGTTACACATGATGTAATTGATTTCTTTTCATTTGTCATTTTCATTTGGATATTCATTTAGGGCATAGATCTCATTTTGGATTTTGCCCTTTTTTTGGGCAGACACTGCTTTTTTCACTTGGAGAAGATTACTTTTTGTGTATTTTCATCCACAATGTATTTATTTAATGGATATGAGTATGATTTCAATACTGGTTTTTATTATATTTTCAGATCTTTTATCCAAGTGGTGTTTGGTTGCCCATTTTTTGAAACATTTGATGCTTCATTACTCTGTTCTGTGTCCATATGATGATCTATGTTGTGCATGGGTGTGCACACATGACGGCATGTTTCAAGTTTGACATTCATTTGCATGGGGCATGGACTGCTGTGCATGAACATTGTATGGGTGCTTGGGTGTACTTTGAGTGTGCACTGTGTGTTGGCATTTGATTTCACATGTGCAGCATGAATGTGTATTGGGCCTCTGTGTGTTTGTGAGGGTGGTGGGTTGGGTGAGTGATGTGAGTGTTATGTGTTTACTATTTTGGCACCAAAATTGTTTGATGCATATCATGGTTTGAGCTTCACCATCATGTGTAACCACTTGTGTGTTTAGGGGGTTATTGGTTCAGGTGATGTGTGCTCATTGATGCTTATGCCATGACACACCATTGCAATCTCTGTTTCTGTGAAAACATATCTATGGTGTTCTGTCACAGTGTGAGTATTTGTACATGTGGATTCTTGACATTACTTTGTCACATAGCATGATGGGCCTCCTTTTGACATACACTTTTGTGATGTCAATGTTGGGATATGGTTGTAGTATGCATGTGCGTGTGATCAGCTGGGACACAGAAGCTTGTGGGCCCCGGGTGTATTTTTGTTGTTGTTTGCTGTACATTTGATGAGGAGGAGGTTAAGGGTGGGGTCACTAAACAGCAAGCAAGTACATGAACATACCATCATTGGAGTGAACCTGTGTTACTATGTCAGCATCCATCATGCAGGTGGTGTCCAGTATGGGGGGCCTGCCTGCAGGTTGCCATCACAGGTGTTTGGGGGGAGGGCCATGAGGCGGGTCTGCCTGCAGGTTGCCATCATGGGTGTTGGGGTGGGGGGCATGTCTGCAGGTTGCCATCACGGGTGTTGGGGAGGACCATGAGGTGGGGTATGCCTGCAGCCTGTGGTGATGGGGCTGGGGGTGTCCCATGTGGCGGGGGAGGTCTGCGGCCTGTGGTGATTGGGCTGGAGGTGTCCCATGTGGCGGGGGATGCCTGCGGGGTATGGTCACATGTGAAGTGGGCTGGGTGGGCCCATGTGGTTCAGGGTGCCTGCGGGATGTGGTTACGGGTGATGGGGGAGTCCCATGTGGTGTGGGCTGCCTGCGGGTTGTGGTCACAGGTGATGGGGTGCCATGTGGTGTGGGCTGCCTGCAGGGTGTGGTCACGGATGATAGGGGGTCCCATGTGGTGTGGGCTGCCTGCGGGGTGTGGTCATGGGTGATGGGGGTCCCATGTGGTTTGGGCTGCCTGCGGGGTGTGGTCATGGGTGATGGGGTGTCCCATGTGGTGTGAGCTGCCTTTGGGGTGGGGTCACGGGTGATGGGGGGTCCCATGTGGTGTGGGTTGCCTGCAAGGTGTGGTCACAGGTGATGGGGTCTGGGGTGTGGCTGTCCCATCAGGAGGGGTCAGCTTCCAGTGGATTTGTGTGTGTATTGCGGTGTACATGCAGGAGTTCCCACACAATGCATGGAAACTCCTGCGCATACCCCGGATGCACCCCAGCTAAATTGCGTGGAAACTCAGCATGTACCCCGGATGCACCCCAGCCAAATCGCGTGGGAACTCCTGCGCATGCCCCTGACGCACCCCAGCCCAATCACGTGGAAACTCCCACCTTTACCCTGGACGCACCCCAGCCAAATCGCATAAAAACTCTGTGCGCACCCTGGGTGCACCCCAGCAAAATCGCGTGGAAACTTTGCATGTTCCCTGGACGCACCCCAGCCAAATTGCATGTAAACTCAGTGTGTACCCCGTCCGCACCCGAGTTGTCACGTGATTTGGCTGGGGGGGGGGGCTGTATTCTGAACCACGGATGGTTTGGGGTTGTTTTGCACCGTGTTAGGCATTTAGCTAGCTTTTTACTGCAAGTGGGGCCGCGTTGGGGGCGTTACTGGTGCTGCTTGATTTTCCCTGTGCCACAGCTAGTGATGCCTCAGGAAATCCATAAATATGCGTGCTGCGCAATTGTTTCTTTGTGGCACACAGCTAGCACACGTGTGGCGCACGCTCCAGCCAGTGCCTTTTCTGCACTGGATTCCATCAATCCGGGCCTCAGTGTCAAAAAAGAAAGAAATGTATGCACAGTGCTGTGCTTTCAAACAAACTCTTAGTCAACCTTTTGTTATATTATTAAATATATGTGAACCAAGGAATAGACTAAATATTTGTATAGGTTAAAATATCTCTTAAAGCTAATCTATTCTTTGAATCGCTATCCCTGGTCGATATGTGCACCTAGAAGAGTAATGGTTTCAAAGCTGCCTGATCTTATATAGGCATACATCCAGGTTCCAGATACATAGGGGCATTGGGTGTGTTTTTGTGAGCCAAAGTAGGCTTTTTAAGAATGTATTCTCTGTTATTGTCATGGATTTAATCATACAATGGCCCCAGATCTCTGCACCATATATAGACCCTGCAATTGCCTGTTTATTTTAAAATTTATTTATTGGCATTTGTGGTTAAGAGCGCTTTACATTTTTACTGATCTGGGCCTTAATTCAGGGCACCTGACCGACTTATTACAGTCATGCCTTGTTCATAAAACAGAATAACAACATACATAAACAAACTTAACATTAACAGTCTCCTTGCGAATGGGTGTTTGGCGGTAGGCATTGTCGGGGAGGGTGGGTTTAGTGTCCACAGGGGAGCGGGGGGAGTTCTTCTCGGTGTAGTCCGGGGGTTGGGGGGTGTGGTTTCGAATGTTCCTTGATTTCATGATTAGCAGTGGGATGGATACCTGCGACATTCAGGGAGATTTGTCATCGGGTGATCTGAACAGTTTGGTTAAGGTGTCTTTCCATGCCTCTAGTGCCATGCTCGAGTCTTCGGTAGATCTAGTTACACTGTCCTCCCAGGCTCTGGTTTCGGCATTCGCCCACCTTTCCAGTTCTCTGCGCCATGCTTTGTGGCTTGGTCCTGTGGGCTTTTTCCAGGCCATGGCGATGGTTCTTTTGGCCGTTATGCATAGCAGGTCCATTACCTTTACAGCGTGTTTCAGTTTGGCTGGCCTAGAGTAGCTGCCTAGGAGGCACTCAGCTGGGGTCCATTTGTATCTTGTGACTTCTGCTGCCTCACAGGTTTGCTGCACTTTCGACCAGAGGTTCTGTGCCTTGGTGCAGTTCCATAGCATGTGGATCAAGTCAGCCTCATCCGTCCCGCACCAGGTGCAGTGCATCTCAGTGGTCCTTTTGAACTTTGCCACCCTGCTCGGGGTCAAGTAGGTACGGTATAATACGTTGATTTGAATTAATCTAAATCTTTGGTTCCTGGAGACCTCTTTTGGGAAGGCCAATGCTCTGAGCCATTCGCTATCTGTCATTTCCTGTCCCATGTCTGTTTCCCAGCGGGTCTTTAATGCAGCACTGCGAGGATTAGGGATGTTTCTCAGAAGACTGTATATTTGAGATATCGGTTTTCCCCCTTCGCTCAAGTTATACAACAGTGTCAAGAAGGGGTCTTCTTCGGGTTCTTCCGGCCAGGTGGACCATCTTGTGCGGGCTATGTTGCGGAGCTTTTGATACCATAAGAACTGGCCGACCTGGATATCTTCTGCCGCCTGCAGCTCAGTGAATTCTCTAAATATGCCGTCGGTGTATAGGTCGCCCCAAGTGTATATCCCTTTCTTTTCCCAGAGCCTGATATTGTATGGGTTGATGTCTGTCTTGTCGAGCCCTGAGATGATTGGCACTTCTCGGGAATATGGGTGTTTCAGGCGCAGGGCCATCATGGCTCTGTGCCATATCTTCTTGCCTAGGGTCGCCAATAGTGGTGGTCTATGTGTCAGTTTCTGTGGGGCCCAAAGCCATTCTTTCAAGCGGATCGGGGCTATCATGGCCTGTAGCAGGGGTGTCTCGGACGTGGCTTCGTCCGCTAGCCATTTGGATACATGGCTCAGTTGGGCCGCCAGATAGTACTTTTCTAGATTTGGTAGTTGTATGCCACCTTGGTCGTACGGTAGGACTAGCGTGGATAAGGCTACCCGATGTCTGCCCTTTCCCCAGAGGAATTCCTTGATTATTTTATTGAGAAGCTGGAAGAAGGGGTTTTTGATGTAAAAGTGGACATTCTGGAATCCGTACAGAAATCTGGGTAGAATAATCATCTTGGCTATCGAGGCCCTCCCTAGCATGGACAATGGGAGCTTCGCCCAGAATCTTATGGATTTGCGTAGTGCTGGTACTTTGGCCTGTGTATTGTGTATGTGCATTAATTCTGGGGTATGCATTATTTGGATCCCTAGATAACGGAAGGAGGCAGTCTGCCATTCGATACCCACTTTGGGGAGATCATCGCTGCTTCTGTTTTTCAGTCCTGCCAGAGGGAACAAGCAGGATTTAGTTTTGCTAAACTTGATACCCGAATATCTGGTGAAATTGTCGAGCACCTCTAATATTGTCGGCACATTTAGGTGGGGATTGTTAACATACAACAGGACGTCATCCGCATATAATGAGATGATATGGTCTATTCCTGCTAGCCTGATCCCCGCATCAAAGAATTGCTGTCTGAAATAAATTGCTATAGGTTCCAATCCTAAGACGTAGAGCATGGGGGAGAGCGGGCAGCCCTGTCTAGTACCCCGCTGAATATCCCATTTTTCAGACACGTATTTCCCAGATTTCAGCCTGGCCTTAGGTTTGCTATACAGGATCTTGACCCATCTGATAAATCCTTGGCCGACTCCGAATCTCTCCAGAACTGCTATTAGCCATTCCCAGTATATGGAGTCGAACGCCTTAATGGCGTCTAAGGATAGTAGTGCTAGGTGTTCGTCGCATGTGTTGGTCTGGGCTATGATGTGTTGGAGCCTGCGCAAATTTAGAGATGTATTGCGGCCGGGTATGAAGCCGTTTTGGTCCAGGTGTACTATTTCCCCTATCACTTTGGATAGTCGTTTTGCTAGGATCGTTGTTAATATTTTAACGTTGCAATTGAGCATAGCAAGTGGGCGGTAAGAGTCACATTTGTCAGGGGGTTTGTCAGGTTTGAGCATTGGGATCACTAGGGTCTCTGTCATACTGTCTGGGAGAACGCCTCTCTCATATGTTTCTGAGAAGACCTGGTATAGTAGTGGCGTTAGGGAGGGTTCGAATGTTTTATAAAACTCAGAGGGCAGTCCATCGCTTCCTGGGGTTTTGCATGTGGCTAGGGATTGTATAGCGTCTGCTATGTCTTCTAGTGTGATGTCAGAGCTCAGGGTATCGGATTGTGCTGGTGATAGCTTAGGTAAGCCTATTTCCTCTAGTGTATCTGCGATTTGTTCCGGTGGGATCTTGTCCACGTGGGAATATAAATTTGTGTAGTAATGTTTAAAAGTATCATTGATACTCTGTTGGGTCTTGTGTTCTATGCCATGCTCGTCCCTTAATGTCGTGGTTATCTGTTTGGGCTGTTCACGTTTACACAGCCAGGCCAATAACCGGCCCGGTTTATCTGCTTCCGCGTGTGTTCTGTTGGTCCTGGCGCTAAAATCAAATTTTTCCAGTCTATTCCACGCGCCAGAGCAGGCATCTCTAAGGGTTCTGAGGTCATCTTCCCTTCCGGGGGTTTCTATTGGGGTGGCTTCTAATTTCTGGATCTCGCCTTCCTTCTGTTCGAGTTCAGCTCTTAATGCTTTTCTGATACCTCCCGCTTTCGCTATTACTTCCCCTCGGATTACTACTTTTAAGGCTTCCCACACCACACCGATATGTTCTACACTTCCTGTGTTTTCTGTTATGTAATTTTCTATGGATTCTTGCAGCTCCTCCCTGAAGGCTGGGTCCTTCAGGGCGTTGATAGGCATCCTCCACATGGGGATGGGCGGCCTGGGACTGTTGTGATGCCAGTCCATCAGGAGTGGGGAATGGTCCGAGATAGATCTACCTAAATACTGCATGCCCCCTACTTGTGGCAGGTGATCTCTACTTATGAAGAGGTAGTCTAGCCTGGTGTGGAGTTTGTGGGGGGAGGAATAGTAAGAGTAGGCTCTCTCGTCTGGGTGCAATTCTCGCCATGCATCTGTCAGGTCTAATTCCTTGACCAGGGTGGCTAGGGACATGGTGGCTGTGGAGGGACCCTTCACTGGAGGCCAAGACCTGTCTAGCACGGAATCGTGGACACAATTGAAGTCGCCTCCCCACAAGAAGAAACCCTCTCTAAGTTGTACCATCTTAGCGTTCAGTGTTTTCAAGTGTGCAGGGATGTTGTTGTTGGGGAAATACGAGTTTACTATGCAGATCTCCCTTTGCTCGAGAATGCCCCAAATTATCAGGTATCTGCCCTCTGGGTCTTTTTCCTTACCAGTCAGTTGGAATGGTACTTGAGGGTTGATCCAGGTGTAAACCCCTCTGGCATATTTGGAGTAAGGTGCTCCGAAGCCCTGTCCTCCCCAGTGTTCCTGCAGCTTTGCATTGGTTTCCACGGTACAGTGTGTTTCCTGTAGTAGGGCAATGTCCACTCTTTTTCTTTGTAAGTAGGATTTTATCCGGTTTCTGCGAAGATAGGTGCCCAGGCCCCTCACATTCCAGGTTAATATTTTAATGTGCTCTGCCATCTTGGAATCGTCGGGGGGGTTCGGGAGGCGTTTGCTTCTCTTGGGGTGCTTATGGGCTCGTCAAGGGCCCCAGGGACTTCGCCTACCCGCAGGTTCCAATCCTTTACGACCGCCTTTTCAGTCCGCCAGTTCGCTGATTGCATTTTGTTGTGTGGAGACGTAGTAACTGTTTTAACTGCCATTCTGTGGAATGGATTAACTAGGAAAAACAACAACAAGAAACTGCTCCCAGCAGTCGTTTCGAACTGACGACGCTCGGGGGCTCCTGGGCCTTCCAGGCCTATCCAGGTCTTTCGGCTCAGGCAGCGTGTGGGTTTTTTGCCCACACCTTCCCAGGTTGGGGGGGTCATCAGCGTTTCTGCGAGTGGGCCTCCGGCTTCCTGCCCAATCTTGGTATTTCCTTGGTGCGGCGGCGAATTTGGTCGTAATATTTAGGTGTACATGGGGCCTTCGTATGGTTTCATCTTTTGTTCTGTTCCAGGATTTCTTCAGTGTCGTCTGCGAGGTTATTGTGTTCGAGCCAAAGGTTTGCTGCTGCTGGAGTCTCTAAGAAAATGGCCTTTCCCTTGTATAGTATTTTGAGTCTTGCCGGGTATAGCAGCATATATTTGAGGTTCAATTTTCGCAATCGAGCCTTTATGGGAATGAAAGAGTTCCTTGTCCGTTGCACCGTAGGGGTATAGTCTGGGTACATGACTATTGATGCGTTGCTTCTTTTGATCTCCCCTCCTTCCCTCGAGAACCTCAGTATGGTCTCTCGGTCTCTGAAGTTCAATATTTTCGCAATCATTGGTCTAGGATAAGACCCGGGAGCTGGTCGCTTCTGGAGAGACCTGTGGGCCCGCTCCACTGAGAACCCTTGGGTGAGATTGCCCGCGCCTACTTCCTGCAACAGTAGTGTTTCTATGAACCCTGTGGGGTTTGAGCCCTCCATGTCTTCTGGAACTCCTAGAATTCGGACATTATTTCGGCGAGCCCGACCTTCCGCATCTTCTGACCGTGCTTCCAAACGGGCCACTGTTGATTCCAGTTCACTAACTTTCGCTTTTAGTTCTTGTGTGGTCTCCGTATTGTCCTGTAGGGTGGCTTCCGTGGCAGTGACTCTTTCGGCCAAGTTGCGAGCATCTTGCCTTATTAGTTGTAGTTCTGTTTTTATTTCTCCTCTCATATCTTCGACTGTTGTTTTCAATGCTGCTATCGCCTGGAGGATCTGGGAGTCGCGGGAGTCCTCCGGCGGGGTTGGTGGCTCGGTCGCGGTGTCCGCTGCTTGTGGCGTCTGTGCTTTCGGACGGGCTGTGGTGTACGAGTCCATCGTTACGGCTCTGGACTTGTTTTTGGGGGGAGACATCTCTCCTCGCGGGGCGTCGTGTTGCCTCAGCAGCTTCAGTCGGTGGACTACTAATATGGGATCGAGCCGATTCAAGTCCCTCGGTGTCCCGATGCAGTGGGTAAGCAAAGGTTAGTATAGAGTGCCGTCCGTGACCTGTGCTAGGAGGGTGGTGAGGCCTTAAATGGGGCAGCCACTTCCGGATCGAGTGGTTCCACTGCTATTGCCAGGATTCTCTTGCTTGTGCCCCTAAGATGTTCGTTCCACTACAGGGTCTGGCCTCTTTCCGCCACCCACGGGCCTCCGTTAGGGTTTTTCGGGTTGTGGTGGTGGGAGTCAACCGGGTCAGTCCCGTGTGATTTCTGCTCCGCTGGGCTCCCGAACTCGTGGGGGCAACTCTCCTTCGGGGGTGTTCCCTTCAGGTGGTGGGGACGGCGGGCCTTACCTAGTTCCCTCTTCCGGGGGTCTTCCGGGTATCGCCGTCTGTTGTCCGTCCTGGGTCGCCTCGGGCGTCCCCGTTTCCGCTTGCCTTGTGATGGCACCTCGGTTGCCCGGGGGGAGGTGGGAAGTTGTGTTGTTCCACGGAGGCTTGTAATCCCGTCTCCGTCCCGTCACGTCTAGTGGGTCTCTCCGCTGCGGGCCGCCATCTTGGATGTCGCAGGGGGAGAGATTTCGGACGGTTCGTTAACCGCTTTGCCTGTGCCGATTCTCTCCGGTTTTTTGATCAGGTGTTCCCGGAAGGATCTGTTATGGCTCGGTTGATTTTCAGCCCTGAAGCTTCAATATTTTCGCCGATACTTCTTGTGCTGCAGGATCATGGGCAGGAGCTTCACGGAAAGCCGCCTTCTCTACATGCGCGCTGGCCACGCCCTTATAGACCCTGCAATTGCCTGTGCCCTATACATTTCTAATATTGGAATTCAAATATTATTTCCATATGTTTTTGAGAATTTCAATGTTGCATTGCATTTTCTTCCCGATTAAACATTTAATTTATCCAGGTTGCTTACCCATTTCCTGTCTCCCAAAATCCTAATACCCAGACAGTCATAATGTGCAATCTCCTCAATGTCAGTTCCTCCAATGTTAAGATTGACACTTGTTCATGGCCCCCGCGCCTTACCTCATCTCATCACTTTAGTTTTGTCTTTATTCATTTTGAGACCATGCTGTTCTCAACATATAACAAACTTCTTAGTCAGCTTCCCTAGACCTATCGGGGCTCTCGATATAAGAACCACAACATCGAGGAACATTAAAATGACAATCTTCTCTCCCCCCAAGATAGGGGCATCAGGCGTGTTTGCCTGTTACCCTGGGATCACTCTGTGAAACTTTAAAGGGTTTAGAGTGCTCCACACCTGAGCCCCCTCTGACCGTAGCTGTTGAAAGGTACAAAATAGCCTTGAGTAAGGGACAAGGGAACTTCTTTTCAATCACAGCATACCAGAGTTCAGACCTTGATATGATATGATATGATATGGTATTTGTAACGCGCCTATACACAAGTGTTTCAAGGCGCGACGAGGCAGGGAGGGAGGGAAACAAGGGGAAGACAGACAAACGATCCTACTAGGCCAGGTGTCATTCAGATCGGGCAAGTGCAGAGGTAAGGGGAAAAGGAGAAAGTGCAGGGGGGGAGGTGGGGGGGAAAGTGCAGTACACGGTAAGTAGCGTAATAAAATAGTAAATAATAAATAAAAGGGCCAGCTGGTGGCAAGTGCGAGGTAAGTGCAGAGCAAGTGCTAGGAAGGGGACTGTAGGGATACAGTGACAGTCCCACAGTGCAGGGGGAGCCAGGGAGGCAGTGCAAGTGGAGAGTGGCTGGGCCCTGGACCGAGGTCGCTGAGAGTGGCCAAGATGCAGGTTTAGTGCAGAATTTCAGTGGGGAGTTAAGCAGGTTTAGCAGGGGAGAGAGAGAGAGAAGGCAGAAGCGAAGAGGAAGGTTTTGAGCTGCTTCCGGAACCGGAGATGGTTCTCCTCAAGTTTCAGGGAGGCAGGAAGGCTGTTCCAGAGGGAGGCCCCTGCTGTGGAGAGAGATCTACCCCCAGCTTGGAATACCCCCTTGGAATACTACTGAATGGCTGCATTGAGAAAGGGTTTAGAGTGCTCCACACCTGAGCCCCCTCTGACCGTAGCTGTTGAAAGGTACAAAATAACCTTGAGTAAGGGACAAGGGAACTTCTTTTCAATCACAGCATACCAGAGTTCAGACCTTGGAATACTACTGAATGGCTGCATTGAGGTTGATAAAACCATATATATTTGACCTCCTTTAAGGGTAACATGTTTATGTAAAATTTGTTCCAGTCTAAACACCTGGTCAATGGTGGTCAACCCTTCAACGAAAACCTGCCTACAAATGAATCAATGCACATGTGTTTGTTGCCCATTTTTCTAATTTTGTATGCAACATTTTCCAAAATATCTTGCTACTGGCATCCAACAACTATAGTTTGCTCAGATGACAGGGTCACCCTTTTCAAAGATTTGAACTATGCCTGTGCTATTTCATGTTATTGGCTTTAATCCTGTTATAAGGATAGCATTATATTGAAGCAATAGGTAGGGGGCCCATATCATAGGTTCACTCATATAGAGATCCTCCGGGATACAATCTGGACCCTGAGCCTTACCTTGCATGTTAATGGTTGACAGAACGTTTAACACAAATTCCAAGGGTGCTAGATAAGAACCAAATCCTGTACATACTAAAGCCTGCCTATAGGGGGCAACATAAAGCAGGTTCCACACTCCTTATTGAGAGAAGCGGGTAAACCATAAATATTCAGGGAAGGTCAAAGTAACATCACTCCTGGTAAATTGCATATCATTAGTGACTATTTTCAAAAACCTTTTGGTATCTTTGTCATTGGTAGCCTTTACCAGGACCTTCCAGTTCTTGAGAAATCGTTGACCGTTCTTTCCATCTATCAATGCCTTATATATAATTATTTTCCTTATTGTTTTTGGTGTATTTAAACCTTTAAAAAATATGAAAATAGATTATACATACTCATAAAATATCGTAAATATAAAGTTACATAGTAAAAAAGAGTAAGGATATTATACAAATATCACATGTAACAAACATTTTCAAAAGATTCTCAAAAGCACCAAATACCTCCTAACACAACATTACATATATATTTTTTTAAATCATTTACTCTAAGTTTCATTGATATTGAATCACTGTGAAGTAATTTCTACCACAACATTTCTCTAATCACATAGTCAGTATTGTGCACAAACTCAGAAAAATATAAAATTCTTTGAAGAATAAGTTTAAGACATATTAATAAAATATGCATCAGAGTTTCTTCTACTCCGGTTACCTGACAGAATCGACAATATTTTAACATCTCTGAGATAGGAAAACAAATATTAGTTATCTCCTGCATATTTAAAACATTAAAATGAAAACGCATGTAACTATTTCTAATGATACGAGAAGGATATATTAGAATATTTTTTTTCAGGACAAGAGTACCATTTCCAATAAGATACAGAGTGAAAATAAAGTTTCGAATTCAGAATCACAACTTGTTCTCAACCCAATCAAAACCTTTCAGTATTTTTTTTTTTATCTTTGTTGTATTACTGATTAGCATCTGTAAGGAAGATCCCATTTTAAGTAATACAATCTCCACATAACTTTTCAAAGAATTTAAAAATATCGCTCACTTTTCATCACCAATTTTATCATGCAACACATCTTTTTTTACTAACTATGCATTTTCTTAGGAGAGAAATGTTTTTCCAGTACATGCAGCTCTCTAGACATTGCAGACCAAATTTTTAGTAAATAAGTTCAAATGGGTTACATTTAGGTAAAACGAACAACATGTTTATCGATATCAGAGCTTCAATGATTTTTAAATGAGGCGGTAGTTCAGAAGATAAACATTCAAGGCCAAACGTGGCATGACTTTAGAGCAGTAGTACTCTCTGCACGGCCACATAGTTAATTTCCCATATTTCTTTTCAATGGCTTTCATTTGTCTAGAACCGGCTACCACATTTAACCTTAAGCAGTTTTTAATAAAGTTATTAGAATAGGTCCTAGAAAAAGAGCATCCACTATAACAAAACGCATTTTGAGGTTTTATGGCAGTACCCTCACATTTCCATGCGAACTTTGAAGTTATTTCCTTGACCAAAGTGAATAATACTAGTTTTAGACAGATTGATTTTAAGTTTTGAACCACACATAAAATCTTCAAAAGCATGAATAAGTCGCTGTAAGGCTATATTTGTAGTGTTGAGTACTCAAAAATTGTCTGCATAAGCGATCCATTGTAATCTCAGGTGGCCTATCTTTGGCGCTAATAGGCCACGATTATCGAGTGCTTTAGCCGCATCAGAAATGTACAAATTAAAAAGGGTTGCAGAAAGAAAACAGCCTTGCTTCAGGCCATTATGAGTGCATATATCGTTTCAAGTCAATCCTTCATTGTTCTACCTTACTTTCATTTCGGTGTTGGAATACAGATGTACAAGCACATCTAAAAGGCCTTTATCAATCCCAAGATCAGATAATATTTTCCAAGAGAATGGACCTATCAACCATATCAAAGGCCATTTTTAAATCCATCTATGCAATATATATAGGTTGTTGTCCTCTAACCCAAGCATTAGTCTGTAAAGAAGTTAGTAAGAGGGCACCCGCATCAGTCCCCAGTATACTTTCCAAAACCTATCTGGCGAAAGTCTAATAAGCCGTTATCATCAATCCACTCTATAATTTTTTCCAAAACAGTCAATGCAAACATTTTAGATTCTGTTTGTATCAAGACAATTGGCCTGTAATTAGATGGTTGCATTCGATCATCTTTCTTATATATGGGCAAGACATGGAAGCAGGTGTTCGCTTAAGGTAAATAACATCACTAAAGAGTATATTAAAAAAAAATATTCAAAACTCGCACCCACATAAAAGGATCCTGTTCTGAACTGAGACCCCAATATTCCAGGTGGTTCTAATAGCTGACGATAATTTTAGACTAGTAATGGGTGCTCTGTACATTTTCTCAAAATGTGCATACCAGACATTTTCACTAATCGGGTTTATGGTAAATTGAGATTGAGTAACTTCAGTATTATTTATAAGGGCCCACAAATGTTGGGATTTATTTCCTTTCATTGACAGTCTGTTTGATGTAATGTGGACCAAATAGAATATAAGCCAATTCTTGTAGTGCTATCCTGCTCTTTCAATGTTTTGTTTTGTTGCAGACACTTCATCGCCTTTTTTATGAAAGAGTCTAATTTCTTTTCTTAATTGAGCTTTATGTTTTTAATCTAAAAATCAAATGTGTGTTTTTGTTTGGAAAACTGAAGTATCTGAACAGTACCCTTGTAAGAACATTTCTGAACAAGTTTACTGAAGTATTCATTACAATTCATAACAGAATATGTAAATAACTTTTTTTCAAAGGTATTCGAGTTAAAATCATGTAACATGAGATTACACAATTTCACTTTCTTCTGAATATTCCATTTAACTCTTGAGCCTCTACTATTAACCACTGTGCTCTGACAGTAAGTCTCAAATACTATGGAGTGCTTTATCCATTCTGTTTTAAAATAAAGCATTCAATGGTCACTATATGGTGTTTGCTGCACCTCTAAATCACCAACCTGCTCAATTAGTTGTTCACTTATAAATATATAACCAATTATAGAAGATTCACCACGTTCTTTCCACATGGGTTTGATATTGTACATGTGTTTTAGGCCCTGGCTAAGAGCAAAAGATAACCATAATGCTTCTCTATATGTTTTGCAAACATTTTTAGTGTGAATATCACACATTGTGGCCAATGTACAGTCCATGTCTGAGACTGACTGTTTACAGTCGGAATTCAAATCGCCTGCCAAAATATTAAAACTGCTATGATAAATATGAAACCAGTCTTCAATATTCACATTTAGCTTTTCCATCGTCTTGCTAAGCTGTCCATCTGTATATTCAGAAGGATTCCAATAGATGTATAATATCATGAGATTGATTGTCTTGGTTTGAAGAGACACTTGAAATGTAGCTATCATGATAGATCCCAATGCCTTATATTCCTTTCTAATTCGTTTCACCACATCTGCCCCGCTAATATTTCTAGCCTTTACAGCCCTCAAAAATGTTGCGTTCATCTTGCTACACTCCCCATAAAACCAGCTCTCATTTAATAGCTGTTGAATTGCAACACATTTTCCCGGGTTTAGTAACAAATTGTGCCAGCAAGAAAGAAAGAGCAATAAACTTAAGTGCATTTAAAAATGAATAGGGATCATTACAATGTGTTCTTAGGAGCTCCACGAAATCAGGTACAATTTCCTGGTAGGCCCTTGGGAGATTTTTCCTTAAAACAATATCCTCCCATCTCAGCCTTTTTCTATCAATTATTGCATTTGTTGTTCTCCCTACAATGTACATGTCTAAAGTAATACATGTGGGATTATGGTCGCTATCTGGTCTAGGGTGAACCTCCAAAGATTTAGCGGATTTCCAGTACGAAAAGTCAATTAAAATATAGTCAACATATCTTAATTTTCCCACTGCCTTGGTAGGTTGGGGAAGGAGGGATAGCAGGATTTTGCCAGCCATTGCAAGCTTGTAGACCCATTCTAAAAAATAATCTTGTAGTTTGTGTGGCATATCTGCAATATTTTCCCATACTTGGTGCTGTAAACCGTGGTATATCCTGTACGGTAGCCTCCTCGCCCAGCAGTTTTACCATTTCTTTTTGCAGTTCGAATTGAAGATTCATGTCCCCCATGATAACCCAAATTGGTTTACAAGGCTCCAGCTGTATCCAATACTCTACTAAGGACACCAATTGGTTCATAATTGCTGTGACTTGTGGACCATATGTTTGATTATTAACATTGCATATTAGAATGCTGTGGTCATCTGTTAAAACAATGAGTAGACCTTGATGTCAGGGGAAATAGTAACTTGGAGTTTAGTATGTGCATTTAATGTTAATTTGATCCATATGCCCAATACCCAAATAGGGCAGCCCAATTTACACTTAGGATAAATTGCCAGGACAGACTGATTAATAAACCCTTCCATCGTTAGGTTGACACATGCTCATGTCTCTTGAAACAAACAATATTGCATGTAACAACAAAATGCATGCAAACATCAAAAAATGAAAACATCATATGCAGTCAATGTTCATCAGTGTACTCTCACACATGTCTCTTAGGAGGTTCTGAAAGAATTGACCTACTTATTCTCAATATATTCATTAAAATCTGTATTTATTTATTAAATGAAAATATAACACACAGTATTGGACAATTATGACACAATAAAAAATGAATTCAATGAAACACCATTGTGTTATTCACAAATGTAGTGAATCCACAGTGCACACACCTAATTAGATTCCAAGTCAATGGATCACATATCTCTTTGTTCTTGGACAGACAATACAGTAATGTAGCAATACAATAATCTGTACTCGCAAACACCCTGCATGTTTCTGTCCCTCTAATTCTACCCTATGATGAACAGGGGATGGAATGGTAGAATAGGCGTGAAATAATGTTACTGAACGTGATGTGAAATTGAAATAGCTGAGTTGATCCCGCAGGTTTGCTGCAACAAAACCATACATCAATTTGTCTATGTCTATAGAAAATGTCTGCTAAAATAGAGAGTAACACAGGCTTCATCTAAATTCCTTCCAACTAAGTCATTATTATATATAATGCAATGTTAATGATCCCCTCTGGAAACATACATATTAATGTGGGTACCTGGAAATGAAGTGCATGGTAACACTCTATGGTCAAAGTTTGCTGAACACCTTCAAAGTCGTTGTAGAGTTATTCATGCACCTGCCAGTAAACTTGGCTATTCTGCACACAAAAAACATATTAGGACATTCGTACTGACCATCATTAATTAAGCAATATGACCCGAGCGGCGGGGGCACTACCGACTCAGGTAATGCCCCAGGGCCCATAGTTATAGGCCCGAGCGAAGCGAGGGCCTTAACGAAGTCCCCGGGGCATTACCAGAGTCGGTAATGCCCCCGCCGCGAGGGTCATATTGCTATTAGTACCCCGGCCCGCATTATATGCGTGACCGGGGCACTAAAAGCATTTTTTTCTGTCCCGAAAAGCCGCAGCGTTTCGGGACCGAAAAAAAAAAAAAACGACCAAGAAAATGGCCGCCGGGAAAGGGAAAACGGGAGTCCGTTTTCTCTTTCCATGGTGGCCTTCGGGAGCGGACGGGCGGGGAACACAAGTGTTCCCAGAGCGTCCGCTCCCGAAAAAAAGAAGCAGAAGGTAAGTGGGGTTGGGAGGGCGGAAGGGAGGGGAAGGGGGGAGAAAAAAAAAACAAAACATACCTTCATCCCTGCCAGGGGACAATGGAAGCCTCCAGCTGTGTGGAGGCGCAGAGTCTCCACACTGCTGGAGGCTGCCATCGTCCCCCACCAGGGACGCAGGAGCAAGAAGGTAAGTGGGGTGGGGTAGGGTGGAGGGAGGGAAGGGAAGGGAAGGGAAAAAAAAAAGCTTACCCGAGTCCCCAGCGGGGGGCGGAGGCAGCCTCTCAGCCGTGGGGAGGCTCGGAGTGGGGATGGCCCGCTTCGAGCCTCCTCATTGGCTGAGGGGCTGCCACTCCCCCCACCGAGGACAAGGCAGCTGGAGTCCCGGCCGAGAATCAAAGAATTCTCGGCCGGGTAAGGACCCGACGAGAGCCAATCAGAATGCGTGTTGCATTGTGCTTGACTCTCGCCGGGTACTAATAATTAATACTTCACCAACCATCAAATACTAAACTGATGGATACCCTATCCATGTACTAAGATTTTACCTACAGACTTCTTGGAGTGTTTTGAAGATACTTCTCCTTACTCCTGTGTGTAAACATAATTTACCAAACCAATCTTTCTTACATGCTGTTCATCTCATGATTAGTGATTCCTACATTCAGAAATAAATATAAATGGTGAAGTCACCAATAATTGTTAAAAGAACTATTGCTATATTAATATATTCATAGCCTCAAAAAGGGTTCTTACTTCTAGTGTAGATCGGACTCACAAGATTGCAAAAATTCAAGGCCGCCATCCTCCAAATAGACATTCTTTAACATGGGGGGCGAGGTGAGGCGTTCCATTATCATCTCTGAAAAATACTAAAAATGGGGTCTCTGCTGAGTGTGATTCCTAATTCATGGCACCTATGTCAAAAATACATTTAAATATGTAAATAATCCCCATACATTAACAACTCCTTGTGAAATACCTCCTAGAGCCCCAAACTCACATTGCCACATCAAACAGAATCCAATACCTCAGGAGAAAAACTGCTCCTCTATAAACTACACTCAATCTAATGATGGTATTCAAAAACAATGTTATAAAATGGCCTCCTTTAAATCAAGCATGCAATGTAACATTCTGGCATCATCACACAGGAACGTCATTACCTGCTATGTGCCCTTTTAAGACTCCTGATGCATGCTGTACTTAATACTATCATTAGACCCCAATCTCCCATCTACATTCACGGCACTCCCATCGTGCCAAGTAAGCATTTATCAATCAATGATACCCAGTGTATCCCGGTAAACCATAACACATAATACACAAATGACCTCTTCTAAGATTTAGCCCGCAATGTAGCCTCCTGACATCATAACCGACTTCGTGCCTGTGTTAATTTCCTAATGCGGGCTATTCATTCTTGTTGTCATTAATACACTCAAAAAGATCACTTTTGAAGCTATCTACCTATAAATAAAATGTGGACACTAGTATGACTTAGCTTAATCTAACATTTTATTTTCATAATGGACAATCAAGGATGATCATGAAAACCCCAAAACTGTGAATAATCCCCAATACAGGATATTCAATTGCAAAATCAAAAAATTCAGTTGTAAAATAATATGGAAAATATATACTACATATCATTTTACCATGTGTCATGACATTGTTGCTGATCAATTATGAAAATTGAAAAACCCCTCACTCCAAAGTGTTCAATTCAAAAGCCAAAAATGTGGTAAACATTGCTGAATACATGATATATTGCTTGAACCAAAATTTTAAAACATCTTTCCATAACACAGGCTCATCCATCATGAACTGTTATGTTCAATTATCCTATTGTGATACGTTATGCCACGCCACAGTGTCATTCAGACCCAGAATATGACTTCTGGTTTCAAACATGTATCTTTGTTCTAAATTTAGCAGTTTCCTGTTAATCTCTGTCTGGTTGTTAACTCTATTTTTGGGAAGAATCGCCTAATGAAAGTCTGTGAAGGAATGGGAATGACTGATAAGGTGCTTGAGTAGTGGGCCCTGTTCGATTTTGTTTTTAATGCAGCTCCTGTGCTCGATGAGCCTTGATTTACATTTCCTGTTCATCTCTCCAATGTAGTGCAGCCCACAAGGACATGTAATTTTAAAAAAGTACATTTGCAACATCACAATTGGTATGCTGAGTAATTCGTTATTATTATCCACGCTCAATGTCTACAGTTAAGGTTTTACCCGTGAATGAGCACATGACACAAGACCCACAGGGACGGTGTCCAGCCACCGTATCCAAACACCATATTGTAGTTTGTATACTCCTCACATGATTCTTCTTAGTTATATCATTACAAACAATCATGTTCTTAATGTTCATATTCCGTTTGAATGCTACAATCTGACATGGAAACTTAGTGTTAAATGTTATCCAATTTTTCTTGTTGATCTGTCTAATTTTGTATCATTGATTGGAGAATGTACTAACAAACACCAACATTTCGGGCACGATTCATAGAATAAAATTGCGTGGAAAAAGGGGCGCTTTTGTGGAAAGTGACCGCTCGCCGATTCATGGAACACAAAGCGCAGGGCTTACCCGCGACTTGCGCCGAAACCCTGTGGGTCCAACACGAAACCATAACCGCCTTGCGCGAGACGCCCAGATTAGGCGCATACCGTCTTGTGCAGTCACCTAAAAAGGGGCAGAATACGTGGAATCGGGAAAAACAAGCGTAAATGTGGGCGTTACGTGTGAAGTACCACAGTAAAATACTCGCAATGCCCACATGTGCGCTAACAACACGTATTCATGGAATCGGACAGGGCTCACCAGCGAGCTGAAAAAGAGGGGTTAATCCGGAAACATGTACGCCACGTGAAAGCAGGCGTAAGCGTCACTGCACACTAAAAACAATGCATGAAAAGGGCATGTGAAAAACCAACGCGCGTACACAGCTATGATGAATTTCCCATTTTTCGCAGCAGGGATTGTGGGACACCGCTGGAGGAGGAGGATAGCCAGGGCACGCTTTTTTTATACCCAGGACCAGCGTTTCTGGGATTGGAAAAGGTGCTCAATGTACTGCATTTTTTGGCCACTGAGTCATTTCAGCGGACAACTGCCATAGTCAGGGGCATTTCACAGGCTACGCAGTCACGCTGCCTACACCAGGTGTTGGCAATCATGACTGCATACCCCTCAATCCGCAGGCACATATACATGCCCAGGACACCCACAGAAAGCAGGCCTTGGTACGGGACTTTTACAGGGTCGCACTTCCCTGAAGTGCTTGGTGCCATTGATTGCACACATGTGGCCCTACGTCCACCTAGGGCCACAGAGTACCTCTATTGCTATCACAAGCACTGGCATTCCATCATCGTGCAAGTTGTATGTGATGCTAAGGGAATCATTAACTCTGTATATGCAAACTATCCAGGGTCACCCCATGATAGTTTCATATTGAGAATGTCACCCCTACACAGGGCCCTAGAAGCTAGGAGGCATGGCAACACATGACTCATTGGTGAATGACTCATTGGTGAGTACAAATGGCCCTGCAAATGCATGCATGTCTGACACAGACAAAACCACACCACTGACAACCCATCTCACCTCCACAGGGGACAGTGCCTAACCTCTGAGCACCTACATGATGAAGCCAATACAAAACCCCACCACACCACCCAAGGTAATATACAACGCAGCCCATATTGCAACTAGGGCCATAGTGGAGCACACATTCAGAGTGGTAAAAAAACACTTCCTCTCCCTTGACCAATCTGGTTGTAAGCTACTATATGGACAACCAGTAGTGTGCAGGATCATCGTGGCAGCTTGAGTCCTGCACAAGGTTGCAACACAGCATGGCGTACCGTGGTGCCCCCACATCCCCAACCACATGCACGATGGCTGCGCATGGGAGGGGAAAGGGCACGTTGAAAGGCTGCCGTGCCCAGCTTGTGGCACAATTTTCCACCTAAAATCCAACTCCTGCGGAGTGCACATGGCCCTGACACATTCCAGGTGACAACAGATGATGACAAAGGGACAATCATCTGTCCCAACCTTAACACCCTCAGAATATGTCCTTGGAAGTGCTACATTGTGTGCATCCCTTAGTAGTAAAAATATCTCAATCATGTGTGCACAAAGGAACACATGGAAGATGGAGTATGCGACTAACACCATGCCAAAGTACACTAAATGCCGGTATGTCACCTAAACCCCCCACGCTCAAGTCACCTGGTTGACACACCATGCCATGGCATGCAATGAAATAGGAATTGGCCAGTACATAACACCACTGTCACAAAGCGCTCAACAAGCAACAGAACAACTTCAGAAATATCTCACTCTCACTCATCAATCTAAAAATGTACACAAGAACATCAATTGTCTCAGGAGGATAGCTCAGGGGCAACAAGCCAGCATTGGAAGCAAGACAACACAGACACAGAGCTTCCCAGGTTCGATCCCCGGGTCTGCGCGTAGAAACTTCTGGGTATTAAGCACGTTATAAATGACCTATCATATATTCATATATTCAGTACAACATACTAGAAACGCAGGACCTAAGAGTGAATCCGTCTGACCATGACCATGCATAATTGCACATGTGCCTCAATGTGTTCTGACTTGCACATGGCACCCTTGTATATTCAATTGGCACTGCTAACCAAAGGGGGCAGGGAAGTGCATACAGCATGAAGGCTAACAATAATGGAGATAGTCAAGCCAATACATGAAGATGGAACATGATCAAAGAATGGATCTCAATGTACAAACAAAAAGAGATGCTAACCATGCACTGAACAAACAATCATGAATCCCACTAGGGGTGTATACACAGGTCCGATCTGAGACTGCCCACAGATAGAACGGAAGCCCAATGCCACTTTGTAAGTAACTTTTACGTGCTGCACTCCTTGCAAGCCCATGGAAAGGGAAAGCAGGAGTGGCATGTGTGTCTGGACCCAGAGGCGCAAACAAGGAGGGTACCAACACGAGACAAGCCTGCATGGGTCTAGCGGAATCTACAGTGGATGCCCTTGGCTGCCACACAAAGCAACACACTGTTACATAAATGCACAATCGACAAAAAATAAGTTAAACAAAACAAAAAAATGCCCATGGCGAACCGGGGCAATCCAGAAGGGAGGAGGTGCAGCATGCACGCCAATACCCACATGTGTGGATGATATAAAAAAAAAACTCAATTTTTTTAATGGGCCGCATAGCTATCATAGATCGGGAGACCTGTCGCTGCTGTCACCACCCTCTGGTGTTGCATCAGAATGTGGTAGTGATAAGGGAGAATCACCACGTACAGCCCTGGTCTGGTCCTCCATGGCAGTGGCCATGCGGAAGTGAGATGCTCGCATCTGCAACATGATGGCTCGGAGGTCTCCATGCAACACCTCACGGGATGCACACAGTTCCTCCGTGATTGTACAAGTCATCAGTTGCATCTGCTGTTCAGACCGTCTACTGCTGGATGCCTCGGGTGCAGTCAGTGTAGTCCTGAGGGACCTATACTCTAACCTCAGGGCTTCCCTGTGGGCCCGACCCTCTGCAGCTATGGATGCGCGCAGAGCCCTCAGTTCTGCCCATCGGCTCCTGTTGTGGGCCACCATGTTCAGCCTTTGTGAGCGGCATGTGGACCGCAATGCCTGCTGCTGGTTCTCCACCTGTCTTGCTGGGGATATCATGGAATTGCCCACCCTAACCATGCCCTGAGCCAACATCTCATATGAAGCAGCCTGTTTTTGTGCAACAGCATACATGGACTGCTCCCACACAGTATCGCCAGCTAACACACGGCCACTGCGTTGGCAGACCCCACACTTGCCTTGGCCAAGGGAAACTGGCCCTTGATGTGATGGCGCTGTCTGTGGCTGCAGGACTGCATCCCTCCCTTGAGCAGCTGTCCCAGGAACAGGATTCAATACTGTGGAGTGTGACCTTGCAGCTGTAACCACAACAGACGGACGTGCCAACACTGACTGGCCCTGTGAGGAGTCATGCCCCCTCCAGACATTTGGGATCCAGCAGCACCCACAGTCAATGCACTCACCTATGACCGCACAGAGGTATCCATATCCGTTTCACCACTTCCTTGGAGGTGGACTCAGACTGTGTCACGGCCAGGATGGCCTGTAGCACCAGTGGATCTTCATGGACTAATACACCATGTCCTCCACTGGTGGTTGGTCGTGGCTCAGTAACCTGTTCCACCTCCACCTCCTCCTCTGCATCCAGTGCCTCATCACCTGCACATGGAAAGAAAATTACATGAGGAGCCATGTAAATAGCATAGCCCACTCACAAGGCATCAACCAGCCACGTCACAAACTCATGCAGGTACGCAGTGTCAATTCAAGTGAAGGGTAGCATGAAAGCAGCCATGGACGTGTGTGGAAGGGCTAAATACAACATGTAGTGCATGGTTCTTAGCACCTGCTATACACATGAGCACCTGACTGGCATAGTTCATTCACCAACATCGCTGATGCAAAATCGCATATGCCTCGTAGTATAGCCATGCCTGAACTGTAATACTGCATGAGATGGAACTTTCTGACTACTGTCCCATGTACAACGAATGTGACATGACATGACATTTAAATCACAAACTCAATACACACAAGTGTCACACAGTGCTACGATGCAAGGGTGGTGGAATAGAGTGAAGCCAGACACGCCCATTCCTTGAGGCCAGGTCACATTGACATCACATTGACATCACATGAGTGAATAGGCTTGGTGAAGGTGAGACCTGGGGTTGGAAGTGGGAGGGGGCAGTGCAGTACATGCTAATGGCATACCAACTAAATACAAATATATAATCAGCAATGAAAATGCGGTGGGCTGGTGGAAGTGTAAGTGCTGATATCAGGTGTCAATTGCTGCTAGAGGGTTGTAGGAATACAATACAGTAAACAGCCACAGATTGTGGGGGATGGCAGGGAGGCAGTGCATGGGTACAACTGATGGCTCAGAGGCCCTTGTCGGAGATCAGAGTGTGGGCAGCTGACTAGTGCATTCTCTCAGTCATCCAGGACACCAGCAGGGAAGAGGACGTTAAACAAGCACAACACATGAGGAGGCATCAGAAGTGCCTCCATACCCGGAGAAGGTTCATCTCCAGTTCCATAGAGGCAGGGAGGCTGTACCAGAGGGAGGCCCCAGCCAAAGATAGACATTAATCACCAACTAATTGCTATGAGAAGTAACTGACCCTGAGGGAGTAGGAAAGGTATGATGAAAGACCATTAGAAGGAAGCGAATTGGGAAGATGGAGTTGAAGGAACTGCGGCACCAGGACCCATAAGGCCCTGTGGACAATGCACATCGATTGGAAATGAACAGTCGTAGCCACTGGGAGCCAGTGCCATCATCACAGTCCTAGTGAGATACAATACCTGGGACCAACACAAAAGGGCAATCCCCACAGTCCATGTAAGGATAAGTTGCAGAGGGAAGAGAGTAGAGGCAAAAACATCTTGGTAGAGGCCGTTGCAGTACCCCGACATAGGTATGACCTGTCATCTGGAGACAGTGAGCTACTGGGGGAATGAGAGGAAAGGAAGAATACCCCTGAGGAGGTGCAGCTAGAAAGGTGACCTCAGAGATGTGCGGAGATAAGGCGAGTGTGGAGTGCAAGATTTTCACAGGCTATCCGCCATCACAGGTTGGAGCAGGAAGAGGGCCAACAGAGTCTGAATAGAGAGTGACATGGAAAGAGTGAGCAGGTGTGGTGATGGGGTTGGTCATGGAGTGCAGCACATTGTACGTATGCAGTCTGCAGAACAACAAGCACGTGTCAGTCCACCATAACATGGTTCACCCATGGCAGTCATGTAAATGCATGCAGAACTGCCAGACAATCATTACACTTCATCCAAGCAACATACACATGTCCCGGACACACACACATCACCACTCACCAGACATTTCCTCATAAATTGGCAGGTCTTCCACACCATGGATCTGCTCCACATCAATCAATGCACCTATGATCTACTCATGTGGAATGAGTTCTTCATCCTCTCGTGGTGACCCACCTCCAGTCATCTGAGTAGAGGCGTAGTTGGCACCCAGCATATCTTTGGCTCGACGCTAGAGGCCATACCAACGCTTCATTGCAACAGAAGCTGAGCGCCTCTCATGGCCCAAGGCATAATACAATCGGCAACACACTTCCACTGGGCCATACGCTGGGCAGGCATATGTGTGCTCCCTGCCGGCACAAGCATGTCGTGTTCGTGTTCCTGCATGTAGTCTATGAGGACCTGCAGTGCCTCATCACTAGTGCTCCTCTTCCTCGATGTGTGAGTCTCCTGTGCCGTGCCTTGGGTCTGAGCCTGTTTGCCTACTGTACGCTTTGCCTTCTTGCAAGGTTGTGCACACCCTAAGTGGTTGCGAACACTTGGGTCAGTAGGGGCTGGAGCACGGGTGGCCTGGGCTGTGGCATTACACACTGATGGTGTGACAGTAGGTGCCCTTGCAGGTGGCTATACCTGGGTGCTGGTGCCAGGACGCTGCACAGCTTGTCCCTTCCACTTTGATGCACAAATAGGATCTGCCCCAGCGTCTCCATGGACCAGGGTGGGGAGCACTACAGGCCTGGCTGGGTGACCAGGAGGCTGGGTGGTCGTTGATGCAGCTGCCGCTGCAGCTTCATGACCCTGTTGGGTGGAGGGCATAGCTCTCCCTACATGGGCCCAGACACCTCAGACACATTGAACACCTCAGACACATTGCCCACCTCCGCCACCTCCACCACCTCTGCCACCTCCGCCACCTCCACCACCCCGGCCATCTTTGCCTCCCTTCCCACTAGTTGCCCTCCCAGTCACGGCACACATGGATTAGTGAAATGGGTGGTGCAGCTATCGATTGTCCTGAGCAGTTTGAGTGAGGTGGCAGTGTAAGTGATGTCAAACGTACCTGTGTGCCCCAGCAAGGCTCAATGTAACACCTGGGGAAAAAATAATTGGGCCGCGTAACATACAGGCACCCCAAATATGAAAAATCCATGTACGTGACCCCTTGGCAGCCCACGTGTAAAGGAAAAACCTAACACAGTACGCTGTGGCACCCAGCAACACAAAAAACACATACACGAAGGACACGTAAGCTACAGTGATGTTAAATAAGGGCTTACGCAACACACAGGGCCACCCACAGAATGCAAAATGTGTACGCAACTCACTGTCAGCCTCAAAAGTACACGCACTTGTGCGCGGAGGCAATCCCCCACCAAAACAAGAGGCTTGCACACAGTGAAGAGATTGCATGGAAACGAAGTCCAAACATCCGTCTGCTATAACTCAGAAAGCGTGAGATGCTCTCCTATGCACTACTTTATACCATACCTGGACGCCACGCCCAATGTTCAGCGTGTCTCACGTAACTTACACGCTTAGGCCCCTTCCTCTGATTTCATGCTGCCGCATGCTTTACGCACGTGCTGAGTTACTCTTTTTCCGGCTGCCCACGCGAGTAACACGGAGGACCCACGCTCCTGCCTATAAGCCAATTTACCTGCCTCAAAGTGCCCTGAGCTGCCTCCTATGAGCCATCTGCTGCTGCCTGCCCACTGTGTGTGCCTTATGCCCACCAGCCCTGCAATTTTGGTGTCTGCTGTACAACCACTGTCAGTGTTCCTATCGTCGGACTTGTGACTACCTGTGCTGATCCAGAAGACTCCTGAGGTGCCAGACCACTCTCCACAGCCCAGCACCAGGACCACCTTGCCCACCCACACCTGCCTCAGGGGGTGCCATGTCTGAAGCAAGATCATTGGAGGCAAGTGTCAACCCCCCCAGGAGCGAGGCAGACGGCTGTCAGCTTCTCAGCCAGGGAAGATAACATCCTGTGGGAGCAAGTCCTGGTGCATTATGATGCCTTCTTCCACGGACCATCGCAAGTCGGCAAGGAAGGATGGAGGAAGATCTGGGCGGACATTGTGGGTGCCATCAACGTGTAGAGGGTGGCACTCGGCGACTACCACCATGTCCACAAGCGCTTCAAAGCCAGGACCCACAACAAAGCACGTCACTTCTTCAAGGCTGCCATGAACCAAGAGGGGCGCCGGGGCCGGTTGACCACCAACATGTGGATCCTGGAGCGGTTCTACCCAGCGCTGTACACCCAGGTCATGGAATTGGATCTCCGTCTGGAGTTGACTGGTAATTGTCCATGAGTACTTGTCCACCATAGTGCATGTGCATGTTGATGTATGGTTAGAGTGTGCACCTTGGCCTTTTGTCTGGTATGCCTCTTGTACGGATGGTTGTGTGCATGTCCTAGACAGTGCTGCATGTGAGTCCATTCAAGCATGTGTCACATCAACAGTGTTTGTGTATCAATGTGTGATGCACCGCCGCAAGGAACAACGTGCACATGGTTGATTTCATGTGTCTGGACTTGGCCATGTGAGAGGTGTCACACATGAGTGCTTTTGGCAACATCATGAATATGCTTGGTGCATATGTCCATGTGTTTGAAGAGTGAGTGTGTGACTGGTCAACACTCTGGGATGGATATCACTTGAGCATTCAATTGCGTGATTGACTCATGCTGCCAACTTGACCTCTAGTGCACTCTGACGTGATAGCTCCATGGCCTGCTTCATGACCATCAGTTGATTTGTGTGAATGAGATGTGTATGTCCCATGATGCATGTGAGGTGAATGCACAATTTTGAGGTGCTGACAGTGCCTTGTCCAAGGATGTGATTGTCTGTTGAGAATGCCAGACATGATTGTGCATGTGTGTTAATTGCACTAACATGTGTGTTGTGGACGGCGATGGTGGTTGTGACCTTTGACAGGGTCACTCATGTACATTTGCTTTGTGCAAAACAAACATATGTTCAGTACCCTGATGTGTGTGTTCTATGTCTCCCTATCAACAGCGGCGATGGAAGAAGAGGGCGGAGAAGGCGCTGTGGATAAAGGAAGCAGGGATGCCTCCACCAGGCACAGATGCAAGGCCCAGTCACGCTCCCAGCTCATATAATCTTCGGGGAGCGAGGAGACTGGTGCCATGTCCGAGACAATGGCCACAGCTGCTGAGGGGAGGCCCAAGAGGGTGAAATCGGTTGTGGGCTCCTCAGCAGTGGGAGGGACAGGTGAGGTAGCACTGGGGCAATCAGATGTGGATGACGGCAGGAGGCATCCAGGTTGGCAAAGGTGGAGGAGAAGGAGGCTGCATCAGCCCAGCCCACGGGGTCCAACGAGGATGATGACGTGGGTGTAACTGGTGCAGTCCACACTTGGGGGCAAGAGGCAGTACAGGTCGCTGTGGAGGGGCCTGTGACTGATCCTGCTCCTGGTACTGCAACAGCACCAGGATGCACTTGCGGGCATGCCCCAGGCCGGACCCATCCGGAGGTGGCGGATGTTTCCACCCAAACAGAAACACCAATACCTGCGGATGTCACCATTCGGAACTGTGTGGAACCGGTGCTAGCCGGTATCATGAGGCAGACAGGCACCATTTGTGATGATGTGCAGGATTCCAATCTGGTGCTTGCATGTCATCACATGGAGGTCATGCATTTCATGAACTGCCTACAGCATTATCTGGTCTCGATTTGGGTACGTGGGCTGGCCACTTCTGCAACCCCCTCCTAATCTTCCTCCTCTGTGTGCCAGTCATCCTCCCAGCCGTCTTCTAGCCCAGATGTCACCAGGGCCGCCTGTGTACCTGTCCCAAGCCCGGCAGCCAGTCTGGTAGAGATCACATCCCTGCCAGGGTCGGAAGTCGAAGTTGGATCAGGAGCTGTGGCAATGGAGGAAGAGCATGCCCCAAGGAGTGGGGCACGTGCACAACAGCCCCGGGGGTTGTCATCCTCCCGGAGGCTGTCCTTGAGGCGCAGGCACCGGGCTATTTGGCAGCAGCAGGCTCAAAGTAGGAGGCTACAGGACTCGGGGCATTCAATTGCAGAGAGGCAGGTATCGGCCATCAGGCAGGAGGTAAACATGGATTTACACAAAGGATATCTTCCGTGTGAGAGCTTTTGGGCCAGCAGATCATGGCAGAGCGGCAGCAGGGATGGAAGGCAAGGCTCATCGTGGCCAGGGTGGAGAATTCACTGCGTCGGGCAGAGAGGCAGGCTGGCGTCCTCAAGGAGACTTGCAGGGAGTTTGAGAGGAGCATTTTGGAGTCCTTGCAAGCCCTCAAGGGGGAAGCGGAGTCCCGCCTATGGCAAGTTGACACAGTGTTCAATGATGCCCTGGCCAAGTCTATGAGAGAGCATGGTGAGGAGGAGGACTAGCCCTCTGACATTGTATATAGGTATTTAGGTGTAAGTTTAATGTTTTGGTTAATTTTTTCAGGATTTTTGAGTTATTGAACTGTGCTCCACTTTTTGTATATAGTTATTTTTTGGTGTGTCATTTTGTGGATTGTTTTTTCATGTTTTTGTTATGTATTTGGGACAATGGACCTTTTATACTTGTACATAGATTTTCATATTTTTGGATCCTTTTGTGTTCACCATGATGGAATGGGTTTCTTTTAATTGTGGTATTCATTTTAAGAGCCATTTAAGGACATGGGCTGCATTTTGATGCTTCCTTACTCTGTTCTGTGTCCCTGATGATGACCAATGTGGTTCATGTGTGTGCTCACAAGAATGCATGTGTCATGTTTGACCTCCATACGCAGCCATTTAAGGACATGGGCTGCATTTTTGAGTTAGACATATTTTTGTGACCTTTTATTTGGACATGCTTACTTATTTTGTTGATTTCATGCACATTTTATTTATTTTCAGGAAATGATTGTGAATTTCATTCCTGTTTTAATATATTTCTTATTTTTACTACAAGTGGTGTTTGGTCTCAGATTTTGTGCAAATATGATGCTTCCTTACTCTGTTCTGTGTCCCTGATGATGACCAATGTGGTTCATGTGTGTGCTCACAAGAATGCATGTGTCATGTTTGACCTCCATACGCATGGGACTTGTCCTTGGGGTGCGTGACCAGTGGATGGGTATTAAGGTGGCGTTGGAGTGTGCACCATGTGGTGGTCTTTGATTTCACATGTGCAGCATATTTGTCCCTTGTCCTCAGTTTTTTTTGGGAGGGTGGTGGGTTGGGTGAATGATGGGAGTGTTTAACTTTGACATTTTTGGAACAGGATTTGCTTGATGCAGTGTAAGTGCCTTCACAATCATGTCTTTGTGTTAATTTAATTGTATCTCGTGTAGTTGGAAATTCTGCTTTGCTTTTCCTATTTTCCTGTTGCTAGGGTTTCATACATGGACAGACCAATTCTGCAGTATATGTGGTTAGGTAACGGTATGTTTGCCATGTACACAATCACTTGAGTCATTCCTCGGTGCTTGTGCTTTTGGTACTTCTATGCCCTGATGAGGTCCTCTGGAAATCTGCTATGGTCAGCTGTGTACCCTCTGAACTTGTCATAAGGTCCCCTCGCAAGCCACTTGCACACCGGCACTGGCTCACAGACATGCACAATCTTTAGACTGTTTTTATGTATGCCAACAGACACCTACCGACATTTTGTAATTCCTGTTTTCACTTAGGCTTGGAATTGACACCGGCTGGCCAGATGAACTTTGTTGTCATTTTGGGTGTTTTTCTTGAGATGTCCTTCACATATGCAGAACTGCCACCTCCGCAACCACATTTCATCTATCAAGACTTACCAGGCACGAGCACTGTCTCAATGTTACCTGGCCAGACACATTTCTAGTGTCTGTCTTCGCTCAGTTCCCACTGCCGGGACTCTTTGTTCCTTTGCAGACTTGTGTTCATGTGCATTGCAAATGACATGTGATTTGACTGGATGTCATGTTATGTCCCTCACACATGGGAGGGTCGCTCGTGTGTTTATGGCATAATAGGTTCATGTGATGAGTGCTCATTGAGGCTCATGCCATGATACGCCAGGCACATTTCTCTAAATGTGACACAAATCGAAAGTGCTTTGAATTCTGTCACGGTGTATGTGTTCGTACATGTGGTATGTTTACATTACTTTGTCACATGGCATGAAGGGCCACTCTTTGGCATACACTTTTGTGATGTGTATGTTGGGCTGTATTGCAGTCAGCAATTGGGTGTGATCAGCTGGGACACTGATGCGTGTTGACCAGGTGTATGGCTTTTTGTTTTTGTTTGCTGTATGTTTTGTGGGCAGGAGGTTGAGGGTGGTGTCAATACATGGCATGCAAGTTCCCAGACACGGCATCGATGGAGTGTACGTGTGTCAGTATGTCAGCATGCGGCATGCAGGTGGTGTCCAGTATACAGGACCTGCCCTGTCCGCACTCCAGCTAAATCGTGTGGAATCTCTGCACTTACCCCGTCCGCTCACCAGCCAAATCGTGTGGAAACTCATTGCGTACCCCATCTGCACCCCAGCCAAATCATGTGGAATCTCAGCATGTACTGTGTCCACACCGAGTTTTCCCACAATTTTCCTGGGGGGGCTATATGCTGGACCATCGATGGCGCGGGGACTTGTGCTGTGTTAGGCATTTCAGTAGCTTTTTACTGCGAGTGGGGGTGTGATGGGGGCTTTACTGGCGCTGGTTGATGTTCCTTGCGCCATGGCTACTGAGGACTCGGGAATCCATGAATACGCACGCCGCGCCAGCTGACGCATGCTCCTTCTCGGCGCGTGGTGATTGTAAATTTTCTACGCTGGATTCCATGAATCGGGCCCTTCATCCGTATTTTCTTTTTTTCTTTTTTTAATTCTGTTTATTAACATTTCCTCAAACAACAACAACTGTAGGCACCTTGTGCCAACATTCCCACTGCCCACCCCACCACCAGGTACACTACAGAGTAAATTCTGCTTATCACAGACAGTGCTGTTACGGTTGTATGTGCGCTCAGCATCGATGCCCAATCGCCAGCTGTGTTCAGCAGTTATTTTAAAAGTCTCTTCATTCAGTCCACTATGTTAACTGCACAATCACCATGCATTGCCATCCTCTGGGCACGCCACAGCCCCAGAGGGGAATGAGGCAATCTCAGCAGTGTCAGGTTGCTGAATCAGAAAGTGAGTATATGCGTCTCACATATTGCCTGCATGTCATCGACCCTGATTCATCGATCATCATCCACTTTCCATATCTATGCAGTACATGAAGTCTTTGCACCACTATGACAGGTTTGGGCTCCATCTCCCTCCCCACTGCATCGTCACCCGCCGTTTATCCAGTATAAGTAGTAGGTCAGCCAGTGTCCTAATTCTTCTAGGAATTCCCTTGGTTTACCCCAGTAGGACAGTCAGTGGGTTCGTGTCTATTGTCTGCCCCGTAACACCACTGATTGTGTTGAATATCTGTATGCAGTACTGATGCATGATCGGGCAGTCCCAGGTCACATGGAGGAAGCCCACCTGTTCTGCATTACAGTGAGCGCATCGCCCCGAAGTGTCAGGGAAATGCCTTTTCAGTTTAACGGGTGTGTAATAGTATTGATGTAAGTATTTCATGTGAATTTGTTTGAATTGTGCACTGATTAATCCCTTCCTGGTGCCTTCACAACAACATCTCCATACATTCGCCGGTATCTCCCTCCCCAGGGTATCCTCCCACCTCCCCTTCGGTGTGGCCTCTGCCTCCAATGTGGATTGAAAGCATGCAGTGTAGAGTTTAGATGTCATCTTGTGGCCTATTGTGTCACTCAGTACCCTATCCAGCATGTGTGAAACCTGTGGTTGGTCAGGGAATGATGAGAGCACCTGTTGTAAGCTTCCCTTCAGTCTGTAGTGTAGGAATATGTCCAAAGCCGACATCTCCCCTCTCCCCTTCATCTCAGCCAGTGTTATAAATTTCCCCCAGGGATAGGTCGCCAAGACCTGGCACCTCCAGCGTTTTTGCCATGTCTCGAATCTCTTCTCGCTTGTAATTGAGATCCCCGGTTTAATGTATGATCGGGAGTCGGGGAGAGTGGATGACCTCTCCCTTCTGTTTATGCTCCATACGTGAACACGCTCTGCAAGTCACCTCGACCAGAGTATGAGCCCCTTGTGTTCTATCTGGCACTATTAGGACAACCGACCTGAGCAGATTCAGTGCCGTCACTTCCCTTTCTATTTCCACGTGTGTTCTCTCCCCCTGCGTTTCGTACCAGTATCTAAAAACCCTGCTTGTGCTGCATTATGATAGGTTTCAAAATTGGACATCGCCAGTCCGCCCAAGTGTATTGGTGCAAATAATTTGTCCCAGGATATTCTCGCCGGTTTACCGGCCCATAGAAATGGTGAAACTGCAGATTTCAAGCTGCGAAAGAAGTCCGCCGGGACTCTTATCGGGGCATTAAAAAAAATGTACAAAAGCTTGGAAAGAATTGTCATCATGATGACGGAAACCCGGCCGTACAAATTGAGGGGGGGGGATTATTCCATCTCGACATAGCTGCGCTGGCTTGATCAAAGGTCTGATAGTTGCTGCCATAAACCACCCTATCGTCTCTAGCAATGATTATGCCGAGGTACCGTGCCTGTGTCATCTGCCACTGAAACCCCCACCCATCCTGGAACTGTTCAGCCTTTTCAGTTAGGGGGAAGAGGACCGAGCTAGAGGTGTTGATCTTCAATCCGAAACCTCCCCGAAGCACTGCACGTCTCTCATTACCGGATCTAAGTTATATTTGGAATCTATGATGAATATCACCATGTCATCCACTATGACTACTCTATGGGTATATAACTGAACCCAGCGGTGAAGATGTAATTCCCTCACCCTTTCGGCAAAAGATTCGATCGCCAGGGCAAAGAGCAGCAGCGAGAGTGGGCACCCTTGGTGGGTTCCTCTCTCCAATACTATGACTGGTGTCAATTGGGCATTTACCCGAACCCTGGCCGTCGGTCGCGTATAAAGCAGTTTGACCATATCAATATAGTGTTTGCCCATCCTCATCCTCTGCAGCATGGCAAACAAGAATGGCCATTCGACTGAGTCGATCGCCTTAGTGGCGTTCAGCAGGGCGACCACGACAGAGTCATCTGGTGTGGCTGCTACCATCAATCCGAACATTCTACAAAGCCCGTATGATGTGGACCAGCCCGGGATGAAGCCAGCCTGGTCTGCCTGTACCATCACAGACATAGCAGGCGATAAGCGGGAAGCCAGGATTTTGGCAATTATCTTATTGTCTATGTTAATCAGAGAAATCAGGTGATAGGAGGAACAATTATTACTAGGTTTATCTTGATTCAGCAATACCACCTACAAACTATGTCGGAACATTTCAAGCAAATAGTGGCCCAGTGTGTCCGCATGGTACTTATACAATTCTGCCGTGAACCCATTGGGTCCTGGCACCTTCCCACTTGGCAGAGACTTTATAGCACACAGCACCTCAGGCAATGACAGGGATCGATTCAGGAATTCCCTTTGGTCATCAGTACACCAGTACAGGGCAACCTGGTCAAGGTACCGCTCAATGTCCGCCTGGGTGGTGCGGGAATGGGAAGAGTGCATATTGCTGTAGAACTTGAAGAACTGACGTATTATCTCAACATCCTCAAACTGGTCCTGACCCTGCTCATCCGCTGTGGCTTGAATTCTGCCCTCACGTTGACTATCCTAGTGGATTTCGCCAGTGTTCATCCGTGAGTGTTTTCCTACCCATATTGGTGCATATTAGACACATTTCCCAGGTATTTTACCTCCGTGAGTGCCAGGAATTGGTACTCTCGTACCTGTCTCAGGATTTCAGCTTGAATCATATTTGTCGGGGTAGTGTTTGCCATCTACAAAGTGTGGATGCTGCTCTCCTTGGCTGCCAGCTCTCTCCTATTCTGCCCTAGGATGCCAACCTCTTTAGAAATACATTTCCCCCTTATCACGCATTTAAAGGATTCCCACAGGACTCCCGCACACTCCACTGATCTTGTGTTTGTCTTGAAAAAGTTGTTGATCGCCAACGTTAGGCTCCCACAGCAAACTGCATCTGTGAGTCCCTCGCTTTTAAACCTCCATGGCGGTCTCCCTCGCTCTCGGCCCTGCAAACATAGTTCTAGTTTTACCAGGGCCTGGTCCGAAAGATTGCGCACGAGAATCCCCACTTCTTGTACTGGCCCCATCAGTGAATTTGACAGCAAGAAGTAGTACAATCTCAATGCCGAGTTATGTGGTGTCGAATGGCAATTGTATTGATGCTCAGTCTAGTGTCTCACCCGCCTCACATGTGCCACGTCCCATTAGATGGCCATGCCCTGCAGCTTGACGGTCCCTCTATTCCCGTACCCCTGGTGCCCACTCGTCCGATCGAGCTTGGGTTGCATCACTGCATTGAAGTCCCCAGCCCAGACTATTTCCCCCGGTGGTAGCTCCCCTAGCTGGTGGTCTATCCATTCCAGTGTCTCAGTCGTGTCTTGATTGGGGCCATAATAGTTGACTAGTGTTAACAGTTTACCCTGGATAGTGCCCTGGACTATAAAACCTCTCCCGACCCCATCCCGTACTGCCTTTGTCGGTTGGAAACTGTCAGTTTTGTGTATCAGAATGTATAGTCCTCTCGCATACGATGAATATGAGGAGAAGTATCTGTGGCATCCCCATAATGTCCCGAATCTGGACTCGGACTCGGATGTTAAATGGGTCTCTTGCAGAAATGCTATTTCTATGTGATGACGCTGCATGTGGAGCAAAATCTTCCTACATTTAGTGTGGTACCTCAGCCCCCTGACGCTCCAGGTACAAAGGGTAAGGTTAGCCATCCGCACCGCCAGAGTATGGAATGATCCGTGAGATGATTTTTCACTGTGGGTGCTGTGCAGACAGAAAATGTAAAAGAGATCTCAGAGTGAGTGTTTCATGTGTCCTCCACCCCCACCGACAACCCCAATTCGTCAGTGATACATATGCCTCCCTTCCACCTGACCTTATCAACAAAACTAAAACCAGAGCCCCACCTTGCCGTCCCCACTGATAACTCCAACTTCTTTGTGTACCCATCGCTTAACCTTCCGCTCGACTCGCTAGCACACCTGTTGGAATAAGTGGTTCTCCCCATCATACCGGAAGTCCCCTGCTCCGCCATTCATCTCTTACAACTAAAGGATATGCACTTTAGCCCAGTGTTAGTCATTGTTTCCTCGCATCGGTGGATGTCAGGGCAGCTGTTGCAGAAAAGCAGCAGCTTCCTGTGGAGTGTTGAAAAACAGTGCCCATCCATTATGCTCCACTCTCAACCTGGCCGGAAACATCTTAGCATATCTCATTCCCCTGTCTCGCAGCTGTTTCTTGACATTCAAAAATGTCCTCCTTGCGGCCAGCAAATTGTATGAGAAGTCTGGGAACATTCTAATCGTGTCGCCCTTATAGGTGATCAAGGCTTTCTCCTGGTCTTGCGGAGGGCCACATCCCTGTTTCGATTATTCAGGAGTCGGGCTATGATTGGGCAGGGTGGAGCACCCATGATCGGTTTCCTTCCACTATGGATGCAGTGCGCCCTCTCCACTATGCATACTCTGGAGAAGTCCCCGGGACCCAGTGCCTCCTGCAACAGTTCCTCCACAAAGGTTTCTATACTTCCTGGTTCATTTTGTTTCCCGGACTCCAACAATTCTAAGATTGTTCAATCTCAGCCTCGACTTCAAGTCGTCCTGCTTGTCGATAAATCAGCGCTCTCTGCACTCCTGATATCTCCCCGGCTGTAGAGGTGGATGTGTCCTCGACCTCTGGGATCCTTCTCTCTGCTTCCTTTAACCTCTCACTGTGTTTGTCCAGCCAGACCTGCATGTGGTCCACTTTGCAGGTAAGTGAGTCTAGTTTCCCATCCAAAGACTGGATACCAGACTGTAGCTGGGTGAACATCTCCTTGACATCCTGGAACATCAGGCTGGGTCCTGGGGTGGCATCTGGGATTGTGCGTCAGAGGGTGTCCCCATTGTATTGCTGGTTTATGGCTGTTGCAAACGGGTCGAAGTGCAGCTTTGCCTGGTGCTTGCTCCCCTTGCCTGACTTAAACATTGCTTATGAACTGGGGCGCGGGCAGCCGAAATTTGCAGTATCCAGTGCAGCTGTCCGTGGGGCGGTTCACCAGTGAGCCCCGGTTTATGAACCAACGAGTTCAGCCAGTTGTCCTCAACCCCCCCAGACAGGTCTGTGACAACCTGCCTTCAAGTCACACTCAAGGTGTAGGTGTCTAATCTGCAGGCCATGCCCGTCTCCTTCACCCTCCTCCTCCCCTGCTGGCTGCTTGGTAGTATCATAGATGTCTGCCCTTTACTGGGAGCCTTTCCATGTTGGTGTCAGATCAGTGATTGCAAGTGACAAAGGTTATTTTGGGCCTGCAGAGACCAGGCGTAGCCGAGTTGTTCTATTGGAGTCTGAGAGTTCACTGTGGCTTGGCCTTAATTTGGCCCAATGACCCCAGGTGTTGACTATGTGTTGCATAGACCACGTTGGGTACGTATTATGCTGTGTCATTCACCTCCCTGCAGGCTGGTCAACCCTGTTCATGGCGCGCTGTGCTGTGATGTCGGGGGCTTGCCCACGCTGGCTGAAGAATATGTCTACACTCCGCCCGTCACAACCTGCCGGATCAATCTGCGCTGTTCCTGGATGGTGTTCACCTTCCTGCACCGCAGTTTATGACCCCTTCTGCAAAGACCGTGGCAGTGGGCAGGGTCCCAGCTTGTATATAGAGGTTGCTCCTAGGGCCGCCAACCAGCCACCCAAGTGCCCGGGCCTTTAATGCACAAGATATTTCCACTACTGCCCAGGCAGGCCTGAATCAGATAAACCAATCCACACAGCGAGATGAGAAGATCAAATGCACTCTGGACAGGTCAGTTTTTCCAGTGCTGATTTTCTATACATTTCACTTTCTGACTGACTTCCCAGTGTTACCATCTGGCTGCCGCCACATTGTGATGCCACCACCACCAACTGGTACTTTGACCCAGATGAAAACCTTGCTATGGTCGCATCAAGTTCCGGCCAAATGGAATAGAGTGCAGGAGTGGAAAAGGCAATATCCAGGGAGCCTCACTGTACATCCCATACAGTTTTTTGTGGGAATAATGCTGTTCCCGGCCCTGGTTGCTCCCCCAACTTGCCTGGTTTGTGTGTGCACTTGTCGTGATCTCCAAGTGGGGCCGCTTCCCAATCCGCAGCTGCGATACAGCGGAATGTTACTGTCAAGGTGGCCGCCATGCCCGCAGGAGGTCCAATGCCGGCAGCCTCCTAACAGTCTTCCCGATGCCTTCAGGCATGAGTACGGGGGCTGCTGACTCATCCAGGCGCCGCTGCCAGCCATCCCTTTAGGCTTGCCAGTGAGCCCGGCTACTCTCATTCTGGGGCTAGGCGTTTGCATTGCGCCTCCCGCCCCACCCGGCTGTAGCCTCAAGACTGTGGGGGTAGTGGCGGTGATCGGGTCTACATTGGCCCGGCACGCTGGTTGTCACAGCCCCGTGAGGGCCACCCAGTTGTTGGCAGGTGTTCCACAGGAGAGGGGGCTCCCCCAGGCAACTGTATCAGTTGCAGTCTCTGGAAGCCTCTTTCCGCGTTCCGCTGGGACTCAGCAATGCACCGCTGCCTGTTCCTCCACCGTCCTCTCACTGTGCCCCAGAGCGAGGCCTCTGGCTCCAAAGCAGCTACTCCCCTCATCTTCGCTTCTCCCACCTGGGCGAGCAGTCTTCGCACCACCGTGGTTTGGGTGCTTGGCAGCACCGATTTTCTTCGGGATTTCTTCCAAGTGGGGTGGAGGCCGGTGCCTCTGTATTGCAGCTGTCTGATAATAGTTCTGATGAGGGATAAATCCGGATAGCTTCCCGGATTTGATATTGGTGTGCAGAGACTCACGGGAATGCAGCCATTTTAGTCAGGCTCTATTACGCCCCCCTTCATCTGTATTTTCTTTGGGCTTGTGTTCCATTAGAGCTTCCCGATTGTTGTTATAGGCTAATTTAGCTGATCTAACTAATTTGGAAGGATATCCACAAGCTTTCATTTTTGAAAAAAGTTTATCTGCCTCCAGTACAAAAGTCTCTTTGGTGCTGCTGTTGTAGCCTTAAAAAGTGTTTGAAAATGGCGTGCTGTGCTGTGATGTCGGGGGCTTGCCCACACTGGCTCAAGAATATGTCTACACTCCGCCCGTCACAACCTGCCGGATCAATCTGCGTTGTTCCCGGATGGTGTTCACCTTCCTGCACTGCAGTTTATGACCCCTTCTGCAAAGACCGTGGCAGTGAGCAGGGTCCCAGCTTGTATATAGAGGTTGCTCCTAGGGCCGTCAACCAGCCACCCAAGTGCCCGGCCTTTTAATGCACAAGATATTTCCACTACTGCCCAGGCAGGCCTGAATCAGATAAACCAATCCACACAGCGAGATGAGAAGATCAAATGCACTCTGGACAGGTCAGTTTTTCCAGTGCTGATTTTCTATACATTTCACTTTCTGACTGACTTCCCAGTGTTACCATCTGGCCGCCGCCACATTGTGATGCCACCACCACCACCTGGTACTTTGACCCAGATGAAAACCTTGCTATGGTCGCATCAAGTTCCGGCCAAATGGAATAGAGTGCAGGAGTGGAAAAGACAATATTCAGGGAGCCTCACTGTACAGCCCATACAGTTTTTTGTGGGAATAATGCAGTTCCCGGCCCTGGTTGCTCCCCCAACTTGCCTGGTTTGTGTGTGCACTTGTCGTGATCTCCAAGTGGGGCCGCTTCCCAATCCGCAGCTGCGATACAGCGGAATGTTACTGTCAAGGTGGCCGCCATGCCCGCAGGAGGTCCAATGTCGGCAGCCTCCTAACAGTCTTCCCGATGCCTCGAGGCATGAGTACGGGGGCTGCTGACTCATCCAGGCGCCGCTGCCAGCCATCTCTTTAGGCTTGCCAGTGAGCCCGGCTACTCTCATTCTGGGGCTAGGCGTTTGCATTGCGCTTCCCGCCCCACCCGGCTGTAGCCTCAAGACTGTGGGGGTAGTGGCGGTGATCGGGTCTACATTGGCCCGGCATGCTGGGTGTCACAGCCCCGGGAGGGCCACCCAGTTGTTGGCAGGTGTTCCACAGGAGAGGGGGCTCCCCCAGGCAACTGTATCAGTTGCAGTCTCTGGAAGTCTCTTTCCGCGTTCCGCTGGGACTCAGGAATGCACCGCTGCCTGTTCCTCCACCGTCCTCTCACTGTGCCCCAGAGCGAGGCCTCTGGCTCCAAAGCAGCTACTCCCCTCATCCTCGCTTCTCCCACCTGGGCGAGCGGTCTTCGCACCACTGTGGTTTGGGTGCTTGGCAGCACTGATTTTCTTCGGGATTTCTTCCAAGTGGGGTGGAGGCCGGTGCCTCTGTATTGCAGCTGTCTGATAATAGTTCTGATGAGGGATAAATCCGGATAGCTTCCCGGATTTGATATTGGTGTGCAGAGACTCACGGGAATGCAGCCATTTTAGTTAGGCTTTATAGCGCCCCCCTTCATCTGTATTTTCTTTGGGCTTGTGTTCCATTAGAGCTTCCCGATTGTTGTTATAGGCTAATTTAGCTGATCTAACTAATTTGGAAGGATATCCACAAGCTTTCATTTTTGAAAAAAGTTTATCTGCCTCCAGTACATAAGTCTCTTTGGTGCTGCTGTTGTAGCCTTAAAAAGTGTTTGAAAAGGTACATTATTTTAAACATGTTTAGCATGATTACTTGCATAATGGAACAGCAGATTCTTGTCTATCGAAAAGTTTGCCCTCATGAAGATATATTGTGATATCTAAATAATGTACCTCTTTGTTACTGGAACTAGATAAAGCTCTACTGACTCTAGTTTGAATCATAATAACAAGAGCTTTACTATGATGCTCCATAGGTTTCTAATAGCTTGAATCATCTCATAGTAGATTATTACATTCCTACATATAACATTCTTACTTCAGGTCCCACAAAGTACCCAAATAGAATATTATAAGAATATTCCCACTCATAGGGTCTCATTCCGAGATTGGAGGTAGTCATGGTGCTATTTGTGGCACTGATCTCGTTCAATGGGGACTTACCGGTGTAGTCCGGCCTTTGCGGGTCCGGTAAGTCCCCATTGAAAAAACCATTCCCCATTCCCATTTGAGCCCTGTTAGGAAAGATTTCTTAATTGTGGGTAATTTTCCTTCCATGTGGCAACCCGTAAACTTTTTGCTGTTGTTTTCACCATGATCTAGACTTTGCCAGAGAAGTGCAGCTTTCTGCCGCACTCCTCTGGGCTTTCGCTCCATTCTTACGGGGAAACTGACATGCCCTTAAGACAGTCAGGACCGGGAAACGCTGTTTTCCGTAGTTTCTTTAGCATGTTGCGGCTTTCGTGCAACATGACACAAGAGGGCACTGTAAGCTAAGTTACTGCTCTCTTGGGTCTCTAGCCTTCTACAGGCCCTAGATACTCTTTTTGGATTGTAACTGATCGGTGCAAGTGAATCACGGACGGGAATGGTGGCAGCGATCGTTTCTTGTGTTTTTGAGCTCCTTTTGGCGTTTTAAGCGCGTTTCTCGCACTTAGCCCAAAATGGTGGCCTGGCTCCCGAAATAGCCAGACCACGAGGCTCCTTTGTCCTGTCCGCTGACCGTCTTGCCCCCTTCACCTTCCCCAGGTTGAGCCGACCCGGGGCCTTCCTTATTTGGGCATGTACTTTGCCGCGAAACACAGATGCTTTCGCGGGCTTCTACAGGCCTTGTGTGTGCCTCCAGGATGTGGGCTGGGATGGCTGGTCCCAATACACATCCTGGGTGCCAGAGAGTCTAGGGTGGTATGAATGCCTGGGACCACCGTGGTCCGTGATAGGTCCACGTATGGTGTGAGTGTTTGATGAGCGGCTCTCCCATTGGGTCCCCTCCGTTTTGGCACGAAGGGAACCGTGGATAAGAGGGGGCTGGAAACGCCACTACCATGTCGATCTCCTGAGTTCTCACGAACGAAGGAATACAGGAGCCAAGTATCCTGCAACCACGAGGCTGAACCGAGGAATTGCTGGTGACCCGCTGAAGGACTGTTCCTCTGCACTGCTGTCGCTTTGTGAAACCCTTTCTACCTCTAATCGAACCAGAAGGTCTGTACTGGTACTTCAACCCTTGGAATAGCGGGGACAGCTATTCTCGGCATCTTCACCATCTCCTGCACGTAAGCCTTCGGAAGTGTCTCTGGGCCATCCAGCAGACTGACCAGCCTACCCAGGAGTCTTGCTCTGTAACCGCCACCAGGTTGTGTTGTATTTGGAGTCCTTGTCACTCTCACACGATTCGTACACTTGGCATTCCCAGGTCTGAAGTGAGTAGTGTACATTTGGCTGAAATACACACGGCCGCTCCGTTGCCCTGCTGTGGTAACAAACTGTGTGGATTCACTTCGTTTGGGAAATCTTTAACTCAACTCTGCTGCTGCAGAATCTACACGACGACAAGACGTCCCCTGCTCCCCTGAACCTGCCAGCACTGAAACTGACGCGGAGAAGCCTGGGTCTGCTTGCATCGGGGACCGGTGAGTAGCATAGCTAGGAACTGGTCGCCCTCCTGCAGGAGCCCATAGCTTTTCTCCGCGGTGTCAAACAGCACGACTTTCCGTACTCGCGCTCTGCTTCTGCCCACAGTGGAGGCTGCGCTTGAGTCGCGGAACTCTGTTCTTCTTCATTTGTGCACCAAACTGAACTGCCTGATTCCCTTGAAGAGACTCCCCTTTTTGCCCTTTGGCACCAGCGTGTGCAGGTACTTTTGAGCACAAGGCTCCACTCTTCGTAGGGCTTGGACTTCCTTTTAGTTAGGTGCCTCTGAAGGCGGACTGGGTCTAATCATTATTTCGCACTGCCTGTTTTCCTCCCCTTCTAGGTGGACTACACATTTCGTGCATCTAACGCTTTAGACTCGTTTGTAGTTGTATATATATTGTATTGGTTTGGTATGTGTTGGTTTACTAGAGTTTTATTGTGATTTCTCGCTACGGTCATTATTGCAGAGGCCTTGGAATAAATGTGTATATATTTTTAATATAACACCTGTTTGGAGTAGTTTGTAAGTGTTCTTGCTTGGTGTGCTCATTGCGGGCTTTCAGTCACCCTCACCCCTCTTGAGACCTAGTCTTGACCGCCGCGATCGCTACCCTGATTGGTCTGGCTTGTCCAGAGGTTACCCTGTTCCAAGTAATTAGGTTGGCCTTCTGAACTTCTGCGCCGCCAGGACAGAGTTCAGAAATCCGTCTTAACAAGCCCCCATAGGGCTCAATGGGAATGGGGAAGTGGCTAATAACGGTACCGCAATTTGCGATACCGTTATTAGCTCTGAAGTCCCTTAAAGGGTCCCATCCATGACGCCTGGTAAAACCAGGTGTTGAAGGAGGGACATGCTAAGGGAACTCGTAGTAGGGCGGTAAGGGATTACCGGCACCGATCTCCCTAACGGTGCCCGATACCCCTTACCTCCCTACTCGGAATGAGGCCCGTAGTCTCTCAGATGTTTAGACAGACCGGCAATATTTCATGTCATCAATCTCAAGTTTTAGGTTTAGGTCTCAATAGGCTGGGAGGTCTTATTCACCTCTGTTGAAATTATTTAAAGAGATCTTGGATGTACATGGGAAACGCAAGTATATGCACTATATACACTATCCGAAACATGGTTAGACAAACTATGTAAAACTGTTTTTCGGATTTATCTAAGTGACTGTTCAAGCACAAATATTGATACATCCATTAAAGGTTGGTTAAAACCAGTCACTGGAATATCACCATTCGTCCCCATCTGCCCTCCATGATCTTGATCAAGACCACAAACCCCATCTGTTGGCTCGTACCTCATATAATGCTGATGGCATATTTTAAACTTTATATCATAATACACCTCAATGGCCCTCATTACGACCCTGGCGGAAAGTGATTGACCGGACCGCCACAGCGTAAATAGCGTTTCCGCCATTGCACGAAGGAGCAAAGTGCGGCCCATTCCGACCCATCGGGCACGAGCACCACGGCATGGCGGAAGTGCAAAGTCTGCGATGGCGGAAATGACCCCAAAACGGCCCACACCGCCGCCGTACGGCGCCCTAGGTGCAATACCGCCACCCATCTTAGCGGACACCGCAGTGAGCGCCAACCGGAAAGTACGGTGACCGTAAATATACGGAAACGGAAGTAAAAACATGGGCCCGGAACGGGAAACATCCCGCCGTACACCTATAAAACCACAAAATCCACACAACCACTAAAAACACTACCCTGAGACACACCCCAACCCGTCATCCACCCTAGCGAAACCAAGAAAAATGGGAAAAGTAGCGAAGAAAGCGTGCGACCGCAAGCGGCAGGTCCACTTCTCCCGTGAGGAACTCACCGTGCTAACAGAGACCCTCCAGGAGAATGCTAATGACCAGGACGGCACTTGCGAACAAGAAGGTCATATGGGCCCTGGTGGCACAGCGTGTAAGTGCGGTGGGGACCGCACCCCGCAACCCACACCAATGCAGAAAGCGATGGGACGACCTGCGGATACGCGTCCGTAGCATACTTTCTGCCAACCGCAACATTGCCACAGCCACCGGGGGAGGTCCTGAATCACCCATCAAGTTGACCCCCTGGGAAGAAATCTGTGCCTCCACCATTGGAATGGAGAGCATAGAGGGAGTCGGAGGGATGGAGAAAGGAGTGCAGACATCCGAAGAATCAGGTAGGTGGCCCAAATAAAACAATGCTAAATCCACAATTTCCAATCATGTGAAGTACCATGTGTCCCCATAGTGCAACAGAAACACATGTCCAGGAGAACGTCCACACACATTGGCCTGATAGCGCACTTTAAAACTCACAATAAATACATAAATAATTAAAAACCCCTAAAACACCCACTACACGTGCAGCAGGCACACCCTAACTGCAGGCTGCCAAACAACTGCACCCTCACTCCACACACAAATGAAAGCACCTCCAAGGCCCCGACCCAAATCACCCTCAGGTACCACCCCAATGCATGTGATACAATGCCATTCCAATTCCCACAGACCCATTAATAACCCTCGCCCTCCTTTACTCCACCACAGGGTCCGATCCAAACGACGAGCATCAGGACACCCCTACCAGCACACCTGCAAAGAGGGCCAAGACCAACGGCCAAAGACCCTCCACCTCAGCTGCACGGATCAAGACACGGCAGCAGCACAAATCAGGTGGCAGCACAGAGGAGGGAACATCAACAGGCACCCCAGCAGCCAGCATGCCCACAACACCACCACCACAGGTCCCCCCAATGGATGCCACAGAAGGCACTGCCTCTGGTGGCAGCAGCACCATAGGTGACACCCCATTGATGGCAGCATGCTCCGACACAGAAAACGGGGATGTCGAAGTCAGATCCATCCATGACCTGTCCCAATCCCCCTGTCTGTCCCATCCCGTACACCATGAGGATACCACGCAGGGGCACCCACAAGACGACGACTGGCCATCCCCCACAAGCCCTGTGGCAAGGCAACATGAGGTCACCAGCCCCTCTGTGACACCACCGCAAATGGCCATGGCCCAGCAGAGGCAACAGTCCCTCGACCAGTTAATCGTGCAACAGCAGCAACTGGCCACGCTCCTCAAGGACCATGCCGATGAATGTGGGGGCACTAAGGCAGACATAGAAACATCAACTGAGACACTTAGGGCAGAAATGGAGAGAAGTACAGAGACACTAAGGGCACAAATGGAGAGTAGCACCGAGAGCCTGAGAGTACAAATGGAGAGTAGCACCGAGAGCCTGAGAGTCCAAATGGAGAGTAGCACCGAGAGCCTGAGAGTCCAAATGGAGAGAAGCACCGAGAGCCTGAGGGGGGAACTGCATGCGACATCCAAAGACGTATGTGCCGAACTTGCCGCAGTGCGCCGTGTGCTCACTGAGCTCTCACAAACCCTTAGGGACATGCATGGACGTGAGCAGGCAGAGACATCATCCGTTGCAAGTTCCGTCCAGGGCAGCCCCCAACGTAGATCTGGGAGGAACCTGCGCTCCACAGGCAGGGGTGCCCCTGATACCCGCAGAGGGGGCTTGCAATAGCGACTGCCCACTGACGATGAGCATCTTTGGACACTGGTGTTCGGGGGGGAGGTAGGAGGGTGGAGGGGGTGTTTTGGGCTCACTTGGGTGGCGGGTCGATAGGGTGTTCAACATGATATCACATATGCCATAAACAATGCACGATCAACCAATGAGATGTGTGGACAATGATCTTTGTGTACTAGGCCATCATAGGCGTACAGTCCATATTGTGCATGTACCAGACACACACAGTGCCACGAGTACCGTGTCCATGAATCAGCCACCAGGCGTGAGTGCTAGAAGCATGCATCAATGAGATGCTGACGAATGTCACGGCCCTCCGGTGCCTCGCAGACTCCTTGAGGTGCTGCCACATCCGCACCCTCATCATGACCATCTTCAGGTGCTTGCAGTTCTGCGTCAGGGGGCATGGGCACATTTCTACGTACGCACATGTTGTGGAGCATGACACATGCCATGACCATCTTTGCAACCTTCTCATGGCGGTACAGGAGTGCCCCGCCAGACCTGCTGAGGCAGCGGAAACGAGTCTTCAGTAGGCCGAATGCCTGTTCAATGACTACACGGGTACGTGAGTGGGCATGGTTGTAGTCCTCCTCATGCTGGTCCCGTGGGTTCTGGACTGGTGTGAGGAGCCATCTCTTCAGTGGATATCCAGCATCACCTGTATGTGGACGATAAACGTATGATGTGGAATGCCATTGCTACGTACGCACACCCCCCCCCCTTCCTGCCAGGTCATTGCCGAATCACATACCCCACATCATCATGCATGAAATGAGACTCACCGAGTAGCCAGGATCTGTTCCCTGCGTGTCGCTCCATGTAGCGTGGTATTGTAGAGTTCCTCAAGACCATAGAATCATGGGTTGATCCAGGGAATCGGGCACAACAATGTGTAATGATCCTGTTGGAGTCACACACCATTTGTACATTCAGGGAATGGAATTGTTTTCGGTTGCGGTACTGGGCCTCCATGGCATGTGGGACGACCAATTCCACATGGGTGCAGTCGATGGCACCAATGCAACCCGGTATGCCGGCAAGTGCATGGAATCCCACTTTTGTGTTGGTAATTTCCTGCTCCGAGCGTGGTAGAGAGATGTAGTCGTCTGCATGCTGCAGGAGGGCATCGAGCACTTGCAATAGTGTCCGTGAGAACAGTGGCTGAGAAATGCCATGCAACTGTCCGACTGTGTGCTGGTAGGTGCCTGTGGCCAGGAAGTGGAGTACAGACACCACCTTCAGTAGGGGTGGGATGGCGGTTGGGCTATCTATCATGCTGACAAGGTCAGCCTGTGTCATGTCCACAATGGCGGCTATGGTGTCCCGGTCCAAACGGTAGAGGGTGTGGATCTGCTCAGCAGTGAGGTTGAACGGATGTGCTCGGAGGCGTGGGATTGCGGGCTGCCTGCGTGGTGGTAGTGGCTGTGCTGGCGGCCCTTGCTGGCCCTGCCTTGGCCTCCTCCTCCTCCTGCGTCTCCTCCGTGCGGCCGGTTGTAGTTGGTGTTCGTCTTCTTCTTGGAGTTGGAGTACTTGCAGTGCTATCAGGTCCCCCAGGGCCAACATCGCGAGTCCTGCCGGTAGCATTTCGGAGTGGGTGTGGTTGTGGGAGGAGACTGGGTGTGCAATTTATGTGTTTTCAGGCTGTATGGCCTCCACCTGTGGTGATTCATTCCACCTGTGCAAGCTGCTCTCCCCTTTGGCCGAGCACGTCCCGCACACAACGCTGCAATTCGAGTAATGGCATCTTGCTATTGCAATCATGTATTTGTACCCGATGGCCGTGTAACATTGGTTGATATGTACATTCGGCTATGGTCCCATTGTTTCACATACAATCTTTGCAGTCGCGAACAGACTTGTGAAGGGTCAGTGGAACGTAGTACTCGAGTAACGGTGGGCCCTCATGCATCACTGTACCGAGTTGCACCGACGGGCGGGGCGTCCCATTTGTGGGTGAAGGCAGTTGCCATTTTCACACACAGCCGCACTAGATGGATTAATTTGTGATTTCAAACGGCCACAGATGCCTTTTCGACGTGATGTTGCAAATGAGGAATTCGAAGGGCGGCGCTTTCGGTTTTCAGCTAGCGGCGAGGAGATGCCCACAGGTCTGACTGCAAATATAACGTTCTATTGTTCAATGTCCTTGAGACAGGGGCCATGGCGAGGATGCAATGATTGATATGAATAGTTTGGGATGCGCAATAGCGACGTGGGCGATGAGGCCGGACGTTCCCAAATACATGTTACTTCACAACACTGGAATTCCGGGCTGGGGCACTGTGGATTTTGCAGGCTGCATAACGCACAGACTCAATGGATATTTCTAATGTTATGTGAGTAAATATTCAGGTGTTTTTATACCGGGATGAGGGAATGATGAATGGATGCATGGGCAGATGATTTGATACAGAGTTTGCCATGTACAGGGCTTCTTTGAATCTGTCCGCCTCCCCTGCACTATGTGATGCAGGGCTGCCATAGTGGGACCATCGTCTATCTGGCCTTGTTGAGCCCTCCCTGTCTCGACGCGCCTTCAGACACTTGTGTCCATGCACGTTAACATTCCCATCTGATGGATTCTGTTTTCACAGACGCATGCACAGGTACACTCGTTTGTGATGGTGTTTGCACCTCGATATAGATGGTTATGAGTCGCAAGTGGTTTTGGGGTGGTGATGATCCTTTGGAGTGGGCTAGCATGCATATGGCTGTGGATTTAGTGTGTTCATTGAAGTGAGTTGTTCGAATGTAGTTCTGATGGCCATTCTGTTCTTTTTCTTTTCTTTTGGTTGACAGGTATCTCCTCCCCTTTTGCCACTGCCATCTGTATGCCACTCCTGCAGATGGCTTTTACTCCCGACACCTGCTGCTTCGTGTTAATCAGTGGAGCAGCATTACGATCTTATGGGACGATCGCCAATGGGCCACATGCCCTTACGCAGTACTAGTGGCTGGGAGCAACATTTCGGCCTTTCAGCTGGACTAGTGCCTCCCCATTGGGACGGCCCTGCGGTTCTGTGCGCTTCCATGTTGCCTTTTCGTACGTGAATGTGGCTCTGTGTACCATGATGGAACAGGGCGTCACACAAGTAGTAGCTGGTCATTTCTTGCGGATGCAGCCCACAATGGTGAAATGTGTTTTGGAGTTCATGGCCTAATGGCTGTATGGGCTTGGTGAATTTGTTGTGCATTAAATTTCTATTCTGATATGGGCCGTGTAGCGTTCTTCTTTGCAAGTGATGTGGCATATTCCTATTTGGGGAGCGATGTATTGTGAGGAGATCTGCATTGGGTTCCAGCTTCGGAGTTTAGTTGCGTGGTACTGTGCTGGGCGCGTTTGCCTACGAAGCCCAGTGAGGTCAGGGATGGGGGCTGCCAATATGACTGTTTGAATGTTGTCATGCTCAGGGGCGGGGGATTGGGTTTTGTGTAACAGATGCCGGTCAGCCAGGTGGACTGGTGGAATGATGTGATTTTCGGAATATTGCTGGTCACAGGTGCCTGTGTTTGCGTGCGTTTCTTGGTGGGGGACTGTGGTCATGTCCATTGGGATGGCTTCTGTATTCGTGCCATCTGTGCCCTGCAGCTCCCATTGGCCCCTCTTGTGATTCTTTTGTTCGTTGGCATGCATGGGTGACTTGTACATTTCACTGGTTGCATTGTGACTTCATTGCACCTACGGGGAGTTGTACTTTGTGGGCAGGGAGCGGTGTACAGGCACTCAGTGGGGCCGTTTACGGTTGATTCGCGATGCCGTACTTCTCGCCATGGCGGAATGGTACTTTCCGCCGTGCTTGATGGCGTTAGGTACATGTCCGCTAGGGTCGGAATTCGCGTACCGTTGCGCCATGGTGGTATTTACGGTTTGGCATGGCGCGCGCGCGCGTACTTGGTGCAGTTAGCGTTGGCGTTCACTACGGTGTCGCTAATGGCATCGTACTTTGCGGTGACGGGTCATAGTCGCACCGAGCGCTATTCGATGGCGGTATTGCATTTCCGCCATCGTTTTTCGATTTCCGCCAGGGTCGTAATGAGGGCCAATGACTTTTGGGGCCAAAGCTCCCCTGCAATCTATGATACACAAGTGGAAATGTTGATTTGGTAGGCAGAACCGCACGCTACATCCTTTACAAAACATACAATCAGACAGAATATGCATGGTCAGAAACAATTTGAACAATATGTCCTTCACCTCCAAGACTTCAGACACAGCTTTAAACGGGGATCTTTTATATGTTTTTTATTCTCATGGTTTAGGCCTTTAAAACAGAGAATTAGATTGTTGTTCCTCCACCCCTCTAGAGGATCCAGCATGTTGTTATGTCCACAATTTTCTGATCAGCATTAGATTGTCACTGCACCTCTTGAGATATCATAGGGTCGATCTAGGGGCCATCGTCCAGATGGCCTAGCTTCTACTGCCTAGCTTCTACTGCCGGCTTGGCGGTAGCGATGATGACACAATCAGCCGCCCCTTCCCGTTTGTATCAAGGGAATGCCATGCCGCTGTTCTTTTATACCTAGTTCTCCCCCAGTTTCTCACTACATATCCTTGATGCCACAGTTCACTAGGCTAGTTACAGCAGTTTCTACGATCTTACTGCTTCCTGGACAGAGGCACCAATGTTGCCTAAGGGCAAGGTTTCAGTGGTTGCATCAGTAAAGGTCATCACCAGCTTCTTTATTAGAGTATCTCTTCCTGTGGTCTTGGAGAGATGAGAAATAATGACCAGACATTTAGCAATATTTTCTGCTTCCTTTTGCCTAGAATCCCACATTAGACGCATCTCGTAGGTTATTTCCACAATTGAGCCTCCCAATTGGTTCAAGTGCTTGACTAGATAGAATACATCACCCTCCTCCTCCGGTTCCGCTGCAAAGCTGTAATGGATTTGGGTGGGTGTTGCTGTTTGTCCTGTTATAAATACCTTCATAATGTTACCCTCATTGTTAATATTGTCGCCCATATTGCAACCAGATTTCAGAGTAGGCATTACTGTTGTTGCTGCTTTCATCCTAGCCTACTGTTGGTGCAGATATGTTACATTTTCCCCTTATTTTATATTCATGCACACATCATATCCGGTCATAATCTCCCAATTGCTTCGATCTGTATCCTCTGTAATGATACCAATAAAGGCCCAGAGAGCAGCCGGGAGGGCAGCCAGGAGGGCAGCTGGACATAGTCCCAGGGCCAGGTCTTCAGGTACGGTACCACTTGCGCTTATTCGACCCACTTATATGGCCACTTATCCCACACCCCTTGCCATCAGCTGTCACACATATCGCATTCTCTACCTTGGTATCCAAGACAAGGAACACATCTTTCTCCACATGTTCTGTGTAAGCTGTCTCATGCGGTGGGAAATGAAGGCAGTTTTCATCTAGAGGCGATCAATAGAATGCTCCAGTGCCTCCAAGAGTGATCTATCAGAGGGCACACTGACAATGGCAGCACAAATACCACAGCTCCAACTCTAGGCCCATTGTCCCCGTCCGGGTACAGTGAATGGTATAGATGGCAAAGGACCTCAATGCTAAGGTTGAAATCATTGAGAGCCGGAGAGGGAGCCCGGGCATGGCTAGCTAGTCTCGCCCAGAGGGTGTTGGGGAGCTACATTTAATTGTAGATTGGGTGCTCTTGCTGCCATTTTCTGTTGTTGCTTGTTTGACTATAACATTTCCTCTTTTCCGTTGAAGCATGTAAATCCCTTTCCAATCTCGGTTTTACACCCATTCTTTACAGGGTCTTAAAAACGAGTAGAAATCTACTTGATACCACCAAAGGAGTGGTAGTTTTGGTGGGGGACAAAAGTGATGTTGGCACAAAGGCTTTGCTACCTTGCTAAAACAATACTAAATGCCACAAATGTAGTACCCTTGCCTCTATCGCCTCTGTTACCTCTGTTGTCTCCCACTACTACCACTATATGGTTGCAACAGGGGCGCCACACAGTACAAACCACCCTGCTCACTCGTCACCCCACCTCTCACTTCTCCACCTATCGCCTTCTCTAAGGTGCGCCCAGGGTAGAAATGGGGCAGAGGGATGGGATGGGAAATGTCAAGCGAGGGCCCCCCCTGCCTAAACCAACACTGCGGTTCAGCGTAAGCTTCACTGGGCCGATCTATGGTCACAAGTCGGAGATGAATGCAAGCCGATTCAGACCCATGCGTAAAGCTGTGGTGGGTTGTTGTGGATTGGGGAGGTGAGTCGTGAGGCTTGCAGTAAGCTCACAATGAGCTGAAGCCTCTTACTGTGATGAGAGCCACCACAAACTGAAAAGTGCAGGCCACTGCAGCTCACAATTAAAACACCCCAGTCAATCATCACACAAGCATCAAGCTGCGCCCTGCGGATCAGCAAATCCACTTCTTATGGTAAAATAAGGAGGCGATGTAACAGGACAAACCATTAATCGCCTACTTCCTAAATTAGGTAACAAAGCAAAGCAAGGATGTTCTGCCGCCCCAAAGAATAGTGTAGCTGCTAGCATCAACAATAAGCACAAATGACTGCAAACGCTCATTGAAGAAATAATAGAAGCGAGAAAGAAAAGCTACCTGCGAAATCCACAGAACTGCTGCAGTTTAGTGGAATCCATGTTTTTTTTATTGTTGATGGCCTTGATGTCATAAATACGGAACATGGTACTCAGTGGGCATCAGAACTTGATAATGGGACATCTTCTTTTGTCTTGTATTGTTGTGTTAAGTACCCATAGCAGCCTTATCTGATTATCAACAATGCGAAAAGGCAGCAAAAGCATCACGGAGCAGGTACATACAGTGCGTAGGCATCTTTAAATAGAAGTTTGTATGTTTAATAAATACGAACATTGAATGTAATTTCCTCATAACATACATTGGCATCAATAGAAAGTGCATATTGAAAAAAGGTAACTACAGTCTTAGCAGCCAAATGAATAAAGCTGCATTCTTCTATCACAGCCTAAATTAGACATGAGGCCTGGGTGCAGCACCTCTGGAGCATATAACTCATTTAACATGTTTAAAAAAAGAGGGGTGAGGGGAGCACTCTGGGACCCAGGGGCATGACTTAGGAATGTCACAATATTGGTAACTCTCCCCACCCCCACCGAGTTTGCACATTGCGTAAAGAGGGAAGAGTTAGGTCCTGTCTGGCTCTTTCTTACTACAGCTAGCAGAATTCCCTGCATACCAAATGTGTACCTACTGAGGTGGGATGGATTTAACTAGGAACACCTTTAATTAATAAATCTTAAACTCTTTGAAAAAAGAAAAAAAAAAGAATCTGTATTTCAACATGTTAAAGGTTTTCCGTACACCAGTTGGACTGCAGATCGATGACTCATGCATGACCTAAGAATGCCACATTCTTGGTAACTCTCCACTCCCCATAATGAGTAAAGGGGGAGAGTTGGATTCTGGTTGGCTGTTTCATACTACAGCTACCAGGATTCCCTGCATGGCATCTTTTTCACTGGCTAAAATGGGATGATTTAACAAGCAGCACCTTAACAAAGCTGCTCTCTGATGAGCGCAGAGGCAACACATAATGGTATGAGGAATACAACATTAGACTGTGGAGCCGATTGCATTTCCCACGTATATTTAGGGTTTTGGAGAGCGTGTTAATACAAGAACTGCAGTTCTACATAAAACAGAGCATTCTCTTAGATCAACCTGAGCATTAATTAGGCTCACAAGGGGAGGCCACCAGGGGGCGCACAGGCAATGGCTGCCTGATCGCATCGCTCCCGCCGGATCCGGTCTGTCAGAGGGTATTGAGCCCCCCCCTGAGACCCCACCGGAGCCCCACCTGCATTTTCCGGCCGGCTGACCCCCCGGGCACCCCTGCAGCGAAAGAACGGAGTCGGCAGACCCCGGGGGGCCCGAGATCGAGTCCCGCGTGAGCCGCGGGAAGGCGAGATACGCGGCCCGCCCCGCCGCAGAACCAGCAGGGCAGCGCAGCCTTCCGGCGTATCTCCGGACGACACGCGGCGAGGGGCGGGCGGAGTCCAAGCCAGCCCCGACTGGAGCCGGAGACCAGCGCTGGGAACGGGGAGCGGAGACGGGACGACGCGGTCCCAGAGCGATCCCCCGTCGGGGTGCGCCGGAGTCCCTCTCGCGCCTTCGGGCCCGGCCGCTGCGGAGGACGGGCCCCTCCTCCCCCGTCGAGGCCGTGGATCCGCGGGCGGCGGGAGCGGGCCCCCAGGGGGAGTCCGTGGATTCGAGCTGGGGATCGAAGGTGAGGAGGCCCCCCTCCTGCCTCAAGCTGCTACCCGGGTGAGTGGCCCCCGCTGAGGGACGGTGGGGCGAGTGCCCGCCCGGAAGGATCCCCCCCCACTGTGGGGATCAGTCCTAAGTGTAAGGGGGACAGGGGGACAGGAGCTGCAACCCCCCCATCGAGGGCCCCAAGGATCGGGTCCCGCGGGGACGCCCGCTTCCACGACCCCCCCCGGAGGAAAAAAAAAAAATAAAATAAAAAAAAAAAAAAAAAAAAAAATTAAAAAAGCAAGGACGGGCCCCGGCTGGCCACAGTGACCTCGATATAGGGTGTGAGGCCCCCGCCGGGAGACGGTGGGGCGTGTGCCCGCCCTCAGTGAGGTGAAGCTTTCTCCCCGAGGTGCGGGGCCCATCTCACGGAAGCGCCTGCGGCCCGTGCCGAGGAGGCCTCCCCTCCCCCCCCCCAAAGGGGGTGCAAAAGGCGGACCCCCTGCCCTCGGGTCATACACCGGATGAGTTGGAGAGAGACTTTGCAGGGGTACCGCTTTCAAGAAGCCAATAGGGGCAACAACGGTTTGGGCCTCAAAAGAACCATGGCCCAGTCGGAGGATGCGGCCCCCCCCCGTCAGCTATGGAGAGGGGCTTCGCCTCGATCCTACAAGAAATCAGGGACATGCGCTCTGACATAGCCCAGAAACTCGAGAAAATGGACCAGAGGGTGGAAAAGGTCGAGGACAGACTACTCCAGGTTGAGACCAATCAATCCTCATCAGTGACCCAAGATGGATGATTTTGAGAATAGGGAGAGAAGGAATAACCTCAGAATCTTCGGGGTGCCGGAGTTGGAAGGAGAGACAGAGAGGGACGTCATCAGAGCAGTGCGGGACATCATCACCCTCCTATTCGCCGAAGAGATGACCACAGAACCTACGTTCGACAGGGTGCATAGGGCGGGGGGCAGACCGGGGGGCCCCCGGTCGATACTGGTCCGGTTCCACTACTATTCGGAAAAAACGAAGGTGCTGGAGGAAGCCAGGAAGGCCAGAAATATCACCTACAACAATGCCCAGGTCTCAATATTCCAAGACCTTTCCGCCTTCACGCTAGCCAAGCGGAGAATGTGCCGCCCGCTCACGCAGTTACTCAAGGAGAAGGGAGTGCGATACAGATGGGGCTACCCCTTCTCCCTGACTTTCGAATACATGGGCCAAAGAACTACCCTGGTCACGGAAGAGGACATCCGGGGAGCCCTGCTGGAATATGCGACGGACACGAATGACCGGAGGGGCCCGTCGGGGCCGGAGAGGGCAGGACCTAGTGGACCCGGCCCGTCGGGGGAAAGGAGGAGGCGAACCGGCGCACGAAAGTTCAGAAAAATGAATACGCCATCACCGGCTAAAGACGGGGAGAGGAGAGACCCGGATGACTAGGAAAGGGATCGCTGCACACAGGTTGGGACAGCACAGTTCGGTGCATGTGGTTGTACCGATTCCTACGCCCCAACGAACAGCAAGTATACGGGATGTATTAAAGGGGTGGGGCCCTGGGGGGCCCGGGGGGCTCAGGAGGAACAGCTTCCAAAATGATCGGCCCGGCCAGGGCAGCGGGCTGGTGGTTCGGCCAAAAGCCAGATATGGCGGGACAATTTGGCTGGACGCCGGGGAGGGGGGAGGGGGTCAACGCGGGAGTTGGGGGGTTTCAGTTTGGGGGGGGTCCGGGGGGCAGTTGGGGAATAGTTACAGGCCCTCCGGAAGGGGTGGGGAGGGGGGGGTGCAAAGGATTCAACCATGGGAGTATCCAAACAAGGGTGGTGTAGGTGAGCCGACACGGAGAGTGGAGCCGCTAGATGACGGCTGAGGGTCTGCCGGCCCTGGGGGTGGGCACTCTCAATGTACGGGGCCTGAACACCCCCACGAAGAGGTCCCTGGTCTCTAGAGAATTCAGAAGGGCTGGTCTTGATATCCTCTTCCTGCAAGAGACTCACTGGGCAAGAGGGAAGGAACCCACGATGAGGGGGGGAGGTATAGGAGAGGTGTTCTGTGCGTCCCACAGGGCCAAGAAGAGGGGGGTGGCCATCCTACTGGGGAGAAACGTGGGCTTTGTAAAAGAGGAAATAGTGAAGGACCCGGAAGGCCGATACCTGCTGGTGCGAGGAACCCTGCAGGGCTCCCCGCTCACCCTGGCGGGGATTTACGGTCCAAATGAGGGCCAGGCCCAGTTTTGGGAGCGAGTGGCGGAGAAACTCAAGCTCTTTGTCCGGGGGGGGTTGGTGGTGGGAGGCGATTTCAACATGGTAATCGACCCCGACTCAGACAGAAGGCGTGTTGGCCCTCAGCCCTCCAGGCCCACGGATGTCCACATGGCCCGGTCCTTCCGGAAGGTTAACACAGAGCTGGGCTTGGTGGAACACTCCCCTCCCCCGGAACGGGTACACCTTCCTACACATATTATTCGTCCACCCACTCGTCCTTTTCTAGAATTGACTACATCCTGGTGGACGAGTCCCTGCACCCATACGTCTCGGGCCACAAGGTCGACCCCGTCCCATGGTCGGACCACGACCTGGTTCGAACCACCATTGCAAGAGGCTGGCTAAGCGACCGCAGAGGGAGATGGAGATGTAACGATTCCCTGCTGAGGGATGAGGCCCGTGCCCAGGAGGTGCTAGAGGCTATTACGGAATTCTTTGAATTTAATGACAATGGCGAGGTGGGCCCACACACCCTATGGGACGCCTTCAAGGCCACATTAAGGGGCTTTCTCATTAAAATGAGCGCTCAGGCCAAAAGAGGAAAGGAAGCCCAGGAGAAAGCCCTGAGGGGGAAAATTGCCCAACTCCAACCGGTGGGGCCCCGAGCGGCCCCCTCGGATCAAGGTCGGCTCGAATCTCTAACCGATTATCGGCTCCAGCTGCGAGACCTCCTCCTACACAAAACGGAGCGGAGCCTCCAACTGGTCAAGCAGAAGCATTAAGAAAAGGGGGACAAAGCGGACAGAATCCTAGCCTGGAAACTGAGGGAGGTCCAGAGGGAAAGAATGGTAAAGGCAGTGAGGAGCGAGGAGGGGACCACGGGCCATGACACTCCCCACATAGGAGAGGCCTTCCGGAGATATTATGAAAAACTCTATACCTCGGAATATGACGGGCGGGACGAGGAGATAGAGGGGTTTCTCAACTCGGTCCGGATACCGGCCCTGTCCGGGGAGATGGCCGAGGGACTGGAGGGGCTGGTGACCGAGGAGGAGGTGGGTAACGCTATTAGTGGGATGAAGGCGGGGACCTCCCCCGGGGAAGATGGCTTCACAGTGTCCTTCTATAAACGGTACCGCTCTACTCTGGCCCCACACATAGTAAAAGTTTTCAATGCAGTATTAGAGGGGGGGACCCTCCCGGACTCCATGATGGAGGCCATAATTGTCGTCCTTCCCAAGGAAGGTAAAGACCCCACTGAATGTTCCTCATATCGCCCTATATCCCTACTAAACATCGATGTCAAGGTCCTTGCCAAAATCATTGGGAAACGGATGGAGAAGATTCTGCCGGCACTGATCCATGGGGACCAGGTGGGGTTTGTAAGGGGTAGGCAGGGCTCGGACAACATCCGTAAAACTATAAACTTGATCCACCACGCCCAGAACTCCGACCTTGACGCGAGCCTCCTCTCTCTGGTCTCGGAGAAAGCGTTCGACCGGGTCGAATGGCGATATATGGAGCTACTCCTCCAGAGAATGGGATTTGGTGCACACATCAGGGGTTGGGTGACGGCTCTTTATAGAGCTCCGAAGGCCAGGGTACAAGTGAATGGCAGGCTGTCTGACCCCTTCTTCCTCTCACGGGGCACGAGACAGGGTTGTCCACTGTCCCCCCTGTTGTATATCCTTACGATGGAACCCCTGGCCATAGCGGTGAGGTCGCACCCGGGGATCAGAGGGATAATGAGGGGGGAGGTGGAATTCAAGCTCTCCCTGTTCGCCGATGACATCCTGGCGTACTTGGTGGACCCCGGCGCCTCCCTCCCCCCCCTCCTGTCCCTGGTGAACGTATTTGGGCACTTCTCGGGGCTAAAGATTAACGCTTCCAAATCGGTCCTTCTCCCCATGCGGGTAAACGACCCGGCTCTGGACCCCGTGGGAATATTTCATGGGATCACAGTGGGCAGGGTTTCCATACGCTACCTGGGAGTCCTCCTCACCAGAGACTTATCCCAATTGTCCCCCGCTAACTATGAACCGGCCCTGGCTAGCATTACTAGGGACCTCAGGAGGTGGAGCTCTATGATCTTGTCTTGGTACGGCCGCATGACGGCAGTAAAGATGAACGTGCTACTGCGCCTACTGTAACTCTTTACCTCTCTCCCATCCAACATTCCCAACCACCTCATGAGGACACTACAGAAGGCGGTCCGAGAGTTTATCTGGCAGGGTAGGACCCCGAGGACTGCGAGGGCGGTCTTGACCCTGCCGAGGGAGGAGGGGGGGTTCGGCTTGCCTGACTTCCAGCTCTATTTCCGAGCCGCCCAGTTGCGAGTCCTCCTGGAGCACATGAGGGAGGGGATGGGCACCTACTGGTCTTACCTGGAGGACATGGACGCTCACCCCCTCAAGGTACGTGATCTTCTCTGGGCGCCACACAGGTTCATCCCGAACAGATTGAAATCCCATCCCACCTTGGGCGTCCTTTGGGCAGTCTGGAGGGAGGGCCCCCAGACGGCGCACCTGACGACGTGGCCATCCCCAATGTCCTCTCTCTGGGGACACCCGTTCAGATTAGGAAACAGGGGTTTTTCCAAGGCACAGGCATGGTCTGATTCGGGTCTGGAATGGGTGGGACAGCTATTCCGGGAGGAGGAATTCCTGCCCTATGAGGACCTAAGGGACGCCATTGGGCGGGGGTCTCTTTCCGTGTTTGAGTACCTACGCTTGAAGGGAATCCTTGGCGACCAATCATGGGGCGAGAACTTGAGGAGGCAGTTGACCCCCTTTGAGAAGTTCCTTGATATGGCGACCTCTAGAAAGGGAGCCGTCTCCGGAATGTATAGAATCCTCAACACTGTGAATTTGGTAGAACGGAGGGGCTTTCGCTCATATTGGAACGATCTCGCAGGAGAGGTGATTTCGGAAGACGCTTGGGCAAGGATCTTCAAAATTGCTTTTCACGGTAATTTGTACACGGCAGATATGGAACATAACTTTAAGATTCTGCAGGGATGGCACAGGGACCCTGTGAAACTATCTAAAATGTTTACGGCGGTGTCCCCCGATTGCCCGAGGGGCTGCGGCCAGAGGGGCTCACGAGGCCACATGTGGTGGCACTGCCCGAAGGTGCAGGCATACTGGGCAGAGGTGAGGGGCTGGATGGCTGAGGTCACAGAGGAACTGCTTCCCCAGGACCCCCTGACGGTGCTGTTGGGCCTCCCGCCAGAGACCTCGGACCTCTACAGGTACCCCAGAATGTGGGAAACGATGCTACGGGCGGGGAGAGTGGCATTGGCACAGAATTGGAAGAGCCCGGAGACCCCGTCCAAGGCTGACTGGCTAAAGAAATTGAAAAACTTGTTTCTAATGGACAAACTAACGGCCATGGTAAACAATGATTCTGGGTCATTTCTTGAAAATTGGCAGGGGGTAAGGGAGGCCTGGGGATGGGATGTGCACTGAAGCCTGAGGGGGGGCCGAGCGGGGCTCGGGGGGACTAAGCCGAAAGACTGTACCAAAAAGTACCAGGGACCTTATGGATGGAATGGGCGCCCACGGCCCGGAGACATTCGGCCGGCCGTCGGCCACCAAAAAACGCCGACGCTCACACTCACTACCAAGTAATGGACGCAAAAGAAAAGTCCAAATCTCCCTATGTCATGGTTCGAGTTGGTAAAACGAGGGGTGGGGGGAGGGGGGTTTGAAGGGGGGGGCGGGAGGGTGGGTGGGGGGGGGAGTTTGCCGGGCGAGTGCATCGTGAACGACTGGTGATTACATATGTAGCCTGCTTGTTATATTCTTCAAAATGCCAATAAAACCAAAGTTTAAAAAAAAAAAAATTAGGCTCACAAGAAGTAGAGGACCAGTGGCCACAGACAATAGATACAACTTGAGATTATGGCCTGAGAGCACCAATGTCAGTGTCTGTTTGTGAACCAGTGAATTAGTGCAGTTTTCTTTGGCATATGTCTTGTGGGATAATGGGTCCTATTTGAATAGTTGCCAACAACTCACCTATATGTATCCTTTCTTCTCTTCCCCAGTGAATATGAAGCGTGGATTGGCACATGTGCCTTCTCTCTTCCCTCTGCTGCTTAAAGTGTAACTTTATTCTTTAATTTGACAAATTCAAGTGATGAGACTTGCAGTCCATAAATATTGGATATGTGCGCACATTACATTCTGTTTGCACATTTGAGTAACATTCATAATTGTTTCACTTAATGAAATAGAAAACAATATTCTTTTTTAAATGTACAAATACCTCTGCCAAAATGTAGTTTGCTGGCAATTATTTACCAGCAAACTAATTGCAAATCTATCATAAACAGCTGTTTTAGTTTCCTTAAAATTAATACGAACACAAATAACTGTGTATGATTTTTCATAAGGAAACTGAGTGCAACACTAAAGTAAGGAGTCTTCGATTATTGTGATGGAAATAAACTGCATCACATGTTTAAATGCAAGGTTTTCCTGCAAAGTGAATATTTAAAACCTTCAACTTACCGTGTGGAAAGCAACTCCAGGTAAAACTATTTGAGTTTTTTTCAGCAGACTATGTGTACATTTTCTCTCATTGTACAGAGAAAATCTGCAGCAAATTTCGATTTGCTGACTTTTCTACTGTATGCCATTATTTACCTTTAATTTATAGTTTCACGATTATGCTGAGAATAGCAAATGTTATGAAACATGATTACATAAACCTTGAGGCATGGGAATGCTGGATAATTAGACAGAAGCACTTAGTAGTTATACAAAGTAACATTTGCTGAAAATACTGTGCACGTTTCAGTCAGATCCCAAGGCAAGTAATGGGCTGTTCCATAGTCTGGATCTTGTACAACTAAGTTCTCCCCTTCAACGGAATGTGGTCTAAATCTTGGGTTGGTAAATAAGAGACGATTTAAATATCCTGGCTTGAACAAATTGATTCAATCTGGTTTGCATGCAGAGGGGAACTGTTTCTATAGAAGCATTTCTGAGCAAGAATCAACAACTTAAAGTGTATTCTGGAGATGAAGGTAGCCGGTGCAATTTCAAAAGGACAGGGGATAATGTGGTAAAGTAGGGACTGTTGGTGACTGACTAAACAGGTGGGATTATTCTGCAGAATCGGACTCTGAATATTATGCTCCTGTTGGCACCCTTATGAATAGCAATGCAGTAGTATAGGGCGACTCCCATGATTGATCTAGCAATAGATTTTAAATGGCTTTCATTAAGATGGGATATCATTTGTTTAAACAATCCCAGGTAGTAGCTGTTATAGCTAAATAAGGAGCTAACACATGGGGTAAATTACAACTGAGAATTGAAAATACATTCCAGGATTTCAATTTTGGGGTCGACTTGCAGTGAAGTGGAATCAATTATAAAAGAAGCAGAGCATAAACTGCTTGTGTGATCATAGTCTCTGGGTTGCTTATGACCGGCCCAGTTTCACTACAGTTCAAACTGAACCAGGTATGAGCCATCCACTGCTTAATGGAGAAGTATTGACTATTATCAGCATAGCAGTGAAAGCTTATATTCAGGGAACATAATACATTTTGAAGTAGTTTCACATAGACATAAATATCTACAGTGAGAGGGTTGATGCCTGCACCACACTATTGTCCATAGGTAGGGTTTTGTTTGTGAGACCTTCAGAGATAATTCAATGTAATCTATTGGTTAAAATTAGTTAAATCTGGGTAGAGCTTTGTCAGACACCCTGGACTTGCATTATACCCTTTCAGTAATTATCACATTATCCAGTGTGTCAAAGGCAGGGGAAATGCCTACCAAGATGTGCAGTGTATGGATATGTTCTAGAGGTGGGCAGACCAATTAAGGCCTGAGCCTGTATCAATTCAAATGTCTGGTTCATCTCTAGGATCTGTGTGAATGTAGAGTCAAACAAGAGCCGAGCCAAGCACCCAGTGTCCTCTCAATTTTCACCATGCACATTAACATAATGAATAAAAATACATGTTTATGCTGTCTGATAACAGATTGTATAATAGATAGGTTATGAATATTAACTTTACTTGATGCTTAGAAGTCACATGCATTAGACATTATAGTGAATACAGCTGCTTAACTTTGGATATCTTTTGAGGTTCTCTACTCTAATGAAAACTATGAAATACATTTTGGTTTCTTTCGATTGTCAATTACAATGCTGCTAACTATATTGTTCTATTGTATGTAACGGGTGTGATTAAGAAAATGATTATTAGCCTCATGTATATGTTATTTCTTTTAATGTCTTGGCTCATGCTTTAGCTCTTAATGCTTAGCCAAAAGCTTGCTCGGCTTTGCCTTAGCTTGCCTTATGAATTTTGTTTTTTGCCAACCTCTAGTATATTCACACACATATCAAAGTGGTTGCTCTCTGAGATCATGAACAATCATCTCAGTCCCCCGTCCATTACTAAAACCTAACAGGAGGTCTAGAACTGAAGATGAGACATTACCACTTGTTTTAGCATATCAAGTCAGAAAGCAATACTAGCTATTGCCCTATAATGTTTAAGTTCATCAGAGCCCAATGGAGGCTTTTTCAATGGGAGAGTAGTCCAAATTGTGTTGCATGTGATGGAATATGGCTGCTTCATTTACTATTATTAACAAAGGCAGTAAAGAATGGAAGGAAGTCATCAATACAATTTCTGATAATACATGCAGGGCATGCACTGGCTGGGAAAGAAGTGGGTTTTTTTTGGCCAATGAGTTTTGAATTTCATCATAGGAATCCTTTTTTAAATTGAACATAAGATTGGGTATGAAGGTATATCCAGCAGTCATTTAGAAGTAACAGGACTGGAGATAATGGGTTGTGGTTTCTTTCGAGTAAACCAAGTTTCTGAAAGATAATCTTCTCAGAATGTTCTATGGATTCAATCTTTTGTGATAATTGATTTCAATGTTCTATCATTATTATGCCTGTTTATTGAACACGTAAGAGATTAAGCTGTTCTAAATGTTGTTTGGATTATCATGTGAGAGTTCCTACAAAGACCAGTGAATTTCTTAGCTTCTCTGTACTCCAAGGTTGGTGTAAAGATTTTTGCCAAGTTAATAACATTTTATTTACCGCTATCCAGTTTGTAATATCTATTAGAGTTTTGTTAAAAAGAATCAGTTGCTCATCAATATCATCAGAGTTTTAAAATGTCAATTTCATTTGTTGTGAATACAATTCAGATTTTAGTCATTTGCTGGGTATTTTGGTAACTAGAGTGTGATGTTTTTATTTTTAAGAATGGGGTGTTAGCCATTATAATGCAATGTAAGGCAAGGTGACCAGTCCAATCCAAGTTAGTAATAGATTACTCAAGTGTTATGTTACATTATTTGTCCATTACCCAATCCAGCATTTGTATTGGCTCAGCTCAGATATGAAAAATCCAAGAATAATTTTATAGGTGTGTGATGAAACCCAAATTATTTATTACATCTTCCATCTCTTTTTTCCAACTTTATTTATTAGAAATGAGGCACAATTAAAATACAGAACGCGTATTGTCACATATAGATTGATATGTTTCAGTTCCATTCTTGCAATGTCCAAGCTTGGTGCCCATAACTTTGTATACCTCCCTTGAGTTCCCCCTCCCATCCTCCCAACCCTCCCTCCTCACTTCTTAACATAGGTTGAAGAGAACCCATTACTTTTGCCAGTGCACTTGGGCACTCTCACCTAACAAAACCATTGCTCTAACACCCTACTTGTTATCATAGAACCAAGAAATTACAAAGTGATCCTGGCCTAAAGTAAACCTGCTCCCTTTCTGCAACACATTCATGAAATGGAAGACAAGCCATCAGAAATCTTTGATATGAGCCATTAGCCAAAGCCGTCACCATCTCCATAGCCATCACTCCCTGTAGCCTCACCCACCTCATGGCTACCATCGGCCCCTGTTCTTTCTTCCAAGTGTGCGCTAGGGTGATCCTGGCCACACTCAACATGTGGGTGACAAGCATGGCATTACTTCCTGTGGCAGCATAGTTGCTCTCTGCGGTGGCTCCCAATAATAGCACTACTGGTTTAAAGGGAAGTTGTACCTTTGTAATATCTTTGATGTGGCTCAGGATTTCTTTCCAATACACCTCCGCCAAAGGGCATCCCCCCCACATGTGTATCACACCCCCCGTCATTCCGCACCCCCGCCAGCAAGTTGAAGGATACTCTGGTCTTATTGCATATAGGCGATGCGGCATCATGTACCACATAAAGCATATCTTATAGGATGCTTCCTTGATTTGCGTACTTTTGGAGCCTTTCAATGCCCGACACCAAATCTGATCCTACATTTGTTCCGTGATTGGCTCCCCAACATCTTGTTCCCACTTTAACTTATTTGGAAGGACCTCTACCGAACTTGTCCTATCTAGTAACCGGTACAGCCTCCAAACCCCTTTTGCATCTGTCCCGTCTTTTATTGTGAGTTCCAGTGCTAGTGGAGTTCTGTTGGCTCCCTCTTTCACAATTTTATTCGAGATCCAATGTCTTATCTGTGTGTAATGAAACTGTTCACTTTCTGGGATCTGAAATTTGTTTTTGGAATCTTCGAACGTCAATGGGTGCCCACCTGAATAAAAGTCTCCCAGTGTCAGAGGGTGTACCGTCCCCCACTGAGTCCAAAACCTGGGCTGCATTCCGGGTATGAAGTCAGGGTTATGTGCCATTGTGAGTGACCTCCCCTACTTTCACTTTCTTCCCCTGCACCGCTTTATCCCAGTACCAGAGGGTAGCCATCATAGAAGTTAGCAGCATGCCCCCTCTCCCCTCTGTTTTGGTTCCACTAGCCTGAGATTCTCAAGTGGTAGGCTAGTCACACCTCTTTCTATGTTGGACCACTCCTGTGGGTGTTCCCTTGGGGCCCACTGAAGCATCAGGGCTATCTGGGCCACCATTAGGAATCAAATGAAGTCTGGGTCTCCCAAGCCCCGAGAGCCAGAGGATGAAATAGTACCTTTCTGGGTAATCTCAGCTCCTTCCCTTTCCGGATGAAGCACATAATTTCTTTCTGCAGGTTTTTAATTGCTAAGTTTGGAATCCGCATTGGGAGAGAGCCTACTACGTACAGTAACCTTGGCAGTATAGACATTTTTATAGCCGTTATCCGAGCGAACCACAGCATCTTCTATCTCTTTAATAGCAGCTTGTTTGTGATTAGCAGGCGGATGAAAAAGATATTAAACACTTTAATATGTGATATCTCTGTGAACTCAGATTGTGATTACACATCGTCTAATGGTTAAGCTGGTGCTTGGTTCCAGGTGTAAAACGAATTTCCTGGTCAGAGCAAACAAGATATTTATGTTGTAAAAAAATAGTATCCTCCTTTATGCATATCTCACTATGCTGCCATAAATGATAAAAGTGGTGAAAACGACTTTTTATATTGAAACCTCGCATGAGCATATTAGAAGCTTACAGCTCATTAGCGCTGACACATATTGACACATATTGAATGTGCAAGCATGATTTTTGTCAGGCAACATATAATACAGAAGGTGACAATTATGTTTCTGGGGAGCAGAACATTACAGAGAGTAACACATATTTGTGGAGGGAGCAGAAAATCACTTAAAAGCCATTTGTTTAGGTAACACAACATCACATAATTGCAAGAAGAGACAACGAATCACACAGAGTGAAAAGTCACCAGAATATTAGGTGAGAAGGCAAAATATCACAGAGAAGTACACCTGATTGTGTGAAAAGTGATATGTCCATGACAAGGCAATAAAAAAAGGTCGTGACTTGTGACTTTTTTATGAGGAAAACAAAAATCACACAACTAATCTTGATTTTCCCAAAAAGAACAGATAGTGAAAGAGAAAGAGATGTGATTTTTCATTGTGGAGGCAAAAAAACAAAGAAAGTAACTGGTGATGTTTTTTCTGTGGGAATATGAACCACACAGCATGACATCATAGATGAAAATCCCTTTTTATGGGAGGGAACACAAAATCAAACATCAAACATGACACAAGAAATGTCCACATTGGAGCAAAAACATATCCCAGATTCAAAAATTGAAACATGTCGCCTCTCTGGTGAACCTGAAAAACACAGGGGAGGACATTGATTTGTTCATGGAGGAGTTAGGACATTACACAGAGGTTTTCACAAGAGTAGCAGAAAATCAGAGCCAGTGACAAGTGATTTTATCTGAGGAAACATAAGATCACAAAGAGTTAAGTTTGATTTGTCTATGAGGATAACAGCATCGTAGAGAGTAAAACATGTTTTTTCTGTGAAGAGACAGAGCATCACACAGTGTAACTTTTTAATGAGGAGTGATTCAATTACAAAGACTGACATTTGTTTTTTCCTTGAACAACTACTACATTGCTGAGAGCGATAGAGAGTATTTTGTTCTGGAAGTAGTCATGAAAACATAGAGGGTAACAAGTTACATTTGTGGATGAAGGCTGGTTGCCTTTCAGATGGACATATGATTTGTTGGTAGTCATCATATAACCAAAGACAGAGATATCTAACTGCATGCAAGAGCCAACACTCACAGAGTTTGATAAGTGATGTTTCCATGAGGAGGCACATCTTAAAGTACTACTTGATGATTCCATGAGGAATAATTGTTATAGTCAGAGGGGATGAGCACACATCTGAGAGGAGGAAGTAAATCACAGAAAGTGACTTCCGAACTTTAGTCTGCAATTCCCACGAAGAAACCCTTAGGTTTTCTTTGAGAAGGCAGAGCACACACACCGACAAATTATTTCATGTGTAAACCTACAGAAAGTTAAAACGTTTTTAAGGGGAGCAAAAAATCAGTGAGAGTGCCAAGAAGTTTTTGGGGAGATGGCAGATTGATACTTGTTTTTTCTGTGATGGAAAATAATAAAGATAGCCTGAACATCGATTTTTCAGTGTTTCCAGATCTCATTTCAGCCCATAATCACAATGCAGATCTATTGTGTAATATGTCGTAAGACTGTGCATCCTACGTTGCTTTTTGCTAGGTGTCAGTGTGTGATGAGGGTATTCTGGAATCAAATTGGATGCAACATCTCTATAGGTTTAAATGATTCTGTACCAGCTGTGCGGTGTTGGGGAAGTCCTGGGTCATCAACAGGAGCTCCCATGATTTTTAGTTAATGTCCAGAAAACATGGCTGCCTTCCATGTAACGGACACAACATTTACTGGTTGTGGCATGTGACCATATGCTCTCAACTGAATGGGTGGATTTGAGGTGCCTGCAGTATGGCCAAATAAGAAACAATCAGTGAATTGTCCATTGAGCATGGCCACAGGCTCTGCACAGTTGTCAAATCTTGTGTCTTGGGTGACTTTGGACATGTCCAGAAATGTTTTCATTGGGCCTGCCGACAGGACCATGGGCTATAGGAGAAGTTGTCTGTTGGATGATTGAGTGAAGGGCACGCATCAGGTAAAGTGGCCAGTGGGCATGACCACAGTCTATGTTGATCAGTGTATGCAGCTCAGGCCAATAACCCTCACCCAGCTCAGCTCTGAGGCAGGTCTTTGATGAGATAAAGTCTGACTCTGGGCCTGCAGGACTCACATCATGTCAGACCAGATAATTATGAAACCTAGAGATACAGCCCATGGACCTTCAGCCAAAAGCACGGTCTTGGAGGTACCTTGGGCATGTCCAAAGAAAGCCATTGAGCAGTGGCTGAGCTCATGCCCTGTGGGTACATTGGCTCTCCTCAATGAGATCAGGACCTCCAAAGGTGATGACATGTGAACAGGGCTAATTGCTCTATTGGTTATGGACACATCCATGCTGCACAGATACATTTACAAGCTCATTCTGAGCCCTGCAGTAATGGGCCATGATGGGAATCCACAGTATAAAAGCCTTAAGTAAAATTATGTAGATTACATTACAGCCAATTTTCATTGATTTGTATATTAGAGGGGTGGAACGTGACTTACGCTTCCTTCCTTTCCATCATACAATTACCCCAGCATTTGTGCCAGTATGGATTTTCATGGGAACTCCATAGGAATCCATTGTAAACACTGTGTACATGCCAGGCAGCTGTTACTCAGTTTGCATGGCAAAGTGCAAAAAGGAGGTCAGTAGGTAGCCCTCCCATTTTGCACTCTGCTGTGCAAATGTCCGGCAAACTCGTAATTGAGCCCCCAGGTGTCTTATATGTGTCTTGAACAAGGCAAAATCAATGCTAAAACTGACTAAGAGGGCCACAACCCACAGGTTAAAGAAAAAACTCCTCCTGTTCCAAGACACATAATCTGATTAAAATCAGGAACAAGCACAGATACCTCATTGTTGAAAACTAGAGAAGACATCTTGTAAAATCTAGACAAACATTTCCTAATGGCTGTCATCCTACTGATGTGAGAGAAATACAGAACACAATTAACTTACTGCTAAGATTGGAATCCTATATGGTATAAGACGAAATAAGAAGAAATGTGTTTGCCTGGATTACATCTTTACTGAAAAATTGATCAGCCGTAATAAGATGGGGATTCTTCCCCCTGCTCTCCATGGTTGTTTTAATGGGTACGCATGCATGCACAACACCTACTGTTTGTCCTTGACAATTGCAATCTGGTGTTCAATATAGACACCAATCTTGAATCAACTAAAGTGAGCTTTATCTATCCCAGGTAAGAGCAAATTATTTGTAGAAGTCAGATCTTCTGCCATCCCCAATGTATTCCCTGAGCCCACCATCTAACCAACAAATTCAAGCAGAAAATTGGGAGTTGTGCTTAACCAACATCTGTCCTTTTTGGGCCATATTTTTCTTCATTGTGAGTAATAGCCATTTCACCCTAAATCTACTATGGAAGATTGTCCAGTCCCTTCTGATGAAGGAGGAAACCATTTTTTGGGGGTTTAATCAGGGTGTTTGAACTTGCTTTTGGTCAAAGAAAACACAACTCTTCTTTGGAGCACTAAAAAGTGTGTACTATACTTTCAATACCACACTGACCTACAAGTCCACAATATTACCAAAGGAAACTTCTGGAACTCAGGACCAATCTGCATTACCATGTCTCACTTAAAAACAATCCCCTAACATTGCTCAAATGGAACACAGTGAACATAATATCCTCAATACAGAAGGAGGAATTATGGGAAAAGGAGGTAATAGTGTGTATTGCTCTCCTCTGAAAAGTGCACGGAACTACCATAAATCACCAGTGCAATTATAGAGCAAATACTTCAACCCAAAAACAGACACAATAATTCACAGCCACGCACACTTTAGAAGATAATCAGCTCTTTATGGCTATTTATTCAAAGCTTACAGGTACATAGAAATAACTCATACAACTCACATGGACATAGATCACAGAAAACATAAAGAAGTCAAAGAAAGAAATACATCACCGTGGGCGTAGCTTAATGGAACTTCATCTGGCCAGAAGCGGCTGAAAGACCCCGATAACAGCCAGGCCAAGAGCACAACAACCCACAGGAGTGTCGGACCGAAGCGTCCCCCCTCCGACTGAAGTCTTTGTGCTTATCCCACCTGACCGTTGAGGGCTTCCGCATATATGCCCTCCTCAACAAGGGGTGGCAACTTCTCGAACCTTCTGGCAATGCGCTTGCGCATTGATGGGTGACCGTTGGTTGCCAGCTGAATCAACCGACAGTAACCCCAAGGAGCAAAGCACTTCTCTCTCCTAAACGCCCCGGGAACTCATCTCAAAACCTTGGCACAGGCCGAGCAAACCCAAAACAAACTTCGCTATCAGGTACCAGCCGGCACCTGCGGATCTTAGCTTTCCCAGCGCCGTGTCCTTGGCTGGGAAAGCCTGCATTCCAAGCCCATCAGCAAATAACGTTGAAAACATGTTGTTTCGCAAAGCAAGTGTAGCTTTCCACTGAGGCATGGATAAATATCCATCATGGCTCTGAGTGCTCCCAGAATGCACTGCGCACCAGCGCCATGTTTTAGCTCAACCATCACAATCCACCCTTGGATATTTACTTTCCATAGCCCAGTGGCAAAAGAGGCGGTCTTTGAAACCGACGAAATATTAGAACCAGGTTGGGACAACAACAAGCAGCTATTATGATAGCTAATATAATACAAATACAAGCGAAAGCATAACGCAGTGTATCTCCAATATCAGAAAATAACCAATCCCATCAATTCCCAGTATGCTCTTGGGACACTTGAGAAAATGAGAACCCTCAAACCTCTAATATGACTTTCAATGGATTATGAATGGTCACTTAGATTGGAACAACACATACTTTCAACTGCGTTGCAGCCTAAATTATGATTCAGCAATAGATAATCAACAGCAGCTCTGTTTTGCAAAGTAACTCTTCTAATAACTTCACTATCAAGGAGTAACTCTTGTAAAGCTTGCGAAATATGATTGAAACTCTTAACTACTAAACATGCTAATTTCATCAAAGATTTGTAACCCCACAGCAGCTAAACCCCAAACACCTACTAATGAAAGGGTTAATGCTAAAACCTCAGCTTCTGATAGCAAATGTACATGTTAATCACAGTCAGGAAATAATCCCATACATTCAAAATTTGACCTTTTACCTCGAGTTATCACTGAGTGTAAAGGAAACATCATTAGTTCTAATCAAGTCAAAGCACATGTTACCACATGGAAAGAGCCATCCTGTTTCAAAGTCAACCATCTCTAATTAGAGCTCACACACTTGGCAGCATTACTACAAATCAAAGGCCTTAATCGCACAGTTAACTTTGGTGTGGGCATTCATTTTATCTCAAAATATATTATGCTCCTGCTCGCCCAACCCTGCTGCCCAAACAATTCATGAATCATTTTCCTGGCCACATACAATGTAGTAATTTTGGAAAAGACAAAACATCAACATCTTTGGTTAAGGCAATTCCTTTGGAAGGGCAAAACCTTTCATTTTTTCTTTTTCATACATTAATCTCAAAATGCATTTAAGAATCAGGTTTCAACATGTTGGCATTCAAGTGCTGTTTCACACAGCTGTATGTGGTGCATGATGTCACAGTCCACAACTCATTGTCCACAGTCCGTTAGACAAGAAAGGCAAAACATATCAATAATATTATTACAACCGTCGACTGAATCATTCGAATGTGCAGCATCAAATGTTTGACAATATGCCAAGCCCGCACCGTGACAGTTCAGCAAAAGTTATTACTTGGTTGGACACTTCTCACAGGTTGCCGAACAAATGTTTTCACTTTTCACGCACGTTAGCAGCCTTGAGTGCGGTGCAGGACAAGTTCAAAGTTGAAATAGCATGTCGCAGTGGCTCGCTTTCTCTGAGAATGCGTCTGCTTGACTGATCAGTGTTACCCGGCAATTGCACACGTCTACCCCTTAATGTACTTTCTTGGTTATTTGCCTAGGCAAAATACAAACAGAAAGGTTAAGATTTCATCAAAAGGTACACTATCAGTGTTATCCACATTAGGATGTCATCAAGACTTCAATATCAACGTTGTCCACCCCTTCCCTTAACACCACCCTTCTGCATGTTACTGGGGGCTTATTTGCACTCAACCATACGGGGTGTAACCGCCTACTCACAAACTCATTTGTGCAATGCGATCATAGTTGGTCAATGGTACCTCAGACTGATCTGTGATTTTACAATAGCCATATAATAAGTACCCAGGTCGCACTTCTCAATGGTCTTTTTCACCAAAGCAATCACGAATGCCAGGCACCAACTTGCTTCCAGTATTTCATGATCTTGATTTAAATTGCCCTGCTGGCATCACTCCATTTTTCATAGGTAAAGTCTTTTCGTCCAATACTGCCTGCAGTTGCACAAGCAGCCTTGTTTATTTTCTCTCCATACAGGCAGTGTCTTTCAAGCCTCTGGTTTTCCACTTGTCATTTTCCCGAAGGGTGTTTGTGGGCCACCCTTTTGAGAGTGATAGTTTGAGTCAGTTCCTTTATTTGCTTCAACAAATCATTCATTCTTGCACTAAGCCGTGAGGCTTATGGATCATGGCTAATGTGCAGTGTTCATGTTATACTCCAAAGCCTCGCTCTGCATGTTGTCTCTTGCAAAACGGCTATCTTTGTCAGTTTGCTTCCATCTGGAACACCATAATGTCTTTGTCAGTTACTCCAGCCCTGGCAATGTAACTTGCATTTTGCCGGCTGTGTGACAGCTGTGTATTTTCACTCACAAAGCGCCTAGAGGTTTCTTCTCCAGTGCACAGCGCTTTACTTCAGTTCACATCACATGGGGCACTGGAATGCAGCTTGCATGGCAATGTCTCTTGAAATGGGCAGCTGTGTCTTTTCTTAGCCCATTCACAAATGCACAGTTTTCCCCAAATGTTCATATGCGCGATGCGCCCAGTCTGCCATTTGATACTGGGCAAATTCTTTACTTGCATACATCATCCTTCAGTTCAGTTTCAGCATTCTGTAATTGCACCCCCCTCCTCAATTTTTGACAGTGTCTCTCACAGGGGATGGAATGCAGGAATGTCATTGTTTATCTTTCGCGCAGCAAGCTTATCTCTTTGCTCTATAACTCTTAAACTGTGGCGGCTTTAATGGAAGGCACTCGTTTCAGACAGTTCACTCAGATTAACTCTTTCCTGCACTGTTCCAGCAACTTAGATCTGCCAGCTTCTGTAAACACCATTTCACTGAACAGGAGTGCTTTTTCTGCCTTCCTTCAACAGTTTTTTTTTCTTTCGCGCACCTCGCCCAAGACAGTGCAAGTTATCTCCAAGCCACAAGCTCCGCACAGCAAGACTCCCATGTTCAAAAGAGGCACATTTTCTTGTCATCAGATTCAACTTCATGTAATTTTGCAAAATGTCTTTTTAGCCTGTTTAAACTGATGTCCCATTTAAAGGCATACATTTTTTTTTCTTTTTCCTCGTAACCTTGTAGTTTGGCTTCACAAACTCAGTCCAATGCACTGTGCGATCTTTCAACCCACTAAATCTTTGTGCTGTCTTATCACACACAGATTTTCCATTCTGTTGTACCATTGCCAGAATATAACCACTTATGTCAGTGCATTTAAAACATGTCATGTGTAGTGCAGCTCCCTGCACGTTATCTACAAAAGCAACCCACACTCTGTATTGCTTGTGGGCCGTTAATTTGTCAACAACATTATCACTATGCATCACAATCAACTTGTCCTTGTCTCGTATAAAACATACATCCCTTAATAACAGTACTTTTGCTTTTAGCAGCAATTCCATGGTATAGCGTGCGAACAGTCAAAATACTCTAGGGGCAATTTAGAAAATATAAATTGTCTTTTCCCCCCCAAACAATTCCAACTGGTTCTGCAATTTCAAATCAATATACAAAAATCGAAAATTCAAATGCCATTCACTCACTTTTTTTTTTTAAGTGAGCCTCTCACCCATTGTAAACATGGCACAACAGGCAATTTTAGTGTGTTCCTTAAACATAATGCACCGCCAGCACATGGAATTTATAGTTGCCAAAAACAAACCCTTTAAGCTTTCAACAACAATGTTACTCTTTCTCCTAAACACGGCTCATTCCCACGTTATCTTCAGGAATGTGAACACTTCAAAAGCATACATTATAAGAAAGGCGCATCCTCGCCTCCTTGATATTACAGCCCCCCCACTCACTAGCACACTGGGGCTGAATCGCAATGTTTAATGTTTAAACACTAGTTCACAATTTGCTCATCAAATACTTGCAATTGTTTCTTTCTCTGCTCTCATGCCAAAATAGAGCAAGCTTTCACTTTACAACTTTGTCAAGGGAAACCGCATGAAAAAATTCTTTCCTAATTGAACATAAATCTTTAATTCATCATTCATCGGAGCACTGTGAACATAGACATTTTTTCCTTTCTGCTCACGGCTTTTCGGCTCCTTGGTTTCATTTCCCAGCAGTAAGTCAGCCACGACTGCTTTACTGAAGGGGAAAGATCTCAAACACACATGCTATCGGCCGCGGCAGGCCAACACAAAAGGTACTGTCTATTGGCTGTCTCAGAGCTGCAGTGAGACGACCAAGGAAAGGCGACAGCCTGCTCTGCACTCTCTCACACAATCGTCATTTCACAGCAAGGGAAAACAGAAACAAAACAAAACAGCTTAACACAGTTCAACACTCACTGCCCAATTAAAACAACCTTTCGCTCGTTCAAACAGATTATTTGGAACAGTTCATCACAAATAACTCTGCTGCATACAGACGGATTCTTTAATATTTGGAGCAATTCATCACAAATATCCCATCCTCGTCGCCAAAAATGTATTGCTCTCCTCTGAAAAGTGCACGGAACTACCATAAATCACCAGTGCAATTATAGAGCAAATACTTCAACCCAAAAACAGACACAATAATTCACAGCCACGCACACTTTAGAAGATAATCAGCTCTTTATGGCTATTTATTCAAAGCTTACAGGTACATAGAAATAACTCATACAACTCACATGGACATAGATCACAGAAAACATAAAGAAGTCAAAGAAAGAAATACATCACCGTGGGCGTAGCTTAATGGAACTTCATCTGGCCAGAAGCGGCTGAAAGACCCCGATAACAGCCAGGCCAAGAGCACAACAACCCACAGGAGTGTCGGACCGAAGCGTCCCCCCTCCGACTGAAGTCTTTGTGCTTATCCCACCTGACCGTTGAGGGCTTCCGCATATATGCCCTCCTCAACAAGGGGTGGCAACTTCTCGAACCTTCTGGCAATGCGCTTGCGCATTGATGGGTGACCGTTGGTTGCCAGCTGAATCAACCGACAGTAACCCCAAGGAGCAAAGCACTTCTCTCTCCTAAACGCCCCGGGAACTCATCTCAAAACCTTGGCACAGGCCGAGCAAACCCAAAACAAACTTCGCTATCAGGTACCAGCCGGCACCTGCGGATCTTAGCTTTCCCAGCGCCGTGTCCTTGGCTGGGAAGGCCTGCATTCCAAGCCCATCAGCAAATAACGTTGAAAACATGTTGTTTCCCAAAGCAAGTGTAGCTTTCCACTGAGGCATGGATAAATATCCATAATGGCTCTGAGTGCTCCCAGAATGCACTGCGCACCAGCGCCATGTTTTAGCTCAACCATCACATAGTGGTAGTCCTTCAATTGTGGAATTCCCTACTTATACCAACAAAGACTGGAGTACAGCCAACTCAAAATAAGGAGAACCTTGACAACACGACTGCTTAAGAGAAATGAAAATTGGTCAATGCACATTTACAAACTTTCCCAAATTATAACTAACACAATTTGATAGTGTTTTTAAAATGTGTGTATTTTATGTATAGCACTGTGAAAATATATCTTGCATGTAAGTCCATATCACCTTCTTAGCCCTCCAACCCTTCCCTATGCACATTTCTCTCATGCAGTCTGAGGAATCCTGTATGCAAGCAAATAATAGTTTTTGTTGCAGTTATGTTTTACCGAACACAACATAAATTGACAATGCATCATTTAAAACATAGCATATATACATAGAAATGATTTGCAATCAGTAAGTCTGAATAATACATTATCAATAAGAACCACAATTCACCCCCGTTAAAATACTAATTACAAATGACATCATTGTTACAAACAAATACAGCAAAGACCATTAATATAAAGTGTGTTATCTATCTTTGTTCTGTACGTCCATACTCTGCAAATATACTGGCCCACATCAAATTGTGACATTTCATCATCAGAGATTCTGTGCTTGTAAGCAACAGGTAATGATCTAATACCAAATTTGAGAAGAACCGGAAAAGCCTCATTACAAGTTCGTTGTTATCCCACTGGTAAATATGACGGGATACAATCAAACTGTTTTACCGTTGCTGGCACTCAGACTGGCGGAATTATCACCAGAAGCCGAGTGCCGGTAGGGGCAATTACTCCCCATGCCATGGAGTCCCATAGGACTGAGGTAATACCGTCAATTTTTACTGGTCTGGTGCCAGAAGTTTGCTGTCGGAAATATGCTGATAAACAGAATTACCTGCATGTTAATTCTGCTCCAGCAAACTCCTAATAAGGCCCATGGGCCTCATTCTGACCCTGCCAGTATCCTGGTGGTAGAGCCACCAGTATACCGGCAAATTTGCATATCCTTTCCAGCACTTGGTCGGGCGGCATTCAATACCAGCACTTTTTTACTGGACTGGCTGGCCTAGAATGAGGCCCAATGTTTGTACCTTTGTTGGAAATAAAATATCACGGTGCTGCTCAATTTTAGAGAAGTGCATATATAAAACATGGTCAATTAAAATCCCAATGGACTTTTTCATTATTTTTTTGCCGCCATAACTTTATCTTTGCCTATCGTTTTTGGATGAAACCAAAACATTTGGCAGTCCAATATGTAATAATATCAATATTACATGCAACCCTCATGATATACACTGTGTACCATTTTCCCTAGGATCTCCTCTAATATTAACCTATTTTATTTGTCACTAGGTCTTAACCAAGTCTTGATCCACATGTCTATTGGCATTCCAGCTAAATACATATTAATACTTGGCTGTTCCATCTCCATGTGTAACCAGTCCATTGCAGTTGATTGTCGAAGGGAAAGTAATTGCTTTCAAAAAATGTATTTTCTGTTCTGATAGGAGGGGCAGTTTGCACCAGCCCCCAGGTTCTCCCCATAAGATGCCGTAGTGACCACTTTGCTTTTATAAACCTTTAAAGCAAGGATAATCCAATATTCAGATTTTGAGATTATGGATAGTGTTACAGTTGCTTTCTTAATTTGTGGACACCATGGGTTATTGGCAATAACAGAGAATGGAATAATATACATGAACTACCTCTAGGGGCGTACAACCTATTTTGAATTTTGGGGGGGGGGGCACAGATTCCCAAATCCCGCAATTGACGCTTTTCTTTTCTTTGTGTCTGCTGTGTCATTCTCAGCCTTGATCTTTAAATACCTCTGGCGAATTTTCAGAGAATTGCTTGTCCTGGGCATCAATAAAACATAATCTGCATAAAGCAGAATTGGTCATTGTGCAGAGGGAAACATAGGGGAATCTGCTACTGCAGCACCTGATTCATCCATGCATCTATAACATAGCAGGTGTATTTGTAGAGCACATGCTCAGCCCCAGAGGGGTATCGTGGCGCAATTGACAGATACTAGATGTTTAATTATTACCCAACTTAATGGTACTCATTGTGTCGACTTCGGAAGGGTTGAGTGTACTGGCTAGGATTTAAATAGGTGACCATGAGGTCAAACACAGGCCCCTGTAATGGATACATTAGTCCACTGAGCCACAGACCCAATATCTATATATCTATATATAGAATAAAAGTGAGTGAGGGAGTAAGACATAATTTTTTCTCAGCCCTCCCTTGATCTCAAATTTTTCATTGGTCTCTTCATGGGGAATCCTGGTATATAGGAAACATTACACACCTCTAAATAAATTAATATAAATGCTGCCAATGGGCTAAACTGTAGGCCAGGCCCAGTGGCCATATTGTGGAGGAGTTGGGGCATGGTTGTATTTCATGTCCCAGGCACAGTGCACATGGCCACTGGGGGTCCATGTCTCCTGGACACAGTGCACTTAGTGGCTTAGAGAGGTCACAGGCATTGCGGAGGTCCATGCACCAGACACATAGTCCCACTTTGCATGACCGCGCATTACCAGTGGAGATATTCAATGGTCTGTAGTACGTGAGAATGGAAAGACCTATGTAAAATGCCTACTGGTTTAGGTGCAGGCCCTGCTCAGTTTTTCCTAAGCCATGCTCTATGCAAAGTGGCGAGAACATTTGATCCCTTGGGTATGCCACAGGCATGACCTTTGACCATGCCTAGAGGACGCTAGGTGTTGCTTGGATGTGACAAGGTCATTGCCAAAAGCCATGCGTAGGAAATTCATTTTTTTTGACACAGAGCCTAAGCCCATGAAAAATGCAAAGATGTTTGTCCAGGACATTAACGTCACATAAGTCCCTGTTCTGGGAAATCTGACTATTTGGTATGGCCACATGCCATGCACAGTTGGTAGATGTTTTTATTATTTTTTAAGGAGCCTGTGGAATGCTCTGTTGGCCATGCCCCTGACATGGTGTCTGCTGGGCCTGGTTGCAATGGGTGGCCTATGGATAGGTCATCCTAGGGGGTCGGGGGTGGCAATGAAATCAAAAATGACCCACTTAGAGGCACTGGAGTGGGATGCCTCCACTCAGATGAGACATGCTAGTATTTGGAGGTCACACACTAGTGTTATAAAAATTGTTTTGACTGTCGCCCTCCAGGCCCAGCCAAAGTCTTTCTAGAACACTTCAATCAATTCCTAACAGATATGGAGAGCAAATACAAGGAATTGTTATGGCACAGTGATTTTAATATTTGGTTGGATGATGCTTCTAAGCCTGATGCAATGGAACTGTGGGATATTCTAACTAATCATGATTTGTATCTTACTTGGACACCTCAGGGAGATCAGAAACCTCTCTGACCAGGCACTCAATTGGTTTGAGTCCTTTTTGTCAGACTTGCAACAACGGGCCAGATTGTGCGGGCTTCTCTCAAAATCCCTTTCATGAGAGTGTGCAGTCCCGCAGGGATCCTCACTCTCACCCCTTCTTTTAAATTTACTCCTTTGCCAATTGATGAACATACTGAGGAAGCACAAAGTAACATTTCATTCTTACATGGATGATACTCAGGAGTTCATCAAAATAGAGAATGTGGAGGAGACGTTCCAGATGGTTGAAGTTTGCTTGGAAGAAGTTAAGGAGTGAATGTCCTCCAACTGGCTTATCCTTAATGCCGGTAAAATGGAAGTAGCATTGTTTGGGGCTAAACACCTCCTGGAGGGCAGTAAGCGCCCGGGTTCACCTTGTTTTATGGGCTCAGGCTTATCATTTGCTCCTACATTTTTTAAAACATAGGTTGTATTTGGCAAAAAAGATTTGGGGAGCAAAACCCAGGTAAGTGTTAAGGTGCAGTCAGTTTTCGGCACCCTGCGCCTCATGAGACAGGCACTCCCATTTATTCTGGACAAGGATCATGCCGTGGTGCTGGGAGCCTTGCGGAACTCACGCGTTGACTACTGCAATGGGATGCTGGAAGGCATCCCATCTACACAAATCCAGTGTCTGCAGAAAGCCCAAAACATGGCAGTTAGAGTGATCTTCAGAGTAAGAGAATCCTCCCCGTTTTCAAGCCTGCATCACTTTATACATAGGCTTATGATGAAGGACTGTATTGAATTTAGAATTCCTTGCCTAGTCTTTAAATGTGTGAACAAGCTAGCCCCAAGTTACCTATCAGAATAAATATTCAAGTACGCACCAATTCGACAGTTGCGTTCCAGCGATAAATTGTTGTTCCAAATTCCCCCTTCAAATTGTGTATTCAGGGGAGACCGTAGTTTTGCCATATATGGTCCAACGTTATGGAATAACCTTGCATTTGAAATTCGGGCCATTAAATCCCTTAGTCACTTCTTCAAAGTTTTAAAGACCCACCTGTTCAAGTAATGTGGTCAGGGGAGTATTTTATTATCTGGTACAAATGTTTACGTATTGTTTCGCTTCAGTGTGTCTGAGATTCAATCTGCGCCCATAGACGATTTGGTTCCTCAGGTGCGCCATAAAAAGACTCAAATCAAATTAATCAAATCAATCCGCAATGGGCACATTTGATATTTTAGAGTATATCATTTAAGAAAAAAAAGCTGCAATAATCACCATTTTGTTAACCCATTTAATTAAACAAATGATCAAAACCACATAAAATAAAAGTTATGGTTCTGAAGGAAATCACAACTCAGCCAATAACATCCACATTACATTACAGATTCAATATATGTAGCCACAGGTACAAAAGGATATCGTGTTATGTGTTAGTGTTTTTGTAAAGTATATTGACATCAAACAAAAGCAGTCTGCTGGCGATATTAATCAAATCTCCACCTGCATGTCTGAAATAAAAATATGTAGGCTTCAAAGAAGAAGAGTTTTTAGTCTTTCCTTAAATGAAAGTGCTCTTCTGTGATTTTCACTATCAACTGAAGTCTTGGAGCCCTATATACACTTGCCCGTTAATCCTGGACAATGCAAAAAGATAAGTTGAACAGTAGCGGGATAAGCCTCAGGATATTATCCACAGGTTGGGCATGGGGTTTCTTCTCCCTCACTTTCTTAGATTCGATGGCATTAGTCCCCAATTCTACATTGGAGAAACAAGTTTCTGTCGAAAACACAATCACAAAGGAAACAAGATGGCCCCTGCCGGAGAAGGCTCCAGCAGGTAGCCCGAAAATCCTTGTTAAATATCTTACTTCCCGTAGCCTACTACATGGTATCTTCTTGCTATCAGGACCGGAGTGCCTGGGGCATTGATTGAGCCCGACATCGACTCCTGAAATGGTCCACCGTCCTCAGCAACTTGCCACATGGTCTGCCATTAGAACCCTGTGGGCACAGCGTGGATGATGGTGGTTGTGCCTTAGAGGGGTGCTGTACACAGCACATTTGTGAGGGGCCTGTGTTATGGCTGCCCGCACACCCCTGCTGGAGCATGCAGCACAGCCAAATCGACTGTGGTTCAACTTGAGTCTCCGAGCGAGCCCCTGACCTCACCACCAGACTGGGGCTGCAAAGGAAGCCCTTGGGGATCTGTGACATGCGGCAGAGCTGGGAACGGGGGTGTCCTGGTAATACACTGTCGAGGCCTACCTGCTTGATCCTCCTCTGTCCTGGACGTGTCTCGTGGATGCTGCCTGTTGGGAGCCACTCTGATTGAGGTATGATGACCACGCTTATACTGCAGTTTTTCTCCTGTGTTGCCCTGCTGCTCCAGAAGTCACAGTATTGGTCCATTTCCACTGCACACACCACTGTGGATGTGCTCAGGGTCCTCCTGAAGTCATAAGGGGTGACTGGGCCCCCATCAGACAACACCCCTGACGTCTGCTTGGGGGAATCTTCGCGCTGTTTGCTGGTATGAAGCTGGGTAGACTGCCTCAAGTACCATAGCTGGATAGCTGGCGGGTCCCTGTTTGTCACGCCTTCCTCTTAAGGGTGAATTGCTGTGAGCCAGTTGCAGGGGCACAGCAACGAGGATACAGCGGTGTGGGCTGGTTGGGACTGGCCCTACAGGTGAAATTGGCAAGGTTCACACTGCACCATCCTACATTGTGTATTCTGGGACAGGCTGTCAAGTTATATCTATGACTAGAGTACAGCAAGCATACAATTTCTAACACCACAAAGGAAGCTCACCCGAGATCGAAGTAATGAAAAAGAGGACTATGGAAAGGCCTCCCTAATTCCACTCATGTCCTGTACTGGAAACACACAGGGATGGAAGGGAAATGTAGCTATAACATCTGTGCCTCTCTCTTGCATTGCAACTGTGCCATATCAAAAAACAATTTGACTTTAGGCTGTGTGTAGCTTTAACATCAGTGCACCTCTCTTACGTTGCACCTGTACATGTGTATTGAAAAAAATGGATTTTAGGCTGTGTGCAGCTTTAACATCAGTGCACCTCTCTTGCGTTGCGTCTGTGCCTTTTTTAAAAAAAACAATTCGATTTTAGGCTGTGTGTAGATTTAAGACCTGTGCAGGTTTTTTGCTTAAATCTGTGCCTTTTTATAAAGCAGTTTGATGTTAGGCTGTGTGTACCTTTACATCTGTGCGCCTCTCTTGCATTGCATCTGTGCCTTTTAAAAAAAAAAAACGATTTTAGGCTGTGCACCTTTTACAGCTGTGCATCTCTCTTGCATTGCATCTGTGCTTTTTTTTAAAAAACAATTCGATTTTATGCTGTGTACCTTTTACAGCTGTGCACCTCTCTTACATTGCATCTTTGCCTTTTTTTTTAAACAATTCAATTTTTGGCTGTGTGTACCTTTTACATATGGGCTTGTCTTATATCTTGATATTCTATTCCTTTCTGGATTGTATTTATTTCTCTGTGACTACTTCCACTAGGCCACCTGGTGCGTTTAGCTAGAACTGTGTGGTGCAGCCACTCTTCTTGCCTTCCTAAACTATCCTCTGCCGCACCTATGGCTCTCTCCATTTCTTCTATTTTCTCTAACTGCTATATTATTACCTAACCCCGCTTTTTCACGAAGTCCAGTAGAAAAAAGCACAAAAAAGACACCTTGAGTGCAAACCCTGGACTTGCTATCATAGACACATATGTCAGTGCTTCCCCCAGAGAGGTTTTCACTGACACCCTCTTCTCTGTCCCCTCTCCAGATCTATGGACCACCTTCTCATCTCCACTCTATCTCCTTCCACATCCTTTACCATTAATGGTGGCACAAAGTGGGAAGTTCTCTTCAGTGGCTTCTCATCCTCACATTGCTTTGTTAATGTCAATCACACAGGCACTATCCTGGTTCAGGGTCCAAAACCCAACCTCTTCCTCTTTGATCGAATTCTCCCTTCTGTCATTAACTTCCTTCCTTCTCCTGCATCTCCCCATACCAGTGCCCCCCTCCCTCCTCTGACTGGTGTACAACGCCCCTGTACACCACCCTAGAAAACTTTCAAAGGCAGAGACCTCATCCATCTGCTGACTCTTAATGCCCGCTCAGTGAACAAACACTCAACTGACATCTGCCTCCTTCTTCAAGACATTGACCTCAACATTCTCGCTCTTACCGAGACGTGGTTCAATGCCAGCTAGGTCACTGCTTTTGACTCCCTCCTCCCTGATGGCTTCAACATTATCTCCAAGCCTTGATCTCACTGCACTGGAGGAGGATTGCCTTAATCTTCCCTCAGTGGGTTCCTTGTTCCATCTTACCCACCCAGCAGTACCATTCCTTTGAAAGCCTGGTTTGCAAGTTGGTCATATCTCCAAACCTGACCATTGCTACCATTTACCGGCCTCCAGGGGCCACCACCCTGTTCCTCTCTGAATGGGATGATTTCTGCTCCTCCTTACTTTCATCCACCTCCAACCTCCTCCTCCTGGGTGATTTCAACATCCAACTGGACTCCCCTGGCTCTGCATCCACTCTCTTCACTGACCTCTGCACCTCTCTTTAATGCTCCATTCTCCCTCCTGGGCCAACCCACTCAGCTGGACACACTCTGGATGCCCTCATACACTCTGACCTCTCTCTCTCCCCTCTACTAGTCACCCCCCTCTGCTGGTCAGACCATTCTCCCCTTTCCTACCAAATGAATCCCTTTGGCCCTCTGACCCCCCCCCAAACAGCCCACCAAACTTGTTCACTAACATCCACCCGATGAAATTAGTGTCAGATGCTGCCTTTGCTCCCACCTTCAGTCACCCTCACCCCTACCTCTGATATTACCTCTGACTCTGCTCTCAGCAACCTCCACCTTTCCATCATCAATACTCTTGGCATTCTTGCCCAGTCATAAGGATCTGCCTGAAACCTGCCTCTAAGCGTAACTCCTGGTACGACTGGTACGACTCCAAACTTGCGGCCCTGAAATGAAAGTGCAGGGCAGAAGATCGGAAGTAGCAAACTACAGGCTGACCCTCTAAAAAACTGTCCTGCTGACTGCTCCAAAAGCAATATAGACTCTCCATCCGCACCAGGAAAAGAGCCCACAATCAGGCATGGGTTACCGGTACATCAAACATGGCTGAACTTTTGAAGATCTGCAGGGAACTAGCCAATCCTTCTTCAATATCCTTCTGCCGTTCTCCTTCCCAAGCCCTCTGCAAAGCACTAGTCACACACTTTGCCACCAAAATGCAGGACATCCTGAACACCCTTGGTAGCCACCACACCAATCCATTCCTCACCCCCCTTGCCTTGCTTGGCCCCTCACCTCCTCTTCCCTCCTCCTCCTCCTTCTCCCACTTGAAGAAGTTACCAGAATTGTCTGCTCCATGAAGGTCTCTTCTAAACAAGTTTGCCCTTGCTCTTCCAGAACTATCAAGGATAACATTGGCTTCCTTGCACCCATACTCACTGATTTCCGCAATCACTCTTTCCCCTCCTCCCTTAAGCACTCCCTTGTGGGCCCACTCCTGAAAATATCTTCAACAGATCCTACCTGCCCTGCCAACTGCCATCCTATTTCCATTCCTGAGGAAGCTTATGGAGAAGTTGATATTGCCCTAACTCAACTCACACACCAAACTTGTTGATGGTCTCCACGACCATCAATCTGGTTTCCAAGCATCCAGAGACACGGACACTGCTCTTCTGAATAGCCATATAGAACTGCTCCCTTCTCTGGACTCCAACTCCCATGCTGTCCTCATCCTTCTTGATCTCTCCTCTGCCTTTGAGACAGTGAACCAATCCATCCTCCTACAAAGGCTCCACAATACTCATGGTATCTTGGAACAGGCACTGGCACTGGGATGGCTGACATCCTTCCTTACTGACCACTCATCCCAAGTCACCTTGGGCACCGTCTCTCCTATCCTACTTTCTTCTCTACCTGTGGTGTCCCCCAGGGTTCTATCCTCTCCCCTTGACTTTTTAACATCTACATTGCTCTGCTTGCATGCCTCATCTCCTTCTCCTCCCACTTCGAGTGTTACACAGATGACACATAGCTCGTTTTCAAACTTCCTGCTGACTCGTTTGCACCCTCCATCATCCCTGACTGCTTATCTGCCACCCAGTCCTGGTGCACCTATAATGATCTCTGTCTCAACACCTGTAAAACGGAGATCCTTCTTCCCTTCACTCTGGCCTTCCTCCTTGGGTACTCCCCCTGCTCCTTCTTCTGAAGCCAGAAACCTTGGAATGATCTTCGACTCCTCTCTCTCCTTCCTCCCTCACACACAGGACATTGCCAAGAGGTCCCACTTTCAGCTCTTCCTTCTCAAAGGAATTGTTCCTTTTTTCACTTTCCACCAGAGGCTCAATGTTAACCGAGCCCCGGTTCTCAATAGGCTGGACTATTGCAATTGCCTCCTTCTGAATCTACATTCTTCCACTCTGCCACCCCTCCAGCTAATCCATATTGGGGCAGCAAGGCTTATCCTTGGCCTTAAGCCCAGGGACCCCATCTAACTTGCACTAAAAATTGTTCTTTGACTCTGGGTTGCTGCACAGATTAAATTCAAATCCCACTGCATCATCCACCAGGCTGCCTGGGACCGGTGTCCACACTATCTTCAACTTTATCTAACTAAATACTCTCCCTCAAGACTACTTTGCTCCTCTGGCACCAACTCTTTGTGTGTAAAGCATTTTGCTGAACAGAGGGTAGATGGTCAATCACTTTCCTCAGCAGGCTCCCTCCTATGTAACTGCCTCCCCCTGTCCTCAAGACCTTCCTCTTCACCTCCTCCTTCCCTTCCTCTCTTCTATGCTAATCTCACAGTTGCTGTGATTGGTGTCTGGGGTCCTTATGCATCCTCAGGGCCTCTGACCTCCCACACCCAATCGGCCCAGCCCCTGTCTTCCCACAGCACTTGCCTTGGCACACCCTCTGCCCTGGCGGATCGCATTTGCTCCTAATGTGGCCCTTGGCCATGTAGCACTCAACAATCCACTTCCATCATTGCTCACCCATGAGCCCAAACTCACCAGCACTTACTCCCTGCCCTTTTCCTTGCACTTTTCACGTTTTGAATACTCACAAGGCATAGCAGGTTTGTCCTTCCTTTTCCCTCCACTGCTCTTATTAATTATTGTGTTATGTGATGTATTTCACTCCCTTGTAAACCCCCCTCCCGCTCCCCTCGCCCTGTGGGTGCTTTGAAATGGGATTTGACTTTTGTATAAGTGCCTAACAAGCAAACAATGAATACAATAAAATAAAAACATTTCACAGGGTTCACAGATTTTTATTCACACAACTTCTACTCTTTTTGCATAGGTTATCCTGGTGGTAAACACATGTTAAATGGTATTGAAATACAATATTGCAGTTTATTATGCACATGGTAAAGTAAATTCATCTGTTCCATTGCTTAGTACTGGTTCATTCACTAATCAAGTTAAGGTCAGAGAATGCGTGTCAATCGACACATATGCAGTCAAATCAATCAACAAACATCTAAGCATCTTTAACTGTTGTAGCAAACTGCACGTGTTTTTAATTTCAAAGATCTGTGGTTCAAGGCCTTCTGTGAACTGGTGCCACTTCATGCCTCGCTGGATTCTGAATAAAGAGAAAACATGTTTTTGATAACGGTGGTGGTGTATTCTCATTCCCCAAAAGGCCTCAGCTGGACATGTAATGTGATTTCCTCGCAGCTTTTTAATGGAGATCCTTACCTTCCAGGTTCATGCAATGCTCAGAATGTAAGCATGGCCACAACGGTCCTCAATACTGACACCATGGCTTCTCTAGATGCCAAGAAAAATGATTTGAAAGATGGGAACTGAAGATTTGGTCCTCCTAATGTTTTTCTAGGTTGTAAAAAGCTGCATTGATTGTAATATTACAAGGTTGGCGGTAACCGATCGGTGCCACCGGAGGGTTGCTGCCAACCCCATAACACCATTTCTGCCGCCTGACCTCCCGGTGCCGCTGGGACATTCCCGGCAGCACGGAAAGTCAGGCGGTGGAACATGTTAGTCCCCATTCCCATGGAGTCCTGGTGCAGGTGCTTCCTTGACAACTCTGCTTTCTGGGGCTGCTGCGCCCAGCAGGTAAAGGCCCCAGAAAGCAGAGTTGCAGTATGCCGGTCTGGAAAGGGTGCGGATATGTTGCTACCGGCAACTATATTTCCAGACCAGCAGACCTGTAATGAGGCCCTTTGTCTTCCTTTTGAGAGTCACTGTGCTGCCTGGCATAGAGGATAAATGTGTTAATTCCCCCTCTATGGTGGTCAAAGTGGGCGAGACTGGAACATAGTTTCACTACTTCTTTTTGTCCACTTCGACTATTGCCCCTTTAAGTATATTATCATGGAAGATGATAATGTTCATACCAGAGTTGACAGACATGTTAGGGGTGACTGAGGCTTTAAAGTGGCCAGTGGTGGGGCTACCAAGGAAGTCAAGAGGATCAATGGCTGCTCCAATGTCACCCTTGACACATGATTCCTGACAACAATGTTGACATTTACAAACCAGCTTGTTTTAGCAGCTTAAATGTGGGATTCTATGCCTTTTCCAAGACCTACTCGGATAAAGATATAAGTGACTAAGGTACAAATGTACCAACACAATTGCAGGTATTCCCAAAGAAATACATGTGTATGTAGAATTATCTGATCCTTCAAATCTAGTTCTTGTTTGCATACATATCAAATAATTTAGGTTCAGCATGTCTGAAGGGACTGTTAATGTGTTTTGTAAGTCTTGAGATGGATAGATTATCACCTCAAATATTGACCCTTTATTTACTGTGTAAGAGGACATGCTTTGCAGCCCATTATAGTCACACGTCTGGGAAGTCCAGAAAACAGAAGTGATTACAGTAATGAACTATGGTGCTTAAATATGATCAGAAGAAGTCATCACCAAATGGTGAAATGATTTCTAGCTGGATCCCTAGTGTTCTCAAAAGAGCTTGGAGAAGTAGGTGTCTTGAGCCACATTCCATTTTAACATTGCAATATGGGAAAAAAAACATGCAATATGGGAAACAAAACATATGTGCAGAAATATTTGGATTAGACATAAGAAAGTTAACACAGTAAAATGTAAATGTGCACTGCGTGTAAAAGCACATAGCTTGGTTTCCATAGCTACTGTAGATCTTAGAATGTAACAATTGCCTTATATGCAAATAGCCAGTTCAAGAAAAGCTATTGTATTTCTATTAAAGTTAGTTTTAAAAAGTGCTGAACAATTAGCTATTATGCCGAACAACTTATATCAGAGTCAAGAATAATCATGCTAAAAAACATATACAAATATAATCTCAAATATGGTGCATTTAATTGTGCATGAAATATTCATAAGAACTATTTATTTGATGATTATGATTGTATTTAAAGATGAGAATGGGGTGTCACAAAGCTTTGTGTTTCTAAAATGTCAAGGATACTGTACCCATAACAATTCCATCGTGAATACATTGTTATAGTCACTGGTATTTTTACAAAGTATATAGAATGACTCTCATCTCTAAATTTCCAGGCTGAGACTGCTGCCACTTTGATGATCAACCCCATTTATTACCTCTTTGGTTTTCCTCTAGCAATGAGTCCAATCACTATGCTAATTTCTTCTTCAAAGTGCAGACCAAGATGCGGGAATCCTGAAGATAAGAACTATTTATTTGATGATTATGATTGTATTTAAAGATGAGAATGGGGTGTCACAAAGCTTTGTGTTTCTAAAATGTCAAGGATACTGTACCCATAACAATTCCATTGTGAATACATTGTTATAGTCACTGGTATTTTTACAAAGTATATAGAACGACTCTCATCTCTAAATTTCCAGGCTGAGACTGCTGCCACTTTGATGATCAACCCCATTTATTACCTCTTTGGTTTTCCTCTAGCAATGAGTCCAATCACTATGCTAATTTCTTCTTCAAAGTGCAGACCAAGGTGCGGGAATCCTGAAGATATCCCAAAAGGCACCCTTGTGATTACCAGAAGTTCTTAAAACACTGAGAACTGTCCATTCTTCTGCTTTCTGCATGTGCTGTGTGAAATGATGACTTGCAAGAAGATGGTGTTACCTTAAGACTGGTAGATGTATTTGGTGAGCCATTAGGTTAACACTAAAGGGTGTTGGAAGGTACGAAGCCCATTCCCAAATTAGAATATTGAAGAAAGTATGTGACAATGTAGGAAGAATCTTATGTTATGTTAAAGGTTCTTTTATCGTGCACTGTTGCCACCTGCGTGTTTTCTTGGCACTCTGGCAGATTTGCAATGCAAGGAGGGTGGTGAGGTTTGTCAGTCAGATTGAGTGGGAAAAGAGTAAGAGAGCTGTGATGTGCTGTTGGCAGCCTCAGTTCTGAGAAAATGGTCACTGAGCGTAGGTGTGTTTTTGGTTGGTAGGTGTTGTGTTGTTGAGCTGAGATTGTGAATGGTTTGATTCCTAGATGGGGTGTTGTGAAGTGCACGCGGTTTTTGGTGTTGTAGATGTATGGTTGTGTTTAGAGTTTGAGAAGGCGTATGTAGAAGGGTGAGATTTTAGTATGGTTAGTTAGTGGCAATACATTTCCTACCCCCGACATTTGACTAAATGTGACCTATATCGCTCCCCCTGTCGTGAATGAATGAAAAAGGCTGTCAACAAGGGATGTGACAAGTGTGGAGCTGAATACATTGTTTCTACACAATAGATCAAGTTTCCAAATGTGGGAACTCCCGTCCTCTGCACTCTGTGGGTGGCTCTGTGAGGAGTCCTGATTTTTCTTTATGTTTGGTTAATTATTTAGTGGTAGTCTTATGTTTTATATAAACATGCACATAAATAGGTAATTTACCTAGTAACATATATCAATACACATTGACACAGTTAAAAGTTAAATGCTTTAGTACAAATCAAATGATTTAATAAAAGCCAAACGCGTTTCGTGAAAAAATTCACTTCTTCAGGGGCAATTTGCATAATTTTTTCTCAACATGGTGACATTTCTGTATACAAATAAATTACCTATGGTAATATTTCCATTAGTCATGAGTAGCTGGCTGTTCATCATAGAGAAGAAAGCTGCAAGTCTCCTCTACACACAAGCTGAATTTGTGGTGTAGCCCTTGTCAAAAAAGCTGTTCCGAAATAAAGAGTAAGATACAGAAACAATAGTAAAAAAAAAAGTGAAATTAAATGTAAGATTTAGGCTAAATGAGGCATTGAGAAAGTGTCCCTTCCTCATGGTGATTTTATCTTATGGGGAATGCTATAGCATCCAGGTTGAAGCGACAGGCAAAAAAAGGGATGGCAGGGGAATCCCAGGAATACCTAAACATAATCCAAAACTGGATTTACTAAACGAGTTTCAAAAGAAGAGAAAATGTAGGACTGGTGTAAGCCAAGAGGTCAAAGTGTACTTATAGGTAAGTAGTCTGGTTGGTTGCAGCGGTTGAGAATAGATGCTATCCCTCTCAAGGAATCGCTAGCTAAATGGTGGTGTAGAGATCCTTAAATACTCACAAATGGCAGCCTGACATTGTGCATCGTACGTCAGAAACACGTGATGTTACGATGTAAACACTGTGACATCACTGCGCATATGTGCGTTGTGTTATTGAATCCGATTAAGGAAAGGAATGCAGATTGGACTTGGCAAAGGTATAAACATATGTAAATAAAAGAAAGCTTCAAAGAGATAAACTATAGACCATCAGGAGGGGATGTTGTATGGAGCAACGTGTGTTAAACGTGGGTGACGTCACGGTGTAAATCCCATGTCTGGACCTTGTGCTATGAACATAGCGCTTGCGTTCCATATTCACACATGTACACCCGCTAAATTGCTGAGGTACGTACAAGTAAGTGTAAATGTATCTAAGAATAAGGAAATATAAAAGGATGATGAAAGGCTAATGCAGGGAATGGAAAGTTGTACGTCCTCTTGGTTATTAAAGTCTGTACAAATGAGCTAGAATGAGAATATAAACTGATTATAAATAACTAAAAGAAGGAATAGATAAGATGATAAAAAGAATTAAAAAGATAAAAAGATATTGTCAATTCGGATCAATGTAGATAGCTGGTGGTCATGGTGAATTAGTAGATGATCCCATGGCACAGGATCATGTAAACCGTATAACATCAGCACATATTAATAGATGTAAGAACATGTTATTTGTTGATGTAAAGACATTGTCGTGGACTTAAATCACAAGGTAACAGGCAAGGTAAAAACCAGGAGATGTAAACACATCAGGTATGATGACAAGGTACTGTCAATGATACATCTTAATCAATGTAGCTGTCTCCTTGAGAGCTCTTATTCTGATTAACCAAAATTTGGAGGAAAAAGATAAAGATACATTTTGTAACATATTCAAATATGGAAGATTGAACATAGAAGTCTGGCCTTCTTGATAATATTGTTTGCAAGTTTTAGTGATCTGTTTCGTAGCATATTGGAGGCTGTATTGCTACTGATCAGTGATTATAATATTTACAGCAAACCTAAAAAGGACTTGTTTATAGAAAAGGACGCATATAAAAGTCTTCATTGAGCCCAAGTGGGGCCAATGAGTCAAGTTTATGAATCCAATATAATTCACTCTGTGCAAGTCATTTTGCAAGGTCACCTCCTCTTGGTAACTGTTTCATAATTTCCAAGACAACCCATCTGATTTGAGAGATGTTATGTCTATTCTCATTGTAATGTCTAAAGATTGGAGATTTTTGGTTGCATGTTCATATATTGGATTTGTGCTCAGTGAGCCTTTCTTTGATTTTTCTTGAGGTCTTACCCACATAATATTTGCCAAGGGGCATTTGAGGGTGTAAATAAGATTTTTACTCTCACAAGTAGCAAAGTCCTTAAGTGGAATTGTTTTACCACTGTTGGGGTGTTGGATGTGATCACCTTTCAAAATGTTAGAACAATGTTGGCAGTTCAAACAGGCAAATGTTCCATGTTTATGTTTGGCCAAGAATACATAAAAACATGCGAGACCCAGGAAAGGAAGGATCAGAAAAGATCAAACATATGCCAAATCAAAAATAACAGAGGGTGTGCTATCACCAGGAAACAGGATCTGGAGTCTCTCAGTAGGAAAAAGATATCAAGGCTCCAGGGTCTACCCGTCCATAACAGACAATATAAAAGCCTTATCACACAGAGGGAGATGATCCCAGAAATAGGAGGGGATTCCACCCCAGCTTCATCAGCCTGCATCAGACTGAAATCCCGGGACATACCTTAAGCACAAATGAATCCAGGACCTCGATTTAGATAGGAGAGACAAGCTGATGTGAAGGACAGAGAGGAGCAGGTCTTCCTCCATGCATCCATACCTCACCAGCCTATTCTGAGTCAATATTATATGGTTTTGGCTATCTAAGGGTCGACAACCGAGATAACATATATTCATTGATTGCAGGGGTAACACTCTGTGGGAGACTAGATCATTACATTCCCTGGGGGATCTAGGAAATGACATGACAGACTCTATTGAAAACTAAATGAAAAAAGGATTACAAATTGTGGAGCTCATTTTGAGTCCCCTTCAGTTTAAACACAGGTATAAAAACCTTACATAATGTATGTATGTATGTATTTATTTATCTACTTATTTATTTTATACACAGGAGGAACAATGCGCTTTTGAGCACAACAGAAAGTGCAATAGGTAAGAAATCAGGTTTGATGGGGAGCAGTGAACTTCTTACAATGAGGTGAGTTTGAGGGGCATTCTGACCATGTTGTGGAAGGGAGTAAATGGAACAGGTAACCAGGGATAATACAAATGTAGACATATATAGATTAAGGACAATGAACATTATACATTTTTAAGTGCAGGTAGTTAGAACGTCCAGCCGTGCTCAGGATGTGACCATGATGGGTGAAGTGCTAGAATGGAGGCAGAGGAAGTGAGGAACAGAGACAGGTTAGAGGAGAGGGAAACATGTTATGTAGCAGGCAGATGGGAGGTAGGTAAGAGGGTAACTCAGAGGCAAAGAGGTAGGCTTTTAGTTTGGTTTTGAACAAATCCATGTGGACGGTTTCCTGAATTTCCCAGTGAAGAGAATTCCATGCAAGTGGAGCAAGAAAAGAGAAGGAGCAGAACAAGAAGATGTGCAGGAAGGGTGAGGAGCCACAAAGGTATTTGAGGGGACAGAGCAGAGATTATGAGAAGGCGTGTAGAATTGGATAGAGGAGGAAAGATACAGTGGTGCCTTACCATGATTAGATTTGAGAACCAGGAGAAGACTTTTAAATCTGGCCCTGTTTTGCCTCGTCAGCCATCCAGCCTGGAGACGGCACAAGAAAAAAGATTTGAAGTGAGGGAGTACAAAGAGAGTCCTGGTAACAAAGCTAATAATCTTATCGAGAGGACAGAAAGCGTAGTTGGAGAGATCAAAGAGGATGGTGACACAGTAGTCCAGTTTATAAGAAAGTGAGTATTAAGGAGATCAGGGTGATCCAGACAAGGGCTCGATCATGAATCCCAAGAATAGGGAGAGAGTACTAAGGAGATCAGAGTGATCAACGGTGTCAAAAACAGCAGACAGGTCAAGAAAATTAGGATAGAAGATAGGCTGGAGTGCTTAGCATAGGTGATTAAGTTGGACACATTCATGGGAGCAGTTGCCATGGAGTTACAGGTGCGGAAACCTGTTTTTAGGGGGTTTTAAAGGTTGTGGATGTCTACGAAATTGGTAAGAAAATTGAACACAACCCTTTCCAGCACTTTACATTAGGAGAGACACAGGACAAAAGTTAGTCAGTAGGATCGGTTCAGCCCCTTGCTTTATTTGGAGAGGGCTGTTTTGAAAACAGAGGGAAAGCAAGCAGAGTCCATTTCTGGAGCAGCCAACGCATGTCTGTGCAGAGGGAGAATATGAATGGGGTGGCCCATGGCTGAGAATGCTGAGACTTAGGGGTGAAAGTAAGCGGTGGGAAGTGAGAGGAGAATGACTCATATAGTATGGATTGGAAGCTGGAGAAGGCAATGTTGGTGGAAGAGGCATTGGGTGTGACGTAGGAGAGTGAGAACTGTAGGTCGGAGAGAAAGAGGGAATGGCTAAGGTTTAGATTTCCTTTTAATAATAGATGAAGCAAAGGGTGACACCAGGTAAACCAACTTTCCCAAGCTACAGGAACTTTTTGTGTATGAAGGGTTCGGCATAGAATGTGATGACCATTACTGCCTAACTTTTCCACTCTGCCTGAAATACCTCCTCATTTTAGGCCATCCAGACATTTTCATCCAGTCATAAAACCAATGGATTCCAATATAATCTGCCTGTTTTCACACCTCATAGGGCAGTATCCACAGGAATCTATTGCCGATGCTGTCTGCCATGAATACACGGCTGGCAGCATTTACACTCATTGCAAAAATATGTGTAAAAAGAAAGGTGTTAAGGTAAATTTGCATTGCAAGCTTTAACACTTTCCTTATAAAATAAACTTCTTGAAACTGTTGAAAAATGCAGGGGATCATTGTACATGAAAATGCAAACGTTGCCTGTCCCCTCCATACAACTGCAACTTCAGAGGACATCAGCAGTGGTCTCCACTCGTACGAAAGCTGTAACCATGTTTTAATACATGGCTTCTCTCTCACGCTGCCATTTCACAGTTTCCCCACTGTGCAACTTAGTGATTAACAATATTAATATCTGTAACTAATAAGAAGTCCAGCAGTGTAATTTGTCTAGTAAAGAACTTCACATGTTCAGTTTGCAAGCATGAGGATTATTTCTGTCTTCCAACCACTTCCACACAAGGATTTTGATGTGCACACTGTCAACTAGAGGATAGACACCATGAAAATAGCACAAACTGCACGTTACAAAAGCACATTACATTGAATTGCATTGGCACCCTTTTGGCCAAGAAATAATAACCTAATATAGATGATATTGATATGAGTTTATCAATATGAATCAAAATATTTTCAACTTTTTGTGATTTCTTTTTTAAATACTTGTTTATTATGCAATCTGATTATATTTCTTTTATCTATATTTAATTCATCTTGTCAGGGGTATTGACCCACGTTTGGACTACTATGCTGCAACATTTGGTGCTGTGGGCTTAGGAAATACAAGATGGCGGAAAAGCCCACATTGTGCCAGAATCCAGGAAAACCGCGCAGTTTTGGCGCACACCAAAATGTTCCCCTGACTTGCCACCCACCAGTGCGAGCGTGATGGGCCAGGAGTGCCATGGGTGAAATGTGTGCCGAAGGAAAAACAGCAGTGCCGGTTAGTTCAGGAAGTGCTTTAAAAATCACCTTTGTTTCTCTGAAATGCTAGCTAAAAATGCCTATTTTAAACATTGCAAGATATTCAAAAATCTCAATGAACACCGGCAGACATGTAGCAGAAGGTAGACTTGTGTGCATACAAAATCTGGAAAGAGAAAGAGCCCAAAATAATGTTCATAATGAAACTGGCTGAGCTGTGGATGTCTGCAGCTGAAGTGAAATTGGACTTAAAACCACTAAAATCGAAATGTTTAAAATAAATGAGTGACCTACTGTTGAGTGTCATATAGTTTGCAACTGTTAAATGTCATAGTTTTGAACTTAGAATCAGCATTCTAGCTGCATGTGTAAAAATTGTAAGTTTGATTCGGATGAAGAAAAACTGGGAACTAAAGTGACATTTAGCTGAATCCTGGCTTAATGAGATTGAATTCTGCCTGGCAACTACCCCCGACAGGAGTTGAAACTTGCTCAGCCACTCTTTCCAGGCCTAGCTTGCATTCTCCTGCTCTCACCAAAGGGAGATGACACCTCTCTGATTGGATTAGGGGAGGAGCAGCTGGGGACTGCAGGAAACTGAACAATGAGCCTTCCTTGGCTCAGGCAAATGTTAAATTAGGGGGGGCCATAAATGGCTTCCTCTTGAGAGAAACAGGCAGGGGCAGTGCCTCTGTGAGCAAATTGAGTTGGAGGAAGTGGACAAACCAGAAATTCCACCATGTGCTTTGGGAAACCACACCCCTCTGGCCGAGAGCATAATTTTAAAAAAAGATAGATAATTCATAGTACGGACTTGTCAAAATTATATAATTAATATCATTATTCTTGTGATTTTTCTGTGAACATTTTAAGAGGTGTTAGAACTCTGTACCATGTTCTGAGGCAAAACCCCATGAATTATGGAGATTGCAGACACAGGGTTCACGCTAGAAAAATGAAAATTTACTGGAATAGGTGTAGAAAGGCGGTGTACATCTGTGTCATTTTTGGTAAAAATCCAATATTGGTAAACCAAACAAAAAGCGCAAAATGTTGTCATTTCTTAATACAAGCTCTTAGAAACATCAGAGTTGGAACAGAAACTACCTTATGTGATTTTTGATGTGTATATGTAATGTCAACCACTTGCGTATCTGGGAAATGTGTTTAGTTATGAAAATAATTTTCTAAGGTAAAAGCAAAGGGGAGTCTTCTTTCTGTATGTCATAAAGATGACACCTGATGACTCACTGCTCCCTTCTCAAATCAGGTCAAAGAGAAATCCTTGACCTATCAAATCATGAGTGGGGTGGGCAGAGAAAGTTAGCATCCACACCCATTTTCAAAAGACATAAAAAGAGCCACTGGAAACCAGACAGGGACATTGGACATTCATTTTCCAACCTTCAACTGAATTCCTGCTCAACACTCTGATGGAGAACTCCAGAATCCAGAACTTCACTCCAGAACTTAAAGCAGAGAGGCCTGGACCACCAGCTAAATCCTTTTTCAGCAGGCCTTCAGAATCCAGCAATCCAACCAAACTATTCTACAGCCGGGCGAGCTGTTGGATTCTTTGCCAAGAACTTTTGCCAGAACCGGTAGCAGACCCAGAAAGCAGTGCTGTATCCGGAGAGACCAGACCAGATCGCTGTGAGCAGAACCAGAGATCCAGACCAGCAGAGCAGAGCTGACCCAGATAGCTGTGACTTCAGAACCACCCGCCTGGAGTCCAGTCCCAACCTGACCAGACCCTGACGGCCTATTTCAAATTCATAGTGTGAGTACTCAGGCAGAACTGTGCAAAACCAATTTCTTAGCTTAAAATAATCTGATTCAAAACATTTGAACCTCTCCAGAACTGCATCATAGAATCGTGTGTCCCTTCTCTGATTTTAAACGTGTAAAAGTGTCATTTTGCCATTTTGAATCATTATTTCATTTCTGAAAATCTACCTTCACGAAATTGTCCGTATCTCTTGAACCGTTTGTGCTAGAAGCGAGATTTCACTTTCATTTTAAAGCTAAGATTCTAGGCTTTCCAACGAACCCGGAATTCTATTGATCATACCTTTTCGGTAATCGCGCTCGACGCACTCGGAAAAAGTGCCGCGATTTGCGATTTGGCTCAAATTTCTTCACTTGTCAGAATAGCAGCTTCTTGCTTTCCTTTGCTGAAATTCGTTTGCAACCCGACAATCATTCATAGAGCATTGCTAAGGTGATCCTGAACTAATTTAAAGTAGCTATCACCCACCCTGAATCTCTTATAGGGAATTAAAATCATTTTTAGCATATTTTCCCTTCTTTGCATACCACCTTTAAAGTACTTTGCCTGTGTTTAAAATCACCCCTGTTTCTCTAAGCTTGCTAGGGGGGAACTGAATTAGGATTGTACTGTGATTGTATTCCTGAAGACTGTGTGTGTTACTTCCATCTCCTTACATTGCATAGGGGGGCAGTGAATTGTCAGAGAAAAAGTAATCATATTATCTTTTGCTGAAATCATATCAAGTTTATTTCTGTACTGCCTTTTATTCATCTTTGCATCTCCTTGAAACCATATAGCATTCCCAGCTACCTTGATCTTTCCATACCAACTCCTAAGTAATAAAATAAGTGTGCTAGTGTAAGATTATCCATTGTTGATCAACATCATATTCTTAAGTGTGATATCAAATATTAATTTATTATAAAAGTGTGATATATATATTGTTACGTTTTCAATAAATCTTTTAATTTGCAAAACAAACCTACTTCTTGGCTCAGTGGGGTCAGGGGGATTCTAAGAGAGGGGTGTTATATAAGGGTTCATCATCCAGATTATAACTTGTCATAAAAATATATAAATAAGGGCTTCCCTTGGGTGTCCCAGACGAGGCACTGACTTAGTGGGATTGCTGACTTGAAGTCACTTAACAATATACGCGTGAGAAAAACCATATTTTGATCAAAAAAAGAATACACCATAGACAATGTTTTACATGTGTCTGGAAGCAGGCAGTTCCTTACAATGTGAATTTGAGTGATATTCTGACCAGGTTGTTGAGAGGAGTAAATGGAACAGTCACTGGGGACAGTACATAGGTGGCCATTGGAGGCAGAGAATGTGAGGGGCAGTGGCAGCGTAGTGGGGGGGTGGCATGTTTTGTGCAGAGGCAGATGAGACGTAGGTGAAGAGAGTAACTCAGAGGTGATGTACGTTTTTTAAACAAGTGTAAAAACATTGCATAAAAGGGTGACACCAGGATAACTACCTTTCCTAGGCTCCAGGGGATTTTCTAGAGTTGTGTAGGAACAGTTGGGAACAAACTGTGATGACCATGTCTGCCTACATTTTTCACTCTACCTGAAAAACTGCCTGATTTGAGGTCATCCTGACATTTTCATATAGTCATAAAGCCAATGGATTCTAGTGTAATCTGCCTGTTTACACACCTGATAAGGCACTTAGCATAGAAGCCTATTGCAAATGCTGTCTCTCATGAATAAATGGCTGGCAACATTTTCACTCATAACAAAAATAAGTGTGAAAAAGAAAGATGTTAATGTGATTTTGTCTGTTTTAACACTTTTCATTTACAAAAAATCTTGAAAATGAAATATTCAGAGGATCCTTATACACAAAAATGTTAACGTTGCCAGTCTCCTCCAATACAATTACAACTTCAGATAACATGAGTGGTGGTGTCTACTCGTACAAAAACCTTACACGGATTAAACACACAGCTTCTTCCTGACACTGCCATTTCACATTGTCCCCACTGTAAAATGTAGTGATTAAAATGATCATCTGTAATTAATAAAAGGCCAGCAATAAAATGTTCTAGTATAGGACGTCACAGGCTCTGGCTGCAAGCATGATGATTATTTGTGTTTTCCAACCACGTCCACTCAAGGATGATGTTGTGCACACTCGTAACTAGAGGATAGACACCATCAAATTACACTATACAAGAACATATTACTTTGAATTGCATTGGTGTTTAATTGGCCAAGAAATAAGAACGTAATATAGGTAATAATGATGAGAGGTATGTTTAACAATTTGAATCACTACATTGTCAACAAGTTGTGATTTCATTTTGAAATACTTGAATATTACGTAATCTTATTAAATGTATTTATTGTATTTATATTTCTTTAACTTAAAATTGTACACACGGGGAACAATAATCTTTTGATAAAAATAACATACCATAGATAAGGTATCAATTGTGATTGAAAGCAGTGAGCTCCTTACAATGGGGTGGGTTTGTGTGATATTCAGACTAGGTTGTGGAGGGGAGTAAAGGAAATAGTCACCGGGGACAATACATGGGTGGACATACAAAGATGAATGAGTACAAATATTAGGCATTTTTAAGTGCAGGTAGGCGGTGCGGCCAGATGTGTTATTGATGTGACCATAATGGATGAACTGCTTGAGTGGGGCAGAGAATGTGAGGGGTTGCGGCAGGGTAGTGGGGGGAGAAAAATGTTTTCCCAAAGACAGATGTGAGGTAGGTCAAGACGGTAACTCTGAGGTGAGAAGGTAGGCTTTCAGTTTGGTTTTGAACAAATCAGATTGGACTGTTTCTCGTATGTCTGGGGAAGAGAATTCCATGCGAGTGGAGCAAGAAGAGAGAAAGAGCGGAAGTGAGAGCATGCCCAGCGAGGGCAAGATGACAAGGGTAGTTGGCCCGGTTTTCCATCATCATCCATCCTTCCTGGTGATGGTAAGATTAAGTAGATGTAAAGAATGGGAGTTCAAAGAGAGTCTTGCTTGTGAAGGTAATGATCTTGCTGAGAGGACAGAATGCAAAGTTGTGGAGACCAAAGAGGATACTGGCACCGTCGCCCAGTTTAGAGAAGACAAGAGTGGTTAAGAGATGCTTGGCAGTGTTGAAAGTAAGGAGGTGCCTCCTTTTCTTAATATTTAGGAGGTTGAGGCGAGTCCCCTTTGCAGTTTTGGAGATGAAAGAAGAGAATTTGTGAGAAGAGTCATGGATAATGAAGAGACTGTTAGCTGAAGAGGAGTAGGGAAGAGTTTAGGTGGGAACTGAACAGGCAGGGGAAGATATGAGCTAGAATATTTGGCAGGGAAGAAGAGCATCTCTGTTTTGGTAAAGTGTAACATCAGAGAGTGCACAACCATCCAGCAATTAATAGCAGAGACAATAAGAACATTTGATCAAGAGAACAGAGGAGAGTTCAGGAAAAGAGTACAAGATTTTGGCATGGTCAGGAAGAGTTGGTACAAGAACCCAAAGATGGATACAAGTGCCCCGAGAGCAGATGTGTAGAGTGTAAAGAGGAGAGGGCCCAAGAAAGAGCCTTGTGGAACACCAAAAGTTAGATTAGTGAGATGAGAGGTGTTCTTGTTACAGGAGACAGAGAATTTGCAAGGTGTCCGATAGGAATACAACTAGGCAAGAGCTTGATCACAAATCAAAGTGATCAACAGTATCAGAGGCAGCAGACATGTTAGGGAGAATTAGGATAGAGGATAGGTTGGAGTGCTTAGCAGATGTGATGATGTTGGAGAAATTCATAAGAGCAGTTTCTGTGGCGTGCCAGGAGCAGAAACCTGCTTGTAGTGGGTCTCGAACGTTGTGGATGCCCAAGAAATGTGTAAGATGTTTGAACACAACCGCTTTGAGCATTTGGAGTACTGTGGAAGAAGAGAAACAGTGCAAAAGTTAGCTGTTAGATTAGAGTCAACCCCTTGCTCTTTTAGAAATGGGATTAATGCAGCCGTGTTGAAAATAGAGGGAAAACTAGTGGAGTCAAATAATTGGTTGAAGATTTCAGCGAGGTGCAAGGCCACTAAACTGTCAGTAGGCTTGAGTAGCTAAGGATCAAGAGGGTCTGATGGGGCACAAGAGCAGCAAACTTTCATTAATAGAGATAGGACTTCTTAATTCTGAGTGTGACTGGCGGGAGATAGAGGCAGATGATGATGGTAGAGTAGACAGAGTGTAGAATGTAGTAGGAGGGAGAGGGAGGAAGGTCAGGCGAGCGTCTCTAATTCTGGATTTCTTTGGAGTAAAATATTCAGCGGGGTTATTAGCTGTGAGAGTGGAGTTGATGATGTGGCCAGTTAGGATGGTTGTAGTGGGAGTCACTGAGGGTGAGGTAGAATTTTTGTTTCACTCTATCAAGACAGGACTAGCAAGAGTTCAGTGCAGAGGGATAGAGTTGAGGGTCAGCCGACACATGTCTTTGCACAGAGCATGTATGAATGGGGTGATCCATGGTTGAGGACGCTAAGACCTAGGAGTGAAAGTTATCAGTGGGGAGTGAGAGGTGAAGGGGCCCTATAGTAGAGATTGGAAACTGAAGCAGACAGTGCTAGTGGAAGAAGAATCAGGTGTTAAGGAGAAGAGTGAAATCTGTAGGTCAGAGAAAAAAGGAGAAATGTTAGGAGGTCTAAATTTCCTTTTAGCAATTGGTGAGGAAAGTGGTGAAGAGAGGTCAGAGGGTGGAAATGATATGGTGGAGAAACAATGGTGTTATCAGATAGGGCTGGTGAGACAGTAGTATTAGTGGCTCAGAGAGAGGTGGAGATGAAGAAGAGATCCAAAGTGTTAACCCAGTACGGGTTTGTAGGTTATGGATGTAGTGGCATATGTGGTCATTAAGAAAAGACTGACATTCAGGTGTTTGAGAATTGGTTGGAGTGGGAAGGTTAAAACCTTCTTAGAGAATGAAATGATGTTTAATGGAATGAGAATCAGGGGGTTTCCCAATTTCATCACAGAAGTGTCCAGTGGGATGAGGAGGGTGATAAATGATGTGAACCAGGTGAGCCAGAGCCATAGTAGAGATGGCAAATTCAAAAGAGGTAGGAGAGGACATGGCATTCGAGATCTATGAGGCGTTGAGGTGGGAAGAGAGTTGGTGTCTGATGCCTCTACATCTGCCAGTCAGGCAGGGAGAGTGAATGAAGGATAGTCTGGAGTCATGTATGGTGACCAGGATGGCAGAGGCGGATAGAGAAATCAGGTTTCAGTGAAAACAAGGAGATTCACGAGCTGGTGTGAAAGTAGTCAGTGATAAATGAAACTTTGTTATGTACAGCCAGAGCATTCCAGAGTATAATGTTCAGCTGATGCGGTATGCAAGAAAGAGAAGTTGAGTTTCAGAGGAAGAGAGGTGAGTAGGATGTATGTTAGGGGAGGTATAGTTTGCTTTTTGCCTTTGTTTGTTGGAAGTAGATGAAAGAGAGATGCATAGTGGGAGTTTCAAGACAAGCATTTTATGATAGGTATAGGAAAAGAGGAAGATGTAGTGTGATTGGAGAAAGAGTAGGACGAGGTAAGTAGGAGGCAGGAGCAGCAGGAGCAAATGCATTATAGGTGAGTATTGAAGTGTGGAGAGACAACACTGTAATTAGCAAGCTAGGGGTACTCACAGGTAAATCAGGGTGGAAAGCTAAAGCCAGACAATCAAAGAGGCAACAAGGCTAGTCAATGTATAAACTTCTCTATTTACTGTTCCGATTGATGCCCCTAGAGTGTTCAGATGTGACCTGATCGCATAGTCAAAAAGGTGGTTGGTATCTCTGATGTAGTCCCTAGTGTTACTGGGTTGAAGCCATTTTTCCTGATTAGTCTTTAGCTGGAGATTGGGTGGACTCAAGATGGCCACAGGAAGTGGTGTCACCGAACAAAGATGTCAGCAGGAAGTGATGTCACCAAACCAAGATGGCCACCGGAAGTAATGTCACTGAACCCAAATGATCACAGGAAATGTCATTGTGGCAAGATAATCTCAGGAAGAGATGCCCCTGAATCTAGACTGCCGTGTGAAGAGATGTCATGGACAGGAAATGAAGCCACACACCGGAAGTGACATCACACTCTTTAGTCACTTGATTGCCTAGTGAATAAGTGGTTGTCTCTCTGATTTTCTCCTTGGTTTTGCAGGGATGAGACGATTGTTTTCCTGATTGGAATTCCCATGAAGTCTCTTGTGGCCTTTAGCTGGAGAATATTCAAGGGTAACAATAAGAATATTATTTCAACGTATTTATGTATGATTCAACAAGTCATTTGTATTTAATAAAGTCATTTACACTGTTTTGCCAAATATTCCTCATCTGTTATTATCGCAAATATACTTTCCAGCGTGTGCTTGTTTGATTATTCCAAGTAGTAATTAATTAAGCAGACCATGTTGCTTTGCGTTAGTATGGCTGTTTTTGCGCTTCTTGTTTGCATTTTTAAATTGCCTGAGATGGGTTTTCCTTATAAAGTATACACATTACTCCACTGTATAATTTACGTTATAATGCCAATTGATGTGTTTTGTCTAAATTGACTCAATGGGCCTCATTCAGAGTCTGCCAGTCCAGAAACAATGGTGGAGGTAAACCCGCCGCCATCGTTGTCTCTGGACTGGCAGGCCACGAGTTCTGACCTGGAGGGAGTAACACCACCTGCCTACTGATGGAAATGGAAACACCGGCACCGTTAATCAGGGTGCCAGTGTTTCCACAGTTCCTATTCCCATGGAGTCCTCTGGGACTCCATGGGAATGGGGATAACGAAATGCAGGCTCCAGAATTACCGGATCACCCGGGCTGTAATGCCCTGGTAATTCCAGTAAGTCCAGAGCCGATAATTCATTCCTGGTCCGGCGGCAACCTGCTGGATTTTCTGGAACGGTTACCGCCGGATTTGGAATGAGGCCCATTGGTCAGTATTATAGGGATCTTAAATAAAATGTGTATTCATGAGATAAATTATATCAACCCATCTACCTTATTTTGCTTTTGGGAAAGCAGAAACAGTGAGCTGGAGTGGTAACATTTATCACTATCACTTTACAAAAATATGTCCTTACAATTCACTAAAAGAATGAATAATCAATAATCAAAAGGTGTAACTGACATTTACTGATAAGTAACAAAACAAAGGTGGAAGAAAACTTGTTATTGGGTAATATCACACATAATGTGTTCATCATTAATTGACCAGTAATAAAGCAGCAACCCCACATTGTTGCATCAAAGGCAAACTGCTGGTACTCCAACTTGTGTACTTGTCATATGTATTATGCATAGCTTTGTATAGCATGCAATTGATGTCCCTGCATATTTCATAGTTGCTAAGTGTAATATAAAACAGAGATAGTGAAGGGATCATTGGTGTCCCAACATTATGTGGTGGTCAGGTCTAAGTGGGATATGCTATTTAACGCTGGTGAATTAATCAGTAGGTATTGCCAGAGCCATGGACCTCATTTGTGGTTGCAGAGGCAGAGAGAAACCAAAGGTAGAGGGCTCAGAGGAGCCAGGATGAGACGCGGGCAGAGGGGGTTCATGGTTTTGGCCATAAACCTTTATTGACAAAAGAAAAGAGGGTTGGGAGATGCCTATCTGTCCCCTACCTCAAACAAAATATTAAAGGTCTGTCAGATGTCAACATTTCCAAAGCAAAACATCCTTTGTTCAATGTTCTATTCTGGCCCTCACCTCTAAGGTAAATGTTATGTAATTAGTTATTTATAACGTGCTTAATACCCAGAGGTTTCTTAGCATGGACCCAGTTATCGAACCTGTGTTGCTCTGCGTAAACCTGCTTCAAAGGCGAGCGTGTTTCCCCTGACCTATCCCCCCGAGACCAAGGTGAAAGAGAAAATGTCTTTGGCCTTGTGTAGTGTAAACATTTTCAAAAAGAAAATGTGTAACTCCAACACAAAAGTTCCAGAAGGTTAGAGCTCCTTGGTCCATAGGGTGGTTCCCATGCCCTGGGGGTCTCTTCGCTCTGTTTTATACCTTGAAGAATATTAGTTCCTTAAGTTTCTCTTGATCAACAACACAACTGGTACACAAAACAACATGGTTGTTAGTCTGTATCTTGGTAGTATACCTGGTGTACTATCATGCCAGGTTTTCACTCCTTTTCAATATGTTTTAACACAGCCTTTTCCTAGTCCTGATGTATTCTTCTCAGGGCCTCCTTAGGTGACGTCTTTTACACACAATATTCAAATTGTCCTAGCCTGGTATGCTTCCCTGCCATTGCTTTTTCATACAAACACACTTGCAACTTACATCTGCCTGTTATATTCTCATGCCAGGGATTTCTAATATGCACACACTTGCAACAGCCTGGTATACTCTCCTGCCGGGGCTTTCTTATTTGAACACACTTGCAATTGCCTTTTATACTCTCCTGCCAGGCTTTTTCTCCAGTGACTTGAATCAGCCTAGTATATGCTCTTGCCAGGGTTTTTTCATGTGACTTAAATGTGCCTGGTATTTTCTCTTACCAGGGCTTTTCTCTCGTGATTTGAGTCTGTCTGGTATATTCTCTGGCCAGGGCTTTTCTCATATATATACAGCATACACTTACAAACTTGACAGTCTCTTGTATTTATTTACTTTGATCTGTCTCTTTAAGTGGCCTTCACTTGTTCCTTCTTTCTTGTACATTGCATTGTACATTGCATTCACTGTTATTTGCTTTTGGCACGGTTGCCAATATACCCCAGTGTCTCTGCTTACCTTAGGTGGACTCACTGGTACTTGATGGCGCATGCAGGTTCTCCCGTGGCAAGCCTGTGTTCTGCTCCTTTCTGCTGCCTCTGCTCTGCAGCTTCTGTGTCTCTTGCGTTCCCGGTTGTCTGTTTCGGCGGATCTCCCGGCTCGAGTGGTATGAAGGCTGACTCACTGAATCTGCAAACCCTCTGGGGACTTTCTATTTCTTCGGGTGTCCTTGAACTGTGCTGTACCCTTCCATCAGCTATCCTTGGCATTGTCGGTGAGCCAGTTGGCTGCACAGACCTCACGCCAGCACTGCAGTCCCTCAGTCAATACCGAGAGGACAAGCGTTCTCCATCCAGCGTCTGCTTGTCAGCTCGTTCACCAGTTTAAATCTCCCTGCATCAGGCATGTTCCTGCAAATACTAGAGTGGTGCTTGTGCTTATGGCATCCATTGATCTTCATTACTCGGCTCATCTAATTCATCACAGTACTTTCACATTTAGGGAAATAAAAGTCTGTTCTTGATAACTTGTCTGGAACAGTGTTCTCAGTGATCTTAAAAGGCAAGTCAGTTCCTAATTACTTGTATGCAGAGTCTGGGACAGTGTTCTTAGTGATCCTGAAATGCAAGTCAGGCCTTGATGACTTGTATTCAGAGTATGGGAAGGTGTTTTCAGGAGTCTTCCTATGTGGGTGAGGGGGGCTATGACAATATGCCATAAAGGCATGGGGAATGGGAGATACCATGTCTCATCTGATGATGTTATGTCACTCCCCTGAGGTTTGCCTCCCCCATGTGATCTTCCCTCATATCGCTGCCCCCAGGGTCAGTATCAGGGAGCGGCTGCTGTCCCCTGGCCATATGGGGAGAGGTCACCGCTGGGAAAGGAGTGATGACACCATCGGATTCATCACAAGCCACACTGACCTCAGAAATCAAATATTTCCATTACATTTCTCCATAACGGAAATAATTTCATTTTAAAGTCTTAGAAGTAAGAGTCCACCCCTCCCCCCACCCAGATCATGGATGGAGGCCACTGGCTACTCTTCTCTACACATGACAGGAACTGTTCCTGTTTTACCTGGAGCATGGAGCTCAAGGCCTGACATCTGCCTGGAGAGGATGGGCCTCCTTCTGACCTTGCCGGTCCGGAAACAAAGGTTCTGGTAAGCTCACCGGCATCGTTGTTTCCAGACCGGCATATTACAGGTCTGCCTGCCGGAGCCGCTGTGCCCAACAGGTCTGACCCTGCCGGGCACAGCGACCATGATAGGCAGACCCGTCACAGAAGCACCGACACTGTTAACAACGCTGTCGGTGCTCCCATGTCCCCACTCCCATAGAGTCCAATAGGACTCTATGGGAATGGGGACTAACAATTTGCCAGCGCCTGACTTCTCGGGGTGCCGGACTCCTGATGAGCCGGTGGTACCGGTAAGTCAGGCGCTGCTAAATTATTACGGGTTCAGCGTCAACCCGCCAGTAGCACCTGCAGGGTTACCGCAGGACCCATAATGAGGCCAGTGAGTCCTTTGGATCGACGCATTCCCCAAAAAAGGTAAGACCTTTTTTTTATTGCCACTGTGTGAGTGCATGCAAAGGAATGTGTGTGTATGGATACTGTGTAATGTGTGCAAGTGATTGTATGATGTAATGGCGGCTGGGCATGCTTGTCTGTGAGAGTATGCTTGATACGTGCATGTGTGATTGGTGTGGGAATGTGTGTGTGTGTGTGTTTGTGTTTGTGTTTAATGCTGGGCTGAGGAGCTGTGTTGGGGAAGGGGTGGGAGGGAGAGTGGACATGTTGGGTGCATAAGTATATTATGTAATGTGATTGTATCTGTATGGGTGGCGTGTCTGTATGTGTATGATGAATAGGTGCATGTGGTAATTTGATGCAGTCAGTTTAGACATGTTTTCTTATTGTGGCATGGCATTTTGAATGGCAAAGCTAACAGTAGTATGCCTAACGTGGGGGTGCTGCCATATATTGGCAAAGCCAGCTTGGACATATGAGCTTACAATATCATTACTGGCATTATGTACAAATCACACATGAGTATGTTCTTATATGGAAATACTGGCATGTATAGGTGCAACCATCATGGACATGTGTGGACACAGTCAGTGTGAAAGTGTTTTTAAACTATCATATTTTGTAGGCAAAAGCATCATAGAAATGTGCTAAAAGCATTGGAGCATGGACACTTTCTTACATGTTTTACTGGTATTTTGGGGCAAAACCAACTTGATAAATGTTATTACACGGAGGAAAGTTTTGTGTGGGGGGGGGGTTATGACACAATGGGACATGCAAACTGTACATTTTCTTTCGATAGCGTGGAATTTTCTACTTACATAAGAGGCAAGGCAAATATATGTGTTCTTATGGTGGTACTGCATGGTTTACTGGTGTTAAAGTCAACAAGATCTGTGTTCTTACATGTTGGGTGGGGGTATATGTGTATCTAAAACAAGGACATTATTAATGTAGTTTTTCATGTTTTACTGGCAATTTCGGACAGCGCCAACTTAATGTTTGTTATTACATGGCTAGACTGGCATTTTAGTGCAGCCAGTCTAGCCATTTCTTAATGTGGCATGACATTTTATACTGGGTAAAAGCAAACATGATAAGTGTTCTGATGTGTCTAGACTGACCTAAATTGGAAACAGTTTTTCTTATTGTGGCATTGTATCTTTAATGGCACAGCCAACAAGAGCATGTTATTATGTGGGGGTTCTGGAATATATTGGAAGAGCCAGCTTCGCCATGATTTCTTATACTATCTTCTGACATTATTTGTTGTTCACCTACCCATCCTTCCATTGTGGCATGGCAGGTTTGCAGGCAGAGTACTCTCCTTATTGGAGTTTGGGTAAGGATGAAGCTCTTAAATGGCTATTCATATGTCCTCCATTCGTATGTGGAATTACAGGTTTTCAATGCTGTTAATCCAGTTTTGTAACACACCAAACCGCTACAGTTCATGTAGTTCATGTATGTGTACATAGAATTTAAAAATGATACTTTATTAAAACTGTGAGAGAGCAATACTAGTAATGTGTAGAAATAAAAACTTGAAATGTTTTGTTAGTCTCGAGTTATGCCAGCACTTAGAAGAGATACAGTAATATGATCAGCTATCAATGTTTGCCAAAACACTAATCAAACCCATATTAAACTTATCTCTAGGTTCTGAAGTAAATACATATTGGAGATGTCTGCCTGTTCTTTGCACAGATAATGTAGTCCATGAATCAACTGAAAATAGTACATCACAAGCATATACACAGCCTTTCTGCCCTGCAAAATAAGGCAGCCTGGACCTTTGTACATTGAAGTGGAGACGTAAGAGGTCCCCACATTGTTTTTATGGGGCACTCCAAATTGAGTCCCCTTGTGAATTTATATAGGGCTCTGCAGATTTCATATGTAAATGGCCATGTCATTGTACATAGCGAGCTTGCATAAAATGGCGGCAAACTCGTTCATGCTCTCTATATTCGCCCGGTCCATTTTTTCCCACTACAACTGTTGTAATGGAGCAACATTCTCCCATAGAAATGTACTGCAGGTGTGAACACTAGTTATGTACATGTTGCTACAACAACTGTTTAAATTAACAGCATCGTGTTAGAAAGAATAACACGATAAAATCAATTATATGATAAGGAAATCCATTGTCCAAGCAGAAGATTATATATTAGCATTTAGAAGGCAAAATTAATCCCTGAAACTTCATAGTAGAGGATTAACCGCATTTTCCATATCCCAAATCCTGCTTGCTACTCGGCTATTCAAATTTACAGTGCAATAAACCCTTTACAGCGTCCAGTAAAAGCGCTCGCCCTGGCTAACTCTACATCCCAATACACACTTCATAGCTACATTGTATGCTGCATTAAAGGAAACTGCTTCCATAATCACATCATTTGTATGCTGCTGAAGGCCATTTTTGTAATACTTTTTTGTGGGTTTGGGTTGTGGGTAATGCCTTCATGGACTGTGTGTCTGAAATCAACTGTTCAGCGACTCATGGAAAGGCTGCAGGGAACACACGCAAGTTCCAATGTGAATTTATTTTGTTAAGAGAAAGAAATGGAAACTGACCTTCCGCAGCAGAGTCACAGAGTTATAAAAGTAAATGCTCTTAGCGACCTTGTCTGTCCCCTTTTCCAGTACCCAATAGACATGACATTTTCTAGTAAAGATTTCTAAATGTAAAATTCGAAACTACACTATGGGATACAAAGTCCGGACACCGACAGCAAGTTTACTTTTATTTCTTTCTATTAAAAAACGCTTAGTGAATCAGGACTTAAGTTATATGCCATCTGTTCCATGTCACCCTGTGGGGAGACATGGTATCTCCCAGTGTTGGTGTCTTGGTCACATGGGGGAACCATGGGACCAAGTTAATAAAAAGAACGAGCCGCTTCCGGCTCGTCAGTCGATGAGAAACTGACTCTGGCGGCGCTCCTTTGTGTGCACCAGGCTGGTGCAACACCGCATGGAGGAGGCCCAGGGACGGGGCCCTCCACGTGGTCGGTGCCCCTGCTGGGCAACACCGCCCTCTCTGCTGCCTGGCCATGTGATCATGGCTGGAGGCTGCAACCCTGGGCTGGGTGACCACAGAGCTGGGGCTGCCGTGTGCTGGGTGACCCCAGCCAGGTGGGTTGCTCCGGTGATCCGGAGCGAGCGGGGTGATCTCCACTCCTTTGTCCGCGGCGTGAGCGCCGCACTGAGGGTCCGTGCCGGGTGGTCCTGACACACACAGGGGCCTGCCGGTGATCCGAGGCAGGCCCCCAACAATGGCGATGAGGGCTGGTTGTATGGCGGCGTCGGCCGCTGAAGGTGAGGAAGCGCGGGGGTGGCCCAGGGCCCTGTGTGCATTAACATGAGCCGCCTGGTGCCCCCACGGAGGAGGCCGTGTTGGTTGCGTGTGCGGCGGGGAAGGCTGCCCGAGAGAACTGGTGAAAGCTCTTGCAGCCCTGCAGGAAGTGGAGTGAGGGGTGGCTTTGCATGCACCGCCCCAGCCGCGGCTCTTATCATTGGGGATGCTCGTGCAGCCGGGTCAGTGTGTGCCTGCCTACCCGCTGTGTGCACCGCAGCATTCACGGGGGCTTTGTGTGTGGCTGAAGTGGCCATGATGAGAGGAGGCGTGGCCGCAACTCCCGGAGGCCCGCACTGCGGAAGAGGAGCTTGCTCGGAAGAGCAAGCAGTGGTGGCAAGGTGCAGACATGTGGCCGCCAAACAGCTGAGGCGGCCCCGATCATGGGTGACGTTAGCCCTGAATGTAACAAAAGAGTGGCAGAAGCGGCCTCGGCCGTGAAGAGATGGGGGGCGTGACTGCAGTTTGTTTGCTGCAGGGTCCGGCGGCCCGCTCATAAGAACTGTTTCAGAAAAAAAAAAAAGTCGGAATGGATCATAGGTCCTCGCGGCCCCGAGACTTGAAAAGGGCGTGGCCTGGAGCAAGCCTCAAGCCTGCAGCGGTGAGGAGGGGTCAACGTTGCAGCCCAGCCCTCAACATCACAGGCCACCTGATGCCTGCGGAAAGAAAAAAAAAACACAACCCGGCACAGGGAAGGCTGAGCCTTTCAAGGGGTCAGCAAGTATATTGACGGAGTCCTGTGACAGCCCGGAGAGGGGTTGGTAGCCCAAGAACATTGATGACTGTGACCAAAGAGACATGGAGGCTTGCATGGCCCAATGGCGGGGGGCATGCCCAATCAAGACATGGGCCTGTCACAGTGAAGAATTGAAAGAGAAGAACTGAGGACAGAGACGCCGGCACAGCCCAGAGGCAGGCGTGCCCCCCATCCTTAGGATGCTTGAGAGGTTCATTCATTCGCTATCACAAAGGTTCCCAGCTTCATCAAGGAGGGTAGCGGCTCCACAAGGAGTGCCTGTGTGCCCTCTGTGATCAGTGGCTCTCTAAGCTAGACCAGGGGCATGCCAGCAGTGACCTCAGTGGATAGTCATCAAGGAACCATCACAAGGGTAGCAGCGTGTGGGTGTGCTTGCATGCCTGAATCATGGGGTGGCGTCCTGCGTCAGCCCGGCATGCAAAGGGGAGTAATGAGGGTGGCCCCTCCATCGTGCCACCAGAAGCCTCCAGCAAACATACAGAGACGAGAAAGAGGTGGGACCCTGGGGTCCACAAGTGCGAAGGTGCCCGTGCCCACCCCAAACCCTGTGCTGGCACGTCATCCTAACGCCAGCAGTCTGGCAGGGGCTCTGCCCTCAACAGCGAAGGACTAGGCTGATGTTGGCCCCTGGGCCTCCCCAGGTGCGGCTTTGCCGGCTCCTGAACTGTGGTGTGACTGTCCTAAATGAACATTGGTGAGGATGCAAATTGGTTTCCTGCTACTCATCGGGTGCGCAGATGGGCACCGCAGACATCCCCATGAAGGCTGGGAGCCGGCAGACTTGGGTTTGCTTAAAATGGCCCAGTCAGTGGGCAATGCAAATTGGTGAACGTCGGCATATGTGGAATAATTTATGTGGTGCCAGGAACTCTCATTGGTGCCGGTCAGTGATATTGGACCCACTCACCCAGGTTAATAAAGGATGCGTGTGTGTGGAATTTATGGTTTGTAGAGTTAGAGTGTGGATTATGTTGTGGTGTTCCATTTATTGTGTTGTTATGAAAAAGGAGGAGTGTTGCATGTCAACCTGTGGGCAGACATGGTATCTCCTAATGTTGTTGTCTTGGTCACATGGGGGAACAACGTGACCAAGTTAATAAAAAGAACGAGCCGCTTCAGGCTCATCAGTTGATGAGAAACTGACTCCATTGTCGTTCCTTTGTGTGCACCAGGCTGGTGCAACACCGCGTAGAGTAGGCTCAGGGACAGGGTCCTCCACGAGGTCGGCGCCCCTGCTGGGCAACGCTGCCTTCTCTGCTGCCTGGCCATGTGATCATGGCTGAAGGCTGCAACCCCAGCCACGTCTGTTGCTCTGGTGATCCGGAGCGAGTGGGGTGATCCCCACTATTTTGTCCGCGGAATGAGCGCCGCACTGAGGGTCTGTGTCAGGTGCTCCCGACACACATAGGGGCCTGCCCGGTGATCCGATGCAGGCCCCCAACACCAACTAATTTTGATGACGCAATTAAGGTGTTTGGTGAACAGGGCGCCAATGTGTGACGTCTTTGCAGCAACTACCACATCTGTTTGTATTTCATTGCCTCTGCTCTTTCTGGTTCGCCATCTAGAGCAAATGGACCCACATGCCTCCATTTTATGTAAATAAAGACACTTAGGGGCTTATTCTGATCTTCAAGTAAAATTAGGAGTGACATTTGGAGATGGAAAGACAGTTTTCTTATTTGCTGCATATTCTGTATCTGGGTAAATATAGGCACAGAATATGGAGCATATAAGACATACTTGCCAACCCTACAGATTTAGGCAATAGGCTACTGCTTTTTAAGCAGTCCTACCGCCTACAGATTTCAGTGACAGATCCTACTGCTTTTTACAGTGGCGAGAAATGTATGTGACTCTAAGGCAAGCTCCAGGACAGCATGCAACACATGAATTAGTCTGTCTGTACAGTAGACTGGCAGGTGATTACTTTGAGCTGCGGAACGTCAGTTTCCATTTCTTTCTCTTAACAAAATAAATTCACATTGGAAATTGCGTGTGTTCCCTGCAGCCTTTCCATGAGACGCTGAACAGTTGATTTCAGACACACAGTCCATGAAGGCATTACCCACAACCCAAACTCAGACCAATCCACTGGCTCAGACCAATCCACTGACCTGACAGCTACTTGACTCTGTCTTGCACTCTTGCCGGGACAACCCTTAGGTGAACCACCAGTAAAGGCACGTGGCAGAGTGTAAAACCATCACAGAGCATCTACCTATCAGACTGATGGGGGTATCAGTCACCATGTCATTCAGTAATAATAATAATTTAGCATTTATATATCACTACGAACCCTCAGGTATCTGAGCGCTGCTCATTATTACCCACGATGTGTGGTGCTCATTTATCGACCTCGAAGGATGAAAGGCTGAGTTTGGCCCTGCCGGGATTCGGACCTGAATCAGCAGGCTCTGCACAGATGTCAAAGCGAGTGCTCTACTCGCTGTGCTATCAGACTGTGATCAACTTGCAATACATATGTACTGCCTGTGCTGCTGCTACAGAGCAGTTAATGTTAATGTTAATGTTAAAGGACATTTGTACCGCGCACTATGACCACCAGAGTGGTCCCCTGGCGCTCTGGCGGCTCTGAAAGAGGGAGGGAGAGGTGGGTTAGTGGGTGAAGGCTGGAAAAGTGCAATATTGCAGTGATGTGCTGTTGGCAGCCTCAGCCCGGTGGTTCGGTCAGCTGGGCCTGGGGTGTATGCTGCCGGTAGTCGTCGTGTGCTGATGTGCGAGTCTATGTGTGTTTTTGTTTTGTTGTTGCAGTGTAGTGAAGTTCGTGCAGTTTGTTGTGCTGGTGGTTTGTGGTTGTGTTTGGTTTGGAGTTTGAGAGGTGTATGCAGAGAAGGAAATTGTTAGTGTTATTGGTTAGTTGGTATCTCTACCCTGGATTGACCAGTTGGGCTCGTGTAATCATACACGACGGGTTGCTTGCGCACCCTGTGCCTCAGAAGGTGCCCGTTTTGCATTCGAGGCCCCTTGAGCATTTAGCTGTCCCCTCCGTCCGCTCCCTCAATAACTTCGCATGCTCCTCACCCCCATCCACATGACCAGCGCACCTGCTAGTGTCCATACTTCAGATTGTGTGGTGATTGGTGGTATCTCGTCCGTTCCACAACCCCGTGGTACCTAGTTGTAGCTGTACGGGCGGTGGGGGATGGTAAGGATTGGCTGGGGTTGTTGCCTATATCTCCCTGGGTCTCGCAGGTGGACCTCTGTGTCCAGCGTCAGCCCTACTGGTGCTCAGAGTACTTCTGTAGGTTCTAGGGGCTTGTAAATGTCCTTTCCTGTTGAGTCATTTGTCTTACTGTTGTTTCGGTTTTAGTCTCTGGTGTTGAAGAGCCAGGTTTTTAGTAATTTTCTGAATTTAAGGTGATCTTTGGTGTTCCTTATTACTTTTGGGATGTTGTTCCAGGTTTTCGCGGCTAAGTGGTAGAAGGTGGTGCCTCAGAGTTTTTTCTTGATGTAAGGTTTTAGTTCCAGTCGGATTTCGTTGGTTGTAATTTTCTTTTGTAGGAATTCTGCTCCCTGTCCGCAGATTGCCCTGTGCGTTATGCACATTGTTTTGAAGGTGATACAGTGTTTTACTGGGAGCCAGTGTAGTGTTTTAGGGCCGGGGTGATGTGGTCTCTTCTGGATAGTTTGAGGAGTAGTCTGGCTGCTGTGTTTTGGATCCGTTGTAGCTTCTTCAGTAGGTATTCCGGTATACCGAGGTAGAGGCTGTTTGCATAGTCGATACTTGACATGATGAGGCCGACGATAGTGAGTGTTTTGTGTGTGAACGAGAGGAAAGGTAGTATTTTTCTTGCCGTGTGGAGGAGGAAGAAGCATTTCTTGACTGTTGCGTTTATTTGCGGTTCTAAGGTTAAGGTGTTGTCCATCAGGACTCCCAGATTTTTTACTACCTTAGATGGTGATATGATAATGATTTCTGTTTTTCCTGGGTTGATTTTCAGGTTGTTGGTATTCATCCAGTTGAAGACTTCTTTTAGACAGTCGGTTAAGTTTGAATGATCGGCTTGGGTGTCTTCGATCTTATAGATGATTTGAGTGTCGTCTGTGTAGTTGTAGCATTTGATGTTGTGTTTCTTGAAGATTCTGATAACTGGGGTTTGGTAGATGTTGAAGTACAGTGGTGATGGTGAGGATCCTTATGGTACTCCACAGTTGTTGACTCGTGGGGTGGATTTGAAGGGTTTGATCCAAACGGTTTCAGTTCTGTCTGCTAGGAATGATTTAGTCCAGCGTAGCGCTGTGTCTGTTATGCCTATGTCTTCTGGTCTTTTGGTTAGGGTGTCATGGCTGTGTCGAAGGCTGCGTAGAGGTCGAGCAGAATAAGGGCTGATGTTGTGTTGGAGTCGGCGTTTGTTTTTAGGTCATCCCAGATGGATAGTAGTGCTGTTTCTGTACCTCTTGTGGGTCTGAAGCCGACTTGAGATTGGTCTAGCAGGTGGTGTTCTTCAACGTATTCTTGGGTTAGTTTGTATACGTAGGTTTCGAGGAGTTTGGCCGGGTAGGGGATGTTGGAGATTGGTCTGTAGTTGGAGAGATCATCTACGTCCCTGCTTGTGTTTTTCAGAAGTGGTTTGATGTAAGCCGATTTGAAGATCCTTGGTACGGTTCCTGTTGCTAGTGATAGATTTAGAAGGTTTCTGAAATATTCTGCTGGCGTTCCTTCTGTGAGGATTGATTTGTAGATGTCCGGGGGACAGTGATCCATCAGTGAGCCCGCTTTCTTGCTGTGTTTTACCAGCATTGCGAATGCCTCTGCTGATATTTCAGGAAAGTTATTGAGTTTGTGCTGCGGTTCTGGGTTCGGTTCGTTTGGATGTATGTCACTGCTGGTTGGCCTCTGTTGGATAGTTTGTCGGATGTCATTGATTTTTTTTTTAAGTGGTCTGCAATGTTGTTGCATAGTTTCTCCGAGGGGGTTGGGGTGTTGTCACAGCCTGGTGGGTTTCTCATTTCTTTAATGATGCGGAACATTTCTTTTTGTGTGTTGGTGGCATTTGTGATTCTGTCATCATAATGCCTTCTCTTTGCCTTTTGAATTTCCTTCTTGTATGCGCACATTTCCTTCTGGAACAGTGTTTTTTGTCTGGGTTGTAATCTTTCCTCCATTCAATTTCCATCTTTTTGTTTTCTTTTTTCATGGTGCTTAGTAGTGGGGTAAACCATTTTGCCATTGCTCTCTTTTTTGATGGTGTGAATGGTTTTTCTGGGGCCATCTTGTCAATTGTAACTGCAATCCATTTGTGTAATATCTCAGCTTTCCCTTCTAGGTCAGCTAGGTCTATTTCTGTTATTGAGGGCTTGGTTAACTCCAGTTGTTCGAATAGGTTGCCTTTTTTGACGTCTTTCCAGTTTCTTTTGGTGGTGGTTGTGAGTCGGGGAGGTTGGGTGCAGACTTGAGTATGCCGAGTGATTACGAATGGGATGATGAGATGGTCGCTCCACAGTATTTGTATTGGCGGTGCCGTGGTGAGTCTTTCCTCGGCGGAAATTTGCCTCCAGGTTGTGTCCTGCCGAGTGAGCTGCCCCTTTTACTAGTTGTCGTAGTTTCATGGTGGCGAGTTGTTCAATCAGTGAGTTTTGGGAGTTGGCATGACTGTCTTCGAACCAGATGTTGAAGTCCCCCAGTATGATTAGGTGTTTGTGGTTGATGGCTATGTTGGTTATGGCTTCTATGAAGTTGTCGACGAAGGATGCATCATAAGTTGGGGGTCTGTACACCAGGATGAATGTGATGTTGGTTTTTGGGCTAGCTGTTAGGTGTATGACCATGGACTTGCAGTTGAGGATGTTGAGTGGTCCGTCTGTTCTTATTTTTAGCTGTTCTTTAAATGCTATTGAATGCCTCCTTCTTTTTTGTTTTTCCTGTTTATTTGAAAGAATTTAAAGTTTGCTGGAAGGCAGCTTTGGAGTGTGATTTTGTAGTTGTCGTACTGCCGAAATTTCTGTGATGAAGAGGATGTCAATGCCATTGTCGTTGAGTAGGTCGAAGATCTCTGTAGAGTGTTTTGACATGGAGCTTGCGTTTATTAGATTGCAGTGGAGTTTAGAGGTGTAGTTTGGTTTGGATTTTTTTTTTGTTAGGGTCATTTTCTGATCTTGTTCAGGAGCAGGTTTCAGGTTGTCGGCGTCCTCAAATAGTTCTTCTAGGTTTGGTCTAGGGTTTTTGTTTTCATCTGGTTCGTCTTCCAGGGGTTGTGGTTGTGGATTGGGGGTTCTTCTTGCTTTGGTGATGTAAGGTGTTATTGCTTCAGTTGCGTGCTTGTTGTATCTGGTGGGGTTCGTCCTTCTTCGTGATTTTGTTAGGTTGTTTAATGTAGTTGGTTTTGGCCTTGCATTGGTTCGATCTGGTGAGCAGGTCTCAGCGAGGTATGGAGTTAGGGAGAGGGATTTGTCTCTTCTTTCAGTGTTGGTCCGATTTTTGAACCTGTCTGTGGGGGTGTGTTCTGTTGTTGCGGTTCTTAGTTGCAGTTTCGGAGTGATTGTTCTTTCTTCTCTTCTTTCCTTCTGGGTGGGTCGTTTGCGCAGCATTGTACGATTCCGAGTTGTTTTAGTCTTATTAGTACTTGGTGTGGATGTTGTCCGCTACCGTTTTTAGTCTTTGTTTGTGGGTCGTGTTTTCAGCTGATAGTGTTGACTATTTGTTTAGTTGTTGTCTCGGTTGGGGTATAAGGGTGGAGTTAAGGGTTGTATAGTTATATAGTTGAGTTTTAACAGTGGCTCTCTTTGGTCTCCGTCTCCCTGAGCGTGGTTCACTGTGGTGAGCTAGCCATGTATGTTTAGGGGGGCACGCGCTGGCCCTGGAATGACTTTGAGGGGCGCAGCTAGGGCTTACTTCCTTAATGTAGTCAGGGCATCGAAGCCCTGCTAGGTTTGAAAGACAGGACTATAAATGCAGTCTGAGTATGATACAACGTAATATGGAGACGGAACCCTACTACACGAGAGACCTGTATAGTTGGAAAAAGAGGCCTATCAGTGCAATCTGTGTGTGATACTATGCAATTCGGAGACCGAACCTCAGCTGAACTTGATAGACCTGTATAGTGGGAGAGAAGCCTATCAATGCAGTTTGGAGAACAGACAAAGCAATTTGGGCACGGCGGCCCTGCTAAGTTTGAGACACCTGTATAGTGGGAGAGAAGCCTATCAATGCAAATTGGAGAACAGACAATGTAATTTGGGCACAGCGGCCCTGCTATGTTTGAGACACCTGTATCAGTGGCAAACGTTGCTTACCAGCTCTGTGCACTTACCTCTGTGAAGTTGGGTAACTGAATTTTGTGTTACGTTACCATTCAGAATTATACATTGTTTACATTTGAACACCTTTCCATATTGTGCTGTCTGATGGGTTGTGTGTTTTAGAATGCTTCAATGGTGCCAACAATGCATGTTTTTTTTTATTTTCCTGTGATGTCATTGTGATGGGAATTATTATTTTTGAAACTTCAAAAATCCTACATCTTTTTGGTCACAGAATGCTGGCAAGTATGTATAAGAAGGGTGTCATATTCGTAAATGCAGGTTAATTTTTATAAGAGCGTTTTTCTGTATACGGCAGAGGAGCACACGGGACGTGTATTGTCATTTGACTTTGTCGCATCCGTCCCGTGCTGCTTCGCCAGCTCCCTTCAAGGATATCACGATTACTGTACGTTACGGTCACAGGGAAACCACACCTCTAAAATGAATGGGTTCTCCTCCAGCGGCAGCTTGACATCTGTTTCGATATCTGCGTTCCCATGATTCCCTGCGAGGCACTGGACGCGCGGCTTGACATGCGTAAACTCCGGCTGCCCCTCCGAACATTCTAGCAAAGTACACGACCTCTAGCTGCAGCGCCTCCACTGCTACCTTCAATAAAAACAGCAGTGATATCATATGTGGTTTATGTTAGGTAATGTTATTAGGATTTGTACTGCACATCGAGGCAATGGGCATGGTCTCCAGGCACTGTGATATATTTGGAGAACGCAATGCTGACGCAATGCTTCCATAACTTGTGCAATGGCTGATGTCACCGAAATGTCATATGTGATGTCGGCAGTATTATGAGGTGGCATTTGGGTGGCTTTACAAGGGGAGTGGGTTCAGGGGGAGATAAAACCCTGACATTTCTTCAAATTGTTTCCGTGAAAAGACCTTGGAAATCATTTCTATCCCTGGGGAAATAGGCCGCGATGGGAATTTATGACCTAAAAGCCTTGCGTTTATGCTGTAGATTACCGTCATGGTCCAGAAAGTCTGGACACCGACAGAAAGTTGTTTTTTATGTGTTCCTTCCCATCGAAAAGCGCTTTGTGAATCGGGCCTCAAGGTATTTACAGTCTAATTTTGTTGACAATATGAAGGTGTTTGGCAAACACGCTGCTAATGTGTAAAGTTCTTTGCAGCAGCCGCCACATCTGTTTGAAGTTCATTGCCTCTGCTCTTTCTAGGTCACCATTTACAGCATATGGACCCACATGTCTCCATTTTCTGTAAATAAAGACACGTAGGGCTGATACTGAGCACCAAGTAAAATAAGTAATGGCATTCAGAGATGGAACGACAGTTTTTTAATTTGATGTAAATATGGGAACAGAATATGGAGCAAATAAGAAAATAAGAAACATTTCTTTCTAATACGGGTTAACACCTTTCTTATTTTGGATGGAGCTCAAAGTTAGCCTGAGATGTTATAAATGCTATTCCGTGGAAAAACTAAGATATAGTGGGGCTCATTAAAAGTATGGTGGTGCGGGAAAACATTGGCGGTAATGGCATTACCGCCCCTTTTCCAGCACCCCCAAACTACAAGAATGGCACTGGAGTGAGGGATTTACCTCCAGTAATATGTTGGAGGTACACCTCCCATTTTCTGCTGAAAAAAGGCAAAATCTGCCATATTACAGCTGCAGTTATTACGCCAAAAATGCCCTATACATTCCAATTGACTAAAAAAATGGGGATTAACTCTGGCACTGCCACTTTTAATCTGGTGATAATTCCTGCAGACCAAGTGGCCGTAACAGTAATTCCATTGGATGGTATTGCAGTGGATTTACCGAATATAGGCAGAGAATATGGAGCAAATAAGAAAACTGTCATAATCGTAAATGCAGCCGAACACCAATTGATCCACCACATCGGCCTCCAAACAGAAGAGGAATCCCCGGCACATCCAGCATAACATGCCTACAAAAAGGAATTCCTGATACACATGGTTTCTGCCTCTTGCTCTCGTGCATTGGGACTCACATCATGTCCTTCCCCTTTCACACTTGAGAAACATTGATTCATTTATTTTAATCTATTGATTATTTATAAGGTACACTATATAGCAACTTGGTGTTTCCAGGTGCCATTGATCTTTCAAGTAGTAGGGAGGTGATGCAAAGGGGTTACCAAAACATTTGTACATGCACACAGTGAAAGGAGAAAGTGAAGGAGGATGTGGGAAGAGGCAAAGCAAGTTCACAGAACAAGCTCAGGAAACACCAATCTTCAAGGTAATTCCCTAAAACAACTTGCTTGTAGGTGCTCAGAGACTGCACACTTCCATTACTGAGATGAAATCTTTCTCAAGATCACTTCTGTGTTTTCTATTGTGCATGTCACCATAGAACTAACACCTCGAACTCTGATCTTTGGTATAGAGTGTCAGAGAAGTTCCTGGAAACAAAAGAAAAGAGCAGACACACTAGCAGAGGGTACACACTGATATTGATACATATGGTGATCCATTCTTGTATGAAATGTATATCACTTTACAGTGATATCGTAGCCATATTTTTGGTAGTGTACTTAGAAACAATGCTATGTGATGCCACTTGCTGTTTCGTCAAGGGGTGAAAGGTTGTGTTCCATCGCTTCCCGTGACATTACTTCGGGGTGGGGTCAAATGACATCAGTTCCTGTGATGTCATCAGAGGGTAAGGGTCATGCAATGTAAATTCTGCTACCCCTGGCAGTTTGCTGAAATTACATACCTGGTGAGTTTTTGTGATATTCTGACCAGGTTGTGGAGTGGAGTAAATGGATCAGTCACCGGGGACAACATATAAGTGGCATACAAAGATTAAGGCTAACCAACATCAGAAATATTTAAGGGAAGCTAGAGGATTAGAGATGTTACCTGTCGGATGTTTTCACACACATCCAAGCCCTACAACATCGCTGGCAGCAGAAACGAGTGGCCACCGGAAAGCATGCTGCTCGCCCGAAATCATCCAAAAATGCACAGTAAAAATCTGAAAAATAGGCTGCCACCCACTTTTGCCTATATTAATGAGCACAGGAGGTCACTGCCTAAAACCACCATTGGGCTAATCACAGTAGCCTGGAACCACTTGGGAATAGCAACACTGATTGCCAAAAGCAACCCAAAGCTGTTTGGGAATTCATTTTCTTGATTGTAAAAATTGCTAAAATCATGGCTCACAAAACCACCAAAAGGATACAACTTCTTGTTCGGTGTTCTACATTACTCTCCTGCAAGAATCCACATCAGTACAATGTCAGCAAGAATCATATGTTATTAGGACAAAATCCCATGTTAAAGACAGCTGTCAAAAAGGTGCTGGTGATTCCTAATCCTGACAGGAGACCTGTGTTGCAGAAGCTAAACCTGCCAAAGCAGAGGATTCTATCAAAATGCCATATAGAGTGCCACACAGTGATTTCACGTTGAAAGAGACTTGATTTAAAGACATGTTGCTTATTTTAAAGTGATAAATGTATTTTTACCATGAGGAACACTATTGCAATTGATCAGAACAGTAACCTGATGTAGCTAAGACTTCAAAAGGCTTGCTGTCCCTGGGAAGCCTTCACACATAGTCGTCTCAGCAACAGCATAGGAGATTGCATGGTCATATTAATAAGATGGAGAGTGGCACCCTGGTATGCTGGCAGGAACACAAGACAAGAGAGTCTTTCAATTGAATAGAATATGCTGATTTGGGGTGTGACAACAACAACTGCTCTGGGAGAAAAAAGACATGTGACCTCTGTGTCAAGCCAAGCTTCTAGGGGCAGGGACAAACCAATGGGTGTACTGAAATGAAGGCAAACATATTTTTTATGAGAATACTGATAACTAATTGTAACCTGCTGATAGAAATGTACAATCTTGAGATTCTTAAAATGAAAAATGCACTCACAGTTCAAGACTAAGTTGGATGCCGTGGGATGTTCTGAGGCCAGGCCCCGTATTTATTAATATTGTAGACACTGTGTTTGTACTAGAAAATTGAAAACTTACAGTAATATGCGCAGAGAGGGTGTGTACCTCCGTGTAAGATTTGGTGCAAAACCAATATTGCGAAACCTACCAAAATTGCGAATAAGTTGTCATTTCTGAACCCAAGCTCTTAGAAAGAGCAGGGTTGAACAGAGACCTGTCTTAATTAATCTGTGATGTGTACATGTATTCTCAACAACTTGTGTACCTTGGAAACATGTTTGATTATGAAAAATTGTTTTTCTAAGTAAATGCAAAGGGGAGTGTTCTTTTTTCCGTAAACCATGAACATGACCCCTGATGACATAGGATGACTCACTACTCCTTTCTCCAGACAGAGGACAGTAAATCCTTTAACCTATCAGGATCCTCACAGGGTAGGGCATAGAAAGTCAGCCTCCACACCCCCTTTCGAAACGCATAAAAAGAACCACTGAGACCCAGATAGGGACACTCATTTTTCCACTACTCATCGATTCCTGCGCAACACGCTGCCCGACCATATCCAGACAAAGACTCCAGACTCCTGAGGCTCCAGATTCCAAACAAACTCCAGAACCAACACTCTAGAACCCAAACTCTAAAACTTTGGAGAAGCAGAGACCTAATCCACAAGCTGAACTCTTCTCAGCAGGCCTCAGAATCCAGCAACCTAACTAAAGTATTCAACAGCCGGGAGAGCTGTTTTGCTTCTGGCTTGAACCCTGTTCCAGAACCAGACCCAGAAAGCAGAGCTGTATCAAGAACCCATCAGACCCAGACCAGACCGCTGTGCAGTGCTGATAGCAGACCAGAATGTGTGCTGTGAGCAGAACCTAGAGTGCCTGGGACTGTCCGGTGGCGAGTGAAGTCCAAACCTGACCAGATCGGCGAGAGTGTAGTCCATTTCCCTTCCAGTCCAAAACTAGGAGTGAGTATCCAGCCTAGAACTGTACATAAAATAATCTTATTTAAACCATTTCAACCTGACCTGAACTGCATAGAAATCGTGTGTCCATTCTGTGATTTCAAATCTGTAAAAGCGCCATCTGTCATTCTGAAATCTACCTCCACAAAAATGCCCATATCGTTTGAACCGCACATCCTAGAAGCGAGATCTAACTGTCATTTTAAAGCTAAGATACTATGCTTTCCAACAAACCCAACACATTCCAACTCCTTATAGTTTTTCCATAATCGCGATATACACACGCGAAAAAGTGCCATTAATTGAAAAATTAGCCTCATTTCACCACCTGCCAAAATTGCTGTCTTTTGCTTGCAACTGCTGAATTTCGTTTTCAATCTGATAATCATTCATAAATCATTGCTAGTGTTGACCTGTACAAATCTAAAGTAACTATCACCTACCCTGAATCTCCTTTAGTGAATTAAAATCATGTTTAGCATATTTTTCACTTCATTTCAATCACATTTAAAAGTATTTTGCCTGTTTAAAATCATACCGGTTTTCTCTAAGCTTGGTGGGGGGAATTGGAACTGAACTGCATTTGATTGTATTCTGGAAACCTGTGTGCCCTCCTTTCCATCTCTTCATATTGCATAAGGGGGGATTGAGTAGTCACAGGGTAAAAAGTGATCATATTATCTCTTGTTGAAACCATATCGAATTTATTTCTGTGTTGCATTCTTTCCCATCTTACATTTCCTTGAAACCATACAAAGTATTTTCTGCTACCTTATTCTTTCTATACCAACTCCTAAGTGATTAAATAATTGTCCTATTGTAATATTATCCATTGTTGATCACATTATATTCATAAGTGTGCTATCAAATATTAATTTATTCATAAAAGTGTGATATATATATTGTTTTATTCCTCAAATAAATCTTTTAATTTGCAAAACAAACTTACTTCTTGTCTCAGTGAGGTCAGGGGGATTCAAAGAGAGGGGCGTTATATAAGGGTTCATCATCCAGATTCAAAGAATTTGACATAAAAATATATTAATAAGGGCTTCCATTGGGCATCCCAGACTAGGCATTGACTTAGTTGGATTGCTGGATTGAAGTCACTTTCATACCATGATGGATGTAGTGCTAGAGTGGAGGCACAGAAATGGAGGGGCAGAGGGAGGTTAAAGGCAAAGGAAACATTTTAGCTATAAGGCAGAAGAGAGGTAGGTTAAGAGGGTAACTCTTAGGTGAGGAGGTAGGTTTTTAGTTTGGTTTTGAACAAAGCGGTATGGACTGTTTCTCGGATGCCCAGTGGAAGATAATTCCTTGTAAGTGGGGCAAGAAGAGAGAAAGATCGGAAGAAAGAGGTAGCACAGGGAGGATCAGTTGCCACAAGATTAGTCGAGGATGCAGAGTGGAGGGGTTCTATAGTTGGATAGAGGAGGATAGATGCAGTGGTGCCTTAGCGTGGATACATTTGTGAACCAGGAGAAGACATTTAAATCAGGCCCTCTTTTGCATCATCAGCAATTCTACCTGGTGACGGTATTAAGAAGTATATGTAAAGTGATGGAGTACAAGGAGGCCCTGGTTAGGAAGTTAATAATCTTTTCGAGAGAACAGAAAGCATAGCATGTGGAGGCCAAAGAGGATGCTGGCACAGTAGTCCAGTTCAGAGAAGACAAAAGTGGTTAAGAAAAGCTTGGCAGTGTTGAAAGGAAGGAGGTTCCTAATGTTCCTAATATTTAGGATGCTGAGGTGAGCCACTGTGGCAGTTTTTGAGGTGAAAGTAAAGAAGGTGAGAAGGGTCATAGAGGACGCTGATGTTGCTAGCTGAAAAAGATTAGGAGAAAGTGTCAGGTGGGAACTGGATAGGCAGGGAAGAGCAGCACCTCTGTTTTGGTAGAGTTTAACATCCGAATGTGCAAAACCACCCAATATTTAATGCCAGTGAGACAGTTGAAAGTGTTGATAGAGAGATCAAAGGAGAGTTCATGACAAGAGAAGATGTGAGTGTTGCCTGCGAAGATCTGGTATGAGAACCTAAAGGAGGAGATTAGTGCCAAAGAGCAGAATTGTAGAGTGTAAAGAAAAGAGGATCCAAGACAGATCCTTGTGGAACACCAACAGCTAGAGGAGTGAGGTGAGAGGTGTTGTTGCTCCAGGAGACAGAGAATTGGCAAAGTAGCAGTTAGGACTCAATCCAGGCAAGGGCTCGATCACAAATTCCAAGATGACAGAGATTATTTAAGAGATCAGAGTGATCGACAGGGTCAAAGGCAGCAGACATGTCAAGGAGAATTAGGATAGAGGTCCTTAGCAGAGGTGATGAAGTTCCAGACATTTATTGAGAGCAGTTTACATGGAGTGACAGAAGCATAAATCTTCTTGTAATGGGGATCGAAGGTAGTGGGTGCCTAGGAAATGTGTCAGATGGTTGAACACAACCCTTTTGACCACTTTAGAGTGGTGCAGAACGAGAGACACAGGGTGAAAGTTAGTTGGGTGGTTTGAGTATGCCCCGTACCTTCTTAGGAGAGGGATGGAAATGGAAATGTTTAAGAGAGGGAAAGCAGACAGTGTCTAAGGATAGGTTGAAGAGTCCAGTGAAGTGAGAGGCCACAGCAGGGGCAATAGTCCTCACTATTTGAGGAGCAAGAGGGTCTGATGGGGAACAATAGGGGTTAGCCTTCATCAGAAGAGTTTGGACCTCTTCATTATTAGTGAGGCTAAAATTGGAGATGAAGGCAGAGGATGATGATAGAGTAAGAAGAGTGTAGAATGTAGCAGGAGGGAGTGTGAGGAAGGTAAGGAGAGAGTCTATAATTTTGGAAATGTTTTCTGCAAGGTATTCAGCTACGTCATTAGCTGTGAGTCTGGAGTTGGTGTTCATAGATTTAAGAGGAATGAGGAGTGAATTTAGGCTGACTTGTGGCTGGTGAAGATTGTTGGAGTGAGCGTCAAAGGGGGTGAGGTAGAAATCTGATTTGACTCTATTAAGGGAGAATTTGAGAGAGTTCAGGGCAGATAGGTAGAGTTGCAGGTCCTCATGTGATTTGTTACACCTCCATTTGCACTGAAGCAGATGCATGTCTGTGAGGAAAGAGCATATGAATGGGGTGACCCAAGGTTGAGGACACTGAGACTTAGGAGTGAAAGCAGTGGAACGTGAGAGGAGAAGGAGTCATATAATAGGGATTGAAAACTGGAGAAGGCAGTGTTAGTGGAAGAGGCATCAGTTATGAAGGATGAAAGTGAGAATTGTAGGTCAGAGAGAAACGGGAAATGGTAGAAGGTTAACATTTTCTTTTAGTAATAGGCAGAGCAAGTGGTGTGAAGAGGTCTGGGGACCGAAATGAGAAGCTGGTGGAAACAATGGACTAATCAGGTAGGGATGGCGTGTCAGTAGTATTAGTGGCTGAGAGAAAGGTGGAGATGAATAAGAGAGCTCAAGAGTTACCCCCAGGGTGGGTTGATTGATTGATTGTTTATTTACTATGCGCTTATTCACAAGTGTTTCAAAGCACAACCAGGCATGTGATGGCAAGACATGAGGAAGATAAGACAAATGATCTTACAAGGCATGGTACATTCAGATCATGCAGGTGCACATAACAGGAAGTGTGTGGGTGGTGCAATAGGGACCAAGTGTGCCAAGTCCTGTCATAACATGGGTTTAGTACAGAAAGATACCACTCTCATTGGTCTTGACCAAAGTGCAGTAGTGCTGCAGCAAGTGCAAGGCCCAGAGGCAAGTGCAGGAGACTGGTGAGGGAAAGCTTGGGACTTGTGAGGTTCTGAAGGTACCCCAGGCAGCCAGTCAGTGAAACTGAGCAGAAGTAGAGGAGAGAGAGTGAGAGAGCAGAAAGAAGTGGATAGCAGGGCAGATGGAGATAGACGGAAGAGATTGAATAGAAAAGTCTTAAGGAGTTTCTGAAACTTATTGAGATCTGGCACAAGACGGAGAGAGGCAGGGAGGCTGTTCCAGAGGGAGGCACCTGCAGTGGATAAATATCTCCCCCCAAGCCTCTGCTTGGAGAAGCGACTCACCCACAGAGAGTTGGAGGAAGAGGAACAGAGGGCCCAGGAAGGAGACTATTTAGGAATAGAGCGTTGCAGATATAGTGGTCTCGCGCCATAGAAAGCCTTGTGGAAAATGCAAAGGTTATTGCATGTAATCCTTGAAGCCATGGGGAGCCAGTGAAGGGATTTCACTACTGGAGAGATGCGGTCCCTGGGATTGAGGCCAAGGATAAGTCTTGCGGTTCTGTTCTGGATGAGTTGAAGAGGATGGAGGGTAGAAGAGGGAATGTTGAGAAAGAGGCTGTTGCAGTAGTCCAGCCTAGAGAGGACCAGGGCTCTGGGTTGGTAAATTATTTGTAAAGTGGAGTGTGGTAACTAAGGAAAGAGTGAAGTTATTATTTCTGAGAAGTATTTGGAGCAGGAAGGTTAAAGTCACCTAAGAGAATGAGATGATATTTACTGGGAAGGGAATGAAGGAGTTGACAAGTTTATCAAAGAATGGTCCGGATGGACCAGGTGGGCGTTAGATGGAGATAATGTGAACCTAATGAAGCAGAGCAATATTAGAGATGGTGAATTCAAAAGAGGTAGGAGAGGTTGTAGCATTGGAGATTTGTGAAGCGTTAGGTGGGAAGAGAGTAGGTGTCTGATGTCACCACCTCTGCCAGTCAGATGGGGCAAGTGAATGAATGATAGCTTGAAGTCATGTAGTGCTGCCAGGATGGCTGTGTCAGAAGGAGAAATCCAGGTTCTAGTGATAGAAAGGAGGAATAGGGGAGGAGAGTTAACATGAAAGTAGACAGTGATAAAGGGAGTTGTGTTGCATACAAATTGATTATTCCAGAATGCAATGTTCAGTTGATGTGGTAAGGGAAAGTAGAGAAGTTGAATCTCAGAGGAAGAGAGGTGAGGTGGGTAAGTGTTAGGGGAGGTATGGCTTGTTCATTGGCTTTGTTTGTTTGAAGTAGTCAGTGGAAGAGAGATGGAGTAGTGGGAGTTTTGAGATGGTAGTTTTTATGAAAGGGATAGGAAAGGAGGAGTTTGTAGCATAATTGGCCAAATTGTAGGGAGAAGTGAGTAGGAGGAGCAGCAGGAGCGAATGCATTATGAGTGAGTACTGCTTTGTGAAGGGACATCACAGTAAATAGCAAGCTAGGGGTATACACAGCTGCAGCAGGTATGAAGACAAAAGCAAAGGCTCATAACCGAAGAGGTAAAGAGGATGGTAAAAGCTGGTCTTCATTCTTCACTGCAATGCTCTTCACTGGAACGCCACTGGCTGGACACCCCTAGGGAGTATATAAGTAATTTCACACGTTCTTGTCACCTGATCGCCTAGTCCATCAATGGTTGGTTTCTCTGATTTTGTCCCTTATGTTGGTGGGAAGAGCCAATTTCTTCCTGATTTGTGTTCCAAGAGGAGTCTTCAGCAGTAGAGTGGGCTGACTCAAATCCATAGTACCTTGCTGTGGAGTTACCTCCTGGGTCACAATACCAGTAGATACACTCAGTAACAATCAAACACAAGAACTGCATCTCGCCTCTAACCAATTTGTTTGAATTAATTGTGTACAATGGGATTCGGGGACGTCATTTCACCAAAATTCCAGAGGTAGCGGAGGTGACATCACATGATCCTTGACCTCTGATGACATCGTAGGAAGTGATACCATTTGACCCCACCCCCGAGTGACATCATGGGACATGATGGCACATTACCTTTCACCCCTTGACAAAACAGGAAATGGCATCACATAGCATTGTTCCTCATTACACTAAGAAAACTATGTTTACGATATCACCCAGAGCTATGACAGTTGGTATGAATGATTCAAAACCTTCCAGCCATCACCTTTCTGTTTTGCATATTTGATAAGTAACCCACAGTTTTTTCTTCTTAGATGGGAGATAAAGGGGAAGGATGTGTTGCAGGTCACAGTAATTGCAGGTATTTTATTTTAAAATGTAAACAGCAGCAGCTCCACGACATAACCCCTAGAAAAGGCGTATGTTATTATTTTCGTTGGTCCTTTATATCTTGCTAAGTGCCAGCCTCTTTCAGTTTCTAAGAACTGCAACATGAATGGAACCCATGTTGCACTACATCCTCTTGTTACCAAAGCAAGTGCATTGCCCCCGAGGTTTCCTTCCAAATATATATATTGTTTTGCTTGAGGGAGCAACAGATGGTTTCTTCAAAGGCGTAAGGCAACTTCATGTAAATTAATTATCGCACCATGCATTATCTACAGCAGGGTTCTCCAACCTTTACGTTAGCTAGAGCTACTTGTAGTGGAGGCCAACAGTGGACAGGTACTAGCGGGCGATATCTGGGTCGGGATATTTATAAACCTCTGAATTTTTACCAATATTTTTTTGGCCCAATTATTTCCTCTCTGTGATCAGATGGAATAACATATACCTTCATGATTTTATTAAGAACTTCAAAAACCTCTTTGTTGCATTATTATTTATTAGTAGCTGTCTCAAAAAGACAGATATTTGTTGGACTACCACACAAATATCCTGTAATTTTTGTGCCCTTCTTTTGCATTTTATGCAGGCTTTCTACATGCTAGGCACACTATTGTTTTCCAAATGTGCATTTCACACGTCCATGAAAAAGAAAAGTAATTTCCAAATTGAAAAATGCTTACATTGACTAGTTTTCATTGAAATGTTTTTTTTGTCAGACACCACACATACTCTTTTATTTGGGTGCCCCTCTGTGTTTTAGCACAGGTTATATTTATAAAGATGTTATATGCTTGTCAAACTGGTTAATCACAAATAAATGCTTCTGTTGTGCTGACAGCAGTTTTTAGGAAATTAAACGGTGGGGTCATGGGTGCCAACTTTTGATTTTCACTACAGGGGCATACATATCCCCACCTCCATCCTGAATATAAGCAAGCAACCAGCCCAACCCATACCTTGGCCAAACACATTTTATAGCACTTTTTCTATGATTCCAGTGCTATGCGGACGTCACTCAGCTCATTTTCAGGCTACCCTCAGCCACCTCTTCTCCCTCCCTCATCTCTGACTGCCTGTCCGCCACCCAGGAGTGGTGTGCTGCCAATAATCTCTGCCTTAATGCCAGTAAGACCAAGATTCTCCTCATTGGAACACCTGCTCCCTCCTTTCCTGTCACTCTCTGGCCGGCCACCCTTGGCCCTCCTCCTGCTCATACCTGTGAGGCTAAAAACTTCAGAGACATCTTCGACTCCACACTCTCCTTCTCTCCTCACATCTCTGACATCTCTAAGAAGTCACACTACCAGCTGCACCTCCTCCGAGGCATTCCTCTCCTTTCCTCTCCTTCCCCCAGGTGCTCAATGTCTCCAGAGCTCTGGTTCTCTCTAGCCTGAACTATTGCAACAGCCTCTTTCTAAATCTGCCTGCTTCTACTCTCCGCCTTCTGCAACTCATCTAGAACAGGACTGCAAGACTTGTCCTTGGCCTCAAGCCCAGGGATCATATCTCTCCAGGACTGAAATATCTGCATTGGCTCCCAGTGACTGCGAGGATTAAGTTCAAAACCCTATTTATTGTCCACAAGGCCTTCTGGGACTTGGGACCTCAATACCTTCAGCTCTCTCTTCCAAAATATCTTCCTTCTCGAGCTCCTTGCTCATCCACCTCCAACTCCCTCAGGGTCAATCGCTTCTCCAAGCAACGAGTTGGTGGTAGATCTCTTTCCTTGGCTGGGGCCTCCATCTTGAACAGCCTCCCTGTCTCCCTGAAACTTGAGGAGAATCATCTCCGGTTCTGGAAGCACCTCAAAATCTTTCTCTTTGCTTCTGTCTTTTCTCCTCCTCTCCCCTGCTGACTCCTGGCCGATACTGAAACTGCACTGGTCACCTGGCAACCCCCCATGCTCTCAAGACCAGCCCCTCCAGTCGCACACCTGCACTGCCTTCCTGGCAACCCCCCGCACTTAGGGACTGTTCTGTACCCTTATGGTTCCACCACTAGCACTTGACACCAGATGTCTGCACTAACCTTGCATTTGCCACCAGCTGGCCGGACGCTACTGATTGTTATTTATTATCCCATGTACTGCACTGCCCCCTTCCCCTCGCCCCTGCACTTTCCTCCTTCCCCTTTCCCATTCATTTGCGCGATCTGAATGACACCTGGTCTAGTAGGATCATTGTCTGTCTTCTCTCTGTTCCCCCTCCCTTGCCTCGTCACGCTTTGAAACACTTATGATATGATATGATACAGCATTTCGTTTTGAATATATAACATCTCAGCATCGGTCTGTCAACCTGCTGAGCTACCCTGGTAGGCTTCTACTGTACAGCGTGTCTATGGATCGCTTAATGTACTAAAAGTGGGTGTACCTGTGTAATGGAAGTGATTTAAAGTGGAAATGTACAGTGTGGAGTTTGGAAAGAAGCCACATGAAAGAAATTGCACCATTTCTTTAATATTATTTTGAACATTTCCAGGCGAGCAGCAGTGCTACTGTGATATTTTCATTGCATGGTCACAATGATCCTTATCCTGCCCCAACCCCTCTGACATCTCTGGCAAACAAGAACAGCTTGCTTAAGCGAGACAATGTCGGGGGCGCACAAGGCCAACTCTGGTACTACAGGCGGCCTGCAGAAGCAGAACGTGATACTGACATCTGTCAGTGAATTTGCAAGCAGCTCCATGTGGCACAGCAGCCAAGCTCCCTGCCCGCAATTGTGATGACCAGGGTTCAGATCCAGATCAAGGAAAATTACTGCAAAAACACAGAATTGAATAATTTAAGTTACAAAAAGTGTTTATTTTTCAGTATTTACAGCGCGGGCGCCTCCGCTATCGACCGTTTGGCGACCTCTGATCTACAGTGTGCCTGTGATGCTGGTCCTGCAGATCTGCGTCAGGTCATACAGTGTCCACAGGCAGGATTCGTGGCAGAAGCTACTGGGGCACACCCTTCTCATTACAGGCCCAGTAACCCACTGGATGTGCAAAGCAGACAAAGAGAAACATTAATGAAAGTTGCGTTCATGCTGTACAGTCACTGAGCTCTTACCCATTCCCTGCTAGATAGACCTAGACCCCATAACCTTCCTGTTGATAAACTACTGGGTATTCGCTGCACAGACAGACTCTGAGCCCAGCCATTCAGGCATTCTTCAGAAATGGACTGCCAACCTTTTAGCTTCATGGATTTTCCTGTATTCCTGTTATTTCTCCAGCTAATGAGCTCAAGATTCCAGGTGAAAAAAACGGTGGCAGATTTAGCAGAATTTACAACTGCCTTTTTCATGTCAACACAGACATCTGTTCTTGGCACTGCCTCCTTGTCCAGTGGCCAAGAGGTAGCAAGGTAACAGGTAACAAGGTAACAAGTCTTTGTGTAGCAGAGGGGGGGGAAGGGGTTTCAGCTGCTACCCCTGGCAACCCCAAATGACATCCCTGTTGAGATTTGACATCAGTAATATTGTGTGCCAATACTCAAACTCACACCCAACAGTGGTTTCATTGATGATACCATTTGTGATGTCCTTGGTGTTTGTTCAATCAGTGCATGGTGGTGTGTGTCAGTTATAGTTGCATGTCTTATGATAACTAGTGAATTTCTTTGGTTTTTCGATTTTCCTCAGCAAACATAGCATCGCATTAACAATGTTTTTTTTCTCTGAAGTTCAACGTTTTTTTATTAGAGTAACTTAACCATAATGTATTTTAAACAATGTTTTTTCATTACAATATGGGTAAATACTTCATCGTTGAAACCATTAATGGTCCCACATTAATTAAGGTAAAAAATATGTATTGTTTTTCAAATTCTAACTGACAGATGCACAGATGTGTGTCTTAGCTTGTGTGAAATTATGTCTCATGAGGTGCACTATTTTTGTTTGCATTTTGGATGTGAAGTCTTAATGTACCACTTAGGAATAGCACGGACAAATCTCCACATTTCGATGACCCATCTCCAAACAGCTGGATAGGGTGACTGCACCAGCTTCCTCAAAATCACTGCTTTAATAGTTGCTCTCCCTTCCTTCCGCCCCCCTCCTCAAGCAAACAAAGATACCATCAGTGCTGCAATGTCTTGTGCCTAGGTGCACTTCCACACATTCCCTGGGTGAATAGAATCCCTCAAGATGAACATCTGCCACAGCATGTCAGCACTTCATGTGGAACAATAAAAGACATTTGAAAACGAGTGTCTGCTTATTTGACAATAGTCTGTGTAGCACTTACAAGGTAGAGAGATATTTCCATCTAAACCATTCGTTGAAACCATTAATGCTGATTTAAGCTTGAACACTGTAAATACCAAAACCAACTCAATCTGATGACTCCGAGATCTCAATGGAGACCAACAGGTTCTACAGTATGTACAGTATGAAGCAGACCTTGCCATGCAAAAACCTCTCCTTCATTGATAGACCAACAGTGGAATGGAATGTGAAGGGTGTGAAATAGAAGCGAAATCAGAAGGCTAAAGAGCATTTGCCTCCAATGTCCTCTTCACTAGGTTGGGTAATTTGCTGCACTGTATGGTATTTTGATTTAGTGTCTGCTCTCCTATTATAAATGATTACATTTCGCAATTCGGTATACCTGTACAGTATCCGTGTTGTCTTTCCATTGCAGCCTTTTCGCATATCAAGGCTGTTATTAATTTTCCTTTTTCACTGGAAGGGTTAAATGATGTAGCAATTGATACTGCATGAACATGGTATTCTGTGTTGTGTAATTCCCATTGTAGCTCTTCCCATTGGAAAGTTTGCATTTTTTCCATTAGAAATTGATGCTGCTCAGTGGGTGGGCTAAGTACTGTACCTTGTCTTCTTCACATTAGTGAAGGACCATATCAGTACTGTGATATACGTTTCTATTCTCTAGCTCCAAAACATCCCTTGCCCCTACCACTGTGGGACATCGTCTTGTGGGAGGAATTGGTGCTAGATGGCACCATGAGTTGGGGAAGGCCAAAGGAAAGTCGAATGGGGGTGCACAAGATGGGCACAATATGTTGCATCCTGCCCACATTCTTGCAACTAGGAATGATGTCAGGAAGTGCAAGATTCTCCATAATAGGATGAAGAAGCACTTTGGGGTAACCACAAAAATACCTGGACCCTTCACGAGTGTTTCTGCACTTTGTACTCTTGGTGCCAGAGGTTTTCCACCAAACCTAGCAGCCAGTAGTAACTTGTCTGCCTCTATGGAGCAATGCGGGTCTTTTTAAGAGGTTGGTGCAGCAGGAACATGGGCATATAGTTGTGCATATTTTGCTGCAAAAGAGGAAAATATACACTTTTGGTTCACAAAAAATTATCAAGCAACAACCCTATCATGAACAGCCCATAACCAAAAATTCATGGCAAGAACGTCAGTGCCTAATCACCCTCAACTTTAATTGCCAATGCTGTTCAGACTGTTTGACTCCCCTCCCCTTTCTCAATCATCCCAATGCCCCATATCATTCTTGAAAACTTTGCCGAACCATGTGACCGTTGCTGCCCAATGACACCCCTCATGACTCCTATCCCCTTGAAGGAAACACAAGTGATAGCTTCCCCTTCACTATTGCACCCTTGTGTTCAGGACATCAACAGCATAGTAACCCACATCCCTCCTCGTAACACATGATTCTGTTTGTGCCCTGTGAATCCAAGAAGGTGAAGCAGTAATAGCCAGGGGCCCAACTGCACATTGTGAGCTATTATATTAAAGGATGAGCAGGTTACTGTTAGAAACTGCAAACATTATCTAGGTGAGATGGTTCATATTATGATACTCCCCTTTTAACAGCTCCAACTATGGCTTTCAAAAGTTAACTATGATGTTTCGAACAACAAAATACTACTGCCTCTTAATCTGAGGATGAATTCTCATCTAACTTCTTGCAGCTGCTTTCATGGGATGAATGACCAGGTTTGTTTACCCACTCACTTGTGTCACCACCACTTGCGCTCTAATCCCTTCCATAGTCAATAAAGAGAAAGGCAACACACCTACTGTTCTGTTTACCTCACACGTCTGTTCATATTTGCAGAAAAAAGGCATTGCTTATGAGAATAAATGCAGCTTATGGGCAGATGTGCATCAAAAAAACATCATATCACATGGCATTCGTAAACATCTAGTTTTCTCTAGTCATTCTGTGGACAAAACAATGACCTGCCAGTAAAATAAGCCCTTACTACCAAGCAAAATTAGGGAAGAAGTCTGCAATCTGAACCCTTCCAGAAGTTTTGGATTACATACACCTGTATCCCTCCACATTAACAATGCTGTTTGAGGCTGATGGAAGTTGTAATCAGATACAAAGATTGTACAAACCAAACCTACAAAGAAAAGCCGAGTAAGGTGCTTGTTGGAGCATCTCCAGCATGCACCATGACTACTTGTCCCCAAAAAGCAATGATACAGTAAAGAGAAAGTCCACACATCTACTTTTGTGTACATAATAAGCACTGTTTTGCTCATGTTTCAAATAAGAAACGTTCTTATAAAAATGAGTTAAACCTACAGGCAATTGGGTAGTAGGGACAATGAAGCAGGCAAAGTGTGTGACCTTTGGCCATCTGTTCAAGATTCAGTGTATACAATTCACAGTTATTATAGCTCTGCAGTAAAGTGCTGCAAGCTAAGTTCAGTTTGTCTGCAGTTGCTGGAGAAAGTGTCTGGCTGGGAAGGACCTTTTTTCCATTCTACAGCTCTATAGATTGCTTGCACCTGAACGAGGAAGAGTGGCTATAGTATTCCATAGCCACGCAAAGTGCTAAAACCAAAGTGCAGTTTGCTGGCAGTTTGGTGACAGGGAGGTCCTTGAAGGTCCTTGACCCTTGAATTTTCGTGAGTGATTCTGTTTCTCTGACTACTTCTTTGGCTCGTAGCAATTGGGCACATAAATAATTAATATACAGAAAACCATCATGAATAGATATGGGGTAGGGAGACACCTAAAACAGCCTCCCCAAAGTGCTCTGAGAACTAATGCATAAGTGAAGGTTACAACTGATGACAAAGCCACGCCGTCAGTCTTAAATACTGGTTCAACTCCCCCTCCTCCTGCAGCAGGCATCAGTATCTCTGTGTCTAGTGAAGTCACAGCATATTTTCAAAGTCTGCAGCAGACACAGTTCTGCCCAGAGGTGCATCACAGTGAGCCGATTTGTCTGGAGCCCTAACTGATGGTCCAAATGCTCTTCTCAATTGAAAGAGCACAAAAGCATGTATCAAACGCTACACCCTCAGCATGCACAATGTATTCCAATGCCATTTATTTATCTCCTAAATACTGAAATCATTTTAATCAAGAATCCGAGCCTATAGTTATTATTTTTGTAGCATCTCATGAAAAGTCCCAATGGTAACCAATTGGGAAATGGTCAAGACGCACACCTACCTACACTGCATTTCCTACATTCACCCACCTCCCCCCCATTACCTCTAGTCATCTATCGGTGTGCTTAATTGTGTACTTAACTCTCTGGTACATCTTTATGACAATATCATAGAAGAGTTACATGACCAAAGAGTTGAGGTATCTACTACACATTCCAAAATTGGTTTCATAGATTGCATTTGGACATCAAAGAAAAGGACAAATTGACCCTCATTGATCAATAATTCTAGATATGCATGTCCTTGACGATTGTAGGCAAAGTGTTGAGCACACCCAATCTCCAAATGTATCTAATAGGGCGGTGGTCAAGCCGACACCAGAGGTATAGAATGTTGAGGGTGGTGGCAAATAGATGCTCTTTTGTCCGTTAAGGAAGTATTGACGGATCATACCCCTACTCATCCAAAGAGATCTGTTCATCAATGTTTGCAGAAGAAGAAATTAAACAATGACAAATCTGGCCTCAAAGAGGAATTGAGAATCTAGAAAATGTGTAAGGGCTCTTGAATTGAAAAACCATTCAAGGAACAGTCGAGGGTTATGGAACAACCTCCAGTCAAGGTGTCTACAAATAAAGGGAAATCTGAAGCATAGAACAAAGAGAAGGAAACAGGGATTTCAGATGTTCCTTTTCCCTTGCAAATGGTATATTGGGGCTTTTATGGTAAATAAAAAAAAACAAGGTGTACCCTCAGTGAGCAGAGTCTGGAGAGAATGTCTCCTTCAGTTTTAGAATACTCACATACTCTGTTGGTAGAAATTCTGAACAATTCCAATAATGAACAGGAAGATTTGGAATCAATATCAATTAACTCTACTCAAATTTTTACTAATGGTACCAACTCAGACTTAGCAACTAATTGGACAGACTTAAGACCTGCCAACAAATTTGAGATGCCTCCTTTGTAGCAAAGTTCTAAAGTGGATCTTCCATTTTGTTTGGGAATGAAGTGCATTTTTGGGCCAATGTTAAACCAGTCCTCAAATGTGGAAATGTATTAGATTATTTTATTCAATTCCATGTTTACAGTGGATTATTTCAGAAGACACTGTCCGTGTCAGTTTGTTGATGACCTTCGAACAGATGTGGTCTCAATTAATTTGAAATCCAAGGTATTGTGTGACACGTTGTGGTCCAAAGAGACTTTCTTTTTAGCCTCTGGTTATTAATTGTTTATGCCGTCTGGTCAGCAGATGAAGTAAGTGGCAACTAATTCTGTGAAGGGTGGTACAGTATTTGTATATTTTAAATATTACGTGCGGTAAGGCAATTCATAGAAACAGATCCATGAGATTTCCTGGGGAGAGAATGCGGTTTGATGCCAAGCCTGACTCGTCCTGGTTGCCAGTGTCTTTACAAGTAAAGAGTTAGAGGGGTAACTCCTCAACATTATCTTTAATGTCACCCAGGTAAAGGTTTTCTCTTGGAACACCAGACATATTTCATTTCTTTTGATAGACCACCAGGTGTTCAAGGAATTTCAATTTATTGTATTACAGAGAGTTTGTGAATCTTGCTCAATTTTTGAGGATCAGTTCCTGAGCAGTTTGGTGATGAAAATGAAAATCACTAAAGAAGGGGTTGAGGGCCTCTCTGACCTACTAGTTATCAATACATACTGGAATCATGGGGCTGACCAAAGTGAAAATCTTACAGATAATCAAGCAAATATGGTATCTATCTGAGCTACCAAATTCTATATTGAATCAGTTATAATCAGCTGTGATTTGAACTGTATCCTTTGGAACATAAATACTTAGCCCGAGTGTTAGGACAGGCAACAAGGAGCAGTGAAGGAGAGTGGAGAAGTGAATGCAACTTATTCGTGCCTGGGGCTGCAGAATTTAAATGGTAATATCCCTGGTGACATTCCGGCGCCCCCTAACCTGGAGTTGTGGTAGTCAGTCTTCTACCATCGATTATGTTTTTGTGTCCCAGGCTTTGCAGGGTAAATGCCTCTGATTTGAGATACTGACCACTTCTCTAAGTGATCATAAGCTGATGGTTTGTGCATTCAACACACAATGGGAGCATGAAAGTCCCACTGTGCGTCGCTGTGTGGTGGTAATTAATGCTGCTGGGAACAGATTTACCCAACCTAAGCAATCTTTGGCTAATCTAAATGCAAGCTTTGTACATGGGTTAGCCCCCAACAGGAGGGTAGAGGCTTTGGAACTGAGCACATTTATCAGTACCCTACATATATTTAGAAATATAAATCCGAAGCTGGGCTTGAGCTCCTGTATAACTAAGGAAAGGCACCTTCACACCTTCAACATAAATGTTCATTCAGACAAAAGGGAATATAGATCTCAGACAAGGAGGCTGGGCACACCTTGCTAGTTGGATAAGAAGGAGGAACCTAGATGTCTCAAATGCTCCTACACAAATTATCTAAAGGGTCATCATTGAGCAATGCACCAGAATAATAGTGACTCTATGTTAGCTAGTGATGTCTTCTGGAATATAGTAAATAAGAAAAGGGTGACTCGACCTATTCTCCAAATAAACTCAATTCATGAAAAACGTGGAGAGATTTCTACACGAAAATATGTGCAAATAAAGAATCTTCTCCCACATGTGCCAAGTACTGGGGTAATTATTCTTGGGGTGTGGAGGTTTTGGGAGAAGAGATACATGATGTAATGTCTCTAAGGCCAGGGGACCAGATGGCCATTCCAAAACTATTTTAAAGGGAGATCTGCATTTAAATGCCATAATTTTCTTTATTGTTATTCTCTAAATCATATACGAGCCTGGAGATTGGGGTTTTTGCTTCCTATTTACAAACAAAGTAGATAGTTCCCTGCCTGCAAATTACCACCTAATCACTCTCCTCATCGTTACTAGTAACATTCTTTTAAAGTAGTTGGAGCGTTTGGTGGCTATTTGCAATGGAGTAGGTCAATTCCAGGTTTCTTAAGAAAGGGAGTAGGCACTAGCCAAAATGGTTTCTTGTTTCATTTGCTCTTTTCCCAGGCTCCAGCAAATAATACACCATTGTGTTGCATTTGTCAATGTATCATTGGCTTTGGATTCAGTAAATCAGAACAAAATTTGAGCGAATCTCTACAAGTAGGGTTTTCCTCCAACTCCTTTATATTTAATTAAGAGCTACTATACTGATACTTCCCTGCAAAACGGTTAGATGCCTAAGGGAGCAAGTCATAAAAGTGCATATTTTTTGAGGGTCTGCGCCAGGGATGTATTTTGGCACTGGCTCTATTTAATTTAAACATTTCAGGTTTGGAAGAGTGTCTTGCAAATGTGTTTCATTTTTCAACGAAAATGGGCTTTGCATCTATTCAATGTTGGCATATACAGTGGATCAGGGTAATGTGAATCAGACACTGGTAGGTTTCCAAAGAGCCTTATGTGCAATGGACTAATATACAAAAGTCTCACCATGAATCTTTCAATAACTAAGGTAATGGTTGTATCCACAGCCAGTATAAAGGTAGCATTCTCCTGTCATATTAGGGAAATTAAGATTCATAGTATCGATGATTTTAAGTACATTGGCTACAGCAAATAATAAGCACTGCGCTATGCAACGCAAATGAAAATAATTAGTGCTAAGTATGCGACATGAGCTAAGGTTAGGAAGGTGGAGATCCTTAGCTTTTTTTGGGAGCAATTTATTCAGTTTTTTCATCCTGAACTCAGTTTTGCGAGAAGGACAAGTTGATGTCTGCACAGAGTAGGTGAAATTCTGCAATAACGTCTGGAGTGGCATCAATCAATTAATTTGAGGTTCACATATGTAACCTGATCTGGTGAAAAAAGGTTTTGGACTCATGATTGGTGGGCTACAAGAGACTCTATACATGGTTTTACATTATTTCGTTTTGTGGTGTTAGAAGAAAAACAACTGCAATCTACCCGCGTAACTGTTGAAATCTCCCAGTGGGTGGTGAAAGTCTATGTTTTTGGAGTTGCGCTTAAACCTTTATCTCACACATTAAATAATGGAAGCCAGATACAGAAAGCCTGTTACTCTACAACGTGTCGATTTTGTAAGCATGATTTCTCCCTGGAATCCTTAGAGCATATGTTTTTATCTTGTGTGGTGATGCATGAAATAAGGGAATTAATATGTTTGTCTTTTGTGCATGTTTCCATTTCCCTTACATTTCAGGATTTATGCAAAAGAATACTAGGGGGTTAATTCATGGAATCAGGCGCAGATGTAGCGCACGTGGCTGGCGCAGAGAGGGTGCGTGCGCCAGCTGCATGCACCAAACAGCATTTAGGCGCACCGCGTATTGATGGATTTCCCAAGCCATTTGCAGCCGTGGTATATCGAACATCCAGCAGCCCCAGTTACGCCCCCAAGAACGCCCCTTGTGCCAAAAAAGCCATAGAAATCCCCAATGCGACACAAAGGGCCGCATTAACCCTGGACAACCTTACAACCCCTCTACGCACTAATTGCATAAAAAAGTATGTGTACCCCACTCGCGCCAGCCAAAATGCTCGATAATGTACTCGTGCACCCCCTTGAATATGCGTACCCTGCTTGCGCCTTCAAAATCACGTGAAAAAGGCCTACCATAACCCCGCTAACATGCGTACCGTGCAGGGGCAGCCAAATCGCGTGAAAATCTCCTCACGCACCCCTATCAATACGCATACCCCACCTGCGCAAGGCAAATCGCGTGGAATATGTCCCCCCTGTGGTGTGGGCTATCTGCGGGACATGTTCAGGGGTGATGGGGTGTCCCGTGTGTTGTGGGCTGCCTGCGGGGCAGGGGTCATGGGGTGTCCCCTGTGTTGTGGGCTGCCTGTGGGGCATGGTCCGGGGTGTTGGGTGGTCCCCTGTGGTGTGGGCTGCCTGCAGGGGGATGGTCAGGGGAGATGGGCTGCCTGTGGGGCATGGTCAGGGGTGTTGGGTGGTCACCTGTGGTGTGGGCTGCCTGCGGGCATGGTCAGGGGTGATCCCATCATCCCTGACCTTGCCCCGCAGGCAGCCCATCACCCCTGCCCGTGCCCCGCAGGCAGCCCATCACCCCTGCCCATGCCCCACAGGCAGCCCACACCACAGGGGACACAACATCACACCTGAACATGCCCCACAAGCAGCCCATCACCCCTGACCATGCCCTGAAGGCAGCCCACACCACAGGGCACCACCCAACACCCCTGACCATGCCCCGCAGGCAGCCTACACCACAGGGGACACCCCATCACCCCTGACTATTCCCCACAGGCATCCCACATGGCACCATGCACCTGCAAGCCCTGACTCATGTTCCCCCCACCAGTGACAGGCACCTGCCAGCAGGCCCTGACTCATGTCCACCCAACCAACACATTGTCACAACATACGTGCATGTAGAAAATATCCACTCAAATCCCACCCCAGGCTGCCCCCCCACAGTGCAACTCCACACCCATCCATTGTCCCCTCTTCCCAGTACAGGCCCCATGGCATGTCGTTCACAGAAGCACACATGCATGCACCCAAAGACATTCCGAACATGGCCGCACAGCAGCGACACATGACTGAGGCAATGACGACTGACACATGCACCAAACTAATGAGAGCAAACAACACAAATATGTGAACTGATGAAAATGTATTAAAAAATTCAATCACCCAAACAAAAAGCAAACATGCGAAGGAAGAGTAAATGAATGTGAACATAACTAAAATGCTAAATAAATAAAAAGTGAGATCCCAAAAAAAATAAAATCCTCAAAGTGGTCCATGTCCACAAACAAAAATTCTGAATCCAAAGAGTTCATAAAAAAAGAACCATTCCATCATGAATGTGTAAAACATAAAATAAAAAAATCAGCTGTTCCAGTACTGTTGATAATGAAAAATCATAGGGTTCATGATCCCAAACCAAATGAAACCTAGTAAAAACCCTTCAAAAATACAACTATGTACAAAAGGTGGAGCAATGTCCATAAACTCCAAAATAAAAATAAAACAAACGGAAACCTAAGCCTAATAAACTATATACAATGGCGGCGGGATAGTCCTACGGCTCACCATTCTTCCCAAAAGTCTTGGCCAGGGTATCATTGTATATTGCCCGGAGGCGGGACTGCACTCTATGCTCAAGGTCTCGCAGGGATGCTGCAACGCTCTCCTCCAGCTCCCTGCGAGTCTCCACAAGGAACTCTGCCCGCCTCAAGGCTCGCCGCATGGAGTTCTCCGCCATGACCATTGTGAGCTGTGCCCTCTCTGCCCGCTGCTGCTCTGCACCTATCTGCTGGCCCTACCGCTGCCACACGGAAGACACACTTTGTCCAGGGTCCTCCTTCCCTTCGGCCGATGCCTGTCCACGTGATGTAGTCAGCCCGAGTCATGACGCCTCCCACGTCGAGCCTGCTGCCTGCCTTGATGCCATTTGCCTGTGTCACCACGACTGCCTCCGGGAAGATGGCAAAACCTGGGACCATTGTGCACGTGTCCTGCTTGATGATGCCTGCACAACCTCCGTTGCCAAGGGTCCTGTTGCTTGGCAGACCACCTTTGCTGGACCTCCGACTCCCGACTGTGGCAGGGATGGGATCTCCACCAGCCTGGCCATGGTGGCTTGGCAGGTACATAGGGGTCCTGGTGGTATGTGGGTCAGAAGACGGCATGGAGTACGACTGGTGCAGTGTGTAAAGAGGAAGAGAGGGTCCCAATAGCAACCGGTTCGTGTTGGCACACACCTGTTCGTGATGACGTGTGTGGTCCCCCCAGGACCACACACGTCATCACATGTGTGGCCCCGCCAGGAAGCATCACGAATTGTGTATGTGCGCAATGCGATACGATTAGGAGGGGCCCAACCCTGTCACGGATCGCCACGTCTGCAGGTAGAGGAGTGTCAGAAGATGTGGACCTCCCCCCTACCTTCGGAGAGGCCTGAGACGGGGCATCCCTGCCGGTGCATGGTGATGCATTCTCAGTATCAGGGACAGGATTAGGCACAGGCCCCTCCACGGAGACCTGTGCTGCCTCCTGCCCCTGGACTGCACCACTTGCACCAGTACAATGACCCCCACCAGGCCCCATGTGTGGGTCTAATGCAGCCTCCTCCTCCTCCTCACCCACCACCCACCTGGATGGCTACACACCGTCTTCCGCTCTGGGCAGCCCCTGTGGGGGCCCACCTGCCTGTACTGCTGCCGTTGAGCCCACTTCCGACCTCCGCCTCTTGGGCATCCCCTCGGCAGGCCCGGTTTTGGACGCGGCACCAGTCCCCTTGCTCCTGGAAGATGACATGTCCTGGGAGGGTGACCAGGCCTTGCATCCCTGTGTGGTGGAGGCATCCCCGCTGCTCTGTTGCACAGCGCCATCTCCGCCCTCTTCCTCAGTAGCTGCTGTAGATAGGGAGAGATTGAACACAAGCATCAGGGTACTGAACAATAGTCTGCTGGACACAAAGCAATTGCACATGAGTGGCACTGGCAAATGTCACTTCCATCATCACCCTCCACAACACGCGGGTCAGTGCAAGCAACACACATGCAGAAACAGGTATGGCATGTGCAACAGACATTTGCATCCATGTCCAAGGGACCGTTGGAACATCCAATGGGGGGCTGAACATGACATGCATCATGGGACATGCTGATCACATGCACACACACCACCAGACAGTCATGCATCTGGCCATGTCTGCCTCCCGTAACAGTGGCTTCATGGAGAACTAGGCGGCATCAGTGAATTCACGCATTGTGATGGTCATGTGTCATGCATCCATGGTGTTTCCCAGTCACACATACACACCACTCAGACACACGCATGTGTACACCATGCATGACCATGACGTTGACATCACCATCCATGCCTCATACCCAACACATGGCCAAGTTCAGATACAGGCATGAAAACATGTCTGCGTTGTCACATGCTGGTGCACATCATGCATTGCAACACAGACACCATTGATGTGGAACAGGCTTCAGTGGACTCACATGCAGTACTGTCATGGCCCTGCACACAGACATACATACATACATGGGGCATGGTAGACATGAGGCCAAGGTGCACACTCCTACCACACCTCAACATGCTTTACGCTGTACAAGTACACATAGACAATTACCACTCGACTCCAGACCGGTCTGCAACTCGAGGACCTGGTAGTGAAGTGCTGGGTGCGTGCACCAGGACCCGCATCTGGAAGTTGGACAACTGATCCTGGCGCCCCACTTCTCCATGAGCTGCAATGAGGCACCGGGCCTCCTGGACCTGAAGTCTTCCCATCTCTTCAGGACGCGTTGGTAGTCGCGGGATGCCACCCCATCCGCATTGATGGCATCCACGATGTCCGACCAGATCCTCCTCCGTCCTTTCTTGTCAAGGCGTGATGTCAAGAAGAGGGCATCATAATGCCCCAGGACTTGCTCCACCAGGATGTCAACTTCTTTTGCAGTGAAGCTTACAGCCCTCTGCCTCTCTTCCAGGGAGGTTGCCACTGGTCCCGGATGGTGTTTGGTCCGACATGGCAACCCCCAAGGCAGGTGTGGGTGGACAAGTGGGTTCTAGGGGTAGGCTGTGGAGCATTGGTACACCAGTCAGGTTTCTTCTGGGTCAGCAGAGGTGGTCTCAGGAACAGGATCCCTGGAAATGGCTTCTGTGCAGGCACCAAATAGCAGGGCACGTTGGCAGCAGGCAGGCTGGCAGCAGCAGATTGCTCGTGGGAGGCTGCTCGGGGCTCTGGATGCTCTGGGGGGGCAGGTAAATGGCCTTCTGGGTAGGAGCGTGGCCTCCCATGTGTTGTTGTGTGGCCAGCTTGATGCAGAGTGAGCCCGCAAGTGAAAAAACAGCATGTGAGGGTGTAATCCGAGGAAAGACCCTTAGCACATAAGCAACGTGACGTGCGCGGGCATTGCCTTCACCAGGGGTTAAAGGTCTGTGTGGGTAAGCAGTTCACTGTACGTGCTTTTCGTGGAGACCGACCAAGTCTGTTTCTTCTTCTTGTGGGTTCACATGCACTAGATAGCGCTTAAAGTTTGTACTTCTTGTTTTGGCAGGGGAGTTGCATGTGTTTTTCTTTGCCACGCAAGGCAGACGGTGAGTCGCACAGGCTTATTTTTCCCATTGTGGTTGCCCCTGTGCGTCGCACACCCATTTTCCCACACATAAGTATTTTTAGTGTCCCTGGGTGCCACAGCGTACTGCGCAAGGTTTATTCTACCCACATGGGCTACCGGGGGTTGCGTACATGTTTATTATCATTTTATGGGGTGCCTGAGCATTGCGTGACCCGTCTTTTATCACCAGGGGTCACAGACAGCCTTGCAGGAGCACAGGGGTGTGTCTAACATCATGTACCCTGCACCCTTCACCCCAATTACCCAGGACAATTGTTGTGTGCACCTCCCATTGGCAACATTCCATCTGTGACATGGTTGGGAGGACACCAAAAGGGGAGGGCGCCAGAGCTGGGTGACCTGAAAAGGCTGGGCATGGTGGGGCACGTGGCTGGGGTGGCCAGGGAGTCCAGGGTGGCCAAGGTGGATGCAGAGGGGGACGTGGCCAGGGTGTACCACCGGGGCAGGATGCCCAGCAACTTGCTGGGACAGCCATGCCACCACCCCCAGTGCCTCAGGGAGATGCTGCTGCTGCAGTCATCCCCAGCGCACACCTGACCCCACAGGCAATGTCATCTGCTGGCACGGGCCACCAGTTGGTGGAAACTACAGGTGCAGCTGTGGCAACCACCACCCAGGCTTTGGGTCAGCCAGCGCAGGCTGCCTTGGCACCGGACTCTGAGGCAGATTTTCAGGGCAGGAAGGCCAAGCCACATGTGTCCAAGGTAGCTGTGAACAAGGCCGATGTTCTTTGGCAGTTTTGACATCTTCTGTCACAAGCAGCCAGTTGGTGGGAGCTGCAGGGGCAGATGCAGTCGACACCACCCCAGCGGTGAGTCTGCCAGCCAGTACTGTGTCAGTCACAGCCCTTGGCACTGAGGCAGATGTGCTGCTGGGTCCTGGCAACAGCACCCAGCAGCCAATCACACAATCCAGGCCTTCCGTCCTCATGCCAATTCCAACTGCCCCAACTGACCTGAGCGGCATTTGACTCTTAGGGTCTGGTCTTAGGGTCTGCACAACAGGCCAAGAGGAGGAAGTGTGCTTCTGCGCATGAGGCTGGGACCCCAGACACGGCATAAAGAGGAGCTGGACTTGCTTGTGGACTACGTGTCGGAACACAACCGCAAAATTCTGGTGGGCGCAGGGTGCCATACTATGCCTGCCTAGCGTCAGGTCCACTGCCAGTTCATTGCGGATTGTGTGAATACAATGGGATATGAGAGGCGCACAGCTCAGGATTTCCACAATCATTGGACTGACCTCCGAGGCTGTGCAAAACAAAAGCGGCCCTCTAATTACTCCCTGACTCTGGTGACTGGCAGTGGGCCACCAGCAGAGGAAGATGAACTCACTCCGCACCAAGGAATCGCTGCGGATTTCATCGATCAGGGACTTATCCAGGGAGTGGGAGGGATGAAGGACTATGATGCAACGTCTGGTGAGTCCGGTGAGTCTTGATGCGTGTCTGTCCAGCCCATGTGTGTTTTACGTGTGTGATGTGTTGTGATTGACCAGGCTATGTATTGATTAGTGACATCTGTGACACATGCAATGCTTAGCTGATATGTGATTGTCATCATGCAGTCTTCATGCAGGACATGTGTTGCACACAGGGGCAGTCCTCATCACCACACATGCACCTTACTTACATGCAAGTCACTCGGTGGCCTCTCCTGTCCATGTTCAAGCTCACTGAGATGTTTGCATATAGCCTGTGCTGTATTTCCACCCAACACTCAGCCTATGTCGTCACATGACTGACGGTTATGTGAGGTCACCCTGCAAGCTGCTCCTCCTCATGGCCATGCTTCCTTGCCTCTTCACCACCCTGCACTTCACTGTCTCTATGGTACTGGAGGTTTCCATTTTGGACTACTGCAATGGCCTGCTCCCCTTTCCTGTGTACAGGCACACTTTCCTGTGCAACCCTGCCATACCTCTGCTGTGGGGTACATCCTTTCTCCTTGATGCAGCGTGGCTCACTTGTACTGTGCAGATGGCACAGGCTCAGAGTGCACATGAGTGATCATTCATGGACCATTGCATTCCCTGCAAGCCCTTATGGGTCAGTGACAGGCTACTCATTGTACCACATCTCCAGTATTTTATCCGTCTCATGGTATTTGCTCATCCATTTCATGCTCACTCAGGGTCACTTCATCGTCATACACATGTTTATGGGGCCCTTGTCTGTGTCGGGCACAGGCCTCCCTCTGTTACAGCCACCCTGCTTCCATGCGACTGGTGTTGTGCCTTCTGCCGGCATAGATGTACTTGTGATGGTTCCTCATGTGTCCTGCTTTCTGTTCCCCTCTCATCTGCTGTAGTCTCAGTTGTCTCAGATGATGCAATTGACACCTTCATACACTGTCTGCAACTTCCCAGTACTGTGGTCTGCCATTCATGCACTGGCTCTCTGCCATTCCCCAGGGGACTGGGGGGGTGGTGGTGCAGTGCATCCCTACAACCCAGTGCCAACACTTAGCACATGATGACTGCACTTGCCCTTACAGTGCTGACATGTCACAAGATTGACATTACTACATTTCTGGTTCTGTTGATAGTTGAGGACATACACATGTGCTGCACTGCACCCTCACACTTCTGAGCCATGTTTCACCCTTCAACATGCCTATTCACTTGTGTGTTGCCAAAGTGACATGCCATGTATGTATCCATTTGCCTTCCTTCACTGTATGTCAAGGCACTTTTGTTGTTGCATCCTGTGACATGTGTGCTTTTTTATATAAATGTTCTTGTAGTGCATTTTGACATGCATTTTGCATGTGTCATGGAAACATCTATTTAGCTTACTGCTGTGGCTATTTGGAAATTATTCCATGGCTATGCTACCTGCCATTTCTTAGTTGACATCTGTACATGTTGGCAAAGATATATGCCTGCCAGAAGGTTGTGTGTGATGCAGTTGATTTGCAACATGCAGTACATGTGCAGGTTTTGCATTTGGCACGCATCCATGTCTGCTTTCAGGGTCCCCTTCCATTTCATTGGGACTGCATGCATGCCAGAGTTTTTGTCGTGTGTGACATGCCTGCCTCATGTGTTGCCCCTCAATATAGTGTTGTATATGTGTGTGGTATGTGCTGCTGACATGTATACTAATCTTTATTTTAATTTTTTTTACAGGTGATGGTGCACCAGAAGCAGTTGAGGAGGAGATGACAGACAGGGTGGAGGGTTCAGGTCACCAACCCAGCACCCTTGGTGGTCGTGGGGTGGTAGGCCACAATCATCCCTCAGTGCTCCAGGGCATACTCTCCAGGCCTGCCTCTGGTTATGGCTCTGAGGATCTCTTTGACTCTGATGTTGAATTGGACGCTCATGAATCCATGCCATCGACAGTAGGTGATTCTGCAATGGATTCTGTTGTGTCTGCCACACCTGCAGTGGGGGTAGTCCCCTGAAGCAGCCAATCAGTGTTGTTATGTCAGGCTGTGGTGGTTACGGGTGCAGAATCACACTCCACACCAGTTGCTCCTGTTCCTGGGGCAGCAGATCGACGGAGGAATGCTGTCCTGCAGCCGCAGGCTCTGTCGGCACAGCAAGGACCACATCTCCTTGGGCCCCACAGGTGTGGTGCCCAGCTATGCAGTGACCGTGCTCCACCGGAGAAAACTGGGTAGGAACAATCCATGTATGCCATTGCACAGCCACAGGGGGGAGCAATTGAGATGTTGGCTCAAGGTATGGAACGTGTGGCTGATTCCATTATCCCCCCTGATAGTGAGGTGGAGCTCACTCTGGCTGGGCATGGCGGCATCCAACAGGGCCTGCCGGGCTGAACTGGTGGCTCTGCGCTCAGCTATTGCTGCTGATGCACAGGCCACCAGGGAAGCCCTGAATGAAGATTACTCCTCCATCAGAAGTACTCTGGCTGCTCTCATCATGGCCCAATATACACGGGCAGACCAAAGGATGGTGCAGATAGAACTCACCCTTGCGGCTGAACTCCATGCAAGCTGGGAAGCAGTCTGTCTGCCACGTGAGGCCTCCCTTTCAGAACTCTGTGTTACACGTGAGGTCCTGCATGGGGACACCTGTGCCATATTCATTCAGAACCAGGCTCACTAGGCCCGCATGCTTGCTGCTGTGGAGGGGCTTGCTGGGGCTATGCATGGTAAGACACCTGTGTCACGCATGCCTCCTGATGTACAACCAGGGAGTGACGACAACGTCGACCTACTCTCACTCATGTCATGCTGTGAAGACCATGAGATGAGCCCAAGGAGGATTTCTTTTTTGTCTCAACATCAACACATGTGGGTATTGAGGTGCACCCTGCACCTCCCCCCTCCTGAATGGCTCCCCACCCCCCCGGTCCCACTATGGCCATTTTAATTTTTTGTCTATTGTGCATTTATGTTGCAGTGTGGTGCTATGTGGCATACGATGGCATCCACTGTGTGTTCCGACTGGGCCCATTCAGGCTTGTCTCATGTTTGTGTTTGTGGCTTGGGGTCCGGACACATATTCCACTCCTGCTTCCCCTTTCCATGGGCTGGCAAGGATGGCACCATATGACAGTAACTTACACAGAGGAATTGGACTTCCGTCATATCTGTGGCCAATCTGAAGTCCAACTATACACCCCTAGTGGGGATTCATGATGGTTTCTCCACTGCATGGTTGGACTGCACTGTATATTGTTGACTGTGCATGATTTCATTCTGCTAATTCATGTGTTGCCTTGACTGTACACAATGTTGATGCACTTCATGCTGTATGCTGTCCCATGGCCACTTTAGCTGTCAAGGCCACTCTCATTGTGGTAGGGGGACGTGTGGTGGCATTGTCACATTGAGGCACTTGTGCTATGGTGTTTACTCACTGTTTGACATTGTCACTGTTGGGACCTGTGCTCCTGATGTGTTATGCTGGTAAATTGATAGTCCTGTGTTGGCTTTGCTTATGATGTGTCACAGGATTAGCAATATGTTTCCCTTGCAGATGTGTCCGCTACTGAGTGGTTAACATGGTAACTGTATGCTACACTGTGTGTTCATGCATTTCCCATGCTAACATGCATTGAATCGCCCTGAAAACACCCCCAACAACTCACACAAAACACACCCCCAACCCCACCCTTACCCCAACATCCACCCACCCACACACTACTTGCCTTCTGAGACATACTGTGTCCCTGCTGCACATATTCACATTGACTTTCATGATCATGGACTGGCGCCACTGGCGCATATTTTTCCTTTGTTTTTATGCAGCTGCAGGGGTTTCCAGGCCACTGACACCACTCACTGTACTGTGTGGCGTAGTGAGCGGGGTGTTGCGGGGGACAACCCTGCAGCATCTACATTTTGTTTTATTTTTTGGGATTCCCTGAAATGCATGCCACCAAAGGTTTGAGGTTTTGGTATTCAGGCCTTTGGGGACATGCAATTACGTACTTTTAGTATAGGTTGGATGTTTTTGCTCACTCTTTTCTTCAGAGTGCGTGTCTGAGGGGATTGTCTGTGGCCTGTTTCCATTTGGAACAGTGCGCTTTGTGACAGCTGTGTCATGTGTATTGATATTTTTATGGAGGTTTTCACATTGCATGCCATGGCATAGTGGGTGGGGTGGGTGACCTGGGGTTGAGGGAGGTTTAGGTGACATACCAGCATTTGGATTTGTTATTTTGCATGGGGGGTTTGGAATCTGTGGCTTGCATGTGTGCCTTTTGGTCACACGGGATTGTGTTTGTTTAAGTGGCTAGGGATGCACATAATGCTGCATTTCCAAGGACACATTCTCAGGGTGTTAAGGTTGTGACAGCTGACTGTCCCTTTGTCATCATCTGGAATGTGCACTCCACGGGGGGAGGTTTAGGTGAAACATGTAGCCACAAGCTGGGTACAGGCTGCCTCGCCACGCGCCCTTTCCCCTCCCATGCACAGCGGGCGTGCGTGTGGTTGGGGATGTGGGGGCACCACCATGTCCACTGGTACACCCCACCGGGTTGCAATATTGTGCAGGACACATACTGCCACAAAGATCCTGTACACTACTGGGGGCGCATATGGTAGCTGCCCACCACAGCGGTGAAGGGAACAGAAACGTGACTTGAGCACTCCAAATGTGCGCTCCACTATGCCCCGGTAGCAATATGGGCTGCCTTGTATCTTACCTGGGGTGGTGTGGTGGGGTTCCCTATTGGCGTCATCATGTGGGTGCTCAGAGGGTAGGCACTGTCCCCTGGGGAGGTGATAATGGTTGTCATTAGTTGGGTTTGTTTATTTGTCTGTGTGTGACATGCATGCATGTGCACAGGCATTTGTACTCACCAATGCGCCATGTGTTGCCATGCCTCCCAGCTTCCAGTGCCGGGGGTAGGGCTGATATTCTGTATATGATACTGTCATGGGTGGACCCGGGATAGTCTGCATAGACAGAGGCGATTGTTCCCTTGGCATCGCACACAACCTGCACGTTGATGGAATGCCAGTGCTTGTGGTTGCGATAGATGTGCTTAGTGGCCCTAGGTGGACGCAGGGACACATCGGTGCAATCAATGGCACCGAGCACTCTAGGGAAGTGTGCCACCCCATAAAAGTCCTGGACCAGGGCCTGCCTTTCTGCGGGTATTCTGGGCATGAATATGTGCCTGCGGACTGAGGGGTATGTAGTCATGATTGGCAACTCCTGGTGTAGGCAGCGTGACTGTGTGGCCTGTGAGACTCCCCCAACTATGGCGGTTGTCCGCTGAAATGATCCAGTGGCCAAAAAATGCAGGACATTGAGCACGTTTTCCAAGAGGCTCAGTGCTTGGGAGCACAAGGTGGATAATGTGAGGTCATCCTCTCACTCAGTGACCAGGTCTAGGATGATATGAGGTGGAAACCTATATCTGCCATAGACCTTTTCATCAGGCATCCAAAAAAGGCTGGATAAGAAAATGCTGAGCCTGGCTATCCTCCTCCTCCTGCAGGGTCCCACAATCACTGCGTGAGGAATGGGGCATTCATCGTAGCTGTATATGCTTGCTTGTTGTTTGTGCGTGCTTTTAGGCGGCGCCGGTCTGCTTCCGCCTGCTTTCGCGTGGCGGACGTGTTTCCAGCTTTGCGCGTATTTTGGCATGCGCAGGTTTGTCCTGTTCAATTCCATGAATACGTGTTGTTAACGTGCATGTGGGCGTTGTGAGGGTTTCACTGCCGTTTTCCCCCGCTAGGCCCACATTTTCGCATGTTGTTCCCCATTTCCCGTGTTTCCGCTCCCTTTTAGGTGTGTGCGCTGCAAGTTGTGCGCCTTCACTGGGCGACGCGCGCACAGCTTTTGGAATGTCGCTGTGACGTGAGCGCCACGTGCGGATTCAGCACAGGTCCCAGGTAAGCCACGCGCAATTCCTTTCATGAATCAGTAAATGATTCTCACGCTTGCACTATAGATTTCTGCGCACAATGATTCCATTAATTACTCCAAAATTTGGAGACTGATTTCTCTTACAGTGACTGCAGTGAGTTTTAATAGAAGGTTTTTCGCATTTCTGTAATCCTTTAGATGTGCGTAGGTTCATAGTGTATGTTTTTTTTATTTTAAATGATTTTAGAAATACAAAAATAAAAATAATATTGCAACAGACAGATCTCAAAGGCATAGCTATAGTACGAGGGATAACACCTGTATTATTGTTGTGTACAGTATGATTATCCTACATACTGTATTGTAAAGCATTGTAACTAACACTATTTTACACTGTGTAGGTTTGCAGGATATCCTATGGAGGCATGACAATTGTCAAAGAATGTGAAAAGCAAATATGTATGTATTTATTTAATGTGCATTTGTAAGGCGCTTATACATCAAGTAAATTGTGTTTCAAAGTGCCAACAGGAAACAGGGAGGGAACATGGAAATGAAAAACAAATATAACAATGAAAGATAGAGGCGGACCTACTAGGCCTTGTGAACATTCAGAACGTGCAAGTGCAGAGAGAGAGAGGGGATGGGGAGTGGGGGTAAGTACTAGGTGTATCACAAGGGAAGTGCTGAGGAATGAGCAGCTGTAAGTGCCTAGGTGGAGTGGTCAGCCGCAAATAAATAAGTAAGCGCAGACCTGTGGTGAAATAGGGCAGTGGGTGCCAAGGCAAAGTTCTCAGAGTTGTGGAGGCAGTAGGCGATTGGGTGTGGGAGGCAAGGGCCGGGAATAACACCTAAGGGCCCTGGTCAGCAATCTCAGCAAATGTGGGATGTGGAATTTATCAGAGGAGGGAGGAAGGGAAGGAGGAGCTGAATAGGAAGGTCTTGAGGAGCTTCCCGAATTTGAGGATATCCGGCTCAAGACGAAGAGGGAGGGGAGGCTGTTCCATAGGAAGGAGCCTGAGGAAAGAGATCGGCCATCAGCTCTTTGTTTAGCAAAGTGCTTAACACACAGAGAGTTGGCGCTGGAGGAGCATAAAGATCTGGAGTGAGAGTACTTACTGAGAGCCAGTTGTAGACAGCTTAGTCCCTGGCCACAGTCGGCCTTGTGGATGATGCAGAGGGATTTGAATTTGATCCTTGCAGCAACTGGGCATCAATGGAGCGATTTTAGGGCTGGAGAGATATGGTCCCTGGGCTTGATGCCAAGGATATGTCTCGCAGCCCTATTCTGGATTAGCTGGAGGACTTGTAGAGAAGAAGAGGGAAGATTAAGGAAAAAAGATATTGCAGTAGTCTAGCCTAGAGAGAACCAGGGCTCTAGAGACATTGCGCTTCAGGGGGAAAGTGAGGAAAGGAAGAATTCCTTTGAGGAGGTGGAGTTGAAAGTGGGACTACTTGACAAGGTCCTGAATGTGAGGGAGGAAGAAGAGAGAGTAGTTGAAGATGACTCCAAGGTCTCTGGTTTCAGAGGAAAGTGTGGTAACCTTACAACCATATTCAACTTATTGTACACATTAGTATTCAGCACACTGTCCTGATTAATATAATTTTACTAGCATGCACGCCGACACGCCGACATGCACCTGATCACAAAAGCACAGAGAACACTTTGTATGGCAGATGCTCTACTGAAGTGTTATGTGTGAGCATGACAAATGTGCAGATTTATAATAATAGTATTCGAAAAGGCCCTTTTTTCAAACGTGAATTCTTTTGCTTTTGATTAATGCATATCATAGTCTGGAACATTGCCTGGGTATGCAGCACAGAGCATAACAGTGCTATCTAGAATATCTTTACTAAAAAGTACTATGATTCTCCAAACATGTTGAGATAATAACAGTAGCTTTCAGTAGTTCACATTTTCTCTCAATAGTATTCCAAATGTGTATGAGTGATTATTTGACCTCAAGCTGTTTACATTGTTTCTCATTTCTTATATCAGCTGACTTGCACCCTTTGCGATGATATGAGACCCTTTGTCTTCTTTCATTTTTTCTCATCCCTGATAGCTTTAAAGAAACAGTAAATTCTTCATGGTCTGTACAGTGTGGTGCTAGACGCCTATTACACCACCTACGCGCAAGGTTTTGGCTAATGAGTGCATGGTGATGTTTGATGATGCTGACTCCAATGTAAGCTTCCGATGGCTTAATAGTACTGGCATTGGTAATTAAGTTGCAGGATGGTTTGCCATGAAAAAGTGCCAATTACACTGTTTTCGAATCTTGTCTCAATCAGTTACATTTCTTGATTTGGCCTGGCGTTGACATTTTATTTGCGTGCTTCTGTTTTTCTCTTCACAAAAATGACAAAAGTACAGATGAGCTCACTGGGGCATGGATGTTGTGGGCACTTTCAGTCTGCGGAGTGTGGCGCCCAAAACCTAGGGAAAACAAAGGTTGCGCACGAAGGTCTGCCATGCGGTGCCCCAGGCTTCCGCCAGAGGGCTCTGCAGAGTGCAGAAGGAACATGGAGGAAGGGACCCAGAGGCTAGAGCGTGCAGCAGATAAATTGGGGAGGGAGATGGCGGAGGGTACCGGTTTGCAGCTGGGAATTCAAGGGGCGGGAGAGGGCCTCGACCAAAAGGTCGCACCATGCAGCCTTTTTGTGCTGAAGGCGGGGGTGCAACCTTTTGTGTGCAACCTATAAACCTAGAACCATTATCAGATGGGGTGAACATTTTAAATCTCCTCAGTTTCTCAAGTGAACATTTTTCAAGACGGGAAATACTCCTGCTCTCTTCAAGCAGTCCAATATGATGCTCTGATGAAAAAAATGCATTGATTTTACATCAAAGATCATTTACCGCCAATGTCCAGCCATCCTTCAAAATATGTTGCTGTCCTTAATAGCAGATGGCTGTGCAGGTATCCAACTACCAAATACCATCACTTAAGCACAGCTGAACTGCCAACAGTCAAGCTACCATTTCAGCTAAGGTGATTTCGCTCTGTGAAGAGGGAAATACTAATCTGTCACAAATTATATCTCCTTTTAATACTACTGCAGATCTGCTGGCACCATTAAACCCTTCCAAAGACCATGTGCGTCCCTCTGAGCCATGGTTTTCCTCTCACTTGGAGGAGCTGCGTCTGCTCTGTAGGCAAGCTGAAAGGAAATGGCGGATTGACTAATCATCTCCCGCTAGGGTTATATTTGGGAAGGTGGCTCGGATTTATCAACAGGGGTAGAAGCTAAACTTACCTATTTTTCTGATCAAATCACAAATGCTCTTAACGATCCCAGAGAACGTTTTAGGAGTGTTAAGTTCCTGCACCTCATTCTCCCAGTAAAGCCCTTCCTACTCAATCTCTGTGTGATTCTTTGTCAAACTTTTTTGTCGATACAATCAATCTAATTTGTCAAACTCTATTGACTTCATTGCCCAATTTGCATGTGGGCAGTCCTGCTAAAAAATCAGCTTATATTAAGCCCTCAGCATGGTCTACACTTTCATTGGTGAGCTTTGATGATTTGATCAAAGCCACTTTGAAGCCTAAGTCATCTTCTCCTTTGGACCCAATTTCTCTTCTAGTTGTGAAACAAGTTATACCTCATATTGTACCTCTTGTTGCATCAGCTGTTAATCATTCTATTGTTTCTAGTGCCATTCCTACTTCTCTTAAGCATGCATTGGCGATCCCTATCCTAAAAAAGGTTTCACTTGATGCTTTACTTTCATCCAATTATGGACCCATATCCTTGCTTCCCTATTTTATGAAGCTCATGGAATCCATATTTGCACCTATGCACAGTTAGTTTCTGGAAAACGCCTCTTTTTTCATCCCATTTCAGTCAGGCTTTAGGCCTGACCGGGGCGCCAAGTCAGTTTTGTTATCGTCATGGATGACCTTGCTAGGCTTGCTGATCTGGGTAGAGGAGGCGTGCTGATTCTATGAGATCTGCCTTTGACACCATCAATCATACCATCCTACTTCACCTGCTCTTAGTGGCCGGCATCTCGGGCACAGTGCTGGACTGGTTTGGATATTTTTTGGCTGACCAATCACAAACAATTTATCTGCGACCCTTTACTTCACCTTCTTGTATGCTAACTTCTTTTTTCCCTCAAGGATTGGCACTTTCACCCATTCTTTTCAACATAGATGTCCAGCCTCTTGCACATCTCATTCAGTCATTTGGTCTGTGCTGCTACATGTATGCAGACGTGTGCAGATCATAGTTCCTCTGAAAATGGACAATCCTTATGAGGTCATTAATCTTAATAACAGCTTTAAAGGCTGATGATCCATCTCTCACCGGACACCTGATTACTGGCCTCCATCCCTAGGCCCTCTTCCTCAGCCAGTGTTAGTGTTGAGGAACCGGGGGGTTAAAATGACAGCATCCCTGTCCATGGAGGCACAGGTTAGTTCGCCAGCAAGGCCGTTTTGCATAACGTTCTCCTATTTCTTTCTATTCTGTTATCGGCACCTGTGGTGGCTTTGCTGATTCTGGGTCCATAGGATAATTGTAATGCACTCTGTTTACTTCAGACAGCCCTTTTACTGGATTGAATACAGATGCTGCAAAATATGGCAGCACAAGCTGTCCTCTGGCTCTCCCCACGTGATCATGTTTCACTTGGGCTACAGGGGCTTCACTGGCTCCCGGTATCACGTTGAGTGGAGTTTAAAGCACTATGTTTAGTCCACTGTGCCTTTAATAATCATGGTGCCAATTATTTACAATCAAAGGTCTGTCACTATGTGCATGCTTGATCACTTTGCTCTGCTTTAGACTTTCGGATTACAGTGCCCAAAGCCCGTCGAGTTAGGATAGGTGGCTGAGCTTTCTTCATTGCACCAACTCAAATATGGAACAGGCTTCCTTTTAATCTTCGTGAAATCACAGATCATTCGACTTTTCAATGTCAGCTTAAAGCCTTTCTGTTTCAGTAATGTTTGTTTCCATCTCTCTGGTTTTGTCCTACCGCCATGATGTCTCTGGGTGCAAGCTGCTCTGTATAACTGGATATAACATGACATAACATAACATCCATCTTTCTTGACAGCACCACTTTTAAAAAAGAACAACTTCATTTGTAACAACATCTGCCAAATTTAATTCTTAAAAACTTCCAGTGAATTTCCTTTTTTCCACTTAGTGTAGGCTTGCGTCCATAGACATTCACTTCTTGCGTGTTCCAACATAGCTCCAGATATGACATTTCCATTGGATGAGGGTCTCCAGGATCTAAACAATCGCTAAGATAAATCTTCAATGTGTCATATTAGACAGTTCTACTGCTCTCCTCAAATGAATGCCTGCTGAATCAGTTGCTATCAAATATAATTGATTTCTTCTTTTTTCATTTTTATTGTAAAGGAAGCATTTATTTCTGTCGTACATAGGCATATTTGGTATTCTAGAGTAGCTTTGTTCTAATTCATCCTCTTCTTCGTGGTAGGAGATAGTCGGCTTTGGTTCACATAACTGCTCTCTATACAATCTATTGTTTCAATCAATTTTTGCCTTAGGAGTACATTGTGTGTTGTATGCTGAATGCCATGATGCTTTTTCATTTTTCAGTTCTTCAGGTGTTAAGTTCCCTAATCGTAGACTTACGTTCAAGTTTTTTCATTATTGTTCCACTGGGCTCCCCTTCTTAATACTCTCTAAAAACTTTTCATAACATTCTGGATTAACCAGGGTACATTTCTTTCTATATTGACATAAGATAAACAAGGAATAGTCTGTTATCCGTTTTCTTTTTTTTTCTGATGGTGAAAGTGCTACTTTTAAATTACTTTCAATATCTGAAAGTAATGGCATTTTGAAAATAATATTTTAATGGAAGATAGAATCAAATTTCACACTTTTACTGCTCTTAAATTTGTTTCAAATTGTCTTGCCAATTACCAGATCCTGTAACAAAATAGAAGGAAAAATCTTTTGGAAATCAGAAAAAACAAACTGCGAACAGAAGCTTCTAATCAATAAGAGATATCAAAAGGGTCCTTAGAAAATATTGGATAGGATCACTCTGAAAGCAGTTATCGATAAAATTCTGATTCATAAGTTGTAGCTGTGACCATCTTGGATACATTACATCACACGGGCCTTTTGCACAAATTCAGATAGAACACCTGCTAATACATGATTATATGCTTCATTTGAAATGCACCCCTCGATTTATAAATTCCTTTTATTCAAAATTCTGACAGAATTACATATGCTCCTCAACTATTCTGCTTCATATAACATGTATACCCACAGAGTAAGGTCTGAGTCCTGTTTGCAGCATTTGACTTATACAAAAGAAATAAATCGAGATGCCCCTGTACATCCCTCCTTTTTGACCTTGGTCTGTAGCCTATTGCCATAGCCATCAAGACCAGCCACAACATATTATTAGGGAAAAGTGGAATGCAAAATATAGCTATTTGAATATCATGTTAATTTAATCATGTAATCATTTGTGAGCCCTCTTGGAACATTCCATGCATGATTAACTTGATGTTTTTCCTTTGCAGCTTCGCTGGTTACAGAGCATATGTCTAAGTCTGAGGATATTGGAAGGTGCAGAGGTTTTAACATGGATGGGATAAAGCACTGGGTGTTGACTTTGATGGGCTCACAATAAAAGGACTTGTCAGAACTTTTTCTTTACAAACCATCAGTACATCTGCTCCACCCCTCATAGCATCATTTACTTTTTTATGGCCTTAACAGCCCAGATTATGTAGGTCATCTTGTCTTTGTGGATAGTTAGCTAATGTTGAGTTAAGAATGAATGCTCTCACAACATAGATAAAAGGAAGCTACCCTGCTGTTCACATTTGCGGCTACCACAATTTGTACACTATCTGAAAATATTTTCGTAATTTCATGTTGCCATGGAACTTAAAAGGATGATCCCGCCTCCAGTGCATATCAACAGAAGGTTTTATATAGATTCCTTTTCCCCAAAGATGTAATTTACCAATCCCATAAGCACATAAAGTAAGCAGTCAACACTGTAATGTTTGTATTTGTATGAACATTTAAGTCCTGAATGCTAACATATGTAGTTTATTGAACACCACTCAATAAATATTCGGTATGCAGGTAATAAAATGGCACAAGTAAAACAGAAGGTATAACATCCCGGAATATTTCAGTACCCATGGTGGCTGAAGTCAGTTAATTTTGACAGTCGATTACATTCAAATTATACAAAATAAATGTGACTGTTTAAATAGATTGCTGTCCAAGGCATCCATTGAGGTCTGTGGACGTCATATAGCTTGTTGTGAGGGTGAGAATGAGTTAAAGGACAATAATTAGTTCATGTTTGTTTGTATTTAGGCATTAAGCCCTGAGCCGGCGGGCCATTACCGCGTACAGTAATGTCCCAGCAGCTCATAGTGATAGGCCCGAGCATAGTGAGGGCCTTAACGAAGGACCCAAGGGCATTACCTTATGTGGTAATGGCCCACCTATGCAGGGTTTATTGCCATTAGTAGCCCGGCCCATTAGACCAGGGTATTAATGGTGTTTTATTTTGGTTGCGAGATGCGTTGCATTTCGCAACCGAAAAAAAAAATACAAGAAGAAAATAAAATCTGCCACATACTGTTCTGCCTTTCCATGGTGGCCATAGTAAATAGTAAATCTAACAGAACAAAATAACCAAGTGCAGTCACTCAGACCAAAACGGGACATGTAAACTCACCAACTCTCAATTCCTACCTTCAACAGAACCAAAGCCGGTGGGTAGAGTTTTGAAGTACTAGCACCAAAATCCTGGAACTCGCTGCCACCTAAATTGAGATCTGAAACCTCCCTCATGGTCTTCAGAAAGGAACTGAAAACCACTTTATTCAAGTAAACCTGCACTTGCCTCACTGTTCCCCTGTAACCTTGGAACACGAGCAATGTCTGTAACCAATCTTCTACTGTATCCTCAATATTGTACCTATGTCAAGTGAGTTTTCTGTAACAGTGCTGCGATGCCTGAGGGTAGTTGGGCGCTTTAAAAATGCAAATAAATACAAAATAAATAAACAAAGAAAATGGCTGCCATATAAGTGGAGAAGTGACTACGCATAGTCCTTACTCTTTTTCCGTGATGGCCATTCAAGTAAATGGAAAAACATGAAAACACCCAAAATGGCCGCCATGGAACAGGGAGAAAGGACTACAGGTCCCTTCTTCCTTTCCATGGTGGCCTAAAAGAAAAAAAAGACTGCTGCGAGGCACGCGCAAGGACGTGAGCGGGCTTACCATCTGGCAAGGCTCACAAATGCAACAATCACTGCATTTGTGTCATTTATAGTAAGCCGTGCAGGGTACTAATTGTATTTATTAGATTTCTAAAACCCTTTACACCAATGTGCTGTAAATAATTAGTGAGATAATACAATAATAAGATCTGATGACAATTTAAAAAATGAAACAAACTGTAAGAGCTTGAAAAAGACAAAGATATACCAAGAAAGAAGAAATGTAAAGATGGACTAGTTTATGCTGTAAATATGAGGGCCTAGGAAATAAAGAGTGATTTGTCAGACAATACATTTTAATTAAGATAAATAAAAAAGAACACAAAGAGGAGGGCATCGCAGGCTAGGAAGGCAACAACATCACAATGATGGAAAAAGATGAATGGCAGATATTAAAGAGTCAATCTAAGAAGCTATGAAATGTCACGATGAAGAAAGGAAGGCCACTTCACCAGGCAGCTCAACACCATCATCCTCGTACCATAGACTATTATCAACCACATCTCCAGACTCACCACCATTTCCAGTGTACAGCACAACTACACAGTCACCACAGTCTGGCACTGTCATGACACCGGATGGAATAGGCGCTGCTGCATCCAACCCGCTACAGGCGTCAGGTGGCAAAAGTCAGTTTCTCATGGTCTTAATAGGGGCACTGCGAACCAGAGAAGGCCAACAAGCCTGCGTTCTGCCATGACAGTGCTGTAACGAACAACACAGAGCTACAATGAGCCGAGACTGAGGCACAGTTTGAGGAATTGCCATCCGACAATGGTGCAAAGCCCTGTTTTTGCTGGTATCTATAAATAAAAATGCAAATGTTTGTCTCTGAAAGTTCTTCACAAATTGCTTTGAAATTTTGACACAACGTTGCGTTCGAATACACGTGTTTTTTACATACATACAATATATAGATGTCACACCTGTGATGGGTACACCCCCTGTTGGCGCGGCTGTTTCGCCGCGGGCCGGTTCGGCGCGGCCAGTTGGCCGCAGCGGCCAGTTCGCTGCGCCCATTTCGGTGCGGGAGCCTTTCTGGCGCCGCCGATTTGGCGCGAGGGACGTTTGGACGTGGCTGACATTGCAGCCGCATCTAAACTCCCTCACGCCAAATTTAAAAGCATAATTATTTTCAAATGCAGCAGGTTGACAGGAACTGTGCCTGACAATGTGTTGCATTTGAAAATAATTTGGGGTCAAGTGACTGGCGTGAAGTGTAATATTTTTTATTGTGATTTTCCCAAATGCTTTATTATTATTTTTTTTTTATTAGACTGTTCAATAATGGGGGTTAAATATATAACTTTTGCAGCCCCAGGCAGAGGGCCAGTTTGGTCTTGTGGATAAATTCCAAGCCTCACAATCTTGCAGGCCATGGTTCGTGGCTGGGCTAAAGCTTTTAATTTTATTTTATTTGCAAAATATCACATTATTTTTTTTTCAAATAGAATAAAATTAAAAGCTTTATCCCAGCCACGAACCATGGCCTGCAAGATTGTGAGGCTTTGAACTTAACCACAACACCAAAATGGCCTTGTGCCTGGGCAGCAAAACATTTATATTTAAGTCCCATGATTGAACAATTGATACAGAAAAAAAAATAAAGTATTCGGGCAATTCACAAAAAAAATACTCTAAAGCATGTGCTTTAAAATAAATACTGTAAAAAAATACTGCAACCCCCTCCCCGCGCCAAAACATCATTTGTGCAAATCACATAAAAAAATACTGTAACCCCCACCCCGCGCCAAAACATCCCCGCGGCCAAACGTCGCAGCGCTAAATCGGTCGCGCCAAAATGGGCGCGCCCAATTGGCTCCCGCGCCGAATCGGTCGCGGCGAATCGACCCGCGCCGAACTGGCCGCGCCTAATCGTCCTGCTCCGCCTGTGATAGGTAAAAATATGCTTTTTCTAAAAAACAGCGCCATCTGTTGGACGTAAAAGCAACATATGCTATACTAAATATACAAAAAGCATTCACTCCTGAGCAGATTCTGTCGGTCCCAAATGCTCGCCAGGCAGGGCCCGCCACATGTAGGCACCCTTCTGGATAGACCATGAACTGAGCCTCTCGGAATACCACAGACATGTGAGTATTGATTGCAAGAAGAATTAAAGATGGGAAGTATGAAGGGCATGGAGCAGATTTAATTAAGGGAACAGTGTTATGGGTTGGGTTGTGTATGAATGAATAGAGTGATTGTTGAATTTAAAGGGATTGTTATTTTTTCTATGGCCATTAAGTTTCATATAAATAAGGAGATGAAATAGGAAGAGATACGGGAACCTAGCTCCAAAAGGGGGTGGAAAGGCAGTGCCGCATAGCACTGTTCCAACCAGCGCAGGAAAATAAGTGGAGATAAGGAAAAAGTAGGAGCCTCACATATTTAGAAGGCTCAGGAAAATAGTGGTTCTTCTTTTAGTAACTATCATTTTTTGGAGCAAGGCGCAGGAGGGGCGGTGGTGATGTAAATGTTGAATGTGAGTGGTCAAACAGATTCGTAATCAACAAAGGATTGGGATATAAGGAACAGATTTTAAGTTTCCATGTTGCATGTTCCATGTTATTAGTAAAGTTTGTTGGTCCGTTATGTCTAAATGTTAAATGTTTTTTATTCTTCTATGTGTTTATCATTACAATGTATAAGTACTTGATTTATGTATGAAGTAAAAGGTATTAGTAAGGTATTGAAGGTTGAAGGGTAGCGGTGTAAGCATACAAATACAGACATATCAAGGGGGAAAAAATACAGAGGCATCATGGGCTTAAACATGCCACTCTCCCAGATTTGCAAGAACCTCCCTCTGTACAGCGACAAAATAAAGAAGTATCATGGGCAATGGTTATCAGAAGTAAAAGGGGAGGGGCTGCCCTGGGTCTGGCCAGAAGAGGGTGTCTTTCGATAAAGTAGTATTAGATCATGTAGAAACATATTTAATGGACAAGTACAAATGGAAGAAACTTCAAAACAGACGCAAAGTATTAGATTTGTGAAGGATGTTTGAAGAAAGGCCCCCTACAGATAGCAAGGAAAATGAAACAGGGACCCCAGCCATGCCAAAGGGTGTGGTAGGATAAAAAGAGAAGGAAGGGTCAGAAACAAAAAAATTATACCCACTACTTACAAGACCCTTACCCTCCAGGTTACTGTGATCCACTGTGATCCACTATATTTGCCTGAGCTAAGCGCACCGGCCACCCCAGCAACAGTACCACCTCCCCCCTATGTTCCAGTAAATATTAATGGTGCCCCTGTATGTTCATATACTCCCACAAATACAGTTCCTGCCCTGCAGGACCGACCACACAGGATTTAGAAATACAAATGACCAATACACAAGCAGAGCTATCTCGATTACGGCCATTGCATGAGTCAATCTTGCCGACACAGGGGGAGGGCAGCCTCGGTTGCCACCCCCACTGAAAAGTTCTTCTGAAATACCAGAGGATGAATGGAAATCCAGGGATTTCCTATTTCGAATAGACAGTGCACCCATCAAAACGGTACGGGTGGAGCGAAAGAGACAGCGAGCATGGGATATGACACATTAGCCTCAGAAAGGGAAGAGGAATGTTGGAGCGACTTTGATGATTCAGAGGAAGGAGCAGTGGGAGGAATACCACAGACACACTGGACAACACCCCAAGTATGGCGGGGAAGGCTTAGCAACAGACTAAGGCGAATGGCATTAGCAAAGAAAAAAGGAGTGAAGGTAAGTAGGGAAAAGGTGAGGTCAAAATTGCAGATGCCCCTCCTTCACAAAGGAGTGAGATGTCCACATTATGTCTCTTGGGCACTAATGGACAAAAATAATTTGTTAAAAAGCCTCCCGCCACTTTCAGGGGGGGCTGGAAAGTGGATATACACGTTTGAGAAGAATACAGCAGGGGTACCTTTGGCTATTGGGGATGTTAAAAGCCTGCTAGGATCAGAAGTTGGTGATCAAGCAGACAGGGGGTGGGTGAAGATGGGGTTCCCGGCAGTAACTATGGGCAATGATCAGCATGACAGGACGTCTTTTAACAATGTAAGAGCACATGTATGGGATGCACTGCGGAGGACCTTCCCATATACCACAGATTTACACTTGGTTATGCAATGCACTATGGGTGACGAGGAAGAGGCTCTGCAGTTCATTCTTCGGATGTAGGATATGTGGCGGGCGGAGACGGGTAGAGCATGGGACCAATCCACCTCCCTGTTCGATTTCATTATCAAAAAAGGCCTCCCAAAGGAGGTACAACAGGCTCTTGATAAAATTGCTGGAATAGAAGCCAAAGGATGGCCAAAAATTCAGAGTACCATAGTATGCCTCTGTAGGAGGATCAAAGAGCGAGAAAAAGAAATAGTCCAAAGAAGATTAGCAGGTGAAGCAAAGGTCCGCAAGAGGAAGAGGTGGGTATCAAGGGCAGCAGGGAGGAGGATATGGAGGACAAGGACTGAGGGGAGGGGGACAGGGTGCATGTTGGTCATGTGGAAGGTGGGGCCACTTTGCGAGGGAATGTCGTACCCGTCCTATGGCTAATATAAGGATAATCAGAGATATCAATATGGGCACCCACAACCAGGGAGCCCTTATGGATTGCCTATGGAAGGGTATGCACAGGATGAACATAATGATAACAGATACACAGCAGGAACCAACGCACCCAGACAGCCACCGCAAAAAACATACACAAACGTCTCACACATCAGAACCAGATGACAGACACGCATGCTAACCCCTTTGTTACCACTGCAAATGGTGCACTAGCACCGTTTCGGGGAGGGTGTGTGCTCAGCGACAATGCTTTCTCATGCCCTGCAACAGACACTGACCCAGACTAGGACAGCCCACAGAGAGCCCTTGCGTGTCCAGTCCTATCCACTACCTTATGCACAGACGAGGAACCACTGGTGGGGGCAGAGATAGGAAACAAGCTGGTCATCTTTATGGTGGACTCGGTGGCAGAGAAATCATGTCTATGTGAAGGCAAGTTTCCTCTATCTGGCAAAAATCTCGAGACACAGGGATTCTCTGGGGCTGTGGTCACGGTTCCTTACACTAAAGATTTGGATGTAAAGATAGGGGGTAGAACAGCGAGAGCACCCCTACTGTAGCATGAAGACTCTCCTGTAATATTTTTTGGGGATGGATCCCCTCAGTAAACTCAATATGACCATTGCATTCACCGAGAGGGGCGTGGTAGGTTCTACACTTGGCATGTGCCCCTACAGGCGATGATAATAATAACAAACAATACCAAATGGAACAGCAGTACGACGAATTCCCACCAATGCAGATATGTTTTTATATGGCATACAAGTATTGGCAAGAGTAGTGCCAGAAATAACACGAAAAGAGTGGAGAGTACCTTCTGATTTTGTTTACCACCCCGTAGCAACACCCAACATATTACCTGGTACAGTGCTCTCACTAGACCTGCAGGGAGTGCAGGTGTCGGCAGAACATAATGTGACAATTGGACTGGACACGCCTGGTTGTGAATGGCATACAGTGTTATTCATAGACCCAAATAAGGCTTTGTGCGAATTGACAGATGAAGAGTTGTTCACTGACAGTGACCATGATGGAGAGATAATCATGGAAATATGCATGTCGTGTGACATAATGGTACAAAACAGACGGGTTACAAACCCCCTCATGGCTAGTGTCAGTGCACCACCATAATTTTGTAATATATATTTACAGCAGGTACCAACAAATTTATGGACCACCAATCCCCATGATGTGGTGTTATTAAAAGAAGTGACCCCCATAAGGATAAAAAATAAAGCAGGGGCAGTGCAGCCCAGGGTAAAACAATACCCTTTGTGCAGAGGAGCAGAGGAAGGAATATGAGAAACAATACAGGCATTACTCCAACAAGGTATCCTTGTCCCTTCAAACTCCCCATGCAATACTGCAATTTATCCAATTAAAAAAGCAAAAGGGGGGTTGTGAAGGATGGAGCAGGACCTTTGCCCTCTTAATGACATTGTCCAAAAAGAGGTCCCTCTTTTTCCAAACCAGGCATCCATCTTGTGCAGTATCCCAAAAAAGGCAATCCATTTTACTGTAGTAGATTTGAAAAATGCATTTTTCTCCGTGCCCCTTGATCCCGACTCACAATACTTGACAGCATTGACACTAGGGGGAAAAGATATGAGCATTGCAGATTGCCCCAGGGGTACTGTGAAAACCCTAGCATTTTCAACAGAATATTGCAAGAAGACCTCAGCAATATTGCTGTTAAAAGCACAATAATTCAGTTCGTGGATGATTTGCTAATATGTAGTGGAGGGGAGGATATGTGCAGGATTGATTCCGTTTAATTGCCTACCCTATTGGCCCACAAGGGGTACAAGGTAGACAAAAACAAACTTAAATATTGTCTTGCAGAAGTATTGTATTTGGGACAATTGATATCGAAAGATGGAAAGAGAATAATTCCCGATAGGGCTGCAACAGTAAGAGCAACAGCAAGGCCCCACACAGTGAAAGACATGCACAAATTCCTTGGCATATGTAATTATTGCCGAGCATTGATATTAGACTGTGCAGCCTACACATAACCATTACTACATGGGCTAAAAGAAGCACAGAAGGAAAACAAGACAATAACAGGGACACCTGAAATGCACACTGATTTCACCACACTAAAATACATGATTTGTACAGCACCAGTCCTTGCTGCACCAGTTTATGAACAGGAATTCTTATTTTCCCACTTAGATGGAACACTAATGACTGCAGTACTGACACAGAAAAAGTAATAGGGCATAAGCAACTTGCATACTACAGCGGCACTCTTGATTCTGTGATGCAAGACCACTTCGCCTGCGAACAAGATCTTGCCATAGCTGCCTTTGCCATTGAAATCATTTCTACCATTTTGATGGCATGTTCTGTGACCCTGTTTGTCGAACACTCCCTGTTCGCAATGCTTGAATGATTCAAATCCACCCGAACCACCCAGAGAGCAACAGCATACGAAGTTATACAATCAAGCCTAAACATTCATTTAGTATGTTGTAAAACAGTAAATCCAGCCACTTTCTTCGCAGAACCATGTACAGTAGAAGACATGCAGTATCACAATTGTGCCACATATGAGGGGGAAGGAGACAACATTCGCAATGAGATAGAGAAAATGCCTACCTCCAGCATGCAGAGAGAATCATGGGTGTGGCTGTTCATTAAGACCGTACGCGGGTTACCAAAATCTCAGCTGCCCATGTTCAGTGCATTGAGTGTGGAATCATACTCAGTCATGGACAACATGGGCAGTACTCTTTTGGTACTACCTCCATGATCCGTCACACCCGCTCAAACTACCCAGGTGTTCTGAGAAAGGCTATTCCTTTCTCAGGGAGTAGTAGGCTGTCTTTCTCTACCTCATCTTCCGAAAACGCTCCTGCCACTATACAGGCTATGCCTGTGGGGCAGAGGATCCTACCTTCTGCCTCACAGTCCATAAAAGAGGCTGTTGATCCATATCTTCCCAGCATGACAGTACTCTGTATATACTGCAACACACCACTCTGTAGGGGGGAGCAGTTTCAAAGTGCTTTCTAGGCTGCGTTCAAGGAGCATGAGAAACACTGCCCCCTACCTTAGATTTAAGGAATGCTCAACATCTTCTCCTGTCCACATGCCCCTCCGTATCTATGGCTGGTGCCCCTTCCCTCACTTCTCTCCCCCACCTTAATTTCTTGTCTCACCTGGAAAAAAAGAAAAAAATACAAAAAATACAAAATCAAAAACCACCAAAAAAGGTTCCTTTTGGAGCCACCTTTCACAGTTAAAAAATAGAACAAAAAAAATAACATTTTATAGACTCCATCTGATCTACATTTTTCAGTAAAGTAGTTGGACTCAATAAGATTCTCCAACATTTCCATTAGCATGTTGTACTATGCAATGGAAATAATGGACAATTGTATACTAGCGAAAAAGAAAAAAGAACAGAAACAATATTCTGTCACAAATACTTACTCTACAATAAGAACTATAATCCATAGACCTTTCCATGCCAGGCATCCTTAAAAGACTCAGATGGCACATGGACACAGTCGCACAGGGCAACCCTTCTACCCTTTTTACTTTTATGTTTGTAACACTCCCTCATTGGCTGCCTTCGTACAGTCACACATCCATCCAACCATCACATCCAAAACTCTGCATGTAACCCGGTCATCTGAGTTGAACACTTCAGATGTACCCTTGAACTTTCAGACTACATGTCTCCTGTTAGTCACGGCCACATGCATGAAAAACTACAGTGAAATTCTCCAAGATTTATATTTGCAGTTTCAACAATATCTACATTTAACAAAACATCATACAGGTGTGCATACATTTTATTTTAAGTAATATTTTCAAACATGGCTTCTCAATAAGCATATACTCTTTTTTAACCACTCTATCAAATGCCATATATTGCAGCATTGTGCACCTGGTCACATCAAGTGGCAGTTACTTAAATGTACTTCCAACATGCACACCAACTGCCACTTAACAATGTTCTACAAATCTTTTGCATCTGCATTTACCTTACTCATACACTAAGATTACACGCCGTGCTGTTGTAAATGCACATATCCATTTTTTAGCTTTCTACAAAATGCTTCCAAAAATAAACATTTTAAACAAACATCATTTTGCATTTTTCCTTCCATATAAATGTCATACTTTACAACCTTTCTCATCACATCCCTTATAGTGTCACAATTCTCCACCTCCTCATACATATGTGTATACTGTCAAAGTATATATATACAAGACTTCTTCTTGCAAACAGAGTACTGTTCTTTTCCAACCATTACTACAACACACCGTGCTCTGCTCTGACTACAAACTGCCATTCCAATACCACTATGCCACAGTTACCCTATTATTTAAAAACACTGCAGCACATTATGAATACAGCATTCACCATCATTCTAGTTATATCTAAATATTGCTCTTTATTCAATATACCACCAATTATTTACTGCCTAACAACACATCCATCTCTCATCACTCCTATACCACAATTTCATATCCTTACACTTCCATACCCCTACCACGCATTAGCACACATACACACACTTCCTCACTCACTTTTAATTGCACCCCAACAACCCTCAAATCTATGCACTAAATCACACCATTATAACAACCACTGTTTTCCTCAATACATCATAATGTTCCTACTTATTCCATCACACCACCACTCCCTGACTCACTAACACCAGAAGGGCTCAACATGTTCTACCATCAATAATTTATTATCCTTTCCCCATCACATGCATATACTTATTTTATACGTCACAGTTATTGTTACTGCAATACTTCTTGTAAAATCCAATATAGTTAGAACATGCCAATGGGTAGCTAACTACTTAACTACTTTAAGCATACTCTTATTTACAACACAATCCAAACAAACATCCTATCACACTTACACTCACATTAATATATACATGCTACCACAAACATGTATTCTGTAACATCTACATTCTCTAAAACTATGTAAATGTCAAAAACTGTATACAAATACAGTAATTATTTTTTGGAAATCCACTATGGACTTTTCTCCCAATGGTCCAATGATTATTTCATGTTAATACAACAACGTTGTACCACACACTAATGTTGCACCAAACATAATACACAGAATGTACTATTTATGAGGGTCAAAAAAGTAAATCTGTATGTACACTTGTATGGAATTAAAGGCTTTAAACTATCTTGTTCAACAAATTATACTTTTCTTCACAGAAAAAGTACCAGAGATGCCAGCTTTATTATTATATGCCACTAAGTAATCATACCCTGTATTATCCTATTTTTTTTCTTCTCAAAGAAACGAGATATTCCATAAACACTATCCTCAATTGTACTACGATAATAAATACATATAAACTTCAATGATATCTTTCCACCATATTACAAATGCTGTATACTCCCCCTTTAGTACCCATAATTACTATACACATATTACTATAGTGTGTGTGGCCAGAAACCATATAACAAGTATGTACAATACACGTTCAAATAACAAAACTTACCCAGAACCTCCCCCCAATCCCAATGACATCTGCAGACAACACAATTGACTGGAGATTTGATGGCACCTGCACAGCTCTTTTTCATCCAAAAAATGAGCTCTGTATCAACTTCTTTTCCACTCCCTCACTATTTCCATGCCATCTTTCGGCCACAAAATAACCCAAATGTATTTTCCAGGGTTTTTTCCACACTGCACTGTCCGTGGACAAAGGCCCTGGTCGCGGATCCAACATGTCAAGCATTTAAAAAATGATGATGCACCTCACGTTTGTGAACATCCAATCAGCGTGTGCCTTTGATGTCTGCGGACACCAAGCCACCCCATGATTGGCACAGAGGCATCTGTTTAGTTCAAATCAGGAAACAAGTCTGTGTACTGGACCTATATATCAGTGATATTTGTTACCTACTTTTTGGTAATTTTTTAAAAAACTACTAGACGGTTTTACGCCAAATCTACAAAAGTACGCTTTCAGGACCAATTTGCAGCTACTTTTTTTTGTTATGTCTATGAGGATTTTGAAAGATTTGAGTTTCCTCGATAACTTTGCCCCCCCTGGATGAAACTGCATCAAACTTCACAAAATCATTCTGAGGTGGCAATAGGCGCTAAAGTTATAAGCTGCCGAAAAAGTTATCTTTGTATGAGTTGAGCAACTTAACCATAACTACATGCCCGCTACAACAGGTCCTGTGATATATATATGTGGGTGTATATATGTGTGTATTTACTTATCAGATATAATGATTGGTCACTTAGTTGTTTCATGTGTCTGTTACATTCCCCAAAAGGTCCTTATCATAGCACCTAGGATGTAATATCATAGCCCCCAAAAACTCCCCTTGCATGATTAGACATTAGACATTTAATCAACAAAGGCCATAGTCAGTTGAAATTGCCTTCAGAAACAGTTGTTGAAGTTCATTGATGCCCGGAAAATATTGGCAAATCAAACATCTGAGGGGCTAATACCAGATCTGCATGAAAACCTTAGTATACCAATGTTCTCAGATTGGTAAAACATTGCATAACCTCAACTTTGCAACAGTTTGCACAGCTTTGTAAACATTTTGCAAACATAATGTCTACTTGGAGTTTTCACAACACTTTAATGAGTGTACATTGTGTTTGTATACATTTTACAACAATGTAAACTATGTGCAAAACCTTGAGTTTACAATGGAATGCATATTTGTAAACCATACAAACATATGGTTTGATTTACTAATGTTTTGTAAATATTAACAACAATGCTGCACACCTGTGTTTTAATGGTTCACAAAAATGTGTAAAACTTTCAAACCATACATTTGTTTGGGTTTAGAAAAATGATGTAAAGCACAACCGGTACACAAGATGCTTTATGGGAGATTTGATTAAGGTTTTAGGTAACAACCCCCAGCACCGCCTCCACACTGTGTCACAACTCTGCAACTGATTACTACAGAACCTTGACACAATGCCATTGATAAACACTCCTTCCCCTGCATTCCAGGTTCCATCACCCACTGCAAGTATCATCACAACACATGTCCCCTCCTTCCAACCACACTTCTCATTTTTACCTTTGTAATCCTTTGTAATCCTATTCTTATTCCAAACGTGTCCACCTCTCACTCTCACTGCCCCATCAACACCTTTTCCACCAAAACAGGTAATAAGGGATCCCCTTTCCTTCTACCATTCCATTCTTTATTCTCACCCAAACACCACACACAACTTCTTACTCCTTCTTCCCTCTTTTTTCATCTGTTCCCTCAGAACATCCACCACTCAATCTGACTCTCTTGCTCTATCCAACCAAGGTGTCACAACTTTAGTATTAGCTTTACGGCCTCATTAGCTCAAAAGGACTCATCTCCATTTCTGCATGCAGAGACATTTGCAAACCGTACAATTTCTCCTGTACTGCTACTCTCCTAACTTTACAGCAGACACCATCTATCCTTTTGGCCTCTATTATGCATCTGTTAATCCTTTTCACTACTCTGTTGCCTTCCAGATGATACAGCGCAGACCTTTTATGCCTTATCCCACACTCTCTCGGATACACCTTAAAATGTCCTCCTACAAACTGAGGACCATTGTCTTTGAGATTGCTACTTGGCAATCCTTCCCTCGCAAATACCTCTTATAAAAACTCAACCATACTCTCACCAAGCATTTCCCTTCCAATTATGTTCTCAGCCGATCACAACATCAAATCAATTAGGACAACAATTGGCCTCAGTACGAGGTTGGAGGTAGCCATGCCGTTTATACCGGCATGGCTACCCCCAAAACGTGGGTCCAGCTCCGGGTCCCGCGAAAGGGGAATTACTGGGCCATTCTGACCTCAGTGGGCCCGGTAATTCCCCTTGCACGGAACCTGGAGCCGGTACGTCCCCATTCCCATTTGAGCCTCCATATGGCTCAATGGAAATGGGGAGGATGGTAGCAGAGGTAGCGTTCATAACATTACCATTGCTACCATCTAGTTCTGCTCACGGGTGCCGCTCTCCACGCCTGGTCTGACCAGGCATGTAGAGCGGCACCCGCGAGCAGAACTCATAATGTGGAGGCATGGTAACAACGGCGCGGTAGCACTACCAGCGCCATTGTTGCCTTACCGCCACAATCGTAATGATGCCCAATGTTTTTCCCACAACCAATTCCCATCTCCACCGGTCCCAAAATGTGTATTGCCAAATCATACCACACCTTACACGGTACACCCATTTCCACATCTGGCTGAAATCGCACCACCTCTTTGTTCCCTGACTTCCTACATTCCAAACAACCATCCCATCTCCTCTTCACCTCACAGTCAAAGCCAGGCCACCAATATTCACCTTTCAAAATGGCCTTTGTACGAGTGATTCCCACACGACCCTCATGCGCTAGTTTGATAATCCTCTCACGAATATCCAGAGGTACAACAACCCACTCCCAGCGTTACAGCAGATCTTCCACAACCGACAACTCATCACGTACTTCCCAAAATGATCTCTCTGTTTGGTTCAACAAACCCTTTGATGGCCATCCACATTCAACATATCTTTTGTAAAGGTTTTTGTTGTTTCATCTCTATCTAAGGCATCCAGCCCCTCATCTCTTCAAATAACACCATTGTAATTAACGTAGATTATTTTTGTGCACTCTCAGGCTTATTTTCCTCCTCCTCCTGTCTCTTAAACATGACAGAAGACATTTTCATGCCCTGGTCTAACCTTCATGTCAAATTTATGACACTGTAACCCAACTCGCAACTCTTCCCGACACCTTACTGAGATCTTTAGATTCACAAATGGCTTTCACAGACTTATGGTCAGTTTGGATAATGAATTCCATACCCCTCAAACAATTCTGGAATTTCTCAACTGCCCAATGGCAGGCCAATGCTTCCTTCTCAAGAACCCAATAATTCATCTCTGGCCCTTTTAACGCATGAGAAGCATGAGCAATTATTTCATCCCTAATATCCTCTTTGATCTGGGACAAAACTGCCCCCACCGGCATCCACCATGATGACACTCTTCCTTCTTGTGTGAAAACACTTTAATGCCTTTGTCAGATCAATTTCCTCCTTGATACAACAGAACTCTCTCTCACATGCGCTATCTCAAATTAAATCTTCCTTTTCTCTTTAAGAGGTTCCTCATTTCAGCTACCTTATACTTGAAATTCTTAACACATTTTTGATAGAACTCAATCATACCCAACAAAGACCTGAGGTCCCCTTTTGTTTCAGGCCTTGTAGCTTTCTTAATGGCACCCACCATCTCCTCTTTGGGCTTTAGGCCAGCCCTGGAAATCTCATGACACAGGTATCCGTCCTTCTCATTCTTGGATACACATTTCTCCCTCCTAAGGGACACCCCCTTCTCCTCAAGAATAGACAATACCCGCTCTAGGACCTCATCATGTTCAAGATCACTTTCACCACACACAAGGACATTGTTTTGGAAGCAAAACACTCCTTTATCTCCACCAAACAAATGGTCCATCACTTTCTGAAACACAGAAGATGCAGACACCAACACAAATGGTGTTCTCCTTAACTGAAAAAAAAAACCTTCATGTGTTGTGAATGCTGCCAGTTTTCTGCTTTCTTCTTCCAGCTCAATTTGATAATAAGCAGAAGCCATGTCCAGTTTTGAAAATACAATTCACTTTCCAATCATAGTTAACATCTCATTCATGTTTGGCAGCTGGTGCCTATCCACTATGATGCACTTGTTCAACTCACGCAAATCAACACAGAGTCTCAACTCTCCTGTCATCTTCTTCACCACCACAAGTGTAGAAATCATTTGTACTCCTCCTGCTCTCTCAATGATGTCCTGCCTGTGCAATTTCACTAGTTCACTTTTCACACTATCCCTCAATATTAACTGCATTGATTGTGACTTTGCAGCAACTGTATCATTCCTCATTTAAGTATTAACTGATGTCTCCTCCTTTTGATTTTTCCAACACCACTCTCAAACACCTTATGAAATCTTTCCCATACAGGCACAGACTCACCTCCAACTTGCAAAACTTGGTCAGATAAATTAGGATCGAGTATGATAGGAAATTACTCTTTCTCACGCCATCGCAAATGTGTGGCACCCTTCTTTGTTACATACACCTTTCCTTGCGCACACCTTCCTTTGAAAACAAACTGGACATTAAAATACCCTAGTAATTTGATCTTGTCCATGTTATGCCCACTGGATTTATGTCAGTTGTATTTAATTATCTTATCTCACCTCCTACCACTCGTTCAAATACATCTCTCGGCATTAATGATATCATCACACTTGAATCAGCCATCATAGATACTTCTTTCCCATTCACACACACATATGCAAATGGATGTTCACATTCATCATCTTCTGGTATTTGTGTGAGATTCACTATAAGGTTTTCTATTGTAGGTTCTTCATCTTCTGAAGAATCAGCTTCCTCTTCAGCAACATATAGAACTTTCTTCTGCGCACATTCAAAATGTTTACAGCAGTTTGCAAAATGTCCACTTCTATTGCACTTTGCAAAAACAGTTTTGCGACCAGGACAGTTAGGGAAGGCAGCAAAATGTGACAAACTTGCACAATGGAAGCACTCTCTGTCATCTCCATTCTGATGTTTGCTCTTTCCCCCTCTATTGTCTGATACTTTTATTGTTTAACTTCTCCTTCGGCTTCTTTTTCTGTCTGTTCTCGGATACTTTCAAACATCAACTTTGCCATCTTTGTTCTCTCCTTGTGATAACATGGCAACACAGGCCAGTGAAAGTTCAACACATCTTGCAATCTCTAGGAATCCTTCTAAGGTTGGTTCATCTTTCAGCCAGAGCTCCTCTCTTTTTTTGTTGCAGTTATTGTGGATCATACATGTATCCCAAATGTGTTCATCAAACCTTTCACCAAATTTGCCAGATAATGCCAAATGACGTAAAGCCGTAACATATTCTTCAACATTTTCACCATGTTCTTGAAGTCGTACTCCACAATTGTAGCATTCAAGGATCGTGCTGGTTTTAGGGTTAAAATGTTTATCCAATTTCAATAAAGCTACTTCATACTCATTTGGCGCATCCTCATCTTCCACTTCACCTCATGGCGGCAAGGTATCGTAAATTCATTGACCTTTGTACCCTAGAAAATGCATCAATAACAAGACGTTCCTGTCTGTAGATACAGCATTTCCACAAGCAGCCACTATATAGTGTAGAAAACCTTCCCTCCATTGGCTCACTTTAATTTTGATTGGGCCAGGAGATGCCATGAAAGTGGCTGGGCCTGGCATCCCTGGCAATTCCATCTTGCAATGCTGACGTCAGAAAATGATTGAGCTTGATCTTTTAACTGTTGTGTCCGAACTTTGCTTCTGCACTTTCCTATAGTTTTGATCGTGTTGTTGGGTAATCTCATAACAGAGAGAAACAAAAAAAACTGCATAGTCAATGCGGAGGCTTTATTGTCCTGTTGCAAGCACTTAAAATCCTCTTTGCCGGTTTACAGTCAACATCATTTCATAGCATCACGAGTTGTGAATCCTTTTCGCATGCTCGGCAGCTTATATGTCCGTGGTCCGCCACACACATTGTGCTGCATGCTCGCGTTCGAGCCAAATTTAGTGTCCCATTAACTTAATATAATCATGGACTTGGGGAAGACTCGCTGCACAGAGTTGCTGGCAATACAGGTGCTATTTGGCCGCTTGCACGTTGTGCTTTCCATCTCTACGCAGGAAAGCTGCATGGCTCACAGCAGCTCGGCTCAAAGTTTCTCATCGGTGATCCTGGTGGTACAGCCACCGGAAGCGCAGTCACTCCCATGGGGATCTGGGCTCCGGCACAACAACAGACCACCATCTAGAAGGCCCAACAGGAGAGTAGGGTTCCACACGCTGGGGGGTTGTCTCATCCTTTATTTACATCAGCTCATCACCATTGATTTAAAGCACAACCGGTACATAAGGTGCTTATTGGAGATTTTATTAAGATTTTATGTAACAACCCCCAGCACAGCCTCCACACTGTGTTACAACTCTCCAACTGATTACTACAGAACCTTGACACAATGCCATCGATAAGCACTCCCTCCCCTGCATTCCAGGTTCCATCATCCACTGCAAGCATTATCACAACACAAACATTGTAATTTGCAAGGTACTGCACGTAGTTTATATTTTTGTGATAAATTGGCAAACAAGGTGTACACTCATTTATATGTTGTGTAAATGTAAGTAAACATTATGTTTGTGAAATTTTTAGAAGAGCTTTGTAAACAGTTGCAAAGCTGAGGTTATTCAATGATTAACAAATCAGAGAACATTGGCAAACTGTAGTTTTCATTGCAATGCAATGTCCTTTTTTTAGTTGTAACTTATATAAAACTGTCAAAGAGTGACATAATTCACATGCTAACAATATGCTGAAGTGTCTGATGACAGACCTCTCATTTGTGAACTTTGCAGTACACATAAGCCTTCAAAAGCATAAAAGGAATTCTATTCATATGGGGAAAAAGTATTGAACACAAAGGTTATGTGTTTATGGGGCTGCAGCATTCTCATGCATTACTAGAGCAGTGCAGGTCACTTTTGCATTCTCCGCGGATATTGTCCAGAATGCAAATGGTGGACCACCAAGGGAAGTCCTTTGTATGGAAATGGGCAATCAGACAGGGAGTATTTTAAGATGGTGACCATGATTTGTCCTAACAGGTACAGTCTATACATAATACAAACTGGTAATTTATCATTAAGGCCTAACTTATTTAAACTTCCCACTGTAAAACACACCATCATACACTTTCCATGTAAATAGGCACACACCTTACATTTGTATATGTACACTACTCGATAAAGCATGTTTTGTCTATTACAACAGTGGCTGTGTGGGCTTTATTTACATTCAGAGAAAGAAGATGTCCACCATATCAAATATGCACCATTATCACAAGGCCACAAGTGACCCAAAATGTATGTTGGGTTACATGTGGCATCACAGAAACTACACTGATGCTATAACCACAAACAGAATAAACAAGTATGCACTGATACAACACTCATTCAGAATTTCACAATTCATGAATCATCCACAATTCAATGCAGCATCTATTAAAACATAAATGTCACCCCACACCTCCTGCCTTAAAACCAACAGGTAGAAAAGTTGGAAAATACTATAAAGTAACTAACCAAGTGTAGTAAGAATAAGACTTCCAATGCTAAGCCTTTTGTCATTCTCCAAAATGTGCAAACACACCTAAAACACAGGGGTACAGAACCATGACCAAAAGCATACACAATGAACCCTCAACATTAATCTAATACACAACACAACATCTTCAGCAACACAGGTCAGACTGCCAACTTTGGTGAGGTCCCATGCGTGAGGCTATGTGATGGCAGTAAGGTGGTTCTGGGGCCCAGAGACAGCCACCTGCTCTTTTATGGCGGCCTTGAATGGGCCCCCATCTGCCCAGTCCATCCTTAGGCTCATGTCCTTAGGCAACTCACTTACATTTGCAGACACTCACATTAGTCAGAAGCCTGAGGTTTTGCTTGCTTATGAGAAGAATGAGAGGCTGATACTGACAGGAAGCAGTGACTGCTGCAGTTTGCAGTGTAAATCTAAATAACAGATGAAGGTAAAATAGTGTCAGCTAGCAGACAATGAGTATCACATTTTAAATCCATAGTTCCCGTGCTCGGGCACTAACCATAATGAACACTTACATGTTGTACAAATCTGAGATTCCTGAAGTAACCATCTGTGTTATCCATTCAGAAACAATGAGACAGCAATCAGGTGGCAGTGTGTGAATTAGGTGTATGTAGCGAGGAGTAGGGACTTGAGTAGTGGGGTGCAACTAGGAGAAGAGCTGGAGTGGGGTAAGATTAGAGATGAAGGAGGTGATTTAAGATATATAGATGATTAAGGAGGGAAAGTCAAGATCACAGTGGAGGTGAGAGCGTAAAGGGCAGAGATGAAGGAGGATGAGCTAAGAATTGCAATAAAGTAAAGTGAGTTAAGAGTGGATGTCAATGTAAAAGTCAAGAACTGAGGTGGAGGATGAAGATTTAAGTGCAGAGGTAAAGGAGGATGGGTCAAGTCCAGAGGTGAGAGAGGTAGAACGTAGAGACGAGATGAAAGAGGGAGAATCAACTACAGAGCTGAGAGAGAGAAGGATGTGGAAAACAGAAAAGACTAGAGTAGAGGGGATAAATTAGTAGAGGAAGGGAAGCTTTCATGAATAACAAGAAATGGAGATTGAGAAAGGCAGGGGGTCTTACACTGGTAAATGTAATTAATCAAGGTCATTTTAAACATTTTTGCAAAATCCAAGAGACCTACAGATTGCCGAGTGCAAAGCTTTTTCAGTATTTGCACATTAGACATGTCTTACATAAACAGCTTCAGCGCAGATATCATTTGCCCAAATTCACTCCCCTGGAAATGGTAGTGAGGCGAGCCCTAATAACTAAGAAACCAATTTCAACAATATATGAGTTCATCAGGGACAACACTTCCAAGCAACTCAGTAAACGGAAATCTAGATTAAAAACAGAAGTAGGGGGAATGAGTAGGGGCAATGGGCAGAGGCCCTCTTTGCACAGGAGAAATGGCTAGTATCTCTAGACAGTGCTTAATACTGCTAAAAATTATGCTGAGGGTCTATTTCTCAGCAGTAAAACTGCATAAGATGTGTTTTCAGGAAATAGGATGTGTCCAAAATGCTGAATACATGAGGGCTCTTATATACATATACTTTGAAACTCCCACAAATGCAACATTATTGTGGGACGATTATCATGAACCTAGAGACAGATCTGTGATGGTCGCTGAAGTTGTTGTGAAAAATTAGCGCTTTTGCAAGTGTGTAGTGATATGTCTGTTTCTGCCATGATAATAATTTGCCTTGATAATTGCCAAACAGGACATTTCTAGATTTTGGGCACCGTCACCTTCAGACCCCTACAAAATCAGAGATTGGAATAGGGAAATGGACACTTGTGAAGACTTTGAGCAATAATGTATAAGCAAAGGGGCTGCACTCAGAAATATGAAACAAATATGGGGCAAATGGATAGATGATGGGATAATATTCACAAAGGAACAAAGTCAGTGGCAATAATCCTTCATCATTAATCATCTATCATTGATAATTTATTGTTATATGTTGTTATCTTTTGGGTTTATGTCGTTTTAGGGTGGAGGGTCGAGGGTGGGGGCTGGTTTTAGAACGTAAATACAATTTTGGTTCCTAAATTGTATTATAGACTGGTTTTACCATAGGAATGTATGGAAAATAGGACTAGATCAGCATCTCTGACATTTGTATCTTTCAACCTCTAACATCTCCAAGGCAGGTAAAAGCAGATGTTTCTGGCTAGTATTCCCATTGAAGGCAATTGAGATGAACATGTCTTACGAGGGTGTTGAAGGTTCCCTAAGCAGAGCTGTCAGAAGATGTGGTGAGGCCCGGGGCAAAACATTTGGTGAGGCCCCCTTACAATTTTTTGCACTCGGCCAGCGGCGGCATATCCGCACACAGGAGACTTGAGAAATCTACCCTTGAGTTTGTGTGCAGGATCCCAAATATGGTTTATTACTACTTTCTCTACTGAAGAAAGGTTCATGCCAGACTAACTTTTTAATCATATGAATAAATATATATAAGATGGCATGAGCTCTCCACTGCGCCACCTCCAATTCTCTGAGGGTCAATCACTTTTCCAAGCAAAGAGTTGAGGGCAGATCTCTTTCTTCGGCTGGGGCCTCCCTCTGGAAATAGCCTCCTTGCCTCACTGAAACTTGAGGAGAACCATCTCTGGTTCCGGAAGCACCTCAAGACCTGTTTATTTGCTTCTGCCTTCTCTCTTCCTCTCCCTTGCTGATCACCTGCCTGATCCATGCACTGGTCACCTGGTCAAGCTCTGAATTCGGGTCCAGGTCCCTGCCTGTCCTGTTGCAATCCCGCACTGCCTCTTGGCTCCCCTGCACTTGTGGTCTGTATCAGTAACCCTACAGTCCTCGCTCTTGCTCGTATTGTCCACCCGTTGGCTGCACTTATGAGTACTCACACTTGCCACCAGTTGGCTGCACTCTTGTTTCTCCCATGATCCTGCACTTCTGCATCCTACCCCACCCTCGGCACTTCTCCCCTCCCCCATTCCCTGCTCTTGCACGATCTGAATGACACAAGGCCTAGTAAGATTTGTGTTTTGTCCTACTCTTTTGTTTCTCCCTCCTTGCCTTGTCACGCCTAGAAACACTTGCGTACAGGCACGTTATAAATGCCATATCATATCATTAAGGAGCACCCTGCCCCTGTTTGTACATTAAAACACACATCATACACAGTGACAAATGATGTACAGTGGAGGCTGGTACATTTCTGAACTTAAGAGGCTTAAATGTTTGTTCCAATTAGTCAGGATCAACAGAGCACAGTGAGGGAGCCCAAACCAAACAAAGGTGGCTTGGGGGGGGGGAGTGGTTCTCACTCCCAAGAAAATGTTTGAAACATTGGGTTAAAAGTATGCATTTTACAGCACTTTCTTTGCAAAATTGGGTTCAACACAGTTTGGGATCCACATAGTTTGCAATTGGTTTTGTATGGAAGCACATGGAAAATCCCAATAGTTGCAAATCACAAATTGTGCATATGAACATTTTCCCTTACATTCCATGCCGCCTTTCCACGCGGGATATGCTAGTATAAACATATATTCATGCTGGTTGTTCTAATTATGTTGAAGCAGGCTGCATCAATATTTGCCATTATTACCATGTACGAATTCCCAACCAGTAAAAATGCCATGCAAAAGAAAGTATATCCAGGCTGACTGTGTACCATAAGTGTTATTACTGGCTAGATTGGCCTACATTCAAAGTGGGCCAATTTAGCCAAGTAGTATGTTTGCTTTAACCTTGATGCATAGTCCTGTGCATCAAGGGTAAAGCAAAAAGAGCACTGGCAATGCTAACAGTTTGGGCATTCGTGTAGGCATCGGAAAGGCACTTCTGTATTGGTATTAGCTGGCCATTGATAGTGCCAGTGCAAAATGGTTTGAGTACCTGAGCAGCTAATAGCAGTGCCTCGTAAATGCCTAATACTTATACACAAGCCAAAACTGTTGGCTTTGCCAATGCTTATTTTTAAAAGAATTTCAGCGAAAGACATGCAGGGTGTTTTTAAATTGAGTGGCCAAAGGCAGACCGGATTAAGACATTTTTATTACACCAGTTACGTGTTTACAACTCCAATGAAGTCATGAACTCTTAGAAGACTCCTTTGAGGAAACACGTGCAGGCACATTGAGGGCAATGCCATGTTTAAAGCTAGCCCAAAGAGTTCCAGTGAGGAGTTGTTTTGGGTGGGGAGGGCAGGGACTGGGTGAGAATTGCCATAGGGATTAGCATGGCATGAGAAGTCATTTCACTGTTAGCACCTGCATTCATATCCATACATTTTTAGGCAATTGAAATCGTGATGTGGGGTTAGCACTTGCATGCTAGGGGAGTGATTAGAAGGGAAGTGGTGACATGTGACATCTCATTCTCACAGCAGTCCTTAAGTGTGATGTTTCAGAAATGAAGGCAAGAGATAGCTGCTTGTAACATTGAAGCTTCACCAGAATAGTCTCATTCGAAAAGTGGAAAGATTTTAGGTGCCCACACACAAGGAAGTTTGCCCCTGCCTCACAGCTACTGATGTTAGCACCTCTCCCAACATTTGAAGTATTAGTCCCCTTTCCCCCCTGACATATTAGCCTAGGTGCACCTCTGATGCCATGAACCCACCCCTTAATGAAGTGGCCCCCAGGGCGGCTACATTTAGGGGTGGTGCTGAACACACACTCACAAAAAACACTTTCACCCATGCATTCAACCACCAGTTACACAACTCCATACATTCATTTATACCTAAAACCAAACGCAGCATTGACACAAACATCAACATGCACGCATGCATTCATACATACATACACATATACATACTAATTTAATTTAAATACACATATACACTTTTAATTTAAAATAAAAAACACTTACCTTACCTCCATGCACCCTTAAAAAGCATCCACGCAGCCGACACGTAGACATGCTGCCTGACAAGAGAGAACTCCTCTCCCATCAGTCAACGTGGTCATGCTGAGCAATTTGAACACACTGACTGACAAGAGAGAACTCCTCTCCCATCAGGCAGCGTGGTCACGCTGAGCAACGTGAACACACTGACTGACAAGAGAGAACTCCTCTCCCATCAGTCAGCGTGGTGACGCTGAGCAACGTGAACACACTGATTGACAAGCGAGGAGCCCTCTCTAATCAACATGAACACACTGACTGACAGAAGAACTCCTCTCCTGTCAGTCAGCGTGGTCATGCTGAGCACCGTGAACACACTGACTGACAAGAGAGAACTCCTCTCCAATCAGTCAGCATGATCACGCTGACATGAACACACTGACTGACAGGAGAGGAGTCCTCTCCCATCAGTCAGTGTGGTCACACTGACAACATGAACACACTGACCTACAAGAGAGAACTCCTCTCCCATCCGTCAGCGTGGTCACACTGACAACATGAACACACTGACTGACAAGAGAGAACTCCTCTCCTGTCAGTCAGCGTGGTCATGTTGAGCAACGTGAAGACACTGCCTGACAAGAGAGAACTCCTCTCCAATCTGTCAGCGTGGTCACGCTGAGCAACGTGAACACACTGACTGACAAGAGAGAACTGCTCTCCCAACATACAGTGTGGTCACACTGACAACATGAACACACTGACTGACAGGAGAGGAGTCTTCTCCTGTCAGTCAGCGTGGTCATGCTGAGCAACGTGAACACACTGACTGACAAGAGAGAACTCCTCTCCCATCAGTCAGCGTGGTCACACTGACAACCCAACACACTGATTGACAAGAGAGAACTCCTCTCCTGTCAGTCAGCATGGTCATGCTGAGCAACGTGAACACAGTGACTGACAAGAGAGAACTCCTCTCCCATCAGTCAGCGTGGTCACACTGACAACATGAACACACTGACTGACAAGAGAGAACTCCTCTCCTGTCAGTCAGCATGGTCATGCTGAGCAACGTGAACACACTGACTGACAAGAGAGAACCCCTCTCCTGTCAGTCAGCATGATCACGCTGACATGAACATACTGACTGACAGGAGAGGAGTCCTCTCCCATCAGTCAGTGTGGTCACACTGACAACATGAACACACTGACTGACAAGAGAGACCTCCTCTCCCATCAGTCAGCGTGGTCACACTGACAACATGAACACACTGACTGACAAGAGAGAACTCCTCTCCTGTCAGTCAGCATGGTCATGCTGAGCACGTGAACACACTGACTGACGAGAGAGAACTCCTCTCCCATCAGTCAGCGTGGTCACACTGACAACATGAACACACTGACTGACAAGAGAGAACTCCTCTCCTGTCAGTTAGTGTGGTCACGCTGAGCAACGTGAACACACTGACTGACAGGAGAGGAGTCCTCTCTTGTCATTCAGCATGTCCACGTTTTCAGCTGAATGACGGGAGGCAGCAGAGCTCACTTCTGAGCCCTGCTGTCACCCATTATTTTGCTGTTTGTTGCGGAGCCAAACGGCTTCACAAGAAACAGCAAAATCATTGCAGGGGCAGCACAGTCCCCCGTGTGAATAAAGGACAAGGGAGACTGTGCTGCCTTCCACTTAGGAGAGGGGGCCGCGAGGCCCCCAGCAAGCGCGAGGCCTGGGGCAGTTTGCCCCACCTGCACCTCCCTCGTGACGGCCCTGTCCCTAAGAGGGTGATAAAATGTAGGCCTGTTGATGGGGAGGAAAGATAGCTCAGGGGCAACGCGTTTGTCTTGGAAGCAAGAAAGCACAGTTCAATACAGGTTCAAATCCCAAAGCCACGCTTAGAAAGCACTCGCTGGTATAAAGCACGTTATAAATGAACAATAAAATAACAAACAAAAAATAATTAAGGCTTAGGATGTGTTTGCAGTGAAAAACATAGTTTAAGGTCCACCTGGGTTTCCTGGCTAAGCCCCCCCATACTGCAAATCTCCTTCTCCATCATTCCACCAATTAAGTGAGTGTCAGTTGCTGCTTTTACCGCCTCCTTCATTCCCCCCCACACCTGCCACTGACTCTCACACAGACACAGCCCTTACTAACCTTCGACTCTCCATCTCTAACACTCTGGACATCCATAGCCCTATCATGAGGATCTGCATGAAGCCTGCCTCCAAGTGCAACTCCTGGTATGACTTTGACCTAGCCTCTCTGAAACGCAAGTACAGAGCTGCTGAACGGCAGTGGCAGGTTTCGAGGCCATCCTCTGACGTACTGGCCTGCTGCCTGCTCCAAAGGCAATACAGACTATGCATCCGCTCAAAGAAGAAGGCTTACATACAAGCCCACATCTCTGGGGCCACTAACAATATGGCTGAACTTTTCAAAATCTGCAAGGAACTTGCCAATCCTTCTGCAGTCTCAATTTCTCCTCTGCCGTCCCTGACCCTCTGCACTGTACCAGCCTCTCACTTCATTACTAAAACTCAGGATATCCTACCCTCACTCTCCTCTACCCCACTCCCTTCTCTCTCAACCGCTCTCAGGCCTCTCTTGGTCCCCCTCCCCTTCCCTCCTAATCTCCTCTTTCCCTCCCATTTCACCTGATGAGGTCTCTAGACAAGTCTGCTCTATCAAACAGGTGCTCCCCTGCTCCTCCAGAACTAACAAGGACAACATTGCCTCCCTTGTTACAGCTTGGCTGATTTCCGCAATCACTCTTTTGGCACTGGCTCTTTCCTGCTACTCCTAAAGCACTCCCTTGTGCACCATCTCCTCCAAATAATTTTCTGACAACCCCTCCTGTCTATCTAACTAATGCACTATTTCCCTTACCACCTTCCTGGGAAAACTCTTGGAGAAGCTGGCCATCACCCAGCTTATCCACCACACTGAATCTGTTGGTTGCCTCCACGGCCACCAGTCTGGCATCAGAGCAGACAGGGGCACGGAACCTGCACTCCTGAACACCTGTGAATACTTGCTCTCTAATCTCAACACCAACTCTCCTTGTGTTCTCATACTACTTGTCCTTTCCTCTGCCTTTGATACGGTCAATCATACCACCTTTACAAATTTGCTCTGTGATACCCTTGGCATTTCCTTCCTTTCTAATCGACCTTCTCAGGTTCAACTGGGCCCTTTTCTCTCCTCCATCACACTCTCCACCTGTGCTATCCCTCAGGGCTCTATCCTCTTGCCATGGCTCTTCAACATCTATCTTGCCCCTCTAGCCCATTTGTTCTCTGCCTTCTCTCATAACTACCAGTGTTAAGTGGACGCACACAGCTCTCCTTCAAACTTACATTCACTGCCTCCTCTTCTTTCTCTCTCATTCCTAACTGCTTGACTGCTATTCAGGCATGGTGCACTGCTAATGATATCTTCCCTAATGCCTGTAAAACTGAGATCCTTCTCATTGGGACCCCAACTCCCATCTTCCCTCCTACTCTCTGGCCACCCTTCATAGGCCTCTCCTCACCCTCATGTGAGGCAAAAACCATTGATGTCACCTTCAACTCCTCTCTCTCCTTCTCTCCTCACATCACGGACCTTCTCAGAGACATTCTACTTTTCCTCACCTTCCCCCAGAAACTCAATGGGCCTCATGAGTTAGCCGGTCCGGACACAACGGTGGCGGTAAACCCGCCGCCACCATTGTTTCCAGACCGGCTAACTCCAAGTTCTGCAGGCAGGTGGTGTCACTCCCTCCAGGTCTGACCTGGCGGCAATAACACCACCCACCTGCAGACAGAAATGGAAACACTGGCACTGTTAATTACGGTGCCAGTGTTTCCACTGTCCCCATTCCCATGGGAATGGGGATTAACGGAATTACACCTCCGGAATTACCGGATCACTGGGGTTGTAATGCCCCGATGATTCTGGCAATTCCGGAGATGGTAATTCACCACGAGTCTGGAGGCAGCCTGCTGGTTGTTCCAGCACATCTACCGCCGGACTCGTAATGAGGCCCAATGTCTCCAGAGCTCTGGTCCTTTCCAGGAAGGACTGCTGCAAAAGCCTCTACCTTAATCTGCCTATAACCTCCCTTCTCCCTCTTCAACTAATCCAGAATAGGACAGCAATAATTATCCTTGATCTCAAGCCCAGGGACTCATCTCTCCAGCTCATGATTCTATCCACTGTCTCCCAGTTGCTCCCAGTTGCTGCATGGATCAAGTTGAAGACCCTCTGCATCATCCACAAGTCTTTCTGGGGCCTGGGACCCCGCTACATCCAACTCTCACTCCCTAAATACCTCACTGCTGGAGCCCTTTGGTCTTCTAGTTCCCCCTCTCTGCAGATCAGATTCTTTTCCAAGCGAGAGTGGGGGTAGATCTCTCACCTCCACAGGTGCCTCCCTCTGGAATGGCCTCCCTGCCCCTCTCAGACTTGAGTCAGATCTCTTTAAGTTGTGAAGCTTCTCAAGACCCTCCTTTTCTCTTCCTCCTTCTCTCTCTCCCTCCCCTCCTAATGTCCCGTTCCCTGTCTCTTTTGACTGGCTGCTTGGTTCCTTCCGAGTCATACAGGGCACCAGGCCCTCTTCAACCAGTCTACTTCTGCTCTTGGTCTCCCCTGATACCCCCCCTAACCTGCACTTGCCCTCCCAGGCCCCCACCCCCTGCAGGAGCCTGACTGGGCCTGCACCCTCTTGAGCCCTTCCAGCATCATTCCCCGGCCCTTAGCATGTGGATCTTCTTTCCCTTGCACTCTCCTCATTCACCTGGTACTTGTCCACCTGGCTTCCCATTAGCACTTGCCTAACCCATGGGCCCTATTCCGCCGTGACTGGCTCTTCCCCACATCCTCCCCCACACCTCTTCTTACTGCACTTGCACGATCCGATTGACACAAGGCCTAGTAGGACCATTATTTTGTTTTTCTTCATTCCTGCCCCCGCCTTGTTTGTCTGTTGCGCCTTTAACCACCTTTTGCTGTATAGGTGCATTATAAATGCCCAATAACTAAATAAATAAACAAATAGATAAATAAATAAGGTGAGTAACACCATCCAAATACAAGTGAGCAGGGACCTCTGGTATGGGGGAATGTTTGGTATGCATGTTTGCAGGCACAGCCACATGCACATGCACCCACACACAGACATGTTTATAGATATATAACATTACAAACCCAGTGGCCCTCATTCCGAGGTTAGTGCTAGTCATGGCACTATTAGCGCCATGATTAGCACCAATGCTATTCCGCCCTTTGCGGGACCGTTAAGTACCCATTTGAAATGCCATTCCCCATTCCCATTTGAGCCCCCATAGGGCTCAATGGGAAGGGGGAAGGCGGCAATAACGGTACCATAAATTACGGTACCGTTATTGACCCCGGTCTCTCTTTGCGGGTCCCGTCCTTAACGCCTGCTAAAACCAGGCGTTAAGGGAAGGACCTGCAAAGGGACCTCGGAATAGGGTGCAAAGGGATTACCGGCACCGGTGTCATTACCGGTGCCCAGTATCCCTTTGCGCCCGGGTCGTAATGACCCACAGTGTGTACTTACCATCACTTTTAAATTGTAAAATGTTCTGTCCAGCAAAGAAAAGAAAATATTATTAAATAAAAGAGAACATACACATTTGTACATGAAAACACTCCCTATTATATTAGGGAAAATGATGGTTCAGTTTGGTTTGTTCTTTGCATATCGAGGCATGTAGTCCTGATTTCCTTATTATTAATCCTGGATAAGGAGTCCCACAAAAGAAAGAAAAACACAACAGGACTTGACTGTCTTCTCAAAACTGGAAAAGGGCTTGTAGGTAAATGAATACGTATCGCTCATTAGTCTTGCTTTAAACTACAACCTTTTTATTTGAATGTGCCTTTTTAAACAAAACATTCTAAAGCAAAAACTGAGAATAGTATTACTTAATAAAATGAAATGCGAGTGGATTCTAATACATTGTGCACAGACAAAAAAAAACACTTTGTATGTGTATAATGAACTAACAGGAGGAACAACAATGAGTGACTTTCACCTCTTTCATCTATCACTAATAAAAGCACAGTGCAGAAGCATTTTGGTAAAGAATGTCCATATCATTAAAGTGTTATGAAACAGTTTTTCTAGATATCTGGTCTTGATAAGAGCCCATTTTACAATCTGGACATGTCTCTGGGAGTTGCAGATTTTTTGAGTAACAGTGTGCCATCATTTAAATGATTAACCATTTGGTTCCACTCTATTATAAAACCTACAACGTAAATGGAAACTGCCCTGCTTGATCTGAAAAATTAACTAGACATCATCAAAGACATGGGTAAACCTGCCTTGCTCCTATGTGGAATCTCTCAGCTGCATTTGATCTCATCGACCATCAGTTTCTCTGCAATCACCTCACCACCACAACAAGCTTCTCTCCTGCAGCCACTGACTGGATCAAATCCTTACTAGCTGACAGATCCTCCCAGGTCATTTACGATTATGCATCCTCACCCATGCCAGTTGCCTGTGGCATCCCCCAAGGTTCTTTCCCTTCCCTGACTCTGCAAAACATCTATACAAAACCCCTCTTCAATCACCTGGATGTCCTCGGCATCTCCTACATGAACTACGCTGATGACACTCAAATTCTCCTCTCCCTCTCAGGCTCTTACCACCAAGACTCTGCTACCATCAACTCAGTCTACAACAGTGTCCAAAACTGGATGGCAACACACATGCGATGCCTAAACGAAGATAAAACCGAGATTCCCACCATTCTCCACAACTTGGATTCGGCCTACAATTCCTTCAACATCGAGGGCAACCTAATCCCCATCTCACCTGCTGCCAAAACACTGCGTGTATATCTAGACGTCTCACTCGACCTCTCACGTCAAGTTAACACCATCTCCTCTGCTGCCACCTACACAGCCAAAATGATCAACGCCACTAAGCCTTTCCTCTCTGTACCCAATCGCCTCACAATTGCCAGAGCCATCACCGAGGCAAAGTTGGACTACTGAAACGCCCTCTTTGCTGGCACCTCGAAACGCAACCTGAAAAGGTTACAAATCATCCAAAACAAGGCCCTGCAAGCTGCACTCGATTTACCAAAATCATGCACGTCTCAGAAGCCAGAAAAGACACCTGTTGGCTGCCGGTCTGAGAGTGGATCAACTTCAAGATCCTCTCCATCAGTCCAAATGCCTCCCCGAAACTGCACCTGCCTATCTTTCTTAGCGTGGGACACATGACCACTTGCTCAAAGTTCCCAACTTCAATCGCCAATCTGCAGGAGGCTTAAGCTTGCCTGTCATTGCCGCCAAGCTGTGGAAAAATCTCCCTTGTTCTTGAGAATGGAACCCTCCTATTGGTCCTTTAGGAGAAACTTGAAAACCTGGCTTTTCGCCTAAGCTCCTCTGCACCTAGACACTATCACTGCTGAACGTCCTGAAATACCCTTCCTACTTTCCCTGTTTACCTTTACCTATACACCCCTTCCCCTTTCTCTAATGTAACTAGCACCTAGATACATGAAGGTTCACTGAGCTGCTACAAATGCAAAAAAAAAAATACACTGATTTTCACTGGGCCAATGAAGCACTGACTAGACTGGTTTAGGAATAACAAAGATTTGTCAATTTGAGACAAAAAGCACCTTTGTGCATGTGTTATGTAATGACATGAATACAGGCAGATGATAACGTGCAAAAATGGCAGAGCTTGATGTGGAGAGCAGCCTCATGAGATCTCAGCTCCGCTGATGTCTCCCGGTCCCCTCAGCTCCTACACGGGGACCTGCGGGCTGAGCCCACACCAGATGCTTATAGGCCTAAATAGTAGGATTACAATCCACTAGTGCTGCAGCAGTGAAGTAACTGTTGTGGGGATTGAGAGACATGTGTACCCAAATGATTGTAAAGCCCTGCTTAATGTAAATTACAATAAACCTTCCAATTCACAACGGTGCGTCCAGTCATCTGTGATCCACAACACTTGCAGTTTAATGAAATCTGTTGTGTGAAGAATACACAGTTCAAATGTAAGCAAATAGACCCAAAGTCAGCAAGAGTAAATTGTAATTAGCTGATCTTTTAAGCCTAGAATGTTAACTTTTGACTAAAAGCACCACAAGATATGGACCGTCTGCATTTAGTGTGCCTGTAAGTCCCACAAGAATCCCACCTAAAGGGGAGAGCAGGTTAAGAGCGAATTACATAAACAATTAAAGTGACGCGTTAAGAACAAGGATATGAATGATGAGGTTATTTTCGTGACCTTTGTATTCGAGCTAGGCACATTAAATACCATGGGGCTGATTCATGTAATTATGTGCAGAAAACGCGCAAGGTATGCATGCCTAAAAGGCCACTGCACGAGCCTGAGCCGTCAAGTTAATCTGCGCACAACGCGTATTCATGGAATTGTTCACGCAAAGTAACCACATTCGCAAGTCAAGGCTGGAATGCACCCGACACACCCACATGTAAATCAGTAAACTCCCATATCAGCTACCTTTGCGTGCTCCAACGAGCTCAAATACATGCACCCTTCAAACAGTGTGTGGGGTCCCCCGTAAGCAGGCCTGCGACTCGGGGAGCCTGCGCTGGGTCCCCTGTCACTGCATCCGGCACCCCGACAACATGCATATGAACATTCGTAGCTCAGCAATAACTCAGGAAATGTGCGTACGAACCCACGTAAATCGTTCCTGAACCCCGCCAGACAGTTTACGTGCACTCCTATGTTACATCGTAACCCTGATTGAGTACATGCACCCTGAAATTAAACATGCAATCCCACCTGCATGCTGAAAATCCTATGTGCGAGTGTACTTACGCCAGCCTTCAGGTGACAGATTCTACGAAGGACTTGTGTGGGCATTTCCCAGCCAACACTTTGCTCGATCGATTCCATGAACACATCTATTGCCGTGCAATAGTGGGCGTGCAAGGGACTGCCTGATGGACGCCCCTTGGAATGCCAACTTCGTCACAAGTTGTTCACCATTTCTGGTGTTCATCCCCCTTCCAAGCCCTTTGCGCAGGCCACGCCCACACTGTGCTCTGAGTCTTGCACAAGGCCCTCGACGGCTCACACAGGCGTGCCAGGCCATTGCGAATTCCACGCAACTCCAGGAAAAGTGATGTGCATTTGATTCCATGAATCGACAGAGTTGCGCATGCAGATTGGGTGCAAGTAGCCTGTTTTCTGTGCAATAAATTCCATGAATCAGCCCAACAGTTCTCATTACATGTCTAGAAGCCAAGAGACCACAGGGGCCATCATGTCCCCTATCAGGAATCAATTGATTTCAATGGCAGGTCCTGGGTATCCCAAAATGCAGTATACTCAGAGCACTGTCAAACTCAGCATGGAGATGCCACCAGCCCATACCCTGCTCTGTGGGCCACGCACAGGTGCCCAAACACATACACTAGGGGTACAGGGTGGTTCCCCCACCCATGGGTGCCATATAACCACACTGCAAGGAGTCCCACATGGACTCCTGTGCAAAGAATAACACAGAACACACATGATAAAAGGAGTACAGGACACGGACATGGAGACCCTATGCCTCCAATGCATTTCCAGCATCACACCTAGCCCATATCTGTAGGCCGAACCGGATCATATGTTGGACCTCACATATGCAGTTCTCATCAATCCATAATACCTCCTTCAGCGTAACTGGTTTAATATCGTCAAGCAACAGTCTAGCAATACATGAAGGGTCATCAGCGAGACACCCGAAACAAACTGCAGCTCTGCTGTCAGTCGAGTTCGAGCAATGGGAGCTGTACACCCCATTCCCCATACTGCAAGTATAACATCAATATTGCAGTCCTATGGCAACCTATCCCCCCGATAAAGCACCTGATCATGGATTCAAGGTTTCTGAAATAAAACTGCAGGAATGAAAAACTGTACTTTGGTCAAGTGGTACAATAAGCGTGGCAATATAATCATCATTGTAACTATTGCGACTCGTCCTGCCGGGAACATAGGTATTCGGGCACAAAAGCTTGTCAATCTTTCCACCACACCAAGAGCCTTTCCAGTACTTTGCGTGTGCATCTCCTCAGCCGAGTGCATGATGAGTATTCACAGGTACCAGAACTCATCCATCTCCCACCGCACACCCAGGTCCAGTAGATCCAGAGGATTGAGCTCATGAAGCTTGGCCAGAGCGAACATGCATGATTTATCCCTGCTGAATGTGATGCCAGAGAGCCTCGCAAAATTTCTCAGCACCGTAAAGATCAAGGGCAATACAAGAGGGCATGATCTGCATGAAGCGAGATTAAGTGTCCTGACCTCCCAGCCTCGTCAAACTCTGCCTGACGAAACACTGCAAGAGCCAAAATATATAACAATTGAGACAGTTGGCAGCCCTGTCTGGTACCTCTAAGTGTGTCCTAGGCTGTAGAAACATGCCCATGCAAACCCTAGCAATCTGTTCAGTATATACAAATAGCACCCCTCATATGAATCCCGGGTTCAAATCCAAACCTATGCAGCACATCAAAAATACAATAAACAGAATCAAATGCCTAATAGCATCTAGCAGAACCACGGCACACTGTGGATCTAGGTGCTTTGTTCTATCTATTATGTACTGTAACCACCAGAGGTTCATGGAAGTATTCTGCCTCGGAATATGCCCTGGTTAATCCTCATGGATCAGAGACCCTATGATCCGGTTAAGGTGACCCACCAGCAATACATGAGTATCTTGACATCCTGGGTCAACACAGACAGGGGCATATATGAATCACACAGCTCAGCGTTCTTCCCTGGCTTAAGCACCAGGACTATCATAGATTACCTCATACTGTTTGGTAGGTGGCCATGCTCATGTGCTTCTTCATATAACTTATGGAGTACAGGGGCAAGGATTTCTCCATATCCTTATAGAATTCTCAGGGGAGACCATCAAATCCAGGGCTTTATCAGTCTTCAAAATGCGGATCACACCCAGGATTTCCTCTGTTTGAGGTACATCTAGAGCACCCACCTGTTAGACAATAAGCCTCAGCAACTACATTTGAGATAGCATAAACTCCACCTCATCTTTGTCAAAGCCCCCACTATGCCCATACATAATAATGCACTGAAGGTGCTGTTTATCTCTGCCTGTGAGAACCATAGTTCGCCACATTCATGCCCAACTGTTGTAATCGGGCAGCAAGGGATTTCGTTGTGACAGAGCCTCACTAACAGTCACCCCGATTTATCTCCCTAACCTTGCAGTCTGTAGATATAGGGCCTCATTACAAGTTTGGAGGTAACCATGCTTGTAATACAGGTATGCTACCTCCAAACTTGCGAAAAAATCTGGCACCCACGAATGGGCAATTACCGGGTGCTGGAATCGGGTGATCCATATTCCCATTTGAGTCCCATAGGGCGTAATGGAAATGGGGATGCCTGTAGCACTGGCACCAATCATTACGGTGCCTGTGCTGCAGGCATGCTGTACTCACGAGTGCCTTTTATTCCGCCAGGTCAGACCCGGTGGAATGAAAGGCACCCGCGAGCACAATTCAGAGTTTGCCAGTCCGGATATAACGGTACCGGCAAGCTTACCGGTACTGTTGTATCCGGACTGGCTAACTCGTAATGAGGCCCATAGACACCATAATCAAATGTGGTCAATCTTTCCCAAGCCGTGGTGCACCTGAGCCACAGTTGTAACAGCTCTCCTTCTGTCCTAGTGCATAGAGCTCCATTATACTCAAGGAGACGAAAACAATCCTCAAAGTTCTCAAGTTCCCTTCTCAGAGACTTTCTAATGCCTACTGCCTTAGCAATCATTTTCCCGTGGACCACCACTGGGAGCGTCTCCCACACAGTCTTCTATTTGTCCACACAGCCCATGTTCTTCTACAAGGACTGCGTCAAGGTTTGACCTATATGCTCCAGGAAGGTCTCATCTAGTAAAGCTCCCGCTGGCATGCGCCATGTTGGTACCAACGAATGTGCCCTTGTGCACACCCAGCGGACTACCAGTGAGGAATGGTCAGATAATGACCAACCACTATATGTGGCTTCCACAAACTGATCAACATGTTCTCTCCCCACAAACATGTAATCAATCAGAGTGTAAAGTTGGTGTGGTGGAGAGTAGTAAGAATACCTTCTTTGATGTCGTAGTTAATTACACGGTCACACCCAAGTCAGGGAGCTCCTTTCCCCACAATGAATGTGGTGCACAACAAATCACTATGATTTTATTCAGGTTAGTTTTGGTAAGGCCTCCAACTCATCTCACACACAACCCCAACAAATACCCAATGTCAATACGGTGCCACAGTGGACTAGGAACCAGGCTGGTGTGTATTAGGAATATATTTATTAATTACATTATTTAGCCAAATATCACAAAACTATTCCTGTAAAGGCACCACCATAGAAATAGGCTGTCACAATTAATTATTTTTAAATCACTCACCAATACAAGAAAAGAACAATTCAACACACACAGTGATTTCAAACATGATTATGCTTTTCTCCCAGCAATCCTCACCCTCGACACATCAATTTGACTTGACTCCTCTGACTGGAAGGCCAGAGGCAGGGAGTGGGAACACAATGGGAAACTTTCGTTTGGAGTCTGACTCACAGAAACAATATGAAAGAAAGAAGGGCAAGGGAAATGTGTATTGCCACACCGAAAAAGCACAGGCAGGGCTTTGGGGTTTTAGCACACAATGGGAAAACCGGTTATTGGGATATTTGATCACAGAACCAATATGGGAGACAGAAAAGCAATGGGAAAATGTATTTTTGCTACACCTAACAATAACACACAGGGCTTTGGGATTTTGGTCAGAATGGAATAGGAACATTGGTTTTGGGTTGCAAACACATATGCAATGTGAGAAAGAATGAAAGCAAGGGGAAATTCATTTTCCAGATCACAATGGGTACACAGGGGCAATTTTGTTTTGCACCTTGCATACGCACAGGCACTACTAGGCTTCCCACTTTGATTTAAAATGAAGGGGATCAATGGGGAATTTTGTTTTAACACCCTGCACACACACGTGGAAGCAGGGTTGGGGATTGGTTCTTTTGGCAGAGCTTTATGTCTATACTGGTTCAAAACACACTGAGAAGAATTTGTTAGCTTTGAATGCCAGCAAACACCCCCATGATTTCTATAGTGGAATTAATTGATATACTTTGATAAATATGCTAGGGTTTTACACAAACAAACTTGATATTTTCTATGGGGAAATAACTAAACAATGCTGGAATAATGTAGGGCCTACCAGCATCAGGGAACCACAGAGCACCGCTGGGACAACAATGGGTCAGTCAAGGATTTACTCTGGATTCTGCAAGGGGTCCCAAACATCTTCTATGTCTCCGGGTTCCTGTCTCCAATGAAAATTAGGCCTCTCTGCTGGGATGTAATTCACCAGATTTCAGCAGAAGGCCACCTCTCAGAATTATTGGAAGAAGTCCAGCTCTGATGCAAACTGGCTTATATATAGGGCAAATGACATCCCTAACTTGTCATGATTCCCGCAAAAAAGGATTGCTTAATGATGACTACCCACTTCCCACCTGTGTGCTGATAGTACAAGGGGATGAGGGAGTGCTTTTGAATAGCTGTGGGAGGAGAATGCTTCATCATCCCACTTTGATAGATTGGCTCTGTCTGCATTGAGCTCACACAATATCTTAACATGGCAAGTACCGTGAATTTTCAAATCTTTACATGTACAAATATATTTTTGAGAACTATATTTGAAGGCGAATCAGATAAGACTAGACTGAACTCTGATTGCCTTTTCTATGCAGAGATACAGTTTTTCTTCATTTACTCAGGGACCATATCAGTGGAAAATATGCCATTTTAAAGTCGTCATGCTAATTATTAGTGACATGCTTTTACCAACTTGTGCATCTCTTGGGATCATGGGAAGGCCCAAATCACATTTCCTTTGATAACTTTAGTTGTGTTTATCCCACCAAAATAGTTTTGGTATGGTTAGAAGGGGGTGATTGTAACCTTTAATAAAAGCCTGGAATGAACGGTGTAACGTGTATGCTCTCCATGTTATGCGATAAAATGTATTTCTCCCATTTAAGCAAACTTTAATTTCACAGGTCTCTCTCCCTTTTGACTCCACCTTTTTTTAACATTCATTTTTCTTTGTACGCCTGGAATTGCAGAGTGTGTTTATGTTAGCTTACCCTTTCAATGTATTTGATGTCCTGATAATACCTCCTAATGGACACTTTATGAGTTTTGTGACCTCATGGTCAATCCTTCTGCAACAACAGAGATGGGCCTATCTAGTCTTCCCCGCATTGTTGATCAAAGAAATATATTCTTTCTTGCATTTTTAAGGAAAGGCTCTGATTGATGATGACAAGCAGGCCTACATCTTCAGGGCAGCAGAGGGAGTTGCTGGAGTTTAGTTTCACGTTGGGAGAAATGCCGAGCAGCACATGGCCTCCTAAACTCCACACACAGTTGCTTTTAAATTACATCTTATAAGGCACACAATTGAACGATACATATGGATTACTTCTGGATTGTACATGTATATGAGAACACCATGCCCAAGCTTGAAAGTCCAGTGGGCATTTCGCTTAGCATGCTGTCACTTTGGAAGGAAAAACATTTAATACACTTGAAATGCTCTGTTTCACTTTAGCTGCCTGGAGCATAATTCTGGTATCCCATTGAAGATACTGTGCATTGCGGTTTCCTGATGTGTAAGTGCAGTTCTCCATGGATTGAATCAGAACATCATTGCCACATGTCTTTCTTTCTTTCCTTCCTGAAAGGCATTGTTAACATTTTCGGATTCAGGCCCACTTTCTTTCCTTTATAATTTAGGTTCCATAGGCCTTATGATGGACCTTATTTCTGTGCTGGCCTCTGTATTTCGGTGGGCATGTACACTTGACTCTGGCCTCTTTATTTCTAGCCTTCAGGGACTATATTTCACCCCACAATTATCTCCATTAGGGTTCCTCCATACATGCTCCAACATCCAATCCTCCACCACCTCCTTAAGGTCCACAGAGGCCAACAACAGCCTCAAAGACATGGGACCAGTTCCATCATTGGTGGGGTCTAAAACACAATTAAAATCCCCCCTACATAAACAGTGAATCCCTCAGTCTCACCAAAGTACCCCCTAGCGAGCACAGAAATGTGGTTGATTAGGCAAATATGAGTTGATAATGTGCATCTCTCTGTGCTCAACATACCCATGGAATATGACAAGACTACCCTCCTCAACACCAATTACCTGAAAGGGGGTTGTACCACTTCTCCAGACAAGGACACCTCTAGCATACCTGCTATTGTTCCTCTGGCAAAAGATGAGTCTCCTGCAGCAGCGCTATGGAGGCATTATTCCTGTGTAAAACTGATCGAATTCTGTTGTGCCTCATGTAAGAGTTCATCCTTTCTCCTCTTTCAACCTGTTCACCCCTGATGATGTTTCTAGAGAAGTACAATCTATGAAAGTCTCATCGAAGTAGGTGATCCCCTCTCCTCCTAAAACATTAAGGACCACATCAACACTCTTGCTCCAGCAATGGCCGATTTCTTCAATCACTCTTTTGCCACTGCAACCTTACCCTCCCCCTTTATTCACTCCCTTAAGAACCACCTTCTTAAGAAGTCCTCTGCTGATCCTTCCTCCCCGGCAAACTTTTGCCTGATCTCCATCACTCCTTTTCTGGGTAAACTCCTGGAATCTACATACTGCATCTGTTGGTTGTCTCCATGACCACCGGTCTGGCTTCAGAGCAGCCAGAAGCACAGGAACTGCTCTTCTGAACACCTGTGAAGACTTGCTCTCCAATCTTGACTCTAACCTCCCTTCTGCCCTTATTCTCCTCAATCTATCCTCTGCATTTGACACTGTCAACCACGCCATTCTGCTCAATTGTCTCTGTGACAACCTGGGCATCTCTGGTCAGGCCCTTGCCTGGCTGACATCCTTTCTCACTGATCGACCCTCCCAGGTCATACTTGGGTCTTTCCTCTCTTCTATCTCTCTCTCTACTTATGGTGTTTCCTCAGGGGTCTAACAGAGGACCCTGGCTCTTTAACCACTACCTGGCACCTCTTGGCCACCGCATTGCTACCTTCTGCTCTAACTTTCAGTGTTATGCGGATGACACCTAGCTCTCTTTCAGGTTCCCCTCAGACTCTTCTGCTCCTTCTCTCATACCAGAGTGTCAGCAATTCATGAATGGTGTGATTCCAATGATCTCTGCCTTAATTCCAGTAAGACTGAGATCCTCCTTATTGGGACACCTGCTCCCGCCTTCCCTCTGGCCGCCAACCCTGGGCAGTCTACCTGCTCCTTCCTGTGAGGCTAAGAACCTTGGGTCATCTTTGATTCCATGCTCTCCTTCTCTCCTCACATCTCGGATGTCTCTAATAGGTCACACTATCATTTTAACCTCCTCAGAGGTATGCTTCCTTTTCTCACTTTACCCCAGAAGCTCACTGTCTCCAGAGCCCTGGTCCTTCCTGGATTACTGTAACAGCTTCTTTCTAAATCTGTCTGCCTCTACTCTTCACCTCTACTCTTCTCCTTTACAACTTATCCAGAACAGGCCCAGGGATGGTATCTCTCCAGCCCTGAAATCTCCCCACCGGCTCCCTGTGCTGCAAGGATCAAGTTCAAGACCCTCTGCATTGTCCACAAGGCTTTACGGGGCCAGGGACCACACTACACCCAATGTTTTATGTCTAAACATCTTCCTTCTTTAGCCCTCCACTCATTAACCTCCAACTCACTGAGGGTCAGGCACTTCTCCATGCAGAGAGTGGGGGGTAGATCCCTCTCCTCTGCTGTGGCCTCCCTCTGGAACAGTCTTGCTGCCTCTCTCAAACTTAAGCAGGACCGCGTAAGGTTCCGGAAGCAATTCAAGACCTTCCTTTTTGCTTCCGCTTTCTCTCTCCCACTCCCTTGCTGATGTCATTGTCTGCTGCACACTCTGGTTACCTGGCCACCCACTGAATTTACGGGACCAGGCTCCTGCCAACCAGTTGCTCTTGCACTGCCTGCAGGCTGCCCAACTACTTAAGGGACTGTATCGCAGCCCTACTGTCCCCTGACTCTCTGCACTTATGAACAACCTACAGGAGCGCTTTGTGTAACTTGCACTCTTGCTCCCCCTTACCCCATGGCACTTCTCCCCCTCCGACCTCTCTGCACTTGCGCAATCAGAGATCGTTGTTTTGTCCTCCTTCTGCCCCCCTTCCTTGCCTTGTCACGCCTAGAAACACTTGCGTACAGGCACATTATATATGACATATATCATATCATATCATATCCCCTAACATTCCATGTCAACAACTTAAACCAGGTAATCATAGCTTTTTAGACACCACCCCCCAGAGTCACAGACCTTCTTATATCACAGTCCCAGCAGCATTCCCAGCCACAGCCCATGTACATGGGGCTCCCAGGGATTCCCATACTCACCATCAGCCTTCCACAGAATGCCAAATAACACCAAAACCAAACATAAAAAGCATAACCCTGACCAAAACATTTGCCAGCAATGCCTGAGCACCTCATGGACCAAAGCCAAAGTCCAAAACATTTTACAACATGACTCTCTGTTAGCTCAACAACTTCATGCCATTTGAGCAAACCCACCTCCATGTGGTGGAACAACACCATTAGGACAGCAGGCAGAGGCACCCACAGCATCCAACGCTCTCCTCAGTGGTCTAATTCTTGATGGTCACTGGATATTTCTGCACCCTGAGGGTCCGCACAGCTCCAACAGTGCTTCCAACAGCATTTACAGGTACTCATGGGGTCCACCGATCAGTATCTTTCCCATCTTCAGTTGCAGTCCTGCATGATCCAACCAAGTGTTCACTTCCGCAGGGTCATCAAAAAAGAGACCTTTACCTTTGTGATTCACCTTAATTTATGCATGGTGAAGCGTCCATTGCTGTGCCTTATCAGCCCTGCTTCTCTAGAATGCTGTGTAATCACCTCTCTGTCATGGAAATTGAGTATCTGGGCAATAATTGGTCTGGGTTTGGCACCCGGCGGAGGTCTGCACTGCAGTGATCGATGTGCCCTCTCACTTGTGAATCCCTGCTGCCTATTTCTTGAAATATCATATTCTCAATGTACACAGTAACATCATACCCTTCTTTGCCCTCCGGCAGGCCAAGCACACAGATGTTTTCATGCCAGGATCGGCCCTCGGCATCCTCTACATGTACCTCCAGGATAGCATTGCGTTTCACCAGGTCTTTGTGCCACGGTGTCTAAACTGTTGGTGGAGGTGTATTCAGCCAGTGTCACTTCGTTATTCATCCTCCTGTCAGACATAGAGCGAACATCCTCCTCAGCATGCCTACATCAGTCTTGACCATATCAACTTTGGCCATCGAGCTGCGCATTACCAATATTACCATCAGGACTATGTCTACCCGCTCCTACCCCAGAGGATCTGGGTGCTGTGAACCATGTAAACTCAGGGGTGCCTCTGTGCCCTTAGGTGCAGGTTTAGTAGGAAAGGAGTCCATATGGTGCCCTTCGGGATACCCTTGTTCTTTTTGTCTGTCATTTCAGCCAGTATCACTGCTTCCAAGTAGGCACACGCCTGTTGAAAAGTATCTTCAGACCAGGGGCAAAAGCAAACGTGTAGCAGCTCCTGCCGGACACGTTAGCTCGCGCAATGGGGTCCCAGGGATGCAAAAGAGGTGCCATACCACCTATGCAGTTATCTGCTCATTGTTTCACTGCCAGGACAGGCTCTCCGCAGGTGCAAATCCAAACACCATGTTCACTTGCCCTAAGGTCTTAATTCCTACCTCACGCCTGGTGATATTTAAAATAATATAGGGCCTTCTCACATCTCGGTCAGTCACACTCACCCCCACATACGGCCATCCGCAGTAGGGCTTGCTGTGACTCAGGCCCACAAGCTCCAAGGGGTGCTACTGTGCTCATGCCCCGTGCTTCTGATGGATTACTAAATGCTCCCCCGGCACTCTGGACCAGGCCTGCAGCTTTGATCGTCCCTCTATGCACACCATCCATGCAAGGATCCTTCCCTGTGCCGGGGTCACTGGCAGAACCTGGTCTCTGCTTCAGAAGCGGTCAGCCTTCCAAAAATCTTCCCTGGACTCCAACAGCCTCAGTCACGTGCTCCAGGGGGCTCCACTGCTCTCTGCCACATGGGCCTAAACTTCCCCTGCAAGCGCGTTAAGCCATTTTGGGAGTCCATGTGCCAGTCATGCCGTCTCTCCTGTAAGGGACAGAGTAGTTTATCTTATCTGCACCACAGTGTGCCTCAAAGAAGGTGCTGTGCACCACCACCGCACTCCTCTGCAGCTGTAGGTGATCCAGGATGCCATACACCAATGGAATTAGGATCAATTTAGGCTCATTTTGGAACTCGCAGCAGACGCGTCCTCACATCATGTTCTCCAGCCACTCCCCTCTTTGTTTTACTCATAGGTGATGTCCAAGAATGACGTTGCACTCTGAAACATTTGTGTACGAGCATGATAGAAATAAAATATCAAAATCAATATCAATAATACCAATAGTCTGTGCAAACGGAATAGATTTTGAAAATGATAAAACTTTTCTGAAGACCACTGCATCAATTTACTTAGAAGAGATATATTACACTGCCACGGTAGTGGCTCTGTAGTTATGGTTAAGTTGCTGTTTCCATAGGTAGAGCCCTTTTTGGGCGGCCTATAACTCCACTCCCCCGGGACGAATCGTCACCAAACTTTGCAAAATAAGTATATGGGCCACTCTGAATTTTTTTGCAAAGTGTGGAGATGGTTGGTCCAGGGGGGCAAAAGTTAATGGGGGGGTCCCAAAACGTCTTTTTCCCATAGACTGAATGGGGGTAAAACTTTGCACACGGCTACAGGTGAAACTGCTGGACGGATTTAAACGAAATTTGCGGCAGGTACAGGGGCTTGGTCCAGAACGTGCGCTTTTGTAAATTTGGTGACCTGCCGTACAGTACTTTAAATTAAAATGACCAAAAAGTAGGTCAGATAAAATTAGTGATATCTATGTCCGCTTTGCGGTCACACTTCCCTGTTCGGTCCACGGACAAGATATCGATTGGGTAAGGGCCTGGCGTCATGACCGCGTACACGCGACATCTCTGCCGATTGGCTGCTGCAAGACGTGTTCTGCTTCAGATTGTTTGGATGCGCCCGACATCTTGGATCCACCGATAGCGGAGCAACAACCAGCGTACACATGCTATATATATAAAACTTTTTTGCTGTGTCACAGAGCGTTGGGAAAGGTTCAGACAGTAAGACATGGGTGATCAATGCATTTCTTCTGGGGGTCGGTCTTCATGATGTATTTTCTATGGCCACCTTGCACGCACAGAAAATGAGGGGTGTAATAACGGTAGCATTTCAGTCCATGCAGTGCACAGGAAACTTGTAACTGTTGTAAGGACACGCGTAGTGGTAGCGAACATTGAAATTGACAACATGCCGTAATTGCACTACTTTTTCCTACGGGTATTATTATATTCATTAGTACGCCCCATGGGTGTCACATGCTACAGTGGTTGTGGCCAGGGCCTAGAGTCTTGGATGCATGGCCGTCGGCTGAAGGCCAAAAGCCTTACTTCCAAGACTGTAGGCCCTGGCCACAACCACTGCAGCATGTCACACCAATGGATACACCTGTAGTATTGCGTATAGATTGCCAAGTTGTGGGGAGTGTGTGCAAAGGCCATGCACCCAAGAACAAAGTTATAAGTACTGGACGTGCAAGCCACTGCACACCTATCCCATGTAATATCTATGGACATACAGCTAGGAGTGAAGCCTCTGGCCAGAAGCACTGAAGGATACCGCACCTATAGAAAAAACCCATTACCACACATGCACCCAATAACAAAGTTATAACCTCTTCATGATATATTTTCTAAGGTCACCTTGTACGCACAGAAAATGAGGGGTCCAATAAGGGTAGTATTTCAGTCCGTGCAGTGCACAGGGAACTTGTAACTGTTGTAAGGACAGGTGTGGTGTAAGGGAACATAGAAATTGACAACATGCCGTAATTGCATTTGTTTTTCCTATGGGTATTATTATATTCATTAGTACGCCGCCATGGGTGTCACATGCTACGGGGGTTGTGGCCAGGGCCTAGAGTCTTGAATGCTTGGCCATCGGCCGAAGGCCTTACTTCCAAGACTGTAGGCCCTGGCCACAACCACCGCAGCATGTCACACCCATGGATACACCCCTAGTATTGCGTATCGATTGCCAGGTTGTGGTGAGTGTGTGCAGTGTTGGGTGCATGGCCAAAGGCCATGCACCCAAGAACAAAGTTATAAGTACTGGACGTGCAAGCCACTGCACACCCATCCTATGTAATATCTATGCACATACAGCTAGGAGTGAAGCCTCTGGCCAGAAGCACTGAAGGATACCACACCTATAGAAAACCCCCCACTACCACACATCACTGAGGTGGTTGTGGGGAGACCCTGCACTCTTGGGTGCATGGCCAAAGGCCATGCACCCATTAACAAAGTCATAACCTCTTCATGATCTATTTTCTATGGCCACCTTGTACGCACAGAAAATGAGGGGTCCGATAAGGGCAGTATTTCAGTCTGTCCAGTGCACAGGGAACTTGTAACTGTTGTAAGGACATGTGTGGTGTTAGGGAACATTGAAATTGACACCATGCCGTAATTGCATTACTTTTTCCTATGGTTATTGTATTCATTAGTACGCTGCCATGGGTGTCACATGCTACGGTGGTGGTGGCCAGGACCTAGAGTCTTGGATGCATAGCCGTTGGCCGAAGGCCTTACTTCCAAAATTCTAGGCCCTGGCCACAAACACTGCAGCATGTCACACCCATGGATACATCCATAGTAATGTGTATCGATTGCCTGGTTGTGGGGAGTGTGTGCAGTCTTGGGTGCATGGCCGAATGGCATGCACCCAACAACAAAGATATAACCTCTTCACTTACAAGCCCACATGGGTATTATGTAGTGCGGTGGTTGTGGCCAAGATGTGTACTTTTGGGTGCATGGTTGCAGGCTGTATGCCATACACCCAAGCATGCACCCAAAAGGAAACTTGTAAGCACTGGAGTTATAAGCCACTTCACAACCATATATTGAAATGTATGGCCATACACCTAAGATTTTAGGCCCTGCCCACAAACAGTGCAGCATTTCAGAGCTACAGAGACACCCCTAGTATTCAACATCAGTCAGGTGGCTGTGGGGAGGGAGTGCAGTCATGAGTGCATGGCCGCAAGCCAGGCACCCAACAGCACTGTTATATATAGTGTACTTACAAGGTACAATCGGTGTGATATGGTGTGGTAGTGCATCACTCAGGCGGCTGCGGGGAGGGGCTGCAATCATGGGTGCATGGCCAAAAGCACATTTGTACGTAGTGTAGTTATATGCCGCAATGGATGCATATGTTGTGGTAGGAGTGGCGAGGATGCAGAGTATTTGAACAAAGTAATAAGCACTGCAGTTTTAAGCAATTATGCATTTTATATACTGCATACCCATACATTGATAATTCTATGGCCTCTAACTCACGTCTGTAGCCTGTGGCTACAAACTACTGCACCATATCACAGCTATTGGTACACTTGTACTATGCAACATCATTAAGATGGTTGTGGGGAGGGCGTAGCGTTTTGGGAGCATGGCCAAAGGCCATGCTCACAAAACCAACTTTGTACATAGTGAAATGACAAGGCACAATGGTTCCGATATGCTGTGGTGTTTCTGGCCAGGACCCAGAGTCTTGACTGCATGCCCAAAGGCCATGCACCCAAGACTGAAGTCATAGGCAGTGGAGTTATAAGTGAATATGGATGTGGTGTAATGCGCTAGTTGTGAGCACGTCCTAGTGTCTTGGCTGCATGGCTGCAGAATATGGTCCCAAAAGTAAATTTATAAGTAGCTCATTTACAAGGACCATGGTTTTCATATGCAGCGATGGTTGTGACTAGGAACTATACTCTTTGTACCTTGGTCGTAAGGCGTAGGTGGTAGGTTACACACCGAAGATGCAAGGGCCAGCCTACAGACACTGCAGCATATTACTACCATAGATTAGACGTGTAGATTTGCATGTGTTCAAAATGACTGGCAATATACTTACTCCTTACTTTGTTCAGAATCCACATATATTTTTTAAATGCCTTTCGTACTTGGCGGAAGTATCCCTTTTTTAATTTCTCTGATAAAAGAAAAAGGTATGTTAGTCTTTGCATTTTATGAAAACTTACTACATTGCCTAACATACAGTTTACCTTTTTCTTTACCCTCATATTTAATTTACAAACCAGTGTACTGTGCATTGTGCTCAGTTTCTGTGTTTGCTTTTCTAATCGTTGGGTCTGGGGAAAGAAAATCCTTGTTGGATTAAAAAAAACCTTCATTTGCTATGGTACTAACTACTTCATTGTTTCCTTTGAGTGTTCCCTCCATCTTTCTAATTAATGTTATGTTTGTTGCCTTCCTGCTGATTTTTAACAACACTTAGATACCTGTAGGCATATTCTAACTGTACATTTGTTCCTACAGATTAGTGATATTCATTTATTTGTGTCGTTGTTATATCCTGTTTCCTTCATCTTTCTGAATAATGTTATGTTTGTTGCCTTCCTGCCGATTTTTAACAACCTAACTGTGCATTTGTTCCTACAGATCTGTGATGTTAATTTATTTGTGTTGTTGTTATATCCTCTTGGGCAGTTAGATACCTGTTGGCCTATTCTAACTGTTTGTAGTATTTTACATAATTTTTTGGCAATCTTGAAGTACACATTATTTATTAAATTTTGGCTTTAAGAAGATTAAATACGCATTTGTAAGATTAGCTGGCAATCTTTGCTTTCGAGTAATGGTGCTATCATTACATTCAAACCATCCACATTTCTTTTTGATGTATGCAGTGTAGTGACCTGTATTGGTTGTAGCTCCTGTACCGTAGATTATACCTATTGTTATAAAGGTTTTCTTTCCAAGTGACACTTGACCGTGTGTGAATCCAGTCAGTTTGCAGTTGTTTTTGGTACCATCTGCATTATAACGTAGGAGCATAAGTATTATGTAGGCACTATGTGATTGTATCAGTAAGGTGGAGCGATTGTCTGAATTGCAAATAGTACATAATCTGCCATGGTTTGTATTTTGTACAAGTTGCTGAAATGGAATGCTTTCACAATTTGGTATGGAAACATACACAAATCGCTCATTTGGGATTTCTTCCTGTAACACATTGCTACAGAGAGTGCATGTATGTTTCCATACATTTACAGGTATGCTTTTGTTTTCCAATAATAATAGTAAAGTACATTAGAAATTCTTGTGGATCTTCTTGTGAGTTCATAGAGAATCTCACCATTCCAGCACAGTCGTACAATTCTTGCCTTATTCCATGAACACTGAATGTGTTGTCAGGATTGCTTGTTGCATTTCTATGAAGCACTAACAATTGCAAACACAATTGGTCGGTACTGTGCAAGGAAATATTGTTAACAATTGGTGCCAATTGAAATAGAATATTCATTGCTACATTTGCATAGCAATTTACCCCACTTTCATTTGCAAATTTGAATGGACCAGTGAGTTCTGTATCTGAGTGCATTTTTCGCAATTTCTGTTCCTTCTTTGACAACGTCCTTGGTTTACATTCCCTAATAGGTTCTTCTTTGTGGCAATTGATGAAACATTAGCTTCTTTTCTTTGAGGAATTTGCTGTTGGATTCTGTTGCATTTCTGTTTCATTTAGTTTTCTTTTACCACGTTTTACTTTATCTGGAACAGGATATTGTTTCAGATGAGGGGTGTACAGTGAACACAGTATATTGTAATCTAGAATGAAAGGAATATCAGCTTTGACTTTACTTGCATCAAAGTTCATTAGCAATAGACCGTCAAGTGTACGTAAGCGTGACAATGCTACGTAGCTCATGCCTTCCTTAAAGACTGTGTTTCCTATATCTACCAATGCTTTGTCTAGGGTAAGACCTTGGGATTTATGAATGGTAACTGCATATGCAAGAGTTAGAGAAAATTGCTCTCTATGTACATACATGTCTTTGAAGAGAAGGAATCGAGCAATTGAGCGCCCTATCCTTTTCACTTCTGAAACTTTATCAAAGTGAATATTGACAAACTGAATGTTGCTGTCATGTGGGTATGATTGAAAGCCAACAACTGTACCCAGTGCTCCATTAACTAGCCCTTGCTCGACGTCAAGGTTACGTTTAAGCATTACTCTACAATTTAAGGATAATTTTAATATTTTTCCAACCCAGCTGTGTTGGAGATTGAATTTTCTAAACTATTTATTCTTGTTGTGGCTTGCTGACATATGGGTACTGTCATACCATGTACGTCTAGTTTGTCTGTGATGCTAATTTCCATTATTCGTTGCATTTGTTTATTTAACTTTGTTTCTTTGAATTTGAAACAGCTTGCAAGAGTTGGTATTAAGGTCATACAATTGACATTTTTTTGTGCTATTTGTTCCATAACATCAGTTGGACATGCATTATCGCCATAAAGTGCATGAATGTGCCGGTTTTTCAATACAACTTGTGCTTTTTGCAATAGTACACCAACTCTAATACTTTTTAAGATGTTGGCATAAGTGAGATCTGCAGATTGCCGCATGTTCTCAGTTAATTCTCTGTATTGGAAATGTTGCCAAAGGTTGACATTACCTATGCCACCAACAGTTTTCCGGCAGAGTTTGTGGCCTAAGGTTTTAAAAATAGGTTCACCTTTCACTGGTGTCAATTGTAGAAGATCTCCGAAAACGATAATGTGTTTCCCTGCAAAGAGTTCTTCTTTGTTACTTTTAAGTACTTCTTGCAATCTGAGGTGAATCAAAGCCAACATTAGGTTGGAGACCATGCTCACTTCATCTATTAGTAGCATTTTCATTTGTTTCAATACTCTGCATAATTCCATTGCAGCTTCTGCAGAAAGTTTGCAATACTCTAATTTATTTTGATGCTCTATTGGAAGCAGTAGTAATCAGTGTAAAGTGACACCACCTATGTTGTAGGCAACTAAAACTGTGGGAGCCGTTACAACAGCTGACAGTTTCTTGTTTGTCAATTGTTGAAGGAACTTGCTAATGATTTTGATTAAGAATGTTTTCCCTGAACCAGCTTCCCCACTCACGTACAGCAGCATAGGTTTGTAATTTTGGCAGGTACATTCTTTATTTTCGTGTTGTACACCATGTACAATTTGTTTTGTTACGTCTTCAAAAATGGTGCGCTGATCTTTGTTAAGTTTTGCTTGTTGTACAGTTAAGTCTTCTGTATCCTCTTGATACTGATACATGGTGTTTTATACTTCTGCCATAGCTACTTCAGCCTCATTTGCTATTAGTGATTGTCCTAGTGGTTCTTGACTTCCTGTTACAGAAGGTTGACTACTGTCAGAAGAGTCCTTATCTAGTTGGGCCTGAAGTTCTTCTTCTTCCTGTTGCTGCTCATTTTGTAACATTGTTTTGTACTGCGTAAAGTTCACATCGGTGATAGCGCTTTCATTTACTTTGAAAGCTTCTTCATAGCAGTGATAGTTATCTAGTATGTCTTCCTCTTTTCTCCATGGTTTGAAAAGTTGTAACATAGACATGTAATATAGTTCTTTCTGTTGAGGAGTTTTTAATGACAATTTTACATGATTAATTAATCTTCGTTTGGTAAATTTCACTAAACTCCCTTCACAATCGATCACTCCATATCTATGTTTGCTTTCATTGGGTTTTACATTATTTTTGTATGCAAAGTTTTGAGCTATGTAGTATAGACACATGCTTTCCAAAGTGCTACTCCTGTTTGGATAGTATGTGTACGGTAAATTCTTTTTTAGAATGTCTTGGCTGTTGGGATCATTTCTGGCAATTGTTTCAATGTCCTCATATGATTTCAGAACTCTTTTTCTAGATTTTGCAGGACCAAGACGTAGCCATAGTATGTTGTCTGATTTTCCATACAAAACAGTACCGGTTAAACGATCTGCTGCTTCATAGACACCACAATCTATATGAGAGAGCCTTTTTATGAATTTCTGTGATAATGTTTTGTCTGATGCTAGGTCATCCCAGAGGTCTTGAAGCTCTGTTTTTTCTGCTTTTGTTAAGTAGGCTGTAACATATCGTGCAACAGCAGTTGAATTGTCTGCAATGTACTGCACATCTATGTTTGCATTCCATAAGAGGGCAATGATTGCATTGTAATCATTGATATATTTTGATTCTTCCCTTCTTTTTATGTAATACGTGTTCTTAGGTGATTTACCTATAACACTATGCCGAACTGAAGACATGAAGTTGTTTACTTCAACTGTTTCTGTAACTGGTCTGGGGAAACCAAAGCGGCATTTGGTGTAGTATTTACCTTTGTTTTTGTATTTGCGACGACAATATTTGCCACATTTTTGTCTTTGAAATTGTAAAATCTGCCCATGCAGCTCACTATGTGTCTGTTGTTAAGGGATTTCACAAGTGACATATTTTTGGATAAACTGCAAAACAGTGCTATCACTGTCGTGACCAAATTTCGGTGCACCTTTGATCCATAACAGCATGTGAATGTGTGGTGCTCCTCTTGCTTGATATTCTTTTCTCCAAAAGTGTTGCACTTCTCCAGGGGGAGGAACAGTTTTATTGCAAATAAATTGTAGCATGGCAATGAAACGATGATGGAAATATCTTGACACATTAACTGGATCTAGAGAGCAAAGTTCTCCAGGTGTTAATATATCTATGTTGTTTTTGTTACTGTTTGTTATTCGTAGGAACTCATGTAAATCTTCCCATGCATATTCTGCACAACTTAGCGTAACAAACCAAGTCGGTGGTCCAAGGTTTCTGATCATACAACGCACGTCTCCGTGCCATCAGAACCAGTATTCCTTTGTACCACGCATGTTTGCAAACACATTTGTTATACTTGATTGTAAAACCTCATCGTTTTCCTGTACTTTTTGTATTAACTGTGTAGCTAACATATTTTGAAAGTGGGTTCCAGATTTCAAAATGTGTGCAACTCCGTAACATAGTGTTGCTAATTCGCTTTCATAGAGTAGGTGGAATATGCATTCCACATTTTGTCTAAATCTGGGATCTTGCGAATACATTCGTAATGAGCGGTATTCTGATGCCCCAATCTGAGTGGGTCTATCATCGTATCTTCCACCTTTGCCAGTAGGAAATAGCAGTGGAAAAGCACATGCTTCTATACTTGTTTCCCATATACTCATTGGTGACCCTTTGGTTTGTCGCATTAGGTAAGTTTCGAGTGCATCATCTATGCTTTCATTGGAATGCAATGGATGAATTGTGTAATGGTCCAAAAGAGTGGATACTGTAGCAGGATCCAGAAGTTCGAATTGTCCAGTTTCTGATGGCTCTTGAATTATTTCAGTTGTTTCCCTTAAGCGTCCATCAATATTTATTTCCTTGTAGTACTCGTTATTTTCTTTTAGATATTGCAATGCTTGTCTAACTTTATGTAAGTCCACCAGCTGTTGCCAAATTTTTTTGTCCTTTGTTGGTACACCATTTACCAAGACTATTAAAGAATGCTCTATTGAATGTTGCACTCCTAGAGTGTGTTCATTTTCCGATAGATCTAATAGCAAATAAAGTACTTTGCCATGAATGCCTTTCACCAATTCAGAGGAAGGTAATTTTGCTGTTTTTGGGTTAAGGCGTATAATTGCTTGAAATGGGTGATCTGTTTGAATTATTATGCTCTCGTACAAATTGAGTTGTTGCAGGATTTTTGGTAGTGGGAACAATTCCAAATTATTTGTAATAGCACGTGAAGGAGTGTGGTTGTTGTCTAATTTTGTAGTGCAGTAACTGCAACATATTAGGCGTTCAGTTAGTTCATATTTGTTTTCTGCTAAAAGGTAGAGAGCTAATTCAGACCATTTAGATTCTTCATTGTCTTCTATTTTGTATGCTATGTCTACATTTTTTGTGTTCCTTTTGTAAAACGTTCTGCGGCAACACACACACATGGTTTGGTACTTCAGCCGATGAGCTTTTAAATTTTACTATTTCTTTTCTGTATGTGTGTAATAGAAGGTTGCTATGTGCAGAATCGTTGCTACTATGTTCTAAAACTATTGCATTTTGTAAGTGTCTTTCACTTCCAAAATACTTTCTCTGAATACGGTCAATTTCTTCTTGTAAGTATTTGGGTGTACCATGCAGAAGAGTGTTATTTAAATTGCTGAATTCTGAAGCTGGACTTTTTACATAGTATATTTTATACACTAGCTTTCTTACATTTGAATGATGTATTGAGATCCTTTTGATGGTTTATAGTGATAATTTCGAAAACAATAATGTCGAAAGTCATTATTGAAACACTTGAAACCCTTGTGTATAGGCGCGTTACAAATGCCATATCATATCATATCATTATTATTTTTTTCAATACCTTTTTTTTTTCGAAATGGGGGTTCCCCCCCAAACCCTTTTTTTTTTTTTTTTTTGTTTTACCCATTTTATTTTGCTCCCAGACCTCAAAATAAATATATAATTAAAAAAACGGAATTCGACATTTTTTTTTTTCATTTTTTTTTTTCTCGACATTTTTGTCATTCAACATTTTTTTTTTCGAAATTATGATTGACCACCCCTTTTGATATCATGGAAGGTGCTTTTGCAAATAGGCCCAGAAATGCAGGCTAATGAATGTCCTTGTAGTCCTGTGTATTTGCGCACTGGACAAATATCCATATTTTGCAGCATTTTCATTTTACTTTTGTCTTTACCTTTTACATACTGATTGAGGAACTGACGTAAAGATTGGAAAGCTATGTTTGGAATGGCACACATTGATGTGCACGGCCATTTCTATACTGGACGGTGTGGTTCTGCTAAATCGAGAGGCAATTCTGAGTTTTCAGGGGATACTTTTGTAAGCAGTGTTTCTTGTTCCATGATGGTAGTATTGATTTTCTCATACCCTTGTCCACTGCTATGGATGGCAATTTTGTTTGTTTGATTTTGTTTGTATGCTTCTTCATTAAAATATGGTTCTGTGGTTGTTGTGTGACTCCATTCACCACCACAAAGATTTAAGAAATTATTTTTGTTCACATTCTGTTTATTGCTGAGTTTCTTTTGTAGTTTAGTACTTAGTTTTGTTAGTTCTTTCATCCTATTTAACACTAATGTCAACAACTTCCTTTTGAGAAGGATTGCACTGTCCACTAGAGCTTGTAGGATTAACTTTCTATGGTAGGTTTTAAGGGGTAAGGATGATTTCGGTCCTCTTCTTACTAGATTCTGAAGGACTCTGTGACGAAACATTTTTGATAAAATACTTTTTTTACTATGGTTTCTTGTTACACTATCAGGATTATTAGGAGCATTGTTAGACGTACTGGTAGCCGATTTTTTGCCAACATTTTTGTGTTTTGTGACACATTTTGATGGAGGAGGTAAAGTTCCCGTAGTTGGAGCTTCCTTTGTATTGCTAACCGACTGCATTAGCTGGTTTGTCCCAACATTCTCTACAAACTCTACAACAGATGGATGCTTAGATTGGGCACTTTTATTTTTATTTGCTCTACTTTTGCATTCCTTTCCATGGAGTTGCTTTTTGGAAGGCATTCTTTGGTGTCTGTTGGAAGAAATAAGGCATACTTTGGTCTGTTAAACAATGTATGTCTGCTGTGTGCATGCGTGCATGAGTCTGATGGGGAAGCTCTTTGTCATGGTGTGTGAATGTGCATTGGACTCTTGCAATGATTTGGTAAGGCTATTTTACTGTTTGTATACTACTACAATGTGCTTCAGATGAGAGTACAAAGTGGGCTAGTGGTGACGAGAAGCATTATTAATAAACAAAATGTCATAAACGTGCAACAGCAACTTCTTTTCTAAATCTAACCTTCTAAGGAGTACGTATGTTATTTGAGTTCCAAACACACAGGGATTGGTGAGCCATTCTGCCTGTTATTCTTTGTTCAATAAATGGATATTTGTAGGTAGAATGGTTCAGAAATCAATGTTTGCTTTGGTGCCCATATTAAACAAATAACCCACGCAGCCTCTTTGAGGACTAGTTACAATATAAAGGTAGAACTGTACTTACTTTTTTTTGCAAAATGAACAGGTTTCTTCGGATATGTAGTCTGCAGTGTAGGTGCTGTTGAATCTCAGGAGAGTAGTCTTCACTGCGATTCAAAAAAACAAAATTAATTAGTTTGTTTGTTTACAGCAGTGATGATACTGCACACATTAATTGTGCATCTTTCGTCAGAGCATTCTCCTTTCATATTTCAAACCAGTGCATGTGTGCATTGCACTTCACTCTGTGCAGCCTTGCATGGTATTTGCAATATGTTACTTGCAAGTCCTTCAAAATTGCTTACAATTTTAAGGTTATGAAAATGCCTTGTTTATTACAAGGTGTACAATCTATAGGAGAGAGGTTTGTAAGCGATAGGGCATAGTAGTAGATGGGAAAACATTTTGTACTTGCAAATTAAAAGCACAATGTCGAAAAATCGGGAGACCCTCAGAGGAAGATGTCACCACAGCAATCGAGAGCGCTTACTTTTCTTATACTATTACATTGCAAGTAGCATTACTGTAGGCTGTACACAGTACACAACTCCGACATTTTTTTAGTACAAAATCAATTTTCTCCCTAAATAGGCATGCTTGAAAAGTATGTATAAGTTATGCGGAAGACAGTAAGAAGTTGTGTGGTTTGTCAATGAAAAATCGACATCTTGTACTTAAAAGGGGGAGCGTTGGCATTTAGCAGCATTAATTTGTTTAAATTAAATCGTAAGGGTTGCACATGTTCTCTGATTAAAATATACATACCTGTACTCTATACTCATGCATGTGCACATGCATGGAGCTGTACGTAGAAATCGGAACACTTGCACAGTAGCTTGTGAAGTAGGTGCTTTGCAATGATATGCAACTTCCATTCAGAATTATCAAGAGTAATTGTGAAGTGCGCAATGTTGATGACGGAGTTAGACTTAGCGATGTTCAATGTAATTGGTGGATGGTTGTGTGACTGCTTAGCTGTGTCCAATGAAGGACTTGATTTGCTACCGCTGTGGAAAGGGTGGAAGGACTCAGTAAGAGTTACGTGCCGCACGTAGGCAACGCTTGTCCGTGGGTAGGGCGTGTCACATACGGGTTTCTACAGCAAATCCTGCATGGAAAGGGGACTGTAGGCATCAGCCAATCAGATGTTCACATTACTCTTTTGTGTCGAAAGACGGTGCGTACACTGAAGATGGCAGAGGTGGAGAGGGTCAGGGTTTTGGTGCTTGGAGACATTTTTGTCCATGGCTTAGAACACTATGCCGAGAGTAGGCATGTGGCACACCATTTCGATGTGAGATGTGTGGAGGTGGTGTGGAACACTGAGACTGATGCCAATGTTGCGGCAATTCTGCACGTTTGCAGAAACATACGTACAATGACCTCTCCTCAGGTGGTAATTTTGCACTACGGTGCTTGCCATTTGGGCTACGTGAGTTCATGTACTTTGTTGGCAGATTTGATACAGTTGGTTCAAGCACTCATGAACATCTTTCCAACTGCGAAAGTAATTCTTTTTGGTTTACCCCCTAGAGTAAAATGGGACAACAATTATTGTTTCTGTCCAGATCAAAGTATTGGGAGATGTATCATTAATCGCGGCATGCGTGCTTTTATGTTACGAGCTGGTATGTTTTTCTGCAGCCAAGAAAACATTGTTCCAAGTAATGCGGAATATTTTGAAGCAGATGGTGTTGCGCTATCTTCTTTGGGAAATGCAATGTTCTTTTGGAACGTAAGGCTTTCTTTAGAGAAGGTTCTGTAATGGTTGTAGGAGTAAAGTAAGGACAAAAAATACAAAAAATAAACAAAATAACAGATGTCTGTAAATTATCTGCCCCAAAAAAAAAACGGCTCTTCAGAGCCCACCTTAGAGGAGAAAAAGGGGAATAATACTTTAATGTACCATTGTCATGCTCTGATCCTATACATGTTCGCGGACATGGCGGTAGCTTGCAGCCAGCGCATATCACCAACGGGGATTCTGGGGTGGAGACTCATGCAAATGAGAATGAGCGGAGCTAGGGATTGGTCAATAAAGTTCAGTAGGTGTGTTCTGAACTGCAAGATTTAGTAAGACTGTCTTCTCCCTGACAGGAGACCACACAGCCATGGCTTTGCGTACTCGAAAACAGATTACCTGGATTTTGGGATACATTCGTTGAATGTGCATGCACAAAGCTGCAGTTTATTTGCAGATCTCGGATTTCCTCATGTGGAAGTGCACTGGCATGGCATGCGTGGCATGAGGTGGCAGGACTTGGTACCTCTCTGTGTTACTTTACTGACAGAGTGTCCTCCAGATATACTTATCATTCATTGCGGAGGAAACAGTTTAGGCCATGTCTCTGGAATTTCTTTGCAATTTGCAATGAAGAAAGGACTTGCGAAGCTCATGGACATGTTTCCAAATTGTCAAATACTTTTTTCCCGTATTGCACGAAGACAAATATGGCTGCGTTCTTCTGCTTTTGGTCCACAAATGGAGAAAGCGAGACGCAATGTGAATAAGGCTGTTTGTGCCTTTTTAAGAGATGTTGGCATGTCCTCATTTCACAATGAAAACATTTTGTTTCGCAGCTCTTTCATTTTCCGCAGAGATGGAGTCCATCTGACATATGCTGGCAATCAGATTTTTCTTCGCAATGTACAAAACGCATTGCGACCTCTTTTGGATTCACAATATCCTATGTGACAATCCGTTTTCTCCAATCCAAAGTTTTTGACCCACACAACACACCACCGAAAGGCTCTTTTCAGAGCCACCAATTACTCACAGCGTACACTTCTTTGTGTTTGAAAGGTAGGGGTCAACAGCATTGCGAATGGCTTGTGAGGCAGCTGGAGGGAGGCGCTCCCCCACAGGAGTGTCTCTTGTGGTGAGAGGATTGGACACCGAGGATGCTGTGGAGGAACTCAATCGACTATGCTCTTCACATGGCACCACCTTGCGAATGTCCGCAGTGTGGAACGAAGTGAGGTGTCGCTTCATGGTTGTCGTACCAAAACTGTATGCACCAAGTCTCCCACGACTCAGCACCACCTGGCACTGGTTACACCTCACCAGGTTTGCACATGCTTTTGGTACGTTCCCACAAATGGAAAACATCCGCCACACCCACGACTCCCAGCGAGTGGTCATAGTGCGGAGTTCCTCTACCTCATTCTCTTCCTTCTCTTCTTCCTCGCTCTCTACATCCTCACCCGTATATCTCTCTGCAGGCCCTTGGAGAGGTGGTGGTGGTGGCAGGTTTGGGGGTAGTGCAGAGGCTAATGAACCAACAGCAGCCATGGAAGCCATACCAATTACTTTCCTTTTGGTCACTACAGCAGTAAAGGCAGTACACCTCAATCTGCTATAGCTAGAAGGACAATGAAGATGCGCTCGGGGTGTGGCCATTTATAGGGGTGCAGGGGTGTGCCTCGTGACCGTCTTTATCACTGCAAAGCGGTACGAAAATTTGCGTGGGTGCAGTCACATGAGGACGTCCTGAACACATCCGCAACAGAAATGGGAGTCCGTTGGATAGCAAATGCAGAGTAACAAACTTGCGCATGCGTGCAAGTGTCCTACGGACAGTGTCCGGGTTCTCAAACTAATTCAAAGTGCGACACAAGTGAGACGGACAGTTAGGGACAGGCGCGATGTTCGCTATACTTACGGTTGTACTGCACATGTGCATACATGATCTGCTCACTGTACGGCCAGGTGCAGTGTCCTTAGGACAACTCCATTTTGTTTGACTACGAACTTGCGGCCACCGCGCCTGTTCTACGGACAGTACCATTTTGGCTGCGGACGATACGGACAGGTATACTGTCCTTAAAACATTCTCATTTTGCTCATTTACAGCCATCCCAGACACCTGGTGTGTTCTACGAACATGTTTCATCTCATTTGTAAGCGGTACAGCAAGGTATAATGTCCTTAGGACGCCCCTTTATGTTTATGTACGCACAACTTGAACAGATGGTGCGGTCAAACATCAACTCCATCTTACATGACATTAGTAAGGGTAGGTGTACTGCCTTTACAACACCCATATTCCATTCCTTACGGATAGGTCAAATAGGCGCGCTGTTCGTGAACATTTTGAGTCTTTTTTTTAAAAACTCTAACTACAACTACTATACAAAAACATTCCAAACACACACACTTCAATCCAAAGAAATAGCAGGGGAAGCAGATACTGGGCCTCATTACGACCCAGGCGGTAAGGGGTTTACGGCAGCGTTAACAGCGCCGACCCTTACCGCCTGAGTACGAGGTCCCTTAGCGCCATGGCGCTTTTAACACCTGCTTTTAGCAGGTGTTAAAATCCATGGCGCTAAGGGACCATGGAGTTAATTACGCCACCGTAATTTACGGTGGCGTAATTAACGCCTTCCCCACTCCCATTATGCCCTATGGGGCAAAAATGGGAATGGGGAAGGGTAAATGGGGATTGGGGACTTACCGCCCCCGCCAACCTCGGAATGGGGCGGTAAGTCCGCCAACCACCATGGCGTAAACATAGTTTACGCCATGGTGGTAAAGTCACGGCCCAGGCGGTAACTTACCGCCTGGGTCGTAATGAGGCCCACTGACACAAATATAAGGGAATTAGGATTCAACGCGGGCTGGAAATGAGGAGAAGATTTGTGAGGGGAAGAAAGGATGTTTGTTTCGTCAAAACGTCTATTTTCTTCTTGAAGGTTTGGGGATGGTTCACTTGGGAATGGAGAAGCGGGGCAGGTACAGGTAGGACAATGGTAATATACGTTTCCTCTCACACAGTCCTCCACAAACTCCCTTAAACTTTTAAAATTCTCATTCAGTATGTCCATTTTCTGCTCAATCCTTTTCATCCTGTATTCTTCTGTCTCGTTTGTTGGCCTTTCTTCTTTTCTTTCCTGGTCCGTACAAAAAAAAGTATGCATATGTTAAATGCCTATAAAATACTGATCATGGGGTGGCCACCAGGGGGCTCGTGGATGAGATCTTCTTCTGCGTGAGCTCCCATCCCGAGGTCCCGAAAAACGTAATGAGCCCCAGTTTTTAGACCCCCCCTGGAGAAGAAACTTACGATGGAGGTGTGGGAAGGTCATCGCCACGTATGGGAGAAAATCCGGGTGAAATCGGCCCTGGCTTCCTCCAGTTATCGTTGTGGAATCGTAAAATGAAAGCGAAACCAGAATCGATCCTGACTCCGGCCTGAACTCGTAGGCCGCCTGGAGTGACTGCTGCGCCACCGCCCATTAGAACGTTCACTGGAGGCTGTGCCCCTGTGTCCGCCCAGCTTTACTTTCGGGTGCGGGGAGCCGGCCCAACAGGCAGCAAACCAGGATAGCAGAGAAAGGGATTTGTGAGAGCGCCAGAAACGCTGTGACGCTGGTCACCCCACAGAGGAAATATAGACACGGGCCCCGTCCCTCCTTTTCCCTTGAAGGAAAATATTTGCGGTGGGCCCAAATCGCCCCCCCGGCAGAGCAGATGGAGCGGTGACTCCGCCGGATTGCGGTGCAGCCTGGGACGCACAAGACGAGATGCTGGTTCTCCCTGCATAGCACAAGAAGTAAGTGACCTCCGGTGCCCTCTCCCCCGTTGATCCGCACCTTATAACAGACTCATCCCGGACCCCAGGAGTGCCGGATGCGACCCGGTCTGCACCCTAGGCCCTGGAGCAGCGCCATGCAAAGTCTACGGCCAGAACCACGGCTGAGCGACTTACGCCCGGCCGCGTATCATCCGCAGGGCTTCCCACACATGAGGAACGATTAGTATTGCGCGCAAACAGCATGGCAGCGGAGTACTTCTCCGGTGCACTCCTGACCATAGCCCTCGGATACATCCTAAAGGATAATATACAAGAGACATTTAACACAACTTTCTGAGCCATCTCCATATAGGAAGGTGTAAGATTGTTCGAGAGGGAAGGAAAACTTTATTATGAAAGAGGGACATATCGAAGACGACACATACAGTTGCACACAAAATACGGGTGCCACTGTTGGCGGCGAAGGGTGGGAGAGGAGCTAGCGTGCCTCCCAAGGTAACCCGCACCTCGAGAGCCATATACCCTCATGCTGACCTATCCACCACAGCCCATCATCATCCCTCCTTAAGGAAACACCAAAAGATCGAAGGATACACCAGATGAACTCCGCACCTGAGGGGCGGACCCCCACAGGGAGGCAAATACATGACACCACGGAGTTGCCAACAACCCCATCTGCGATCCTTCCTGCGAAGTGAGGATCCTACTCAGTCTACGATCACAAATACAACTACCACTCAGAGGGAAAGGCCCCCGGAGATAAACCTATAAGGATTCGTCCTAGACTGACAGCGAAGGGAGAAAATAAAGGACAAAGGGGTGTGTGCCTCCTCTGTGGTAACAGGCATCCCGAAATCTGCACTGTCCAACACGTCGAAAATAAGACATGGGAGCCAATATAGGAGGCAAAATCGACAGACTCACACAGACTCACACAGCGCCTTGATAACATAGAGGATAGGGTCGAAGGTGTCGAGAACAATCAGGCATCAATTGCCATTTTGGAAACACAGCTGGCCCACAGAATACCTGAACTAGAACAGAGAGAATAAGAGTTCAGACGTAAGATGGATGATTTGGAAAACCGGGAAAGGAGAGACAATTTACGCTTTTTTGGGATTCCAGAGAAAGAAAGGGAAACAGAGGAGGACTTAAAAACGACTCTCCACAACGTCATCAAACTCCTGGTTGCGGACGACAACATTGATAAACCCAAGACAGAGCGCATTCACAGGGCGGGAGGCCCACCTGGAGGCCCGAGATCAGTTCTGGCACGGTTTCACCGATACCAAGATAGGATGAGAGTGCTGGAGAAGGCGAGGAGTGGGGGCACCATCACCCTAAGTGGAGCTCAAATAACGATATACCAGGACCTCTCTTCCTTGACCCTGGCCCTAAAGAAAATGTTTAAACCACTTACAACATGGCTCAAAACCCGTGACACGCGCTACAGATGGGGATACCCCTTTTCTCTTTCCTTCGAACACGAGGGCACGAAGATCAGGTTGAGCTCTGAGAAACAAATCAATGCATGCATATCTGACCTACTAGACCCACAGGATCTGGAAGAATCCCGAGAAGATGCCACCAAAGATGGGAGGGAGTGGCTGATTCAGGGCCCTAAGAGGAAGAAAGGGAAAGGCTCGAGAAAATACTGCAGAGGAAACGGCTTTCCACAGAGGGGTAGTTGACCCTCAACAAGTAGGGTTCATTTTGCTTGAATTGAAATTTAACATGGGAATGACATGGGTGTCTTTTGCTGAAACGTGACCTCCATACATTTTGCAGAAATGTGATAACTCTGGGGGGAGGTTACCGGGGGCTCATTAGTTATCTTGATGATTATTTTTCTAGGGGACCGTCAGGTAACTGTCTCCACTGGTGGTTCGAACCCGGGCTAGTGCATCTAACTAGGCTTGATCGGACGCCACCATACTCAGGGACGGGGGAGCGAGAGGGATTGGAAGGGGGGACAAGGGCAAGGTTCAATTTAGGGTAAACTTGAGATCTAGGAAAATCGAAATGGTTGTGTGGCTGTCTCAACTCCAAAGAAGCGGGTCGAAATGGTCAGAGAGTATGTATAGCCTCAGACTCTGTTGTTATGATGACCGCTGAATCTTATAGCAGGGGCTCCATAAGGGTGGGAACGTTGAATGTCAAAGGTCTCAATTCACCGACTAAGAGGTCACTCGTGTTTAGAGAATTTCGGAGATCGAAACTTGACATTCTGTTATTGCAAGAAACCAAATATATGAAGGGTGATGAGAATGCGGTCCTGGGAAGGCAGTTAGGGATGGAGTTCTGGGGTTCGGGCCATTAACGAGGGGGGGAGTGGGAATACTCCTTAGAAAAGGGATGGACTTCAAGACTACTAAGATTTGGTCAGATGCAGAAGGCCGAGCCTTACTTGTTTTGGGAACCATTGGGAATGTGTCCACAACGATTGCCACAATTTACTCCCCCAATATAGGACAAGTTAGATTCCTCTCCAAAACAATTCCCAAAATCATGCTAGAGTCAACAGGTCACGTCATCCTTGGGGGAGATTTTAATATATGGGCTGATCCCATGCTAGATTTGAAACCTGGTAATCCAGAAACACGTGATGAACTCGGAGGAGATCACGCTCAATTCGGGGTAATGATGGATCTGTATGGACTGACTGATGTGTGGAGACGAATGCATCCTAAGGAGAGGGGTTACACCTTTTTTTCAACCGTGCACAATACACTCACTTGCATAGACCACCTTTACTTTTCCGGGGGCCTATCCAACATGACCTCACACACAGAAATCACACCGATCACATGGTCCCATCACGATGTGGTGACCGCCGACATATTATGGGAATCCCTACCAGTGAGGGGTGGAAAGTGGAGATGCAACGAGACCCTATGGAAAGACTCTGTTTTCAAGTCAGAGATGGAAACTGAAATTATTGAATACTTTCGATTGAATAATACTGAGGAGGTCTCTAAACAACGGGCAAAGTGACTTGGAGGGGAATCCTCATGAGGGAGGGAGCCAATAAAAAGAGAGAGAGTACTCTGATTGAAAACAGACTCCGCAGTGAAATCACCCAACTAGATAATGAAGCAAATAAAGGAGACACATTAGACCACGCAAAACTCAGTCAAGACAGAAAAAAGAGGGAGGAACTCCGCCTCTTAGAACATGAACAAATAGTTCGCAAACTTCTCCTCCTAAAACAAAAATTTTACGAGAAAGGAGATAAACCGGATGCTTGCTGGCCAGGCTACGAGCACAGCAAGCAGAACGCAGGGTGCAGGGAATAGTTGACGGAGAGCCTAACACAGAAATAAGCAGGACCACCATCCCCGAAGCTTTTGCAGACTTCTATGAGGCTTTGTACACCCCAGAGACAGACCCAGACCCGTCTAGCATTCAGTCCTATCTATCTGACATCAACATGCCCAAATTAACGTGTAATGAATCAGAGAGCCTAGATGCCCCCATAACGGAGGAGGAGATTCAGGAGGCCATTAAACGACTCACACTAGGCAAATCCCCGGGAGAGGATGGGTATATGGAAGGTTTTTATAAGACATTTGCCACTCAGCTCACATCCTTTCTTGTTGAACTATTTAATGAAATCCTAGAGACAGGAAGACTTGTTTGTCAAAGCACTCAAGAGGGGAAAGACCCCAAAAGATGTGGGTCATGTCGCCCCATCTCTCTGCTCAATGTAGACGCAAAAATGTACACAAGAGTCCTGGTTGCTAGAATTGAATCGTTAATGCCCTGCATCATCCACCCCGACCAATTAGGCTTTATACTGGGCCGACAGGGGGCCGATACCATGCGCAAGACTCTGCATCTGGTACACTCCTCCCACAATCTAAACACCAACCCTTCATTATTCTCTATCAATGCGGAAAAAGCATTTGATAGGGTAGATTGGGACTTCTTGATGGGAGTTCTCTGAAAAATTGGAATATTCCCTAAGCTTAGAAAGGGCATCCAGGAAGTTTACATGATGCCCACAGCCTCGGTATTTGTAAACAGGGAATACTCAAGGTGGTTCCAATGTGTGCAGGGTACCAGACAGGGATGCCCCCTATCAGCCATCCTGTTTGCTTCATCGCTCGAACCATTGGCACACAACATAAGAACAGACACCGGTATAGAGGGGATACACCTGGGACAGACGGAGTACAAGTTAGCATTGTATGCCGACGACATACTCCTACATGTGGTCAACCTCGAAAGATCCATTCCCCGAGCCATATCCCTTCTTGAAGAATATGGTCAGTTATCGGTATTTAAGGTCAATCGGACCAAATCCATATTGTTTCCCCTCCAGGGGACAGCAGAGGTAAATGAGAGAAAATACTTCTCCCTTGGACTGACGCTTGAGCATGACACCATGCAATACTTAGGGATCCGAATCACGAAACAAATAGATGACCTATATGAAGCGAACTTTCCAAAACTCCTTACCAAATTTCACGCGGATATGGCAAGGTGGGACAAATTGACAATCTCGTGCCTCGGCCGGCTTAACGAGATTAAAATGACCTGTCTCCTGAGGTTTATGTATCCCTTTCAGATGCTTCCCATTAAAATCCCAGAGCAATATTTCACAGAAGTTAAGAAAGCGACCCTAAAATTCCTGTGGCGCCGGAAAAAAGCCAGGATCGCCTACGACACATTGACGTTGGCCAAAGATAAAGGAGGGGTAGGCCTCCCAGACCTCAATAAGTACTATACTGCTGCCCAATTACGGGTGCTCGTCCCCCACTTGTGCAATCACAAAGAACCACAGTGGATAGCAATGGATAACCATTTAGACCCAGTAACACTCTCGGAGTGGCTATGGGCCCTACGAAAGAAAATATTGAAAAAGACAAAGGAGCACCCGCTCTTTGCCACCATATGGGAGATATAGAGGGAGGGTCCAGAGATGAGAAAGATCACAACATGGCCATCTCCATTGAGCCACCTATGGTCCCTGGGCATAAATAACCACATCCCCAATGTTGAGAGATTCCAGTCATGGTATGAGGCGGGGCTGGAAAGGGTGGGCCAACTTCTCCGAAGTGATTCCTTTATCACACTTCCAGAACTAACGGAGGCCCTAAATATAGGCGTTCTGTCCACTTTCCACTATCTACAGATTAAGGGAGTCTTGATGAAGGTAGCATGGCAAGAAAACTGAGTAGGGAGCTTACCCCCTTTGAAAAATTGCTGGACTCCAAGACTGACAGAAAGGGCCTGATATCTGCCATGTATAAAATACTAGTTGAGGCGGGTAGAGGGAACACGCACAACCTCAGGGCACGATGGGGGAATGACATGGGGACGGAAATCGATGAAGACACGTGGGACAAAATGTGTCGTATGGCAACAAGCACTTCTGTATCATGCCAATACAAACTCCACTCCATTAAACTCTTGCACCGCTGGCAGTACGACCCTCATAAACTATCCAAAATGTACCAATCATATTCCCCACTCTGTTGGCGTGAATGTGGATATGTCGCAGACTACTGGCATATGTGGTGGGGATGTCCTCGAATTAAGGTTTATTGGGACAAAGTTTTGGGGTGGATTAGGGACCTGGATGGGATCCATAGAAAGGCAGACCCCCATCTTGTCCTGTTCGGTCTTGAGAAAATCGAGGATGAGTGGGAGAGAGTCCAAGGCTTAGCCCCCCATCTGTTGCTCGCGGCTCGGGCTCTATGGCCACCAAGTGGAAATCAATTATAACCCCGACCGAGAATGAATGGGTCAATGTTGTGATGAACATCTGCACCATGGAGAAAATTACTGCATCACTAAATGGCAGGGCAACTCAGTGCGAAGTCTTATGGTCGGATTTCCTAAGCAAACACACATCAGACTCAAAACGGCAATAATACCCACTGTGTAAAGGGCATGATCGGGTCCTTCCCCCCTTGTGACATTGTCCCCCTTTGTTTGTCCTGAAGCCGTTTCCACATTACCTTTCAGACACCAGTAGAGTCATAATGAAACACCCTCCTTATAGCGAGTCCCTGAAGATACCTTATTGCACACCTTCGGCCCATAACAATGAGACCATGAACATGTACCCACAACATTTTGGTAACATGTTTCCCTAGCTCTTGGGGGGGGAGAGGGGTGAAATGGAATAAAGAGAATGGGAAAAGTATGCCTCTGAATTCAATTGTTATATTGTTTTGTGCACAGAAACAGACTCAAGAACAGTACATTGACGTTATTAAGCTATCTGGAAAATGCACTCTCCAACTGTGTAACGAAAGTGAATGAATATGTAACCTTTTCTTCTTTCTCACTGTGAGAATTGTTATGTGTTAAAATCCAATGAAAACAAATTAAAAAATAAATAAAATACTGATCATTATTTTGCATATGCAGAGCAGTGTGTACCATTATTGTCGCTGTCTTCAGACATTTCCCCATGCGCAAAATTCTCCTCCAGCCACTCCAAAGTACTAGCCATTTCTGTATCAAAACAACAGAAAGAAATTATTATTTATGCACCACATACCAAAAAGAAAATACACACACATACAAAATAATTACCTTCACTCACTATTTTGATGTAATTTCCCTTTGTCCTACTGCGTCTGTCCACTGTCGGTCCAGGCTGCAGAGTTTCTGTGAAGTAATTACGATGGAGACATCCTTTTTTGTATGGTACCATCCATTTTATTCTACGTGGTTATTAATTGTGTCGTTTTCATTTTACACCTTTAGGTTTCCATATTTACTTATTACTACTTATAATGTCGTTATGTCCTTCTTCTACGTTGCACATTTTTTGTGTAAGACAATAGTACATTTTCAGATACGCCCCGCCTCTTTGGGTAATGTTGATCCCGTCCGCCCCCATCCGCAAGAAGGCGCTCAGTCCGTCCATTTCTAATATCAATAGGGAGGGGGTTCTGTATGTTCTATGTTAAATGTATATCAAGTACGTACATTATACTACATATCTCCCAACATCACATGATGACAGTGTATATTCAGCACAACAACTTCATTGACACATGTTATGATTAAGTTCCCCTTCCAAAAACCTGTAAAATTCTCTACAAAACATGTTTTGTTAAGGGGACGTTATGGTTACGTTGCCCTTCCAACAACCTGTAAAATTTGCCACAAAAAAACTTTGTTGAGGGGACATTATGGTTAAGTTGCCTGTGCACTTCACTAAAAAAAGAAAATTCAATCTCCCCATTATGGTTCAAATTAAAACCAAAAACCCCCTGAAATTCGCCAGTTATGGTAGGCTAAGCCCCCATACCTGCCTTCACCACTGTGCACTGCTAACACTAACACCCAGAACATGAAAGCAATGGGCTGGTAGTTAGCTGGTGACTGCAATCTCCTTTTTTGAAGATTGGGATGATTATCTATTTTCGCCAGGAAGGTGGAATAGTTTGAGAAGTTAGTATTTGTTCAAATATGGTCTGAAGAATTTCAACCCAGTCTTCAGGATGGGCCTTGAGCATGACATTGTTAAAGCTGTCAGGTCCTGGAGCTCTGGAAGAGCTTCATTTTGAAATCTAAAACAGGATATCTTTCTGATCAAAAACAAGAGTAAAATTGCAAGATGTTGATTTATCTGAAGGAGCTCTACCAATAATGGTTGGCACATATACGGTGCAATAGTACTGGATCCAGAATTCTGGAACTGCATTTATTTGCATTGGAATTTGGGGACTATGTTTTGCCTGGTTCAGTAGGCTCCAAATGAAGGCAGAATGTTTTGTTGCCAGGGATTATAGCATTCCCTCGCCATCTTTCTGCATGAGTAATGCTTTGCGTGATCATGTCCAGTTTTTATATTGGGTGTTAAGTTGTCTCAGAGCACTAGATTTAGCCTCAGGTGGCAAGCGACAAGCCATTCTTTTGGATCGTTGAAAGGCAGTTCATTTTTTTTCTTGTAGTTTGGCATCATAGATCTGTTTATGTATATGTATGCACTATGCTGACATGGAAGGTTATTGCTTGATAGTCTGTAAGGACGCAACATAAAGGCCTTCAGAGTATGTTACGTTCAGACATAAAAAGCCTAATTCATGGAATCTGGCACAGAAATGGCACAAGGTCTGCACGCTGAGAAGGAGCTTGTGTGAGCTGTGGCGCAGATAAAAATGTGCGTGACAAGCATATTCATGGATGGCATCCGTAGCCAGCGCGCAAGTAACAGCAGGCTGCACGAGGAACGCCCCCAACATGCCTCCATGCACACCAAAATGGAAGCCAAAGGCCTAACAGGGCACAAGCCTCTGCGCCATCCCTGGCCCAGCATGCAGCCCCCAGCGAAATCGCGTACATACACCTTGCTATCCCTGGGTGCAACCCAGAGAAAACGCATGCCCTACCACGCAAGTTTAAGCCCTACATCAGCCAAATTGTGTGCCAACACCTCGCAATCTCCGGTCGCACCCCAGCGTAATCTAGTGTCAGCATCTCGCTATCCCCGGGTGCACCCCAGAGAAAATGCGTGCCCTCCCACACAAGCCCATCCCTTACACCAGGCAAATCGCATGCCAATACCTTACAATCCCTGGTCACACCCCAGTGTAATCACCTGCCAGCACCTCACAATACCCTACAGGCAGTCCCCTCCAGATGGGACACCATCCCCCTAAACCCCTCACCTGTTACACCCCTCTACAGGTGGCCCCTCCAGAAAAAACACCCCCACCCCAAGCCCCATCACCCATGGTACCACCCTGCAGGCAGCACCTTCCAGACGGGACAAAACCCCCCTAGCCCCCATCATCTGTGGCACCCCCCTGCAGGCAGTCCCCTCCAGATGGGACACCCCCAACCCAACCCCCATCACCCTGCAGTCAGCCCCCTCCAGACAGGACACCCCCACACCAGGCCCCATCACCTGTGCCACCCCCTTGCAGGCAGCCCTTCCAGACGGCACACTCCTACCCCATGCCCCATCACCCGTGGCACCATCCTGCAGGCAGCCCCCTCCAGACAGGACACCCCCACCCAGCCCCCATCACCCGTGGAACCACCCTGCAGGCACACCCCACCAGATGGGACACTCCCACCCCAGGCCCCACCCTCCAGAAGGGACACCCCCAGGCCAGCCCCCATCACCTGTTACACCTCCTTGCAGGCAGACCCCTCCAGACGGGACATCCCCATCCCAGGCCCCATCACCCATGGCACCCCCTTTTAGGGTGTACCCTGACATTGTGACACATCATGACTGCAACTATTGTGTTTTGTGCCTCTGGGCCGCTGTGTTTTGACATCATCCGGAATATCATCAGGAACAGGTATCCTGCAAACAAAACATCAATGCATTCCCCAGAGCTACATCCATGAGTGTTGCATCTGCGCAAACACACTCCCCGGCCTTAACCATCCCCCAACATACACATGTCACAAGTGAATGATAAAGTAAGGTCCTGCTGACCATGCGACAATGGCATGTCATTAAGCCCCAGTGACCGATTGTTTCCCAATGACTGAAGCAATCATTCCTACAATGTGTGCTACATCAACTAACAATGGTCCCGTGTGTTACAGCCTGAGCATCAAAGAGCTGGTTAATTTTCAAAATACTTACTAACAATTACATCACCGTTCCAGGCATGTGTGAAGGACAGGGCAGTCAGAGAGTGTACAACTCACAGAGACTGGTGATTTGGACAGCCACTGTGTAATGTAAAAAAAAAAAAACCCACTAATCTATCCCAGTGCAAGTGGGTGACCAACACCAGAGAGAATGAATATTGTGGAAACACATGCAGGTGAAGGTGAACTCATGACATGTGTGTCACACAGCATTAAGTCATGTGGCCTCGTGATGAACATGTTACACTCCCACAGTCACCCCACATCCCTCCACCCCAACCACAGTGAAGGCAAACACTGAGTGATGCTGCAAATCTGAAAGGAAATACCATTTAACAGTGCACACCCTTCCGTCTACTTGACACACCAGTACCGGACAGCCATATATGGATAGTGCCTTTGCAAAACCATACCAACAACAATACACAGGCAGGCATGCAACCAGACACATGACTACAAATGGCGAGAAGCACGGCTCATAAATAGCTTAGCATAGAGGCACATACCTAAATGAACGTGAAGAAGCGACACATTTGAGTAAACATTTTTTTATAATATAGAGAAGTATTATTAGCATACAGTGTGGAAATGAACAATAATGATGCCCATCTATATAATCTAAAAAATTAATTAAAAATTTCCAAAATGACTATTTACAAGATAAAAGAGAAAGAAATGTCCATAATGTCTTGTTTTTAAAACAGAACACCTACACCTAAATAACTATGTACAAAGAAAAATGGGAGTATGGTCCGAATTGTCCACTCCAAAAAAACAAAAAATCAAAAGAAACTTAAACCTACAGAACTATGTACATAGGCAGCGGGCTAGTCCATCTCTTCTTCCTCGCCTATATTACTCAGAGTCTGGCCCAGGGCATCATCAAGCACTGTGTCTTTTTTCCCCAGGGGGGCATCCATTGATTCCTGGAGGGCTTGCAGGGACTCCAACATGTTCCTCTCCAACCCCTCTGTCTCCTAGCAAGTTGCTGCCAGGTTGGCAGCCCGTCTCCTTGCCCGACACAGTGCAACCTCTGCCCTGGCCATTGTCACTCTCACCTCCCAAGCCCGCTACCTCTCTTCTCCGATACGCTGCCCGTAGAGCATGAACACGGAACACATCTTGGTTCTCAGGTCCACATTTGCATCCTGCCTGACGCTGGATACCCGCCCACATGTGATGTAATGCCCTGAGTAAAATAGCCTCTTCCTCAGAGCCTGCTGCTGCAATAGCACTCGGTGCCTGCTTCGTGTGGACACCCTCCAGGATGATGACATTACCCGGGGGTGTCTGGCCCGTGCCCTACTCCTGGATGCTGCTCTCCCTCAATTGCCGGTGCTCGTGTCATTGCCTGGATCGGCATTGTGACCACCTCATCTGTCCCACTGTTGACTCCCAACTCAGGCAGGGATGTTTGCTCCACCAGACGGACCGATATGGGTGGGACTGGTGCATGGAGGTCCCTGGTGTTATCTGGGCCAGAAGGCACCACGGAAGACGACTGGAGCACATAGGAGGAAGACAAGGAAGGGGTTGCATTAGTGGACAGCCCACACAGCACAATAGAGAACAGGAGGGGGCGTGGCTAAGAAGCCATGTAGGAGGACGTGTCCGGCTAGAGCGCCCGCAGATCCGCATTGAATCCTGCCGAAAAACCATGCATCAGATGAATCATATGGCCCACAACGAAGAGGTCCGTGCAGGGGAAGCTGTGGAGCACACATGGGCATAACGAGACACAGACCAACGAAACAATAACACCGCAGGAGACTGTACAAGCTGGAAATGAGCTTGTGCAACAAAGGAAAATGGACGCTACTCAATGAGCCTGGAGAACAAAGGCGCGACCGGTCTGAGCGCGGACCTCTGGAATCCCTGAAGAGCAGAGGTGGAGGGGCCTGGAGCAGATCGGACCAAGGCTGTGTGTGCGACACAAGGGGAGAGCTCGGCACCCTGACCGGGGCTCGAGGAAGGCACCTGAACTGTAGCACAATACACTGATGTGTATAAAAAAGGAAAAGGGAAGGGTTGCTTGCTCGGAAACAATAGTAAGCGAGGCAACTGCAGTCCATGATAGGAGGCAAACGTACTGTGGCCCACACAAGGAAAGGCGGCCAGCCCCACGTGAAGGACCAGGAGCAGCGTGGGGAAACGCGGGGACACTGGTAACGTTCCCGTGATAGAGGCGTGGGCTGGAGGTAAAAGTTACCGAGGGACCAGCAACGCGCCCCTCATGACAATGGGCTGCGAGCAGCGTACATAGAGGCCGAGGAGACGAGAACCCCCTGGCCTACACTGGAGGTGGAAAGTGGGGCAGAGCGAGGTGCGCCCTGCGGAGAGCTCCACAAAACACCACCCACGAGGAGGCTGCACCCTTGACCCGGTGGGGCTCACGGCTAAGACACGCCGGGCCGGTGATTGCACCCAGGAGGGCTCATAAGCACAGGGGTGTGGGGACACGGACCTGGACCAGCGGGAGCTGGGGCACACAGACTAGGTGGGAAAAAGAAACGCTCGAGCACAATCACATGGGAGGACACAACCCACTCCAGGCGCAGACACAGCAGTACAGGGAAACTCCCAATATAGCCCGCCCGGGTCCCGCCACTAACTGGGGTCTATTTCTACGGAAGCCAGAGACCACACGCTTCGGGGCTCACACTAACAAGCCCGGACACAAACTGCCTAAAACAAAGGGCAAGCAACCCACGCTTGACGAATATGCCAGAACGTTGCCGGGGCATAAGGTGCCAGGAGCAAGGATAGAACCCCCACCGGGGGCACAGACACAATGAGCAAAGACCAAGAGATCCTTGCAGCAATTGCAGACCTGAAAGTGGCTTGTGAGACCAAACTGGGATTGGCCATGGACGACCTGAAGGCGGCACTGGAGCTCAAAGTTGGGGCAGTACAAGAGGAGGTGAATCTCCTCCGGCAAGATGTCAGGGCATTGGCAGAATGTACAGGCGACCTAGAGAAGGAAGTGGCCCTGAATACAGCTGCATGTGCAGCCCACAAATCCGAGCTCCATGCCCTGCAACAACGCGTGGGCAACCTGGAAAGAAGGGTGGAGGACACGCCCGGAGGAACAATATACGCATCGTAGGATTGCCTGAAGGAGCTGAGGGACCCAACCACACGGAGTACATCAAATCAATGCTGCTGCAGGAGATAACCGGAGAAGCACTGACCCAGGGGTTCGGGAGGAACGGGGGCACAGGGCCCTGATGAAGAAGCCAGCACCGGGAACCCCCCCCAGGCCGGTGATAGCCAAGATCCTGAACTATCGAGACAGGGAAAAAATCCTTGAGCACTTCCGAAAGGGCAGAATAATACAAAGGGGGTCGGCAAACATAACGGCATGCCCTGATTACACCATGTAGGTGCAACGCCGGCGCATGAACTTTGGGGCAGTGAAGAGAAGATTGCGGGCAGCAGGCTACAAGTATATACTGATCTACTCAGCAAAACTGAAAGTGTTCCACAAGAATAGAACATTGTTTTTTGACACCCCGGAGGATGCTACAGAATGGCTGGACACGCAGAGCTGCCCTCAGGAATCGGGTATCCAGAAGGAAGATGGCGCAGATAAGTAACATTGTGACCGTGGCACCCAGGGTGTCGCAGTCTAAAACATTGGGACTAGAATATAGGACAGGATATGGCCTGTCGGAAGAGTGTGACTAGGGTTATTAATATGTATGATCCTTGAGCACGGGAACTTAGCGAAAGGTGAAGGGGCCTAACAGAACCAGCCCTCACACCCCCACAAATAGATTAGTTAAGTCGCCGGTAGACCATGGACACCCTGCCCGGTTCCTGATCTCGGCATCCCGAGGTAGGACCAAACGCAGTGGAGCCTGAGATCCAGGGATGGAGCTGGGCATCAGTTGGGGTAGGGTAGGGTGGGAGGAAGGATGTGGTTGTGTGCAGTGTTTTTTAGTTGAGCAGGGAGGGGAGGTTAGTTGGGGAGGTTATGTTGGAAGAGGGAGGGATACGAGCCCAATTTTATGTCAAACCAGACTGTAGAGGAAACCTGAGAGGGGAGGAGGGACAAACCATGGATGGCAATGGGTTGTCTTAGAATGGTTACCTGGAACGTGAGAGGCCTCAACAGCTATCTGAAGAGGAATAAAGTAATGATGTACCTGAGAAGTCTGAAAATTGACTTAGCATTACTACAGGAAACCAATCTCACTAGGAAGAAACTTGAGGTGGTCAAGAGAAAGTGGAGAGGGACCACCACAGGAGCCGCATACTCAGCTTATGCGAGAGGGGTTGTCACCCGGGTGGCACCCATTGTACCATTTCAGCTGCTTCAGACCACAATAGACCCAGAGGGTAGAATGACAGTGTGCAGGGGATGCTAGAAACAGGGAAGTGAGCATCAAAACTCATACACTCCTAACCATGATACAACAGCCTACTTTAGGGCCCTATATGGTAAAATTGGCCCCCTACTAGGCGGTCCGATTATATGGGGAGGGGACTTAAACTGTACATTAAACCCCAAAATGGATAGGTCAAATGGTAAACTAGATAGACCCATCCCGGCCGCAAGAGCACTATAGGCCCTGCTGAGAGACTTCGGACTGGAAGATATCTGGAGACAGCTACATACAGGAGATAGGCAGTACTCACACTATGCAGCCCCACATAATTTGCACACTAGGCTGGACTATATGTTCGCTGCCTCGGAGCTGGTAGGAGAAATGATAGGCTCGGAATACAAGGCCAGAGTGCTCTCGGACCACTCCCCCTTGGTCTGGGAGTGGAGACACCAGCCCCCTAGAGCGAGAATCCCGATGTGGAAGCTCAGAGCCGAGGCCCTGCAGGACTCAGGATTCCATGAGGACTTAAGGGAGGCGATCATCGAGTACTTTGACATTAACACGGGGAGCGTACAGTCAGATGGAACCTTATGGGAGGCGTTCAAAGTGGTACTACGGGGCACACCCATATCTAAATGCAGAGGGCTCCAGGGGGGCATAGAGCGGGAGCTACAGGAGACAGAGAAGGAGCTGGAAGGAATAATGCAGAGGGGGGCACCTCACAGGAGGACGATGATCGGGTGAAGCTGTTACAACAAACTAGCAGAGAGCACTGGGATAGATTATGTAAACTGAGCTACAAAAAATACATCGAAAGACAACATGCGGGGGGAGACAAGCCGGGCAGGCTACTGGCGTGTATATACAAGAATGAGACACCACGACCAGTGGTCAGGGAGATAAAGGGGGAAGAAGGCCAGATCTGGGACACCCAGGAGGGAGTCAATGAGATGTTCCTTAGATTCTATAAACGTCTTTACGGGGACATGGGGGAAGAGATGGGTCGAGAGATTCAGGAAACATTAGAAGACATAGGATTGCCCAAATTAAACAATCAGGAACGGGAGGACCTCGATGCTCCAATTACATTAGAAGAATTAGAGACACTGATTCAGCACCTACCCGCGTGCAAAGCCCCGGGGTCAGACAGGCACCGCAGTGAATTTTATAAGACATATAAGCAGGAGGTGCACCCCCCGCTGATGGCCATGCTGAATGAGGAGTTTGAACAAGGAAGGCTGCCAGAGTCCCTGAGGGAGTCGGTGGTCATCCCGCTCCTAAAACCGGGCAAGCCAAACACGGATTGTGCGTCATATAGACCCCTATTGATGCTCAACAAAGACAGCAAAATCCTTACAGCTGCGCTGGCAAACAGGCTCAAACGAGTCATTGGCAAACTGATACAACCCGACCAAACAGACTACGTACCCAGCAGGAACATAACCGACAACCATAGGAGACTCCACCACATTATTGAACAAACAGAGAAGGACCCCAGCGAAATGGTAATAGTCTTGCTGGATGCTATCAAGGCCTTCAACTCTGTGAGGTGGCCGTGGTTGCTAGCGGCTTTGAGAGAGTATGGGATGGGACCGGGGTGTCTGAGGTGGGTCAAAATGGTATATAGTTCCCCAATCGCTAGGGTCAAAATGGGTGCAACAATCTCTGACAAATGGCAACTTAGTAGAGGCACTAGACAGGGCTGCCCCTGGTCGCCCATGCAGTATATTCTTGCGTTGGAACCACTGGCAATCTGCCTCAGGCAACAGTATGGGGAGATAGGTATCCACATGAAAGCGGGGTCGCACCTCATATCATTGTACGTTGATGATATATTACTATACCTGCGCTTCCCAGAGGAAAATCTAGAATATGTCCTGGAGGTGATGGAACGATTCGTCACCCTCTCGGGCATAGCTGTAAACCCCAAGAAATCAAGCATGTTCCCTCTGGGGAGATACAGGTGGGCTGAGCAGGGGAGTCTACCGGTCCTGCCGATACCCTGGCGGACCGGGACATTTCGATACTTGGGAATCAACATATACCACAAGGCAGAGTAGGAACACAAGCACAACACGGAAAGGGCAGTTGAGGGTATCAAGAATAGCAGGGGGATCTGGTCCAGGCTACCCCTGGCCGTGCTGGGCAGGGCGGCTCTGATCAAGATAGTGTACTGCCCAGATTGTTACATTTTTTTACGAACATCCCATATATGATCCCCAAATGCTTTTTTTGCGAAACTCCACAGCGTATGCAGGGGCTTTATATGGCATAACTCCAGGAATAGGGTGGCCCTTTGGAAATTACAAAACTCGTGTGACAGGGGGGTATAAACCTACCAAACTTTGAGTTATACTACTTGGCGGGACAGCTCCAATATGTGGCTAGGAGGTTGTCCGAAGAAGAAATGGCCGAAGCCAGACTATTGTACAGGGACACCACTCCTTTCTTTCTTAGAGAGATGGTGTGGCTGCCTAAATCAAAGTTGCAAGGAATAGCGAGACTGTTGGTACTGGGCTAGGAAATATGGAGCAAAGCATGGCAAATAGCGGAAAACCCGACCCAATTCTCTCTTCCGGTGCCGCTAGTGGCGCTATGTTGGGAGGACTCACAAATGATAAAAGGGATCCGTAGATATTGGGAGCCGGTGGGCCTTGCAACCCTCGGAGATATATGGGAAGAGGGGAAGGCGCTAGACTTTCAGAGATTGATGGAGGACACTGGGGTGCACAAAGGCCAATATATTACCTATACAAGAACTATCAAACGGGTGCGAGAAAGGTGGCCTGAGGCAGTGCTAGCGGAGTAGCCCGATGCAGTTATTGAAACGATGTATGACATTTCGGAGGGTGGGCACGAAATATCCCGTATATATGAACTACTGGTGACCAGGGTGGGCAAGGAGTTGCTCCAACTGAGGCGAGTCTGGGAAGAGGAGGTGGGAGAACCCATGCTGGATGGACAATGGGATTGAGCCCAAATGTACCACAAGAAGGTGTCCCGAAACGTGACATTACAGCAGATCCAGTTATACTTTACCCATAGGACATATGTCCCCCAGCAAAATCGCCAGGTTTGGAAGTTCATGGCACAGAAATGCCCAAGGTGCGGGGAGGTGGAAGCTGGGATGATACACATGTTTTGGGCTTGCCCGAAGGTGGGTAGATTCTGGACAGAGGTTAAGCTATGCCTAGCGAAAAAAGGGATCACACTGGAGGTGGATTCAGTTTGGGCATTCATGTTGGGTGGTTTTGTCAGACCATGTAACCTGAAGCACATCAGCAAGATGAAAGACCTGGCCTACATTCTGGCCAAAAGGAGAATTGCAATGGGCTGCAAGCCAGCCCAGCGACTTAGGATTGAGATTTGGTGGGCAGACCTCTTGAAGTGGGCAGATGCAGAAACGGCAGCTTGGTATGAGGCAATCACTAGGGGAGGGGAGGAGGAAGCGGGACCCCTGATAGCATGGAGACAACTGGTGGCCACGATGGCGGGACCCTCCCAGGCCGACTATAGTGAAGATAACACGGGGGAGATCATTGTAGTAGACAAGTCTGGAGATATTCAAGGAAGTGACATAGAAGCCGGGGCTCGAGTTAAGGGGGCGGGAGGGGGGAGGACCGAAACGATTAACATGTGACTATAATGATGAGAAGCTTAAATGTGGATGTCGTCAATGGTTGTAATATTTGGAGTTTTGTTAATAATAATAATAAAAATTGTAAGAAAAAAAATAGAGAACAGGATGCTGCTAGCCAGTTGAGGAGACACCAGACGTCGTCATGATGATGTGCAAGCACTCGAGAGCAAGCCCACACTTCATCACATATGTCACTGGTGCGCCTCCCAACAACATCCATCAGGGGTATCACTCTGTCCCAAATGGCAACAGCTGCCAGTATTCGGGTGTCTGTCTGGGTGGAAGCATCCATCACCTGGGGCTGGGTCTGGGTTGAGGCATGCCGACAGGTGCATACAGTGGTAGCCGCTGGTCCAAGGACATGATTTTGCACAGACACCTCCACGGTAACCTGCCCAGACTCATGCCACAGGGGCAGGATTGCATTAGTCACACTCACCTCACCACCCCTGCCTGACACCAAGGGCTGGGTTACTACGGTCGCTTCCTCCCCCTGCACCCGTGCCATCCTGGATGACTCCCGAGCGTCTTCCACACTGGATGGCCCCTGTGTTGTCTCACCTACCCCCCCCACTGCCGAGGAGTCCACGTCCACCTTCGCCCTCTTGGACTTCCCCTCATCAACTTTGGTCGATGGTCCAGACGCGGCACCAGCGTCCTCGCTCCCTGATGATGTTGTGTCCAGGGAGCGTGGCTGGGCCTTGCGCCTCTGCCTGGTTGAGGCATCCTGCTACATTGCTCCACAGCACTGTCTCTACCCTCTTCTTCCAACGCAACTGCAGATAAGGAGACATAGAACACAAACATCAGGAAACTGCACCAATGTGTGCATATCAACAAAAACGTACACATGAAGTACACTGGTAAAGAGTATAACCATCATCCCCCTCCAAGCAGTAAACATACATGCACATACATGTCTGTCTGTAACGCTTACCTCTTATGCCCTGCAGGAATGCCTGGTCCTGACTGTTCCGAAGTGTTGCCCCCACTGGATAATTCTGCTATTGTGAATGCCCAAGCCACTCCTTTCCCCACTGGCCCACTAGTGAACCAAAGCCCAGGGTACAGTGAAGTTGGGAGGGACCTGGTAGAACTTGGAGCCTCTGGTAAGATGTGCGATGGGGTCTGGATGAAGACCTAAGGGTAAGTAAATAAAGATATTCAGTATGTGTTCCCCAGCTTTCTCCCCCAACTCCCCCTTGGTAGACTGGCTGGGGCATTGATGTTGGTGTTCACCGTATTTGGATGAAGAAGGTGGGCAGGAGATTTCAGGTAAGCATCCGACTCCAGTTGCTTCACTGAGAGTAGTGGTCCAGGCCGGCTGTGATGCACTGGATGCTGAAGGTAAGTCTTTGTAGAATGCTGCTCTGGAGGCTTTAGCAGCTTTCAGCACGGAGCACCGCTTGTTTCGTGCTGTTCATTCTCATCGAGTTGTGCAATGTGCTTTAACTAGTGTCTTTCTTTCTCTGCGCCAGGTGTGGACCTTGCACAATGTCTTTGCTGGAATTGCTGCGAAAAAGTGCAAGTCGGCTGATTGCTTGTTCAGGTAAGGTTGCGCTAAATGGGGAACTTGGGTGCAAATTAACTGTTAAATTCAGTCTCTTACTATTGTCTTTCTCTACTTACTTTTTTTCAGAAGCTGTGGTTGCTGTGGACCTTGATCGGCTGTGGTTCCAAGTAAATATGAGGACAGAAGCTTGAAGCTGAACTCTTGCGATGAAGTTCTCGGGTCTGTGAGGCTGCAGGTGGGTCCGGGCTAAGATACAAGGGAGTATCAAGACAGAAGCTTGAAGTGGAACTCCTATGATGATGTATTCGGTCTTCGGGTGAGTATTGGCTGAAAATAAGTCAGGACGTACACTGCACGTGGAAGCACAGGAGAGGTAAGCATTACACGGCTCTGGTAGGTAGCAGATGAAACGCTAAGCACAGGGTATCACCCGGGGCATGTTTTTTATAGCCTCGGGCCGCGCCCTGTTAACACTAGACCACCAGGGATGTCAGATCTGTGGGTCTGCCGGGGGCCATCTTAAATTCCATAATGGGTTCTTTCTTGGCAGCCATGTTGGTGTGGGTCAATATACATTCTATCAAACTCCTGCGCTAGCCAGCCACTTTGAATGTCCACCTTCTCCCTACATTGTCATGGGGGAATGTGCCCCTGGCCCTAACACACATGCCTTGTGCCTTTACACATGTGACACTGTCCATCCCAACAGATAATCACACCCAGGGACATGGCACTATCACATACTATCAATCGCGCATGCTACACACATATGCATCAAGTGCTCATACATATGTCATGCACACACATCACCTGACAGTCCTCAAGCAGTGCAATGAGCAATCACATCAGAGTGCCCTCAATGGCAATCCCACCACATAACTATGTCACACATTGAAATACACCTGTTTCATCCATCCATGAGTGAAATCCAGTCACACAATCACATCTTTGACACATACACATGAACACCATGGATGCACATGAGTTTGCCAACACCACCTCATCTGTCACACTTGTCACATGGGTATGTCACTGACACATGTAACAAACCATGTGCACGTCGTGAAATGCAGCAGTACAACACACAATGCAAATGTAATCCCATTAAAATTACAAATGATTCACTGCACACACGTAGAGCCCTGTCTGGGTCATGCACGGAGACATCCATACAAGAGGCATACTTGCTTTAAGCCCAGGGTGCCCACTCCCAACATCCAGAAACATGTACATGCACTGTGGAGCCCAGCAACATATGGACACTCACCTGATGACTCCAGACGTTGCTGCAACGTGCTGACCTGGGTATGCAGTGTTGGGTAGAACTTCTCCAGGACCCGTATGTTGGTGTTGTTGATCTGGCACCTGCTCCCCTCTCCGGTGGCACTGGCCTGGAGGAAGAGCAGGGCCTTCTGGTGGGTCCTGGGTTTTACGTCTTCCCAGCGCTTGTGCACGTGTTTGAAGGTGAGGGATGCCACCCCCTTTAAGTTGTTGGCATCCACAATCCCGTCCCAGATCAGCTTACGTCCTTCCTTGCCGACTTGCTTTGGGGCATTGAAGAGGGCAATATAATGCTCCAAGACCTGCTCCACCAGGATGTCAACTCCCTTGGCATTGAAGTTGACATCCCTTTGCCTCGCTGCCGTGGGGTTGACACTTACCTCTGAAGATGATGATTGTGACATGGCAACCCCGAGGCAGGTGTGGGTCGGAAAGGTGGTCCTGGGGCTGGCTGTGGAGCGGTGGTGATGGAATGGCACCTTGCGAGTCTGGTGACTCAGCTGAGGTGGCCACATGGCCAAGGACAGGAGCAGTGGTAATGGCTAGACAGCAGACACTCAAAATGCAGGGCAGGTGGGCAGCAGACACACACAGTAGGCAGGCAGCAGCAGATGGCTCAGCAGGAGGCAGGTAAAAAGGCTCATAGGCAGAAGCGTGGGTCTTCTGTTTCTATTGTGTGGGCAGCCGGAAACAGACTGACGGTTACTCTGTGCATCTGAAATTAGCGCAGACACGTGAAATCAGAGGAAAGGCCTCAGCGCGGCGTAACTTACGTGACACGCGCTGGGCTTTTGCATTCAGATTCAGGATAAAGAAGTGCGTCCGATTTGCAGTGGACGAACAAGTGAATTACAGAGAATTGTGGGGTGCCACGCAATTTATTCACTACTGTGACAGTACAAACTTATTTTGGTGGGGGATATGCCACCACGCACATAAGACTAACGGTGAGTCGCCTACGTATCATTCATACTCTGTGGTGCCCCCATGTATTGCTTACCTCAATTATTACCATTACAGTAGCTTTTCTCGCGTATGCATTTTTTGTGTTGCTGGGTGTCACAGCGTATCGCCTAACACTTTTTCTTTTTACAGGAGCTACCAAGGTGTTGTGTAAAAGCATTTTTGATTTTGGGGGTGCCTGTGTGTTACGCGTCCCGTATTTTTCTTCACCAGGAGTAATATTGAGCCTTGATGGACCACAGAAGTACATTTTCCATCACGTACACTGCCCCCTCACTCTGATTGCCCAGGACAATTGCTTGGTGTGCCTTCCATTGTACAAGTCCATCTGTACCATGAGTGGCAAGGCCCAAAGAGGGAAAGGTGGCAGAGGGGGCCAGGGTGAGGGATGTGCAGCAGAAGCTGCTGTCCCCACCTCCAGGGGCAGGGGTCGTGCAGACAGGGCTGTGGTCCCCCCTAACAAAGGCAGAGAGCTGCAGGTGCAGCTGTTGTCTCCACCACCCAGGGTCAGGGACCTACAGGAGCAGCTTCTGTTGTCCCCCCTCAGGTTTCTCAGGTGTAGGGACCTGCAGGTGCAGCTGCTGTCCCCACCACCGTCCCCACCACCCAGGGTCAGGGACATTCAGCAGTAGCTGCTGTCCCCACCACCCAGGGCCAGAAACCTGCAGGGCCAGCTGCTGTTGCCCCCCCCACCCAGGTTCAGGGACCTGCAGGGGCAGCTGCTGTCCCAGCATCAGTGGGTGATGCCATGACCCAAGCCACTGGTGGTCAAGCATCTGGTGCCCTGAGTGGTCCCAGCCACACAGTGTCTGCATCACATGCCAATAAGCCAAAGCGTGCATGACAGGAAGAGTCTCAACCCCAAAGCCTGGCACAGGACACTGCCATGTCGAGGAAGAGGTGCTTCAATGATGTCGAACTCCAGATCATCATGGACTACGTGGGTGCACACCACTGTGACATGTGCACGCAGCCAGGGAGCACACTGACACCTGCTCAGCATATGGTGCACTGGCAGCGAGTCACAGATGACATCAATGCCTTAGGAAATGAGAGGTGCACCGCTGTTCCGGTCATGTAGCAGTGGAATGACCTCCACCGTGGCACCAAACACAGGCTGGGTGCCTACTTCGACAGTAGTCATCACCAACCGGCATACACCAAAAACATTTTCTACATGCCACCACACTATGGCATCTGGTTAGTTGCATCAGTGATGTTAGTGACTCTGCTATGCTAGACAAATGCTTGTGTCTGAAGCACGTGTTACACATCATGCACTGCATGTTGTAGATAGTCCATCCACACATGTACGTAGGTGGTTACCCGCTACAGATAACTTCCATGAACACTGGTAGTGTGCCTGACAGTGTGCCATGGGTGACATTGCATTTTTCTACACTGCGTACATCCCCTCTGCAGCTATGGCACTGACCCCGGTGTGAAATATTCGTCATGATTCATCCCTGTTAACCTCCCACAGATAACACACACTCCATGGATCCATGCATCTGTCCCTCTAGTTTGTCATTGTCCCTTCTTCCTAGTTCCAAGTGCATGTCATTACTCTCTCCACATCACACACCTTGGACTCCACAATCAGGGCATGTCCACTATGTGTGTACTCCCTGTGCCAGTGGTACACTGGTGTTTCATGTAATTGTAGTGGACGTAGCTGTGATCATGTGTGCACATGTTCACAGGTTCTGTAATGGCATGTTCCATTGCCACATGATGAATCACATTTAGCATGTTTTCCTCAACTGTTTGCTTTGCCATGGGACATAATGTGCTTTCACCAATCCATGTCTGTTGGCAATGTGCCCACTGGATACATGGTCAGGTACATGGGATATTGTGGCCAGGCTGCATATGCCATGATCTGGAAGCTTCTTGTACATAGTATGTGTATTTGATTTATGCCATGGTAACGTGCATGGCAATGTGGTGCAGGACAGCATTGTGATACCAATGTATATTGTCGATACAATTAACAAGATTCTTCATGTCTGTATATGTCCTTGTGCAGGTAATGGGGAACTAGATGCAGGGGAGGAGGTAGAGGAGGAACGGGAGTCTGAGTTGGAACCGACCAGCAGTGGAGGACGTGGTGTGGCAGCCCATGAAAATCCACTGGTACTACAGTCCATCCGGGATATGACTCAGTACGGCACAGACTTCTATGAAACCAGTAGTTCTGGTGCTGAACCGGATGTCCAATCCTCTATGCTGTCGGAGCTGAGAGTACCAAGTGTTGTAGCCCCTGCATCTGCAGGGGGTCAGGTGCCCTCACAGATCCAGTCAGTGGTGTCAGGTCCATCTGTGGTGGTTACTGCTGCAAGGCCACGCTCAACATTATTGGTTTCTGGTCCTGGGACAGATGTCCAAGGGAGGGATGCAGTCCTGCAGCTTCAGACAGCGGCTTCACATGAATGGCCATGCTCCCTTCGGTGAGGCAGGCATGGGCCTGCACACATGGTGGATGTGTGCATGCTGGGGAGACAGTGTGGGAGCAGTCAATGTTACGTGTTGCTGCCTATCAGATGTTGTTTGAGGGCATGGATAGGGTGACCAATTCCATGATAGAACCAGAAACACAGGTAGAACACCAGCTGCTCACATAGGCTGCACATGGAGGCCAGCAGCAGGAGCCGATGGGCCGATCTGAGTTGCTGCTCCTTTTCTCACTTTCCACCTTCAGGTGTGTCCGTTCTGGATGCAGATTCTTTTAGGGTGATCTCTATCATCAGCTGACCTCTCACACTTCCTGGGTGACAATCTAAAAACCAATACAAGAGCAATCCTCTTAGGAGATCTAAATCTTGGCTTCAAAGCCCCCGAAGATAAGAAAGGCAAGGCCTTCGCCAAAGCTCTCCTTGAGCTAGGCTTTATCAGTTCACAACTCAACTCACATCAAAGGTCGCATATTGGACCGGATAGCTGATCACAATTTTGCTGCTGACATCAATGCCAACACTCCACGTCCCTGGACCGATCATCATCTATTGCACTTCCTCATAACTTCCAAAAATAGGGGTATTCCTAGCCCATCTGTGCTCGCTGCTGTGGCCAGGTCAAAAAAACTACTCACCAAAGACAGAATTCCCCCCTCATTGAAGCCTCAGCTCTAGCACATCCCCTCTCAAAAAACCCTATAGAACTAGTAGAGCTCTATAACACACTCTTAAAGAAGCAGTAGACTCTGTGGCCCCACTGGAGAAAAAAAGAGCCAAACATATCAAACATGCTAACTTATGGTTCACCCAAGAAATCCTGGACATGAGAGCCTCCAAACGGGCAGCACTGACCAAGTGGCAATCTTGCCGCTGCGTGTCCTCACAAGAAACCTACCTGACAGTTGTCAAACAATACAAAAAGGCTATCTCTACAGCTAAAGCATCTGCATACAACCTTAGAATTGAGAAAGCTAACTCCTAGTCCAAAGAGTTATTTGCTATCTTTAATGAAGTGGTCGTTCCTCCTACCACAACACAGCAAACTGTGAAACATGAAACATGGTGTACTAACATTCAACATGCCATGCTACACAAAATCAAAACACTTCAGGAAAAAATTAACTCAATTCAACAACCTGCCTAAGGTCATGCCACCCCACCCAAAGCCTACTGCCACCGGCCCAGCCCCAAATGGCTCACAGGGCACAAAAAAAAATCAAACCCTTTGCATTTAAAGAAGTAACCACACCAGAAGTCCTTCGGATTAAGAAGCATATTAAACCATTGTTCTGCAATGGAGACATCTGCCCAGCCAGTTTAGTTAAAGAATGTGTGGTAGCGCTGGCTCCTTTCGTCATAGCCTTTATCAATGCCTCCTTTGCTAAAGTATCGTCCCACCTTCCCCAAGGAAGCCTGGGTTTGGCCGCTGCTAAAGAAACACCGAACCTTGATCTAGAATCTCCCAATAACTATAGACAAGTCAACACTGTTGAAATTTCTGGACAATGCAGCTTATTTGCAGATCCAGTCCTACCTTGAAGCACACAATATCCTTGGGAAAAGGCAATTTAGCTTTCGTCTTCGTCACGGCACAGAGTAAGCTCTGCTAGACATTAGGAATCACCTCCTTGAAACCATGGACATGGGCAAGTCCTCGCTTCTCCTACTCCTCGACCTCTCGGCCACCTTCGTCCTGATCGACCACAAAGTCCTGTGCAAACACCTTACGGATACTGCTCACTTTTCCCAAGAAGCCACTACCTGGATAACATCCTTCTTGGAGGGTTGAGCCATGAGGGTCTTCTCTGACCAGGAATCAGCCACTCCATTCCTCATTGGTGGTGGAGTCCCACAAGGGTCCTGCACATCCCCTACTCTCTAAAATCTCTTCACTCTACCCTTGTTTAATCACTTAGAAGAGTTTGGCATAGGATTTACCAATTATGCCAATGATACACACATTCTGCTCCCACTAACTGGTGACTATGAGTAAGATCTCAACACTCTTCAGAAGACATATGCACTCATCCAGAGTGGATGGTGGCTAATGGCCTGTGTCTCAATGGGGAAAAACAATCAATCCTATTGGTAGGACCTAAAGAGACCCTGAAAAAACTTGACAACCAATACAGCTCCTTTACCATTGAGAATACTGTAATCACAGTCTCTGCTGCAGTAAAAACCCTAGGTGCATACCTTGACTCCACCTTGCCAATAGAAGGACAAGTCAGCGCCATTTCATCTTCAGCAGCGCTCACAACAAAAATGATCAATGCAGTAAAACCTCATCTATGGCAAAAAAATGGCCTCAATGTTGCGAGAGCCACCATTGGCGCGAAGTTGGATTACTCTAATGTCCTTCTCCTTGGTACATCATCCAATAACCTTAACACATTGCAAATCATGCAAAACAATGCTCTCAGAGCGGCTCTATCCCTAGGAGAGAGCATATTTCTCAGGCTAGACGAGACGCCCAGTGGCTCCCAATTAAAGAGCGCATACTATTCAAGTCTCTCACCATCACACACAGATGCCTGTCTCAGTCTGCTCCCTCTTACCTAGTGGAACAAATTCATCAGATGCCCTCACACAGACCAAAATGAGAGCAATACGCACACCAACTCTCAGTCCCTGCCTTCAACAGCGCTAAAGCTGGCGGTACCAGCTTCCAAGTGTTAGCACCAAAATCTTGGAACGCCCTACCACCAAAACTCAGAAAGGAAAACTCTCTCATGGCATTCAGAGAAGCTCTAAAAACCTAGTTATTCAACTAGACTGTACCAGAATGCTGTTCCCCTGTAACCATGGAACATTCCTACTGCATTACTATTGTTAACCTCCTTAATGTTGTTCTGTTAAATTTGTTCAAGCTGTTGTCTAAGTGAATATCCTGTAAAAGTGCCACAATGCCTCAGGGCCGCTGTGCATTTTATACATTTAAATAAATAAATAGCCATATTTCTTGTGAGGCGATTATATCATAATTATTCGGATCGTTTGAAGTTGCATTCATGTGCTGCTTGAAACCTCAAGTGTTCCAACTGGCTGGGTTATAGCACTGAGAATGAGCTATCCTGGATTGTTATTTCTGATTCACGGGTTGCAGATGTGAGTAATCCTGACCTCTTGTGGTGGGCTCTATCTGTCATGAGTGATGAGAGGGTCCTTGTGTGCACGTCACTTTCAAAGATGGGAGCAATTAACTTGCTCTCTTGGAATAAGTAGTTTCATCAAACGATTTGGAGTCGAGGAATTTGTCAAAGGGGAGCTCCTGGGTGAAGAGGAATCCCAAGTCAAACAACGTAGCCCTAGCTTGGCAAATAGTATTGAGAACAATGCCAGATTGTATCCAGAGTATTGAAATGAATAAGACTGTGTCTCTCAAGAATTTTATTTGATGTATGCCAGATGATGATCGGTCTTCTAGACTTGGTATGTCACTGAAAATGTTCAGAATACTGGTTCTGTTTAGGTCATAGGTCGAGTAGGGGCTAGCTCTACATTGGATTGTCAAATGGTGGCAAAGTATTAGGTGCCCGATATTTTGATCATGCTTGGATGAAAGAGTGTCTCTTTTAGTATTCATTTAATTGTTGGACTTTAGGTTATTTGACATTGAATTTGATTGCATGTTTTGGGTCATTAGAGAGTGAGGCATTGATCTTTCATTAGGATTATTATTTCCACCCTGTGATAAATTAGATAAATTAGAGACTGATTTTGCAATCTGTGCACGTCTTCTAGCGTTAGGAAATTATTTCCACAAAGGGAGCTGTGCAGGAGGTCCAATGGGTGCAAGAGATGAAATTAATTGGACATCTGGTACAGGCAAAGGGACTCTCTTCTTCTGATGCTCGACTCCTAGCAAAAGTTTGTCGAGCGGCTCAGATCTGGAGATCATCAGTTGAGCCCTTTTTATTCATGACCTTTTTGTTTTGAGCTATGGTCGCATTTTTTTTGGTAATGGCAGATTTAGCTATTTCGACCTGTTTCTTCGGTAGGGGCGAAGAACGGATGAAATGCCTCGAGCTGGATCACATTTGAGACATGCTAGCTTTCATATTTTTGTTTCTTTTAAGAGTCTGCGAGGGTTTCACAGATTTTCTTTTAATTTTTGTAAATATAGTGAAAGCTAGTTTGTCTGCAATCTGCACCAAAGAAGAATCTTGTAACACTGGGTCCTCGGGGGGCGTATGAATCGTCTCTGAATGTATTAGAGTGACAGCAGAGTTGTCTTTCTCCCATGTGGATTGAGGTGAAGTGGCTTTGTTCAGGAGTAAACCAGATGAATCATCCTTTAAGGATGGAAAGTTCTTACCTTGAGACTTGGAAGAGAATTCGCGATGGATGGTGGATTCACGTTGCAGAAGTTGCAAAATTAAAGACGTCTGTGAGTTAATTTCATTGTCCATGCTCTCGAACATCTTAGTGATAGGAGGGCAGTATTCATGGTAATTAATGTCAGATCTACAAAAGGAACTATGGTGGTTCGAGTAGAAATAGTTTGCTGAGACCATAGGAAGGTTGCTTGTTTCCTCTGGGTAATTTTTGAAAAAGAAATCGAGGGTGCGGACGAGTTATGAGACGAGTGCCCAAATATGATGGGTGATTGGGAGAGGTTTGTGGAGCATGGGTGGGAGTGGGAGAGCAGAGCTGATTGGGCAGTTATAACTGTAGGCAAAAATGCAATTGAGGGATCAGGAGGTTCATTTGGTACGGGCAACATGTGTGTTGCATCACAGTGAAGCTCAGTATCTGACTGTGGGATGATGCTGGGTTGGTTCTTTATGGTGTTTGCAGAAATCACAGAGGCAGCAGGCTCAGAAGATTTACTGTGAATTGACACTACATTGATAGTTTCAGTATGTCTATCTGCATTGCTATGATATGATATGGTATTTATAATGCGCCTATACACAAGTGTTTCAAGGTTAGCTTTAGTCTGAGGCAGAGTTGCAAGGGGAGGAACGGAGATTATGGGTCGATCCCCATTGGGCGGTGTAAGTACAAAGCCTGCCGCCATTAAAGCATCAGGTGGTGTGGAGAGGTCAATTAGAGGTGAGTCCGTGTTCATTGGTTTGACGGTGGAATCGACAGAAGGGGTTGATACTAGACAGCTGTTCACCAGGACGGATCGTGCAGGGATGGAACAATTGGGAGAGCAAAAGCTTAGAATATCAGAAGTTAGAGATTGCATATGGGTTTGCACAGTGATGGTATTGCTCGTAGTGAGACTTAATATGTGGGAGGCTCCTAGCGGAGTTTGCTTCGGTTGGTTTACCAGTTTGCTAATCTCTTTCCGCGGTGGCATTATAGTTTTCAGAGTTCATATGCCAGCCAGCATTGTTGTGTGGACTTGATCAAATTATTACAGATTTAGTTAACCCACAAAATAAAAATAAGCAATAACAATTTGCTCCTAGTCAGGAGAACAACCACTATTTTGAATATATCGCCGACCGCTGCACTGCTAAACAGCGAAACAGCACTTGCCTCCAAGCACTTCCCACAATTGCGAGTGTACAAATGTGTGCAGCGCTTCCAGATAGCGGTGGATCTCAAGCAGGGGCCGGAGCCAAGTGCGAGAGCAATGTTTAGGAAGCTTGGATAACATAGTAGCCTATGAAATAATCAAAAGTGAAAGTCCTGTTAGATTAAAATGTCCACAGAATTGTTTGCATGTAGAAAGAAACCATTCAGTAGTCGTACCGCTTCTTGATAATAGTTCCACGCAAAGCAGGGTAAGTCGATCACCGGGAAACAGCACTTGCCTCCAAGCACTTCCCACAAATGCACACATGCAAATGTGTGCAGCGCTTCCAGGTGGGCGAGGATCTCAAGTAGGGGCCGAGCCAAGTGCGAGAGCAATGTTTAGGAAGCTTGGTTTAAATAGTAACTGCTTCTCGATAATAGTTCCACACAAAGCAGGGGAAGTCGGTCACAGAGAAACAGCACTTGCCTCAAAGCACTTCCCACAAATAAGGGCACGCAAATGGGCGCAGCACCTCCATACATAGGTGGATCTCAAGTAGGGGCCGAGCCAAGTGCAAGAGCAATGTTTAGGAAGCTTGGTTTAAATAGTAACTGCTTCTCGATAACAGTTCCACACAAAGCAGGGGAAGTCGGTCACAGAGAAACAGCGCTTGCCTCAAAGCACTTCCCACAAATAAGGGCACGCAAATGGGCGCAGCACCTCCATACATAGGTGGATCTCAAGTAGGGGGCAGAGCCAAGTGTGAGAGCAATGTTTAGGAAGCTTGGATACAATATTAACTGCTTCTTGATAATAGTTGCACGCAAAGCAGGGGAAGTCAATCACAGAGAAACAGCACTTGCCTCAAAGCACTTCGCACAAATGCATGCAGAGATATATGGTCTAGAATTCCTTTCGATTAACAAAAGGGGAACTTGTGTCTTTCTGTTTAAGTTCTATAGTTCCGAAGTGTAACTAGATCTACAGTACTGTTGGGGAGTCCCAGGAACACAGACTCAGTGTAAAGTCGTGAACACACTGACGCATGACTTTATGTTCCGGGCTCCGCTCGTGCACTGCCTTATGTGACGGCCACTTATTAGGAACACATCATGACATGAGCCATGACCACCTCCCTTAAAGAGACCTCACCACACTCCTGGTTAAAGGAAATGTGAGACTGTGCACACATTTCTATATTGGTTATGAAAATCTAGAATAACGATCCATAATGGATGCTTAACCTTACAGACTCAAATGCACGGCCTGGTCAAACAAGCGGTGACAAATCTAACATTTAGCTTTTGTGTAGACCTTAGATAAGTATTTTCCAGGGACTACCGTAATGGTACTGCATAGCCATAAAATGTCAGCGTCTGGCAAAGGGTGTTAGTACCAGGTTATGTTAAGTCAGTGCCTGACAAATGTCTATGTATGGGCCAAGATTGTTTTAACATGAATTCAGTGTAATGTACAAATGCAAAGAATGGGGCATAATTTATTCAAAGGAGGATCACCTCTGCCACCCAATAAGGTCCTCATGTTCTGGCAATGCCTCACTCCCGACAATTCCTTGCTACTTCACGAAACTATATGGAGGCTTCTTGTTCACTATTATGACCACCAAACTAGAACACTCTATTTAAAGACATTCTCTTGTGGCCCACCTCGATTTTGAGAAAACACTGAAGACCTGTCATTTTGCCAGACCCTGAATCAACACAAACTTGATAAATGATCTATAGAACTTAAACACTTAAAATGCACGGTGAGAATGAAACAGAATAAAGCAAGTAAGATTGCCAAGGATAGCCTGGATCTAAGGAGTCAGCTGAGAGGGGAGGGGTCATTTCTGTGCAAACAGGCTTTATTTCTGTCCTCCAAACCTCTATCACCTTTGGGGAGGGGGTACCGTGTGTGTTTTATGTTGCAGAGGTGCAAAAACTAGCTTTCAGTGGGTGGTGTACAGAGGAGTCTGGTTTCTCGTGTGTGCGGCAAAGATGCAGAAATTAGGCACTCCCTTTCAGGGGAGAGGCAAAGCTTGTAGGTTTGCTGTTGTGTGGTCAAGCAAAGTGAGGAGGTTTGTAGGAACATGGGAGGATGGATGACAGCTGAGGTTAGGTGCTGATGTGTTTTGGTGGAGTAGAAATACAGGCAGGTACTGAAGCGAGTTGAGGTGAGTGGTGGTGACAAGCAAGAGACAAGTATACTTATGTTGAGGTAGTTTATTTAGTTATTTATTTATTTTTGATATTTTGGTAATAACCAAACCCAAGGTTATCACAGTGTATTGTAAAAGAGCAGGTAGAATACATGACATGGACAACAGTCAAGACATGGCATTACATTTGTTACTCATATTTATCAAAGATCCGGATCTTGACAGGTTTCTTGGAGATAATGAGGGAGTGTTCATTCCGAATGTGAGTGGGTAGAGAGTTCCAGAGTGAGGGGGCTGTGACACAGAAGCTAACACCGCCAGATCGTTTTCACTTAAAGCGTGGGATAGTCAGGGGTGTGCTGGTGCTCGACCTAAGTGCTTGTGCTGGGACACATTTGGTGATGCAGCTGTTTAGGTAGGAACAGGCTTCTTGGTGGATTCACCTGTGGGTGATAGCTATTGTTTTGAAAGCAACACTTGCTTTGATGGGGAGCCAGTGAGATGTGTGTCTAATGGCTGAAACGTGGTCAGAGTATTTTAATCCAAGGGCAGCACAAAGGGCTTTATTTTGGAGCAGTTGGAGTTTGGACAAATTGGTGGAAGCTGCGCCCATGAAACGGGCATTGCAATAATCCAATTTGGAGTTAATCGGAGCGTGGGCCAAAGTGAGGCAATTGCTTGCGGAGAGGAATTGCCTGCTAAGTGAAATGAGTCTTGCAGTGTAGGACATCAAGGAAGCTAGAGAATTGGTCTGTCTTCTCATAGCTAAGTCAGCTTCAAGGTGGTCTCCCAGTATTTTTGTATTTTTGAGGATGGGGATGTCGGATCCATTGATGCAGATGGAGCAGAAGGAGGAATCAATGTGTTTGAGTCGGTAAGGTTAGCCAATGATGACCTTGTTTTTTTTTATTTAGGCATATTTTGTGCGTGTCCATCCAGTTTTGGATAGTGCTGTAGACAGCATTGATAGTAGCAATGTCTCTAGTGTGGTCACCTGTGATGGGAATGAGCATTTGGGTATCGTCAGCAAAGTTGGTGTAAATGATCTTCCTAGCATCCAATAGGTCAAAGAGGTGTTTTGTATATGTTTTATAGGGAGTAGGATCGAGGCATGATTGGGGGAAGCCCAAGGAAACAGGAATGGGGTCAGCTGAAGATTCTCCAATGAAAACTTGTGCGGTACGATCACAGAAAAAGGCAGAGAGGTCTAATAGTTAAAGGATTGCTAGGTTGCTGAAGTCACGATGGAGTCCATTTGGATTTTTCGATCCAGCAGGGCCATTTCCGTGCTGTGTTTGCGACGGAAACCAGATTGCCTGTTGCCAAGCAGGTGATCTGAAATGTTGGACTTGGGTATAGGCAAGGTCATCTAATATTTTGAACAGGAAGAGGACTGTGGTGATAGGTCTGTAGTTGGTGGGGATAGCACAATCATGAGAGTTTTTTTTTTTAGCAGGCATATTTGATGTTGGTGGGCACCACGTTTGAAGTGAATGACACATTAGCAAAATCAGTGTTGATGAATGTTAGTGTAGCGGCACACAGTTTAACAATGTTGGCTGGGCAAGGGTCGCCTTTGCAGTTGGATGGTGTCAGTATTTTGATGGTGTTGAAGAGTTGTTCTTGAGTAACTAGAGAGAAAGCAAAAAGGGGGGATTGGGGTCTGTGACTCATTTGTGGGTGCATAAATCTCAAGTGGGGGTCCCTTACTGACAAGGAGGCCTATTTTGACATTGCTCTTGGTGATGAGTGACTCAATTTTGCCAGAGGTCATCTTGAATAGTAGTGCACCAAGCTTTGTCAGTGTGTGTGGCAGAGAAGGGAGGGTATAGGGGTCTCTAGCTCTCTGAGAATGGTGAAAGGTTCTCTGCTGATGGAACTAGCATTGGAGATTCTGTCATTGATGCTATTGGCTTTAAAGATGATAATTGCTTTCTTAAAAGTAAACGAGAGTGTAGCAAGAGTGGAGCAGTTATTTGCAGTAGGCTGTTTCTTGCATAGGTGTTCTAGTGATCTCTTCTCTCTGTGAAGGCAGACTAGATAATCTGAGAACCAGGTATTGTTGCATTTATCGGGGAAAGCTGATCCAGGGCATGAAGAAGGCCAGTGTGATAAAGCTTGGCGGGGTTGTGCTGTTATATTCTGAGCAAAGTGAGAGAAGCTTAGTGATGCTAAGTGAGAGGACATGAAGTCCTCCTGTTTCAAGTTGCGAGTGTTGCAACTTAAGTGGGCCTGGGCGACACAGCAGGGATATTGTGAAATGTAGTCAATGAGAGTTTGAGATGGATGAGGGAGTGGTCAGACCAGGGAACTGGGTTGATGTCAGAAATGTTAATTGTGACATTGGTTGTGGGGATCCAGTCAAGAGTGTGACCTTTTGAGTGCTTGAGGTGTGTATGTGTTGGGAGAATTTAATATCACTGAGGGCAGAGGATAGATCTGAAGCTTTGAGGTGGGGGCATCATTATAGCCCGAGATGAGGTCTCCCAGGATAATTTATTTGGTAGATGGTTTTATGAGAGGTGTGATGAGTAAGGGTAAGTCAAGGTCAGGGCAGCTGGGTCCATTAGCTTGTCTGTAGATGAGGATCAGGTGTTTAGTTATTTGAGGGTCAGTAGTGAGCTTCAAAAACAACATTTTGTAGCCTGGGTTAGTGGGCAAGGTGCCCTGTCTAATTAGAAGAGAGGATTTAACTACAAAAGCTAATCCAGCTCCTATGGCATTCAGGCGGTCAGATCTGAGGATTGTGTAATCTGAGGGGATGACCAGTGAGAGTAGAGGGCCAGAGGTGTCATGATGCCAAGATTCAGTGATGGCTAGAATGTCTAAATGAAAAATCAAGGATTATTTCATGGATTTCGATGGCATGGGGACCTAAGGATCTGGCGTTGATGAGAGCGCATTTGAGGGGGCTTATTCACTTAGGGGTAATGGGGCTGGCTTGGAGGGAAACAGGCTGTTATATCAGTATATCAGGTCAGGGGTATGAGGGGGGTGCAAACAGATGCCGAGCCTAGCTTGTCTGATGGCTCCTAGGAGGGTGCAGTGTGAGCTTGTGAGTGTTCTGGAGTGAGGTCTATGGAGGTGGGATATGCCTAGGATACGGGATGTACTCTTCAGGGATGAATGGGAGTAGGCCAGACTCTGGGCGTGTGAGTCAAGAGTATGAGGCAAATTAGAGGTGGATGTGTCAGGAGATGAGGGGATGTTGCGAGATGTCAGTCATTCAGTAAATCTCGATGGAAGGCCATGGCTAGTGGGACATGGCTAGTGGCCCCAACAAAACCTAGTTGGCAACATGTTAAGGGCCATGGTGAAAGGCCAGGGCTAGCATACCCAAAAGAAATCTAGTGAAAAAAATGATATAATTTTCCATCTCAGAACCAGCAGCACTGGGAGAGACACTAGTGCTAAAGGGTGTGTCACCTTATCCATCCTTTCAGGATTTATTGGTAGGGCAGTTCTTTCTTTGCCAATAGCATTCTTTATTTGTAAATTTTAATGTTAGTTATCCCTTTTACTTTGCCAGGCATGTTGGATCACAAATGTAGAAGAACTGGTGAGACAGCCATCGTTAAGATATAATCTGTGCGTTTTCCTACCTACCTTATAGCAGGTATTACTCAGACCAGTTACTGCTTCTTCACAGTTTGGCTGTTGAAGTCCTCAGCCCAAGGTGTTTTAATAAAGAGTGAACAAGCCTTTCTGCCGCTGTGTCCTGTGGACTCCTGAAGACACCTCACTCTTTGCTGCACCCCACGACATGCTGCATGTTCTGTTGATGCTTTAAACACACTGGTATTGCGTGGAAACGGGTCCCTCTGGCAACACTGGTAAACACAAAAGCGCCTGCTCCTGCAAACTCCTCACTCTTCACTGCACTCTGTGACACGCTCTGTGCTGTCTTGATGTTTTTAAATGCACCAGTGTGGCGTGGAAAAATGATCTGTGGAAACACTGGTAAACACAAAAGTGCCTGCTGCTGCAGACTCCTCACTCTTCGATGCACTCCATGATGTGCTCCGTGCTACCGTGATGTTTAAAGGTACCTGTGTCATGTGGAAAAGGATCCCTCTGGCAACACTGGTAAACGCAGAAGTTCCTGCTCCAGCAGAATCGTCACTCTTCACCACACTCGACAAAATCAAATAAGATTTCATACATTTAGGGCCTGATCATGGAAGTGTTTTATAATGGCACAATCCATAGGAAAACTTTTGTGAACCAGGGCCTCAAACTCAATGAACACCAAATGACAATAGGAAGACCACTTTTGGGAGGCTTATAACTTTGCTCCTCCTGGATGAATTTGCATCATACTTTACAAAATAAGTGTTTGAGTAGCCGGGTCTGGGCAATTGAAACATAAGTGTAGGAAATCATGGCTTGCATTGTCGATTGGTCTCAGAGTTCAAGAGTCCCACGTTTTGCACAAATGCAGAGTTAAATGGTTCTTTTACTATATACTCTCCATCACCGGCAACATCTGTGGAATGAAAGACATCTTTAGGCATGGGCCACCTGGGCGTTTGGTGGGGATGTCACATTAACCCCACTGCCGCACAAGCTCTGCACCCTGCTTTTGTGTTGGTTCTGGGAGCTCTAGCACGGGAGCAGGGTACTATTAATTACAATAGGTGCTACTGCTACACCGGCATGGGGCAGCCTTTTACATGCTGATTTGACAGCGGTCTATTGACGTGATTAACTTCCCGCTCCAGCATGGGTGCGGTGATCCCCACAATTTCCTCCTAACTCAAAAAAACAATGCACAATCTCAATCTTAAGCAAACATACCTCCAAAAATCCTAACTGCTACCCTACCAATCCTAACTGCTACCCTACCAACTCATAAAAAACACTTGTTTCATCCTATTATATACCAACAACATCAAGAATAATCAACACCAATAAATCTATCCTACACAGCTGTCTCTCTGCACACAAGGCATCTCCTCCTCTTATTTCTTTACTGCCCCCAGAAGGAGACTTAGCTTTATACCCTACCGTGTGGCATTCCCCAACTACTGTCAGAGGTATCTCTTTTCCTCTCTCTTCTTGAACTTAAACAACAATAATACCAATATGTACCCTCCTGTGCAGGTGTTTTTGTGCACAGATATACTCACAAGATTATACAATTCCTGAGGTAAGCCAGCGTCAAGTTCCCTCTATCTGCCATTCCATCCTTTGCTCCAGCACACCACTCCAAGACCGGGAAGGACTTTCGCTCTAACTGGGCAGCCACCAACCTCTTCTCAGGTGTGTATTTGAACCACTCGGTGCATGCGGTCTCAGCTGCCCAAAGGAGCCTGTTCAAGGGATTCTCAACCCTCAACCGAGCTTTATTCAAATGCAGACAACTGCTTGGAGAGCTTTAGAGACGAGCTCTTAAACAGAAAACGCATCATACTGCTGTCATGCTAATAATCATCATAAAAACCTCTACTCTCTAACTTGATAGGATGGTAGCGTATAGAACATATATTCCTCTATAAGTAGACATTTTTGCTATTGGTCCTTTCACAACTACTAACTCCTCCTATTTACATCCTTCTACAATGATGCAATTCATCCTAATTGCTATTGCCTTTCACTCTACTACAATAGTTGATAGAAGAGCATTCCTTAACTGGCCAGTCATTTGTTCTTCCTGTCTTGGACATTTTTATGCTGTGCCATGTAAGATGGTGGGGAAGGAGAAGTGGGCGAACCACCATGATCTAGTGAAAGTAATACTCCCAACTCATTCCCATGCTTGAGGCCAATCTACCTTCCAGCTCGTGGCCATGGGCATGCCGTCTCAGTGTCTGGACATTCTAGGGAAATGGCAGTTGCACTATCTAACTGGGCCTTCAACGAATGACTATTGTTTCGGTCACATGGTGATGGGTTGCTGTGCTAAAAACATTTCAATCATTTATTGGGATTTTCATACTGTTCTATCTGCGTACGCTTTCCTTCCATGGCCATTTGAGGTTCTGCATATTCATTCGTTGTGGGATAAATTGGCTTGATAGCTACCTGCACCTGGTATTCAAGGATTTGTGAATTTGTTATTGTTACCAATTGAAACTAATTAACCGTATGATGTGTGTTCCAGGAAATGTTATCTAGTGTGGTTTCAGCTCCTCAAGCATACCTCCCTTCGGAGCACTGACCTTGGTGTCACTGTTGCTGTCTAGGCCTCGTGAGGCCTGAACATTTTTTACAAAGCATTTTATGTCCAGATGCAATATTCCAGAATTGAGGCCTTTCTAGCTTTGGTCAGAGTATGATATGATATGATATGATAAGGCATTTATAACGCGCCTATATACACGTGTTTCAAGTTTTTCTCGGCACTTCAGTTTTCTCTCTGCCATCTTAGTGTTCTTCGTGCCTGATGCACATGTAGCCTATAAGCGTGTTCTGGAACCTCCTACTTTTATAGTGTAAACATCTTTGTGCCCTACTTGTGTCGCACAGCATCTCTACCCTTAGTTGTGTCTATGTGATTCTTAGTGTTTCACTGACAGTTAATTGAACATTTATTAGTTTGTGTCTTAGTTCATAATAGGCAGCAGATGGGGGAGGCCTCGCCTGGTGCAATTCTCGTCAACCCTTATCACACTATCAGGCACTGGTACTAACACCAGTCGAAAATCTGATATTGATATCAGGCCCTAATATCATGTGAAATTGTAGCATTGTTATCTGTAAGAAGTAGGCATCAGTTTTCAGTGATAGTAAGCAATTGTGCTGCTGGAAAGTACCATGATGTACCAGTGGGTATTAGGTAGAAAGTGCTGCTAGGTCAATAACATAAATAAATCATACCATGTGTAATTGCTATGATAAGCAAAATGTGGCTATTTTAGAAAGTAGAAATAACCTGAAGAGTTATTAGTAGTAATAGCAGAAGCACTAAAATACATTTTGTAGATTCATTACATATTTTTTATCAGCGTTGGTTACGTCACACACGTTATTAAATATATATGTTTTGTCATGGACATGTGATGTATTTCATGTAATGGACGATAGAATGTATGTATACAAATGGATTTGTACAACTTCATGAAGTGACTGAAAACAGGTTTTGTAATGTTTTTACATTCATTAAGTTGTTGAAATATATATTTTTCTCTATTTGTATTTTTTACATTTTTTATTTATGTATAACTATCACTATCACTAAAAACAGATGTTCCCGATATATCAGACTGTATATAATTACAGATGTATTCTGTGTTTATAATGAGTTTAGTTGTATTGTGAAAACATAAAAATTGCTATGAGGCTGGGAAGCCCAAAGGAAACACACCAATACAGGGTACAAAGAACATACAAGTGCTTTATTTAAAAGCTACAACAGTTACCAAAGTCAATTGACAAACGGATAGCTATTTGGCTCTGAGAGTAACGTAACGAACTTCAACGAAGGCTCGATGCATTAGTAGAGAGACCTACATTGGAATATTTGGGTCTTTTATATGTTTTGTCCAGCCTTTGGCCAACCCTCTCGTGGGTTAACCATTCTTGGGATCAGGCCTAGGGTTCCTTGCCAGGTCAATCCTATAATGTATGCATTTTGATCAGTTCCGCTGATACAGTTGTTCATTTACACATAGGTCAGTAATAGGACAAGGTCTCAGTTCGCGACCCCGACAAGTGGCCTGCAGGCATATTAATTATTCGTGTGTGCGGAGGTCACAACGGCCAGCATCTCACTCAGAATGTCATTCAGTCTCCATTTTGATGATCAGGGTGACTTCCACATTACAAGAGAACCTAAATTGGCGGCTAAATCCAAGATGGCGATTTACATTACTTTTCGTTAAGGTCAAGACCTTGCCGCGGAGACTATTTACATGATATTTTAGACAACTTGGCGTAGTCCAATACACATTCAATTACTGCGATAGGAGGCATAATATTATTTCAATTCCAACAGACCCTCCTTTTGGCCTATGCCAAGTGCTAATATCATTTCTAATACTTTTGCAAATAACTCCATGTGTTGTCATCCATACATCCCGAATCATTGTCTGTAATATCTATAGCCATTAGGTCGTTCATCAGAACCTCTTGTAACACAAACTCTTTGGATGCTGTATCTGGGGCATATATTCTATGCCCTATTGTGCTCACTGCTTGGGCACAACATCCCCCTAGCATTCCACATATACTCGGAAGACATTGAAAACAGCAACAAAGGAATAGCAGGATCCCCAAAATAACCAGAATAACAGAAAGCACCTTCCAACCCCAAGATCGTAAAGAATCCCAGAACCAGGTGCTAAGATTCCAATCTCCTACAGGGATATGTACTTCAGAACTAAGGATATGCAAGTTCTGTATTGCTTTAAAAATTGTTGGCGAGGAATCTGGTATGAAAACACAGCAAGCAGACCCCACCATTTTGCAAACTCCACCTCGTTCTGCCAAAATGACATCTAATGCCATCCGATTTTGGAGTGCTTCCAATCTTATTGCTTTTTGTTCTAGTGTCATATTGTAGAGTATGTCCGTGGTCCGGTTGATGGTTCTCTCCAGTACCCTTGCTAATCCCCTAATGTTCTCAGAGTTTGTTATTTGTCCCCAAAAGGGCACAACTGATTTTGCTATATCTCCCAATACTTGCCCAGGGGTATCTCCGTTCTTGTCCTGTCGTGGGCGAGCCTTAGAAACCTCCAATGTACTAGCTACAAATACCCCGGGTAACAGGATTCCTAAATAACAGGTTCCCTGCCAATCCTTGGGCAACCAGGGAAATGTTAAACTACCACAAACAAAATAAACAGGCCCCCCTACATACAGAGGCCTGTTTTCTCCAGTCAAATTTACAATGTTCATACAAACTTCAAAATCTCCCATTGGCCGAGTGCCATTTCTTTGTACACAAAAGGGGACCAAATCAGGGCTATGATTTATAGAGTAAGAAGGAGGCACAGCGTCCTTATTGCCTATTGGAGCCATTTTAAAGGAAATTAGAGTTTGAAGAGGAAGAGACAGTTTATCAGACGGCCTAATAGAAGCGACATTAGGTTTACTTCTATTTGAAAAAAGCGAGCATCCCAGGGGAGTTAATTCACGTTTCTCGAAATCATTCAAATTAGTTCCATCAAAGTTCCCTGAGATGCTATCATTCCAACGGCCAAAGAATAGTGCTCTAAGAGAGGCAGAGCAAGCAGTCGTTAAAGGTAAAGGGTGAATATACCATCCTAGCCCCTTGTTACATGTTGTGGTAAATGAGTGCAAATCCAACAATTACTCTTATTAAAAATGGCATGCGTTGCATTCATTACTATCATTAGAATGTTATTATGATACCTTTGTCTATGTTGGGAGTCTCTAGGGGACAGAGTGTGAAGGTGTACAGAGGGAGTCAAAGCAGTTGGTACAATCTCGGTCGGTAGTAGAGGTTTTAGAGGGTAGATTTCTTCAAAGTACCAAAGTCCTACAGCAGTAATTGCAAAAATACCAATTATCATTATCAAAACACAGCAATCCGTTTTCGGGGCCCAGGCACATTGTTCATTGTCCAAGTTGGTCACCCCCTTATTCACAAGTCCAGTGCGGGGAGCAGCAGTGGAGGTGGCAGGCATTGTAGTTTCTCAATCGACGACCCCAATGTTCGTTGCTGGCGACGCTACGGCCGCGCGATTTCTTAGTCCTTCCAACCCTAACCAGCAGAATCCCTTTTTCTTCCTGTTGTTCAACAGAAACTTTCTTATACAAAAGAAAACTTTCAATCACTTCCCTTTCCAAAATGCATGGAAAAACCTGTGCCATAGTTCTATTTTCTTCATCGAAGGTTGTACCTGGTGGTACCCAAGATTGTTTGATCCGAAAATAAGGTGTCGTCACTTCCTGAGGGAAGCGACGTATCAGAGGCGACGGAAGTCGCAGAACTTGAAACATTGTTTTCCGGAAGTGATTTTTCAAGAGTGTGCGGAGAGGAAATGGACTGTTCCCCAAGCTCCACGGGCTCAGAGAACTTCTCCGACGCACTCACAGCGGTGTTTGCTAATCGGAGATGAGGGACTGTAGCATCAGCGAGGGGATCTGCTTCTTCTGTAACGTGTGGCGTCGGGTGAGGAAGTTTCTTGACATGCGTCGCGTGGATCCAGTGTTTCTTCCCAGCCACCCGCACTGCTGTCCGGGTGACCAACAGCACCTGGTAGGGTCCCTTCCAACAAGGAGTGAGACAGGAAGACCTTTCGTAGGCCTTCACTAGGACCCAACTTCCAGGCTGTATATTGTGTCCTGGGCCTGTGAACCGTACAGGTAAAGCTGAATATACCTAGTGATAAATGAAATACAGGTTTTTAGTTAACTGGTTACAGTAGTCTACAAGCAATACATTTTCCACCTCTTTGGCGCTGTAGGTTTTGGGAGACCCCAAATATTAGCAGGTCTCCCCATCAATACCTCAAATGGAGAAAACCCAGTCTTAGTTTGAGGTGTGGTACGCATAGCCAATAATACAATAGGTAAGGCATCTGGCCATTTCAGTTTGGTATCGGCACATGTTTTTGCAAGCTTATTCTTTAAGATACCATTATGTCTTTCCACCAACCCAGCACTTTGAGGATGTCTCGCTGAGTGAAATCGTTTCTCAATATGTAATGCTGTGCATATTAGGAAAATTACTGCTGCAACAAAATGAGGACCATTGTCCAACCAAATTACTCTTGGGAGCCCAAATCGAGGAAAGAATTATTTTACCATAATCTTTGCAGTGGTCATGGCGATAGCATCTTTAACGGGGAAAGCCTCGACCCATTTACTAAAGGCACAAATAATTACAAGAACATATTTCAGATTGTTACACCGTTCCATCTCAATAAAATCAAAGTGAATGACCTCAAAGGGAACAGAAGGGGGCCCAAAGCTTCCCCTTGGAGTTACTGTCCCCTTACCCACATTGTGCTGTAAGCAGATCATACAGTTCCGAACATGACGTCTTGCAGTCTCCAGAATCTTGTCATTCACCCAAACTTGTTCTAACATTTTCGTGATCTGCTGAGCACACACATGTGTAGGACTGTGTGCCATCGTAACCATTGCCAGTACATATGAATCAGGGAGCAACCATTTTCCTTCAGATGTATCCACCCAACACCCATCATCATCTAGTTTCCCCATTCCTTCGGCCCACCTTTTAGATTCTTCTACTGTAGCATCAGTTTGAATATCCCGCACAGACCCAATACCTTCATCCATTACATAGGCATCTTTTGTTTCTCTTAGCGCATACATGTCTATGCTAAGGTCTGTGGCCGTTTGCCTGGCTATCAGGTCCGCAAAGGCGTTCCCTTTTCCCACATCATCTATGACCTTACGATGTGCTGCACATTTCATGATCGCTAATTGCCTAGGGAGCGAGAGTGCCGAGAGCAATTGCACTATCAAGGGGCCATGTTGAATCTTGGTCCCATGTGAGGTCAGGAATCCTCTTTCCGACCAGAGCCTCCCAAAGTTGTGAGCCACCCCAAAGGCGTACTGGCTATCAGTATATATATTTACTATACGCCCTTCGGAGAGTTCACAAGCTCGGGTCAATGCTATAATCTCTGCGGCCTGCGCGGAGTTATGCGAAATTCTCTTAGTTTCATCAACTTTACTCAATGTAGTAACTCCGTAAGCAGCTGTAGATGTGCCATCTGAAAGTTTGAAGCAGGAGCCATCACAAAACAGCTCCCCTTCTGCATTGTCCAAAGGAGTATCTATAAGATCTCTCCTGCCCTTCGTTTCTTGTTCAGTGGTATACAGGCAGTCATGTAATTCTTCGTCACCGCAAACAGTGTTTTGCGGGAAAGGTAAGAGTTCAGCCGGATTAAGAACACAACACCTCTTAATTTGAATGTGAGGGGCAAACAGAATTAATTCATACCTTGTTAACCGTGCAGAGGTGAGGTGTTGCGTTTGGGTTTTGTTCAATAGGATATCTACAGAGTGAGGTACCATCAAAATCAAATCATGGCCTAGGACCATTCCCTCACTCTGATTTACAGACGCGGCAGCAGCAGCGACAGCTCGCAAACATCTTGGCAAAGCACATGCGACAGGATCAAGGGCGGAGGAGTAGTAGCCGCACAGCCTATTCTTCCCTCCATGTTCCTGTGTTAACACAGCCAAAGCACATCCATCACATTCATGCACAAACAACACAAAGGCCTTGTCATAATTTGGAGTACCCAGAACCGGTGCAGAGCATACCGCGGTTTTGAGAAGCTCAAATGATCGTTGATGTTCCGATTTCCATGGCAGTGGCAGAGAAATGCCCTTCTTTGTCAAAGCCAACATCGGTTTTATCACTAGCGAAAAGTTTGGGATCCACAACCTACAGTAAGAAGCCATACCTATTAAGGCTCTGACTTCCTTCTGTGTATTTGGAACAGACATGCCAGAAATGTGTTTTATTCTTTCAGGTGTCAATCTTCTCCCCTCCTTTGACAGGTGGTAGCCTAAATAGGCGACCTCCTGACAACAATATTGAAATTTTTTGAGTGAAGCTTAATGACCATTTTTAGCTAGATGAACAAGCAACAGTACAGTGCCTTCTTTACAAGCACTTTCAGAGTCTGCAGCCAAAAGCAAATCATCAACATATTGAAGCAGTGTACAAGTAGGTGGCAATTCAAGGGTGTCGAGCTGCACTTTCAAAGCTCTACTATAAATGCTTGGACTTTCAGTATACCCTTGAGGTGCCCTAGTAAATGTAAATGAGCGTCCCCCCAAGGTGAATGCAAACAAATATCTACTTTCCTTATGTATAGGAATGCTAAAGAAAGCATTTTTTAAATCCACAACGCTGAAGTGCGTAGCCGTAGCAGGGATTATTGTCAATATCGTCGTTACATCAGGCACGATTGGAAATTGTGGGGCGACAACTCTGTTAATAGCACGAAGATCAATTATGAACCGGTATGGGATTGCATTGTCGCCTTTCTTATATACAGGCAAGATCGGACTGTTACACAAACTACCTGTAATCTCCTCGATCACCCCACGATGCACAAAATCGGAAACAATGCATTTTAAAGCACGCTCGCCCTCAACTGATATTTTATACTGAGGAATGTGTGGTAGTTAAACTCCATGTTTCAAAACTATTTTAAAGGGCTCAATCTGTAGTACCCCGACATCATTGTCGTCAATTGCCCATAAACATTCCGGGACAATGCTAAACTCAGGAGGCAAAGGTCGAATCAGAAACTGAGATTTGGGAAGTTGCTGTGGTGAAACCGTCAGCCGTACTCCATCAGAGGAACAATGAATTACTGCATTCAATTTCTTTAACAAATTTAACCCCAGCAAATTCTCTCCACAGTTCAAAGTCAAAAGAAAAGGGCAATGGTCCGTAAAGGGACCCAAAGAAACAGACACCGGTGAAGAAACCGGACAGACAATTGGTATACCAGAAAACCCTACGGAAACATTTGTTTGCCCTGACAGTGGAATGTTTGGAACCCGAGAATGATCAATGGAGCACTTCTGTGCTCCAGTGTCTATCAAAAACTGGTGTTTCCTATTCCCTACTAATAATTCAACGTAGGGGCCTTTCTGATTAACGGGAATAGGTGAAGGTTCCAAACCCTGCTTCGGGCAGTCCTAATGAAATAGAGTATCGTCGGAAGGAAGCTCTTCAGAAAGGTAGGCAGCAGAACGGTGATCAAATATGTTCCTCGAGTCCACACTCGAGGTCTGATTTTCCAGTGAAAAAGGTTGCTGAGGATCTTGCACAAACTGACCTCTATCAGGGCCCCCTGCTCCAGGGCGGCCCCTAGGTCGTCTACCCATACTCCGAAACGCACTATTTGACCTTTGTCGAAGGACGGGGCACTGTGCTCGCCAGTGACCTTCCTGGCGGCAATAAGCACATTGATTAATATTCACTGAACCCAAAGGAGCATTTCCTTTTGGGAGATACTGACCTCTGGTCTGTGCCATTCCTCCTCTGGGGTTTCTAACAATTTGTTGTAATAATACTTTGGTTTTCAAATCTCCTTTCCTCTTTTCTATTTTCTCCTTCTCATTATTAACACGGTTCTCATAATACTGAGCCATGTGCAAAACCTCAGATTGAGATTTTGCCTGCCAAGTGCTCTCAGAAGACATAATCTGTGACTGGATGTCGGGCAACAATCCACGTACAAATTTGTCCACAAACAACCTTTTCCCAGACTCTGTACCCAAATCCTGCCCACTGAAGTCAGAAAATACCTGCTCGAATCTGTTAAAGAATTCAGTGGCGCCTTCAGTTTTCCCTTGAACACAGGCCGTAAGCTTGTCCCAAATAATTCTTTTCTCTGGAATTATAGTTTTTAATTTTGCGACAATTCTATCAGGCAAAGTAAGTATTACCTGAGGTGGTTTCTCACCTGCTGGTCTTTCCCCGTCAATCCTAATCATATTAGCCCACGTATCTCCCAACCCTGGCACATCGTCTATTGTCCGAACCTGCTTCCATACATCTACGGGTAGGAGTACAGGGAATAGCAAGTCAATATCACTTAAGGTGAACACAGAGGTCTGCAAGACGGACTCTATCTCTTTGTATTTCCTGATATCGGGAACTGATTGCCTAATAGTGTTCACTTCCTGTCGTGAAAACGGGATGTGAACGAATTGTGATACATAATGCGCAGGGATATCCACAGCGGGTGCACCAGTCCCAGCGTTAGCGGGAATCTCAACCTTTGGGACAAAGGTCGGAGGAACCTCTCTCGTAGGTAACTGGGATATAGGTACCTCCGGCTGCTTACTAAGCAACAGAGCCAGGTCGAGCGCTAAGGCATCCGAAGAAGTGTCGGGCGAAAAAGCCCTTTTACAAATCCCCAACAATTCTATGGGGCAACTAACCTTCTTTCTTACACATTCTTCTTGCAGGTACTGTACCATTACCTGAATTACCTTTCTTTGCATTTCTACTGTATACTGACTATACGTGTCATACACTTCATCTGGCGGAATCGATGAATCCGAGATCCATCGAATCGCATCTTTGGTGCAAATTCGTACTTCCTCAGGTGCCGATCTACGACACGGAAGGAACCATTTCTGTACATACATACTATCGTCTTCGTCATCCTCATCTTGTGACTTTTCAAAGTCCTTCCTATACTCAAACAATCTTTCAACATGACCATATACTTTCTGCTCTGTGTCCCTCGAAAGTGCCAAAGTGTCTAGATCTCTTACTCCTTGTGGAAGATCCAAATTTTGTAATCTACCCCACATCACACATAAATGAGTCCCCAAACCTTCGATAAAAACATTTTTCTCGGGAAAACTGTTCTAATTAGATAATGTGGAAAAAACATCAACTTGATCACCTTTCTCCATACAGTGCTTAGCCCATGCAAACAATTCCTGTTTCTTATCTGCAGAAACAGTATTATGAGTGACGATCTTTGATCCTGCACCTTGATCAACTTCAGTCAATACGGGACCACTCGGGAGCGGAGGTGCAGGTAAAGTTAATAAAGGTGCAACTATCGGCGCAGGAGGAAGGGGCGGTGCGATAGGTGGAGGAACAACAACTAGAGGAATGGGAACAATAGGTTGTACAGGGGGAACAGGGATAACATCAGGAACAACAGCAGAAATGGGCAGAGCGCCCAAGAAAGGATCATACGGAGGTGGCACAGAGGCACCAGGCCTGCGTTCGTTTAACAATTTTTCAATAAATTCTTCAGAAACATGAAAATCTTTAGAGGGGTACATTTTCTGGACTCCAAGTGAAAAAGCCCTATCCATATTTTTAACTGATTCTGAATGTTTTTCTTTATCATATAACAAAGCTTTTTCGGCATTTGTTTTATGACGGCGTGCATGTTTATCCCTACTTTTAAGCTGCTGTAACGCTTCTTTTTTCCAATTCTGTAAAACATCAAAGGCTGCAGGTCTAGCCTTCTTTTTTAGCAAGACCGATTCTAGGTATTCAATACGGGAGATCTCAAAACTGCCATTGATTGGCCACTGAAATTCGGAGGCACGTCTGGTCTGTCTGTGCCAAATATCATTAAATACTATACTACGAATGCCATACTTACAGTACATAGTACATGCCGGCGACCCCTCCTGTGGTGCCGGGCGGCTAAATTCCAAAGATTGTCGATCGCTGTGGAACAGAGCCCTAAAGCAGCTAGACAATTTCCCAGGCATTTCACAAAAAATTGGTGTTACCTGGTTAATAATTGTGTCTGCAGATACAATACGCCAAATTCCAATTGTCAGGGTTAAATTAAGAGCCGGGTCACGACTGCACCTGACCAAACCTAAGGAGGAGTGTACGGTTTATCAAAGAATTTACCTAACAAATTTTACCTTGTGTTTGGTGGTTTCGACAAATCTGCCCGCCTCAAAAAATGGACCCTCGTCAAGATGCCGTCTCAGACCACACGACTATCGTCCAAGGATCGGATCGTGCAGCGCTGCCGAGGTATCGCGTCTCGTTCGGTCGGGCCCGCAGAATCACACCGTCCGATCCCGGTTCGATAGTCTGCGTCAACCTTCAATGATCCGGCATCAATCTTGAGGGTCCCTATTCAGGCGCCAACTGTGAAAACATAAAAATCGCTATGAGGCTGGGAAGCCCAAAGGAAACACACCAATACAGGTTACAAAGAACATACAAGTGCTTTATTTAAAAGCTACAACAGTTACCAAAGTCAATTGACAAACGGATAGCTATTCGGCTCTCAGAGTAACGTAACGAACTTCAAAGAAGGTTCGATGCATTAGTAGAGAGACCGTACATTGGAATATTTGGGTCTTTTATACGTTTTGTCCAGCCTTTGGCCAACCCTCTCATGGGTTAACCATTCTTGGGATCAGGCCTAGGGTTCCATGCCAGGTCAATCCTATGATGTATGCATTTTGATCAGTTCCGCTGATACAGTTGTTCATTTACACATAGGTCAGTAATATGACAAGGTCTCAGTTCGCGACCCCGACAAGTGGCCTGCAGGCATATTATTATTTGTGTGTGCGGAGGTCACAACGGCCAGAATCTCACTCAGAATGTCATTCAGCCTCCATTTTGATATTCAGGGTGACTTCCACATTACAAGAGAACCTAAAATGGCGGCTAAATCCAAGATGGCGATTTACATTACTTTTCGTTAAGGTCAAGACCTTGCCGCGGAGTCTATTTACATGATATTTTAGACAACTTGCGTAGGCCAATACACATTCAATTACTGCGATAGGAGGCATAATATTATTTCAATTCCAACAGTATTACATGTGATAACACTCTTGATGCTTTTAGGTGCATACCCATATATCACATTAGTTATCGGGTTACCCAATTTTGTAAAGCACAGTTCCAGTGTAGCATTTAGGTCTTCTGCATTAAGACTATACAAGAGAGAGCCCATTGCCATGGGGTTGGGGTCTAATATTGCCAATTTGGTAGGTTCAGTAAGAATCTTACACTCCCTTCAGGATACATCATGCCATATGTGTAGTCCAGGCCAATGTACTTTGGTGCATTTTGAGGCAAAGTTTGTATGCAGTACCCTCTGGGACCACTACAAACAACTAGGACTACTGGTGTATGCAGTACCCTCTGGGACCACTATACACAATTAGGACTAAAGGTGTAAGCAAAACCAACCTTTGGTATAAGTCTGTACCAAACAGTTTTTGGTAGCGGGCTGAGCAGCCAGGCTTATCTCAAGAGGGAATGTGAGCTTGTAAGGGTGTTACACAAAGGTTCACAATAACAAGTATTCAGTTAGACACTTATACTCAAGGTTTATTGGTTAACACACTTCTTAATGTATTACTCAATCATTTATAAAGCATTCACTAAAAGGAAACAACCTCTATCACACAAAAGAATATACTACAATAATGATTACTTAGCATGTAAACTCCCTTGAAGTAGGAGCAAAATAGCATTGAAGTAGGAGCAAAAAGGCATACGTTGATAAAACGAATATTAGAATTACTTTAAAGCAGTGCAAATAGTTTGAGTTCACCAGAGGAGTTGATTCAATGCAATAGGTAGGCCAAAGTCAATGGACTAGTGTCTTGTATAGGTAAAACCGGTTCTGGTATTTAAACGTAAAAGTCTTTGCCACGGTTCTCAGAAATAGTTCATGGAAGAAAAGTTCATATGTCGGGTCACAAGCTGACTAGGCCTGCAAGTTGTGAAAGTTCCACAAACTTTCGCAGTGAGAGGTAAATTCTCTCACTTGGGTTTTCACAGTGCTTTATATTGAAGAAAAAGAGGCAGTTGGAGAATTTTGTTCCTGGCAGTTCCTGTAGATCTCCCTGTTCCTGAGCCTTAGTCGTGGGGACAAGAGGGAGGATGTCAGGGCACTCCTGCACTGTGTGTGGAGACGGATCAACAAGCTGGCAAAATGGCAATTCTTTGATTCCGGTTGCTGTCTTCAAGCACACAAACTGGTGTCCTTCTCCCTGGTTAATCCTAACCAGCTCCGAGAATGGTGTCCAGGTGGCTTACGAGTTGTTTGGTCCTACTAACTCAAAGGAAGAAGTCGTCCTTGAAGGGGCTTCTCTGTCAAGGTAAACTTGGCGATTCAGACCTGCAGCAGGGCTCCACTGAGCAAACCAATGGTCCAGTAGTTGCAGCAGCCATCCTCTTCCAGCTCGTCTTCGGTTCATTTGTTCCAGTGGTCGACTCTGCCTTCCAAGCCAAGAGACTTGCCTTTTAAACAGTTTTCTCCCTTTCATTCCAGCCTAGCTGCCACTCACCCAGCACGGTAGCTGTGCTTGCTGGACTGTCAGCCAGCCAATCATGCCAGTGTGCATTTGGGTCTCCTAGGAGACTAAGCACATGGGGTGTTGGGCACCTCTCTCATTTCCTGCCCACCCCAGACACTCTGACGCCAGAGGCGGTCTTCAGTCCTGAATCCCGCCAAAGACATAGAAACAAAGGGACCAAATCTTGTTTGGCGCGCAGACAAAAACACTAGAAGGCCCTTTCCAAAAAGAAATGGCAAAAAAAGAAGACAGGGGCCTGTTTAAAAAAAGGGGGCTTAGGTGCCATCTTGAAAAACTTGGCTCCCACGATTTTTAGCTACCAGTGTTCGCGGTCAGGAAAAATCATGGTAGTTCATTGTAAAACCACTGCCAACAGTGATTTTTAGAGGAAAGGCTAGCAGGGGGCTGCTACATGAGTTTCTAGACACAATGATACTAAGTATATAGGAAGATAGTGTGTGCTGGGTCTAGGAATTTAAAAAGACTAGTAAAGTCCATTTAACTTTACTTTCTCTGGGAAACAGTAGTTTATCCCAGAGAAGGTGTTTCAACCTTGGGGCAGCCAAAAAGGCTTCCCTGTGTCACTGCACTGAGGGTGCTGTGTGACACACATGAAAAGATGATGCCTATGGAATTCTCTAAAACCCCATAATCAAAATATATGAGAGAGTGGGAAAAAAGGCTTACACTCTCTCCAGGTAAAAAATAAATTCAAGTCCTCAAAATCTAGCAAAGTTGCTGGGCGTCTCTAAGGTGAAGGGAATTAGCACATGCATGAGAATTCTCCCTAACATGCATTATGGCCACTGTTCTGGATGTTGGTAGCAGCACACCCCTCTGTACAGATTTGGAGTGCTGCCACTGGACCCCTTTGCATACATGGCATCATCCACTCCATTTAGCTTTGAATTCTGGAGCTTGCAGTTCTTTCTTTCCCCATTAGAATCCCAGCACTGAAAGTCCCAGCATGCAAAGTTCAAGCCAGGTTTGGACTCGAGTCAATGTAGAATGTTAGAATGCATGCCTTTGCTTTCCTGTCAAAGCATGGGCATTGGTTGTCCAACATTTGAAATGCCCCCAGTGAAATATCATTTTTGGACATGGGGAAGCTGCAGCACCCAAAGGAATGTGGCATTATCTCCTTCTCCCATGCATTGATATATCATGTACACCTCTGCTTTAATAGCACTGAGGCGCCATCTCAATTACATCAAATGTATGACAGTGCAGTGACAGTGACTAGAATGCCATCTATAGCACAGCATGCAGACCAAGACGAAGACAAACGCTTCTTTGGCCTTAGTTTACGAGCAAGAACCAAATGAATGAGCTAATAAATGCGAAGTGCGCCCATGTCCTATTCACGGGGCAGCATGCATCCTGTGGTGGGCTAGCACTAGGATGGGAAGTGTCTGTGAGATAGGGCTTGGGTGTCGGCTTTTGCGTGTCTGATTGCAGATCTCGTGAGCTTGATGTTGCATGCTCATATCCCATTCCTTATATGTTGCTTTTCCCAGAAAGAAGGGGGGAAATAAACAATCTTGTCACTGTGACATCGAGCGGTGGGCAGATGCTGTTACTGTGTGCTGCTCAGCATGTCATCATAATTACGTCACCTGAGTCACACATCAACACCAGAAAAGGAAGGCTGGATATAGCATGTGTAATGCAAAAAAACAACCTGTTGTTCTTTTCAGGGCTAAGGTGGAAACAGGTCAGGCATTTTCAAAAACCCCTTTTTCCATCGCATATACAATTGGCCACCTGCTGATCAATTTCATACTTTGATAAGGGATGGTTAGGCAAGATGTGGGTGTTTCAGTCATGCATTTGGGTAAAAAGAAGAGAGGGCATATGAACGTTACACTAAATAAACATCTGTAAAGCACAGAGTTATTGTGATGGATGCTCCTTAATCGAGTTGTTGTTAAAGCAATATTAAACTCTACAAAGATCGGGTCGTCACACTTTCATTTCTGACGTTGTGACATTAGTTGCATAAAAATATGCTTTGAAATTAAATTCATGCCGGTTTTAAACAGATGTGTATACTGTCAGATACATTTACAGTCACTAAAAGTTCAAAGGGTGCCCGAGTTAGTAGCACTGCGGAATATTAATCTTTCCACCCATTTCCCCGTGCACAGGATTCCTTGTAAAACAAAGCGGGAGTCCCCCAAGTGAAGACCGCTTTACAGAAATCCATGTACTATTTATGAGCGCTCCAAGCAGAGGCGTTGTTAGGGGGGGGGGGCTAACGGGGCTATAGCCCCTGATCTTTTGGTTGTAGCCCCAGATAGAATCTCAGGAGCTGCAACCAAAAGGCTAGCTAGCCCCCAGTCCCGACAGTTCCGACATCAGCCTAGCTCCGGATCTTTTCCAGACCTAGCAACACCCCTGGCTCCAAGTACAGTTATTTATATGTTAACACACATTTCGTAAAGCACATTACAGCGAAACCATTACATGTACTCATTAATGTATTTTCTAATTGACTGCATCAGCAAAAGGCAACGTTTGTGGGTTTTGTTGCACAGGTGACTGCACTGTAGCTTGCTTCTTCTGACAGGCATGTTCAATTACGCTTTAACGCATCTGGTGTGATTTTTTAATACACAGATAATTATTTTATGACAGATAACAAACAATTCCATAGTAGAACTCACACTTCTGGCACAAACTCGTGATTAAATGGAAATATCAATCAACCAAGACATCGTGGACATATCTCAACTGGGGAATCACAGAGCTGGCAAAACACACAAGTAACATGAGGTGATTCAAACCATGGGTATGCCCCACATGTGCCCCGCACACACCTGAAAACACAGAAACACACGAGGAAGCGTGAAGGAAACCGAACATGCAAGTCCATTCATATCCACCAACATTATTGCCAGACAGACCAAACATGCAATCCAGGCATGTGCAGGACACATAAACATGTAACACACACGGGAAGTGACATTCAACATTCCTATCAGGAAACACATACCATGCAAATAAATCAAAGTATCTGGGATTCTGGAAAAGACCATTGAAAGAATAACACATTATTATTATTATTATTATTATTATTTTTTTTTTAAAGGAGGACATTAGCTAAAACACATTTATATATAGAGGTTATTTTTCTTTTTTATCGTGTTTTAGTTCGAAAAGACTTTTCACAATTATTTTATAACATGTATTACACAGCAAATCGACAAATTTAAAAAAGAAACAATTAATATATATAGACATGTTGCATCATATGCACACTCTAAACATTCAGTTATACGTTTACAGATAGTAGCACCTAAAATAGCAAACATATGCCGTGCCTAATTGTTTATAAAATACCTGACACCAAACACATTACAATATTTGTATTAATTCCCCCAGTTCATTTTCGTGCAGCAACATTTTCACAGGGCTGGGATTCATTTAATTCCCTCACTAGTAACACCTCCGAAAAGAACCCTCATTCTTTGCCACAATTTTAGAAGCGTCATATTCAATTTATCATAATTTGCCTGCAAGTACATCATACAGAAGGTTTTACTTTTAATTTCCTCCAGATCGTGCATGAAATAGGTGGCCTTGCATGGGTCAACCAGTTAAAACGTGCCATACCGTCTCCATTCGGTGATGTAAGGTACATAGTCTACACCCTCGATCATCGACCGGCTTCCCAGGCCTCGGCCCTAATACCCCTGAAGTGGGAAGCTGATGTAGCCGTGACGAAGAAGAAATCTCCCCAGGGCCGCAGCGCAGGGGAAAACACCAGGTACCTCTTTGTGGTCAAGCATGCACTTTTAATTTATGCATAATCAGCATATGTCTTGAAAGAGGCAAGACGTAGGTGGTTCAGACCCCAATCCCACGTATATAAATGATGTTTAAATTCCTTTCTTAGGATATGCTCCTCTACCTCCCACTGCAGGGACCATCCGATGTGTGACAGCTTTAGTGTATCATTCACCACGTCTCAAAGCCGCCTGACCACTAATAGACATACTACCCAATTCCAGACTCAGAGCCTGAGTAGGAACGCATTGTGCCAAACCAAGGGGCAGTCTCCATAGCCTTCCTTCAAGAGGATTAAACCATTCAAGGGTTAGATGATGCAATGATTCCAACCCATAATTAGTGGTAGGCACAGCATTGCCTCAATATGCTAATAATGCCCTTGATGGAATACCCTGCCCTTTGATCACTTTTTTTCACCATCACAGTAAGGACACAAGCTTTATTCCGTTTGTCTCGTATGCTTTCTTTATATTTGGCATCATGGCTGATGCCTGGACCCAAGGACTTGTATTCAGTTACCATTTGCCATATGAAGTGTATTACCATTTCACACACATATAATTTGTTTTATCATAATTAATGCTCAAATGATTCTCTTAAGCTTATTTAACCAGTTGTTCTGCTGAGCGAGCTAGGCCCACTTTGGTGTAATCTAAGAGCACAACACTGCCTGCAAGCCAAATCCATAACACTGCTGGTCATCCAGTTTAGGCAGAAAGTTATTTACCCTTCCCAAATAATCCAGCAAATGCTATGTATAGGTTGAATAGCGTGGGCACCAACACACACCCTTGCTTCAACCCTTTGGTAGTTCCTGCTTCTTTTGTGCAGGCGCCCATGCTATACCATCTAACCTGTCCTGAACACCAGCATTAAAATGAAATGCTCTCACCATCTGCAGCAAATCTTTGAGAATCCCTCATTTTTCCAGTGTTTACCATAGTTTGATGCGATTCAATGTGCCAAAAGTCAATTTGAAGTCCACAAACATCAAATGCAAAAGGGGATGACCAGGTTTTAGATCAAATGCAAATATTCCTTCCTCCTTTACTAGTGTTCATGAGCAGCAGGGTAGAGTGTGTACTGTACTGGATCCAGCTCTGAAACCAATCTGGAACTAACTGAAAAGCTTATTTTCAGCAACGCAGCTTTCAATCTGTCAAGCACCAGCGCTCCAAATAGCTTCCCTGTGGAGTCCAACATCGACTATAACCTGTAGTCAGTTGGATTACCACACAGGCGCTTTTTGTGCACTGGGACTATGATGGCCCTCTTCCAGGTATCAGGAATGGCACCTTCTGTGCATACTCTAGAAAACAGGGTCAATAAAATGTCGGCACACTTCTCAGGATAGTTTTCAATTACAACATTTGCGAGGCCGTCCGGGCGGCGGCCCACAATCTTGAAACTTTATTTTCATAACAATAACTAGTTTCTCCAAACTAAATGGCTCCTTAGAGGGCACTGGTCGTACGTCTCCATTCAATCCTTTCACACCATAAACTTTGTGGATGTGCTGAACTCATTTTTGCTCTCTTATTGGGTTAATTATCAGGCCCAATTTACTAGTCCTGACATGTTAATGTTAAAGGACATTTGTACCGCGCACTATCACCACCGGAGAGGTTCCCTGGCGCTCTGGCGGCCTAGAAAGAGGAGGGGGGAGAGGTGGTGAGTTAGTGGGAGGAAGCTGGAAAAGTGCAAGAGAGCAGTGATGTGCTGTTGGCAGCCCACATCCTTAAAGGCACACCCCTTTTATGTTGGCCTTACTCAGAAGCTTCAGCATACTCTGCCATTGTGCATTCTGACAGCTTGATCACTGTCATCGTAACCAATTCCTATTGCGAGTGTTCCCTCATAATTGTTTGAATTGAAATACTTACATTGAGCATCTATCTCTTTATTATTCATTTATTTGCATTTATAAAGCGCACTGGCAGCCCCTGGGCAGCGAGGCGCTGAATATTTCCCTATGAGAACCCCTAAGGCAAAGTGTTGCTTCTCTTATCACAGGATCCTAGCATCTGTTATTTTTCATTCCCTCTTTGTACATATATATATATATATATATATACATTATCTAATGGGATGGCATCTTTTATTAAATGCATATACCAAGCAACGATGTCCTGTGCCGTGGCCTCCATATCAAGCCTAAATGACTCGGACGTTAAGTTAAAACAAAGAGGTGATGGCTGGAAGGTTTAGAATGAATCCTAACCACTGGCGTTGCTCTGCGCACCCTCCAGACCATCGTTCTAAGCAGCCAAGCCATTACAGAAGGGGAAAGACCATATGCAAATCAGGCTTGGTGCCGCCCCAAAAGGGGCAGTCCAGCCCGAACTGCTAGGCCACATCCCTTCTGCATGAGACCAGAAGCGTCCCCAAACATGTTTCGGCCTTGTTGGGCTCATCAGTGAGGAGTAGCTTGGGTCTCTAGGCCCAGCAGGCACGGGACCCACGTCTGGGCATACCCGTCCCACTCGGGGTGACAAAGCAAAAACAAAGAGGTGATGGCTGGAAGGTTTAGAATGAATTTTAACCACTGGCATTGCTCTGGGCACCCTCCAGACCATCGTTCTTCACCTGCCAAGCCATTACAGAAGGGGAAAGACCATATGCAAATCAGGCTTGTCCCAACCCAAAAGGGGGAGTCCAGCCGGAACTGCTAGGTCACATCCCTAAATAACTCGGACGTTAAGTAGGCCATGTATTTTGATGACCCTAATGTTTTTGTCCATCCAGGTAATACGATTTTGCCAATTTCTTTTAATTTTAGCTATGGCTTGCTCGGTAGCCGTGGTTATAGACACGATAGCATGATCACTATACACCGTAATGCTAGCACTTAGATCTTGTATGTAACCCACCTCATCCCCACTGATAAGCAATTAAACTAGAGCAGCTTCACCCTGTGGTCCTTTCCATGTAGATGCCCCCGTAATGCCTCCCTGAGTTTGGCCGTTCAACATTTTCAGTCCCCATTCCACCATAAAGACCAACTATTATGTCCCCTGTTTGTTGGGATATTTTCTGCGCACAATGCCGTCTGCGCACACATGAGAAGACTTTACCCTCTCTTCCATCTCTAAGCATTGGGTATTGAGATCACCTCCAATTAATACACGTAGTTCCCCCTCTGTCATACAATATGCTATAGTGAGACCAATTATATCAAGTATTTCCAGTGTCAAGACACCACCTGGGGGCACATAAACATTAAAGGCTTCCACCACCCCTCACTTTCATCCATCCGCCAGGGTTCTACCACCAGGACGTTAGGATTAACTCCGATCACTTTAACTCTGATGGCAGGAAAGGCTGCGGCCATCCCAATTACCAGGCCACCCTTCAGCCAATCCAATGGGGCCTTTAATGGCATGGGACTGGAACAGTGTATACCCATGGATTTCAATATCTTAGGAGAGCCACGTTTCCGGTAGTAAAGAACAAACATAATTATGCAGTAGTTTATGGCCTGCCTTACCAGACAATAATGACTGTAGCCCCGTGTATTCCACGTGAGCATCTTGGTCAATCATGAATGATTGAGATGATTGACTGGAAGAAATCCAGTTAACCAGTAGCACTCTTGTAAGGCTCTACTGGCTTCTCTGTCTGTTGTATCCAACACCACCATTCTCCCTTGCACCATGGCAGTAATAGTCAAGCCAAGTCTAACAGAACCCACTTCTAAGTTCCTTCCCAAATGGGCTTCAGTATTTTCCAAGTTGTTCATGGGTATGATGGAATCAAGAGATCTGATTTAACAATTTAAAAATCAATTCCCATTTTGAGCAGTTGGCTGGAGTATTGACCTATCAACACAACATTCTGAGAGGTATAACAATGGACAGTCGATGTTGGAAGTTTGTTGCTCTTTACTTGTTCCACATACTCAAAGACAGATTTCGAGGAACACATATGCCAAGTACACTGTCTGGACATATCCCCATCCACTACTCCATTCAGCATCTGGAGGCTAAGACCTGAAAAAACATGCTAATCAACTAATTCCATGATAACATTTATTGTTCATGTTCTTAAGAGGGCAGACATTCAGGATAAGTCCCAAGTCTTTTCTCATTAGCACAAGATGCATTCAGATCCCCCACAAACAACACTAATCCACACTCCGTTTTAGTGATCCAGTGGCTAATAAATATTATTGTATCTAAAAGTAATTCAATATTGTCTTTACATAATCTTACATCCGGGACAAAAGACTTAAAGCCAAGACCATTAGTGCCTTTAAGAACACTATATACCAAAGAACTTGTGGTGGATAGGACCTCCCTTTGATCAGTCCCAGTACCACCATTTAGCCCTATAATAAAGGTGGTGGAGGGGATAGAGGAAACCCCATTCTGTTGATCAACCAGACACAAAGAATCCATGGAATAACAATCACCATTGCTGTTACACTTGTAATTAAGCCCTACAACAGTCCCATTGTTTAGGACACTTGCCAGAAATATCTGGGTAATGAGGAGCTTGGAACAGAGTCTATTTGGATTGACGATGCAGCAAACATTTTCCTCAGAACGTCAGCTTTTGGTGACTGTGAGGCTATAACTACCACCCCTCTATTGATCAGTCTGTGTCGGCTCAACGATAACCAGGCTCCAAAACAGCATCAATATGGCTGGACAAGTCACTTTTATCAGAACCAAAACAGTCCTGCATATTTAAGGACCTCAAAAACCTCCTTGAGGATCTACAATTTGTCATTTCAGATTTCTTGTTTGTGGGATGTTTTTACCCATGCATCCGAGCCCTACCACAAAAACTGTGCAGTACTGGCATTGAAAACATCATGATGGCCAGAGCTTCCCAGAAAATGCCCAGGGAAATGCATGAAGAATAGGCTGCCACCCATTTTTGCCGATGTTATGGGCACAGAAGGGCACTGCCTAAAACCACCATTGGACTACCCACACAGTAGCCTGAAACCATCGGGAATGGCAATGCTGATTGCCAAAAGCAACCTAGAACTGTGGGGAATTCATTTCTTAAATCCCAAAAATGGTTGCATTACCAGTACTCACCACTATCAGAAAGCCGGCGCTTTAAAACAACACCAGACATTTGTGTAAAACTGAATAAATGAACCCAAAGCAGGCCAAAGAAAGACTTACTAAGAGGTGGATACAATGTAAAGTTATATTCTGAAGTGACTTGAAGGTTTATAACAAGACTGGCTGAGCTCTGCAGGTCTGCAGCGGCTTAAACTGAAACTGGATTTAAAATGACCAAAAATCGAAATGTGTAAATAAACTGAGGGACAGACTTGTGACTGCCACATAGTCTGTCACTGTTAAAATGTCATAGTTTTGAACTTAGAATCAGCATTCTAGCTGCATATGTGAAAATTGTCTTGACTTAAACTGGGGAACAAAAAGTGACATTTTATCTGAAACCTGGCTTAATGAAACTGAATTCTGCCCACCAGCTACCCCCGACAGGAGTTGAGACTTGCACAACAGCTGTGTTCCCAGGCCTAGCTGCCTTTTGTTGTTCCCACCAAAAGGGATATGACACTTCTCTGATTGAATTACCTGGGATCTGCAGGATCTGTTTTATTATGGGGGTCATAAAAGTGGCTTCCTCATGGAAGGAAAGGGGAGGAGCACTGCCTGTGAGAGCAAGCTGGCTTGGCAGAACTGGAAAAACCAGAAATTCAACCTTGTGCTGGGGGAAACCACACCCCTTTGGGGCCAGAACATAAATCTAAAAAGATGGATCATTCATAGAGCGGATTTGCGAAAATTTTATAAGTGATATCATTATTCTTGTGATTTTTCTGTGCACATTTGAAGACGTAGTAGGACCCGGTGGTATGTTCAGGGGGGTTTTAGCGGAAAAGAGGATATTACTCTAAATGTATGTATGTTAAAAATCTGACACTGCACCACCTAATGCCCACACACCATGGGCACATCTGTGTAAATGCAGGGAAAAATCCAATATTGGAAACCTGACTAAAAAGTGAAATATGTTGCCATTTTTGAACCCATGCTCCTAGGAAGAGCAGATTTGGGACAGAGACTACCTCATGTGATAGGTAATATGTACATGCAATGACAAACCACTATGTATTTGAGAAATGTGCATTTTGAATCAAAATATAGATTTGTGGGCAAACTGACCAGGGGAGGATCCTCTGACCCATAAAACCTACACCATCACTCTGACTCACAGTTCCTTCCCCAATCATGGGAGAGGGGAGAATTGGGCCAATGACAAGTTGAAAGAGGGGCTGGCTAGTGATGCTGCACACACACCCACTTTCAAAACACATAAAAGCAGACAGTCAGGACAGATAGGGACATTCGATTCCATTTGCTGCGGAGCATGCTGCCGGACCATACAACATCCAGAGATCCATACTTCAAATCCATCAATCTCCAGAACCTGTAGCAGTACCTAGAAAGCAGAGCAGTATCCAGAATCCAGAGAGGCTAGACCAGCAGCGCAGAGCTGACCCAGACCGCTGTTAGCAGAACCAGAGAGCTGACCCAGATCACTGTGAAGAGACCCAGACCAGACAGGAGTCCAGTCCAAAACCTGACCAGATCCGTGGCGAGGCCTAATTCAAAAATATATTGTGAGTACCTAGCAGAACTGTGCAGAACCAATCTCTTAGTTAAAATAATATAATTCAATCTATTTTAATCTAATCAGAACTGCCTAAAAGCTGTCACCTGTCATTTTTTATCTGCAAGCTGTAACCTGTCGCTTTGAACTTTTAAAATTTCAAATCCGAAAAACAACCTTCACAAAATCGTTCATAACTCTGGAACCGTTTGTGCTAGGAACTTGGTTTAACTTTCCTCTGACAGCTTAGAATCTTACCTTTCCAACAAGCCTGGAACCACTCACCACTTCATTGCCAGCACATATAAAAGCATTTTGGGCCTGTGTTTCAAACTTCTGTAGTCTAAGCTTGCTGGGGTGAACTGAATTACATTTGATTGCATTTCTGAGAACTGTGTGCTTTCCTTCCATTTCCTTGCATTGCATAAAGGGGGGAGTGGATTGCCAGAGAAAAGTGATTACATTGTTTTGTTGAAATCATATTGAGTATTTTCTGTATTGCAATTTTATTCAACATTGCATCCATCTGAATTTATATAAAGCATTCTCTACCACCTTATTCTTCTGTTCCTATTCACAACTGTGCTAGCGCCAGACTATCCATTATTGATTACTGCTCAGATTAAGTGTGATATTCAATTATTAATTTATTATAAAGTGTGATATATATATATCTATTGTTTAAATTATCAAATAAACCCTTTAAACTTGCAAAACAGAACTACTTCTTGGCTCAGTGGGGTCAGGGGAATTCCAAGAGAGGGGTGTTATATAGGGGTAGTCATCCAGAACGCATGAACTGGACGTAAAGATATATCAATAAGGGTTTCCATTCAGTATCCCAGACTAGGCATTGACTTAGCTGTAGTGTTGAATTGAATCCTCTTACAAATTGGAGGCTCGAGCCGGGATATTCTGGGTTAGATTTACCATTTGTGCAGATTAATACAGTGTGCCAGCTGACCAGATACACATATCCGGTCGGATCACCACACTGTGTTACGCTGTAAAGCACTCCTCAAAGGAACGCTCTAAGAAAAATGTCTGTTTTGCAAAAATAAAATACTAATTTCTGTAAGTCAGGACAGAGACCAATCTCTAGAATGACGACCTTAGTAGACATGAAAATAGCCAGAGAGCACTTCTTACATAAGTTATTTGTGAGAGGGGAGTGGACTCACCAGGACCGCATGGTCTGGTTGCAGGCCATCACGCAACAGGTCATTGAAACAGGGTCAGATAAATGGAGGGATCAGGGTCCCTTACATGTGGCCCTGAGTGAACTATACATGGCTCCTAAAGCTAAGGATGAACAAGACAAGATGGTTAGGATAGCAGCATACCTGTACCTATATATGGGAGACATGCAGGATAAATCATAGCATTTGGGAGAAATGACAGTAAGTTAATTTTTACAGTTTATACAGGGTAAGTGGCAGTTACTCTGTTTATATTTCTATTTATTTTATTTTACATTTTTAAAGCACTCCCAGAGCCGGCAGGCTTCGAGGTGCTGTTACAGGAATTGTTCGCTTTTTAGTTGCACAATTATTTTGTTTTAGTTACGTATATATCATGCGCTTAAACACCCAAAGGTTTCTAAGTGCGGACCCGGGGATCGAACCTGTGTTGCTTCATGACGTCTTTCTTCCAAGGTGCGCACGTTGCCGCTGAGCTATCCTCCCGGGATGTATTGTATTCCTAGAAGAGCTGTACATGTACTCTGTAGAAAATATTCATACCTGTTGCCTGTGTTCATGCATGTGGATGTGCATGAATCTGCAAGTAGAAATGTTGAGGAGTTTTATAGTAGTTGTTGCTGCAGGTCCTTTGCAGTCACAGCCCAATTGTACTGAGGGTGATATGATATATGATATGAAATGATAGGTTATTTATAACACGCTTAATACCCAGAGGTTTCTAAGCGCGGACCCAGGGATCGAACCCGGGTTGCTCCGTGTTGTCTTGTTTCCAAGTCGAGCATGCTGCCGCTGAGCTATCCTCCTGTGATCAATAGTACATCTAAAGTGCTGATCTGTGATGATAGAGTTAGATGCAGAGTTCTTGGATGTGATTGGTGGATGATTGTGTGACTGCTTAACAGTAGCCAATGAGGAAATGGTGCAGAGAGTGAAGTGAAAGGGTAGAGGGCTGCCCCAGTGTTACGCACTCTGCGGTCACCGCGGCTGTCCACGAATAGGGCGTGCCACATCCGGGGTTTCTCAGCAAATCCAGCATGGAAAGAGGACTGTTGAGGTTGTGGTTTGTGTTGAAAGAGGCTGTGTGTAGTGAAGATGGCAGAGGTGGAGAAAGTCAGGGTGTTGATGGTTGGAGATATGTTTGTGCATGGTTTGGAGCAGTATGCTAAATGCAGGAATGTGGCAAACAATTATGAGGTTAAAGGAGTGGAGGTGGTGTGGAGCACTGTGCCTGGTTTCAATGTGCAGGGAATTGTACACGTTTTTGGAGATATGGGCAGGGTGAACAGTCCACATGTAGTTGTTTTGCACTGTGGTGTTTTGCATTTGGGCTATGTCAGTGCCCCTACTTTGTTGGCAGATTTGGAGCACTTGGTCCAGGCAGTAATGAAAATACTTCCAAATGCCAAGGTTATTTTTCCTGGTTTAGTACCTAGGGCAATATGGGACAATAGTTTAGTTTTTTGTCCTCAGCAAAATATTGCTATGAGTGCAATCAACCGAGGCATGTTTGCTTTCATGCTTAGAGCTGGTATGTTCTTTTGTAATAATGAGAACATTGATCCTGGTAATGTTGCTTATTTTAAAGAAGATGGCATTTCTTTATCTTTTATGTGAAATACCATGGTGTTTTGGAACATAAGGGTTGCTTGGAGAAGCTAATGTGAAGATTTTTGGAGGTAAATATGAAAAAAAGAAAAAAATCAAGATAAATGTGTTTCTGAAGCATCTGCCAAAAAACAGCTCTTTTCAGAGCTAACCTCAAAGGTGGGGCACACTATTTAAATTTCCATTCACCACGTTCAGATTTTTCGATTTGCCCGCGGACACCACGTTTGTCTGCGGAAAACGCGTATTACATACAGGGATTTTTGGTTTCAGAGGCATGCAAATGAGACTGAGCAGAGCAAGGGATTGGTTAATAGGGTTTACTGGGTGTATTGTGTAAGCAGAGAGTTTGTCAGTAGGTCTTGTTCCTGAGAGAAGAGCAGTTAGCTAAGGCTGTGTGTTTCAGAAAGCAGATTGTTACGATTTTATGGCTGTGTGTTTCAGAAAGCAGATTGTTTGGATTTTGGGAGATTCATGGATACATTGGTTGGAGGTGCATGCAGATCGCTGTGGAGTGGCTACACATCTTGGATTCTCTCAAGTGGAAGTGCACTCTCATGGAGTGCATGGAATGAAGTGGCTGGATTTGGTACCTCTCTGTGCTTCTTTGGTGACAAAGCGTCATCCAGACATTATTATTATTCATTGTAGAGGGAACAGTTCAGGACATGTTTCTGGAATCTCTTTGCAATTTGCAATGAAAGAAGTACTTGGGAAAGTCATGGACATGTATCCAAACTCCAGAGTAATTTTTTCCCGTATTGCGCAGAGACAAATTTGGCTGTGTTCTTTTTCATTTGGTCCACAAATGGAGAAAGCAAGGCGCAATGTTAACAAGGCTGTTTGTGCCTTTTTGAGAGATGTTGGTATGTACTCTTTTCATAATGAAAACATTATGTTTTGTAGAACACACATTTTTTCGCAGAGATGGAGTACATCTTACTTATGCCGGCAATCAGATTTTTCTGCGAAATATATAAAATGCATTGCAACCTTTTTTGAATTACAACAATCCATTTTGCAGTAGGTGTTGACCATTTGAAATTTGTGAAACACAAAAAATCCCCACAAAAAGGCTCTTTTGAGAGCCACCACTTCCTCCCTTAGAAAAGTGCAATGGTTCTGATAGGGCAACACCCCCAAAAAATAAATATCTGCGGACTGTCCGTGGACTTCTACAAAATGCACAGGGACCTTCACTATTTATTTGTCACTTCTATTTTTAAACTGTGAAAGGCGGTTCTGAAAAGAGCCTTTTTTTGGAGGGGTTTTGTTGTTTTATATATTTATTTGTTTTTTTTTAAACACAACACACAAGGAAAGGAGGGGAAAGGATTATAAGGAAGTGACACCAACCACTGGGATAAGAAAGGGCAGGTTGAGAGAGGAAGATGTAGGGTGGGCCTTTTGAGGTATATCTCAGACCTTCTCATGCTCCTTGACCGCAGTCTCGAAAGCACTGCGAAGGTTCTACCCCCTGCAGAGTACTCCGTCGCAGTACATGCACAATATTGTGACCTCGGAAAGGTAAGGGTCAACAGCATCATGAATGGCCTGCGAGGCAGCTTGAGGGATGGACTGTCCCACAGGAGTGTATTTTGAGGTGACAGGAGCGGAAACAGAGGGTGCTGCAGAGGAACTCAACCTACTACGTTTATCACAAGGTACAATCTTACAAATAGCCCCACAGAGGAACGACTTTAGGTGTTGCTTCATTGATGTAGTACCAAAGCTATTCCAACCAGGCTTGCACTCAGCGCAGATCACCTTCTTCACAAGAGCTTTTGCCTTTCCATCAATGGTGGTAAATACCCGCCACACTCAAGACTCACGATGGGTGCTAGTAGTAGGGACTTCCACTACGTCGTCCTCTTCATCCTCTTCATCCATCTCCTCTGCATCCTCATGCCTGTTCCCTCTGCATACTCTTGGGGATGTGGTGTTGGTGGAGGGGGTGAGTGTGCTGATGCCGAGGCAGTAGCGCAGAAGCAATTTGGGATGCCATCTGGAAGGTTAATAACTAGGAACCAGGAAGGAAGAACAGAAAACTGTACAATTGTCCTGTTGTAAATCTTGGAAATCCAAAAGCAGAATGAGGATGAGCTCTGGGGTGTGGCCTTTTATAGAGGTGCAGGTGCGCACTTCGCAGACACCCTCGCTGTCCGCAGACACATCGAACATCAAGAAAGGGCTCAAAAAAGTTGCAAACAGTATGTAGATTGGCAGGGACATTGTCTGGGATATGTGCAATTGTGACCTTTTACTTTAAAATACCTTGGATTGCTTAAAAAATCACTTTTTAAATGTCTGGGGAGCCGGACAGTGTCTGCAAATAAGGACTCAAGCTCAGCGTGGGTGCGGTCACATGATGACCTCGCGGACACTTCCGCGAATGGGACGGCTGTCCGCAGGACACCAAATGCATAGGGGTGGTTCTGAACATGCGCGTGGGTGTTCTATGGAGAGTGTTTGTGTCCCTGAACTAATTGAAAGTGCTACACACATGCGCCGGACAGTTGCAGACAGGCGCGATGTTCGTAGGACCTAAGTGTGTGATGCGCATGTGCACGGGTGTTCTACAAACAGTGCTGAAGTCCCGTAATAAAATAAATGTGCCTCAAAACTTTGGGGACAGGCGGACGGGATATGTGTTCTACGGATATATTCAGTCTGTTTGCAGACATTACGAACAGGGGGGGTGTTCTTAGGACACCCCCATTTTGGTTAAGTGCGGACAGGCAGACATCTTGTGTGTTCTAAGGACACCGCCATTTGAATTACGAACAGTGCGAACAGGTATATTGTCCTTAGGACACCCCTATTTTGGTTAATTGCGGACAGGCAGACATCTTGTGTATTCTAAGAACACTCCCATTACAATTACGAACAGTACGGACAGTATAGTGTCCTTGGGACACCTCCATTTTGGTTAATTTGGGGACATAACAGACACCCGCGCTGTCTGCAGACACCCTAAGTGCCTTTTTAACAAAAAATAAGACACAGGCATATACTAAGAATACACTTAAAATTGTATTATTGTATAACAGTATAAAAATTACGAAAGAGAGGGGGAAGCAGAAACTGCAATGAAATACAGGGGAATTAGGGGTTTGGACATGATGTATGGGAGAGGAGGAAGGGATGGAAGTCTCATTGTAACTTTTTTCTTGCTGGGGAGGGTTTGTGGATAGTTTGCTGGGACATGGAGAGGGGGAGCAGGTACATATGGCACAGTGATAGTTAATGTTTTTTTAATGTGGTCCTCAAAAAACTGTTTTAGAAAATTGAAATTTTTCAACATATCCATGTTTAGTTCCTTTCATTTCAGAGGATCTTCTAATGTCTCTCTTTGTATATTATATTTATTGTCTGTCTGGTCTGTTAAAAAAATGTGTTAAGTACACATAAAGTAATGGTTATTAATTGGCTTATATAGAGAAATGGTTTTACTGCTGTGTAGGTCTGCTCTTGCTTTTTGCTGTGCATTTTCTGGGAGGTAATTCTGTTGAAGGCATATATTTTTTTGGGGTATATTCCATTATATTGCAAACACTATTTCAGTGGATGGTTGGTGTCTTAAATATACAGTTTCCACTTCTTATGTATTATTAAATGTAAGGTATGTATGTGCTGCTTTTTGAACATGTTCAGTGTTTTTTTTGTATGATACAATAATGTAAGGTACCCCCTGAGTTTTTGGATAGGGTTGATAGTCTCCGCGTCTGTCTGCGGACATGCGCATGGTCCTAAGACATCAAAATCACTAGCGGGTGCAGGGGGTTCAGTATTTTCTATTTTATATGTACGTAAGCTAAGGGAATCCTAGTAAATATTTATCACATTTATATTATCTATATCTATATTCAGTGAGAAAACTTTGTTAAAGGGGGTTTGTGGTTAGGTTGAGCTACCAAAATCCTATGAAATTCAGTAAAAAAATGTTGTTAAAAGGTCGTTATGGTGAAGTTTCCATACTAAAAACCTATGAAATTCAGTGAAAAAAAAAACGTTGTTAAAGGGACGTTATAGTTCCAAGTAAAACTGAAAAACCCTTGAAATTCGAAAGTTCTGGTAAGCTAAGCAACCATAACTCACGCCACCACCGTGCACTGCTAAGCCTAACACCCAGGACATCAAAGATGACATCACAAATGTCATTGATGACATCACTGATGACATCACATGTGCATTTACTTTTCATGAAAAGTCTGTACAAGGGATTCTTATAGTAATGCTGATAAAAAAGTGTGAAGGATTATTGGAATACATATCATGAGGTAGGTAGTGCATTAAGTAATGCATTGATACGAATACCATTCTATTGTAAGGTTATTTCCAGTATAGTAAGCACTCATGTAGAAACATAGGCATTGTGTGTAACATACATGATGGATGTACACTAGTATTAATCTTACCATGTTGCATAGTAAAATGATAAATTATTTTTATTATAGTTTTGTCTACTGTGCAACCTTTAATAACTAGCTAATAAAACCCATAGCTAATAAAACCCATTTACTACATTATTCGAAACAAAACACAAATAGCAACAACACATACAAATATGAGCATATACATGGAAAATGAAGTAAACAACAGTATTGCCAGCCAATCTTCATACCCCAACTGATTAACTTTATACACAGAAATGATTGCTCTGCTTCAAAGCTACTACTTCGCTATGTATAAAAATCATATAATGTGACTGGACCCTAAGGAGAGTAGTGTGCATACAATGTATACAAATAAGAGCATATCCAGGAAAGTAAAGTAATACAAAAAAGGCAATACTATAAGAAAGTGTTGATAACCTTACTGATTATCTTTATACACATAAAGCATTGCTGTTTTCCAAATCTGTTTTTTCCCCTTTGTATATGTTTCATAAGATGTGAGTGATCCCCAAGCGAATTACTGTAAGAACATATTTGAAGTATAACAAATATAGTACTTGAATATGAATTATGAGTATATGAATTTTTAGTTCCTGACTGTTACTGGCCTAAATATGTCAGTAAACGAAAAAAGTGGGAGCCAGACATTTGATCTTATCAGTGATGTCATCAATGAGATTTCTGATGTCATCTTTGATGTCCTGGGTGTTAGTCTTAGCATTGTATGGTGGTGGCGCGAGTTATGGTTGCTTAGCTTACCATTACAAGGGTTTTTCGGTTTTACTTGGAACTATAACGTCCCTTCAACAATGTCTTTTTACTGAATATGTGTATACACACAAACACACACACACATACATACTATTATATTGGCTATAGTCAATTGTTGTAGAATTAAACATTATTGCAGGGTATTGAGTGTCACTCATGATTTGGGCTTTGTAGTGTCAGGTTTGTAAAACAGGTACCAATGTGCTTTAGAAATCACACATGGGTATTTGATCTTGTGCTAAATGGGATTACCAAATAAATGATGTCAGGCCCAAATAGCCGAAAATACACAAGGAATATGGCAAAATACTACTTTATTATCAGTTTAGTGGGATGTGGCTTGCTTGTCTGTTGTTTGTTTGGTAGTTTGTCATGAGGGTAAGATGACATTTTAATGTGGATGGCTTTGAATACAATGGAGAGTCCTCTGAAGCAAATGTTATGGGGTATGGGAAGCCAGTGGAGCTGGGCTTGAGCGGTGGTGATGTGTGAATGCTTGGGTCGGTGGAGGGTAAGTCTGGCATGCTCTGTTTCGTATGACTTGCAGCTGGGCAAGAGTGTTGCTGAGGAGTCCAGTGAGGAGAGCATTTCCATAGTCCAGGTAAGAGAACCAGTGCTTGAACTGCAGTATGGAATTAATCGGGAGGAAGGATTTGTCTTATTTTATGTAGGAGGTATAGTTCTAGATTGCATGTTTTGGTGACAGCAGCTATCTGGTGTGTGAAGGAATGGTTGGGGTCGATGGTGAAGCCAAGGGATTCGACAGGTGTGGAGAGGGATATGAGTGGGTTCTCCATGGAAAGTTCTTGGATGCAGGGGTGAGGTTGGGTTTGTTGTTTGGGACAGATGTGGAGGAATTCTGTTTTGGAAGGGTTAAGTTTGAGGAAGTGGTTGGCCATCCAGGTGGTGATTGTGGAGATACAGGTTTTGCGGGTGTTGAGTTGTGATTGGGATGACATTTGTAAGTATATTTTTTCACCAACTGAATATTATTGTATATGTACCCAGTGTTTGCTTACGGGCTGTCCTAGGGATTCAACATGTAGATTGAAGAGGAGTGGAGATAGGGAGGAGCCTTGCATGACCTCATACTTGACAGTGGTGGGGTCAGATCGACAAGGGGGCATGGAGACAAGGTGTGTCTTGTCAGTGAGAAAGGAGGTGAACCGGTCGAATTTGATGCCAGAGAGATTCATCCTGTGGGCTTGGATGTCTGGTATAATGGTGTGGTCGATTGTGTCAAAGGCTGCTGAGAGGGCGAGGAGTTCAGGCAGTGCTGTGTGTCCTTTGTCTGTGATGCTGTGGGTAGAAGTAATTGAGGAAGTGAAGATCAGCAGGCTCAGTATTGTTTCCTAGCCGAAGGCCAGATTGGAAGGGGTTGAGTAGGTTGTTTGTGGTGAGGTGTTACTGCAATTGGGAAGTTAAAAACCGTTCCATGATTCTGGTGAGGTATGGTAGGATAGTAATTGTGGGGTGAAATAGCCCTGAATGCCATGCTTAAAGGCCAGAGTCAGTATGAGGGCTCCCCAGAATGAAAGGCCTGCCTTCAATTAACATGAAAATAAGGCCCTGCAATTCCCTAGTGAAAATGAGTGAAATTAAGCATCAAAACATGAGGATGCCTAAAAATGTTAATTGCCTTACATAAGGGAAAGACATAAGGCCACATTTGCAAACAAGTCTTGGAGAGCTGAAGTCATGTTGTCCGAAACACCAGTATCCAGAATGTTAAATGAAACTGCCAAGATTCTGTGCAAGCCTGCGCAGGAGAATGGAGCCTGTTACTGTGACAGAAATAATTTCATATAATATTAGTTTTTCCCTTTCAGTTAAATATATGCTCCTCAAAATGTGTGCAAGAGTTGTAATACATGAATTGGGGTTCTGTCCATCTGGAGGCCATCACAGAGAAAACCATAATTCACAGAATCTACAAGGAGATGTGAATTACAGCAGAATGAAGGTTTCATGGCTGACACTTCACCCAGTGACATTGCAATTATGCCTTTAAATGAACACTTTAAGCATTTAGATGTACAGCAAAAGTCTCAAAATATATAATTATGTTGCCCTTCTGTAGCCACTGTTTGTAGGAAACTAATTTTGCAAGTGTTTACATGTTCAGATTGTGTGCACTTTCAAGTGTTAAAAAGTAAAATGCTTTCAGCAGAGGCAGGCCCAAATCTTGGGTTCTGGTTTTGTTTCCCTGATGTGGGTCCTCTAGTGTGAAACTAGATTTCAATCCCTGTTGTCATGGCAATGGAAGTCGGATTACCCCTTCGTACACAATGCCATTCTGTTAAAAATACAAACCAAAGGCTGGTAGAGATCATTTTCGTGCAGGGGAGAGATAAGGAATTGCCCTGCTCCCAAGCTTTTATGACTCAAATCACTTAGGCTGCAATAAAACGGGCCTTTAGCCCTTGAAACATTGGGCTAATCTAAACACAGGAACCCCTCTTGACGTCACAGCCAGTAACAGATCCATTCCAAGGTTGGGGGCCAGGATTAAGGAGTAGTTTCACTACCATTGTACAAATGGAAGATATTCTGTTTATGCGATAACTTTGGCAATATTCATGATCAGATTTCAGAAAAGCTGTCAGAGAGCCGCTTCTGGTGAACCAAAAAACAATTTTGGTGACACCAACATATGAAAAGTTATGAAGACAAACTTGATGTGGCTCTCTGTCTGAATGTGAGAACCATACAAATGTGAGGAAATATGTAAAATTGATCCATATTTTGCCCACCAAGTGCCATATTTTCCAATGATATAGTTCAGGAGTAAATGAGTAAAGGAGTAAATGAGAAAATACTGTAGCTTCGCACCAGTAGGTTGCACAGACACCTGACAAAGTTAATGTGATTCACCAATGTAGTATTAAAAAATGTTGTCATATGTGTCCAAATATAAAGAGAAAGGGCATTTGTCATACAGTGAGACTTCCATTGGCAAAAAGCAGACCCAGCCCCCTGTCCAAGTTTTATGATGTATGGGGTCTCCTCCCTTGGCTTCCCAAAACACTCCCACATTCTCTTGGGCTGATCAGCCCACAGATGGGTGGGAACCCTTGAACACTGCCCAATTTATTCTACAAGGACTATGACACATCCGTAATGTCAATTGCTTTATAAATAAGTCACTGTGCCTCAAATTAGGACTCTCCCTAACAAATCTCAGGGTGTGAAGCTGACAATATCTGGAACCATACTAACAGAGTGAGGCCTAAATCATGAAGTGGAGCCAGGAGCTGAAGTAGCTGGATTGGGACATCTTTGTGAGGACAGAGAGAATCCTTGACTGACCCCTTGATTGTCCCAGCAGTGATGCGCTGATGCCCACCTCATGTCGATCAAACCCTTTCCTGTAAGTATAGACATCTCCAGCCATAGATTAAAAATCATTTGTTTGCTTGTGAAATTCAGTCATTTCCCATTGAAGAATCTCCAGTTGCTTGTGTAGAACCTTATATATTTTTCTCAGTAAATCAATACATTTCTTCATTTCTTTCACAGGATTGGGAAAGTAAGAATTCAAAACCAACTATTTCTTCCCAGTTGCTTGTGTTCCCCAAAGAAGTCATTTCTTTGTGAGCTGAAAACCGAATTTGTCAGTGTATTTAAATTGTGTCCTACAAAAACGAATTTCTATCTGGATCATCCTAACCTAGGAAATGGTTTTACCATTGTAAGCTGCTACTTTTCCAAGAGCCTACCTGTTATTTATCTGTCATTTAGCCCACAAACCTATTTTCCTATGTGTAAGTTATCCCTTTGTCCAGAGCCTACCTGTTATTTGCCTCTATTAATTTCATTAAATCCGATTTTCCTGTTGTGAGTTCCCTATTGCCTAGAGCTTGCCTGTCATTTGCAGCCTTAATTAAAATGAATGTCATTTGCATTTTCTTTTCTGTTGAAATTGAGCTTAACCACTTAACAATCTTTGTTCCTATTCTATTCCTTTTCCACTACTCTATTGTGATAACAAATTTCCAATTGTATTCCCTTTCCATTTGCCCATGTGTTGCATATTCTAAAATCAATGTTCCTCTTGTGTGCTGGCTAGTATGTTCTAAAGCCCTAATTGTCATCTAAGTATAATCAGCACAAAGTACTGTTTGTGCTGTCCCATAGCAGATGTTCTAACTAGTTAAAACCCCATTTTTCCTGGTGAAGAAAAACAAATTGTCCCATTCATTGCTGACTCCCCATATTGTTTCTGAAAGCCCTACTCAAAATCTGATGTTAACCTTGTGTTCCCATATCTTGCCACTGCCTTCCATTCAAAGCTAACAAGCCTAGTGGAGGTCTGAGGGGGGTGAGGGTTTCTGGGACTCAAGAATCTTTTATGTGCACATGCACTTTCCTGTGGGTTGCATTAATTTGCATGGTGTTGTGAACTGTTTTGATAGTCGCATTGAAATAAGTAAAGTCAATCGTTGTGCTATACATGCTTGAATTGTGTCAGAGTGCAGCTGGACCAAAAAGGACTCTGAAATTTGTGTTGCTACACCTTGGTGGATGTTCTAACTGTTTATTCTATTTTCCAATTCAATCATAAATTAATAAAATATTCATTGATAACACACCGGCCTGGTTCCTAGTCTACTGGGCCACAGGGTGATTGTGGAGGTTCGGTGCGAGACGGGTTGGAGGCCTCCTTAAAAAGAATCTAGATTGTAAATATAAAAAGCTGTTTTATTGTGTTCCATGTTCATTGTAGGGGAAAGAGATCCTGACTTACTTAGGCTGTATAATATATCATGACATAATGGGGCAGTAGTTTTCAGGGCGCATGCGGTTGCAAGATGGTTTTTTGAGGAGAGGTGAGATTTGTCCCATATTGATTGCACTGGGTATAGTACCATGTGAGAGACAGTAGTTGATTATGTAGAGCCAGTGGGGAGCTAGAGTGCTCATGCAATTGGATACATCTTGAGGTGGGCATGCATCATCTAGGAAGAATGCAGGTTTTATTTTGGCAGTGAGGATAATGAGTGTGTTGTTGTCAATAGGGTGGAAGGTGTCCCAACTGTTGGAATGTTTTGGTGTGAGGGGTGTAAGTAGAAGAGCTAAGGGGAGGGCTGTCCTGATGATGTGTATTTTGGAGTTTAAGTAGTTCATGAGGGAGTTGCATGCTTGAGGGGCGTGCAGAAGGTGTGGATGGTGGTTTAGAGAGGGATTTGATGATGTTGAATAGTTTCTGAGTATGGATGGTGGTGGATTGGAGTGCTTGGAAACAATGGGTGGCTTCTGCATTGCTTATTATATATGTGTTGCAGCAGTGTCTGAGGTGTGTCCTGGTTGAGGGTCATGGGTTATTTTACCAGGCTCTTTCTAGGCGTCTGGCTTCCTGCTTGATAGGTAGGAGGGACCTTTTGATCCATGGTTTGTGGTGGTGGTTGTGTGTTTTTTGTAATTTGCGGGGTTCAATTTCGTCAAGTGACTGTGTGAGGATGGTGTTGTATTGGTGGAGTAGGATGGAGGGATATGTGTGTGGGGGAAGTGATATGAATGGTGCTAAAGCTACTATAACAGAGCTTACAGGCACAAGGAATTTGTAAAGACACGCAAATTGTTATTATGCACATTTCTACGTGCATCAAAAATAGCAATGCCTTGTCTCCATCAGAGATGTGTGCTCGGATGTGTTTGTCATTTGTTAAGGTGGAATGCGTGAATACATCACTAATTACCGGATCTCAGTAGCAGTTGTTATTTAGCACACACTTGTTCCATGCTTTAGTAGCATTTCGTGTCACATGAAATGTTTTCTCAAACAGAATTTTAGGAAATGGTAATGTTGCATTACAAGTGCTCTTAATTTGCACTTATTTACAGCAATGTTTTTGTTACTTAGACCCACTCAGTGGTAATAGGAAGCACCCCATGGTTTTTTAGGTGGCCACCAAAATACTGATTTCAGAACCAAAAAGACATATCCTTGTAAAATGCTCTCCTTTACATCTCAGAGCCAATATCACGCCACGCATGCTCTTGTTATCAGCAGCTGGTGCACAGTTTGTTTGTTAATTTGTTGAAAAACCCACAAATAAAGTTAAAAAAAAAAATAATTCGGCAGCATCATCCTCTCATTGGTCCCGAATGATAAAGCTCATTTGCCGCCAATCATCACCGGCAATGGGAGGAAGCAAGGCCTGATTGGTAGGTATCGACAGGTGCTACCACAATGACCAGGAAATCACTACTTCAGGCATTTGAAATAAACATCCTTGCAAGAATCTCGTGTTACTTAGCGCCCCAAATTAGCACACATATGTTTACACCCTCTGTCCCCATATCGTCAAACTTTGGACCAATTATTTATTTGCGACCCCCGACCTTTCAAATCAGTGGGTGGGAGAAAGGCGCTGTCTAAAGACGACATCTATATGTCAAGCGCTCTTCCGTCTTCTATGCTGAGAATACAATGGGTCTCACATTTTGTTAGTGGCAGCGTTAAGCTGCGGCTGTTCGGTAAGTATTACATCATCAGATACCATGCCACCTGTTAATTTACTAGATACCATATAAATTAAGACTTCTTTACTGACTTGCAGCCAATACTACCTACAGTCAGCGTTTACTCTGTGCACATCTTGGATATTAGGAATCAGTACACTTTTCCAACAAAATGAAGACTTCCCCTCCACAAATTAATTAATCATATAGCTTAGCACTATGATGCCACACAATTTAGCACCATCTAAAACAGACATCTTTCAATTTAAGACAACCATATTACATGGTTATTTAATTTGTTTAGTGTTCACGCAAAATCACAAAAGATGCTTCCAAACACTGTTGCTGAAAAGAGGGGGAGAAGAATGAGGGAAGGATGGAAGGAAGGGTGAAACTGTAGGGGCCTGAACTTTCAGTGTTTTTTTATGCTTATGATCTTAGCAACCCTGTCATTTATTGATAGTATTATGAAAGAGAGGCCAAAACCCAAGATTTTTTGTTATCAGGGGAACATTTCTCAAAAAGGGATGATAAACGTGTAAGGAGAAAAACGTGCTGGGGTACGGCACTAGAGAAATGATTACCCCTCACTGCTACGATCCTAGAGAGAGTTTGAAATGACTAAAGTCACATACGTAAAGTTTTACACACCAAAATTGACATAAGAAATCAGCAAGTGTAGAATGCCAGACGTATCAATGTACATGAGATCAAAGTTTTAATAGTTAGTAGAAAAGTTTAAGTGGACAATTTTATACATTTATTAGATAAAAAAAAGAGATACAAGGACAACATTGTAATCCTTGTATCAGGCACATAAGGCAAGGCTACAAAAAAACAACAAAGACAAAACACAGGAAGGGCAAATTAATACACCCTATAATCCTATAAAGTGATTGCGGAAACGCCTAACTATTAGACGTTTATTGAGATACGAGGTGTCGACATGTTTCGGCCAGTGGTAGAATTGGACATTTTCTCAAGTGTCCGTACAAAAATGAGTGTAGTGGCCATCTTCAGGACAGGTCATTTCTTCACAGTAGGCCTTATAGGTGCTTTAATGCTGACATCATGGATCTAAAAAAATGTATATACATATAATTACCACAAGCAGTAAAAATACATAGCTGCAAATGGAAAAAGCTGTAATTTATCCGTCAAATTTGACATTAAAAAATTCTCAATCTGGCTGTCTGTTCCACTATTAAACACACACACAATACTTTATCAAGGGCAATGTTAATACATCGCTTCTGTCTAAAACAGATTTTTTCAAAAAAACAAGACATATAACTAACATAATACAATGTGACACAAAAAGGAATACAAACTCTTACTTATTATCACAGGGTCGAGTGTGATCAATACAAGGTCAATCAATGGCTTGTAGTAATTACAAACAGGGGGTCCTTAGATACCGAATCTGTGGCAGAGAAGCGTCTAAATGTGTTCATCGAGGTAAATACCGGAGTAAATCTACAAAGAAATTGTAAGATTCCTATTAAATTGGTGCTAATTGTCATGGTAGTTAATCTTAATTGACAATAGGTAAGTCTAGTATTGAATGTATAGAACCAAGCTCAACCAGAGTTAAAATCCAAGAAGGAAGCTCCTCAAAATAAGAAACTCCTCAAAATCATAACTATTAAGCCAAAAGAGGAAGGAATAAACCATGAACCTTCATGACTTACTTGCACAGTGAGCGTGCTAGTTGTTAAACAAGGGCAGTGGTAATGTAATTCGAAACACTGCGGCGCGGGTAGAAAAGTTGGACTTATCCAGTCCAGAAGGCTCTGGTGTTTAAATTCTCCCTAAATCAAAAAAGGGCACATTTTGTAAAACTCGTCTTTTATGTTGTATAGAAAAATGGGTATCAGTAATTAAACTGTAACACCCGCAAAATGTAGAATACCTTGAAACGTTCGAAGATGCAGTAAAACAAACGTGACGCCCGGACGCCAAAGGTTGCCGGAGTCCGACTAAAGGATCGTGGATGCTACGCTGTATGGTGAACAGAACGGCAGTTGTTGTCTAGAGCAGCCGTATCGCAGAGGACTATCAAAGAAGGGAAGGAACAGAAACAAATCTAGTCAGGCACAGCATGTCATAATGACATGCGCCGGATTGCAGAAGCCGTAGCTCTACGTGGACGCGAGCATATTAAAAAATGACGGAGCAAAGCAGGGACGCTTACCTCAGCGTATGATCGTGCCCAGTCGCATCGTAGATGTACGAACCCGGTGTTACTCCATGGATGGGAAATAGCACCCGGGCAGGGGCTTTTAAATACGTGAAGACGTGGATCATATATTAAAGTCACATGCAGGTAACAAAAGGCCCTGCTGGTCTTAAAGAAAAAGTGTACAAGTTCACAACAGAATAGTGCACACGTTCAAAAATGGGAGGACACCAATAGCAGAAATCGATGCCTCAGCTGGAGACAGATACAAAACTAGTATAAGCCCAGATCAGTGTTTGCACAAAAAGGCAGCAAGGTTTAAATGAGCCAGGCAAACTCGAGTGGTTTGGAGTAGCCGATCTGCAAGAGGCCAATCAGAAGAATAGTATTAAATAGTCAGAGGGGCAGATTGCATAGAGAGGCTGGTTAAAAAACAATCCAGTTGAACCAGGGGAAAAGAAAGTTCACTAACAAATATCCATAGCAAGTCACCATACAGCAGGGAATGTCCGGACTTGGCCAATTTGTTTATGGACAATTTAGAATATACATCTATCTATGACCCTTCCAATCCATTTAAAAACAATATCGTCAAATGGCTTCGTTACATAGACAATGTCCTTATGGTCTGGCAAGGGGACTCCACTCTTCTTCATTCTTTCTTAGATTGGTTGAACAATCATAATCAATACATCAAATTCACTATGACGTATGATTCAACCACCATTTCTTTCCTTGATCTATCTATCGTTAAAACTGAGGAGGGTCTTTTGAAAACTAAGCTTTACCGTAAACCCACGGACAAAAATACACTGCTTAGATATAATAGCTTTCATCCCCTCAGTTTACGAGAAAATCTTCCTATTGGTCAATTGCTGAAGCTGAGAAGAAACTGCTCAGAACTTGGAGATTTTAACCATGAAGGTAAAGAATTGAAACAACGTCTTACCACACGTGGTTATCCAAAGAAATGCATCAACCGAGCCTATAGAAGAGCAAAATATGACAACAGAACCATATGCCTTTACCCAGAGCCTAAAACAGTAGAAGAAAGGATTACTTGCGTGAGCACCTTCAGTCCTATTAGAAATGCCCTACGGAGAACCATCAAACAACAATGGCATATTTTGTCCACTGAAGACTTCTGTCCGGCTCAACCGAGGTTCGCCTTTAAACGACAGAAAAACGTCAGAGACATCCTAGTTCATACCTATCCAAAAATACCTAGTCCGAGGACACAAACCACCCTTTGGAACGTTCCACCGGTTTCGGGCCACTTTAAATCTAGTCATTGCTCAGTCTGTGCCTTAACTTCCAACTGCAAATCAGTAAAACTAAACGGCAAAACGTGGAACCTGCGCTCTTTCTGTAACTGCACCTCAGATTGGCTGGTCTATGGCATAAGATGCGCATGTAACTTATTATATGTTTGAAAAACCTGTCAAGCCATACGTTTAAGAATATGTGAGCACAGGTCTTGTTTGAAAAACAAAACCGAGAACAAATCTCTTGTGGCTCACTATATAGCCGCCAATCATAAATACACAGAGTTGCACTGGTTTGTTATTCAAAAAATTTCACCATCTCCCAGAGGACAGCCTGATGCGCCCTTTGGTTGTCCTTCTCTTTTTCCCTGCTGTATGGTGACTTTCTATGGATATTTGTTAGTGAACTTTCTTTTCCCCTGGTACAACTGGACTGTTTTTTAACCAGCCTCTCTATGAAATCTGCCCCTCTGACTATTTAATACTCTTCTTCTGATTGGCCTCTTGCAGATCGGCTACTCCAAACCACTCAAGTTAGCCTGGCTCATTTAAACCTTGCTGCCTTTTTATGCAAACAATGATCTGGGCTTATACCAGTTTTGTACCTGTCTCCAGCTGAGGCATCGATTTCTGCTATTGGTGCCCTTCCTTTTTTGAACGTGTGCACTATTCTGTTGTGAACTTGTACACTATTTCTTAAAGACCAGCACAGCCTTTTGTTGCCTGCACGTGACTTTAACACGTGATCCATGTCTTCACGTATTTAAAAACCCCTGCCCTGGTGCTATTTCCCATCCATGGAGTAACACCGGGTTCGTACATTTACGATGCGACTGGGCACGATCATACGCTGAGGTAAACCTCACTGCTTTGCTCAGTGATTTTTTAATATGCTCACGTCCGCGTAGAGCTACGGATTCTGCAGCCCGGCGCATGTCGTTATGACATGCAGCGCCTGACTAGATTTGTTTCTGTTCCTTACCTTCTTTGATAGTCCTCTGCGATAGGGCTGCTCTAGACAACAACTGCCGTTCTGTTCACCATACAGCATAGCATCCACGCTCCTTTAGTCGGACTCCGGCAACCTTTGGCGTACAGGCGTCACGTTTGTTTTACTGCATCTTCGAACGTTTCAAGGTATTCTACATTTTGCGGGTGTTACTGTTTAATTACTGATACCCATTTTTCTATACAACATAAAAGACAGGTTTTACAAAATGTGCCCTTTTTTGATTTAGGGAGAATTTAAACACCAGAGCCTTCTGGGCTGGTTAATTCCAACATTTCTACCCGGCGCTGCAGTGTTTCGAATTGCATTACCACTGCCTTTGTTTAACAACTAGCACGCTCGCTGTGCAAGTAAGTCATGAAGGTTCATGGTTTATTCCTTCCTCTTTTGGCTTAATACTTATGATTTTGAGGAGTTTCCTATTTTGAGGAGTTTCCTACTTGGATTTTAACTCTGGTTGAGCTTGGTTCTATACATTCAATTCTAGACTTACCTATTGTCAATTAAGATTAACTACCATGAGAATTAGCACCAATTTAATAGGAATGTTAAAATTTCTTTGTAGATTTACTCTGGTATTTACCTGGATGAACACATTTAGATGCTTCTCTGCCACAGATTCGGTATCTAAGGACCCCCCATGTTTGCAATTACTACAAGCCATTGATTGACCTTGTATTGATCACACTCGACCCTGTGATAATAAGTAAGAGTTTGTATTCCTTTTTGCGTCACATTGTATTATGTTAGTTATATGTCTTGTTTTTTTGAAAAAATCTGTTTTAGACAAAAGTGATGTATTAACATTGCCCTTGATAAAATATTGTGTGTGTGTTTAATAGTGGAACAGACCGCCAGAATGAGAATTTTTTAATGTCAAATTTGACGGATAAATTACAGCTTTTTCCATTTGCAGCTATGTATTTTTACTGCTTGTGGTAATTATATGTATATACATTTTTTTAGATCCATGATGTCAGCATTAAAGCACATATAAGGCCTACTGTGAAGATATGACCTTTCCTGAAGATGGCCACTACACTCATTTTTGTATGGACACCTGAGAAAATGTCCAATTCTACCATTGGCCGAAACTTGTCGACACCTCGTATCTCAATAAACGTTTAATAGTTAGGCGTTTCCGCAATCACTTTATAGGATTATAGGGTGTATTAATTTGCCCTTCCTGTGTTTTGTCTTTGTTGTTTTTTTGTAGCCTTGCTTTTTGTGCCTGATACAAGGATTACAATGTTGTCCTTGTATCTCTCTTTTTTATCTTATAAATGTATAAAATTGTCCTTTTAACCTTTTATACTAACTATTAAAAATGTGATCTCATGTACATTGATACGTCTGGCATTCTACACCTGCTGATTTCTTATGTAAATTTTGTTGTGTAAAACTTTACGTATGTGACCATAGGCATTTCAAACTCTGTCTAGGATCGTAGCAGTGAGAGGTAATAATTTCTCTAGTGCCGTACCCCGGCATGTTTTTCTCCTTACACGTTTATCGTCCCTTTTTGAGAAATGTTCCTCCGATAACAAAAAATCTTGGGATTTGGCCTCTCTTTTATAATACATATTTGGACAGCCCTTCGGCTGGTAGGCCTTACTTATAGTCTTTTCATCGTTTGGTTAGGACTACCACTCACGTGGACTCTGAGAAAAAGATGGACCGTGTCAATATTTTGACATTCTTTGACGAATATTATCAGAGACTTATGAATTTACCATCAATAGTTGCCACAGATCCAACTAATGCTACTCCAGTTGTGAATAGCGATGATCTTGACCTATTACTACAAAAAAAGAAAATATTGATTCACACCCAATCTCACGGCCAGATGATGCTGGCCTATTTGAAAGCAGGTATAATACCGGAAGGTCTGCAAGTAAAAAACATTCCCTGGGTATTTATAGATAATCACAAATTCAAAGGACAATTCAGTCCAGTCGGTAACAAATGCTCACGTGATTAACTTATTTTGATCAATGATACTTCGGTGGAAGAGGCTACTAAACAAAAACTGGAAATTGAAACTCTTGAAAATAAGATGAAAAGTGATAATCTTATTAAAGACATCAAAGAGAAACTCACAAAAATGGAAGAAGAAATAGTAAAATTTAAAAAAGTTTACTCTAGATAAGAAAATCTGGAAGTACAAAAAAGATACTGAAAACTATAAGGAAACTGCTACATATCCTTACCTTGTAGCCTCTTTCTATGATGATCAAAATAGGCAATCATAAAGCAGAAATAAAAATACAGGCGGCCAGAGAAACAAATTTGTCAGCTTCTCCAATACGTCAAACACCACGACTAGTAGTGACTCAGACAATGCCTCATCCTCTAATGGGCCTAATACTAACAATCAACCCCCTTTTTTTCGAGGACGAGGGAAAAGATCATGTCAGTGGCAACAAGGGCCACCGCGGATGCAAACCCGCAATTGGAGGGGTCCTCCGCAGAATTGGTGATTCCCATTTTCAATTTGTCTAATCATCTCCTTACCGATCCTGAAATCAAAGTCCTTGAAAATGGATTAAGCTATGTCCCCACCACTAAAGCTAAAGATTTTGATACCCAAGTGGAATTACATAAAATCTTTCGGTTAATCCGCCTTAAATACTTTGTTAAATATGGTCACATTTCTACCAAAGAACCGAGCACTACAGGACTTAGAACACCCTCTAACTTCACCCCATCCAACTCTATGGTCAGCCCAGCTATTCTAGCTTTTGAAAATAAGATTCCAGAAAAAACGAAACATCTTCTTAAAATAAAAACAATCACAAAGACAATCTTAGTAACTTTGAACGCACTGCTTTGACTACCTTACAAAACATCCCGTCTTTTCTTATAAAACCGGCCGATAAAGGCGGAGGGATCGTCCTCTGGGATACCACACTTTACAGAACAGAGGCTATGCTCCAATTAGACAACCCCTTGTTCTATCGTAAACTAAATCATGATCCCACAGACTCCATCTGAGAAGAAATCAAAAGCCTGATGGACCATATCATACAGCAGGAATGGATCGACCAAGATGAACACCATTTTTTGATAAAAACGCCACCTACCACTCCCGCGTTTTATCTTCTTCCGAAGGTCCAGAAAGATGCGTTCCATCCTCCGGGTAGACCAATCGTGTCAGCCATTAACTCTATTTTAGAGCTCCTTTCCATCTACGCCGATTGGTTTCTCAGACCTTTTGTGATCAATATGAATTCTTATGTGAAGGACAACACAAGTATGATCAATCTGGTGGATTCCCTCCATCTTAACCCCACCGATCTTTTGGTGACCTTAGACGTTACGTCACTTTATACAAGCATCCCACAGGGAGAATGCATACTTATCATGGAAACATACCTCAATAAACAGACCGACACTCTTGTGAAAGTACCCACAGCAGTCATCATGGAGTGCATTAAAATCGCCCTTACGGAAAGTGTCTTCTTGTACGATGGAACTTACTATAAACAAATCCATGCCACATGTATGAGGGCCACCTTTGCCCCGGACTTGGCCAATTTGTTTATGAACAATTTCGAATATACATCTATCTATGACCCTTCCAATCCATTTAAAAACAATATTGTCAAATGGCTTTGTTACATAGACAATGTCTTTATGGTCTGGCAAGGGGACTCCACTCTTCTCCATTCTTTCTTAGAGTGGTTGAACAATCATAATCAATACATCAAATTCACTATGACGTATGATTCAACCACCATTTTTTTCCTTGATCTATCTATCTTTAAAACTGAGGAGGGTCTTTTGAAAACTAAGCTTTACCGTAAACCCACAGACAAAAATACACTGCTTAGATATAATAGCTTTCATCCCCTCAGTTTACGAGAACATCTTCCGATTGGTCAATTCTTAAGGCTGAGAAGAAACTGTTCAGAACTTGGAGATTTTATCCATGAAGGTAAAGAATTGAAACAACGTCTTACCACATGTGGTTATCCAAAGAAATCCATCAACTGAGCCTATAATTGAGTAAAATATGCCAACAGAACCAGATGCCTTTACCCAGAGCCTAAAACAGTAGAAGAAAGGATTACTTGCGTGAGCACCTTCAGTCCTATTAGAAATGCCCTACGGACACCATCAAACAACAATGGCATATTTTGTCCACTGAAGACTTCTGTCCGGCTCAACCGAGGTTCGCCTTTAAACGACAGAAAAACGTCAGAGACATCCTAGTTCATACCTATCCAAAAATACCTAGTCCGAGGACACAAACCACCCTTTGGAACGTTCCACCGGTTTCGGGCCACTTTAAATCTAGTCATTGCTCAGTCTGTGCCTTAACTTCCAACTGCAAATCAGTAAAACTAAACGGCAAAACGTGGAACCTGCGCTCTTTCTGTAACTGCACCTCAGATTGGCTGGTCTATGGCATAAGATGCGCATGTAACTTATTATATGTTTGAAAAACCTGTCAAGCCATACGTTTAAGAATATGTGAGCACAGGTCTTGTTTGAAAAACAAAACCGAGAACAAACCTCTTGTGGCTCACTATATAGCCGCCAATCATAAATACACGGAGTTGCACTGATTTGTTATTAATAAAATGTCACCATCTCCCAGAGGAGGCAATAGAGAATTATCCCTTAGTTCGGCTGAACAAAGGTGGATCTACAATCTTAATACAGTAAGTCACGGGTTGAACTCTTCCGTTGAGTGGAATAGCCTGATCACATGACGCTGTACATCTTGCGACATGTGCCGCCATTGACCGCCTGATGCGCCCTTTGGTTGTCCTTCCCGTTTTCCCTGCTGTATGGTGACTTTCTATGGATATTTGTTAGTGAACTTTCTTTTCCCCTGGTTCAACTGGACTGTTTTTTAACCAGCCTCTCTATGCAATCTGCCCCTCCTACTATTTAATACTCTTCTTCTGATTTGCCTCTTGCAGATCGGCTACTCCAAACCACTCGAGTTTGCCTGGCTCATTTAAACCTTGCTGGCTTTTTGTGTAAACACTGATCTGGGCTTATACCAGTTTTGTACCTGTCTCCAGCTGAGGCATCGATTTCTGCTATTGGTGCCCTTCCTTTTTTGAACGTGTGCACTATTCTGTTGTGAACATGTACACTATTTCTTTAAGACCAGCACAGCCTTTTGTTACCTGCACGTGACTTTAACACATGATCCACATCTTCACGTATTTAAAACCCCTTTGCCCGAGTGCTATTTCCCATCCATGGAGTAACACCGGGTTCGTACATCTACGATGCGACTGGGCACGATCATACATTGAGGTAAGCCTCCCTGCTTTGCTCCGTCATTTTTTAATATGCTCGCGTCCGTGTAGAGCTACGGCTTCTGCATCCCGGCGCACGTCGTGATGACATGCTGTGCCTGACTAGATTTGTTTCTGTTCCTTCCCTTCTTTGATAGTCCTCTGCGATACGGCTGCTCTAGACAACAACTGCCATTCTGTTCACTATACAGCATAGCATCCAAGCTCCTTTAGTCGGACTCCGGCAACCTTTGGCGTCCAGGCGTCACGTTTGTTTTACTGCATCTTTGAACGTTTCAAGGTATTCTACATTTTGCGGGTGTTACTGTTTAAGTAGTGATACCCATTTTTCTATGCAACATGAAAGACAGGTTTTACAAAATGTGCCCTTTTTTGATTTAGGGAGAATTTAAACACCAGAGCCTTCTGGGCTGGCTTAGTCCAACTTTTCTACCCGGCGCCGCAATGTTTCGAATTACATTACCGCTGCCCTTGTTTAACAACTAGCACGCTCACTGTGCAAGTAAGTCATGCACGTTAATGGTTTATTCCTTCCTCTTTTGGCTTAATACTTATGATTTTGAGGAGTTTCCTATTTTGAGGAGCTTCCTACTTGGATTTTAACTCTGGTTGAACTTGGTTCTATACATTCAATACTAGACTTACCTATTGTCAATTAAGTTTAACTACCATGACAATTGGCACCAATTTAATAGGAATCTTACAATTTCTTTGTAGATTTACTCCAGTATTTGCCTGGATGAACACATTTAGATGCTTCTCTGCCACAGATTCGGTACCTAAAGACCCCCTGTTTGCAATTACTAGAAGCCATTGATTGATCTTGTATTGATCACACTCGACCCTGTGATAATAAGTAAGAGTTTGTATTCCTTTTTGTGTCACATTGTATTATGTTAGTTATATGTCTTGTTTTTTTGAAAAAATCTGTTTTAGAGAGAAGTGATGTATTAACATTGCCCTTGATAAGGTATTGTGTGTCTGTTTAATAGTGGAACAGACCGCCAGAATGAGAATTTTTTTAATGTCAAATTTGCCGGATATATTACAGCTTTTTCCATTTGCAGCTATGTATTTTTACTGCTTGTGGTAATTATATGTATATACATTTTTTTAGATCCATGATGTCAGCATTAAAGCACCTATAAGGCCTACTGTGAAGAAATGTCCTGTCCTGAAGATGGCCACTACACTCATTTTTGTATGGACACCTGAGAAAATGTCCAATTTTACCACTGGCCGAAACATGTTGACACCTCGTATCTCAATAAACGTCTAATAGTTAGGCGTTTCTGCAATCACTTTATAGGATTATAGGGTGTATTAATTTGCCCTTCCTGTGTTTTGACTTTGTTGTTTTTTTGTAGCCTTGCTTTATGTGCCTGCTACAAGGATTACAATGTTGTCCTTGTATCTCTCTTTTTTTATCTTATAAATGTATAAAATTGTCCTTTTAACCTTTTCTACTAACTATTAAAAATGTGATCTCATGTACATTGATACGTCTGGCATTCTACACTTGCTGATTTCTTATATAAATGTTGTTGTGTAAAACTTTATGTATGTGACCTTAGGCATTTCAAACCATTGATGGATAGTGCCAGCCTCTTGTACAACATAATCCCATTTATTAATTTGGCCTATTACGACACCCATAACCTGCAACTATTGCATTAGAGTACACATGGGGAGGAATGGCATATGAGGAGGAATGCACAGCCTGCCGGTGTTGTTTGGTTAAAAGTAGTCTTCTGAGAGTTAATGACTTAATTGGAGTCGTAAACCCCCGACTGGTGTAACAAAAATGTCTTACCAGGTCAGCCTTCAGACACTCCATTTGTAAGCACTCTATGTGTCCTTCACTGAAGTCCTTTTAAAAAACAAGCATTGAAAAACCAACAGTTTTGGATTGTTTATAAGTATTAGGAATTTGCCAGGCACTGCTATAAAATGGGCAGGTACTCACACCATTTTGCACATGCTGCCATAAATGGCCAGTTAATACCACTACGGCTATGCTTGGCAAGTCCCTTTCCCATGCCTACACAAACGCCCAAACTGTTGGCATTGCCAATGCTTGTTTGTGATTGAGGTGAGAATGCCAAGTATAACTCACCACAGTGACCATGTAGCAGAGTTACATTCCGTGTTATTACTTCGTACACAAGAAACACATCAATTAGCATATACATGAGAAGTACAGCAATGCCGTATTTCCGATGTAAAAACACATGCTTTGGAAGGCAAGCACTGTAATGTGAAGCTGCTATGTATGACAAGTGCTTTGGACTTAGAGTTTGGATTCTCTGTAATTGCTGACATTGTTCTTGATGCTGCATACTTGTATCAGATTCTTTATATGTTCTTTTTCCCAGAAAAAAAAAGAAAACATTCTTATCATTGTGAGACAGAGGTGGACAGATGGTGTTATCGTGTGTTGCACAGCATGGCATCATAATGATGTAATGTGAGTCACACATGGACATGAGGAAAACACAATTGGATATATCAGGTGCAATGCAGAAAGCTCCTGTTGTTCTTTCCAGAAAGAAAGTAAAAAGCAAATAATGAGGCATTTTTATTAAACTCTTTTTCATCGTATATGAAACTGGCCACCTGCTGATCAATGATATTTTTGTACGGATTGTAGACAAGATGTATGTACTTTAGTTATGCCTTAGGGTAAAGATAAGAGACAGGATATATTGAGATATTTGTTGTGATTACTAATACCAAATACTAATCTGTAAAAAAATGACTCTTTGCACGTGACGTTCCTTAAATGAATTGTTGTTCATCCATTATTATGCCTCATAAAGCTCAGTTCACCAAACTTTATTTTCTTTTGGTTGTACTATTATTTCCATACACACAGGTTTTGCAAATAAACCTGTCCTGCGCCCATCCATCAGCTGGTGCTCAGCGCCCACCAGTATTAACCACTGTGCCGCTCATCTGCCAGATTGTTAGATACACGTGCACTCACTGAAACCTCAAACGATCACAAATTAGTAACACTGCAGAAAATGCATAATTAAACACATTGTTCTGTGATTTCCACTAGAAGACTTATAAAAATCAGCATAGTATTAAGGAGCACTTCAAATACAGTTATTAATGTGTTTTAATCAAATCCTTAACAAATCAAATAATTACGTGTACTAATTAATTTAGTTTCGAAATGAATGGATTAGCTAAAGGCAGTATTTGTGGTTTGGGGACACAGAAATGACTGCACTGTAGGCTGGCTTTTCTTACAGGCAGTTTGCAATTATGTTTTAATGCATCACCTGTTTTTTTTTTTCTAGCACACAGAGAAATGATATTTGATGACAGATAACATAAAATACATTGAACAATTTGCTTATAGGGCATGCCTCATGCGTCAGTGCAAGAAATACATAGATAAATGCGAAAATATCACATTTAATGTATCCATAAAAGTTTACCACCATTGGTTAAACAAACATTGGCTCATTTTAGATCATACTCATTTTCCATATGCCCAAAATAAAACATGCAACCTCAAGTGGACAAATGGATATGTGATTCTTCACTGCGATGTTACCTAGAGCAAGTTTATCTATTTATGCAACCCTGATGCAACCCTGATGCTCGTTTATTGGGGTGCAAACCCTCCAAAGGTGACTCTGCACCTTATGCCAAAAACTGTACACTGAACAACTGCACTGAGGCTGCACACCCTACCCACGTATAGTGGTGAAAGATTAATGTACATTATATGCTCAGTACAATATCAGAAAGTAGGAGAGTGATCCATTTATTCTAATGATTGTGGATAGATGCCTGTGGCCAATGCATTTCAGTATTTACTGGTCCTTCATTAGGGCACAAACTACCCTTCCAACATTTCAAACATACTAATCCATACCAAAACCACAATGTAACAAACGAGTTAAATATATAGCATACAATCAAAAAACTCCAATGAGATACAGAGTCAGTAGGAATAAGATGCAAAAGGAGAGAGAATTAGAAAGGAAAAGTGCATTAGTCCTATATTAATGAACAGTGTGAGGGCGGGCTCCGCGAATTACCTCTACCCAAGCGGGCCCTCCACCTGAAAAAAAAGTGCATGTTTTGTATGCAAAGCAAGTTTATTGTACAATCGTCCAGCGAACAGTTCGATGGTGCAGTGGAACCAAACTAACCCAAGTCTCAACGAACCACAGCGGTTGATAGATTTTGTAAATTTTTTCAACCGTTAAACACTCCCAGGTACATTATTACAATCATCCCCCACACTAATTGGACAAAACCTCTTTAAAGAAATCCCATTTTATCCAATTCCTATATTCTCATTGGAAACTACCATCTTCAGCTCATATGTAAAACACACCTAATTGTAGGATTTCTCTGGCATCATCAACCAGTTTAAGATTTGTGTGCAAACATAATTCATTACCAGTAATAACTGGCCTCAGCCATTTTAGCTTTACCTCTTAATTGCACATGGTTTGCATAAATACTTAAGCAATATGAAGAAGGCTGAGAAAACAAGTTCTCTTTGAACTAGTAATACCATAACCATGACCATAAACCTCATGGCTGGCTCCTTCATCTGAGTTGACCGTAGCTAAGGGCGTAGTTACTTATTTAACCATTCTCTGACCTTTTGCAGAACCAGTTTCTTTAAGTCAAACCCTGAGTGCAGTGTTTTAATCAGTTTATAAAAGAGCCCATTACACTATTCATGAATCCCGTTTGTATTTAATTTGGCGGTTTTAGCATTTTGTTTCTATGCAAGTGTAAATCTAATATGTATCAGTTTAACCAAAAAGTACCACCAAGTAGCATATCCCATTCACATTTAACTATATTGATACATATGAAATTGCAACATTGCACCTGGTTTGCCGCACCCCAATCAGAAATATGGCATGCACAACAAATAACCCTCTTGATTGTGGCGCCCTTTCCTGACCACCCCCTCTTTAGGTAATACTTAACTAACAAATCATAATCATCTTCTTGGAGAACAACCCTCAATCATATCTCATCTCGGTCCCAAAATGGACATACTCCTCCACTGAACAAACCCAATTTATCCCCCAACCATTTCCTCAATCTACTCGTCGCTCTACACAATCATCACAACTTAGGGGAGGAAGCGAAACAGCTACAGTCTGAGTACCCATATGGGGTGAAGTGGTGGTGGTCCTAGCCTTGGACAACGTCACAGTCATCGTGGCAGCTGCTTTCGGTACATGAGCACAACAACATCATAAGAGCATTTGACAGAAGCAGAAACGAATAAGTAAAAATGCAAAAATAGGCAATATAATCTTCACAATGAGGCACATCCAAAAAGTTACTCAGGAGAAGAGAGAGTCTAACCACAAATCATTGGTAACTCCTGCTTAATTTTGCATGATTACTATGAGCTTATACAAAGCAGCAGTAGCTGTTGTTAGGGTACCATTCTCTGTGTCATTGGAAGGCTCAAATGTACAGCAAGTACTCCTAATTTTTTGACATACTCCCCCCTCCATTGCTTTCAGGAGGTTGAGGATGTAATGGTTATGCAAAGTCATTAGCCTCAGTGCCCATATCTCTTCCTTGATGGCACTAAATGCTGCCTCAGACATGTTGACAAATAGTAAAAGCTCATATCTGGTCACCACGAGCCACTTTCAATTCACTGCAGTTTGGATGCCGGTTGTCAGAAGAGAAGTTAAGAAGGGTGCAGTATGGCTAAACACCTGGTACTGATCAGGAATGATCATTAAAGCATTTGTGGAGGCTGCTGACAAGTAATTCATCGTCCATATAAGTTGATGAAGGGGATGCAAGGGTCACAGGAGACAAAGGGGGCACAGATGTAGCTTTGGGCATTGGACGTGCCAGAACCAAGTGCTCCTTTAGAGATGGTGAGGACTGGCACATGGAGGGTAGATAAACTGTGCACATCTCACCAGACTTGAGGCAACTGCCTATATGTATTCAATTCGCAGATCCAATAATTGTCCAGAAGGTGCCAATGGGAACTGTGCCTTTGCCCATACAACACATAGAAAATGGGTAAGTGTCCGTATATTAACAGATTTATGTGGCTCTTTGAGCCACGCCAGATGCTGCAAGTAACTTCTCAACACATCCTCACATTCTTGGTTTATTCCTGCCACCCCTTCTTTTGAGAATCCCCTCATTTCTCTAGCTCTGCAACTCTTCACCCTTTGCTCCAATCGATTTTTGGAAAAAAATATCCCTTCTAGACTCTATGGATACACTATGGACCTCATTACATGTTTGGTGGTAATAATCTGGTGTTACCACCATGGCTGTTGTACCATTTCCACCACTGCATGGTGGTGGAAACAAGGTAGGATTATGGCTTGGCAGCCATGCGCATCACTGATGCACAGAACTGGTGCACCACCATAACAGAAACACCGGCTGAGACAGTTTACCACCACAAATGTTGGCGGTGCATACGCCTTTGCCGCGTGCATGCCGGACCAAGCGGCACCACGTACACGGAGCCAGAAACACCTGAATACAGAAATACCATAATTGCCGGAACCGGAAAGAGAGCGGCAGCCATTACAAAAATCACAATCCACTGCAATCCTCCTGTACCAGAAGGTATACAGCAGCAATGGGTGGCCAAACATACAGAGGGACAAGGCATGAAGAATCCCAGAAAACCACATGTGTAAGCCCTGCTTCAGTCAAGCTGAACTCACCCTGCTGGATGACGACATTGTGGAAAATGCAGGGGTGCTATTCTCAGTTGACCAGCGGTGGAGCACGCAGCTGAGGTGCAAAGCCATACGGGCTCAGGATGCCCAGAAGGTGACAGCTGTGGGTGTCACAGTCCGTAGTGTCAAGGACTGCCATAAGAGATGGTATGACCTCCGCATACGGGGGCAGAACCTTCTGTCAGCCTACACACGTGAATGCACTGCAACTGGTGTTGGACCACACTCACCCCTAAAGCTGCTCCCATGGGAGAAAAAGTGCAGCAGTGTGCTGCACCTCGAGGGCATCGAGGGAGTCAGTGCAGCAGTGGCAGGAGCTAGGACACCTGGCGAGTCTGGTGAGTACAGAAAGTGCACGAATGTGAAACTGAATTAAGCCAATCCCGTCCCCCTAGCTATACATGGACAGAAATACACATACCATAGTCCACATCACCCCGTTACAACCAGTACACCCAGCCCCGCCGAAAATACACTGCAAAGCCAGTCAGATGGCCTGCACCCAAGTATGACCCATACACACCCACATGACAATGCAGCATACATCAATGCGTGTAACCACAAAGTGAACCAGCTTGGTGACTATGTTGCATGTAATTGAACTAGGCACATCCTGTCAGTCCACTAACAGCATGCTGTTCATTGACCCACAGGAACATTATCTGAGACTGATGGCGGAAAACCAGGGATGAGGAGGGAGACGAGACGTGCACGTCAGCCAGCACAACATAGTCAACATCCGCTTCCAGCACCTCGGCCATCCGGAAAGTCACACAGGCCCAGGTACACCACACTCAGGAGACCAACACCCCTGCTGCCCCTGCAACACAGCAGACACCCCAGCACAACACCATTGATGCCCCAGGAATACAGCAGGCACCCCAGCCCAACACCCCTGCACCACCACCCCCCCACCAGGCTGAGTCCGAGAGTGGGGACAGCAGTCCGGAGGATGTGCACGTTGAGGCAGCTGGAATTGGCAGTGAGGAGAAACCAAACACTTCAGAACCACTGGGCATATTCAGCCTCATGAGCCCCAGGAGTCCCTTGCGCCCCCCAACCCCATCTTTGCAGGAGATCGGCAGCCGACTTCAATGGATTGAGGAACGGCAGGACTTGCTGGCCCCACTAGTCAATCAGTATCTGGAGGAGTCTAGGCTGCAAAATCAGAGCAAGCAGACCATTGGGCGCTGGGTTGCACGTGCCATTGGGCGTTATGCCACCTCCAAAATGCAAGAGGGTCAGTGAGGGAAAACGTGTACAGTCAACCATAGTGGAAACAATGGCGCTGGCTGTACAGGCCATAATGATGTGCCTACCGCCACATAACCACAAAATGCCCTCCACCAGCACCACACCAACCAGCTCTCAGGCAGGCAGCCCCAGGAGGAGGTCCAAGCGGCTGTCTGGGCATCTCAGAGGGACATTCATGCGCCCAAGTGTGGCAAGAAGTAGGGCATGTTGACTGACAATTGTTGCCCATTTTGGCATATTGGGTCTGGGGCCTGGGAGGTGGGGGTACGTTTGGAAGGTGGAGGGAGGTCCATAGTTGGGATAGGTAGTTGGGGCCTGGGAGGTGGGTGGGTATGTTTGAGAGGTCGAGGGGGGTCCCTAGTTGCAATAGGTAGTTGGGGCCTTGGAGGTGGGTGTGTACATTTGGGCGTGTATTGTTGTAGCACCTGTTTAATTTTTCCATCATATTACATTGGGTTGTTAATCATAAGTGGAAAATCTTCTTCTTTGTGTGAATGTATTATTATTATTTAATGCAAGTGTTCAAAATCACACCTTGGATAATGTCCTCAATGTGCTTGTGATGATTGTTCAGAAGAAATTGTGAATACGTGTTTCCCATGCATGTTGTCCATCCAGCACAATTTTGCCAACCTTTATGGGGCTATACATCAATGCCCCACCGGATCTGCTGAGGCAGCGGAACCTGGCCTTCAGCAGTCCAAAAGTTCGCTCTATGACCCCCTGTGTATGTATGTGTACCCTGTTGTAGGGCTCCTCATGCCTGTTTCGTGGTCGTCTGATGGGTGCCATGTGCCATGGGATGAGGGCGTATCCGGCATCACCTGCATGGGAGTGACAGAAAAGTGATTTCATGTTTATGGTGGGAATTTGGTGTTGGCGATGATAGCATGTACACTGTCTCAAGTATTTTGTAAGCACACAACATGTCACAGATTTCAGAATGCAACGTGCTAAATTGTCTTGGATGTACTCTTCAATATTACACACTTGGCTCACTCATTCCTACTGAGAATTTTTGGCATGCTCATTGTCTGCATTCATGATACCTTCTAGGCAACTACATGTCTTATTCCTTACAATTTTCACAATGCTCTTTGTGTATGTACTAGGTGCCTCATGTCTTGTACGGTGCTGTCAAAATCAGCGTTATGCCCCCACAGTGCACAGGAGTGAAGACACCGCTGCGCGGAGCGGGAGAAATAGGCATTGGTCACATGGGAGCACCTGTACTTTCTCACTGGTGCCGATACTCACATTCACATGTCACCATTGCATGGTGTGCCACTCCCCGGTTAGGGGGTGTTCCTATTAGCCAGTATATATATTCCCGTGACAAGGCAAACTGTAATTTACCTATTGCAGCAGTCAGCTGGGTGAACTCTGATGAGTGTTTATTTGCCCCCCCACTACATTTAGGTCCTGCATTGATAATTCTACTCACCCAACAGCCATGAGCACTCTTGTGAGTGTCTATCTGTCCCCTCCCCACTACACAGAGGTCCTGCATTGGTCAGTCTACTCACCCAACAGCCATGAGTACTCTGGTGATTGTCTATTTGCCTCCCACTGCTACACAGAGGTACTGCATTGGTCATTCTACTCACCAAACTCACCAAACAGCCATGAGCACTCTGGTGAGTGTCTATTTACCCCCCCCCACTACACATAGGTCCTGCATTGGTCAATCTACTCTCCCAACAATCATGAGCACTCTTTTGAGTGTCTATTTGCCCCCCTACACAAATGTCCTGCATTGGGCATTCTACTCAACCAAAAGCCATAAGCACTCTTGTGTGTGTCTATTCCCCCCCACACTACTCAGAGGTCCTGCATTGGTCATTCTACTCACCCAACAGCCAGGTGCTCTCTCCGATGTAACTTGACATGTACCCTGGAAAAGTGGAGTACTGCAAAACCATTGAGTTGTGTGTCGATCCTGGGAAACGTTCACAGCAATGGGTGATGAGTTGTTCTGCATCACAGACCATCTGCACGTTCAGGAAGTGGAATTGTTTGCGATTTGTATACACCGCCTCAATGGCATGGCTGGCAGTGAACTCCACATGGCTGCAATCTAACTCACCAATGCAATTGATCATGCAGGCAAGGCCATGAAAGATCACTTTGGTGGCAGCGACCTATGCAGGAGTTTGGGGTAGGGCAATGTGGTCTGACACATGGCACAGCAGCGCATCCAGTAGCTGGAATATTACACTTAAAACACAGGGTTGTGACAGCCCATGCAGCTCACCAATGGTGTGCTGGTATGTGCTGGTTGCAAGGAAGTGCAGTACCAACATTACCTTCAGCAAGGGTGCGATTGCAGTCCGGATGTTTAGGATACTGCAGATGTCGTCATTGATGAGGGTGACTATTGACATTATGGTGTCCCTGTCAAGCCGGTATAAGGAGTGAATTTGGCTTGGGGTCAGGTTCCAGGGTGAGGCCCTGATGCGGGGTATTGGTGGCTGCCTGCAGGGTGGTACCTGCTGCAGAATGATGTTTGGGGTGGCCACATGGTTCCTCATTTGCCTCCTGTGCCTATGCCTCCTCCTCCACCTCAGTGCTGCTTCTAACTCCATAGCTGCTTGCAGATTCCTCAGCCCAATTGCTTTTAGACCTACTGCCAGCATTGTTGCGTTGGGAGGTGGGTTGGGTGTAGGTGTGGCCAATATGTAGGTTCACAGTGGCCAATGCTGTGCAACAGGGCTAATTATGGCCACCTGCGATCTGTTTACCAGTATGGTTGTGTTGGAAGGTGGCTTGGGTGTGGGTGTGGCCCGTTTGGAATTTCACAGTGGCCAATGGTGTGCAGCAGGGCTAATTTTGGCCACCTGGGGCCTGATTACCAGAATAGTTGTGTTGGGAGGTGGGTTGGGTGTGGGTGTCGCCCATTTGTAGGTTCACAGTGGCCAATGGTGTCTAACAGGGCTAATTTTGGCCACCTAGGGCCTGATTACCAGCATGGTTGTGTTGGGAGGTGGGTTGGGTGTGGCCCATTTGTTACTTCTCAGATGCCAATGGTGTGCAGCTGGGCCAATTGTGGCCACCTGGGGCCTGTTGGTGCTCGCCTGGGACTTTTTAACGCCTGGTCCATGGTGGCGGTAATACAGATGCAGTGGTCACAGTGCTAATGCCATTTTTATGGTAGTGTTTCTGTGTAAATGGTACTGGTAATGTACCCGGTATACTGGCATGCCAGTAATTCAGGGATGTCCAGCGATTCATCCCGCTGTTTGCGGTCACAGTGCTACCAGCTGCGGTAGCACCGTGGGGGTCACTTTGCAGTAACAGTATTTCCGCCATCATGGGTCAGAATGTGCCGATCCGGAAAACAGTGCCGGTAGGTGCTACCGGCACCATTGATTCCGAACCAGCAGACTTGTAATGAAGACCTGTATGTAGTTCTGTTCTTTACGATCGGCAACTGAACATTCTTCATCGATAAATAGGATTGATGCTGTAACTGATTGCCCTTTAAACTGCATTCTGGAATCTGCACAAGGCTAGGTACACTACGCATAGTGAATTTGCTACCTGTACCTCATTCGGGATAAACACCCTAGGGACACCAGAAGCATGGGATGAGAGAAAAGATGTAGCAATATCCCACTGATCTCTATCCCTACCTTCCTCATATGACTATGCCATATATTATCCACTGTGAAACCGTATGTATTTGTTGTGGCATCTAGTCCATCATCCCTATTATCCAGAAATGAATATCAGAATTTATTTTTTACACTTGTTGCCATCTTCAGACATAATGACAAGAGGACCATAAAAACCACAAAAACACTAATTTTAACACAATCTACAAATGTAGACATTTCTTTTCCTAAACAACAAGATTCAATTTCTGGATATTCATTCGCACCACCTTTTTCCACTAGAATGAGGGTTGAGTCCTTAGGGCATACTTAATTTTTTGTCTGCTCCTTTGCCGGTGGAGGGGGGCCAGTATCCCTTCGGGTATCACCAAGGTGAATACAATTCTTGTTGCCCTCTATCTTCACAGCAGTCAGCGTTGTGTAAACCACGCAATGAGGACCATGGAAATACTGTTCATTCTAGTGGTGCACACAGGTCTGAATGAAGATGCCTTCTCCCGGGAGCAGCTGTGTCTTGTGTTGATTGTCGGTTTCCTTGCCGTTTTCTCCTGTAGTCTGTTGGTGAGAAAACACAACCTGTGAACATGTAATCTTAGCACGTTTTGTTAGAGCTCTAAGGTACTCCCTAAATTCCTCTCCTAGTACCTCTGCGGTCGTGTGTGCATCTAATGCCATGCATACAGTACAGGTTAGAGAGATGTGTGTAGCCTATGCCCCATCATGATTTCATGGGGGCACAAATGATGATTGTTTCTTGCATGATTTGTCAAGTAAAACAGTGCAAGAGGAAGACAGTGGCACCAGGACACTTTTCAATTAATTACACAATTTTGCTAAACGGATCTTAAGGAGCCCATTGAGCCGCTCCATGATTCAGCCGGCCAGCGGATGGTACACCAAGCACAACCTGTGCTTGATTCCTAAGTGTGAACTAATTTCTGCGAACAAGGCATTAAAAAAGTGGGTTCCATTGTCTGATTTTAAGACCTCACAAATTCCCCACCATGGAAATATCTCTCTTACCAGAAATCTTGCTGCTGATTTAGCATCAGGATGTACTCAGGGACCAACCTCAAGACACTGGTATAATGGACAAGAAAATACAAATAAATATCGATAGGTATTACACTTCGTGATCATGTCTGTGAAGACTATATGGAGCCCTCTGAATGGCGGTGAGGGGATAGGCAAGACACTCCTCACTGACCTATTGGTATTTTTCAGGATTGAATTCTTTGCACATAACACAGTTCCCTACAAATCTACTTAGATTTTCCTGCAGGTTTGATATAAATCTTTCTTTCTGGAACTCTGCTGGGATTTGTCATTGAAGTGTGTGATGGATAATGTTGTTCTAGATGCATAAAGAAGCATCTCTACGGGCATTACTACCTCCCCGGTCACCACCTGTCTCCAGGGCAAATCCATGAGTTAGAGAACACACCCTCTCTTCCCCCAGAGCTCATGTTCTTCTCCAGGTGCACTACCCTGCATCTCTATGATCTTATGCATAAAGACTGTTATGTATGGGTTGGCGATTGCACTAGCTGGGAACGGTTTCCATTTTCTGGGAATCTGTAAACGTTAAGTACCCTGCTTCCTTGTCTGCCTTGTCTGCAGCATCATTCCCGAGAGATATTGGATTAGTATGGTTAGTATGCGCAGCACATTTAACTAAACCTACCCCTGTGAACAAATTCAACACTTCAATTAGTCTGGATAGCAGGCCAGCATGCTGGACAGTGGCCCCATCAGATATCCTAAACCCATGTCTCTGCCACCTTAATAACCCTGAATGCACAGTGACGGTGACATATGCAGAGTCAGAATAAATAGTGTCTGCCTTCCTCTTTCTAATTTCTAGTGCTCTCTATAAGTGCCACTAGTTCCGACGTTTGTTCAGAGTAATGTGAAGGTAACCATTTTTTCCATCTGACCCAATATTTCCCTTCCACAAAGCCCACAACAGCTGTACCCGTATGTCTCTCACCAATGTCCTGATTAATTGTTGCCCTCCAAGGCATCCTATTTGACATTCATCTTCTCATCTTCTTCCCCTTCACAAGGGGTACATACATGAACTATATCATCAGACCGCACTGTCTCGCCTACAAATGTTGCAGGATTGACTAGGTGACACAGCACAGTATGTATTGTTGAATTTGATAGAATAACTTCATATCCTGAAACTCTTTAGTTATTCAAAGTCGACTTTTACTTTTCCAAGTTCACGAAGACTGCATGCTCCACATACAATGTCATTGAGCAACCCAGTGTAATGTTGAAGACTTTTGAATTGCAAAAGTTGCTGCTGCCGCTAAAGCGTGCTCACAAGCAAACTGTCCCTGCATCACTGGGTCTAAGTGCTCACTGCAGTATGATAAAGGTTTGTGGCCTAGCAATGTTTGCATGGTCAGGTCTGCTGTCATCACCTGACCATTTTAATGCAAAAACAAATAAAATGGCTTCTTCTTTTTCAGGGTCACCAAGACGAGAGCAATGCTGATTGCTGCCTTGAGTTCCCAAAAACAAGTCACTATTTCCTAGACCACCTTATGAGACCTTTCACCATCTGTGCTTCCTTAAGTCTGTGCAATAAGAGCCTCACTTAACTAGAGTAATCAAAGATCCATGATCTACAATAGTTACAGAGCCCCAGAAACTGCAGCATTTTTTTCACTGTGACGACCTGAGGAGTATTCTGAACTGCGGTGGCTCTCTCTGGCATTACCTTCCTTCTGGTGGGCAATATTACCTGCCCCATATATACTACCTCTGTCTGGAAGTACTGCCATTTTTCTTTGTCCACTTTGTACCCCTTATCCACAAGCAGAGTGAGTAGTGTTATTGAGTCTCCTTGACACTGCTCCTCTGCTGTGCTACAGACTAACAAATCATCCACATACATAATTACAGTACTGGACATATGTAAATTCCCCAAATACATTTTAACCATCCTGTTAAAGACACTCAGAGATTCACAGTACCCCTGGGGTAAACTTGTGTGTCAAAATCTTGGACCACGATACGTAAACGCTGTGAGGTACTAGGAATCGGGATGTGAGGGGACTGAGAAACATGCATTTTTTATATCAATCACTGTGAAGTGGGTTGATCTCGTAAGGATGTTTCAGAGAATGGCAGCAGGATTTGGCACCACCAGAGATTCTACATGAACAATATTATTGAGGGGGTGTAAATCCTGGACCATCCTCCAACTGGACCCCTGTTGCTTTCTTCACAGCATAGATGGCTGTCTTACATGGGGACACAGAAGGCTGTATTATGCTGTAGAGGAGGTGCCAAGCACGATTCACACTCCAGCCAGCCATTTTGAAGTACCAGGAATGTTCAAGCTGAAAAATGTGACATATGATGAGCAAATAAACCAGCAGAGAGCCGCAATTGTGCTCTGTCGAGTACCTATCAGAATAACAGCACCTATTGAAGTACCGACACCTAAGAAAACCTGGACAGTAAGGTACCCATTGAGAAAACCATACCGACAAGTGAGACAGAATGACGATTGTCAGAATGTAATACCCGAAGACGCTAAGAAGATACTGAAGAAAGACGAATGGTGACGTCATAAGAACCAAGACTGACTCACATATAGAAGATATAACGACCTGAGAATTATGACAAAAGACACGTAATACCATTGATAAGTGACATACTGAGCCTAAAGTGAAACAATTGATGTCAAGATATCAGAAATTATGCCATATGCACGAAGATATCCAGTTAGTTTAAACGTGTACATATGCAAATTAACCGCAAGAAGCACAGAAATCATGAGGCTTGCTTATGCTTAGAAGTAAAATAGATTGCGGCAAGCGCCACCTATAAATATAACTACCTCAAGAAAGCACTTTATATAAGTATACTTCCACTGCACACAAGAGCAGAATCAACCAGAGTTACTAAAGGTCTCAAGAGGAGAGTTTGCAGCAAACAAATCGAGAATTAAAGACAGAGAGAAGCTTAGACGAAGGTAACCATGTGAAGAAGCCAAGGTCGTATCAGCTGGAATAGGCCAACAGCGGATACAATTAAGAGAAAGAAGAACAGAGTACCCTCTTCAGAAAGGTCAAGATAAGCCACAAATTGCTGACAACTGGCAGAATTTAATTAAATACACAAAATTGCATGAAGGAAAGGACGATTTCACGGTGTTGGAATCCGTGACCAGGCTTGCAAGTAGGGATAAAACTTTCACACCTACGCATGGACCTTTGACATACACAGACGCCTTAACTTTCCCAGACCAAAAATCAGACTCGAGGCCAACTACAAAGAAATGATTGACACATGACCAGTGAGGTGATGATTGATTGTAACAATAATTGGAGGGGAGCTGGGGTGTAGACAAACTCCCTGCACCTGGCCGGCTATTCTGCATGCTGCTAAGAGCAAGTGGAAAAGGATGAGTGGGGTTGATGCCAACCCAATCATAGTGGACCTTGTAATCCAGGGTCCTATAGTTAGTAGAACCAATGAGATGTCATACTTTTATTGATGTTTACAGCAGCCATTTTGAAGCAAGGGCTTAGATTCTCCACCTGACATTGTTTATCCAATCCCCTCTCCTCGTTACCATATACAGATATAGTACGTATATTAAAGTTACCTTCCTAGGACCAATCGAGTTGCATGCTAAGTTTTAAGAGTTACACGTCAGTGATGACAAGTTTTTGGTATAAATGTTATGTTTTTTCTGAAAGCGAAGAAGGAAGATCAAGTGATTGCTGATATTCATTGAACTCCCCGTTTTTTGTACTTGTCATTAAACAGACTTCCTTTGCTAAACTATTGAGTTGTCATTATTGATTTGGTGCAAGAGTACAAATCTGCATCCCCATCCATCTCCAGGGTGCTTATGCTCATCGTAAAATGCAGTTTGGAAACCCCCAGTCCTATGGGCCAGCTGGGGTCCATCAAGCACTCTGCCTTGTTTCAACAATGCCATAATGGTCTCGTAAATCCCTTTGTCTGCCTCTCTTGACATGGGGTACTGCTTAACCTGTGGTCATATAGTACCAGGTTTCAATTTTATCTGCACTGCTCCACACTTTAGCAGCCCCATATCATGAGGATTGCTGGTCCACAAATAGTTTGGCACCTTTTTCAAATCCTCCTTCCAATATGGTGATGTATTTTTAACAATGACTATGATCTGTGGTATGTCCCTTTGCTCTATCGCTATGTGGCAAGGCAACCCGATTTGTAAGAACGCCTCGCCTGTGTCTTAGGTGTCTTCGAACAATTGCTTGTCAGACATGTCCTTTAATGGTAAAGTCTGATTCTCCACCTTCCTCATCTATGCCTGAGACAACTACTCTGTTTTTCTTGATCAGTAGTACCTCTGGGAGAATCATAACAATGGTGCCGGGTGTGACTTCATGAGACACACCAGGCCGAAATAAAAACTCCATCGGTACCCACCATGTCTGCTTTCTGATCCCCAGGAGCCAACTCAACAAAACCATCAACTTATAAAGAAACAAATTGAATGTACAGGGCCCCCCTCATCATGCTATCACTACAATAAGCATTCAAACGCTCTGCTTCTCTTACCGGATACAAACCTGGAGTCGAGCATACTATGCCTTCCTCTGTGAAAGCAATTGACATCTGCAATTTCCCAAAAGATCTGCCTGGGTGTTTGTACAATGCAACAAAGGGGCAGATATATTTTGAATACCTACCTTATTACGAAGATCTTCAGTATTAGGAACTGACAGGATAACCTAATAGAATCCCTGTGTGTCCTTCGTTCTGCCTGACAAGGGGAACTCACCTTTCTTAATTCAAGATTTCATAGCCCCTGTGTGGACCATCAATGAGAACCTTTGATCACCTACCTGCACACTTATCCGGGGTTTCTCTTCCAGAACAGAGGGCTGGATACATCAGAGACCCCTGTAGGCTGTCCTACCCATGGTCGATGGGATCCCATAGGTCTGGGCAGCCCCAGTCGCTGGGTTCTGTTGAGCCTGTGCCTGCTGCGATTGCACAGAGCCTCTAGTAAATGGCAGGGTCGGGGTTTGCACCTGCTGAACTCCCATGTTTAAATAATGTGCCCTGTCACAAAAATCTTGGGACACATATCCCAACTTTCCACATGACCAACATTGAACCGCATAGAAACCTCTATGATTATTTCCCATTGGCCCATTAAACAAGGGACCCACTCCTCAGAACCCGACAAATGGCCCACTTCCTCAGGGAAATCCTCTCCTGCCCCTCGGAAACCCTCTCATTTGCCTTGAACCAGGAGCATACCCATCCACCCCCCCAATTCATACCCAATTCACCCTGTCCCTGTGTTCCCAGTTTCCCCAGCTGCCTCTCCATAGAGTCCGTAATTACCGCTCCACCCAAACAAATCTTTGCCTAATTTTTTTGCACAAGCTTAGCCTCTGTTTTTTTTTTTTTGCTTGCTCTATACAATCCCTTTCTTTTTCTTGCCTCCCTTTACAGAAAATGCACAAAATGTGCTTGAATCTCTGCCCAACTCTTGGCCTCCATTCCTACCACTGTATCTAAATCATGCTGGACTTCTATAGGGAGTCCTTTCTTTTGCATGTGGTAAAATATTACCATGCTTTGATCCAACGTGCCTCATGTCGTTGCCCTCCACATCTCCTGAATCAACTGGATGTGTGTGGCAGAATCATCCTCCAATTTCATTGTTTTCATTAATATTTAATTTACATCTGATGTATCCGGATAAATAATCTTCAGGTGCCCTATAAATTTTAAAATCTGTTCTGTCGTGGGGATTCATATCTAACTGAACCCCCAGATACCCCACTCTTCTCCAAAGTTCATCTGACCGCTCTCCCATCAGACCCACAAATAGACTTTTCATATCCCCTACGGCCAACATGACACCAGCGGTATGTTTCTCCAATGCACAAAGACACTTCTCCACCCCTGCAGTGAGTGAAGGGAGTGTCTTCATCATGTTATTCCGGTCCATGTGTGAGCACGGGACATAATACACCCTTCCTTGGGTCATCTGAAGTAATGTAAACTGAGTTACACCTGTTTTTACTGAGGCTTCCCCCATCTCTCCTCCACTACTTTTTAAAGCCATACAAGTACCCTGGTGCGTCCCATGACTCCATGGTGTGCTTTCTAGCATTGCTACTGGAGCAGGAGGTAGGGTGACTATATTTATAATTCTAATTGGTTATTTATAACACGCTTAATACCAGAGAGGTTTCTAAGCGCAAACACAAGATTCAAACCTGTGTTGCTCTGCATCCCCTGTACCCACGATGAGCGCATTGCCAATGTGCTATGACTACACCCGGCTCTCCCTGTTTGAGATCCAATTCCCATTCCTCTTCTTCTTCTACTCTTGTTGTCATTGTCATAACCCCTGAAGCTTCTACACACACAGAAGCATGCTCACCACTACCACTGGGTGCCATCTCCCATCCTCCCTTCTCAAACCCAATATCTGTGGCAGTATCCCTGTTCTCCAGGTCCACCTTGACCGCATAGTTAAACAATGTATCCAACCTAGCAAGAACCTGCCTATGCCTCTACCTTCCTTCTTCTAAATCCCTTACCTGTCTTTGTCCTTCTTCCCCCTTTTCATCTCTTTGCTGCTGTACATCTTCATCCGCTAGCCTCAGTGCTTCTTTCATGTTTTTCCGCTCTTATGTCTCTACCGCTCTTTGCAGCCTATCCTCTATCCTAGGATGAAAATGCCTAACCTACTTCATTCTTGCTTCTTCATCCACGGCTCTAGCTATCAGCCTCACTCTCTCATTCCTCCACCCTTAATCTGTCTGCAAATCTAGCAGTCTGAGGCGTTATTCCCTTCCCACTCTCCGTTCTCAACCTCTCTGCAGCTCTAACCATTGAAGGAGTTACTCTTCCACTTTCCTAGAGATCCCAATTTTTAGAAATTGCAACTGATGGAGGCGCTATCCGTGTCTGTCTTGCAACCACTGGTCTAGCCACTGGAAAAAATAGAGGTTCAAACTCAGAGTTTGTATACCCCACTGCAGGGGATAAAGGATAGCACCCACATGGGGATGGTGTAGAATTAATTCCTCCACCCTCCTTTTTTGGCCCCTCTTCCACAATTTTAACACTATGGCCCTTCCTGCCCTTTTCATTCATCCTCCATAATTCTAGAATATTTAACCACTTCTCAATTTTTGAGCCCTTAACCTTGTAGTCAAAAAGTTATGCAAGTTCTCCAATATTCCTGTATCATATGTTCCATCAATAGGCCAAGAATTGATCATTTTACCCTTACTTTCCTGCAACCATTCCTTATGGTATTTTAGAATCTTTGCATTATAGCCGGGCAATACTTGGGACAAATGATTCATAAGAGTCTCCATACTTCACCCCAATGTATCCAAAATAATTCCACAAAAACAATACCCAGTCAAACTTGCGGCACAGAAAATGTCCACCCAAAAAACTTACTTTTTACCCCTATTCCGTTGCTTGGTCATTCCCCACACTCACTCACCATACTCATTTACACCGTAATTACCCAATTCAGCTACCTGCTTTAATGTTACATCTTACTCTTACACAAAAGACAGCATCTTATCAAAAACACCCCCAGGCCAATATCTCAGAGATATCTCCCCACTCAAGCTTTTCACTACAGCATCACTGCTCTCGCCATCTTCATTACTAGTACAACCTTCTCTACAACAAATCTGTCTTTTCCTGACTACAGCAAGATTCCCCATAACTACTTCAACTAACCAACAAAATCAAGGTGAGTGCTCTGCCTCCACAGCCGATACAGACTGAAGAATGTGAAGGGTCTACTTCTGAGAGAGATCTATGTTTGGACTTTCCATAAGATGCCGCCCCACATTTAGGTGAGGGCTCCAGCCAACAAGCCATGCAAGCTAAAGGGTATCAAGACAAATCTCACAATGGCCGTACTGGTTGAGATACCACCTCAACCCTCCAAAATAACAAACTAGGTAAAAAATATATACAAGGGACTTACAACGTAGGACAGTTCACTCACTCCTTAAAAACATTCATTATTTCAATCCCTGCAACCCTGACTAATTCCACACACCCCATATTCTAATTCTACCCTTATCAAATCCCTTAAATTTAAAGAAAAAAAACTATTTCCCTATTTGCTTTGCTTTCAGAAATACACTTACATGATCCAAAGCACTCCTGATTTGGTGCTATGTCAAATTGTCCTGCACAGCTGGGCCACGGTATCACACCTCAGGGAACAGATGGACCTTTAACCAATATGGCGCCGCAAACCTCTCTTTTTCACAGTGCATGGGAAACTTCTTCCAAACGGAATGTGTAGTGCAAACAAAAATATTAAAGCCAGAGGTAATTTCAACACAATTTTCAGATGGTACAACGACATTCAATAAATTGTGTAGTAATCCCAAAGCTTGCTGAGTAAAGTGCATATGTGCCTGAGTACAAAAAAGAAAGGTTGCAAGGATTAAACATAATATTGATGGGTGGCATTGCCTAAAACACAGGTTTATTAAATGTGTTTTCAATGTGCTGTGTCTTCTCTGATTTAAACTAAGACAAAAAGATGCATTATTGGTTCTTGGTCCTTAATACAAAAAAGTGCTGACACTATTTTTCCAAAAATATGAATCATGCACCTTTATAGACCAGTTGGCTGTAATCGAGTTAAGAGGAAGACAATTAAAACATAATTTCGTAATTACACTTCTATGGTGTAGCAAAGAAGTGAAAATTAAATAAGATTGTCTGCCTTTTAATGAAGTTAACAGCTCATGCGACCGGTTCATTGGTTTCCTTATCTCCCTAAAAACCTGTTTGTTTGAATGTGCAAAGAGACACTTCTATTCAAAGTTGCAATGCTTTTCTTCTCCAGGCACATATAGTCAAGGGAGCTCCAAGATAAAAGAGAGGACAGTAGTTCCTCTAAGTAAGCTACCCACAGGACTGTGTTTGCTTTCTCACTCTTTCAGACTTCTTCCATGTTAGTCTTTCAGTGTTAAATTAACCCTTTTCTCTGTTTTCAGCATTTACTCAAGCCTAGGTAAGGGAAGATGCTTAAATTATTTCTCAGTGGTTTATAGTGGAATTGGGGAATTTGAATATGTACTTATCCCTTCCCAAAAAACATAGTCTCTGAATTCTTTTCAAAATTGTTCTTGTTCTGCAATTAGCTAATTTATGTGAAAATACTTGCTTTTTGTTTTGTAATTTCTACAGATAATGTACTTTCTCTTAGGGTGGCTTTTTAATTCAGTCACTGAAGAAAATGTAACCCTTTAAGCTCTTGTTTGGTCCTGAAACACTTAATAGTGTGCTACTAAGGGTTCACTTTACACCTTCCTTTTCTTTTAGCTAAAGAACACATTCAAAATGTAAATAAAATGTTATCCATTATTGAAATATATATTATACACAATGGAATTGTCCTAATGACAAAACCTGTAGTAATATGCAATTCCTCTTCAGTCTTTCTTACTTCACAACAGGGCAATAATACTGGTGCAAAACGAAATAACATAATTATAAACAAAATTCAAAAATGAGGATGAGTTAATTACTCTAGAAGGCATTACAGTAGTTGGTGCTAATATTTAACTTTATCATTTTGATTCATGCACAGTTCAAGAGTCCAAGCGAACATTATCATTATTTAATCAATCCAGGAATGCAGTAGTATATATAAAGCGGCATTCATTTCCTACTAATGAGCTATTTCTATAGCGAAACACATGTTGAAGATCAACTGGAATACTGAGGAATTACTGTGATGATGAATTGGACTATAAAGTAATCGCTGCATTCAAAGATTACATATCTCATATTGATAAAAAGAAAGGAGCAACTGGTTAATTGTAGAATATATACCTGATATTGCGAAGAAGAGGATCATTTGGAATATCAAGGTATAACTGTAATCAAAGAACATTTACATTACATGGATAAAAAAGTATTTAATGACAATTTCATCAAGAAAATCTACTGTGATGAATGTAACAATGTCATCACTCCTTTTCCAGTGGTGACCTCTCCCCATGCGGCCAGGGTATGGTAGCTGCTACCTGATCCTGACCATGGGGGTGCCTATTTGAGGGAGGCTCACATGAGGGAGGATCACAAGGGAGTGACACAACATCATCGGGTGAGTGGCGGTATGCCTGCCAATCAAGGGACTCTAAATCCCCTTCTTACAACCTTAAGAACCATCCCTTCCCTAATGGACTTGGGCTGTATATATCCTACCATTCTTCTAGAAAGTAGTTGGACAAGGAAGAATTGGAGTATCCTGAATGAAGATCACTTTCCCAGTACTGTGATGAGGAAGAACCCCAATGAATCTTGAGGGAGTTCTAAGATCAGTACTGTGACAAGGGATAAGAATGGAGGGATGAAGATTACCTGTAAGAACAACATACAGCAGTCTAGTCTTTCCCAAAATCCTATGGCTAGAGCCAGTATGAAAGCAAGGAAAGACTCAGGAAGTGTGAGAGATGCTCTCCCTGGAGGACCTGGCTACAGGATGTTAAATGTTAAATGTTAAATGTTAAAGGTATTTGTACCGCCCACCATCACCAACGGAATTGGTCCCCAGACGCTCTGGCGGATCTGTAAACGATAAGGTGGGATGGGTTAGTAAGGTGAAGAGGGAGTAGGATAGTGAGAGGAGTGGTGTTCTGTTGGCAGCTTCAACTCGGTATACACCGGGTGCTGAGCTTTGGTGCGGGTATTGGATCGGTGTGAGTCCGCATGTGCTGTTGGTCCGGCTTATGTGTTGTTGCAGTGTTGTGAAGTGCGTGCGGGTTGTTGTGCGAGAGATGGTTGTGTGAGTTTTTTGAGTGAGATAAGTATGCAGAGAGTTTGAGCTTATATTGGTTAGTGGGTTACCTGACCTTACAGTATTGTCTTAAGTGTAGCACTTGCTGACCTTCACAATCCTATCTAGATGTGGCACAGGCTAATGTTTAGATTCCTATCTAGGTGTGAGCATGCTAACATTCACAATCTTATCTAGATGCGATGCAGGCTAATGTTTAGAGTTCCATCTAAGTGCGGGCATGCTATCATTCAAAATCCCATCTAGATGCGACGCAGGCTAATGTTCACAATTCTAAGTGTGGCACATTCTAACATCCAAGTTTCATCTAAGTGCGGGCATGCTAGGATGTATGTGTCACAGGAGAAGGAACTGTGGACTACTTTTTGGGCCAGAAATGCCTGAGAAGGGCTGAAGGAACCACAGAGACCAGTCCGCACTCTCCAGAAAGAATGGAAACCCCTGGGCATCAACAGAGTGCCACATCCCAAAGTGAATTGAAGACTTCCTCACTGAGGGTGAAACCAGGGAGAGAGTGTCCCATGCAGAGCACTGCTGGATAGAGAGAGCTTCTTCTCTCTGTGAGGAACGGGACATTGTGGGGCTACATGAGTTCTATGGAACCGTCAGCTCAGAAAGGAAGGAGAGGAAAGATGACTGTGAGCAAAGATACACTGCAAGAACAACAGAAGTTAACGCCTAGCTCCTGGGCATTTGCAGGTGTGAAGCGGCAGCGTTTGCCTTAACAGAGCCTGACACAAAGCAGATGGGCCCAGAATAAACCGCAGAACACAGAGAAGATGAACAAACGTGGCGAGATGTAGAGAATAGCAGAACTCCTACCCCTGATTGACTGTGAGAGGTACTAAGCACGCCAGTAAGAACCGGTGAGTCCCCAGAAGGGAAGAAGGGACACCGGGGGGTATTGGCAGATATGGCAAATGTGAATAATTGTGAAGACAGCAAATAGGGCATTTAAAAGAGAAGGAACCTGAGAACATTTAATTGAAAGGAAAAGAAAATTAAAAGTAAGAAAGTGCACAAGTCCGGTGCAGAGTCCAGTCTGCCTCCAGTCTCTGCTTTTTATGGTGTATGAGGTGGATGAGGAGCTGCACAACGTGCTTCCAGCCCCATTTCTACTTCCATTAACTGGTGCTTTAAAAACCCTTCCCGCGTGCGGAGCGCCGCACGGAGTCTGGTGCAGAGTCCAGTCTGCCTCCAGTCCGCCTCAGCTGTAGAGGCGCAATGAGAGTAATCGTGACAGTCTTTGGCTGTCTCAAACTGTGCCCAGGAGTATAAGCATGGCTACAAGACCATAAACATGACCACGAATATTCAAAATACCTCGGCAATTCAACACACTGACGAGGGTGACAAAAGACGCTAACGTAGCTGAAAGCTACAACCCGACACAATTGAAGTGGCAGCGGACCAGCAAACGGCTAGAAACAGGCTTCAGTCAGTGCCTTTGAAGTTATGCCCAAACCGGCATACACTAAAGGGAGATCTCGTATTGCCTACCAAGCCGCACACTAAGGAACAAACTGCAGCTCAGATAAACATTGCACCGACCGACCCCAGCGAGGTGGAAGGTGAAAGAGGAAGCAGACACACCTCTGTCATCGGGTGAGAGTGAGAGGAGTCTGGCGGGCCCTGTATCCTCTCCGTCAGCAACCGGAGGGCTGACACCGGGGAGAAATCCATCGCCCACCCCGCTCAGGACTCCCGTGACCTCGGCGTCCAGCGTGGGACTTCTTCCACTGGAACCGCTCTCAGAAACCCTGGCAAAAAAAGCATTAACGCCCGTGAATGGGGTTAAGCAACAAGAAAGACTCCTTGACGCCCCAATGGCAGCAGCTGCAACATTCACCAATGGGCCCCCTCAGGGTGCTACACAACTGACGGCCGTCCCGCAGTCCGTCGCAGCCCCTCCTGAAGCCGCAAGCACACTGGGTAAGCAGGGCCCCTTCCCTCTGGGAGGAGCGAGCGGCGTTGGGGAGGCCCCGTGGGTGGGGGGGAACGGATGTGTTGCCGCTCCTAATGTGTTCATAACACAGGAGCGTGAGACAGAAGAGGATGACGAGGCCAGAGGAACAAAAAAAAACAAGCCCAGAAATTGGAGGTGGCCTGTTCAAAACACCTCGCAAAGAATTTGAATTTAGCAAATGGTAATCAGGGTCAGTTGGAAAAGAACAACAAAGACAAACCTTCAAAAGAAAAGAAGGCCCTTAGCACCAGGATGCCGGGGAGAATAAACTCTGCTCATAGGCGATTGTCAAAACATAAACAACGTCAAGTGTCTTCGATAAGAAACTTTTTTCAAAAGGCGACGCAGCGCACGTTGGCAATTTCTGCCCCCAAAAATCAGGGCAAAAGAAATCATGAACACCTTGATGAGCTCTCAGATGCCGAAATTCTTGAGGCAATAAAGGAACCCTCCCAGGCTCCAAAAATGCGGAAAACATGTGCCCCTCCAGGCCTGAAACACACTGCAGCAAAGCAGAGCACTCCCATCTTACTGCCTCCTGCGGCCACCCACCCTTTGCCAAAAGATATAAATCCTTCTGATGAGCCTCTAGATGAGATGCCAAACAGCAAAAAGACGAGTCCCGAAGATGAGGGCACTACAATTCCATCAGATGCGATTTCAGATGGCACCACAAACAGTGAATGCATGAACACCAAAGATCCTCTCCGAAAGGAGAAAGGCTCTGAGGGAGAACAAACGCAGCCAACAACCTCGCAAGAACAACAATTTAGCGACAGCTAAGTAGCTAAAATCAGTAGCAACGCAGATGCGGAGCCCATGACTGCTATGACGGGAGGAGTTTCGAGTAGAAATGAATATATACCATCTGTGGAAAAATTTCATAAGCAAAGAGAACCTGCAACTCCACAGAGATCAAGGAGGGAAAAAACCTTAGAGGACATTGGACAGCAATTAAGAATGAGTGGGATTATTCACCAACGAGGGCACTCGACAATTTCATCTCAAAGGCGCCAAAGCTACGGAGATCAATGGCCACAAATGGCCAAGGAAACCCCGTCAAAGAAACCTGATATGACTACAGTAATGTCGGCAATTACTATTGCATTGAATTTCTTCTGCAAACTATACGAAAACATAAATGACAGTTTGAAAGATCAGGTGACAATGATAGCTATGATGCATACGAAGCTCATATATCTTGAAGGATATATAACAGCTGTTGACCAAAGAACAAAAGCGGGCGAAAGCGCAGAGGGAAATCTGGCACAAATGATGAGTCGTGAAGACGTGCCTCCAAAGATAACAGTGGCACAGAGCGCAAACAATGAGCCAACAAAAGAGGTGACGCAGTGCTCACAATCCACGCAAACGGAGCAGCCTCAAAACAAATTAGCTCCCAAGAAAGATCTGAATGGTAGCAATTACAGCATATTCAACACTACCCAAAACAACGAAGGGGTAAAGCTCAACTTACCTGAGGTCTTTTTTAAGGCAAATTCTCTGAAGAAATCAACTATCCAAACCAAGAGCCTGAAGGAAAGAACTAGTTCCCAAAAAAACACTGCAAAAGAAATTAACAAAAGGTCCTCAGTAAAGAGCAACGATGAAAATGGCAAATCAAACACAACAAATAAGGAAGTCCTATTGAAACTATCCAAAAAGACGGAAAAAGAAAAAGGAAATGAAAAAAAGAAAGAGACACCTGAAACTAGAAAAGTTTCTGAGGAATCCAGTGAGCAACGAAAACTTCTGATAAACTCTCCAAGAACCATCAGTGACTTCTTAGCGGACAAATCCGTAATGAACAACTCCCAGTATTCGCACAGCGAGTCGGAAGGAGAATCTGAAGATTTTTGAAGTGACAAGGGGACAAAAGGCAGAAAGTCATCAGACCTCCAAACCAGTCAGCTTTCGCACAGGGAGACAGAAAAAGAACCCAAAGTCCCTCAGGGGGGAAAGAAAAAAATAAAGTCCAGAAAGCTGTCAGATCACAAGAGCAGACAGCCTCCAAGTAGAGTGCACCTAAATCAGAAATACCCACCGTTAACCCCAAAGAATGGAGAAATGAAGACCCCAAAGGAACAAAACAAAGAGCTTAGTATGAGAAAAGATAAAATGCTAGCTCCACCTGCAGAGCATGAACATGCAGGTATGAAATCACAGAGGGAGAGATTGGATGGAGAAAGAACGTGGAAAGGAAAGAGCTTCACGAATGGACAAAGCATTTATATATAAATCGAGCAAGAAAGAGCCAGCTCAAGAAATCCTAACCCTGAAACTTGAACAGTCAGATAAAAACTGCGAGAAGATGGTGCTCAACAGGAGGACTGTAAGAAATATTTTTAGTACCATCACTACATTGAAATGTTTGAGAGCAGAAGTGGAACCGTATCATAGAGGACTGGTGGCATAGGCTTACATTCACATAAGGGTGGGAGCCCTGCCCTATTCAATTAACAAGCCACTAGAAGAGCTTCTCCAACAAGGTTTTCACCTATCAGTTGTACCTGATAACAATTACAAACAAGACAAAAGAAAGGAGGGATCAGAAAAGAACTTTATAGCTCACAAAGAATACCCCATTACACAACAAAGTCCTTTGATAAAGGAACTAAAGAATTGAGTACTCCATTAGACAGGGATGCACAATGAAATAAAGAGCAGAGAGAGAGAAGCGATCGACTAAAGGGACCCTCAACTACCCTGAATACCTCGGCAAAGAGCCCGATATATAAGGAGAACAGGGGGACATCAGTGTTAAGATCGCCGAAACCACAAGCAAGTTCCTCGGCTTTAGTAACAAACTCGCAGCAGCCGGCCAAAACAGAAACAGCATTGTCTCCAATGAAACAGTTATGGGCATGGTTGCCTAAAACATTATCAGCATATGCTAAGAAATAGCAACTCTCAAACCATGGCAGGGAGGTTCATGTAAAGGGGAGACTGGAGGAACACACACAGTTGATCACCTCTCTGCAGATGGGTTCATGGAATACGCGTGGTCACCAACATCTGCTGAAAAAGGGCGATGTAAATCTGGGCAACTTTGACATTTTGATGCAGCAGGAAACATGGTTAATGGAAAAACCGCATCTTGACGGCTTTGCCATCGAATTCTCCCCAGCTACAAAGGGAGCTCTGGGCCGTCCCTCGGCTGGGATCCTGCTGGCAGTTCGATCAGGGAGCAGGGTTTGCATTCAGAAAACGGTGTCGATATCATTAAACCACCTGGCAGTACTGACCGCCTGGACTATGTTTGATCAAAACATCAAAATCACAAAGGAATTACCAGTGACAATAATTTCTGTGTACTGGAATCCCAGAAATACTTTAGACAACAACTTTGTGAAGACTATCGAAAAAGTATTGGATCACATTCTCATCGATCAAAAAGTGGATCACTTGATAATATGTGGCAATCTGAATGGCAGATGCACTTCCACCGGGGAGACAAAACGCCAACCGAAGACCCCAGTGGAAAAAAGAGGGGCGAGATGGTCTGAGTTAATGGCCTCGGGTGGTTGCCACAACTTTGACAAGGCCTTCCCAAATTTCAATCGATTACCAACTTGGGAAGAGACACTTGTAGCGCCACTATCGACTACATCTTCGTGTCAGAACATCTGCTAAAACTAGCAACTTCTTTTGAAATCATCAAGACTGAAGCCAGCGATCATAACCTCTTGAAAACCACATGGGCAACTCCAAACCGCCCACACCTTCACTACAAAGCTCAAATTGAACCCAATGCGCAAGCAATCTACTAAAACTGTCAGCAGAAAGAATAAAAACCTTAAATGCCGATTACCAAAAGAAAACAGAAAGAAACGGTTAAAATAAGACAAGAACAGGAAGAAATTTACTGGAACAGAGCCAAATACCAATCAATATGATAAAAACATAAATGTAAAAAGAGCCTTGGTGAGACGGCTTAAAAGAAAAGCAAAACAAACGAACACTCCAACGACTTTAAAAGAAACAATCACGGAAGAATAATCTTAAAGAGCGTGGTTGAGAAACTATCGGCGGTCCATGAACCAAAAAGACTCGGAAGAGATGTTACGCAAGCTGGGGAGTAAAAATACACCAGATTTTTGGCCTTTGATCAAAACCTCAGGGGCACACCTGACGCCGTCACAAGCCAATTGCGTACATGAAGAAGTTTGGAAAGCGCACTTCTCAGAACTCTTTCAGGGCCCAGAGGAACCTACAGAATCAGCTAGCCAAGACCCCAATACTTCATGGTGCAATGTTGCAAACGAAGAAGATATAAAATCAATTATACGGAAATTAAAACCCTCACGTGCGCCAGGTCAGGATGGAGTGACAAACGTGGACCTCAAAACATTTCCAGAGGAATGGGCTCCATTTATCAGCAATGTCTTCGCAAACTGCACCAACACAAAAGCAGTACCGAGTTCGTGGACAACGTCCATGGTGGTCCCTATCTTTAAAAAGGGCGACAGAGCGGATCCATCCAACTATAGGCCGATTGCGCTTTCATACTGTATAGGGAAAGTTTATGGCATGCTACTGCTCCACGAATTCCAACAATGGGCAAAACAAGCCCCACTGCATGACCCCTTTCAGGTTGGTTTTCAGAAAAATTCTGGGAGCTCAATTAACATCTTGATCCTCAGCCTTCTGAAGAGCAAGTCACTCGAAGGAACATTTAACATCTATCTAGCCTTGATAGACCTTACCAATGCTTTTGATAAGGTTGAAAGACAACTACTTTGGGACAAGCTCCAAGAGGCAAAATGCCCAATGAGCATCATGGGGCCCATAAAAGCTTTATACTCGAAAACATCTATGCGGGTAAAGCTTAATAGAGATGGCACCCTATCGGACAGCATCCCAATAAAGAGGGGGGTAAAGCAGGGATGCCCCCTGGCCCCGGCCCTATTCATTGCCTTTATTGGGGATTACAAGGAAACAATGGAAGCTGTGAAGGCATTCCCTCTGAAGGTAGGAGGAACCCAAGTGCCTAGGATCCTTTACGCTGATGATATCACTGTGATGGACCAGACTCTGATTGGCCTAAAATGCCAACTAGCCTACCTAGCCAACCTAGCGGAGTACATTAATAACAAGCTACAGATCAACATAGGAAAAACGAAGATCATGATCATGGGCAAATAAAACAAATCGGTCTCTGGAAAGACATGGCACTTGGAAAACACGCCAATTGAATCAGTCCAAGAGTTCAAGTACTTGGGGGTCATGCTTGATAATACCAGGCAAGAAACCAGCATGCAAAGTTTTATTTGGTCAATAGCATGCACCATGACCACGCAAGCTCGAATGTTAGACAACAAATTCGGACGCTTCTCGCTACTTCCAGCATTAAACTTTTACAAGACAAAAGTCATCCATGTCTGATATACGGTGCTGAAGCGATGCCCTCGTTGCCAGATACATTCTGGGCTAAAATCAAAGGTTTCTTCTGGAGGTCACTGCTATCGGTCGCCAAATCAACTTCTCTACCAGCAATTAGGAAAGAACTGGGACTGATCTCTCTGAAAACTGCGGTGGACAACAACAGCATGTCTTTGTATAGGAAAATCCTCCTTCCAGAGTCATCAATTCCGTACAATCTGGTGGCCAACTAAATTAAATCAGGCACCTCCAAAATGCTTACATCATGGGTAACAGGAAAAAAGGAGCAATTAAAATCGATTGCCTGTTCTCACGAAGATCTCTTGTTGAATCCTCTCAAAGTAAACAAGAAACTAAAAGAACTAGATTGGATTACTACACAAGATCAAGCAGCAAAGAACAGACTCCTGTCCCATTTACCATCGTCACAAAAGAAATACAACGATCCAGGGGAAATTTACAAAAAATTCCCAAGTAAACCGTTGTGACAACTTTTTATAAAAGCAAGATTAAATCTACTGCTAACGAATGAAATTCTATACATCAGAGGCATAAGTGAAATTAATATTTGCAGGCTGTGCAAAGGTGAAAGGGTGGTGGAATTAGTTCGACATCTACTTACTTTAGGTCCAGCATTACAAGGCTTAAGACAATCTTATCTAGCAACTGTCCTCGGACATTCAATATTGCGAGAGGAAGAGACTTGGTGGTCTCGATTGATAAGCAGAGAAAAAACTTCCTGGTCAATTGCCTCTGTAAAAATTCTGCAACATGCCTTTATGCTGATCGAGAAAAAAGAAGGACAATGATCAAGCAAACGGCAATTGATTGAGGGCAAAGAATATTGTCTATGCCTTGTTTTTCTGTTCTTTTAAAGGAGAAGAGTCATTCACGTTTTTTTAAAAATCAAATTGTTTTTGATAAATACAAATAAAAATAAAATTAAAAAAATAAAAATTAAGAAACTTTCTGGAATGTCAGTGTATGCAAAACACAGTTAAGAAAATCCCTGGAAGGATAGTGTACCAGACAGAGGCAGAATTGAAGAAAGAAGACCTAAGAAGATATTGCGTTTGAAAGGTGGTGCAAAGCCCACATGAAATAATGTCCTGGCAGGAGAAGCATACCAGGTAGTTGTTATAAGTGTGTTTTAAAGAATGTCCTTGCAGAAAAGTATACCAGGCAGTTACAAGTTTGTTTAACAAAAGCCCTGGCACAAGAAGCATGCCAGGCAGATGCAAGTGAGTTTAAAGCAAGTCCTGACAGGAGAGTATGCCAGGCAGTTACAAGTGTGTTTAAGAAAGCCCTGGTCACTGTCAATTGCAAGTATAACTGTGTTCACAAAAGAAACTCCTTGTAAGGCAATACATCAGGCAAGGACAAACTGAGCATTGCATAAGAAATACATCACCAAAAATGGTCCTGAGAAGGACTAGCCAATTGTGGTGTGCAACCAAAGAAAAGAGCAGTGAACACCTAGCAGGGGAGTACATCAGATATCCTAACAGGACAAAGACAGAGTGTCAAGTTGTTTTGTGTATCAGTAGTGTTGTGGATGAAGAGAAACTCAAGGAATTGTTATTTCTGACTATACAAAAGAAGGAAGTAAAATCCTGGGGAAGGGAACCACCCTCTGGAACAAGGAACTCTATCCTTTTGGAACTTTTGTGTTGGAGTTATGCATATTTCCTTTGGAAGATTTATAAACCACACAACCCAAAGTCATTACCCTTTTCACCTTGGAGATTATTTTATGTGAATTTGAGGACTAGAATAGTATTTTGGACACAGGATGCTTATGGTTTGGACATTCTGTCATCGACAGACCCTTAGTTTGGTTTTAGGTAGGGAAACACCTTTAGTGCAGGGACAGAAAGGCATTTCCCCACCCACTTTTATTTAAATAAAGGTATTTGACTAAAACCATGACTGCAATCCAAAATCAACGCCAAACAAAACTCCCTCCACACTCCCATATTTAGCAATACACTGCCACCTATAATAGCCACCCCAGGTGCCCCGGAACCGTTCAGCTTCACACCGCTCACCACCCCGGAGGTTGAAAAAATCATCTGCAACTTAAAACCCTCCAATTGCCAAGGGGACGCAAGTCCAGCCCCGATCATCAAGGAATCGGCTCATGACATCGCTCCTTTCATTACCACTTTTATCTATTCCTCCTTTCAATGGGGAGTGGTCCCCAACAATTTGAAGGATGCTTGGGTCATCCCTCTCCTAAAAAAAACTACCTTAGATCCAGAGATCCCAACCAACTACAGGCCCATCACAACGGTCTACTAGGCACAAGACAATCTGGCTTCAGACCCGAGCACGGTACAGAGACAGCCCTCTTAGACCTTAAAACCCAAATTGAGGACTTTAAAGACAAAGGTAAACTAGCCCAGCTATTACTATTAGACTTATCTGCTGCCTTTGACTTGGTCAACCACCAAATCCTTTGCCACCACCTGAAAACAGCAGCCCACTTCTCCGACAATGCCACTGACTGGATTCAATCTTTCCTGGATAACAGACAGATGAGGGTATTCTCCCCAATTTCTTCTGCCGACCCTGTGCCAGTCCCTTGCGGGGTCCCCCAAGGATCGTGCGTATCTCCTACCCTCTACAATATTTTCACTAACTATGCGGATGACACCCAGATACTCATCCCCATCACGGGCGATTACACAGTAGATAAGAAATCCCTAAATGACATATACCTTGTCATCCAAACTTGGATGGCTCAACGTGAGCTCTGTCTCAATGATGACAAGACAGAGCTCCTCATCCTACGTACAAAGCAAAGACTTAACAAGCTGAACCCCATGTGTAGCTCCTTTAGTATCGATTGAAATTCTATAAAAGTCTCCAAAGATACTAAAACTCTCGGAATCTACCTCGACTCCACACTCTCCCTCCACAGACAAACCAATGCAGTGGCTGCCGCCGCTGTTTACACCTGCAAGTTGATTACAGCATGCCGCCCCTTTCTCTCCACGCATAACTGTACAATTCTTGCTAGGACTTTGGTCATGTCCAAATTGGACTACTGCAATGCACTGTACCAAGGCAGCAATCAAGGCAACCTAGACAAACTCCAGATCATACAAAATAACGCCATCAGAGCAGCCCTTAATATCCCCAGATCAGCCCACATCTCGGAAACCAGGAAAAACCTTCGTTGGTTATCAGTCACCCAAAGGATTTCACTAAAATCGCTTGCCCTGACCTACAAATGCATGAATAACCTGGACCCAACCTATCTTTCGTCACGGTTCACACAGTATACCCCGTCTCGATCATTAAGATCTACCCATAGCCAGAGCCTACTGATCCCGAGATACAAGCTCCAAACAGCCGGTGGGTCTAGCTTCCCAGTTCTGGCCGCCAAATTGTGGAACTCTGTTCCCCTTACTATCAGAAACCTTCCTTCCTTGAATCTATTCGAACACAAAGCTAAACACTGGCTAGTCACATCTGATGACCAAGCTGCATTCTGAAAATTTGATGACCTATGTATTTCTGACCAAACTACCAATGTGCTTGATTACTATGTTCAATTTCAATGTTATTTGACATTTCATACTGTTATGTAACTATTGTTTCTAAGATATGCGCCCGGTAGCCTCCGGGCCTGGTTTGCGCTATACAAATAAAATAAATACAAATAAATACAAATACAAATACTTGTGTCCGAGTCTCATTCCTGGCTCTTCACACTACAATCAAGAAACCTCCTAAACAGAATAACTGAATGGATGAATTCCAATCAACTAGGGTATTAAAGAACAATGACATTTTAAAGATGTCTATACATTCAAACACAGACTGGACTAATGACCAAACCAATTTGGCAAAAGATCCTTCACATATGGATCCGCCTGGAACTCAAACCATGCCTTAAGAAAAAACTTGGAGGCACCTTTTTCTACCACTTAGCCGCAAAAACCTGGAACAACATCCCAAAAGAAATAAGGAACACTGAAGGTCACCTAAAATTCAGGAAATCACTAAAAACCTGGCTCTTCAACACCACAGACTAAATCTGCAAACCAAAACCAGAAAAAGGATGACTAAACCGGAAAGGACACGGACATCCCCTACCTAGAGGGTAACTCCCACGGCACCTGGACGGGTGACACCGGATAGGCTGGAACACAGGCGGCACGCACGGAAACTGAGTCAACTACCCCAGACAATCCCACCAACACTTTCGCCCGCCCCTTAGTTACCCCCAGGCACCACAGTGATGAGGAATTGCTGAGATATTGGCAATCACCACATGACCTGAGAGGTTGACATTGGCAGGTGCACTGGCCACAGGAGTATGAAGGGAGGATAAGGGGAGCTATGAGAGAGCATGTTAGAGGTGGGGGCCAGAGGAGTAAGGACCCTTATATGCCAGTCGGACCCAGATCAGGACAGAGTCGCATCAGGGGAGACTACGCAAGCCGAGCGTCTCAACTCAGGATAGAGACACAAACTAACCAACCCTACTAACAATTTCCCTTTCTGCATACACCTCTCAAACTCCAAACCAAACACAACCAAAACCTACAGCACAACAAACAGCACAAACTTCACTACATTGCAACAACAAAAGAAAAACACACATAGTCTTGCACAACAGTACACGACGACTACCGTCCGAAAACACCCCAGGCCCAGCCAACGGACCCACCGGGCTGAGGGTGCCAACAGCACATCACTGCTTTCTTGCACTTTTCCTGCTTCCTCCCACTAACTCAACCTCCCCTCCTATTTCAGAGCCGCCAGGGGACCACTCTGGTGGTGATAGTGTGTGGTACAAATGCCCTTTAACATTAACATTAACATTAACATATGGTCTTGATCCTCTGATAACAGAATTAGGTTGTTCTTTGTTTTTTCCCTAATAAACACAACACAATTGATCACAAAATATGGATGTTATTGCGCACGAAGCACCCACATTTAAAACCATCTCAATATTCTGATAGAAAATATTCAATTAAATTGAATCTGTCAAGGATACCCCTATTCCTCAAAGAAGATAGAATCTTACCAACTTAGAACACACTACCTTCCATCATTCAAACCCTAACAATGCTTGCTTTAATTTGAACAGTAAGTCAGTGCTCAGCCAATGCTTATGTATACCTCCCATAAACCCTCATAATGGGGCCAATTCTTTATTGTGATCAACATAAGCAAAACCAATACAGTGCAGTATTCTCATGTGTAGGCATCATTGAGCGTGATCAACAATGATAGGTTTTAACTGTTTTTCAAACAACAAAGTCCCCTCCCCCCTAGGTATCCATCCCCCTCCCTCCCGGGTCCAGTCGGTCCAGGTAATCGGGAAACATTATTCCGAGCTACTGGTTGCATTGCTTTCTCTTACTGAGAGTGAGCTCCGAGCATTACCATTCTGACTACTGAGAGAGATGAGCGTAGAGAATGTGAAAAGTGGAGCTGGTAGAGACAGCGTTGGTGTGGTTGTATTTCGCTGCACGCTGGTTCCGGGCTCGGGGGATGCTTCTCTTAAAAATTTGAGAAAGGGGAGAATCAATGTACGAATCAATGTACGAATGGATTTCCATGAGCAAAGCGGTGAGACACTCCATTTCATAAATCTCTTTTGCTTTACGCAGCCAGTCAGTTTTAGTGGGGAGTGTGTTTGCTTACCATTTTATGGTTACACAAACAAGGCCCCCTAGAAGGAGGTTCCTTGGCATATGGGGGAGAACTTGGTATTGCTCTTCTACTTCCTCAACCCTGAATAAGACCATAAGAGGGGAGAGTTCCCTGTGGATGCCCTCAATCTGGTGAATCCACCCAAGAATTTCTTTCCAGAAAAACTGAATGCAGAGACATTCCCACCACTGGTGCCAATAAGTGCGAATTAGGGTGCATCCTCCAGCAGTAAGGGTAGATGCCCGCATACATTTTGGCCAGGCGTTGGGGGGGTTAGATCAGAGATGTCATTTCACGAAAATGCCAGGGGTAGCGGAAGTGACATCCAATGACCCTTGACCCCTGGTGACATCACAGAAAGTCATGGCATTTGACCCCACCCCGAAGTGACATCGCGGGATGCGATGGAACGCGACCTTTCACAACGTCCATGACCAAATGATAATGATGTGTTATCATTTAGCACTCACGCTTAAGCGCTTTATATAGAAAAAATATACACCCAACATCACCCAACCTGTGTTGGTACTCATTTATCGACCTCAGAAGGATGAAAGGTGGAGTTGAGCTGTTTAAGAACAGACTAAATCAGTGACTCACCCCCTGAAGTGTGCCTGAAATAAACCTTTAATGAGTCTAGCAATTATTGTATAGAATTCCAGAAAGACACATTATTTGGTATTCCTAATCTTTCTTATTTAGGGTCAGTGCTGAAAGTGTTAGACTTGTGTCACTCCTTTTCTTCTTTTTCTTCTTTTTTTTAAGGGGCTTTAAAAAGAAAGCCAGCCACTCCAGAACTAAAGAGCCACATGGTGCTGACCGTAGCCCATTTTTTAAATTTCTTTTTTCTAGAGGTCGCAAGGGTGACCACAGAGGTCGCAAGGGAGACCTCAGAGGTCGCAGTTGCGACCTCTGGCGACCCCTAAATGACGTCCCTGGGTTAGATGCCATTGTGTCAGGATCCTGCAGTTGTGCATTTTATATTGTTCTGCGATGGATGATTTCCACACTGCTCTATATATTGCGTCCCATCCCTCTTGATTGTTTTCTCACCCCAGAGCTTCTTCCCAGTTTGCATTTGTACGCTGTGGTGGCAAATGACCCCTGTTTATGAGTGCCTTGTATACTCCTGTCATAAGGCCTTTCATGCCTGATTGGGTGTTTAATATATTTTCAAAAGGGGTAAACTGGCGCTGTTACTGTCCCTTCCACTTCAAGTCTGTGAGGACCCCTTTTAACTTTAGGTATGGTTTGATGTTTAGGCCCTGCTGTGAGGTTTCCAATTCTTCCTTGGTCAGAAAGACCCCATCTCTCCACATTTGACCCGCCCTAAACAAGCCTTGTGCATATTGTGCCTGGAAGCGATTTGGGTCCACTATGGAGTTTCTAATGGGGGGAGCCCGAGTGCAGCTATGGGGGGATGGCCAGGTCATTATCCCTGCCATAGCTGGGTTTTTTATGTTCCATATCGACCACAGCATCTTCAAGACTGGGTGTTCTTGTGCCTTTTGTGGGATTGATTTGACAGGGGCCCACAGCCTCTCTCCCAGGGTTACCGGTGCAAAAAGGCCATTCGCCAGATGGACCCACTGTTTAGCTGTCAACTCTCGGATATGATCCACTAGGACTAGCAATTGTGCTGCTTTGTTGTATTAGTGGAGATCTGGGAATGCTAGACATCCCTTCTCTTTTGGGGGAATCAGTGTATTGTAAGTGATTCTGGGTTTTTTTCTGTCTCAAAGGAAAGCCAATAGGGCACTTTTGGCCGTGGTGAGGAAAGACTCTGGGAGAATGATGGGAAGAGAATGGAAAAGGAAGAGGAGTCACAGCAGGATGCTAATTTTTTTGTCGTTCAGTCTCCCTGCCCATCAGAGTTTCAGTTTTCAATTTGCTAGATCTTGTTGTATTGTGGCCCAGAGCGGTTTGTGGTTGGCTTGTGGTTTATGTGAAACCCTGAGTGAACTCCATATTCCTCTATCTTCTCTAGATGGGCAGGGATTGATTGTGTGGGGTGGGTAGCGTAGACCAGCCCGTTATCTGCAAACAGGGCACGTTTATACTCTCTGCCATGCTTCTTAAAGCCCTTTATCCTGCTGTCATTTCTGATGCTCTGGGACAGGGGCTCCATTACCAGGATATAGACCAGCCGCAAAATGGAGCATCCCTGCATCGTTCCTCTGGTCAGTGTGACGACTCTGCCATAGGTATTGTTATAGAGAGCTTGTGTGCCCCTTATCCACTCTGGGCCCAGATCTGCCTTTTGCAGGATTTGTGTCATAAAGCACCATTCCACCCGGTCGAAGGTCTTTTCTGCGTATACTGAGATCAACATGGGGTTTATGTCATGTGCATCGATCGAGGCTTTTAGGTCTAGTAGTTTCCAGATGTTGTCGGCACCTTGTCTTTCTTTAACATACCCCACTTGGTCTCTGTGGATCAGCTGGGGGAGGACTTGGCTCAATCTATCAGTCAGGATACTTGCATATATCTTTGCGTCTACATTCCGCAGTGAGATAGGTCTATACGAGCGACACTCCAACCTATCCTTCCCTTCTTTTGGTATAACAATGATCCTAGCTTCAGTTAATGAAGGCAGAGCCTCTCCTGTGGCCATGATATCATTAAACAGGTGACCTAGAAATGGGGTAAGGGCCCCTCTCTGCCTCTTGTAGTAAGCAGGTGTGTATCCGTCCGAGTCCGGTGCCGACCCTGCTTTCAGATGTGAGATGGCCTGGTCTACTTCTTCTGGTGTTATGGGGGCATTTAGCTTATGGGCAGAGGGTTGTATTAGGGGAAATGAGACTCCCGCCATATATTCCGCCATAGTCTCTTGCGGAGGATTGTTATCAGAGGTGTATAACTGTTCGTAATATCGTGCAAAACACACAGCGATATCTGTTGGTTTTACCAGGGTGTTCCCTGAGGGGGAGTTGATTCAGAGGACAGCCCTTTCCCTTCTCTGCTTTTAGAGCCTGGCTGTAAGCAGAGTGTGTGTTGTGTCACCCTTCTCAAAGTATCTCTCTTTGGCATTTCTAAAGTAAATTAGGGCTTATTCACTCCAGATCTCTTTCAACTCCTGCCTAAGGTTCTTGATTTCCTCTCTCAGTTCTGAGGTATCATCTTCTTTCCCCCGTAAGGTTACCTTCTTCCCTTTTATTGCTTATTTGATTTGGGTTTCTCTAAGGATTCTCAATCTTTTCACTGAGGCTCCTTGAGCCATTATCAAGGCCCTCATTGTTGCTTTCGCTGCTTCCCAAACCGTGGTACGGGGGATTCCTTATCCAGCGAGTCTCTGAAAAGTTTGTCTTTTAAAAGGGTGTCGTTGCATATCCACCGCTTTTCTGTCAGCCTACCGGGGCCCAGCTTTAGGTCTATGGTAACCATGTTGTGGTCTGACCATCCCACCACCTCTATTGCGGCATCCTTCATTAGATATTCAAGGTCTCCTTCCAAAAAAAAGTAGTCTATGCGAGAATGGGTTTGATGCGGTGGGGAGTAGAATGGGCATTCTTTGTTTAGTGGGTGCTGGGATCTCCATGCATCAACTAGCAAGTGCTCTACGATCAGGTTTTGAAAGGCTTTCCTGTCTGTTGGGGGGACAGCCCCTTCTCTGTAAGATTTCCAATCCAGGTATGGGTTCATGATAAGATTAAATTCCCCCACGCAGATTAGCGAGCCCGTTCTTTCTCTATCTAGTCACCCAAAGAGGTCCCTGCAGAAGGCTACTTGCTGGGAATTAGGAGCGTAAGTGGAGCATAAAGTCATTGCCTTGGACCTTTGTGGCCTTGGACCTAATGTGTCCCTGAACTATGAGGAACCTTCCCCCGGGATCCTTGTATGTCTGCGTTATTTGAATCTCAAGGGTGGAGCGATACAGGATAGCCACCCCCCCTTTTTTCTCCCACCCTGAGGCCCATATAATTTCTCCCAAGTTGTTCTCTTTCAAGTTAAACTCCTCCATCTGTCTGTACTTTGCTTCTTGTAGAAAGAGGATGTCCAATTTAGCCTGATGAAATGCTCTGTCCAGCATGGCTCTCTTTTGTGGTGAGTTGAGGCCCTTGACATTCAGGGTCCCCATACGAACACTGTCACTTATCATTGGGATTGTGTGTTATGTGCGCTTCCCAGGATCAGGCGGGTCGTCTCCACCACCTCCACCTTTGGTCCCCACCTTTCTTAAGTGCGGGTGAATCACTGGGGTGTGCTTGTGGTCTTTGCCCATCCACATGCTTTGCCCTCTCTGTACGTGGTTTAAGTGTGTTGGACTTCTGAATACCTGTTTTCCCTTCTAGAACCTGTGCACCTCGTGTGGACCCCCTTGAACCCTCCTCCCCTCACCCCCCACTGAACAACCAAAAGATGAGGAAGACATAGGAAAAATAAAAGGAAAAAGAAAAGGCTGTCTCCTGACCTCAGAGACGCCCTAGCTGTCAACGTAGGGCCACACAATGGGTGGAGCCCCCGGAACCCCTTGTTCCAACCTTGCTTAACAATTTTAACTTTAACTTAGCGAGAGAGCGTAATGATAATGTGTTTGTGTGCCCAGCCTGGCCTACGTTTGCAGAGAAAGGCCCTGGAGCAAAAGAGGGGTGGTAGGCCCGCATGATGACAGCAGAGAGCTTGGCATGTCTTTCCCCCCTGCAGTTGCGAGCACTGAACCAATCAGTTATTGCTGCAAATTCGGGTCAGTGAACCCCTCCAGGGCCCAGTGGATTGTTCATTCCTTGCATCTTCACGACACTCCTTTAAGGTGTATTAAGTCTTGTGAATTTCCTCTTTCCCTTTGAGCGGCCCCTCTGTGGGCAGGGACCAGATGACTTTCTAGCTGGTTCCGACGAGGATGGATTCTCTTCGTTGTCCGTCGGGCCCTCCTTGTTTTGCAGTCCCCTGAGTACATTGGTTGCTTCTTCTCCCGAAATTACTCTGTACCCTGCGTAGGAAAACGTTAGCGCAGAAGGGTTGTGCTATCTATATCTTGTGTTTCGCCCTCTGAGCCATGATGTTAGGGGGTGACATACCCTTCTACGAGCCAATGTTTCAGCCAAGTCTTGGTAGATTTTGACTGTGGAGTCCTCAAAGTCGACGGTTTCCCTTGCTCTTGCCTGCTTGACAATTTCCTCCTTGTGCCTGTAATGATGGCATTTAGCCAGGACTGAATGAGGGCCTCCAGGGGGGCCTCCGGCTCAGTGCACCCTCTCAAATGTGAGCTCAGGGGTTAAGAAAGAGGGCAAGAGGGTGGTTATGAGTGCTTTGACTCTCCTTTCTAGGCTCACAGGCATTTTTTGGGGGGTTTTTGAGGCCTTGAATTCTGATGTTTGCCCTCCTTTCGCTGTTCTCCGAGTCATCAATCTTAGCCTCTAAGTCTTGGTTTCTTTGCTCGAGGTCTTGGAATCTCTCTTAGGTTCTCAAAACCATAATGTCTGCTGATTGTTGGTATTTTTCCAGTGCTTCAATTGTATCTTCTATCTTGTTGACTTTCTCCTGGAGTACTCTGACTGTTGTGGTCATGCTGTTCCTGAATGTCCAGATTTCTTCGAGCAATTGGCATATATCTGCTTTGATGGCTGTCTCCTGGTCTCCCCCTGGGATGGGGGGAGTCTCCTGGGATTGGGACGTGGCCATTGTCACGTGTTCCAGTCAAAATTCTTGCAGTTTCTTGATTGTGGAGGGGTCGACCTCACTTTGCATGTGCCTTTCCGCTCTTCGCATCTATCCCAGGGAGCCACAGCTGTGGATGTGCTGACTGAGATGCCTGGATGCCGCAGGTTTTTCTCTTATTCCACTATGTTGTGGGCTGCATCGCTTGTGACTTATACTCCTCCTGCGGGTATTCGCCCTATGGTGGAAGAGTTTATACAGTTCTCTTGACCACTTTTGGTCCATCTGATCAGGTTATGAACAAGTGCGGCTCTTGGGTGTTTAAGTGTTGGGGAGGGCATCTTATGCGCTGGGCAGTTTGAAACTAGGCTGCCCCCTGTGCTGGACAATGATCCTATAATGTTTTCTGCAGTGGTTTGTCTATGGCACGCTACCCCAGCGCCGCATGCCGATCTTCTTCTTTTATTTGTGGAGGTGTGGGAGAGCAGCGTGATTGCCTCTTCAAGCTGTTGCTCTTGCGTTGTTGTCGGTGGTCTGGGTTATGTCCATCCTGGGAGTTCCGGGACTGTTGGGCATGTTGCAGGAAGTGGGACGTGCTTGCCTTTTGCTGTGCATATCTCGAGACCCCGGTTCTGCTTCTCCAAAATGGTGACCTGCTGTGGGTGAGGGGGTGGCCCCCTCCTCCTCCCTGCCCCCTGGGGCACCCAGTCTCCACACCATGAGAACTGGCTTGTGGTCTCAGTGTTGTAGGCTTTCCTTTTGCTCGGGAGGAGGGAAGGGGGAGCTGCGATCTCACGGGGGTTGATCATGTATGCTGACTCAGTACCCCTTACTATGCCCTCAGCTGCCTCACAGTGCGGAGGGGCTGCACTTTTTTATGTGGCTCTCTGTACCAGGCCTCGTTGTCTGAAGAGGGAGTGAGGATGGGGGAGGGGGCCGCTGATGGCGACAGCGGGATGTGACTTATGGAGCCTCTATGTGATCCTTTACCGCTGGCCGCCCACTTCCTTCTCAACTGCCACTTGCCCGGGTAGTCCCGGCGGTCTCGTTGGGAGGCTGCTTTGCGGGTTTGCCTGCTTGGGGCGCCACTGGTGGGGGTTCTGCACTGCTCTCTGTGGGAGCCGAGTCAGCTCTCTGTGCCTTGGTCCCTCGTGTAGTGTGGCGGCGTGACCCAGGGGCCAGCGCCCCCTGGTGGTCTCGCCTAACATGTATTTACTAAGCAGCAACAAATGGAGTCTACAGTCATTATTTTAGGGCTGTACATGTTATGAAAAACCCCTTTATCCTACTTTTTTTTTTATTCACAACCTATTGTAAAAAAGGGCTAAGGAAATTTAGAATGTTTTTTTTTAGGATTTAAGGAAAAGGCTTTGAGACAATATTTCTATGCACACGTTCTTCAAACTAAATTTCATGTGAACGAAACATCTCACTTATATTGTATTATTAATACTTGAAAGAAAGTGTTGGGAAATGAATCACATTATTCGATTGAGTTCAAGAACAATATTCACCCAAATCACTGACTGAGGCGTGTGGATCTAAAAGAGACAGAAGTAAAAACTGGTGGAACATTTATAAAGTGACTCACTAAACGGTGGTATAAATCAGCAGAGTAAACATAATACGAACATACAACCAGTTACAAAACTCCTCCTAGATCTCTTTGGCTGGGGTAGGGATAGTTACAACCATTTGCACTGGCTTGGTTCAGTCAGCACTTCTATCTTTTCTCTGCGTTAGCATTTGTGGCCCAATACATCTTGGAGAACATCATGTGATACAAGCCACCATAGGAAGAATAGAACTTCCCAACATATTACATCTCTCCTAAGTAGAGTGATATTGTTGCTTCCCCTCATGTTCTTCAGCCACATATTGGCACTGATGTGCATTTGCAATGAAGCAGACAGTATTTCCAACAGAGCAGCTAAATAATTATATTGGCAGAGCTTAGACCAATATCACACAGTTGTCTACCATATCATAAACGTCTTATAGGTGCTAGAAGATTATTAAACATATATTTGGTAATTGAACACACACTGCAAAAATAAAGTAGTTGTGCTTAGACGTCACTGTTCCAACCAAATAAAACGATGTATTTTTGGCTCTTACAATACATTGTAGTTCAAGAGGTTATCTCTGAGATAATAGTTGCGAATCTGCCTGAGTATTGAGGCTCACGGTATTCAACTAAATCTGCAGTGCTCACCATTGTTCCAGTGCTCAGAATTTATGATCCACTAAAGGGCATGTGGTTTAACTGTGTCAATCACCACCCACAGCATGTCTGACTATGTTGGCACTGTTTACTGGAGTTGTGTGCCAAAGGTGCTGGTTTGATTCATTTTCTTATTCTGGACCTATGTTCACTCATCGTGCTGGCAACTTTTGGTCTAGTTTTAACCAGTAGTCAGTCCTATTCTCATTCATGTTTTCACTGCTTCCCAAAATATTGTTGAAAACATGGTACTTAGAAATCATTGTTGTCTTTAATATATTGCTTGAAGCGCAGTTATATCGAATAATATGCCCAAGTAGAGCATCAGGGTTTAGGTCACCCAGCAGAGTGGGGGAGCTGAACCCCGATTTCAAATACATCAGATGGAATAGATACTGCATGAAGTGTGGCGCAACAGAGGCAGCTCCCATTTTAATGCTCATTGGTCAATGACCTGGATGAGCCAATCTCTGCACAATTAGTGGGGAGTAAAGAGTATGTAGGAAAAGGCTCCATGAAACGGCAAGGGAGCTGTACAACAGGCAGGGGGCTCATGGCGGACTGAATTAAGGTGCAGGGAGTTGTTAAAAATAGCTCTCAAGCAAGCTCTGTGACTAATTTCTGATTCTTGATGCCAGTTCTCTGCTGCGGTGTAGCAAGGGCCAATACTACTCAGTATCATATTCTGGACCTATGTTCACTCATTGGGCCTCCATACTGGGCTCCAGTACCAGGTTCCTCCAATGAGGACTTACCGGGCTATTCCAACCATGGAGGACCAGGTAACTCCTCATTGGAAAAACCCATCCCAATTCCCATTTGAGTGCCCATAGGGCTCAATGGGAATGGGGAGGGAGCTAATAACGGGCCGTTAATAACGGGCCTGTTATTAGCTTCCTGGTCCCCTCGCGGGACCCGCTAAGGACGCCTGGTTGTACCAGGCATCCTTACCGGGTCCCGCAAATAAAACCTCGGAATAGGGCGTCCCGTAATGAAGGGTGCCAGTCCCATACCGGCACCCTTCATTACGGGACCACCAGGGTCGTAATGAGGCCCATTGTCTTAGTAGAATGTGGTCTAATTTTTAATGGGTAGCCCGTCTTATTCTCATTCATAATATCACCATTTCCTAAAGTTGTTATGAAAATATATTGTTCCTGCAAATCATGGTTGCCTAATACATTGCTTACAACAACGTTATTTCAAATCCTGTGTTGTAGTAGACCAGGTGGTGGAGGTCACCTAGGGGTAGTGGGGGGCTAGCCCCCCTTTCAATTAACACAAATATGTACTGTGATTTGCGTGTTGCAATAGAGGAAGCTCCCATTTATTTGCTCATTTTGCAAGGAACTGGACGAGTTCATCTGTGTACAATTAGTGGTGGTCTAAGGAGTCTGTGTACAAAGGTTCAATGAAACTTCAGCAAGGGGCAGCAGAGGGAGGGGACTCGTAGTGGACTGGAGAGGAGCTCGGGGTAGGCGTTGCCCTTTTTTTATAAAGAGCTCTTAAACCAGCTCTGTAACTGATTGGAAACAAATGCCAAGATGGGGCATGGTTTGCTCTTTCATCTGGAAAGGGAAATGTGGAATACACTCTGGCTTTCAATTATTAACACTCATTTGAAAAACAAGTCATGTGTTTTGCTTTGTTGCAGGCCTTTGAGTAGCATGAGAAGCATGTGGGGGAAGCAATATACCACTTTAAAGTTCTTAGCTGCTTTGCATCGAAAGTTGGTTTGGCAGTGCCGAACTACATCTCAGGAATGTTGTTACAGTACATTTCATTGTATTTCAGTGAACAACAGTTCAAATTGTCATGGTAACATTCCAATGGTATGTAAATTAGATATTTTAAAATTGTTACTGTTTTATTACTGTGTTATATAGCCGTATATTTAAAGAGCTTTAGGCACAGACATCATTTAAAAGAAACAACGGTTGGCCAACCGCAAACACAATTAAACACTGCTTAAAATTCCAACAAAATTCCCACTACCTGTCCCAATAATGCATGGGTGTACTAATAACCATTACAGTGCATTAGTCCAACCCCAACCATGGGCACCGAGAAACAGAGCACCTTCCCGACAGATTATTGCTAAACTATCCAAAACCCCAGCTATCTTCCTCCAAAGGAGGGTGAAGAAAATAATACAAGGCCCATGGGTCCCCCCATGAATAAAGCCCAAATATCCTTAGTAATATGGTCAAAATCTATGCCGTGGCCACACATGCCTCACAATGGATCAACAAATGCTGAGCCGACTCTAGGGCGCCACAGAGGCGGCACATCCTGGCAGGTCTGGGGATGATCAACCAGGCCCCCCCGTGATTTCAAAACTCTTAACAGAATTAGTTTGGAGTTTAAGGTAGTACCAGACAAGTGTGTTGCCCCCACATAGGTTGAAGTAATTCGGGTGCCAAGACGGGCAGAAATGTATTAGAAGAATAGACCACTATTTGACAAGGAAGCCAGTTGCACCAAATATTGCTCACGAAAATGGCTGTAAACAGCGACCCTCATGGCGGATTTGAACTGGGGAAATGGGCAACTCAAGGTAACACCCGGAACCTGAGTTAACCATGTATTCCCAACCGTGACCAAACTATGTATGGCACTACCCTTCATGCAGTGGATATTGGAGCAGCTGGCTCGATAGATAGCGAAGTTTAGAGTACCACCCTCAGCATTGGTGGGTTGTCAAGAAAATTCAGGGCGGACAACTGCAGTCTTGCCATGCAGGAGTAAATCCCAAGCTCCAAGAAGATGGTCTGGATGGGAATCCGCGTAGGAAGCTGGAGCAACCTCTTAAGTAAAAAGTATTCAGTATGGGCACACCCGCCATGTTACCAGGCTGACAGAGAACAGCACTGTATATTAGAATAGAGCTAATCTTTGTCAAAAATAATTTGACCAAGATCCCTAAGGAGTAACCTCCACCCAACTGGGCCATTTTCCCAGGGCCCTCAAGGCTTGGGCACGCCTTAGTCTGGTGTTATCTTGGTGGCGACCATCACATAGGCCTCCATCAAAAAGGACACCCAGATACTGTCAGACAATCTCAAGTTTTTGCTCCTCCAAGTGCCAAGATATGTTGATCTTCTTTTGACCAAGAGGATGGAATACCATAATCTTTGTTTTGGAGAGGTTGATCTGCAATTCCAAGGCATCAGAGTCCCACTTCAAAGCCCCCAAAGCAACCTGGAGGCCAAAAGGGGTAAGATCAAACAAAATAATATCATCGGCAAACCCCATCCATTGAAGGTGGAAGTCACCCGGCTTGTGGGGTATCGAGACAGCATTCACCAGAGCCGCTCCCGTATCAGCGAAATATAGGTTGAACAAAAGAGGAGCCATTCTACATCCCTGCTGAAGTCCATGTAGCGTAGGGACCCAGGGAGAGGTATTGCCTAGTCGGTCCAACCGGACTTTGTCCCGAGTATCACTATGGAGGTGGACAATCATAGCCAATAAACCTACAGGGATGTTCCAAGCTGAGAGTTTGCACCACAGTTTGTTGCAACTCACTGAATCAAACGATTCACTATAATCAATAAACGCTGCATAGACTGCACACTTTCTGGTAAGCCAGGCCTGCTGGATAACGGTTTGGAGGGCAAGGGAATTTGTCATAGTGTCAAGTCCTTTTGGGAATCGGGTTTGGTTGGGCTTGATAAGATTAGCTGTCAATGCCCAAGCCCAGAGTTCATGAAGAAGCATATGGGTGAAGATTTGGGAGGATGCATCAAGCATTGCAAGAAGGTGGTAGTTACCCGGATTATCACAGACCCCTTTCTTCCAAACAGGTACAATGATGCTATCAGACCAGGAAGATGAAATAACCTGTGCTTCACCAATCCATCAAAAGAGACAGTCTCAAGCAACCGCCCAGTGATCGGCATCTTTCGATGGTCGTACTACAAATGGCATCAGGCCCAGGGGCCCTAGAACACTTGCTGCCCAGAATTATCTTATAAATATTGTGGGTGAGGCAATAATGCCATCTTTCCAAAGTGACACAACAGGCGGCAGCGCTTGTCACTCCTCCACCCAAGGTGTTCTTGATGTGCTCAACCCATGCATTGACAGGAACCCCAAGGAGGCTGCACACAGAATTATTCCATTTGATAGATCTCCAAAATTTGTGCAGGTTATTGGAAGAGGCCAAATGAACCAAATTACGCCAACAGGCACATTCGGAAGTGTACCAGTGGAGTTTGATTCACAAACAATAAGTGCTCTTTGCTTTTTTCCAGGATAGTGAATACAGAGAGGGATGCGATATCGCCCCTGTGAGAAGGCGCTATTCGAGGCGCAAGGCCTTTCTCTTATCCACCACAACACCATCATACAGGTGGCACAATAGCTGGTTTCTTGCAATTGACTGGGTCTTTTGAAACATTGAAAGTACAGATGCCTTCATCATTTTTCAAAAGTCTTCCAATAGCATATATGGATAGTCCTCTCGGAGTACTAAAGCACCCCTTCCCCAGCACTCAACAAAATGAAGTAATGCAGGGCACAGATATTCAGAGTCAAGTCCAACCAATACTCAGTCCAGGAGATACCATTTAGAGTGGAGCTAATCACTGGGGCTCCAGTATACACTGGGGCAGCAGGTGCACATTCAGGGTAGTAGTCAGAACAAGAGGCAGATGGTCAGTCTATGAGCGAGGATAAAGGCCCATGTACAGGACCAAGCAATGGTCGGATAACAAAAACCCATAATCCAAGATGCTACTAGATTTTAGACCAAAGCGGGTGCACCTCAGAGGATAGTTATAAAGATGTCAATTCCATGCAGCGTTTGCAATGGAGGGCCAAAAGTTTGTCCTCCAAAAGTGAGGTCATGGAGTCTCCCCCAGAATCGACCAAAAACTGGGAGGACGGAATCTGTGAATTAAAGTCCCCCACAAATGAAACACGAGGAGGAGAATAGATGATCGATCACAGTCTCAATCTCAGACAGCACCAAGAAAGGAGGCACTCTATGTGGAGGTTCATAAAGATTGATGATAGTCACTTGGCCGCTATTGCTTCTGAGTGTAGCATCGATCACAGCCATCAGAAAATTAGGGGGGCCCGTCTGAATTTCCGTCAGCGCCAAAACGTTTTTGGCACCCAGAAGCAAAGCTCCTGTTGGATGCCCAAGTGGTCCTGGGGTGGCCAATTTGTGTATAAAATGTCAACCATCGATAACAAGATGTTCCAACAGCCAAGTCTCCTGTAGGGCAACCATAGAATATTGGTCGATTAGATCCATGAGACCTCCATCATCAAACAAAAAGGAATGACCACAGGTGTTCCAACTGATAGAAAGGTCCCGTAGCCTCTTTAGTGCCGCCAACCTGACTTACCAGGCCCAGTGGTTCCCTTCCCCTGATTGGCCACCACTGGTCCTAATGTCGAGTTAAGAGCTGGGGACCACAGGAAGAGGATCACAAGGGACAGGAGCACCCAAGGGATCCGCACTTTGCTCCTCTGGCAGATATCTTTTACCATGACTCTATTTGTGTGCACTCATAGCCCAAACAGTTGAGTTGGTCAGAATATTTGAGCCGATCGGCCAATGTTTCTTTAGAGTGGAAACAAACCACTGAAGTAGCATAGGTACATAGCTCACAGAGGTCCACAATTGTAACATCTTCACTGATTAGATTTTAGGAACAGTAACATCACATAGAGCAGAGCCTTAAACTGTACACAGTTGCCGTAGGGGCTGATACACTATTTATAATACCCATTCCCCCTTCTGAGCTGCAACCATAGAATACAGCTAAGTCCTACAAGCAATTAATTGTAGCTGTCACACAGTCACTGACATAACAGTCATCTCTGCATCTGAATACAATGTGCTGAATGATTCGTATAATGTTTTAAACTAGTCACCTCTGCCAGTATTTTCATAGTCACCAAATTCTAATTACTATTCACGTGCAATGTAATGCTCTTTTTATGTTAATCTTTGCATACACTACGGTCTTCCAATGGGCCTTCATCCACCACATTGCTTTGAAGCCATAATAATGGCAGTAGGGGCTATACAAACATCAAATTACATAACATAACATGGAACCAATTTAACAACCTATATTAATTCAAACTGACATTTCATAAGATACAAGGTATTGTTAGTTTCACAGTTAGGATGGTTTCATGTCCATGTGAAGGACCCAAAGTCAATGCTGGTATTTGTTTTGTGGTTTCATGTGATATGCAGTTCCCACATGGAAAGTCTCCTCATAGAGAAGAGCATATTCATACTCTGTTTAGTGATAATGATATGATATGATATGGAATTTATAACGCACCTACACACAAGTGTTTCAAGGTGTGACAATGCAAGGAATGGAAACATATTGAGGACAAAAACAACGATTTTACTAAGTCTAGTGAAATTCAGATCGTGCAAGTGTAGGGGAGTGGCAAAGTGAGAAGTGCCGGGGGTTAGGGGGAGGGAGGATGGACAAGTGCAGGACAAGGAATCAGGAAACAACAAGTAGTGCAGCCAAAGGGTGGCAAGTGCGAGTGTTAGAAGTGGAGATAACAAGTGTCTAATAAATGCAGGAGAGGGGACTGTAGGGTAACAGATACAAACCAAAAGTTCAGGTGGTACCAAGAGGCAGTGCGGGTTTGCAGCTGGACAAGCAGGGACCTGGGCCCAAATTCAGAGAGTGTCAAGGTGACCAGTGTGTATATCAGACAGGAGATCAGCAGGGGGGAGAATGCGAGAAGGCATAAGCAAAGTGGAAGATGTTGAGGTGCTTCCAGAACCGGAGATGGTTCTGCTCAAGTTTCAAGGAGGCTGTTCCAGAGGGAGACACCAGAAGAAAAAGGGATCTGCCCCCAACTAGTTGCTTGGAGAAGCGACTGACCCTCAAGGAGTTGGAGGTGGAGGAGTGAAGAGCTGGAGTAGGAAGATATTTCGGTAGAGAGAGTTGGAGGTATTGAGGTCCCAGGCCCCAGAAAGCTTGTGGACAATGCAGAGGGTCTTGAACCTGACCCTTGCAGTCACTGGGAGCCAATGAAGAGACTTCAGTGCTGGAGATATACGATCCCTGCGCTTGAGGTCCTGTTCTGGATGAGTTGTGGAGGATTGTAAGCGGATTCAATTCAACACTACAGCAAAGTCAATGCCTAGTCTGGTATGCTGAGGGAAACCCTTATTGATATATTTTTATGTCCAGTTCGTTTACTCTGGATGACAACCCTTATATAACACTCCTTTCTTAGAATCCCCCTGACACCACTGAGCCAAGAAGTAGGTTTGTTTTACAAATTAAAAGGTTTATTTGAAAATTAAACAATATATATATATATATATATATATATATATATATATATATATATCACACTGTTAGAATAAATATCACACTTGAGAATATGATGTTGATCAACAATGGATAATGTTATAGTGGTACACTCTTTTTAATGGATTAGAAGTTGATATAGAGATGATAAAGTAGCTGAGAATGCTCATATGGCTTCAAAGACAATGCAATGATGAATGAAATGCAGTACAGAAAATAAACTTGATATGATTTCAACCAAAACAATGTAATCACTTTTCCCCCTGGTAGCAATTCACGCCCCCCCCCCCTTTATGCAATGTAAAGAGATGGAAGGAAAGCACACAGTTCTCAGGAATGCAATCAAATATAATTCAGTTCCCCCCCTACCAAGCCTAGAGGAAAACAGTTAGAAGTTTTAAACACAGGCCCAAAATGCTTTGAATGTGATGACAATGAAGAGAGAAATGTGCTAAAATTGCTTTTAATTCCCTATAGGAGGTTCAGGGTAGGTGATAGATACTTGGAATGAGTTCAGGTCCGCGCTACAATGATTAATGAGGGATTATTAGGTTGGAAACCGATTTTAGGGATAGAAGAAAAGACAAATATTTTTACATGTGGCTAAAATGAAGCAAAATGTCAAATCGCGGCAAATTTTCAGAGTGCGTCGGGCGCGATTACAGAGGCACAATAAGGAGTAGCAAGTCAGAAAAGCATAGAATCTTAGCTTTAAGATGACAGTTAAAACTCGCTCCTAGCACAAACGGTTCCGGAGATACGGACGATTTTGTGAAGGTAGTTTTTCAGAAATTAAATCACAGTTTCAGAATGACAGATGACAGTTTTCAGCTTTAAAGATCACAGAATGACACGATTCTAGGAGGCAGTTCTAATAGGTTAAAATAGTTTGGATTAGATTATTTTAAACTAAGAGATTGGTTTTGGCACAGTGCTATCTGGGTACTCACACTAGATTTTGGACAGGAATGCGACTTCGTCAAGGATCGGGTCAGGATTGGCTGCGGTTCTCTGGTACTGGTTCCGCGCACAGCGATCTGGGTCAGCTCTGCTAGCGGCACTGCACAGCGGTCTGGATCTCTGGTTCAGGCAAAAGTTCTTGGCACTGCACTGCGGTCTGGTCTCTGGTTCCGTGTACAGCTCTGTTTTCTGGGTGTTTCTGGCACAGGGTTTTAGGCCAGAATCAAACAGCTCAGCCCGGCTGTCTGAATAGTTTGGTTTGGTTGTCCTGCTGATAGGAGTTCAGCTGTTGGGTTCTAGAGTTCTTGGAGTTTTGTTCAGGAGTCAGGAGTCTCTGGATGTGAAGTCTGAAGTCTGGATGTGGAGTTGTCTGTCAAAATGCTCCGCAGAAAGTGAAAAAGAAAGTCCTATCTGGCTTCCAGTGGCTCTTTTTATGTGTTTAGAAAGTGGGTGGGTCGGCTAATTCTGCATGCCCAAACCTCTCAAGATTTGGTAGACCAAAGGATTCTTTGGTCCCTGATTTGAGAAAGGATAGTGTGTCAGAGTGATGTCAGCCATTTACGATCTATTGAAGAAACGCCCCTTTGCTTTTACCTTAGAAATCATTTTTCATAACTACACATATTTCCCAGATACACAGTTGTTTGACATTACATGTACATATTACAGATTACTTAAGGTACATTCTTGCCCAACTCTGATCTTCCTGAGGGCTTGCATTCACAAATGGCAACTTATTTTCATTTTTAGTTGATTTACCAATATCGGACGTTTACCAAAAATGGCACACATGTACACCGCCTTTCTACCCATATTCCATTAATTTACTAGGTCTCTAGCATAAACACAGTGTCTGTAGTATCAATAAATAGCGGGGTTTTGCCTCAGAACATGGTACAAAGTTGAATCAAGTCTTGAATTGTGGGTACATTTTTTAGATTAAGGATCTCCAAATTGCACATTTTTGTAAGCTTAATACAATATTTTAGAAGCATTTAACTTAAACATATATTTGCTGCAATATGATTCCACAAAAGTGTCTGAGCCCACCCCCAGAAACTGGGTAAGTCAGGAAACACATGTCTCTCCTTCCAGGCAGGGCTCTGTTTACAGTCCACACTGAAAATCAACATACCCCATTCAATTGCAAGGGTCTATTGAGTTGGGTCCAGCAGGCTGAGGTCAACAGACCAGGGGGCCACTCTGCATTTGATTAACAGAGACCTTTGATTTCCTGGGCTGTTGCTGCTCAGGGCTGGTGTGAATGCCTCCCATGAACAGAGACTCTTTGAACTTTTAATTAACTAAGACTCCTTCTGATCAATGCACAGTTCTGCAAGACAGCTCTCCTGTAAGAGTTTAGACCGCTAGCGCTGGTTTGTGTCCAAAGCGGGTACTGCACCCCCATGATTTTAGAAACTTTTTGACATCAAGAAAATGAATTCCCAACAGCTCTGGGTTGCTTTTGACAATCAGCCTTGCCATTCCCAACGGGTTCAGGGTACTGTGTGTGTAGCCCAATGGTGGTTTTAGGCAGTGCCCTCCTGTGCTCACAACATAGGCAAAAATGGGTGGCAACCGATTCTTCATGTTTTCCCAGTGCATTTTCTGGGGAGTTCTGGCCATCATGATATTTCCAATGCCAGTAATGCACAGTTTTTGTGGTAGAGCTCGGTTGCATGGGTAAAACATCCCACAAGCCCCCCTCTTGCGATGGCCATTCTGATCTTTCACTGATGGAACTCGCAAGAGCTGGGATGTTAGCATCATCTTCTTCCGGTAGATGGCACAGTTCTGTATCTTTTCCTCGATCAGGTGGATCGATCGGTTCTCCTCGCCGGTCCTGATGGGAATATTGGGCGGTACCCCGGGCCCTTCAGATCTCTGCTCCCGGTCCCCGGATCGTTCTCCTTGGTCAGTCTCCATGGTTTCATCTCTCCTAAAAGCGGCAATACCTATTCGTAGACATTTCTCCCCCACTATTGATCTAGTGGGGCGGCATGTACATTTTATAAATCAAGAGACATAGCATTCTTATTTTGAAAAACAAGATATAATTCAAAAACAGTTGCATACAAGAATCATAATATTTTAGAGACTATATGTGGGATATTTTAGGGTGGAACTGAATTAATCTGGAGCGGTCCCCTCTGGTATTGCAGAGGAGTCCTCCTGTTGCTGCAGAGTGAATGGTCAATGTAGGGCAGAGGCCATCGGGAAGTATGGACCCGTTTGTTGAGCTCCCTAAGGTCGGCACAGAGTCTCCACTGGCCGTTTGGCTTCAATATTCCCAGCACCGGATTATTGAAGGTGCTGTGTACGGGACGGATTATTCCCCGGGACTCAAGTTTCTTAATTATTTCAGTAAGGGACTCCATGGATGCGAGAGGCAAACAATATTGCTTCACAAACACTGAAGTCATTCCAGGGTCCGTGGGAATGGTTGTTGTGTGGATGTCCGTGCGACCACAGTCATATGAGTCTACCGCAAAGAGATCTTGGAAATCCAAGAAAACTTGTTTCAACTTTTGCTTCTTTTCCAGAGTCACACATGCATCAGCCAGGTTGACTCTCTCTTCCACCATCTGCCTGAAGCCTAGAAAGACTTCTGGTTTTGCTATCTCAGTGGCCTCCTCCAGCTGGGTGGAGAAGTCCGTAGTCAGAGTGCTGATTTGGACTGGAGGCTTCAGGTGGGAAAGGCAGCCCTCATGGACCTGGAAAATCACCTCATCCCTTCTGAAGTCACAAGTCACGTCTTCCTTACCATAAGGGCAAGAAGTGTACACCAGGAAGTTCCCCCATGCCAGGTAAAGATCCTGTCTGGTGTTGTATTGTCATCACTGTCACTGTCAAAACAGTCCTTGGGGATTGGTCCTAACAGTTCATTTCCTAAATCAATGGAGAAATGTCGGTCATCAACCGCCATTCCAATAATGGTGCCTGCGGCTACAGTAATACTCTGTAAGTCGCTGTTATCCACCTCTATTGGAATGGTGTCATGTTCTATGTTGACTAATGGTGTTGGGTTTACCCCTTACCCTTGCTGTTGGAGAGAAGCATTTAGATGAATATAAGCATCAGGGTTTTTCAATTTTTGTCCTCTTTTAACTTTCACTTCCAGGGAGAATTGTCGGGTCCTTTCTGGGATGGTGACGTCCTCTTTAATCTGAATTTTGGTTGCATAATGTAGCAATTGAGCTGACCTAAATGCTTTTTCTGGATCATCAAAGCCCATGGGATTGTCCGCTAATCAGGACCAAGCTTTGAAGTTTATTAGGTCCAAACTAATGGCAAAGCGATTGAGAATGTCACTGACTAAGTAAAAGGCGGCAGTGACGTCTCGCACGACCCAACAATTATGGACTATGCTCTTGTTGCCAATGGAAATTTTGAGCATACACCTGCTTGGCAGGAGATGTTTCGAATTGGGTGTTTCCAGATCCATTTCCCATTTGTCTATCAGTTTGAATGTGGGAATGGCTGGATCTTTTGGGAGTTGGGGGAACATGGCTTCGCTGATGAAGCTCTTACCGTTGTTCACACATACTCGAGTGAGAACAGAGTCCTTCCCATCATTTAACTGAACAGGGATGAACAACTGCTCTCCAATTTGCTGAATATCAGCCAGGCTCCAAGCTGATTACACATCTTTCTGGACTATAGGAGTGGGAGTGTCTGATTGTGGATAGGTAAAGAATTTCAGAGTGTTTCCTTCCAGTGTGGAATACCACCTTAAACTGGAAGGAAGGTTGATTTTCAGAAATAGAGAGGACCCCCCATCACCAGTCTGTTGCCCTACTGCTATTACTGTCACCTCTGGAATTTGGTTGTTCTGGAAGTAAAATTCTATTGAGTCAGATTTTTGTTCAACCATGTGGCAGGTGCCGTTTAAACTAACATGGTTGACACTCTGTTTTAATTTTATTGGTCGGCTAGTCTGGGTCCAGAGGACCTTGTTTACACAATCTATTAGGGGTGACAACCTTCTCAGGAGGTCATTCCCTAGTAAACAAGGGGTGCCCTCTGGAGTTACTACTATGACCGGGTGTTTCACCTTGTGTTGCCCAATTTTAATGTCCAAATCTGCAGTCCCCTCGACAGGAATTTCCTTCCCGTCAAAGTTCTGGAGTTGTCCAGGAAGAGAGGTGAGAGGAATTTGGTACTTCTCCCCCCTACCTGAATTCAGTTCATCAAAGGCCCTTTTGGACAGAGGGTAGCTTGGGATCCAGGGTCCACCAGTGCCAAAATTGTACCCTGTCCCTGTACTTGTACCGGGGCATAGTATCATCCCTCCTTCTCCTCAAGGGGGCACAGATAATGCACATTTTTGGACAACTGGTGGGCTAACTTTCTGGTTTTGGACATGACGAGAGAAGAGATTTGGGCAGAATTCTGTGAAGAGCCTGGGGAATCTGAAAGAAAAAGTTGGCAACTGGAAATGGTTTCGGGTTCTGGGCCGCCCCTGCCATTTTGGAGGCAGTCACCAGGATGGGTTTGAAACAGGGAAGTTTGGGTTTGTTGGTTCTGGGATAGGATGATGGGCGGCAACAGCTCAATCCCCACATCCACCCAGTATGGATTGGAATCTCTTGGGACCCATTTTTCCTTGGGAGGAGTTCCCCCATCTCTGAAGGGGAAGATCCTTTTCCCAGGATCTTCTGAGGATCCCTCTCCCTCAAATTGGAAGACCTGTACCTCCTCCACAAAGTGGGTCTGTTTGGGTCCTTTGTTTCTCCTACCTCCTCTCTGCTCCTTGGGTGGCAGACTTTCAGGGTAGGAGATTTTGTTTGCGGTTCCTGGGTTTCCAGGGGCTGTTTACAAGTGGGGAAGGACGCTTCCTCCAAGGCTTTACACCCCCCTTCCCCTTGTGCCTCCCCCCGGGGAACCGGTGGGTTTGTCGCGGTGCTACCCCCGTCATTGTTCTGGAGCACCAGGTCCAGAGTTTGGGGCGTTCTGTGCCGGCATGCCCATCTGAGGGTTCTGTTGCGCCCTCAGCATGTGACCCAGATCCTGTGCCATGTTTTGGACCTGGCACTCAAGTTGTGAAACCCGCTCAGGCTGATACAGGGCTCTATTTTCTCCCCTGTGCTGATCCCGGGAAGGGTAGCTATCCCTTCTCCGGTAATACCCCGGGTTGGGAAGATTTGGGTACCCCTCCACCCTTGGCCTCCCCTCTCCCGGATTAGGTTGTCTGGGCTCAGGGAATTGGGGAAAGAAGGATGGATGAGTTTGGGGCTGGAAACCTTGTGGATACCTGGGGAAAAAGTTTGGCCCAGGGTTTGGTGAATTTCTGCCCTCCTGTGGGAAGTTTGGAGGAAAGTTCTCTGGGTTAGGTGCTTGACTGGATCCCCCCCCTTGGGCTGGAGGAGTCCACACATAACCCAGGATGGGTTGGTTTCCCTTGTAGTGGGGACTTACATAATCAGGGGAGCGAGGGACCCCATTTGTGGGACTACCTCCCTGACTCCCTATCTGTGACTGGCCCGAGGGCCTTCTGGTGTTAGAGTTATTCTGCGCAGGCAGGTTTTTAGGCCCCCCCATCTCCAAATCTAAAACGGGTGCAACCTTTACCTCCGCCACCTTGGCAGCAGCAGGGGTGCTGTTGGTTTTGGGGTTTTTCTGCGCATTACTTTTATTTTCTATGGGATTCTGCACCTCATAGATCCGGGTGGCTTGCTCAATGACCCGGTCTAAAGATCTTTTCTCGTGAAAATCTCTCATGACCTGGGTCATTATGTACTTGGGAAGAGCATGGAAAAATGTGTTGATGAATTCTCTGCTGTCCGTGCGCACCCTTCTGGTGGTCTGCGCAAAGGCATGCTTCAATTCTTGCACGAATTCTTGTGGGGCCTGATCCTCCCCACATTGCAAATTGTAGGCTGCCTTGCGAGCCTCTTGGGGATTTCTATGTACAGAAAAATGTTTCAAGATGGCCGCCCTATATGTGGACCATCTTGAATGGTTTTGGTCCTCCAGCCCCGCAAAGAAACTGGAGTATTCAGGGGAGAATGTCCATTTGACGTACTGGATGCAGCTACTGCTGTCCTTCAAATGGAAAGTCTCCATCATTTGCTCATAGAGCTCCAAGTGTTCCCAAACAGAATACTTGGCGTTCTTATGATAAGGCGTGATGACACTCCTGATTGCCTTAATCTGTTTTAAGGGGTCCTTAAGCAAGGCCCTTTTCACCTTATTGGCCTTTTTGGTTCGGGTAACCCTGGTCAATTCATCCTCTGATTCAGAAGCACTGCTCCCAGAGGCGCCCGTCTAATCTTCCAGGTTTTCCCGGATTCTGCGAGCCTGGGAATAGCTGGCAGAATGTGGGGACCTGGTCTCCTGTGTCCTGTGATGCTCAGAGGAGTCTTCAGATCCCTCCTTGCTACCAGGATTTGATGGGTACCCCCCCACTGACCTAACTGGCCAGCGGTTTTCAGGATGCCCTTAGTGGGCCTACTCTCCTGGGGTTCCCCACTAAATTGCACTTTACTTAGGGGCCCATACCCGGATGCCCGTCCATCCATTCCTGGGTGGTACTGGCCTATGAGCCCCATCCTTTTGGCTGGATAGTAATCTGCCATCCCTATGGCCCTGTGCTCATGTGCACCAGGGGACATGGGGGTGGCAGAGTCCAGGTACTGGGAGAGATGAAGGCCTCTGTTACTAGGGCTCCTGAGGTTATGCTCAGGCGTTTCCCTTTCCCAGCGAACCTCATCTCTATCAGCCCCTGCTGCAATGCAAGAGCCTGCGCTTTCAGTTCCTCAGTTAAGGCCTTACTAGACTCTATCAGTCTCTCCTGCATGGCTACCTGTTGCTGGAGCCTATCATTGTGCTGGCAGAGAACCCCATTCTCTCTCTGTGCCTCCTGATTGGTCCTGGAGTACTGGGCCAGTCTTTGCTGCAGGAGGGTTACCTCCTGAGTCCCATCCCTACTGCCCTGCTCCTTTCTTGCCAGAGCCTCTTCCACCCTCCTGGTGTGCTCTAACAAGTTCTGATGCTCTTTTTGGAGGTCACCCAGCCCCTGGAGGGCCGAGTGATTTTCTTCAGTTTTTCTTTTTAAATGGCAGACTTCCTGGCCTAAGGTGTCCCTTTCCTGACTAAGAGTCTGCATCTGTGTCGCCAGGTCGTTCCTTTGCCTTTGAAAGGCACCAGCTTTCTGGCACTCCTGATCAAACTCTGCCTGGGTATCCAGGTCTTTCAGGATCAGTTTATTGCTCTCTGCCTTTTCCCTTTCTAGGTGGCTTTGCATGGTAACTACCTGCTTAGCACATGCCCTATTGAAATCTAATTGTTGCTCCAGCTTTTTCTGGCTCTGCAGTAGGGAGTCCAAACCTTCTTGGTACTCCTTCTGCAAGGCCAGAAATCTGGTATCCTGGTCAGACTTTTCCTGTTGCAGGATACACATGTGCTCTTTGATTTTAATGAGATACTGTCTGCTCTCATTTTCTGACTCCTGGCTTCTGTGCATCCTCTGCTCAGAAGAGACCAGGTCGGATTGGGCCTTCTCTAACGCGATCTGTTGCCTATTTGCCAGATCTTGGCCTTCGGCACATTTGTCCTGCATGGCTCCCATATATAGATACAAATATGCCGCTATCCTAACCATGTTGTCGTGTTCATCTTTAGCTTTAGGAGCCATGTATAGTTCACTCAGGGCCACATGTAAGGGACCCTGATCTCTCCAGATATCTAACCCAGTTGCATTGACCTGTTGTGTGATTGCCTGCAACCACGCATGCTGGCCCTGCTCAGTCCATTCACCTCTCACAAATAGCTTATGTAAGAAGCGCTCTCTGGCTATTTTGATGTCTACCAGTGTCGTCATTCTGGAATTTGAGTTCATTCCTGACTTACAGAAGTTTGTATTTTATTTTGCAAAACAGACTGTTTCCTTAGAGCGTTCCTTTGAGGAGTGCTTTACAGCGTAACACAGCGTGGTGATCTAACCGGATATGTATCCTGTCAGCTGGCACACTGTATTAATCTGCACAAGTGATAGATCAAATCCAGAATCCCCGGCTACGAGCCCCCACTCTGTAAGCGTATTCAATTCAACACTACAACTAAGTCAATGTCTAGTCTGGGATGCTGAGGGGAATCCTTATTGATATATTTTTATGTCCAGTTCGTTTACTCTGGATGACAACCCTTATATAACACCCCTCTCTTAGAATCCCCCTGACCCCACTGAGCAAAGAAGTAGGTTTGTTTTGCAAATTAAAAGGTTTATTTGAAAATTAAACAATATATATATATCACACTTTTAGAATACATTAATATTTGATAACACACTTGAGAATATGGTATTGATCAACAATGAATAATGTTATAGTGCTACACTCTTTTTAATGGCTTAGAAGTTGATATAGAGAGGATAAAGTAGCTGAGAATGCTCATATGGCTTCAAAGACAATGCAATGAAGAATGAAATGCAGTACAGAAAATAAACTTGATATGATTTCAACCAAAACAATGTAATCACTTTTCCCCCTGGTAGCAATTCACGCCCCCTTTATGCAATGTAAAGAGATGGAAGGAAAGCACACAGTTCTCAGGAATGCAATCAAATATAATTCAGTTCCCCCCTACCAAGCTTAGAGGAAAACAGGTAGAAGTTTTAAACATAGGCCCAAAATGCTTTGAATGTGATGACAATGAAGTGAGAAATGTGCTAAAATTGCTTTTAATTCCCTATAGGAGGTTCAGGGTAGGTGATAGATACTTGGAATGAGTTCAGGTCTGCGTTACAATGATTAATGAGGGATTATTAGGTTGGAAACGGATTTCAGGGATGCAAGAAAAGACAAATATTTTTACATGTGGCTAAAATGAAGCAAAATGTCAAATTGCAGCAAATTTTCTGAGTGCGTCGGGCACGATTACGGAGGCACTATAAGGAGTAGCAAGTCGGTTTTAGGCTTGATAGAAAAGCATAGAATCTTAGCTTTAAGATGACAGTTAATACTCGCTCCTAGCACAAATGGTTCCGGAGATACAGACGATTTTGTGAAGGTAGTTTTTCAGAAATGAAATCACTGTTTCAGAATGACAGATGACAGTTTTCAGCTTTAAAGATCACAGAATGACACGATTCTAGGAGGCAGTTCTGATAGGTTAAAATAGTTTGGATTAGATTATTTTAAACTAAGAGATTGGTTTTGGCACAGTGCTAGCTGGGTACTCACACTAGATTTTGGACAGGAATGCGACTTCGTCACGGATCGGGCCAGGATTGGCTGCGATTCTCTGGTACTGGTTCCGCGCACAGCGATCTGGGTCACCTCTGCTAGCGGCACTGCATAGCAGTCTTGATCTCTGGTTCTAGCAAAAGTTCTTGGCACTGTACGGCGGTCTGGTCTCTGGTTCCGGGTACAGCTCTGCTTTCTGGGTGTTTCTGGCACAGGGTTTTAGGCCAGAATCAAACAGCTCAGCCCGGCTGTCTGAATAGTTTGGTTTGGTTGCTAGGTTTTGAAGGCCTGCTGATAGGAGTTCAGCTGTTGGGTTCTAGAGTTCTTGGAGTTTTGTTCAGGAGTCAGAAGTCTCTGGATGTGAAGTCTGAAGTCTGGATGTGGAGTTGTCTGTCAAAATGCTCCGCAGAAAGTGAAAAAGAAAGTCCTATCTGGCTTCCAGTGGCTCTTTTTATGTGTTTAGAAAGTGGGTGGGTCGGCTAATTCTGCATGCCCAACCCTCTCAAGATTTGATAGGCCAAAGGATTCTTTGGTCCCTGATTTGAGAAAGGATAGTGTGTCAGAGTGATGTCAGCCATTTACGATCTATTGAAGAAACGCCCCTTTGCTTTTACCTTAGAAATCATTTTTCATAACTACACATATTTCCCAGATACACAGTTGTTTGACAATACATGTACATATTACAGATTACTTAAAGTACATTCTGGCCCAACTCTGATCTTCCTGATGGCTTGCATTCACAAATGGCAACTTATTTTCATTTTTAGTTGATTTACCAATATTGGACGTTTACCATTAATTTAATAGGTCTCTAGCATAAACACAGTGTCTGTAGTATCAATAAATAGCAGGGTTTTGCCTCAGAACATGGTACAAAGTTGAATCAAGTCTTGAATTGTGGGTACATTTCTTAGATTAAGGATCTCCAAATTGCACATTTTTGTAAGCTTAATACAATATTTTAGAAGCATTTAACTTAAACATATATTTGCTGCAATATGATTCCACAAAAGTGTCTGAGCCCACTCCCAGAAACTGGGTAAGTCAGGAAACACATGTCTCTCCTTCCAGGCAGGGCTCTGTTTACAGTCCACACTGAAAATCAACATACCCCATTCAATTGCAAGGGTCTATTGTGTTGGGTCCAGCAGGCTGAGGTCAACAGACCAGGGGGCCACTCTGCATTTGATTAACAGAGACCTGTGATTTCCTGGGCTGTTGCTGCTCAGGGCTGGTGTGAATGCCTCCCATGATCAGAGACTCTTTGAACTTTTAATTAACTAAGACTCCTTCTGATCAATGCACAGTTCTGCAAGACAGCTCTCCTGTAAGAGCTTAGACCGCTAGCGCCGGTTTGTGTCCAAAGCGGGTACTGCACCCCCATGATTTTAGCAACCTTTTTGACATCAAGAAAATGAATTCCCAACAGCTCTGGGTTGCTTTTGGCAATCAGCCTTGCCATTCCCAATGGTTTCAGGCTACTGTGTGTGTAGCCCAATGGTGGTTTTAGGCAGTGCCCTCCTGTGCTCACAACATAGGCAAAAATGGGTGGCAGCCTATTCTTCATGTTTTCCCTGTGCATTTTCTGGGGAGTTCTGGCCATCATGATATTTCCAATGCCAGTAATGCACAGTTTTTGTGGTAGGGCTTGGTTGCATGGGTAAAACATCCCACAGGATGGAGAGTAGAGGCAGGTAGGTTTAGAAAGAGGCTGTTGCAGTAGTCCAGCCTGTAGAAAAACAGAACTCTGGAGACAGTGAGCTTCTGGGGGAAAGTGAGGAAAGGAAGAATACCTCTGAGGAGATGCAGTTGGTAGTTTGACTTCTTAGAGACGTCAGAGATGTGAGGAGAGAAGGAGAATATGGAGTCCAAGATGACCTAGAGGTTCTTAGCCTTAGAGGTAGGAGCAAGAAGAGGGCTCGGAGTGGTTGGCCAGAGAGAGAGAGGAAAGGACGGTGCTGGTGGCATTAAGGCAGAGATCATTGGCGGAACACCACTCCTGGATTGCAGACAGACAATCCGGGCTGAGAGAGGGAGAAGAGGCGGCTGAAGGGAGCCTGAAAGCGAGCTGAGTGTCTTCTGCATAGCACTAAAAGTTGGAGCAGAGAGCAGCTATGCAGTGGGCGAGAGGTGTCAGGTTTTGGTTGAACAGCCAACGAGAAATTTTAGAACTCTGTGGGACACCACAAGTACAGAGAGAGATAGAGGAGAGGAAGGACCTAAGTTCGACCTGGAAGGTTCGGTCAGAGGGAAAGGAGGTCAGGCAGGCCAGGGCCTGATCAGTGATAACCAGTTTATCATGCATCTGGTTGAGCAGGATGGAAAGGATGAAAGTATCAAAAGCAGAATAGAGATCAAGGAAGATGAGGACAGAAGGATGGTTAGAGTCAAAGATTGAGAGCAGGCCTTCACGGATGTTCAGGAGATCAGTTTCCGGGGTCTGAAGCCAGACTGATGGTGATGGAGACAACCAACAAATTCAGTGTGAAGGTTAAGCTGTGAGATGGCCAGCTTTTCCAAGAGTTTGCCCAGAAAAGAAGTAACTGAGATCGAGTGATAGATAGCTGGACAGGAGGGGCCGGCTGAGGGTTTCTTAAAAAAAGGGTGCACAAGGGGGTGTTTCAGGGGGTTGGGAAGGTTCCAATGGCGAAAGATGGTTTGCAGAAGTTGGCCAAGGCTAGAGCGAGGTTGTCAATACGGTCCTTGATGGTTTTGGATGAACAGAGAAGAACCTGTTTTGACGAAACTTTCATAGATCGGACTTCTCTATAAACATCATCAGGGGTGAACAAAGGAAATGAACAGAAGGGCGGGAGGAGAGGTGGCCACAGAAAGGCCAGAACTAGAGGGAAATGTAGAGGAAGAAGGCTGGAAGGAAGAGAGGGAGGACACGGTGTCCTGGGTTTTAGAGATTAAATGTGAAGCCAAGGCTGTGCATACGGCCTGGGAGGGAACAGGAGAGGTAGAGACTGCAGCAGAATTGGTCAGATTTTAAAGAGTTCAGCCAAGTTATTAGCTGCCGCAGAGACATGGGCATAGATGTGAGCTCTCTTCTTAAGTCAATACTGCCTTTGGAGCAGGCAGAAGGCTAGTTTGTCAGAGGATGCACATGAATCCTGCCACTTCCTCTTACCCATGATACACTTGCATTTAAGGGTGATGAGGTCTGAGTTGTACTAGAGTTGCACTTGGCTTTGGGCTTCAAGCGCATCCTAATGACAGGGGCAAGTACATCAAGAGTGTCAGAGATAGAAGAATCGAGGTTGGAAAGGGTTGTGTAAGGATGTGAGTCACATACAAAGAAAAATGAAAGACTGGTTACCCCTCTCTATGTTCAAGCACTATTCAATGGGTAGGTTGTGTCATCAAACTACCTTATTGCAGCCATGAAACCTGGTTGAGAAAATAAACTGTAATTTGGTACAAAAGTATAATTTATTTTAATCAAAACAAGAATGAATACATATCACATAGTTATCACAAAACATATTTTTTATAAAAAACAATATTTTTTCAACACGAAAGAAGTTTAAAATCTACTACAAAATTCATAAAAACCATATTGTGGCAGACACAGCTGGATGAGGTTGTCTAACCTTATTTCGACAGATCAGTAGAACAAACCCAACTTATTGCACAAACATTTTTTGTATCTTTGTGTTGTCAAACCAATTCCTGCACACAACTTCTATAACCTAATGGCATAGATAGAAGAACAAACATAGACTCTCAGTTATTTTTGTCTTTTTGGATTGTCGACATGTTTCAGCCTTTATTTCTAATGAGACTCCATCCCTGGTGTCCTTTAGTGTTGTTCCTTTGGCCTTCTTTAACGTGTAAACCTTATTGTTTGTTGTATGGTAGATATCGTCTTAATCCACATGGTCTAATCATTGTCAATCTAAAAAGATTTGTTTAAAAAAAAAGAACAGTGTCACTACAACTTATCAGGTTTCATGGCTTTCATATGTCATTCTCAACGACATTTCTAAATTGGATGTTTAGGAAAATACGAGAACATGAGCCCATAAACTTTTACTTTCTATGTATAGGGTGGGTTTTACTCCATCTCTTTAATTTACCTTATGTTTCAAAAACAACAAACAGAAGGGAGGATCGGGCATTAGGATTGTTGAATGCTCCTAAACAAGATCACTTGTCTATTTTGTATATTTTTGTCTTATTCCTTTTCTTGTGTGTAGTGAATAAATTATTTCAAAACACATTGTTTCATGAGCGTGATAACTTGCATACTTTAGGGAGTGTATCTAACTTTTTGGCGCATATCACTTCCTCTATCTAAAAAGTTACTCAAGCCATTTAGACAAATGTGAACTTACTTCCGATATTGATGTACAGCTGTTTTCAATTGAAGCCGGCAATTTGTGATTTTGTCACGCTACGGCAGGGTCGTTAGACTTTATGTCCGGAACGGTAGAGGGAATGGAGAGAAGCTTAATATTTGTTAGCCTCGGGTCTCCCGGTATAAAATTTGTGGAACTCCTACAGCTTTGCTTATCGATTTTTAGATTTTTCTTTTTTTAAAACAGTGTTATGAAAAAACTTGTGGTTAAGTTCTTATATCACAATACAATCTAAGATTCTACATCCCATCTTGTTTGCAAAAATCATTTAGTTCAAACCCCTTAAGATTGTCATTTTTTTTCCGGACACAAGTATGTGAATTTTTCATGAATCTCGTTTGTTGTTCAAGGTCACAAGAGGGGCAGCCGGCAACAAAACGCCAGGACCCGTCATTCACATACACAACACGCATGCACTCTTGTTTTTACCATTCAATTGTTATCTCTATGGACAAAAACAGCACACTATTAGCTATGCATAAAAAGAGGGACATCTTATTTTGATCAGCCTGCATTGTTGCAGACTTTCAAAGAAAACAAAGCATTGCTCTCTCGTTTATTCAACATCCTCCTATCTTCTCACAGAAGGTGTTGCATATGAAACAGACTTCAATTGTAATTTACCGAGGAAATTGTAGGTGAATGTTCACAAAATGTGTATGTTATCCGACATCCCAGGTGGACGGCAAAACTCGGCGTCGGAATCTTTTGTTCACATCCACGACCAGTATGTGCTAATATTTACACTGTACAATTGTCGGCTCTATGGGCATACAAAACAAGAGCTATCAATTATCCAACAGACATCTTGCTGTAATCGGTCTAAGTATTCACAAAATTCTAAAGGATAATTATTTCTGGAAAATGAAGCGTTTCTCTTTCATTTTCTTACCGTATCTTTTTTCTCATCCAAATTTGGGAGATTCCTCCGTGAGCAACAACATTTCCTGCTTTACCTATTCACAGATGGATGTTTCTCAAACTAGTTTATATTCGTCTGTTGTGAATCATATGACCCTCTCCTACTTGGTCACGTGGATTAGCACCACGCCGAACTTGAAGGTTTGTGGCGTCCTAGTGTCGCCATGACGGCCATCTTGCTGTGGTTTTTTCTATATTGTATGCTATTCTGAAATGGAGCCATGCAATTAGGACCCGTGTGGTGATAATATATTTATTTTTTGTCTTTTTGACAGCATATATCCTCCAATTCGGTGGATATTTTTTTGAACACATGTCATGGGAAGATCACGCTGATTACTATTTTTGTTTTAATCTTGCCAGCCATCTTGCAGTGATGTTTGGCTATACTCACTTCATGCATATTGTATGCTATTCTAACAAAAAAACTGCGTATTTCAGACCCGTGTGGCGATGATAAATTGTTTTTGGCTTTTATCTCCCGATTCGAAGGATATATTTTTACAGAGATGTAAAGGGAAGATTGCATTAATTATTATTTTAATTTTCATCCAGCTTATGAAAAAAAACTAGTGTAAAAAACTGCCTAAGTTGACTGAACCTATTTGTCCAAACACACATTTAGAATATCATCTAGCCAACCAGATAAAAGGAAAAAACAACAAAACAAACCCACTCACTGTTAACGGACTTCCAGCTAACTGATCTCGGTACTTTGTTTTGTATATATAGAGCGGACGGGGCAGATCTTTTAGGGCGTATGATGGATATTTGTACCATGTATTACAGCAGGGTATTCCATTCAATAGCCATGTTAAGGCCATGTTTTACTGTGCCTACATTATGTATCCAGCATTGTTCGCATTTTGCGAACATTTTGTCTCTGTGTCCTCCTCTCTCTGATGTTTTAATGACTTCAATAACAAACCAAGATATATCGGTATATTTGTGTTTGTTTATACTATAATGTGCTACCAGAGGTTTACTATAAATTTTGTTCTTTAAACACGAGCGATGCTCACATATTTGTTGTTTTATCCGGTGCTTTGATTTTCCTACATAGATCTGATAGCAGGAACATTTTATACCATAAATTACCTTTTTAAAAGCGGCACCTACCATTTAATTCTATTGTCTTAATCTTCTGTGTCAACGGACACACAGAGCAATGTCCACATTTGATATGTCCCACAATTGGAGCCATGTACCACAAAGAAATAGGAAAAAGGAATGCAACCTACTTGTAATCTTATACGCAAGCTCCTGTTTGTAAGCTTACAATTGGTTCTTGGGTTCTCTCTGTGGCTGCATTGTGAAACGTGCATTGAGGTTGCCCAATGCTTGAAAAGTGAAATTATGAAAAATATATTTTACCTTTTAGTTGCACCTTCAGATTCACGGTGGTCAGTATGTCAAACAAGTAGACATAGTTTCATTAATTGACTTTTATTATCTTCATCATATAATTTCCTAATTGAAGTCAACACAAGACCGCAGCTATCATACCGACTCTCCTGCTTAGTTCCCGGACAACAAGATTTCACCCACATTTGACGGAAACCGTGACAGAATTGCAAGCAAATTGAATGCAGTACCGAAAATATTAGCCAACATGTGAAAAAGTATATCACATGTAGGATTTCAAGCATGTAAAAGAAGATTAAAATCCTCACTACCTTACTGAAGAATCAATTCCATTATATGTAGGAATCAAAGTTTTCATTAAACATTAGGAAGACAAAATACCAACCACCTTCCTGAAGAACCAATAATAACATATTGGGGAAACACGTGTCGAGGGACAACAAACTCAAACCAAAGAGGGAAACACCAATATGAAGCAACATTAGGTATTCATAAGGATCTACTCTGCATCAATCAACTCAAATCAAATACTTGAGGGCCATCAAACTTAAATAAAAGAGGGAAACACCAACGTGAAGCAACATTAGGTATTCATAAGGATCCACACTGCATCAATCAACTTGAGTCCAAAACTTAATGTGATGAAACATTAAAGTACTCAAACTACTCGTTAATTACCAATGTACTCTCCTTACATATGAAGAAATATCAAGGACCAACCATTGAACAATCTCATTGAACCTAACTCTGTGTACATTATTTCAAAACCAATGCTTGTCATTTATATTATGAAGATAATTAAAGTCAATTAATGAAACTAAGTCTACTTGTTTGACATACAGACCACCGTTAATCTGTAGGCACAACTAAAAGGTAAAATATCTTTTTCAATGTTCCACAAAGACGTTTGTCTTGCTACAGTTTGTTCTCTTCGTGGGTACGTATGAACCAGCATGTCCCTTAGATTTTTTGTCTTTTAAGACAAAATAGGGCATTTGGGGATTAAAAGCCTCTGTTTTCAAAAAATGCCAATTATTGTTGATTACCTTTCTTTAGTCCATGACTGATGGGACTAAAAGTGCTGACACACGTAATTGTATCTTCTTTTGTTTTCTTAGTCGGATTCAAACATTTTTCCTGATCGGTGTGGTGCTCTCTTTAGAGAAGTATGGATTGTCTTCCTTGGGTAACCCCGATCTTGCAGGCGTTTTTCAAGCTGTCTTGCTTGTTGCTTATATTCGCCTATATCTGTGCAATTTCTTCTAATTTGAAGGAACTGTCCTATTGGCATATTTTCTTTTAAGCTCTGGGAGGGGAAGCTATTATATTCTAAGAGGGTGTACTTGTCAGTTGGCTTGCGATATAATGTAGTATTGATTGAACCACTGTTGGTTTTACAGATCAAAAGATCTAAAAAGGGAATTTGTTGTTGATCGGATATCATGGTGAACTTGATGTATTCATTTCTACTGTTCAACCACTCAAGGAACAACTCTAGATCAATGTTGGTTCCTTTCCATATCATAAAACAATCGTCGATATATTGCAACCTACAACCCATTTTTGCCTCGAAAGGGTTATCATGACAAAAAACTGACTTCTCTTCTATGATATTCATGAACATATTAGCCAAATCGGGGGCAAATGTTGCTCCTATACTCGTGCGTCTGTTGGTAGAATTTCCCATTAAACAAGAACAAGTTTTCCGTTAGTGCTAACCTAATGTACTCTAAGATAAACAGGGTGGGTACTTTATCTAAAGTCAACCTATGTTTATTCAAATGTGTCTCCATCACTCGTAAGCACTCTTCTTGGGGAATACTGGCATATAAAGCGGTGATGTCTAATGTTGAAAAGGATGTGAGTCAGCCAGAGGTGCAGGTGGGGGAGAGAGGGAAAATGTTGGCGAAAGCCTCACTTGACACACGCTCCATGGGTCGGACGACTGAGAAGTTAGGTGGCAGTGCTGGAGTTGGCTCGGCCTGAGGAGTAGAGAGAGAGAAATGAGAGGAGAGGAGAAAGTGGTCACTCCAGGAGAGAGGAGCTGTGAGAGGGTTAGAGAGGGTTAGAGAGGGTGAGGTCTGAGGAGATCAGAACATCCAAGGTGTGCCCTGCAGAGTGAGTCGGGCCAGAGGGAAGAATAGAGAGAGAAAGAGAATTGCAGAGATTGCAAAAGAGTCTAGAGGAAGGACAGGAAGCATTTAGGTGTTTGTTGAGGTCTCTGAGGAGGAGGAGTTGAGTGGTACAGGCAAGGAGGGAGGAAGAGAGGACCGCCCATTCAGAGAGGAAGGAGGTTACATGGCCAGGCAACCAGTAGATAGCAGTCACAGTAAGAGTACTGCCAGGAGAGAGAGAGAGAGAGGCATTCGAATGAGGAGTACACCTGCATTGGAATGATGGAGGCAGGAATCCACTCCGGGAAGATCAAGTCTACACCCCCACCAGGATGGTTGGATCTGGGTGCACAGAGGATCTTGTAGCCATCAGGGAGGAGAGTGTCAAAACTCATGACAGATCTGTCCGTGAACCATTTCACGGTCAGACAGAGAACTTCAAGGTTGAGTTCTTCCAAGATACGGCGGATATCGGCAGAGTGTTTGACAGCTGAGCGAGAGTTGAGAGTGGCAATGTGGAGAAGGTTGCCACTCTTGAAAGACTTCTGGGGAGGGGTACAGGTCAGTAATACGCCCTGCAGAAGTGTAGGAGTCTGAGCGTGGGCAGAGGAGGAAGGATGAGAGGGCAAGGAAGCAAAGGAGGAGGATGAAGATGCCAGAGAGGTGGCGGGGGAAGAAGACAACAGGGCAGCCACAGAAGAAGTAGAGGAAGCCAAAGACGTGGCAGAGGGTGGAGGAAGAGGAGCCGGAGAATGGAAAGAAGGTACAGCAAGAGAAGAAAGGAAATTGATGAGGCGCGGGAAGCGTCTATCATAAAGGAGGAGGTTATGATATGATATGGCATTTATAACGCGCCTATACACAAGTGTTTCAAGGCCTTGGACCAAGATGGTGCCCTTTAGGTAAACATTAATAATCATTTTAAAGGAGTGGAAGGGGGCCATGAGAGCCTCACAACGGGTGCCAGCATTAATGGGAGAGGAGGAAAAAGGTGTGACCAGAGACACCATATGTGGAATCCATAGGTCTGGCGAAGTAATTACAAAGGGGATGTTAGTGAGGGTCTGTCTGGAGGAAGCGTTGGTGTAGGTATCAGTGATAAGGAGGCCTGGGTTGGAAACCAGGATATTCCTTTTGAACTTCTTCCTACCAGTCTTAGTAAGAAGGACAGGATAGTCCTTCACTAGTGCATAATGAATGGTCCAATCGGTGGGACCGTGGGAGGGCCAGTGGCAACACTGATTTGCTTTAACTCTGACAATCCATCTATGACCATTAACCAATCTCAAAGAGCAAGCCTACTCCTCTCTCCGCTATCTTTATGCACTCATAACACCAGTTACTCTTCCAGCCACCATTTTAGATCAGACCTTTTGATGGTTTTCCTTGTTCATTGCCAAATCCAATCTTTTTTTAATTCGTTTTTCATTTAAGGAGTTACAGTTTCAAAAACTACCTTTTCACCATACAAACAACACATTTTTACAAAAAGAAAAAAGAAACAAATAATCCTGATTTTTCAAATATCCATAAAATACGAACTACACCATTCATTTGATTTTTATAAAATGTCACCAGCTTTTGGTAAAATGTCCATTACAAATCTAGTAGTTTCCATAATTAAGGAAACTTGGTACCCACCCATGATCCTATTGCACAATTCTGATTCAGTCACAAGGCTTATATCTCAAAAAATGTATTAAAGAACATCCAGTGTTTAACTGTTAACATGTACATAAAAGCAGAATAGTTTTGCAGCAGTTATGTACTGGATGTCTTGTTACGGGGAGATAACCAAGTCTTGGTTATCTCCCTGTAACAAGACATTCAGTACATCATTTGAAACAACTATCAGGATGACTTTTTTGTGAAGACGAAACTCCGGTTCACTAACTAAAATGTCATGCTTCATGCTTTATGTGTTTCTCTGTACATAACTGCTGCAAAACTATTCTGCTTTTATGTACATGTTTCAGCAAATGTATGATCATGCTTTGAGAAATTTGAGTTGTGGCTTCAGTCTGCTCTTTATTTGTTCTCTTTTCTACATGTTTGCCAAATGTTAGGCAAGTGTTGTTCAAAAAAGTTATTTAAACACTATGGGAAACTAAACCCAGTTCTTGTGTGACATTAGCTGAATAAATAAGCCAATAGTCACCTGTGATACTCTTTCTTTCCCTTTTTTTGTATCCCTGCACTTTAACTACTATGAGTACACAGCTCCTCTGATATTTATCATGCGAAATGTGAAAATCTTTGCAACAAATAGTAATGTGAAGAACAATTGTTAGAAATATATGTGGCAGGACGCCACCCATTTGTTTCAAATCCCTACAGCTCTTAAGTCCTACCACTTCCTTTGAGCAGTCCCTCCAGTTACGTAACTCTCCAATGTCAGGGATAAACACATTGAAGAGACAAGAGATGAGGATTCACCCTTGGTGCAGGCACCAAAAGGTTGAAGTGGGTTTAGTCACCACTCTCTAAGACTTTAGCCTAATTTGAACCTTAGAGAGTTCATGCACATGACGTAAGATATTTAGATACAATGGTGGACACCCTTCATCCTCTTCCTTGTTCCATAGCAGAGATTGAGTAACACAATCGAAGGTCATCAAGAAGTCGATGAATGCCATATACATGGGTTGCTTTTTAATTGACACTCTATTTTGCAAGAGTGTTAAAATTTGCCCAATAAGGACCATACCCTAATGTCTCTTAAAGCCTGATTGATTGATATCATGAATCCTCCTAGACCGGGTCCATTCTTCCAAATGCTTTAAGCCCAAGGTTTAGAGCATCGTGCTTGAGAAGTCCAGCAGGCCTACCGGGCGGTAATTTATTTGGCAGCGTCCAATCTTCAGGATTAGGTTTTGTGGCAATTATCTTGTAAATTAAAGTTTTCAAAATGTTAGACCGCAGCTCTTGATGATTCCTTATTGTAACATGCTCAGCCAATCCAAACCTGCATCCCTTGATCGATAGATTTTTTAAAATAATGATACAATGTCATCTGCATCGAAGGACATAGACCATGCCTTGTCGGTAGTCTCTTTACAAGGCTAAGTCACTGGTTGCTTTGGATAGAAAGCATTGTAATGAGTGAACCAATCTTCATCAAGCTTTGGGCTCATACGTCTATAAGCCTGGTTCGAGGATACCTAATTGATCAGGTTCCAAAAGGCAGCTGTATTTCTACTAAACAGACTATAAAGCAGAGGCTCGGCATCCCTATGGAGCAAAGTAGCCCTATATTTTTTCATCCAATTTTTAGATCTCAATTTCGATTTTGTCACTTCCCTTTTGGTGTTACCATAAGGGGTTCTACATGGGGCTGAAAAATCTGCTTTTTGTCCTTGGTGGTCTTATAAAACACGTGCGTTTGATTAGGCACTTCATGCAGCGTTTGTTTAAACATGGCATTACAATTAATGTAGAAACTCCTGATCTTTCTAGGTGAGAAAACCTCCTCAAGTTTGCTTATGTGCCAGATTGAGGTAACTGCCAATAATGTCATTATAAATTGATGGTAAATGGTTATTCCATCTAAGATCATTGCCGGCAGCATTGATTTCCACATGAGGTTTATTCCACCCCCTTGACCTGCTGGTTTTTTACGCCACCTCCTTCCGTGCTGCAGACAGAGGAAGATGATCACAGTGGACTTTAACACCTGAAATGTTTAACACCTTTCACATAACCAATCAGTTGCAAACATATAATCAAAGCGTGATTCTACACTGCTCCGACACCATGTCGGATTTGAAGGGATATCCCCTCGAATATTACGATTGGGAGCATGGAGACCCTGAATGATCATCAGTTTAAGCCCTCTAGCGCTAGATTCCTTAAAACATGGACTCTGGGGACAAGACATCATCCTGTTCTAAACAAAAATAATTTAAATACCCCACAATCAAAACTTTACTTGAGCAATTGTTGGACATCCACGTATACAGTATTGCAGCAACTCTGTAAAACAAGACCTCCACTGATACCATACCCCTATATTTTTCCAATATATATTGATTAGTAGAAACTGCTTAGTGCTCAATATATTCTGATCACATTTAATTTCAACGGTTTGAATATACAGGGATTCAATGGGCCAACCAAGCACAGAAATTCCCCTCCCATTCCTCACTGCAATCAATAGGGCTCTATAGGGCCTCCCTCCTGGGCCCTTGGAGGCTGGGTTCAAAAAAGCACTGAACCCATTAAGGAGAGTTTTCTCTCATAACGAAGTTACTTGCAATACTAGCCTAACCCCTGAAAATCTTGGTTGAAAAGATGGACATGACCACATGTATTTCATGATAAAATCCGTAATGCTTTTGGAATAAAGGTGTTGAGATTGCCCAAGCCTAGTATACTCGTTTGGCCGTAAAGCTGTAACCAGCCATGACCAATCCTTGCAGTCCTCATTTTTGGTCTATATATAGGGATTTGAATAAAACACCCTTCTTTCACTCGCATCTATGAGATTACATTGGATTTTTAAAGGAATCCCTATATTATTAATTTTATCCGGGAGAGCATTCAATACTTTCTCCTTACTCTGCCCTTCACTTACATTATATGCCAAGTTCATCCAAAAGATTATATCCCAAACTCAGGAGAAATGAATTCACCATTATTAAACTTTCCTTAACAATCCCTGACTTCACATGTAAGTGCACCACAACAAATCTATAATCAGCCAAACATTCAATTAAAATAAGGTCACTCGAATTTATCGCTTTCAAACTGGGGATCAATCTAAACAAAGCAAGAACATTTATTTATTTATTTATTGAGTGCCAAAGCCCTCAGTCATCAGGTTGCTACATATACACATCAGAACAAGAAATGGGACGACATATAACGCTACTGATGACTAAGAGGGAGCTGGAGCGGAGGAAGACTTAGTCAAACAGAAGGGTCTTAAACTGTTTCCTAAAAGATTGCTGATTGGTTTCTAATCTCAGTATTGTTAGCAGAGAGTTCCATGCTTGGGCTGAGAGAAATCGAAAGATCTACCTCTGCATTGTTTGATTCTGGGTACATTTGATCCGTTTGATATAACTTCTTTGGCTGTGTCACGATATTGGGATAGTTGACCTAATGCCAACTTGACCTACTCCGATTTAACCACACCTTTTTGGTCGAATTCGGTAGGTCAAATGGTATATTTTAATACAAAAATAGTTGTGGGGTGGGGTAAGGTAATAGGTTGAGGTGGGGGTAAGTCAGGGGAATCGGGGTGCTTCCCCCCACATTAGAAAGGGATGTAGGGGGACCTCCTCCACAGAAGGTCAAAAAGAATTGCACCAAAAAATGTTGGTCAAATCGGCAGTAGGTCAAGTTTTGTATGTCAAACAACCCATATTCGTGTGAACGACTAACTCTAGAAAGAACTGTTGAAATGTCCTTAATTTGCTGGAAGGGGCCATTGGTCTACCATTTGTGTTGACCCCTTCAATAATCCAGACTGATTGTATTCCAGTCTGTTTCATCCTTCTTTTATCCAATGCCATGAATATCAGGGCTTGATGTGGGTGTTTCGATGGCTCTTCACTAATCAATAAGACATTTCTAAGACTGATCTGCAGATGTAATTGAGGTTAATTTGAATAGTTGATATGTTCAATAGTGAATCAATATCCTCGGAAAGCTGCTATATCTTATTTAAAGGGACCACATTAGATTCCACATCCTGGGCACCTTCTGATGCATATAAGTAACCTTGAAACTACTGTATTTTATGTCTTTTACCTCTGTAATTCTGTGACCTTGCAGATTGTGTGTAACCTTGCAACCATGTAACATTGTCAATAGCCTGAAAGTATGTATTAATAGCAATAACAATTGCACTATCTTGTGACCCTGTAACCCTACCATTTGTTCACTGCCAAGAACAACGCCTAGATGTCCTCAGGCTTGGTGCGCTATATAAATTGCAAATAAATAAATGAACCAGATTATTGGAGATCAAAATTTGCATTGAGACATGTGGTGTGCCCATTTCCTTATTGTCCTGGGCACTACTTCCCACCTCAATCTCTTTATTAGTTGCTTAAAGTACAGCAGAATCTTCCTCTGAAAGAGAGGGCATATTTTCCCTTTTGGAAAAAAAGGACGTTATTTTTAGCTTCCTGCTGGAATTACCAGTCCTTAGCACTCACATCAGGGGTGGACTGGTAATCAAAAGAGGCCCTGGAAATTATTTTCAAAGTGGCCCCATATTACACATTTTCAGCAAGCCCAACCCTTTTCCTATGGGAACATTTGGAAATACCACACAAAAGAGGCACAGGGTGCAAAGGGCTACCAAAAAATCTCCAGAGTTACGTATAGGCCAGTCCAGCCCTGGGCACAAGGAACAGATTCAGCCTAAAAAAGCCCAAACTGTTGGCTCTGCCAATGCGTGTTGTTCTTGTTTCCAACCTAGCATGCATATTTACAGTTGTGTGTATTTTATGCGCACTCAGTATGTGCATATGTTAAACGCATGTTGCACTTGCAATGCATATGTGGTATATGGGCAACCACGTACCCGCATTTTCCACCTGTCTGTGCTAAGGTTGCTCACGTCTGCGGCACCGGCGTACACTGAACTTGCTCCGTATTCTGCAAGCAGCGCAATCTGTGGATGTGCAAACATACGCCAGTTTCACTGACGCGCCTGCATCTGCCAGTGGTGCAGTCACACCTTGCTCCGGCCACGTGGGCCACAGATACTTGCAATGAAGTACATGGTGTACATGTGAACATTAGGCCACGCTTCCACACGATGCGCTCTGCATAGCAATGTCATTAGGTCACTATGTCAAAACTCCAGGATTCCAGAATCTATTGCGCTTGAGTTCCCGGCCAAGACCAGGCCCACTTCCTCCAAGCCCCCCAACACTTAGATTTGCTGGTGGGTTTGCTCAGGTTTATTGTGAGGGGCCCTCCACCCCATTCCTGAACCCCAATTAATTGTCAAGCTGAAATGAAAGTCTCCCAGATATATAATGGCACCCAGAGGAGTACACACTGGCTGCAAAGATTAATACTACTTTAAATAAAAATGACATTAACTTTTATTTGAAACACATGTGTAAAATATAAAGGTCATGCTGTGCAAGAAACACAGTAACACATGGATTCCAATCAATATTTAGAAAGAAGGGAAGGAAGACAAAAGAGACAAAAGAGAGAAACAAGAAAGAAAGGAAGAGAAAAGAAGTAAAGACAGAAAGAGGAAGTGTGTGAGAAATAAAAAGACATTAACTAAGAAAGAAAAAAACAAGCAAACAAAGGACTATAGAAGGAATAAAAGGAGGGGAGAAATACACTTCAGGAATGAGAGAAGGAAAGAAAGAAGGCAAGGAAGGGAGGGACGAAAGAGGGAGGGAGGGAGGAAGGAAGGAAGGAAGGAAGGAAGGGAGGAAGGAAGGAAGGAGGAAGGGAGGAGGAAGGGAGGAGGAAGGGAGGATGCATGGAAGCAGGGAAGGAAGCAAGGAAGGGAGCAAGAAAGCAAGGACCGAGGGAGCAAGGAAAGGAGGATACAAGGAAGCAGGGAAGGAAGGAAGCAAGGAAGGGATCAAGGAAGCAAGGAAGGAAGGAAGGAAAGAAGGAAGGAAGGAAGAAGCAAGGAAGGAAGCAATGCCAACAGTTTGGGCTTTTTTAGGCTGAATCTGTTCCTTGTGCCCAGGGCTGGACTGGCCTATACGTAACTCTGGAGATTTTTTGGTAGCCCTCTGCATCCTGTGCCTCTTTTGTGTGGTATTTCCAAATGTTCCCATAGGAAAAGGGTTGGGCTTGCTGAAAATGTGTAATATGGGGCCACTTTGAAAATAATTTCCAGGGCCTCTTTTGATTACCAGTCCACCCCTGGTAGCTGGGGAGATCAGAACTCGATTAACACTTGGCTCCTTTAATTGCCAGGTGTTGAAAGCCTTGGGCACCAAGGCATGGAAAAGTGCTTTTCCTAGACACATCTTTTACCGTGAGTCACCCACCACTGAGTTACTCGGCCACCACTTAGGTTGAAGCCCTTCACTTCTTACGCACCTGGCCTGTAGCAGACTGCAGAAGACTGCACTTGTGCTGCACTTCTGCGGTGTTCCGTGCTTTGTGCGGGTTTAAATACTTGCACCTCCTCTTCCTACTGCAGTGTCCCAAGCTCCAGCAGCAGTAATCCAACAAAGGCCAGAAATAAAGTCAGGTAAGCACAGGTATGCACAATACTGTAGAAGACTTCGGCCTTAACATTTTATCATTTTGCCAGACTCACTTATTTCATCAATTTTTTCACATTGTGTTTCCTTTCTATTTTCTCGCATGCGTTTGTATAATCCTTTCCCTTGCCTACACCTATTATATCTATGTATTTTCCACCTTATCATTTCTTCTATGCTTACGCCGAAAGGTCACATCGCCACTGCATTCCTTTCCATTGCTCAATTTTCAGCCCTTTTCACCCCTCTTCTCCTCACAGCCTTAGTTGACTTTCCGAAATTTAACATGTGGCCAAGCATTTTATCTGTCCCTTTCCCCATGAAATGGAACTTGCTGCATTCTTTCAGAACATATCCTTCCCCATTTTGCTCTCTCTTCCACCATGTTTTATGATGGATGCATTCCTGATCTCCTAATGCTCTCATCTGAAACAGGGGATATGGGACTACTATGCTCTTACTGATCGCCAACCCCATACTCATGGGCGGAGACATCTGTACCATTCTGCATGCAGTTTAGATGTTGCCCTTTCATTGTACCACAGCTCAATAATGAGGTAACGCATGTTCTGCTGACTGCTCTCCCTAATCTCCCTGTATCTTTTCAACGGGTGTATGCAATGCACACACACATGAGAATGGCTGGACTGTGGAGATGGGTAGAGCCTCTGTGCTGGCCCACAGAGATTTTCATCCACGTGAAGTATCAATTCTGCCCTAGATTGTTGTATGTATGTATTGTCCCTGCACCCAGATATTTGCACCATTTGTAACCAAACCGTAGAAGAGAATTAATCAGTTTACCATGGAAAGGTCATCATGGTTTAAGAAAGAATGCCGATATTCGTGAAATTACCTAGTTATTGAGCTGAAAACATCTGGTGATAAAATCCATCCTGTGATAACATTCATTAGCACCCTTACAGCCAAATATAAAGCCGCAGTTGCCACAAAGGAAACATCCACAGAAGTGGCTAATTTGGGACAGGTATTCTTGTCCGTACAGTCCAGGGATAATCAAGCCTTTTGGCAAATTGTATCAAATGGTCTGGGTCATTTAAGCCTAGAACTTGATATTTGCATTCTGGGTGATCAGTGGAATGGTCACTTTACTAACCTCTATTAAGTTTAGTGATCAGCCTCCGAAGATGGTGCCTTCCCGGGGCTACCAGATTTCAACCATTGAAACAGTTTACCGGTAGAACACCAAGTTCTTATGATCTCTGAGAAAAGATCAGAATCGGAATAAAAAAAGACGGGGAATGACTCCCTGCAGATAAGATTGTCTTGGAACATTTTCAAACAGAACATTCTATGCAGGTCCATTTTTGGGAAAATATTTTAATGCAATAAACTAGCAGGGACATTTCCCAACTACACGGGTTTGGGACAAATTTACTGATATATATGATGCGCAGCTGTGAAGTTTTCTGAAAACTCTGGGATTCCCATGTACAGTACTAATCGTTACAGAAAAACAATCAAAAGCACTTAAGGAATAGTCCGTTACACAGTCCTACCTATCAGGTACTCAGTTAATGTTGATTGCTCCTAGCTTATGAAGAAGGCCCGAGGGCAAGTATTATGAAACATAACTCTTTATTTACTCTGCACCTGTAAAAGAAAACAAAGTACTACAAATGCTGTACTCCTCTACTCTTTTCCCTCTCTTCTCTGGCCCAATCATATAAGTATACGACCCACCTTAATCCGTCCTATTTTTCCACTACACTGACATGTCTACCAGATCATCGCCCCCTTGAGGTAGGAAGGACAGCAATGCTTAACAGATCCACATCCAACGAGCACCACCAGACAGGCTTTGAGCCCAGTCAGTAGAAAAAGTGCATGGATGCAGCGCCATCTGTCAAACACAGAACAAAGTAAATAAGGGATGCCTTTGGGACGGATAATACTCCACTCTGTGCTTTTAATGGAATCCTAACTCTCCTATACTAGCTAGGAGCAATCGACATTCTAAGGCATGGCTTGTAGCATCCTAGTATGCACGTTCAAACTCCAGCCGACACTGCCCTGGATGCGTGCAAAATATGTTTGCTGTAGAATTGTTAAAACATACAGGCATTATACCAATCAGCTGCCAGCCCAAAAAGTCTGAGAGGCTATACCTTCTCGAGTATAATGAGCAGAAGATAAAGAGACTTCCACCCCCACCTGGTCTATCACCCATTTAACCCTCCTGGCCAAAGGAGGTGATGGCACAGGGTGAAGGGGCTTTTGGAAGGACACAAACAACTGATCAGATGAAGCGCACAGCCCCTGTGTCCTGGCCTCATAGATCTGCAAACAAAGAACCATGCAACGTTATGAAAAATCCAGAGAGGATGGGACGGAAATAACCCTTAAATCACAAGTAGTCCTGCGATGTGAATGAACATGACCCCCTCAGCATCGAATAATCGTCCCAACAGGTTCAGAGCGCTGAGATCCCCAAATCTATGGAAAGAAATAAGACACATCAACAAAACTAACTTGCATGACAAGGCATGCAATGAAAGATCCATATTAACCAACCAAGAATGTAAGACCGTCAGCACCAAATGATCATCCCAAGGATATGAATATTTAGACGCAGCCAGAGGTCTGGACGTACAAACTCCTTTCATAAATATACAACCCATGGGAGGATGCTCCCCAAACAGCAACCCTTCCACCAAGGCGTGCCAGAAGGAAACAGCCAATCTATATACATTGATAGTGCCATATGACAAAGCAGGATGCAAAGAAACCCAAACATGGACCACCTGTGGAAAGTCCGGCATGAACGGGATCCAAGTTCTTTGGTATGCACTATCGAACCCAAAAACAGCCCCATAAACTCACCCTGTCCTGGAATCCCAGTGGCATCGTAAGAGATCTGGAGCTGCCTGCAACATTCCTGCAGGTTCCAACGGTCCCGTGATCAACCAGGCCACCAAATGTAGGGATGCCTATAGTACCAAACGGTGTGGATGCTGAAGAGGGTGCAATAGTGGCTGGGTAAATACCGGAAGGAGTATGGGAGGTACCACCCTACTGCTGTGGAGTAAATAAAGCATCCTTTTGCATAATAGTACGCCATAGAATGTATATGCTAAGAGCATTGATAGGACTTTCTAACGAACACATTCTAATATTACATTAACAACACGTATCTACTAATGATATCATCACAACATTTCATACTACTCAAATAGTATCTTGTTTATACTATCGGAAAACCGATCTGGATAACTTCATTATTCCTCCTCACTGTTCCCTATGTATTATCAGAAAGAAAAAAAAAACATCTTAGCATTAAAGTAAATGTGGAAACAGTGAAAAATATATTTCTACTAAACCCGACAAAAATAAATAATTATAAGAATGACTTTGGAAGAAACTTATGAAAAAAACTCTCTTCCTCCAAATTAAAAATGTACAAACAGACTGATTTTAAACAAAATAAATATACAAATATTACTCACAAACGTAATGTATGTGCGGTCATTGAATAGCAGATATTTTCAGTGAGAGCTTTTTTCAATGAGATATTCAACAGATTATAGATATGTTTCCTGACAGAAAGGAAGTGTTCACTTTTAGGATATTTCAGGGGCAGGATGAGCCAGGCCCAATTAGATCTGCGAAACTGCACACACTGTTTTCTGTGAATATTCAGGGCAGAACTTGCTTTGACTTTTCAAACAATTGTTTAAAGCCTCTCCCTCTAATGGACCCAATATCTTGTAAAAGTTCACAATACAATTACTAATCCTCATGAACAACCAAAGACCAAAACACTAAAATTATAGTTTGGAGGTTTCATGAATTAGTTTGCCTAGGACTAGCACTCTCAATATGTTAACACAGCAAGCAGCAATCTCATTTTTCCAAGCTGACAAGCCAGGCCATTCGTTGAATGGAAAAGTGTCCTAATGCAGGGATCTATGCGAATGTTCCACCAGAACCACCTAGGCTGCAATGTATGCCACTATGAATCTGCTGACAGATTCATGCCAGACAGATTCATGCCATGTCTTTCTCTTTCGCATGAAGTTCATGTGAGAAAAAGGGTGGTTCTCTTTGCCAACTTGTCTTCTCTTTCTTATCTGGTTGGACCCAGCCAAGCTCTTTTTCCTCCTCATCTACCACCGGGAACCACACTTCATTCCTCAGACAATACCTTTCCAAACCACTTGTACAAACCACCTGTTACTCCACCTTACAATCAACTTACTTTACTTTTCACCCACCTTGATGTCTGTGTTGCCCCCCTTTGGTGTGACTTTGCACACTGCATGCTGTTCATTGATGGTGTTTCTGTCAGCGTGACATTTTAACTGTGGATGGTAAAATGCTGGCCCAATACGATTGCAATCATAGTCTCACCACCATGTTGACCCAGAATATGGTAATAAAGGTAGATACCGTTAACACCCCGATTCCTTGTCAGTCAAGGTACATGTGTTCTCTGGCCAGTTTAAACCAATAATCACACTACTCATTGTTTTTAATGACAAAGTGCAGCTACATAGAAAAGGGGAATTCAAGACCGATCTCTGATTTGATACTAATGTTTTTGATTGTTTTAGGACTGTTTTTTTTTAAGAATACCTAGCAATGATACAAACCACATGTATGCATCATGGCAATGCATGCAACATGTCCCCCTTGGTTTCACACCTTGGAAACAACTTAAAAATTGAAGGTATAAAGCATATACCATGAGCTGTCAATTTCAAGGAAATAGATGCATTGTTTTCATTTAATGCTGCTATATCTACATTTACTGTGAAAAGAGAGGACATGTCTGACACCTGTTCCAAATGGGTCTAGATTTATAAAATTATTAAACTCATTAATCTTTCTTTTGACATGTCCTGATCATAACTGTCATTATGCTGTCAGGATTTATGTATAGAAGACACTGTAATAGCCCTGAGAGTCAATTATAATTCTTAATGTAAGAAAATGTGTCTTAGACTGAATTCTATTATGAATGTTAATACTTTGAATGAATGTTGCATCTTGTGTTCAAGTGAGCGGATGTTCTGAAAAACCTGCACACAATGCAAGGTTTCTATTTGCGGATTGAATAGCAGTCTTTATGTCTTGATCCTATGGACAACTGACAGTCCAGAGACCACTCAAGTGCAAATCTTATGAATGCTACCTTTGACATAATCTCAAGGGAATTGTAAAAGCAGAGCGTAACATGGAATAACTAAAATACATTAGAACATGTATGACATGCGAGTATCAAATGTTTGTAACCAAAGTGAAATGGCATCAAATGATAACAGGAGCCGTTTTAGTGAGAAAAATGCGGGACTGGTTTAGTGGCATCAGAAAGTGTAAATAGTGTACATGGTGCGATTCTATGGTGTATGACTTGTAGATAAAGATGGCAAACTAACATGTTCATAATTTATTTAATAGCTCTGTTATGTATGGATGGAGTTCATTTCTAATGTATCACTTGAAAGCTATCTTCCTAAAAACATTTACTCTGAAGTTAATGGTGTATCGGAAATGTTCCTATTCATAGTATGATATCTAATTACAAAACAAATAATATGCGTTCCGGTCTGCTTATTTTTTGATGTTTATATCTGTTTCAGCAAACCTGTTTCATTGAATTTATGAAAGGTGGAATGCAGAGAGTTTAACCATCACCATTCAGATACAAAGGTTTGAGTGGTATAAAGTTTCTTATATGTTGATTGTGTTCAATTCCACATCAACACAAGGCTGGAAACAAAGGACTGCAAGATGGAAAAACAGGAAACAGGCATTGTCCAGCTTTACACCTTGCATCTGGAACGGGATATATGTGATCTTACCGACCACAATTACAGAGCGGTACATTTCGGACAAAACACAGAAAAACAATTTATTTTGTTTTTTCTTTTTTAATTACCTTACTCTTTATAAATGTATTTAAGCTTTTCTGTGTTTTTCAGTGTTATTGTCCACTCTGTTATCTACCACTCTGTTTTGTTTGTTTCTGATAAAATGACTGGATACTGCTATTGGTCCTCCCAAACCTACACTACAGAAAAGAGTAGAAGACCCTACTCTTGAAAGAACACCTCACCAAATGCCGGTTGATTCACTCTTGTGTGTTTCTCCCCCCTCTGTTACTTCCTGCTTTTCCCAGCTTCTCTGCTACCCCTGCACTCCATTTGTAAACTCCTGGGTGTGATATCTGTGTACTAGAGGGCTCTGTTATTTCCTAGGTATGTTTATACTTTATACATCCTGTATATAGATACATGCACACAAACAAGAGGAGGCTTTAGTTAAAAATTTAAAAACGACTTGAAAAACAACATGATTTGGAACTCTGAAATGAGTGTGAAATGAGTGGTAACACACAAGAAGGACCTTCCCTGTGCTAGTCCCCTAAGTGCTGGCATGTAATTGTAAATACATCCCTGCTTCATTTGCAATGGATGTAAAGCTGGGCGCCATCCAATGCATACTGTTTGCACTAAAGATGCATGTCAGGAGTTGTATGATGTTATTCAGCTGAGTCAAAATAGCCAATGGAAACCGAAGTTGAGTGTTAACTTTAATACAAAAGATGCTTAGGCATTTAACATAGCATATCATAAATAATGATATCCGAAAGATTTGCACACTGTATTGTCGAGCTCAGAAAACATCCTGAAACACCACTGAATGTGACCGGATGTTAAACGTCAGGTAGAAGGCATCAACTGTTTATTAGATGCCCTTTTACAAGATAAGGTGGGACGGTAGAAGAGCTCAGTGTTAGGAAAGATATCTCTTTACTGCACATTTCCTTCCATTTCTATGGACCGCCAAACCTTTTGCTTTTATTTTTGTATCTGACCTGCTCTTTTTACAGTGCAGTGAAGCCTTAAACTTCACTACAGTATCTTTTGCTCATCTGTTATGGGGAAACTGACATGTCCTTCAGGCTGTCAGTAATGGGAACCATTGTTTTCCTTAGTCGAGTTACTTGGTTACTACTTTTAGTAACTTGTAATCACTTGTGCTATTTTTTTTATCATTGTACAATGCATCTTACAATGCAATTCAATTGGGTTTACTTTTCATTTTACCCTAGACTAACACTCAGAGGATTTTTGGTTACACTAGTTGTGCAGAATGGAGAAGCTGGTGGCAGTAGTGAATGTTTACAATTTTTTGGTACTTTTCGTTTTAACGTTAATGCATTTACCACATTTGGCTATTAACTGTGGCTACTGCTTAAACATCACCATGCCACGAGATTTTTCACTTGTCCTTTTGCCATCTTGTCTTTTAGCTTTCTTCCAGGCGTGTGTGGCCAGGTAAACCCTTACATGGACTTCCAGTGCCCAGGAAAGCAGAAGCTTTTAGCTTGCTACTGGAGGGCTATCTGTATTTGCTGCCAGGAAGTGGGCTGGGACTTTCTGGTCCCAATCCACTTATGGGTGGCAGTGTGTCTGGATGGGTGAATGGGTTTTTCTACCAGTGGTCCTGAATGGACCACTGCTGGGGTATGTGTGTGTGGGTCAGATCTACTATTGGCTAGTGGGGGATGCTGCTCTTACCTATTTTTGGCTCAAAACTCCATTTTGCAACAACAAAAATGGCTGCACCGTCCTGCCAAGCACACATCGGGCAGGAATTGAAGGATATTGCCAGTGTGTTCCGACATAAATAAAGGAAGAAAGTGGAAAAAGCAGTGTTGCTTGCTGATAAAGCCCAAATCCCCATCGAAAAGAAACCCTTTTCCACCCTTAAGAAAAAAATGTGGCTTTGACGCTAATTCCATCTGTTCCTTAAAGCCACTGTGATTAATAAGCCCTACCAAGCCCTGTGTGTCTCATTGTGCCCAGGGCTGTCACAAGATGTGGTGAGGCCCGGGGCAAAAGATTTGGTGAGGTCCCATTACAATTTTTTGCACTGGGCCAGCGGCAGCACCTCTGCAAACAGGAGACTTGATAAATCTCCCCTTGAGTTTGTGTCCAAGATCGCAAATGTGGTTTATTACTACAACTGCAAATCAACTAAAGCAAAGTTAGATTTTTCTACTGAAGTAAGGTTTATGGCAGACTACTTTTGTATCATATGCATAAATATATATTGGATGGCATGAGCTCTCCGCCAGCTCCAACTCTCTGAGGGTCAGTCGCTTTTCCAAGCAAAGAGTTTGGGGTCAGATCTCTTTCTTCGGCTGGGGCCTCACCTCTGCAACTGCCTCCCTGCCACTCTGAAACTTGAGCAGAACGATCTGTGTTTCCGGAAGCAACTCAAGACCGTTCTCTTTCCTTCTGCCTTCTCTCTTCCACTCCCTTGCTGATCACCTGCCTGATCCATGCACTGGCCACCCTCTGAATTCGGGCCTAGGTCCCTGCCTGTCCAGTTGCAATCCCGCACTGGCTCTTGGCTCCCCTGCCCTTGAGGTCTATATTTGTAAACGTACAGTCCCCTCTTTTGCACTTATTCTCCACCCATTGGCTGCACTTATGAGTACCTGCACTTGCAACCCATTGGCTGCACATTGTTTATCCTTTGTTTCTGTACTTTTCATCCTAGGCTCTTCTCCCCTCCCCCTTCCCTGCTCTTACGCAATCTGAATGACACAAGGCCTAGTAAGATCGTTGTTTTGTCCTCCTTTTTTGTTTCCCCCTCCTTGCCTTGTCATGCCTATAAACACTTGTGTACAAGCACATTATAAATGCCATATAATTTCATTTAGGAGCACCCTGGCTCTGTGTGCGCATTAAAACACACATCACACACAGTGACAGATAGATAATGTTCAGTGGAGGCTGGTACATTTCTGACCTTAAGAGGCTTAAATGTTTGCACCAATTATGCAGTATCAACAGAGCACAGTGAGGGAGCCCAAATCAAACAAGGGTTGCTTGATTGGGGTTCTTACTCCCAAGAAAATGTTTGAAACATTGGGTTAAAAATATGCATTTTACAGTACTTTCTTTGAAAAACTGGGTAGAAATCTGTACAGTTTGCAATTGGTTATGTATGGAAGCAAATGGAAAATTCCAAAAGTTGCAAATCACAAACGTGCCCAGCAACATTTTCCAATACATTTCATGCCGTCTTTCCACACAACATCCTAGTATAAAAATATATTCATGCTGGTTGATCCCATGTATGTCCATGCAGGCTGCATCAATATATGCCATTATTACCATGTACGGACACCCAGCAAGTAAAAATGCCAAGCCACAGCAAGTATATCCAGGCTGATGGTGCATAAGTGTCATTACTGGCTAGATTGGCCTTAATTCAATGTGGGGCAATTTAGCCATGAAGTATGTTTGCTTTAACCTTGATGTATAATCCTGTGCATCAAGGATAAAGCAAAAAGAGCATTTGCAATGCTAACAATTTGGGCTTTCATGTAGGGACGGGAAAGGCACTTCTGTATTGGTATTAGATCGCCATTGATGGTGTCAGGTGAAAAAATGGTTTGAGTACCTGAGCAGCTAATAGCAGTGCCTGTCAAATGCCTAGTACTATGCACAAGCCAAAACTGTCGGCTTTGCCAATGCTTGTTTTTTTTACAGGACTTCAGCAAAAGACACGCATGGTTCTTTTAAATTGAGTGGCCGAAGGCAGACCTGATCAAGACATTTTTATTACACCATTTCCGTGTTTACAACTCCAATGTCATTAACTCTGAGAAGACTCCTTTTAGTAAACACTTGCAGGCACATTGAGGGCAAAGTTTGATGGCAAGGCTTGTTTAAAGCTAGCTCAAAGAGTTCGAATGAGGAGGTGTTTTGGGTGGGGAGGGCAGGAACTGGGTGAGAATTGCCACAGGGATTAGCATGGCTATGGGAAGTCAATGGGTGGGCAAATAACTAAACAATATCTACAAGCATTTTGTCCACCCGTATATGCAATTTCTTCATATATCTACTCAGTGCTGTCATTGGGATGGATCTTCTCAGATCTAGGATCTGGCAAATAATTACTCACCAGATCTCAGACACAGCTCCACAATCTGGGAAATCTATGTGCACTATAGGGATTTGAACTATGGTCAGTAGGTTCCAAAGTGAGACACTTCCCCACAAAAACAGTTGAGGGTCTGAGCGGGAGCCCTGTGAAATCCCCTGCCAATGTTGCACTGTACTGGAAATATTGATGTGCATTTTTTTATGTTTAAAAGGGGTGCAGATTTTGAAATTTGCTGACGATAAATCCTCTGAGGGGAAGAGGCAAATGTTCATGGGGTGACTAAAATACCTGTCCTACACCTGCCTAATCCTCCTGTCACTGGACCCTCTTTCACTGCGGCAGGAGGGATGCCCCAGAAGAAAAGTCTAAAGCAATAGTTTGGACTTATTGGTGGCACACCTAATAACCCAAGCAAAAAGAAAGCCACTCAGTGGTGCAACACCATTGAGCAAATTGGCCTTTAGCTCCCGCCTGAAATTTTGGGCTTTGTTGACTCTACCTGAATGCATGGGTGGTGCCAGCCCCTTGCCACTTTGCGGTAGAAGGCCTCTTTCGACGTGTCACCAGCCCATAGCACTCGTTAAGGAGCGGCATCAGAATCAAACATGCAGAGCATAAAAACCTATCCATGCGATATCAACAGACTCACGTTGATAAAACCAAAGTTTTAACTTCTGGTATCAGCTTTTAGATAGCCCACCTCTCCAGAGATTAGCATAGCATTATGAAAGTAACCAGCCTCTGAATTGGGGTGAAAGGTACGACTAGTGGCCAAAGTGAAGGTGCAATTTTTATTTGGCTTTCTAGCTGGGCTCGGGGAATTGGGAGGGAAATGGGAGAGAGGCTGGCTGAAGATTTGCCAGGGCAGTGGGGGCCCATTTCTTTTTGATGTTTGGGGCACCCCTTGCCTTACTGATTGAAAAAATAGACCAAGGCACCTGTGTAGTGCTTAAATCAATAATGAAGTCAAAATAATGCAGCAAGGTCGTTAAAAGCTGCAGATTATCAGATATGTGCCATAAGACTGCCAACATTGGGGCAGCTGCTTCGGGGCCCATTTCAACTTTAAAAGCTGAAAGGCCCATATGCCATCCCTAAGTGGAATGGGTTTATTGGCCCCACTCACTATGGGGACAGAAATGGCAAAGTATTGAGGATAAATAAAAAAGTATCAATGTTGCAAACATACATTTATGTAAATACATCCCTTGGGATAATTCGCATCTGTGTATAAAGTTATAGAAATTTAGGCTGAATCTTTCATGCTCAAAATTACCAAAATGTTTCAAAAATTCCGAAACAAGGTCCCACAGACTGGGGATTTGGACTGACTGTGCTGCACAAAATATGTAACCTGTGTATATAATTTGCTAAGAGATTGCAATTGTATTAATGTATTTTTTGGGAAAAATCGGATTTTAAGTAAAGCAATTGTGGGAGTTTTTGGACATTGTAAAACTCAGCTCATAAATCTGACATCACTCCTTTGGAAATCCAACCAGTTGAGAGCAAGGCGGAGACCAGCACTCTTGCCCAATCCAAGTAGTTTAGGGGCGTGCTTAGTTAACCCTGCCCAGCCTATATTTTGATGATGTCATTATGCACTATAAATAAGGGTACCTGACAAGACTCTAGACACTCTTACTGATTTCCTGTGCTGCATTCCTGTTCCCGTCGTCTTCCAGAACCAGACTCCAACTACAAGACCAAGCATTGCTGATCCTAATCCAGGGCCTTCTGCAAAACCCAAGCAGTGCTGATACCATTCCCAGAAAGGCCTCCCACTAAATTTCCCATTAACAAGGAGAAAGCTGTGGTACCTTTGGCATCCTGATCCATCCTGGCTGGCTGCCACTCACTGCATGCTGCTGCCATCCTACTACCCTGATGACCTTTAGTATCCAGTGACCAGAATTGCCCGTCCAGTCCCTGCCAGCCAGTGACCAGAACCACACAGCTGTTCGCCAGGTGCCAGGTGCCCTGCCTTGTAGTGACCAGACCTGATTGACTGTCCAAAAATCCCAAAACTAAAAAGTGGATTGTGAGTATGTCATCACCCCATAGAAATCCCTAGTATCCCTAGTATCCCTTGTCTTGCATTGTACTCATCCCACTCTATGTCATCCTATCCTTATCCTGATAATTTGTCCAACTGTCAGAATTTTCTGTGCATTTTGTCATTAATCTCCAAGCATCAATGCTACGTTTCTCTTAATATCTGTTTTGCATTGATCATATGTCATTAGTGATATTTTGATTAAATAAAGTCATTTTCCTTAAAGAAAAGGGGTACACTGCGTGAAGGGTTACATCTGCAGCGTAACATAGAGAATTCAAGGGTGGCATTCCTCTTTCTTCGTCCTTAAATCTAGTTTAAAGTAAAACTGTTCTTTTCACAAACTGATTTCCTTTCAATTTACCAACTAGAAACTCACTTTCAATTCCATGTTGTACCTGTGATCTATATCTATTCCTCAACATAAAAACAACACTCCAAATCAGTGTATAACCGTTTGGGTAATTTTAGGCGGGAATTGCAAAAGTGTACATTTTAAACGTGTTATTTGACTGCAATCTGTTTTAAACTTTCCACCCATTTCTGAACTGTATGCTTTTGGTAATCCATTCTTTGTGATTGATAGTATTGTTGCATTGTTGCTTTAGTAAGGAATCGTATTTGCTCTAAGGGTTTTAACACAGATTCATTATTTATTTATCAATTTCTGAGTGTCATTTCACCACATTGCAAATATTTGGGGACGGAAGGTCAGATTTAGATTCCGTTTTCAGTTTCTAATTCCTGAGTACCTGCTGCTTCTTTGTATCCACTCAGAATTGATTATTGGTGGGTGGAGGGAACATTGCAGGGGGAAATTCTAACTTGGGTGCTATCTGTCCTAAATCAAAAGCTCCACTAAAAAGTCAAACCCAGTGCATTGCTCACATTCTCAGTGTAGCGATCACCCCATTGGTGATTGCTGCCCCATATTAAAAAGTGTGTGATTTCTGGTGGATTTTCAATAAATAAATATTGCATTTGACCAACCAGCCTGGTTCATGGTCCATTGTGACCCGGGGTATTTGTAAATGGGGTGTGATATGAGTGGTGTATTATCTCAAAATTGAGTCCACATAAATAAGGAGAAAAGCACCTCAGTTAGGCACTACATACCACTCTGAGATCAAGGTTTGTGTGTCGCCTGATTGAAATCTTTAACAGGGGTGAGTTATAGTGATATTTACCAGCCCCCTAATCACCCCTTTAAAAGTTTGCTAACTTTTACAAAACCTTTAGAACACTTTGGCTTTGAAAGTTGGGAACACGTCTTTTAGCTAGAGTAACTTGTCTGCTGACACTTGGAATTGTTCACTGCACCCCAGAGACCCTATCTTTATTTTTTCCAGCATCAAAGACTTGTATGAAAGTTTGCTGAACCTTTGGACATACGGCCACAGACAAGTCAGGGTTGAACTTCTGAAGTTACTGATTATTCTTTGTTGCACATTAGTGCAAATAATAATCTGTACTTTTCAGGGGTTTGATCTCTATTTTGTCCTAAACCAGTAGCTGTATATTTGTATTTAATTTTAGTGTTGTGTGATATTATTACATGTTTGTAGTCATTTTTCAATGTGTTGTTTGGCCATAAGTAAAGAAGTATTTTTATACCTGATTGTCTAAGTGTAACCTAAAACTGCTCCACTGTGTGTACTCAGTGTGGACCCCTTACAAGCTCACCACCTCTTGAGATTTAGCCTAGATCTCTCGTCACTGCTACCTTGAACTGATTTGGCTACAGCTCACAGAGATGTCCCTGTCACAATATAGATTGACCTTCTATACATCTGTCCCCCAGGTCAGAGTATAGAAAATCAGTTCTAACACTCAAAGGCAACATATTTGTGTTAGAAGCAAGTAAACACTGAGCAGCACAGGTTTGATATTGGGTCCCACGCTTAGAGGACGGCCTCCGCCATGAAGAGTGATATGAAAGCCTAATGTGTTTATTCTTTTATTGTTGGCACTATGCCATATGTTGAGCGACACTACACGAAAATCAGTTACTCAAAGAAGGGTCCTAAATAGGAACAAATGATATTATAAAAAAATATTGAAAACTTGTTTTTTGGCATAGGGCCTCATTACGAGTTTGGAGGCAGCCATGCCCTTAATAAGGACGTGGCTGCCTCCAAACTCGGGTCCGGGTCCGTGGTCCCTGAATGGGGAAATACCGGGCCATTCCAACTTTGGAGGGCACAGTATTTCCCCATTCAGGGAAACCGGGCCATCCCCATTTGAGCCCCCATAGGGCTCAATGAGAATGGGGAGCATGCTAACAATGGGCCTGTTAATGACAGGCCCGTTGTTAGCATGCTGGTCCCCTCGCGGGACCCGCAAAGGACGTCGGTCTGACCAGACGTCCAGAGCAGGTCCAGGCAGGGGACCTCGTAATGAGGCGGTACGGGGTTAACGGCATCAGCACCTTTACCGGCGCCATTAACCCCTTACCGCCCCACTTGTAATGAGGCCCATAGTATATCGAAAGTCCCTGCATGATAGTCCAGCGGTAGCCTGCTCATTCACCATTGGGGGCCTGTCCTAATTCTCCATCCCACCTCAGAGAACAAAATTATCTGAAAATGGTACAGTCCCTATACAATCCTTGAGAGAAATGATCTCTTCAATTATGTAATGGCCCTACCAGAAAACCCAAATCTATCATGTGAATTTGTTAAAAGAGTGGAAGGTTGACCCAGTGGAGGAGACTACTGAAAAGGCTGAAAAGGCCATCTTCCTTACCAACCAAGACCAAGAACACCAGTTGCTCCCTAACAACCAACCAACTTCACACCAAGAAGACCTTCAGATTTATGAGGCTCATTTCCAGAGGTCTTCTCTGAACAACCAGGCACAGTGCAGAATTTCTTCCACTACATGTGAACACTAGCCAGGCAAACGGAAAATGTAAAACCTTGCTGGATCCTGGGGGTAAGTAGAAAAACTATTGAAATGGAGCTCCAGGAAATGCTGAATGCCAACATCCTTGAGCCCTCAGAGAGTCTGTGGTATTCCTTCATCATTTTGGTGGCAAAACCAGACAAGATGTAGAGGTTTTGTAAAGATTTTAAAAAACAAAACTCAATTTCTACGTTTGATAAGTACCCAATGCCACAAATCGATAAGTTCATTGAAAATCTAAGGTCATCTAAATATATATCCACTCTGGATTTAACCAAATGCTACTGGCAGGTACCACTAAACACCACCAACAGAGAAAAGAGCCCCTTTTACACCCTGCACAGACTCTTTCAATTTAAAGTACTCCCCTTTGATTTGCACAGTGATCTGCCCATATTCCAGAGGTTCATCAAAGTTCATCAGTTTCTTGCAGTACAATCCTCAGCCACTCTGCAGGTTGTGTATACCACATTTTAAGTCTTCACATATACTTCATAGGGTATCCTTTTTCTCAGGAAACACATGTTTCTTTTTTTAACACAAACACAACTCTTCCATTTCCCCCTAAGTGTTTCAACGTGTCCTTTTCTTGTTTTCAAACACCTGAATCCCCCAGGTTCTCTCTCCTCCTCATTCTGTTCACTATGTTTCTTGTTTCCAGGACTCATCAAAGTCCTCTGGTTCTTTGTCAGGCTGGCTTGCTTTAGCAGAGCCTCCTTACTGTCTCTGCCCATTTGGGTTTAACAGGCTCCTGGAACCCTAGGGGTTTCTCCAGTCTTGAGGGTCAATGTCTTTCAGTTTCCCTTGGATCCTCAAAGCCCTCTGGACCTCTGATAGGCTTGCTCTGTCTCTATTTGGGTTTATCTGGCTCCCATAACTCTTGTGGCCGGCTCAGTCTCGAATATCACTTTTCACCCCACTCCACAGCATTACCCTTTAGGGAACATTTGCTTCTCTTCCACTGCTTGGCTCGGCAGCTATTGCACCTCTTGTGTGGAGCTCAGGGATTTGGTCTCTATACTGCTATCTGGTCTCGGCATCAGTTAACAGCCCCCTGGCCCAGCACAGCTTCCATTTGGTTGCACCATTAGGCGAGATGGTTGCTTTACCATCCCTGTCTCCTTCTTGACCCAGGCCTCTTTACCAGTTGCTATTCAGTGAAATCCAAATCAGGGTTAAGAATAGTCTTCAAATTGCCATGTAGGTGAATACTGTGTTCTGAACCAGGAGTCCTTTCTGGAATGGGAGTCCTTGACCCCAAGAGGGGAGTCACGCCCAGTGAGGTCCCACTACCCAGACCCTCAGGAGGGGCTTTACTAAGCAGGCTCACCTCCCTATCCTCAAAGCGGGTGACTCCCCTCCGGGGAGAAAGGACGAATAGTCCAGTTTCATCACAGGAGATGGAGTGGGAATTGCAGGAGGAAAAGTATAGTTACATGCATTCAGTTTAAGAGGAGAAAGTCCATGGCCAGGTTTATAGAAGCAGGAATTTAAAGAGAGAGCAATTTATATGGAGAGCAATCCAGCATGGTGAAGGTAGGTGGTGGGGTTTGGGGGAGGTTGTAAAGTGTGTCTCAATCCTGAGAAGCTTTTAGAGGTGAACAAAAAGGTAGAGGGATGGAACTAGAAACAGGCTCACACTGTAGTCCAGTTTTCTGTGCAGAAGCGTGAAGTTAAGTGTTGTAGTTGACTGGAGCGTGAGGTGCGGGCATATTTTTCAAATGTTTATGAGGTTGAGTCTAGCTGCAATAGCAGTGTCTATGTTTTACTAGTAGAATTTCAAGTAGAATTTCAGGTTCCTGTCACAGAGCACGCCAAAGTGTAAAACATGAGTGAGGGGTGAGAGGGTGAGATGGTCAGCGGGAAAGGATTTGGAGTAGGGAGGGAGGGGTTGGGATTGGAGGCAGATAGAATGATAACTTCTATCTTTAAAGAGTTTAGCAAGAGCCAACATATACCACTCCTTGACAGATATCAGTTAGTTAGTTTGTTATGCCAAGGGGCTGGGGTAGATGAAAAATAATATCTGAGTATTGTCAGCAGAGGACATAGTTAAAACCAAAGGAGGACATGAGTTTTCAGAGGAAAGGGGTGTATTGTGTGAAAAGGAGTGGGCCTATGACTCTTCCTCTAGGAACACAATCCAGAAAGAGTAAGACACACAATCAAGTACGGTGTCCTTAAAGCTAAGCGGGAAAGAGTTTGGAGGATAGAGGAATGGCCCACAGTGTCAAACGCAGTGGAACATTCTAGAAGAATGATAAGGTAGGAGAGGTGAGAACAGGGGGGTTGATAATGGTATTGGTGATGTGGATGAGAGCAGTAACAGTGGGCTGTATGGACCAGAATTCAGATTAGAGAGTGTCAGCAAGTGAGTGTACCTTGAGATATTTGACTTTGCAGTTGAAAACAAGCCTCCCAGTGATGTTAGTATGTTAATGAAGGAGAGAGACAGGTCATCAAAATAAGGAGTTGTTAGTATGTGCCTCTTCTTCAACACTCTTTGTACAGTATTAGTTGTATATTTGCCTTTCCTGTAGGCCTAATTATTTGATGCATAGAGTAGAAGCAAAGGGAATTTGTGTAGATGCATGGGGTGTGTAAAGTAACGTCAGTGTTGTGTATGACTGCTGTATAGAGGCTGATTGAATCTTCCTGTGATTTTGTTCAGATTCCACCCCTCATTGTTCGTAGAGGAGTTGGATATTTTGATGGGGCTGAATGATCCATATTCACTTTTTTTTCAGAACTTTCAAAGTTACTTTTGCATATGTTCCTTCTTTCCCTTTTCTTCTCTGCACAGAGGGATGTGTGTTGGTTTGCATCCTGAATGCATACATACTGTGACAGTAAGGCAAGTGTGTTAGCACTCATTTTCTGCTGAAGGTAACTAGGCTGAATGATGCCGGTATAATTTCCATGAATGTATATTAAAAGCTGATTGACTGATTAAAGGGATTGACCATTGGGTGCTCCCTGTTTTTCCGCTCATATATATGCATGTAGGGATACATAAAGCATGACCATAGCTAGAAAGAAAGTGAGTATTTTTATATATAAAGCTCAGTGTATGTATGTGTGTATGTTTGTCTGGCTATTCTAATCCACACCGTTAAACCCATATCTACCAAGTTTTGCATGGATTTCTCTGTTGTCTGGGGCAAGATCGTGGTCTATGTTTGGATGCAAAAATCTTATATGCAAATTTTATTTGTTGATGTGTGTGTGTATGTTTGTCTGGCTATACACATACACTCCCTTGAACCCACTGATAACACATTTTGCATGGATTCCTCATTTGTCTGGGGCAAGATTGCAATCTATGTTTGGATGCAAATACATTCACTCCATAGACACCCTCATTTACTGATGCTCACCCCGATTCACTACAGTAGGTACTTGAAGGAGGCAACATTTGGAAAAGTGTCTGAAGCAAAATGTTCATTTAGTTGGTTATTCCTTTGAAATGTATTACTACTGTATACAGTTCGAAAGTGTTTATGAAAGCATTTTTTAAGGGAATTAAAACAAATGTATTTTCTTTATCACAGCACTCCAAATATGGGAAATGGCAAGGTTACAGTTTACTTAACTGAATTCACGAGAAGTTAGCACAATCAATCAATTTCTCTTGGACGTTTTCTCAAATGTGCTGAAGCCATTGAGTGACTGAAACATGCCACACAAAAAACAAACATGACTAGGAAAAGCTGCATCTGATGCAAAGCGAAAATCAATATCAAGAGCTTCTGGAACACAACAACAAACAGCAGCACAACTTGCAGACCAGAGGACAAGAGCAACTTTCTCCATGGTAAATGAGATGCCAGAGCAAACAGAAGCAAGACTTGCTGACATGAGGACAAGAGAAACAACCTCCAGGGCACATGAGACACCAGAGCAAACTGAAGCAAGACTTGTCAACAAGTTGACAAGAGCAACATCCTACAGGGTACATGAGACACCACTCGATCAGAACACGGGCAACGCCGAGTACCCCAGCTAGTTTTACAATCAAGTGAGTGAAAGTATCTCCTTGTAGGTCTATGGTCCTCATATGTCAGTGAAGTGTTCCTTGAACAACAGCGTCTTCAGGTCTTTCTTGAATTACAGAAGGAAAGCAGCAAGCCTGATGTTACCAGGAACGTTGTTCCAGAGGATAAGAGTGAACCTTTATGGTCCTTTTAATTGAGGCAACACATCGTACGATGGATGGGATTGAGAATAACTCTCACACCAAATAAGAAGACCGACTCAGGAAGTTGGCAAAATTTCTCTGTTTTATTCTCAATTATCTGATGCAGGGATTACAACGGACATCAACGGAGGTCGCACAGCATAGTCTCAAAGCATTTCATAAAAAACAGTATTTATATATCAAAAACTTGTCATATGTGATGTCATACTATGTGGCAAGCTAAGAAAACCTATGCGGGATCCTGATAGGACTGACGCGAGTATCTAAGTATACTTTTGTATAAGGGATTGGATTATGATTTGTTCTCTCGAGTAAGGTGGGCAACTTATGCCCTCCCTTAGGACAAGTCATCTGCAAGAGTTATTAAAAACACAATACATCATTAGCTCTCAAACTATAAAGCCCTTTGTTATATGGCCCTCTACAATTGGTTGGCACGCTTGTACCCTTCTGGAACATTCGATTCTCTAGCAGCAGGTGCTGTTGGGTGGTCTTGACTGTACCTCACCAACCAAGTAGCCCAACATCTCTCATGCTTCTGCCATTCAGATTGTCTTTGAACTTGGTCTTGTAGTCACTTTTCTTCTCTGGGAATATAAGGGAGTGTGAGCATGTTCTTATCAACGATCAGGTCTACATGCCCACTTCTATTTCCATCTTCGACTCAGGTGAAAGGAGACTGTGAATTGACTAATTTTATAGCATTTAATTGTCTTGAATGAAGATGGTGTTCTATCTTTTCAACTTAACAAGGAATGCCTCAGCATCTCAAAATCATTGTTAATAACCAGTAGTTTTGGCTTCCTTAGCCTTTGACACCATGCCAGGCAGCCTTCCTTTGGTCCATCTTCAAGCCTCGGCTTATTTCTTTGCTGCGACACACACTCGGCTATCAATCCTTCTTTCTCCACGGGTTGAGCTTACTAAAATTGTGACATCGAATGTCCAGATTCTATATACATATTGGTGGCACTGCCTGCAGTCTCTTCACTGTGTATAGCCACTCTTTACGATTACTTTGTCTACTTGCGTTATGGCAACTGTACAGTTATAAAACAGCTTGCATTTTCTGCAGTGCTTCTTCGCATGTGCAATCTTCATCCCACACATAGAAGCATTCTCGACTCTTTACTTCGCCATCAGATTTTATAAGGTCTATGCCTACTCTTTTGTGGTCATCCTTCTCAGTGAGTCATGCTAATTTCTTGTGACATCACCAGCCTCTCATTTTCACATCATCGCACTTCTTTGGGCATCTCCCTCAGGAGACTGTCATCTCTTCAGGGATACTTCATATGTGGTTTTCTCAGTGGATACTTTGTCTCAGAGGCTTTTTGTGTAATCCACGCCATCCCTGGTGTTGCACATGTCACAATTTACGGTTTCCAACATATAGGCAGAATAGGGGAAGGCTTTCCTGCAGAGGCATTCTGCTGCTCCTCTACAAGAGCATAGCAGGAGCATTCTTCACTTCTGGTCTTCATCTTGCACTTCTTAGATTCCAATCTGTCAGTAGCTTTGGTCCTGGTATTGTGTTGACCTCCTGAGATGGTAAACTTTTCAGCTAATTACGATGATATCTTGAACCGTAGAACTTTATTGATGATGTAGGTTGTCTTAAAGGTGATAACGGCTTGGATGGGTTGATGGTGTAATTCTATGACAGTGGGGGAAATGTGGTCACATTTCTTCAGTCATGCGATGAGGTGTGCCGCAGAATATTGGACAGCTTCAATATGGTCCAAAATAAAAGTTGGGCCACCTGCCAAGCGGATGTTGCCGTCATCCAGGTGGGAGAACAATAGGTCCTGCACAACAGATCTGAAATCTGAGGCAGGGATTAAAGGTTTGATTCTGCACAGGAGTGAGAGCTGGCACCATGCTATTTGTGTCTTCTTGGTGATGTGCATTTTGAATGCCTGATCACAATTGATGGTGAAGCTGAGGGCCTACTGTACCTCTAACTCAAGAATACACTTCATGCGTTCCTTTTTCACCTGTTCCTTTTTCACATGTGTCACCTCTGCAGGGTCTCTTTGGAATGCAACATCAACCTTTGCATTAATTTCATGTATTTCTATTTAACAACCAATAGTGTAACATGACATTAATGTGCTAACTGGACAGACTGCAACTTCTACACGCTGTCATAACTCACAGTATTGGAATCTGACCTTACTCAGCTAATTGTATATGGGAAAATTCCCTTTCTTTGATAATTGGGCATACTGGAAACTATCCAGAATATGTTACAGTAATTAGACATATTGGAATCGGCCTTAATGTGCTAACTGGATCCATGCACGTTGCTCTTACTATGTTAACTGGGCATAATGAAATTTACTGTGTCATCTGTGACAATTGGACAGATTGGAACCTTCCTTTACATTGTTGTTAAAATTCTGCAATCTGGCCTTATGCTGGAAAATTAATTATATAATCTGGTCCTTCTGAGATAACTGGGAATAACTAAATCTGTAATTTCTGTGTTAACTTGGCATACTCCAGTGTTAAACAAGGCTCTGTGCTAACTGATCACTCTAGGTGCTTCCCTTACTGTGGTACCTGGGTTTACTGAAATCTACTCTTACTGTGCGAACTGTACCTTCTTGCAAATGGTTTGAGCACCTGCAATTTCCGTAAAATGACATTTAATGGAAATACATGGCATAATACAGCTCTGCCTGCCATATGATATGTGTGGCAGATATTACCTTTATCATGCTATTACCTGGAAAACAATGATATTCCTTTGGCATATATTGGAAATAGCTGACAAATGGTGTGATAACCTGGGCATATGAAGCCAGTGGGGCTCATTACAAGTCTGGCGGTAATCATGTTGGTACTACTGGTAGGTTGCTGCCGGAATGTAATTATTTACCAGTGCCTGACTTGCCGGTAACACCAGAGGATTACAACCCTAGCATTCTGGAAAGTCAGACGCAACTGGAACTTTATGGGACACTATGGGAATGGGGAACACGGAAGCACCAGCACTGTTAATAACGGTGCTGGTGCTTCCGTGATGGTTTGCTTACCATGGCCACTGTGTCCGGCTGGGTCTGATCTGTTGGGCACAGCGGCTCCTGCATGCAGACCTGTAATATGCCGGCCCGGGTACAACAATGCTGGTAAGCTTACTGGCACCGTAGCTTCCGGACCAGCAGGCTCAGAATGGCCCAATTGTGTTTATATTGCCTATACATCAGATACAATATTGGTATTGTCAAACAAATCTTCTTTAAATGTCTGTTATTTTGATTTGCTATCACAATGAATTGGTTGGCTAGATCATGTTACTATACTACCCTTTTCAAAAGTACCAAAACATCCCATACATTTTATTTTATCAATGTGACTGCCGCGAACAATGCTACTTTTTAAATATTGTTTTTGGACAGTCCACCACACGAGTTTCATTGTTTTCTTAATTCTGCACCCATGAAAGCCCACATTGAATTCATGCAAATCAAGGCAGTTGTGCAAACAGTAGATATCGCCTATATTATATTTTAAAGGGAACGTTTTATCATTATCTTTCTATTCTCCCCAAAGACCTCTTCTATCTGTTGCCCTAAAACTCCTGCTCTCGATCTAAGGCCTTCTTTCACTCCTCTTCTAGAGTTGAGGCCTCCTGTTGCTCCTCTTCAAACGTGTGACCTCCTGTCATTCTTCTTCTAGACTTGAGGCTTCGGCCTACTCTTCCACTTGATCCTCCTTTTCTCTCCTGAATTATTATTATTTTTTTTTACTAATGTTTGCCTCCAAGTCCACTTGTGCTTGACAAGTAGGTTTTATATTCAGGCTAACCCAAACATGTGTTCGACATTCTCTTCATCATTTATCACTTTTGGAACTCGTTGTTCTATTCCACTTTATTCTAATTTCCAAAATGTATGTCTTCTCTTCTGCTGCAAAGGATTGTAAAGTAAGGAAGCCCATCAACAATGTGTCTCTAAAATAGAACATTTGAAAATAAATCGGCTTTCCTGCACCAAATTTGTGCAATTTGCAACACGTTTAATAGCATTTTAACATGTCTTCCCCGGGATACAGTGTGTATAGTATTTAAGGCATGAAATAACGCCCTCACCTTCAGAGCGCCTGGCTGGCCAGTGCTACGGAACAGAAACGTAGCCACTTTGTGGATGAAATGAAAATAAAAACAAAAGTGATAACATGCAAGGGAAACGTGAAGTAGTGGTTTGAAAAATGTATACACCTAAGTGGCAGAAAACAATTATATTTTGTGAATTAATTGTAAACTTGACCAGCTGTAGTTGCATCTAGGCACTAGTAAGAACACTCTATGGGCCCAATTTATGAACAAAAAAGTGCACAAAAAGGACAACAACCTAGTGCTACCACTGAGATCGCACCATGATAAACTATTGCATGATGAGCTGAATCATACAATAACTCTAAATGCAAAGGTGGAAAGGGAAAAAAGTAGTGCTGTACACGCCCACAACAAGCCCACTGCACAGACCCAGATAGTGCTGAGGACATGCACTGCACCATGAACAGTAGCTCTAAACAGGCAATCAATCATACAAAAATCCTCAAACAAATGCTCTAATTACTTACAGGTAAGTTGCATGGCTCATACTCCCCCTTGTCACAGTACACACTCGATGAAGGTGCTCACCCTTCAACACACTTTCACAAACATTTAATTTCTCCTTAGTTTTCCCCCTGCCCCTGATAGCCTCGGGTAAAAAGCACATGACCAATCTCATAATCCACCTTTCAATATAAATGAACTCGTACAATCTTTCTATTTCAAAGGTTGCTGTTGTTGTCAGTACTATGATGATGGAGAGTTCGGCTACGAGTAATGATTATTACCAGTACGTGATTAAATCATTACCTCCATGTCACTCTTCCATGTCACAAAACCTATTCTATGAAGTATACCAATGATCCAAATATTAGCTTGAAACATACTTGGATCGGACAACAGGAGAATTATCATCCCATGGAGAGACGCAGGAAAACTCCCACGCAGAAAGAGGGAAATGTGAGGGACATCCGTCATAGAGACCAAACAGATAGGTGGACAAAGCCATATGCAATGGACAGGCATGTATCCAGACCATTCAACAGGCATTTGTCAGGCAGGCCGAGAGTCCTATTTTTGGACTATCTTAACCAAGGGACACCCAGACAATCCCAGAAGGCCCAGGCAAACACCAGGGAAGAAAGCAACCCTAGACCAACTTCCAACTCACATAGCACCAAAGAACCCATGAGGAAATCAGGGGTTTTGCACTCCCCACCACATACAAGGCCAACAACTGCAGCAGAATGTCCAGATCTATACGATCAGGAAGAGCACACCAGAAATAATCCAATCCAAGAACATTCCTCTGACATATGGCCAGCAGTACTACAAATGTGGGACTACACAAATGTTGGAAGTGGGAACCAATTAGATTAAAACAGCCTGCCAAAGGTGGAGGGTGATGACTGTGGGGTGAAATAGCCCCTGGATGCAAGAAATAAAAAGGCTAGAGTCAGTGGGCGACATGCCTCTAAGTCAAAGGCCTGCCCTGATATAATGTGGGACATGAGACTTATGGAAGCAAGGTAAAAAGGAGTGAAATTAGGCATCAAAGCATCAAGATACTTAAAGATGCCAACTGTCTTGCATAAGGGAAAGACACACAGCAATGTTGGACAAATTCTTGTAGAGCTGAAATAACATTCTCAGAAACAACGGTCCACGGAAAACTCAATGGAATGTCAGCATTGTGTGCAGCAGTTGCAATGAAGCAGATTGCTTTCTTTCATGAACATTAAATAAAGTGAATAATTCTGTGTTTCCCTTTGAACAAAAATATGCTCATCAAAATGTATGCAAGACTTTCAAATATTAACTTGGTTTTTGTAATACTGGGATGCTGAACTGGGTTTAAAACACTAGTAGTAAAATGAAGGCCTTTCATGGCTGAAATCAACCCAAATGACATTTTGATTTTGCCTCCAAAGTGACAATCTGTAAAGCCAGATGTGTACCAAAGCCTTTAAAATGTAATTATATTGCCTTCATTTAACCCCTGTAAGCAGGGAACAACTTTGCTGCGACACTCTACATGTTAAAATTGTGTACTTTTCAAGAGTTCTTTTTAAAGGTAAATGTGAGTTAAAAGGCAATTTTAGGTAAGTGGGGGAAGGCCATGGTTTTTCTTTGCTTGTGATTTCTTCAAATGTGAAACTAAATTCCTTCCTTGGTTGTCCTGGTAACCTAGAGAGGCCTGTAACTTAAAAATACAAAGAACAGGAGACTTAGAGATTAAATTCACAGGGTGGGCAAGACAAGGGCAGATCTGCTCTCCAGTTTTATGACCCAGGTCACACAGGCTGCAACAAAACTTGCAATAGCTGGTCATTAGCCCTTGGAATGTGTAAGCTAAACTCAACACACAACCCCTATTGAAGTCACAGCCAGAAACAGGGACTTGCAAGGGTGAGGGCCACGGTCAATGAGTGATTGTTGCTGTCCATTGTGGAAAATGGGAGAAATGGTTTTCATCATGTAAAATCAATATTTACCCCAGACTAGTCGCTGGGAATTCTACAAAAGTCTCCGCTCACCCCTTTTGGGCATCCCAAAATGATTTTTGTGGGACCTACACAAGCCAAGTTATTTGGCAAAACGTAATGGTGCCCTGCTTGTGAATGTGAGAGAGACGAAAAATTGATTAAAAGTTTTAATTTAATACATGCAAAATATGATTCATATGCCGCCCACTAAGGGCTATAGTTTTCACTGATATAGTGCTGGAGTAAATTAGGAAAAACTGTAGCTGCATTCAGGAGTGACCTACACACACCTGACAAGGCTTATGTGAGTCACAGCAAAATATAGGTTTGCATTTATATTCAAAACATTGAGATTAAGGCAACGTGTCATGCAGTGAGATTTCTATGTCCCCAATCCAAACCAAGCCCCCCTCCCCCAGTAGAAGTAAGATACTGGAGTGGTCTCCTCCATTGGTGTCCCAAAGCACTCCCGCATTTTCTTGACCTATCCGCACACAGATGGGAGTGGACTAGTGACACTCAACTAATCCCTTCCATGGGAAGTCTGAAACATTAGTGATGCAATTTGCCCTACAACTAAGTAACCCCACCTCAGATTAGGACACTTTCCACTAACCCCTGAGGTGGGCAGCTGCTGAAATCTGCAGGAACATCCCAGCAAGGCCTAATCTTGCATAGGAGCCAGGAGATTTAGTAGCTGACTTGGGACCACTTGGAGGAAAGAGGAAATCCTTGACTAACCCCATTGGCTGTCCCAGCAGTGGCACTCTTAAGCTCCCTGATGTCCAGTCCATACCTCTCCTGTAAGTAGAACTAAACCCCAAAAACTATAGAGTGTGTAGGCAAGGTGTTCTTGCAGCATTGCATTAGATAATTCCCCCTTTAGAAATCCCCATTTGCCTGTATTTCAGTCATTGCCCCATTGAGGAATTTCCATTTGCCTTTGTAAATCCTTAGTGCATTTTTCTAATCAAATCAATCAATTTCCCCATTTATTTCATGGGATTTGTATTGTTGGAATTCGAAACCAACCATCTTTTTTCCAGTGTATTGTGGAGTGGTATAGTCATAAAGTATAGCCCAAAAGATTTAATCCCATTGTGATCAGATACATACATTTGTCCCTGTGTTTTAATTGTGCCCCGCTAAATGAATTTCCATATGCAGCTGTATTTTCCCATTGCATCTATCATCCTAACCAAAAACCAATTTTCCTCTTGGGAGCTTTCCATTTCCCAGAGTTTGTCTGTCATTTTAAGCATCAGTAAAAAACGAATTACATTTGCATTTTCTTTACCATTGAAATGATGCTGAACATCCCAAAAAACAATGTTTTCCATTCTGCTCCTCTGTCCCCATTTCAAGGTAAACACAAATTTCCATTTGCCTTTTCTTTCCCATTGCTCATGTGTAGAATATCCTAAACCGATTGTCCCTGGGTGTGCTGACTAGTATTCTCTAAAAACCCTGTCTGTGTTATAAGTGTAAGCAGTATGTATTCCCTTCTTTTCTTTCCCATAGCAGTGTGTTAAATAATTAAGAACCACATCCTTCTTTAGTGCCGTGCCAAACAAATATTCCCCTTTCCTTTCTGTCTCCCATATTGTTTCTGTGGGCACCACACCAACACCGATTTTCCCCTTGTACATCTGCCACTGCCATCCATTCAAAGGAATCAAGTCCAATTGATGTTTTGGGGGTGAGGGTTGCAGGGGGAGTTCTTAACTATTGTGCTGCCGATGTTTGTTGAATTGTTCTTCTACTGTTTTGTAATTAAAAAGGAAGGATATGTGACAGTATATCTTAACCTGGTGACTTTACAGGAGTTACTGCATTTCGTGTTGCCACAACATTGGTGGCTGTTGTAATTTGTTGGTTCTAATTCAACATTAAATCATAAATAGATAAATATCTTATTGATACACACCGTCCTAGTTCCTTGTCCATTGTGACATGGGGTGTTTGTGTAGGTTGTGTGTGGGACGGGTTGGAGACCTTAACAAAACGAATTTGAAGTATAAAAACCAAAGCGTTTTTTATTGTGTGCCACATTCACTGTAGGGGAAGGATGTCATTAGGTTGCGTGTGTCATGTAATAAACCGCAACAAATTGGGGGCTTGATTGAGAAAAGTGTTTTCACCCGTGGCAGTGCAACAGAGCAGACTAGTCATTGAAGGTATTGTTACATTTAGTGGATAGAAAGCTGGGTTGCATCCAAACTTGAACCCTGGGGTCCAGGGCTGGTTGTAAGTAAAATATTGTGAATACAAACTAAACAGAAGCAGGGTTGACATTTTGCCCTTGCATAGAGAACCAATTAGGTGCAGAACACATTTCATAATGAGCACCGTAGACATTAACATGGCTAGGAAGCACCTCTATGCAAATTGCTAATTAAAGGTGAATGGACAGAACAAGAGCATCAAGCATGGCAATCTAGAATGATGCAAGAGGTAACCTCTATATATATGTGGCAGGATAATGGCCTGTTAAATCAAGCCTTGCCATATTTTTATATGACACAGACCACAAGACATGAGTAAATTAAAATGGCTCGTCTCACAGCATATATGTACTTCCATATGATGATCATGGAAGAAAGATACCAGGAGAGTGTAGCCTCTGTGCAAAATCATTCTGAGCTTTTGGATCAAGCACAGAAGTTAAGGCAAGTAGAGCAGAAAGTGCAACAGAGTCAAAATGCTGAATTAAAATAGGAAACCATGATTCAGCAGCTGAAGGATGAGTTAGCGGCACAGCAGAACACAAATTTAGACCAAGAGTCCCATTTTTCTGCACTGAGGGAGGAATGTCAAGAAGGTGTTGAGAACCTGAAGGAGTTGACTAAAATTGCTTGGAAGGCATGTGCACATTTCGAATGCAGATTAAGCAACTGAATGAAGAAAATAACGAGTGGATCATAAAGGAGGTCCATTCCCAGGTGGAATTTGATCAGGAGCGCCAGACTTTGAGCGCTATGAAATGGCAGAGAGATCACTTCAGCAAACAGAATAGCATATTGTGTCAGGAAAAAAATGCCCTGTGCCAGGAAGTTTGCCAGTTAAAGACAGACCTGGAGAAAAGCGAGTCATATTTCCAGGAACTGACTGACATGTGGGTAGAAAATGAAAAATTAAAGGGACATGTGAGGCAAACAGAATTGGATTCAGAGCAAGCGACACAGACTAAAAGTGCACATAGTGAGGAGATTAGTCTCATGCAAAAGAAGAGGGCTGAGTATACCAAGATAATACAGGCCACACAGAGGGACAATGAGTGCCTTAGTGAAGAGAACAAGGGACTCAGTAGCCAAGTAGTGGCACAAAGCAAGGTCATAGAAGCTATTCAAGCCCTGGTAACAGAGCTCAAAGCTCAGGCCTCTATGTACCATGAAGGAAGAGATAGGGTCTGAGAAAGATAAAGCAGAGAGATTGGAGAAGGAAATGACTAGATACAATATGGCTTTGAGGCACCCCGAACAGTTACCGTATGGAAAGGCAACCTCTGACCACAGTGTGGTGTCCTCTTTACCTGGGGCCTCAAGCCAACTCACCCCATTATATGCGCAGGGTGCTGCTAACTTTATGCCTACCAGTTTACAAGAACAGGGAAATATGAGGCAGCTGGACTCAATCAGGTCTAGTGCAACTGAGCTGGAAGGCCTGCCCCTAGTAGATATTGATGGATATTCATCTTTATCCAGATTTAATAATACACTAGCAGACACTTCTGACCAGGAGGGCTCCTATGATGAGAGGATCAGGGAGTTAGACTGGCAGAAACATAAACTACAAAGGGACCACTTGGTCTGCTTTGCAGACAGAGAAGGATCAGGCTCCAGGCCTCAAAAGAGCATCTTGAAAATCTTCACCCAGCCGGGGGAATGGGTAGAGTTCTCCACCACACCCCAAAGAAGGGGGAAGGAAGATGGGTACTCCCCTGTGCAAAAGGGGGAGCCCAAGGGAAGGGAACCAGAGAGCCCACAGCACCATAGGGGAGAAGGGACCCCATCATTCTGGGAGGCATTCCCAGTCTCAGAGCGGCAGGGAGAAACTATAAGACCGGGAGTGGATCACAAAAAGAAGCAACTCTGAGTCTGAGGGCGAATGCACTCAGGTGCAGCATAAAAAGAAGGCTGCCAAACAAAAGAGAGGTCTTGTAAAATACCCCATTCAGCAAATCAAATCCATCAGAAGTTTCATGACTCCCTACCACAGAAATGCAAAATACTCTGTATGGGAGCACCTGGAGCTGTATGACCAGATGATGATGTAATTTGGCATAAAAAATTATCACAACTCCATGGAGTTTGTCAAGTGGACATTCTCCCCAGAATACTTCAGCTTCTTTGTGGGGCTGGAAGATCAAAATCATCAAAGATGGTCTACCTACAAGGCGCCAATCTTGAACCACTTCTCTGTGCACAGGAACTCTCAGGAGGCTCGCAAGGCAGCCTACAACCTGCAGTGCGGAGAGGACCGGGCAAATAGAGAGTTTGAGCAACAACTAAAGCTGGCATTTTCCCAGACCTCTAAACGGGTGCGCACCAATAGCAGGGAGCTTATTCATACACATTTTCAAGCCCTAAGTACATCATGATCCAACTGGTTAGGGACTTCCATGAGCAAAGGACCCTGGATTGGGTAATAGAACAGGCTACCTGGATCTATGAGGTCCAAAAGCCAGTTGAAAACAAAAATAATCCCAAAAATCCCAAACCATCCAACACCCCCGCTGCTGCTAAGGTGGCGGAGGTGAAGAATACCCCCATTCTGGACTTAGAAATGGGGGACCTAAAATACTCCCTGTCTAATAAGCCAAATGAGAGGCAGAGGAAACCCTCTGATCAATCCCAAATGGGTGGTAGCCAGGCAGGGTACCCAACAAATGTGTCACCTGACTACCACCTAAGTTAGCCCGAGGAACAAGGGGAGACCCATCTTGGGGTATGTATGGGCTCCCCAGGCACAAGGGGTGGGGGGTCCAATCAGGTAAGTATGGCCTCAGGAACCTTCTCTCAAAACCTCCCTCCAAACTTTCCACAAAACTTCCCTCAGGAAGGAAGAAATATTCCACCCCCCAACTTAAGTTTCTTTCCCAGGTAGCCTCTAAACCCTAAATTCCAGAACAATCCTCCTCTGTCTCGCCACTTTCAGGACTCTAGACCGCCAAATCAGGGAGAAGGGAGACCAAGGATGGAGGGCTATCAGGGAAACCCTCAATACCTAAGCTACTCTGGGAGAAGTTACAGCTACCCTTCCCAAGAGCAGCAAAGGTATGACTCTAGACCCCCATACCAACCAGAGAGAATGTAGCAACTGGAGCGCTAGTCCCAAAGTCTGACCCAAGACCTGAGTTACATGTTGAGACTCAGCAGGGCCCTCAAATGCACATGGCTTCCCAGAGCAGCTGAATCGCAGGGTCTGGTGCCCTGGAGCAATGACGAGGAGAAAACCCTGATAACCAACAGGTTCCAGAGGAGGAGGTCCAGGGGGAAGGGAGATGCAAAGCCCTAGAGGAAACTTCCTTCCTTACCTGATTCAAACCCGTAGAAACATCTCTACCTGACCCCAAATCTCCTACCCCCGAAAAGCTGCAACCTAGGGAACAGAGGGTAAGTATGAGAAACCAAGGGACAAAGAAAACCCATTTCGTGGAGGAGGTCTGCGTCATCCAGTTTAAAGGGGAAAAATCCCTGGAAGATTGAGGGAAGACAATCAGGGGGGACAACAAAGAACCAGGGAAATAAAGGGGATTCCACAATCCCACAGATATCTGGGTGCCAAATTTTCTTTACAGATTCCCGAACTCCGACACGGAAAACTGCCCAAGATGACACAGTCTCTGAGTTCAAAATAAAGAAATTGACTGCCAAGCAGGCTCAAAATGCACATTTCTTTTGCCCCCTTGAGGAGAGAGAAGGCAAATGTTATGCCTCCGTCAAGGTACAGGGCCAAGGTGCATTTTCAGCGCTGGTGGATACAAGATCCCAAGCCACCCTTCTGTCCAAAAAGGCATTTGACCAAAAGAATTCAGGAAGAGGGTGAGTCACCAAATTCCATTCACACCTCTTCGTGGACAACTCCAAAACTTCCACGGAAATTACATTTCCATTGTGGGGACTGCAGATCTGGAGATCAAAATTGGGGAACATAATGTGAAACACCCAGTAATAGTTGTCACTCCAGAGGGCACACCTTGTCTCCTAGGGAATGCCCTCCTCTGGAGGTTGTCACCCCTGATTGACTGTGTGAGCAAGGTCTTCTGGACACAGACTAACAGGCCAATAAAACAAAAACAAAGTACAAACTAGGTGAGTTTAAATGGCACAGCCACATGGTTGAGCAGCGGTCTGACCAAATCGAATTCCACTTTAGGAACAATCAAGTCCCTGACATCACTGTCATATCTGTAGGAGATCAAACTGGTGAGGGGAACCCTTCTATATTTTTGAAAATCAACCTTCCTCCCAGTTTTAAGTGGTAATCCACACTGGAAGGAAATACCCTGAAATGTTATACCGATCCACAATTTGAAGAAAACCCTAGTACCATGATAAAAATGATGAAAAACCAGCTCAAAGTTTGGCTGATATCCTGAAAAAGGGAGAACAGCTGTTTTTCCCATTCAGATAAATGAAGGGGGGAGCCTGTTCTCACCAGAGTATGCCTGAATAATGGAAAACATTTCATCAGCGAAGTATTATTCAGGAAACTCCCAAAAGATCAGATCATTCCCACATTTAAGTTGATTGATAACTGGGAATCAGGCCTGTAAACTCCAAATTTTAAACATCTTCTGCCTAGCAGATGTATGCTAAATATTTCCATTGGCGACATAAGCATAGATCGTAATTGTTGGGTTGTGGGAGATGTGTCCTCTGCATTTTACTTAGGCAGTGACATTCTCAATCGATGTGCAATTAATTCGGACCTAATTAAGTACAAAGCCTGGTCCCGACTGGGGGCTAATCCCCTGGGCTTTGACAAGCCTGAGAACGCATTTCAGTCAGCTCAATTGCTGCTGTATGTAGTTGAAGTTCAAACGGGAGATGAGGTCACCATACCAGGACTGGTACGACAATTCACTAATCCCCTAAAAACTAAGTGAGGACAGAATCTCAAAAACCAAGATGCTTATATACATTTGAATTATCACCTCCAACAGCAAGGGTCATATTTAAACCCAACAATACTATTTGACCTAGAACACAACATCATTTGATTATTGGTGGATAACCGAAACCCTAGAAGTATCACTTTGGGTGCAGACACCTTTATTGGAATAACAGTTGATTCCCAACATGTGGGAATGAGATTATGGGAACAATTTCAAATGACTGTTACCACTGTGACAACAGTATACCTCCAGAAAAGATTTTCACCCGGCAAGAGGGGAATTTCTTGGTGTACTCTTCCTGCCCTTATGGGGGGTGAGAGGCAACCTGAGACATCAGGAAGAATGAGGTGGTTTTTCAAGTGAACTGTGCCTACCTTCCCAACTTGAAACCTCCAGTCCAGCCAACACCATAAAAAGAGATCTCTCCACTCAACTGGAGGATACCTCAGAAATGGTAAAGCCTGAGGTATTTCCAGGCTTCAGGAATATGGTTGAGGAACGACTCAACCTCGCTGATGCCTGTGAGACCGAAGAGCAAAAGCAGTAGCTGAAACAGGTGTTTTTGAATTTTCAGGAGATCTTTGCCATGGACACGTACGACTGTGGTCGCACCGAGATAAAATCCACATCCATATCAATGGACCCTGGGATGGCTCCCATATTTGTGAAGCAATATAGGTTGCCTCTCACATCTATGGAGTCACTCACAGAGATTATAAAGAATTTAGAATCCTGTGGGATAATTTGTGCAGTCCACAGAACCTTTAATAACCCGTTACTGGGGATACTGAAAGCCAATGGCCAATGAAGACTTTACGCAGACCTTAGGGAGTTAAACAAATGGGTACACATGTTCCGATGGCCTCTTCCCTACATCGATCAAGGATTGCCCAGATCCAAGGGTCAAAGGTGTATACCACCATTGACCTGACCAACGGTTACTGGACAGTACCCATGAGTAGGGAAGATCAGTACAATCTTGCCTTTACCTTCAGGGGACAGCAGTACACGTGGACCCGAACCCCCTTTGGATACATAAACTCTGGCAATGAATGTAACACCTTTCTGCATAAGGCCATGCCCGACTTGGCCAAAAGGGGAAACCTGGCCTGCACAGATGATGTTCTAATTAAAAGCCCAAATGTGGAGGAACACATAGCTGAAATACGCTGACAAGGCGTATTCACATCAAAATAAAGGTTTCAAAAAATCACTCATATTTGGCGAAACATGGAGATTAAGGGCACTTGTCATGCAGTGAAATGTCTATGTCCCCGAACCAGACCAAGACCCCCTGTCGAAGTAAGATTATGGACTGGTCTCCTCCCCTGGTGTCCCAAAGCACTCCCATATTTTCTGGACCTATCAGCACACAGACGGGAGTGGACTAATGACACTCCACCAATCTCTTCCACGGGAAGTATGATACCATAGGGATGTAATTTGCCCTATAACTAAGTAACCCCGTCTCAGATCAGGACACTTGCCAATAACCCCTGAGGTGGGCTGCTATCGAAATCTGGAGGAACATCCTAGCACCAGCAGTGAGGCGTAATTTTTGCAGAGCAGCCAGGAGTAGCTGAATTGGGAGCCTTGGAGGAAAGAGGAAATCCTTCACTGACCCATTGGCTGTCCCAGAAGTGGTGCTCTGACACTCCCTGATGTCCAGTCCAGACCTCTCTTGTAAGTTGAACTAAACCCCAAAATCCATAGAGTGTATAGGCCTGGTATTCTTAAAGCATTGCATTTGATAATTCCCCCTTTCAAAATCCCCATTTGCCTCTATTTCAGTCATTGCCCCATTGAAGAATCCCCATTTGCCTGTGTAAATCCTATTTGTCTAAGCAATCAATTAATTTCCCCATTTATTTCACAGGATTTGTATTGTTGGAATTCAAAACCAACCATCTTTTCCCAGTGTATTGTGAACTGGTTTAACCATAAAGTGTTACCCAAAAGAATTAATCCCATTGTGATCTGAGAAACAAATTTGTCCCTGTGTTTCAATTGTGCCCAGCTAAACAAATTTCCATTGGCAGCTGTATTTTCCCATTGCATCTGTCATCCTAATCAAAAAACGATTTCCCTCTTGGGAGCTGCCCCATTTCCCAGAGTGTACCTGTCATTTTAAGCATCAGTAAAAAATTGAATTCCATTTGCTTTTTCTTTCTCATTGCCCATGTGTAGAATATCCTAAAACCGATTTTCTCCTTGTGTGCTCACTATTATTCTCTAAAAGACCTGCCTGTATTTTAAGTGTAAGCAGTACAAATGCCTTCTTTTTTTCCCATAGCAGTTGTGATAAATAATAAAGAACCTGATTCTTCCATTGTGCTTTTTCCCCTTTCCTTTCTGTCCTCCATATTGTTTCTGTGGACACCACACCAAAACCGATTTTACCCTTTTTAAAAAAAAACTTTTTATTGGTTTTTACATTCAACAGTTAACCAACATACAACTTTGCTTTCAGTCCTGCACACAGTTGCGGGAGTGTTTTCCAGTTTGTTTCTCGGTGCACGTTCTTGTTAATCAGTTCTAATATTTTCTTATGTCCTGTGGAGGTCTAAGTGCTTCTTCCTGGAAGGGGATTCAGTGCACCAGTCCACGTCTTCCTGCTTCTCGGCGGGTGGCAGCCAATATCATGCTCTCACTCTGCCCCTTTGTTCATGTCGACATTCTCTTGGTCACTCCAGCTCTCTAAATTGTTCTCAGATTTGGGTGCGGATAACTCCTGCACCATTGTGTTCCATGCCAGTATGTTCTCACTGCTTTCATGTGCCCCTCTTTGTAGTGCTGTTGTCCATACTACTGTTTCTGCTAGTGACCATTGTTTCAGGTCTACCCATCATGACTCGAATGCAAGTCCTGTCTGGATTTCCAGGCCATCGCAATTCAGCATTTTTCCAGGATGCTCATTAGGTCCTTCATGTTAGCCAGGTATGCTCTTTGCTTGCCACCTCTCAGGAATAGTCCCAGCAGATAAGATTCTGGTGCCCAGGCTTGCATCTGTATTCCCTCTGCCACTGCTCTCGTTTTAATTTGGTCCCAAAATCTCCCTATCAATGGACAGGCCCAGAACATGTGCAGCATGCCTACATCTTCTGCCGTGCATCTGGAGCAGGGCTGTTCGGTTTTGTTTCCCATGTTGGATATTCTGCTGGGGGTAAGGTATGCTCTGTGCGTGATGTATATCTGTGCTTGTCAGAATCTCCAGTTTCTGGAGACCTTCTTTGTGTACCTCAAGGCCCTAGCCCACTCTTCATCATTGAGGGTTCTTTGGAATTCCTTTCCCCATTTTCCTCGTGCCAGCAATTATATGGTGTTTTGGTTACACAGGAGCAGTTCGTACAATCTGGACACAGTGTGCCTTCCCTCAGCCACATCATACCATTCGTCCAGTGCCTTTTCAATTCCCTCTCTGTCGTGCAGACCTGGCCACCTTTCTTCCATTGCTCTCACCATGCTTTTGTGTAGCATGAATTGTCCTTGGTGTATGTCGTACTCTTCCATTAGGGTTTAGAATTCTACACATCGTCTGTCTTTCCATAGGTTTCTCACTTGGGCTATGCCTTTTGCTTCTCAGTATCTTCGGTAGACCCTGAGCGCATCTGTTCGGGTATTCACCAATCCTGCTAAAGGGATCTGTGCAAAGCAGGTGTCCGGGACTTTTCTGGATGTTACACGCTTTCCGCCACAGGGTTAGGCCCAATGTGGCTATTAAGGGAAGCTTCTGGTGTAGGCTCTTCCTCATCCACATGATCTCTCTCAGGTAACAGTCTTGTAGTGTAGGTTGTAAGAGTAGTATGTCTATGGAGGCTTCATCCCCCAGCCAGCGTACCACAAACTGCAGCTGCCCTGCCAGATAGTATAGTTCAAAATTTGGTAGTTAGATTCTGCCTGACTCATAGTCTCTCTGCAGTGGACTTAACACTAATTTATTTCTACCCCCACCCCAGAGAAATTCCCTTGCTATTGTGTTGAGTTGTCTGAAGAATGTCCGGGGTATGTTGTAGGGTATATTTATGAAGTAGTACAGGAGACAGGGGAGCACTATCATTTTCAGCAGCGCTGCCCTGCCCATCCAGAATGCCATGGACTTTGCAATGATTCCAAGTGCTGCTAGCATAGTGGCTTTATGTGATGCTGTTGGGTCGTGGTATATGTCTATTCCTAGGTAACGGAAAGAGGTCAGTGCCCATTTCAGACCCAGGTTGGGCAAGTAGTCTATGTTTGTTCGACTAAGCGCCGCTAGGGGGTACAAGGAGGATTTTTCTTTGTCAATGGCTATGCTGGACAGTTTACTGTATGCTTCTATGACGTCTATTAAGTGTGGCAATTTCTCTTGTGGGTTATTGATGTACAGAAGCATGTTGTCAGCGTATAATGAGATTAGATGGATGGTGTTATTTATACTTATTCCTGCATTGCCATACTCCTTCCTGAAGAAGACTGCTAGTGGTTCCAGGGCCAGTGTGTAAAGCATTGGTGACAGGGAGCACCCCTGTTTCGTGCCTTTGCATGTTCTCCATGCCACTGAAATTGATTTTCCTGTCTTGACTCTAGCTCTGGGCTCCGCTTACAGCAGCCTGATCTACTGTTGGAAGCCCTCGCCATCCCAAAGTGTTCAAGTACGTGTAGAGGCCAGTCCCAGTTAACTGAGTCAAAAGCCTTGACCACATCCTGAGAGGCCACTACACTCTCCTCCTGTGTATGGTTGGTCTGGTCTATGAAGTGGTGTAGTCTTCTCAGATTCCATATGGTGTTCCTTCCCTGGACGTATCCGGTCTGGTCCGTGTTCACCAGGGTTTGTATGACATGCTTAAGCCTGCTTGCCAGGGCTGCCGTGAGGATCTTGCTGTCCTGGTTGATCATCGAGAGTGGCCTGTGTGATCCGCAGTCCAAGGAAGATTTTCCGGGTTTTCAGATGGGTATTATAACTGATTCAAGCATACTATCTGGTAGTTGGACGTGTGCATACACCTCCAAATAGGTCTACAGCAGTTTGGGTACTAGTTCCGGCTTGTATGTATTTCTTCTGTTAGTGCGGCATCCAATGTCGCTACTTGTTCTTCTATTAGTTTTGGGAGTTCCATTTGGTTTAGAGCCTCCTGCATTTCCCAGATCTCAGCCGTCTTCTTTCAGGGAGTACAGGTCTTCGTAGAAGAGTGAGAACACCTGAGTAACATTCTCCTGGGTTTTCAGCACTTCTCCTTCCTTATTTTTAATTGCGTTTATCAGGTCTCTTTGTTTTTCTTGCTTGGTCAGCCAGGCGAGGAGTCTGCCTGGCTTCCCCCCTTTGGCGTGTCGTTTTTGTACCTTTTTCCTGTAATCTGATTTTCCCAGCTTCTCCCAGATGGCGGTGCACTATAGTCTTAATGAGGTTAGTTCAGCTGGTTCTTCTCCTGTTAGTCCTTCCTGCTTTTCTGCCACCTCTAAGTCTCCTTCCACCTCTGCGAGCTCCTTCAGCATGGTTCTTCTAAGTCCTCCCGTTTTCCCTATTGCTGCTCCCCTGGCCACTACCTTAAAAGCGTCCCATAGGGTTCCAGACTTGTCTACACTACCTGTGTTGACTTGAAAGTATTCCTCTATGGTCTCCTGCATATGTTCCTGGAATTCACTGTTCAGTAGCACTTCTGCTCGCAGCCGTCACGTTAGTATAGGGGCTCTCTTATTTGTGTATCTCCATGTTGCCATGTTTCTGTCTGGTTCACTGCCTTTGTGCCTGTGCTTCAGTCTCTGCTTCCACATTGCCTTTGGCTGCTCCCTCAGAGGTGCCGATGTGCTTTCCTATGCATGTCATTTGTGTCATGTAGTGTCCCCCCACTCTTTATATGTGTCTTTGTGCTTTGTGCACATACAAGCTGCTTCCGTTATCTGGTGTTTTCTCCCGCTCTCGTTCCAACTTTCAACCAACAAACTTGAACTTGTAACAAATGCCCAGCCTCCCTCCCCCTGCTCAGGCTCAGTTGCTTTCCTTGCTCAGTCTCAGTTTCCTGGGAATGGCGCGCTGCAGTGTGATGCCTTTTAAGTGGCATCCTTAACTTTTGGCATTCCGTGGGGTCATTTGTTGTGACAGGTGTCAAAGCGGCCTCAGTGTTGCTCTTCCTTTAGCTCCCGCTACATATTCAATCTGTTCTTAGTTCTGCATATTTCTCCTGGTCTTTTTGGCCGTGCTTGTGCATTTATGGAAGCACATTCCATTATTGTTAATGTTTCTGGCTTCAAGTTGAGGTATGCCTTGCTGGTCCATCGAGGCATATGCTTCCTCAGTCATTTCGAAGAAGTGGGATCTGCCGTTGTGCAGCACCTTTAGTTTAGCAGGGTATAACAGCATGTATCACAGGTTTACTTTCCTGAGGCGATCTTTCATTGGTCCGACCTCTGCTCATTGCATTTGAACTAGTATGGCATAGTCTGGATAGCTTGCTAGCCTTGAAGAGTGTCTGATGATCGCTCCATCTTCACTCGAGAAGGCAAGTATCTTTTCTTGATCCTTGAAGTTCATGATTTTGGCTAACATGGGTCTCTGTAGCATTCCCAGTGTTTATTTTTTTTTTTTTTACCAGGGCTTGATGGGCTCTTTCCACTGCAAAGTCTTCCAACAGTTTCTCCACTCTGACCTCTTGCAGTAGTAGGTTTTCTACATAGTTCCTGGGTTCTCTGCCCTCTTCTCTCTCTGCTAGTCCGACGATGCGTATATTGTTGCATCGGCTCTGCCCTCTGCATCCTCAACCCTGTCCTTCAAGGTTTTTATTCTTCAGAGCACGTCTATAAATTGGGACTGAGCCCCTGCTACATTATTGGTGTTTTCCTGCACTTGTTGCTCTGCTGTATTCCTTCTGTCCACCAGGGCTTTGATATCTTGTCGTAGCAGTCCCACATCCATGATCAATGCATCCATTTTGTGCTCAAGTGTAGTCTTCAGTGCTTCTATTTTCCTGGCACCCTGTATGCTGGTCCGGTCCCATTGCGCTCACGTTTGTTGAAGCTTGCAGGCCATTTTCGTTCTTGTGGGTGTAAGACTCCATGCTGGTCTACTTCCCCTTGCTCCCTCGCTGCTTGTCTGGCATATCGCTGTACTTGTTATTGGGTGTCTTAGTTTGATCGTTGTCTCCCTTTCTGAGCAAGTGTGAAGTAGTTCAAGTTGGTTCTAAATACTTATGGGCAGCTGGGGTGTTGTGCAGGTGTCAGGGCTTTCCACTACTGTGTGCTTCTTCCTCCGTTTCACTGTCATGCTCTGTGAATCAGGGGCTCAAGCAGCTCTCTAGCTTTTTGACTTGACCAGTTAACCTATGCTGTGCTCCGCCCTTACTTTAGATGTTTCCGGCTCCTCTTCGGTGGTGGGCTGGGGGAAAAGGCCTGCATGCGGCACACCTCAGCCTTCCCTGGTGTGCTGCTCCTTCCCTGTGTGTGCAGTATCCTGGGCTGTTCTTGACCCCTTCCCAGTGCTTAGGTAGATGGTCTTCCCTTTCCTATGGTGCCACAGTGCCTCTATTCTGGTGCAGTCAATGCCTTTCCTGTTTGATCTTGTCAGGTTGTGGAGTGCATGGAGTGGCAGTTCTCTTCCGTGCTCAGGGTCAGACAACTCGTGTTACTGCCCTGAGCCCCCTGGATCTTGGGTGGGGAAAGTCTGTCTCCCTGACGAGCTTTCATCTCTCACCATCACCGGGTGCTATCTGCTTCCCCTCGCCATGTGCCGTGTTATGTGCTTCCTCCCTAGCTTAGGGAGAGGTGCCCTCCTCTCTGGGAGGCTTTGTCAGCCACAGATCAGCTGCTTTTGCTGTTTCTTGCACTGCAGGTCAGCGGGGTGCTTCCTGCGTGCCTCCGAGGGTTGAATGCCTCTACGGCTTTAGTCTCGTCGGTGGCCCAGTCTTCCGGTATGCTGCAAGGGGAACAGGGGGGGCAAGAGGTAGCGCCACTCTCCGCGCCTGGGCCCTCTCTTATTTGTATTGTGCATGCTTCCCCCAGGCTCACCTGTTCGATCTGCAGCAGTTTACGGTCTCTCACAGAGCTGCCTGCTCTTCCACGTTAGGCAGCAGTCTTGCGCCTCCCTCCTGCACCAGCTCCTTGCAGTGGTGTGTCCGGCAGCGTATCAGCTCCTTCGCTCCCTTTGTTGTCTTCCTTCCTCGCATAGGGCTCCCACAGCCATACTTCCTCTGCTTCGAACGGGCACTCCAGCTCCCTTGCGGTTGCTTGCACGACCACCTCTCTCGGTCTTCTCTCCAGGACTGCTATCTCCTGTCTGCCATCTTGCCCCGCAGGCGTTCGCCGCTCCGTTATTAGCTGTCATGTGGTGATTCCTAACCTACACACACAGCGGTTTTTGGCTCACTAGCTCCCACCAGCATCAAACACCTTTTCTTTCTATTTCCAGGCGAATCGGATCAGTTTTATAGATGTATGCGTACGATCTCTCGGGAGCTTCAAGGTTCTGCTTCTTCACCGCATGGCCACCAAGCCATACCCCACCGGTTTTCCGCTTGTATTCCTACTCCATGCCACTGCAATCCATTCAAAGGAAGCAAGTCTGATTGATGTTTGGGGGTCAGTGTCACAGGGGGAGTGCTTAGCTATTGTGCTATTGTTGTGTGTTGAAGTGTTCCTCTTCTGTTTTGTAATTAAAAAGGAAGGCTTTGTGACAGTATATCTTAACCTGGTTGCTTTGTAGGAGTCACTGTATTTTGTGTTGCCACAACATTGGTTGGTGTTGCAATTTGTTGGTTCTAATTTGACATTAAATAATAAATAAATAAATATCTTATTGATACACACCAGCCTGCTTCCTAGTCCATTGTGACACAGGGTGTTTATGGATGTTGTGTGTGAGACAGGTTGGAGACCTTCTCAAAAAGAATCTGCAGTATAAAAATAGAAGCATTTTTGTTGAGCGCCGCATTCATTGTAGGGGAAGGCGAACCCTGGCTTGTATACGCCATGTAATAAACCACGACATGACAAAGCACAATGGCAGGCAATCACCAATGAGACAGAAATGACAGCTGGGGCTTCCAAGACAGGCACCCTTACTGTCGTCTTTGACTCATGAACCTTGCTCATGTGGGAGAGAAAATCCCATAGAAAGAAGCTCCTTTTGACTCATGAACCTTGCTCATGTGGGAGAGAAAATCCCATAGAAAGAAGCTCCTGGGCTTAGGTTCCCCTAATCATTGACTGGTGCCTCATAAATAACAGACAATTATTCTGGCCCACCAAACTGCAATCCATAGAGCTGCATTGCAGGTGGTCTGAAAAAGTGGTTATGGAAATGTTCAGAACCAGGTACCAAAGTGTCTATTGCCGAAGCAGATCCTGTTTGCTAATGCATAAACTGAATGATCGAAGGTGTGAGCATGAGAAGGGAATTGACATATGCAGAGAATAGAAACTGCAAAAATGACTTCAACAACACTGGACCGATTCCTTGACCATTCCCAGAATTATAATAACCCCACCATAACAATTAACAGAATGGTGTAGAGTTAATGACAGGGAGAACACTAGTAACAATTTTCCCAAAATCTGAAACACGAAACACTAACATATTTCAAGACCAGCTATCTGCCCTCAGCAGTCAGAAGGTAGGATAGATAGTAATCCAACTGTAGGGCAGGCCCTATGGTGGCCCATAGTATGACCAGGGGGGAGCGGCAAGGCTGCTTCAAATGAGAATAGAGTCATTGGGCCTCATTACGACCCAGGCGGTAAGTTACCGCCTGGGCCGTGACGTTACCACCATGGCGTTAACTATGTTTACGCCATGGTGGTTGGCGGACTTACCGCCCCATTCCGACCTTGGCGGGGCGGTAAGTCCCCAATCCCCATTTACCCTTCCCCATTCCCATTTTTGCCCCATAGGGCATAATGGGAGTGGGGAAGGCGTTAATTACGCCACCGAAAATTACGGTGGCGTAATTAACTCCATGGTCCCTTAGCGCCATGGATTTTAACACCTGCTAAAAGCAGGTGTTAAATCCGCCATGGCGCTAAGGGACCTCGTACTCAGGCGGTAAGGGTCGGCGCTGTTTACGCTGCCGTAAACCCCTTACCGCCTGGGTCGTAATGAGGCCCATTGTATCTAACAGAAGATATAATCAGGTCTGACTTCGGGGGACTTCTTCCTGAAGTCATGGCAGAATTGTGGTCCCCATTGACCTTTGGCACTGTGGGCTGCAATTGCCCACTCCCAGCTCCCTGCCCATTTGCAGGCCTATGGATATCCATCTACATCACCCACAAACCCACAATGCTCATCACCCCTGGTGTGCATCCTGTTTGAAACTCCATGGATGCCCAAACTCACAAACCCTGAGGCTGCCACTTGTCCTGTAGTACAAGCCCTGCAAAGACTGACAAAGAAATAACAAGCAGCATACTTAGACCTGCAGAGCCGTGCAGTGGGGGATACAAGAGAACAGCCCAGCTGCCCTCTGCAGGGTTCTTTCTAGAAGGACAAGAAACAAACTGAAGGATCATGCACTTGGTCATGTGCAATATACTCTGGCTACCAGGGGGAGGGAAAAGCAATTAATCTAAAACAAGAAGAAGAGGATGCTATCAGAAGGCAGAGCACCTGCATACTTTAAGTTATGTGATGAGGAAGAAGGACATGGGAATAATAGCTGCCCTAGCAAACAAGTGCTCACCATAAAAACATCAAGTACTACAGAAACAAGAGCCCCAAACATACAGGACCGTGATGCCAAACATACAGGACCAGGATGTGAAAGGCAATTACATCAAAAACTGCCCACAATAGTCATGTTAGTAGTGCAGGTGCATTATTTGGCTCTGAGGCTTACATTGAACGATGTAGTTGGACCTCATCTGGTGTAACACATGTGTGGACACTGGAACCTGAAAAGGGAAACTGCAGCAGTACTTCATGAGCCACTTGGGAGTCTACTCTTGATTACATGACTATTAAAAGAACTTCCCAGGATTCAGTAGTGAGGTGAAGGTACCATGACTGTGGGAGCTGTGGATGATTGCCAACTAAGGGATGCCTGCAGCAGGTGAGAGGGCCAGGACTATTTTATTAATTTTTATTTCTTTATTTTTATTGCACCGAAGCCCGCAGGCATCAGGGTGCTAACACTTAGACACAGACATATACAATTGAACAAGACAATAGTTTGCTACCTCAGTTCCTACATGTCAACTCACTTATTTGAAAATATTTGTTTTCAGTGCTTTACTGAAAGCTGTGTCATTGTTCTCTTGTCTCAAATGATTTGGCAGTCCATTCCATGTCTGTGCCACTTTCACTGGGAAAGATCGGCCTAGGCCATTCGATCGTTTAGAGGGAGGACAGACTATCTGCCTCAGTGCTTCAGATCTTAAATAGCGACCCAGAGTATAGTGTGTGATCTGTTCCTTCAAGTAGGCAGGTGCCTGCCCAAATACGCAGAGGTGTACCATAGTCTTGGCCTTGAAGTTGATTCTGTCCTCAATTGATAGCCAATAAAGGTCTTTCGTGTCTTCTGGTATGTGTTCCCTTCTTGTTTTCTTCTTGAGTATTCTAATATGACTATGGATGCACAAACAAAAGCTACCATGGAGAATGTGCATGTCACTGAACATAAGCAGTCAGTTGTGCAGTTGATGGCTCATATGCATGCAGTCCCAGAACAGCCACAACATTATGATACATCCAATAAATACTCTGTGGCAACTGTATGTGTGTGTCATAGACACACTCCATGCAATGGTTCATAGCCCCAGGAAAGATATATGGCCTTGTTGCTCTCTTTGCCTATAATGCTAATACATCATTAGCACATTCTTCTGGACATCAGTTCACTATGTAGTGCAAACTTATCAGAGGTGCCCATGGATCATCATTCCTTCTCTACTAAGGCTTCCATTGTAGAGGATGAGGCCTCTAGTGTACAAGTCTGTGGAATTGCAAGGCTAGACAGGGATCTCTAATGTGTCCAGTCCAGTCTGTTAATGCTGATCTGGAAGAGGAACCCTGGATAGGAGTAAAGGTAGGTGATCAAACATTCTCATTCATGGTCGATACAGGGGCCACAAAATCTTGCATCAAGGAAGGCCAGTTCCCCTTGTCAGGAAAAATTATGGACAGACAGGGATTCTCTGGGGATATCATGTCATTCCTTATACTGAGGATCTACGTATCAAGGTAGGTCAGGGATCGGACATGGCGGGTACCGACTAAGTTTTTGTTTTGGCCTGCTGAATCACAGGCAGTAACGCCAGGCACCATATAATGACTGTTCTGGAAGCAGTGGTTATCAAGAAGGACAGGTTGCTTCTCTCAGGCACTGATGAGGAAGGCGGAGAGTGGCGCTTGGTTGTGTGCATCGATCCAAATGTATCTGTAAGGGACGTCCCCAATGAACAATTGTTCGAGGATGCCAGAGACACAGGAGAGATGGTTTCTGAGGTGCCTTGCCAGAGAGTGATAGAACAGAGGGAAGTACCAAAGACCATGTTCATTGTTAGGAATACATCACCATATTGAAGAAGGTGCTGGACCACTTGTGGACTAGCAATCCTCATGATGTGGAGTTGTTAAAGAGTGTTGGAGCGGTGAAGATAAAATTGAAACCTGGTGCGATATTGCCACGTGTGAGGCAATACCCAATGTCTAGAGAGGCTGGTGAATGGATTTACAAGACTATTATGTCATTGCTGAAGCAAGGCATAATACAACATTCTGTATCCCAATGTAACACAGCCATCTACCCTGTGATGAAAGCAAAAGGGCCCAGTTGGAGGATGCTTCAGAATTTGCACCCCCTGAATAATATTTTTGAGGTGGAATTTCCACCGGTGAGAAATCCTCCTACCATTCTCTGTAACATCCCTACTGGGTCGATCCACTTCACTTCAATCGATTTAAAAAATGCCTTTTCTCAGTCCCCTTGCACCATGATTCACAGTAACTCACTACATTTTCTTATCATGGCCAGAGATATGAGCACAACTCAGGTGTACTGTGAATCTCTGACAGATTTCAGTATTGTGGTTCAGATGGATTTGGGGAATTTACATGTGTCCAGTACAGTAATCCAGTATGTGGATGATTTATTGGTCTGCGGCATTTCAGAAGAGTAGTGTTGAGGAGATTCAGTAACACTTCTCACCATTCTGGTGGAGAAGGGGTACAAAGTGCACAAAGAAAAATTGCAGTATTGCCAGACAGGGGTGGTATATTTGGGGCAAGTAATATCACCCACAGGAAGAAAGGTAATCCCTAACAGAGCCACCGCAGTTCACAATATTTCCCAGCTAGTCATGTGAAAAAAATACAGAAGTTCTTGGAACTCTGTAACTATTGCAGATCATGGATTTTTGACTTCTCAAGTTACATGGGACCTTTAAGGCAGGTACTTAAGGGAGCGCAATAGGAGGGATGTCTGATTGAATGGTCTGAAGAGATGGTGACTTGTTTTCGGGAGCTCAAGGCTGCGATCAGCAATGCTCCAGTCTTGGCGACCCCAGATTGCCAAAGCCAGTCTATCTATTTTCCCATTTGGCTGGGCAGGGGATAACAGTGCCCCTGGTCCAGAAAACATCAGAGGGTCATAAACCTTAGCTTACTACAGCAGACTCCTGGACCCTTTTATGCAAGTCCAGTTTCCATGTGAGCAAGCTATTGCGGTAGCGGCCTTTGCAATACAAATGTCTTCAACCATTACTATGGGTTGCCCAGTGATGTTGTATGTGGAACATGCACTTTTTGCAATTTTGGAGAAGTCTGAATCGACTCTGACAACCCAGAGAGTTTCTGGCTATGAGGTAATCTTGTCAAATGATTCCATACATCCAGTAATGTGTCACCTAGTTAATCCCACAAGATTTGTTGCCAAAACAGTGAAACCTGATGACATTGTCCAACTGACTGTGCAAGGGAGTAGAGGAAGAGAGGATGAATGTTAAGGAGGATGTCTTGGAAGAAGGTGAGGTGCTCTTAGTTGACGATTCTTCAAAAATTAATCAGGATATTGGTGAGAGGCATACAGGTGCGGCCGTTGTGGCTCTTGAACCAAACTGAACCTATAGCACTAATGATGCCGCGCACAGAGCGGCAAAGAGGCAGCATATTTGCCTTTCACAGATCACCAGAACATGGAAATCATGTCCCAGCGTGTTCCGTTACCACCCCAGTACTCTGTGTTCTCATTACGTCCGATTGTAGAAATGCAGGAGAGAGCAATTAAAGATGAAAAGGAAATATGGGCAAAAATGTGATGCACCCTTTCACCCATGGATTTGCAGTGGTGAAAGGAGTTTACAGGAACAGTAGTAATGGCTACATATTTGCTTCTTGTGTATCTAGAACAACTATACCACCTGTCACACACTTCTCACGAAAAATGGCACCAGAGCCCCAGGAGGAATGGGTCATACCAAACCTCCAGGAACAGGTGAGTACATTTGTAGCGAATTGTATAGTTTGTAGAGAATTCAATTCTGGAAACACCATGAACACAGTAAGAGTAGTTGTTCCCCTGCCTTTGGGGCCTTTTTGGGAGTTCCATATATAATTTGTAGATATAGTACAAAGATGTTACAATTTTCAATATCTTAATGTTATTGTTTTCCCATTTTCCTGATGGCTGAGGCTTGTCCCTGTGCGCACCCTGATGCTCAGTCTGCAGCAAAGCCTTTGCTGATGAAGGTATTTCCACAGTGGGGGAATTCGTGAGGTCCTGCGGTCTGAACATGGGACCCACTTCTTAAATGCCTTGTTCCAGGAAATCACTTTGCTCTTGGGAATCATGCACAGACTCTGTTTGTTGTACCACCCTCATGCCAACAGGATTGTGGAGCATTGAATGTAGCTCATAAGGTTTGTTTGTCCAACATGTGAAGTGATTTTCAAAAGAACTGGTTTTACTGTTTACCGTTCATGCTATTGTATTTGAGAAATCATCCAGGGAAGGATCAACACATCAATTCACACAAGATTGTGATTGGGGGCAGGTTATAAAAATCACTCTCACCTGCACACAAAGTATCAGATTCCCACAAGTCAGCAGATATTCATGATCAGGAGTTTAGGGAATACCTTAGGGCTTTAACCAAATGGATCAGACTTGTACCTTCAGAGGTTGTGTTCTCTCACCACCAGTCTACAGGAAAACATGTCAAAGTTTGACACATTAATTACAGTTGCTCCCCAGCAACCTGGTCTACCTTTGTTCCTTTGTTCAACCCTGGAACGAGAGGCATTTCCATGTGCCACACTGAGTGATTTTCATGACTCCTTCTGCTGAGAAAGTAGAGGGCTGAAAGACATCAGTTCATATTAGTGACGTGTGAAGGGATAAAGGAGGAAGAACACTCACAAAGTTAAGTATGCTCTAAGGATTCACAGTTCATTCCAGTAGAAAAGGGGGGGGGGTAGAAACCAGAGACTGTCATTGTAAATTAAAAGAAGACATGTAGACCTAAGGTGAATATTAGGATGGTTGTGTGCATGTTTTTCTCACTTTACTTGTCATTTTGGTCAGGCATGGCAGACAATATGCATTTGAATATTTTAACCTGTCTGAAACTGTAGGATTTGATATAGTGTTATAGTGTTAAGGCCACAAAGAAGTGTTGATTCAGACCTCATAGAAGATGATGATGATGATGATGTAAATTTAGATTCAATAGTAGGTGCACATGGTTTTGCAGCAGATAATGTCCTGTACAAGCACATGAGGAGGGTGGGGAGAGATAGATCTGTAGGATCTTGCTACATCTGCTCTCTTATCCCCAAAGCTTCTGGTGACCCTACACTTTTTATTCCAGTGGAGATAGAGTTACCTGAGGCACTGTGCCCGGTGCACCTAGCCCTGTGCAAGTTCCAAGGACAGTTACACGGGCATTCGGTTACAGCTTCTGTCCTACCTATTGACGAGGAGTATTCAAACATAGATCGTAAAGAGCAGAAGATAATACACTGTACGCAAAGAGTCCAGTTGAACTTGGAAGGGTCTATTGTTGTGAATAATCTATGGCAGCAAGGGGTGAAGTGTTCCAGAGCTGGAGGAATGAGGGGATTCCCAGAACAAGGCGGGGTACAGGTTAATCAAGAATGTGGAAATGTTTGGAATAAGTACTTGAAATATCTGACATGGCTCAAGGAAACAGAAAAAACTGTTAAAATCCAGCTTCTCTGTGTTTTAAGGGTGAAGACACAGTGCTTGTTGGCACAAATGGGAACTGCTGCTGCACACTTCGCATTGCTGATCTGGCTGGAGGCATTTCCACACTTCTTGATGTGTTTTGGTCTTGTGGACAGTTCACATATCGACAACTACCTCCAGCCTCGTGCGGTGTGTGCAGTCTCACTATGCAGGACATGCTTGTTCTCCTTATTCCTCAGGAACACTTGATACTTGCCTGCCCAATGCCTACATCCACATCTGTGCCCCTTTTACCCCCAGTGCCCCTCGACTCCCCTGTGTCAACAGACATGGACAGTTCAATAACTTTGCCTGACTGTGAAGAAGCAGAACCATTGAGAAGGAGTAAAAGATATACTTACATATCCTCAATGTCTACAAAAGCACTGATGGGCATTTCTGAGCAGTACCAACTATTTAGCCGAACTGAGATGTTCTTTTAGTCTATCTTGGCCCCTGGCATTGAATCTATCATGGATGTGAAGTGGCTTCTGGTCACTCGGTATGAACTATTGTTGTTTGTAACTTCCTTGAGTCATCTTTTAGTACAATAAAAAAAGAACTGGGGACTCTGAGGCTCATAGACCTGAAATATAGGAACACCTGCGACCTCCTGACAGCTATGGAGGGTGGGTGGTGCCAAATGAATGTGAGTTTGTGCTGCACGTTCGTGCCTCCTAATTATTCAGATAATGGAACTCTAACACAAACAATTGTCACATTACAATAAGCTTAGGGTGGTCATGGAGAAGGAAGCAGGAATTACAAATGACCCTGGTGAACATTCTTAAGCCCATTTTTGTCTTTTTTTATCATCATTTGTACCTGTCAGATGCTATTACGGTGTTGTTCTGGCCAGATGCCAAGAACTGCTGCCATGATGACTGTGACCCTGTCCAAGGCTAGGACCTTGGGTACTCAGGCTGAAGCTGTCTTGTGTCCTCCACCAAACTGGGATGATTGTGTGGAACAGTGGGTAGATTGCAGGAATGGTGGGGGATGAGTTGGGTTTGTTCAGCGGAGGAGTATGCCCATGGTGGGACTAGCAGGAAAGACGTTTGCAGAGTCTTGTGACATAAAGATGATGGTTTAAAAGAAAAAGGAACTGGTTTATTAGTGAATGTAGTACCAAAAGAGGGGAATGTTGGGGTGGTCGGTAAAGGTTTCAATAGGAAACAGGGATTGCGTTACGTGTGCCATATTGGTGACTGAGGTATATACAATGTTAGCGCGATGTTTTGATTTAGCATGCATCTAGTGTAGTTAATTAGAATGGAACAAGTGTTACTATTAGTGTTACTTTTGTGTATAGTTGATACATTTTAGATTCACACGTGCATAGCAACGTAATGGCAAATCTGCCAAGACAATGTGAACATAATATAGTTGCATGACGTGCCACGTAGTTTCCACAGATGGGAAGCTTGGAGCTTCAAATGCGCACACGAGAAAGGAGGCCATGTGTGCTGAAATGGTAGTCGTATAGATTAGGGTGAAACGTGGATGCCAGCAAGTCTGGGAGGATATGATGCCTATCGCCAGTTCAAAGGGAACTTATTTTGTTTCTCCCCCTCCTCATATTGTTGAAGTGTCCATGCAAACCAGTGTTAGAGGTATGAGATGGAATTTTTAATAAATTATGTTTGTTGAGTGAATGTGTAACTATGAATGAAATGATGTCACTACCAACTACCGAAAGATCCTGAAAAGGGATCTGCTGTAAATATATGATGATGAAAATATATGTCAAAGACCATGGGAACTGTGGGGGATTATACATCTTTGTATAGGTTTGATCAATCATGTTTGAGGGGGATGACTTTGTAATGAAATATGTGGGAGTGTTTTAACTGTTGAAATAATGTATAACATGTGTACACATTGTGCGGTTGAGGAGACACTTGTTAGTTTGGTCTCTAAAGATCTGTCTAGACCCTCTTGTCCATATGTACAATAAACATGCTTTATGAAAAAGCATTCACTCTCTTCTTAGAAGATGGGCCTATTTTTGGGTACAGAGATTGGAGGTCCATCCCCACAACATCTAAGACAGTTAGGAAGAGCATGTTGCGGTGAATAAGAGACATTGTGGTGAGAAAGCCTGTGAAGTCTCTTACTGAACATTGACTGGCCTTCGGTGGCAGTGACATTGTGACAAATTGGATTCTGCTCTGCAGGAGTACAAGGAGGAGTAGGGGTAAAATGGTCCACTTAGCTGTCACACTTCTACAAACTAAAACACAAGGCAATCATAAAAGTAAAACAGACACCGTTAAGAGATATACAATCTTCTCCTTTTGTGGTAACGTGGACTGAGAGAAGGCTATGCTCTTAATAGGGGTGTGAAGTTAAACCAAGAGTGACCCAAACAACGCAGTATCACAGTCCAGAATAAAGTGAATGTCCAATCAAGGTTCTAAAAACATGTATATACTTAAATCAAACACACCATCTGCACATAGAACACATTAAAACATGATACAAAAACCCACAAGGGTAGAGCATATGCAACACATTGGAGAAAGTAGCACTCCAAGTGTAGTTCCAGGGGTGGTAGGTAAAGTAAAGTACTAACCACAAAAAGGATATTTTGGTTGATAGCAGGAGTGTTCATGACCTAACCAGTCTCTAGGTTCCAGGTGGACCGAAGGGACAGTTCACAGTCAACACTACCTGGATTCAGATCTCAGTGGGCTGATACAGTCAAACCTGGTATCTAATGTAGATTCAAGCTGATCAGGTTTAGTTTGGGCATGTAGGATCTTGAAGGCCTGAGCAGCAAGCAGCTGTTGATTAGGGGTGAAGAAGGGTGCTATGTATGGTAGAAAGGCATATCTCAGAGGATTCAGGTCGGGCGGTTCCAGGAATGCTTCACAATTGGTCAGGATTAGTCAGGCTTTAGTTGCTGGTAGGGGTCGATGAGTGACACTCCCCTGGTTTGAGTCGGTGGGTGACGGACATCGAAGTGGTGGGCTTGGATGAGTTGATCTGCGATCGATGAGGTGGCAGTTCAAGCTGGATTGAGCTGTGTTTATCACCACCCCGTTTAGAGTCCGCGTGTGACTCTCCAGTGAATTGGTTCAGTTCCCGGCATTGAGCAGTCGATTTGGGCCTAGCAGGTGACAAGCTTATCAAGAATACGATGCAGTGTTTAGCCGGTCGAAGGTGCATACAATGTTCCATGTAATGGATGAGCGCAGCAACACTCGCCAGTGACTTCCCTCTTCTTCCAGGTATGGAGAACATAGAGTGACCAGTGCGGTAAAACAGGAAACTTTGTATGGTTTTCTCCTCAGCTTGCTGTGAGGCCCTCTCCGGGGGACACAAGGATAGGACTGTTCCATCCAGAGTCTGCTCTGACAGCTTAGGAGATTCCCGGTGTAAAGTGGTAGTTCCTGATCTACAGCAGAGGTTACTCTCGATGTGCCCTCGGAGTGGTAGGGGACAGATCTATCTTGGGTGATTCCTTCTTCAGATCAGGCTGAGGGCTTTTGATGGTTCAATTCTCATAAAGGAAGTCCAGTGAGATCTTCAGAACAAATATGCAGCCTTAAAGTATCTGAGAGGACAAGTGTGAATCTGACAAAAGGGTGGAAGCCTTAATGGTCCCATCCCTGCTCTTGAACAGAGTAAACCTTGCACTTCTAATGCCATACCCAAAGTGTTTTGCTCCAGAGGAAGTGGAGACAGTGAGAATCAAGATGGTGGACAGAACCCTAATAGCTACCCTAATCCCGCCCCCTTCCCGTCTCATTCAGAACAAAGGCCTTTACAGATGCAGCACCCTAGTGTGAGGCTATTCCATTTGAATGGGCATGCTCCTTTGATGCCTGGGCCCAAGATAGCTGGCTGCTGTGTGTCTGTCTTGGGAGGAAGGTGTTACCCGCTCTCACAAACAGATCAAAGAGGAGGCCGGGCTTTTACTCTGTTCAAGAGCAGGGATGGGCCCGGCTTTTCAGGCTCTTGATCTGCCATTTGGCGGGCTGCTCCCGTAGCACTCAGACATCTTTGTCTCCAGTTTACTGTTTGGCTCGTTTGTTTGTCATTCCCTGAATGCCTCATCTCCTTGCGGCGTCTCCCAGAGGCTCCTGCTACCCTCTGGCACTTCTCCTGGGGGCCTGACATGAAGCTGTTTACCAGCTTCTTCCCGGAGCGTCTCGCCTCCTCTGGATACCCTGGGATTGCAAGACCACCTGCTCTAGCAATTCTCCAGCTGCCCGCTGCTTCTTCTCTGGGTTTCCCTACTCATGTCACGAATTGTGAGTCTCTCTGGGCTTACTGCTGTCCTTTTAAATCTCCCAGCACTGTTCAATATCTTCCGAAGACTAGAACACAGTGTTAGCTTTCGGGTCTAATAATCTTCATTACTCCAGCCCTCTTCCTCGTCTCATATTTACATTCATCCACAACAGGGCTCGCCCACGTCTTCCTTCATAGAAGGGGAAGAATGACCATACCAGCTGTATATATTTTTACCCTTATAATTTTCTAGTGTAACATTAGCATATGCCATGGAGACTTGTGAAATTACAGCGGGGTAGTCAGGTTCTAAGGGAAATGGGGGATACCATGTCTCACCTGGGGAGACACCTCTACTCCCAAGGGGTTTGTCACAACCCATGTGGTCCTCTCACAGATAGCCACCCCCAGGGTCAGGTTTAGGTAATTTCTGCCGTTCCCTGGTCACATGGGGAGAGACTTTCCCTGGGAATGGAGTGATTAAATTGCCAGATTCATCACTGTATGCTATATCTTCAGGAGGGGTGGGGTGGATAACAGTAGAAAAACAAACAATTTTAGTAAAATAGTTCCAAAAAAAAAGAATGTCCAATCAAGGTTATATATAAATATGGACGTTTGATTAAACAATACAGTTCTGACCACTAATCTGAAAACACTAGAAAATGTCAACCCTGTAAAAGAAACAAAGAAAATGTAGACTTTTAGGAAAGGGCACATTTTATGTTTTTAATATTGTTATTTGGTTGAAGAAAATCAAACTTTAACATTTTTATACAGCAAGTATTTAAAATACAATTCATCACAATTAAAGGCAATAATACAAAATCTAACACAATTTTACATCAAAATGGATCAGTTAAGATTATATTGGATATTAGATTAAACTAGAATTCAATTAATTTTAAAAGACTCCACCACTCTAAAATATCACCATATACTTTAAATGTATTAACATCTTGTTAACTTCAATGCTTTTTAAAAAAAACCTTTAACAGTGACTATCATTGAGGTGATACGTCCAGCAAAACAAGCTAACCAAAGTGACTCAGTGCCAGTGGATACAAACATGTCTTGATATTTATTTAGGTAATTCCCTCTCAAACACTGGAAGAGTTTACATGTCAATAAGAGATGTTTTAAGGTTTTACATGCACTCTCTTCATTACAAAACCGACAAGAGGTTTTCTGAACCGATGTCATGCCTTACCTTGCCAAGATTGATTTTGTCAAAATCAAATTCCACCAAAAACATATAAATATTGCCAAAAAATGACACTAAAGATCCCAATCGCTATGTTCCTCCCTTAGATGGCCCAATGAAAAGTAAGCATGCATAGTCTCTGTGGTGTATATCCAGTCCCTCTCAAACAATTTAGATTTTGGCTGGGTAGTAGATCAGATCTTGCAGTCGATTACCCATCCCCTCCAGCAGATTATTACAGTAATCATGTGTTTCACATAGCCAAGAATTGCCTCTAAATTCAAATATCATTTTAAGGTCCACATACAATGAATTTGTGGAGGACATAACATTTTCAGAAGAAGGGACAACATTTTCCATTCAGGTCTTGCTTTTAAGGATACAACACTTAACTCATACCTAATAGCGAAAACTAGAATTGAGGAGGATACCACCAACACTGTTCGCCATAGCAGAGCCTCAACCACTGGCAGGGAGCCAAGCACTGCCATGGAATAGGTATCAATCCTGAAAAGTAATTTTGGAACAACCTTCCCTTCATAATACTGCATAGCTGAATTTCAGGTAAATTTGCTATATTTGGAGTCCACCCTCTGAAGTTGAGTGGCCAAGCCAACCACCCAACTGCTAATCCTGGAGCAAATCTTAGGAATGCTAGGCCTGTAGGTAATCAAAAAACCCAAATAAATCAAACTCCGCAATTGCCCGACCCAATCAGACCCCAAACACCATGATTAGGGTTCACTTTTAGTGAGTGCTTAGTTGCAAATTCGGAAAAGCATTAAGTAGGCGTTAGAGACCCACTGGAGTCCAATCAAAGAGAATATAGTCATCCGGATACGCAAGCCATACTGGTTATAAATTATGTAATTTAGGGGTACAAAAAATTTAGCTGGTGTCAACGTTTTTCCTATGTCTGCCATTTATAAATTGAACAGGCAGGGATCCAGAACGCATGCCTGCCTGACTACACAAAAATAAACAATGGGCCGTGATAGATCCCCCAAATGATTAAGGCGGACTTGGATTTTAGAGTTGGAATTCCGGCCAATAATCATGCTTTATAAAGATGATGGGATCCCCATTCATACAATTTGAATCACAACAGGGTGTGATCGACTGCATCGAAAGCAGCCGTTAGATCCACTGACACACTATACACCGATTCATGCTTTCCACTTGAGACAAGATGCTGAATACACTTAAACAGGAGGACTTTTAATGATGTTTCCATGTTTTTTTTAAAACCTATTTTCCATTTTTCGAGTATCCCTGTTTCCATTGCCCACAGTTCAAGATGTAACAACAAGATTTTCATCATGAGTATCACAATCTGCCGGGAAATCCACAAGGCCAGCTATAAGCTGTGCCCTAGACTTACACTAATATAACTATAAATTCATAAAGAAATGTAGATATTTTGTAGTAGCTAGGCTGAACACTGAGACTTAAAACCAGTGATCCCACCGCTGTACCCCCAGTGTAAAGACTGGAATGGGTATCTGCCCTCTGTATGATAGGGTAAAGGCACAGAACACCCTAGCCAGGGCTCTCAATTTGGTAGCAATTGTCGAGCAGCCAGGATTAAGCTTTTAGGAAGTGATGCAGGTTGGTTCTTAAGTACATTGATTCGCTAAGACCCCCCACAAAAAAATTTACAAACACTGTGTTAGGTGATAACACAGCTTCTTTACATAAAATAAGATTCAGGAATATATATATATACATATGGTAATATGCCTTATTAGCTATCAGCCGCAATATGAAAATAATGTCAAGAGTATCAATGCACCTTAATGCAATACGCTGTACGCTATGTGGAATTATACAATTATTGTAAATATATTACTGTGCATATATCAGAATGACACTTGCAGAAAGTAAAACGTTGTTGGATACTTACCTAAAACACTAGGCCAATATGGCCGACGTGTTATCTTTGGGACTGCAGCATCCTAGGAAAACTAGTCCTTTGACTGTGTTTACACCCAATTTTCTTGGGCTGCCTCTCTTTCATGTCTTTTTAAATGTTTGTTTGACAATGAGGTAAATCGTTGTGAACAAGCAGCGAGTTGGCCGCGGAACGCGTGGACTCCTCAGCAAACTGATTGCTGCACTTGGGAGGACCCGTGTATTTTGGTCGTTTTGGATTTTAAAGGATTTCCATGTTTTTGGATTGTATGATTTTCCCTGCAAGAAAAATAAAGGAAGGTAATTTTGGCCAACGAGGTGTGGATCCGGCAGCATTTTTTGTTCCAATTGGGAGTGATTTTGCCTAATAAATACTGTGGAGAGTACAGCTTGAACCTTCTGCATGAGAATGGCAGTACTTTGAACATATATATATATATTTAAATAGTAACACTCTGTACTTGGAAATACTTATTAAAAGAATGGCAAATATTTACACTCTATGGGATACCACACAGAATGCTTTCTTTAGACTAGACATACAATTCTGTGTGAAAAACCCCCCACTGGGGCAACCTATAATGGAAAACTTAAGGAGTTATCTTGTCTTTTACAGCCCAGTCCAAAAATGTTCAATAAACTTCTGCTTTCTTTAAAAGGTTCTACGACCCCAAAGTACCTGAGAGGCAACAGGATAATAGGATCCACAATGAATTCGGGAGTGCTGAACGACTCCTGAGGCTAGAAGATGCTCTTCTTCCTCACAGTACCTTTGGTGCATTGGCAAGCGAAGTGGAAAAGTTTCTCGGTTTCACTTGATGATGCCCTCTGAGGATGGACCCCACTTGTAAGAAGGAGTCACTGGGATGCTGATTCTAAGAAGAAAAATGGAACCAAAGTCTTTCTGAAGTGCAGCAGTTTTGCAGTTCATGGTGCTCTACTTTGATCGACGATTTCTCCAACTGTAGAATTTCTGTGCAGATGAAACTTGCTGTGGTCTCCATAAAGGCTTTGCAGATGAGAGTAAGACCCCTCAACCCTTTGATGACATGTGGCGGCAACGGGTGCATAGGTCACTTTTAGTGTCAGGTTTTGGAATATCGCAGTTTTCCACCTTTCGGTTCTTTGGCGCTGCAGCTGCAGCTGCAGCACAGATCTCTGGAAGGATTCTGGTGATCTGAACTCAACCACTCGAGTGGACTATAGACACTCACCAAGTCTGGACCCTCTGGATTTTTTGTTAGCTGCTGTTGGCGGGAAAGACACCAACGGACCTTCCCCTGCACTCAATGGCTCTGGACTCGCTCTGGTGGTAAAAAGTGGTCAGTGATGATGGCAAGGATGTCTCTTGAAATGTTCTTACACAGTTTGGAACTTTTGCAGCTCTGGGTGTCCAACAACACTATGCCAGGATACCCTCTCTTCTAGGCGGTAGACAGCAACGGCTTTGAGCGGTCACAAAACGCACCTCCGGACACTGGGTGATACCAATGGACTTCTTCAAATCGAGACGTCCAGGCACTCCTCTTCAGGACTCATAAAGATCCCTTCCATGGATAGCAGGCACACAGGTCTGGCTTCCATGGTACTTCTGATGAAGAGCAGCAGGTTACACGATGGTCGCTCGCAGCTCAGGGAGAGGTCTCCTTCGCAGGCCCTCTCTTGATCAGTCCTTGGTAGAACACGGAAGCTTCTAGATTACATAAAGAAATGCAGCAGCAGATTTTTCCTCCAGCTAGGCTTCAAGGAACAGCTTTTTCTTGCTTCAGCTTCGACTTCAGCTTCTGAACAAATTGGTAAGTGACAGGTGCCAGGATATAAACATACATTCCGCATTCACTCTAGCAGTGCCAGGCTCAGTCAGGCAATCACGCAGAAGGGTATTCATGCAGGCAGGCCGCCACTCAAGCTGACAGGCATTTTGGCCATTCACTCCACCCAGGCACCCATAACAAAGAATGAGGATTGGGGTAAGGACCCAGCCTTTTAGCACACTGCTGTTCCCACAACACACATCTGACAGGAGGCAGCCCCAGAGCCATGTATGTTTTACTACCCAACAGCCAGTCAGGAGGAAAGGGAACAGAGACATATATGGTGTTTCCACCAAACAGCCACTCAGGAGGAATGGAACAGAGACAGGGCTTCCTAGGACTTTGGGAAACAAGGTAAACATCAACAGAAATCAAGAGGCCACAGGGGCAACCTGCCTTCTATCAGGAATCCATTTATTCCTATGGCAGGGCCTGGGAGTCCTAAAAAGAAGAACACTCAGAACCAATGCCAAGTTAGCATGTAGCTGCCGCCAGCTCATACCCTGCTCTGTGGGCAAAACAAAGCAGCCCAGAGACACACATTAGGGGTACAAGCGTGCACCCCCATCCATGGGTCTGATAAAAGTATGCCATGGGTGTTGTTCACCAAAAGATAAAACAAATAACTGCACTGCCAGAGGTCCAGGCTGTACCTCAGTGGCAGAAAACATAGAGAAAACACACACACACACAAGTGGTAGGACACGGACAAGGACGCCCTGTCCCTCCATAAAACATGTCCAGCATCACAGTTGAATACGTGCTTAGGTCTACATATTCAAAGCAATCTTAAATGGGACAAGCACTGGGAAGTGATAAAATGTAAATGCAATGCAGTGATTAATATGATAATTCGCTTTGCAATGAAACAAGGTGGGATGTCATTTCAGGCAGTGTTGCATCTATACCAGACGAAAGTCTGATCAATTTAGTTCTATGGTTTGGAAATATGGGGTGGTAATTATTTAGATTCCCTAAGAAAATACAAAGCAAAAGTATTACGCAAGTTGCTTGGGTTAACACCGACAACACCAATTGAACTCTTGAGTTGGAGTTGGCTCGCATTGCGTATGGTGTAATACAAAAAACAATTCGATGCTGAGATAAATTGTTAAAAATTGGACCTGATGCAATGATTGGTGCATTGGTGGTGGCTTTCTGTGTCATAGGTAATTATCTCACAATGGGCTCCCTGGGTAAGATGTTTTGCACCTGCATGAAATGGCAAGCAGGATGTTGTGGTATGAGACAAGATGGTGCTGTTTATATTAGGAAGAACTGTCTTAAGAAAAAAACTTCCTGATCACAGTCGAGACCAGTACATAATTAATCTGCTATCTGGTAAAAACTATACCTCATTCTGTGATTACATTGAAAAGAGAGACACTACACCATTATACATAAAGGCTTTCCCTAATAGTGCAATTGCGAAGCAATATATAAGGCTTAAATTTAACTTAAGTGTGGCCTTATTGACGCAGGGTGCTCAATTCAAGATTCCACACAACTTACGTTATTGTCGGTTGTGTGGAACTGATACTGTTGAGAGTTTAGAAATGTATTTTTAGAATGTGGAAGTCTCCGGGAGCTACGTTGGAAATATTTTAAGGCACATGACAATAGTATAGACATGGCAGATCTCACATTGATATGGCTGGCATTTCTTAATGGTTGTGAAATTAATTTGATGTTGTATATTGTAACATTTTATTGGAAATGTGCTGAAATCCTACAGATATTGAGTTATTGTGTGTTTTAATTGATGTAATAGTTATTAACAGTATATGAATTTTAAGCTGTACATGTGATGAATTTATGTGGGATAATTGTAAAGATGTGATCCATCTATGAGTTTTAGTAATTGCTGATATGTATGAATGTTGCATGTTGCTAGTTTTATCTGTGAATTGTATTTAATGTTGTATATATAAGGCCTCATTTGACATATGTGTATTAAATAAATAAATACAATAAATAAAGACATGTTATAACATGGATAAACAAAAACCCACGCCCAGAAAACATAAAGCTGCTCACACAGTATTTATGTTATTTATTGTTTGACTGTTAGGCGCTAATACAGGAAGTAAATACTGTTTCAAAGCACCCAGAGGGCAACAGGGAGAGGACAAGAGGATGAAGAAACAAAATATATAAACAAATATATATTAAATACAGTGGGGGAGGACAAACCTACTTTGCCTTGCAAGTGTTCAGAATGTGCAAGTGCAGAAGGAAGGGAAATTGAATAGGTGCTGCGGTGCTCATGGGTTAGAAACATGTGAAGTGCAATGTAAGGTAATTGCGAGCCTCCAGAGTGGAGGGTAAGCAGAGGCAAGTGCTGAGGATAGACAGCAGCTGGGGGCGTTTTGGTGTGGGCGGTAAGGACCCCTGAACACCAAGCAAGCAACTGTGAGAATAGCAGAAGAGAGATGGAGGGTAGGAGGAGGTAAAGAAGAAAGTCTTGAGGAGCTTCTGGAATTTAAGAAAGTCCTGCTCAAGATGAAGAAGGATGGGGAGGTTGTTCCAAAGAAGGGAGCCAGCTGAGGAAAGCGATCGACCTTCTGCATTCGGTTTATCAAAACTTTTACACACAAAAGGTTGGTGCTAGAGGAGCGCAGAGGTCTAGAGGGGGAATATTTAGTAAGAAGATTCTTACTAAAGTATTCTTTGTGTTTCAGATCAAATGGAACAATAATGCTGGGGATGAACACCAGTTGCAGGAGGGCGATGGACATTGCACCATTGCAAAAGGGGACTGCAGCTGTGATAAATACCTGGTGGGATGTGGAACGAGAGCATATGCCCAGCTACCACCAGACTGAAGGAGGTGTGTGCACTGGTAACCCTCCATATTCCTACATTAGTTGTCCCCCACGTAGACTTGATACCATTCAATAAGTTGTCCACGTCTAAAGAGAAAGTGACAGTAGAAATACAAACAAGCAAACACAAGGTTACAAGGAAGAAAAGGTCCAGCAGCAACTGCATCTTGTTGGATTCCACCAAGAGCTTAGAGAACATTCCACCCGATATGATATTGTTCAGCTCAGCATCTGTCTTCTTCACTTCTCTCCTGCTTCCTGGGGTACAAGGTGCCACCAGTGCAAAATGGTTGAAGATCACGGACTTCAACTGGCAACCGAAACAGGACTCAACACGGTGCATTAAGAACTATGGGCTTTATGATTGAAGACCCTCCAAAATCATTACATTTTGTATCTCAGGACAATGATGGAGGGAGGGATATGCCATAAGATAGGGAGCTTGTGCTATACCGCAATTACTGCTAATGATGCTGCAAAAGGAACAATCGCAGACATGGTAATGGAAATCAGAACAATACAAGAGAGAATGTCAAAGGAAATGCAAGAGATTTCATCGGCAACCTGGGTGGATTCATTGTTCACCTGGGCACCCAACTGGCTTGTGGCAGCATGTAAAATAACTTTTCCTATGCTAGTCACAATCCTCATTTTCACCTGCATCAGTAATCCGATCATCCAGTGGTGTAAAAGCCACTAGCACAAGAAGGGTTACATAAAGGCATTGAAAACAATTAATGTTGAGGAGGTATTAGGTGAGGAACACCCCAGTATGAATGAAAGAGAGAATGGAGTAGAAATAATGTTCACAGTACCCCCACCAGACTTGGAAAAATATGAAGCTTTATGGGGAGATTGTTCACCTGATGGAATAAAAATACAGATTATTTGGGAATATTTGGATGGTTACGATGAGGAATGGGACATGGCCAGGGTAACACGGGTCTGGGTGCGCAAGGGAAAGAAAAAATGGATGAGAGGGGCGGAAGTATCGATTGAAAGATCGATTGAAGGGGGAATGTATTAAAGGTGCTAGTTCGGCACCAGACAGGTGTACACACCTACCAACTGCGAAAGTAAAGAAGGTGGACGGTAGGGGCAACTACAAAGGAAATGACAAAGTATTCTAAGCCACTGATGCTCTGTACAAAGGACTTCACTGGGAACGTTAGGGGTAATTATGAATCGGGTGTGCACACAGTCCAAGATACTGTCCTATGATTAGCTAAAGAAGGGAAAGGAAAAAACAGCACCACCATAAACACACATAGTGGGAAATCCCTGTGGGGGGGCCTGGACCTTGGAAACCTCAATCTGAAACACGTGACCAATACAACAGGGATCTGCAAAGGGGGATGGGTATTAAGCTACTCTTTACGTGAAAAATCAACATAGATCAAGGTGATGTAATTACAGGGCAGTCAGCCAAACTAGCCGCCCTACACAGCAGCAGGGAGGGTGGCTCTGTACCAGTGTGCTGCTCATATGACCACTGATGCCCTTCAGCAGGTGGCTGTGGGAGAGGAATGCTGGAAGGAGTGGCGTTCCTGGGAGAACCAATCAAATGGTAAGTTCATGAGCTCTGGGGAGGAGCCAGCCTCCAAAGTATCTATCATAGATTTTGCGAATGTCATCGTCTAACAGGTATCATGTGAATGTCCCTTTTCCCACCAGCTGCAGGGTGTCTCCTGTTCTGTTCTCAATGGTGCTGACCAATGGCAGTGTATGAAAGTTCCGGCAGTCAGCACAAATGTTACTTTAGTAATAACAAGTTGTTCCAGGGTGGGCTGTGAATAAATGTGGTACCACATGGGGAGGTATTGTAATGGGAAATTGTTAAACAGTTTGCATCAAATTATGCTTCACTAATCAACGTAAACTTCGAGGAGGTGATGTCTTTGAATGAAGGAAATCCCTGGGAAACATAAAAAAAGTAAATTCTCCAAGTTGCAAGTGTTTCGATGGATTTTCAACCATTGTATTTCTTGGTCTAAAACTACTGTTCGTATTCCATTCAGATGTCAACTTTTTGTTTGATCAGAGCCTATCCACTGTTCTGTTTGATGTGTGCTCACCCAGTTGTAATAAACAGCGTTGCTTATTGCCTCGTGTTCGCTCTAATTTTTGAGTACATGGTTTTTATCATGCTCTGATTGGTGGGCTCCTGACTACATAACAATTCCCAGGAGCCCACCTGGCATAGGTTTTTATGCCCTGAGAGGAAGGTGTTGACCTTCCTGCATGGGGATCAAAGAGGCAGTTTCTTGGCTATTTCTCCAAAAGGCAGCTGTGAAGACAGTCAGATTAAACACCAATATACATCAGTCCTGTGAAGCTGGGCATTGCTCACAGATATGACACTAGTGTGATGCATAATTGATGTGCTTTACTAATTGTGTGCTATAAGTATTATCATGTCATGCACAGGTCTTGTTTATATTTACATGCCACCAGACTTACTAAGGAAAATAAATATTTGATTTGTAAACTGAGAAACAGAAGATTAAAAAAACAACGTCTGCCTGGGGGAACTTTCTGTCCCAGCAGCTATTAGGAATGTGACCTTTAGAAATGTCCCATGCCACATCAGGGCTGTAGCATAGACCCATGATTGCACTATATTTTTGCATGGGGAATTTATGAAAGGGTCTCTGATCAGTGGACCTCCCTTTCAGGTACAGCATTACCTGTTTAATGGTTTAAAAAAGCTATGTTTTTCACACCATTGCAGATGTTAATCAGTCACAATATGCTTTCTGGGATAACATAATAATACACATCAGATTGGCCCTATTTCTCCTACACGTAAAGAAGGAACTTAGGACACTGCTATTCAAGGAATACCTGATTGCTCATTGACCACCTGACATCACCACTCTGCTTATCCACGCTCCTTTGTTAGCAGTCCCTGTGCATATTTCTCTGTATCCGCCCCTTATTTGCAGTACTCTATTGTTTGCTTGATAGCTATGATTCACCATATAAATCCAAAAAATTTATATATATCAAATACTCTCTTTGATTTCATAACCGATGGTGGTACATTAAGCAATAGAAATAAAAGCCATGGCTCATCCTGTTGAAATTAATTTGGATCTGTAAAATACAGATTATCCTTATCCTTATGTGTTTGCATTTGACAATATATTCTGTACCAAAAACAGTTATGGGTTGCTGTTTTTTATAGATTTGTTTATAACACAATACATATACAGACACATTTTTCTGCACTAGAATGGAAAATAATGATCGGCAAACCAAAGGCTCTTCAATGACTTTAGTAAGTCACAACTAGGCTACCACAGAAAATGAATGCTACAGCACAACAGTTAGATTATGAACAGAATTGCCAAAAACACATGATTGCTTATTAATCCGAAATTACTTGAAGCTCCATGACCTTCATGGAACAAACTATGGGACCCCTCAATTGAAATGAAAGGTCCACAAAAGCCCTTAGTAATACTGAGAACCACCTATTTAATCTAATCAGCACTGAGTACTGAATGGGGAACTGAACTACAAATAATTTTTCAATTATCAATCATCACAGATGGTGAACATTATTTACTGTTTTAAGGGCTGCAAAACGTGATTTCGGCTACATTAAATCTCTTATGAAACCTTTGTTAATAGGCTCAGAATGTTTTGTACGGAAACAATTTGAGGAATAAGCTTTTACCATCTAATGTCCTCCTGGTAATGTTGGATATCACCCTACTCTATTCCAGCATTTATAAAATGGAAGGAATAGATAGATGCTTGCTGGAGATGTCTACAAAAAGCGACCAACAAAATAGACACCCAATGAAAGTGATCACAGATCTCATGAGAGATTCATTTTCACATATTTCAACTTTTGTTTTAATGGACAACACTTCCTCCAAGATATGGGAAAAGCAATGGACACAACAATGGAACCTATGTAGTCAAACCTGTTTATGACCGACCTTAAGGAAGAGTTCAGACAACAACAATCACAGAAACCACTGATATATCTGTGATATATTGATGACATGTTCATGGTGACAGAAAGTGACGATGCCCCCAAACAATTCCATGGATCAATAAATATCTTCCACCAACATTTATTAATGACAATTCTAAGATGAGCATCCACTTTTTTATGCTACTACATGTGTTGTAAGGACTGGCCAGATGGAAAAAATGATGTACAAAAACAAGCATGGAAAGGAATAAATACCGAGCTTATACCCGAACAGAATGTTCTGTCATATACAGCAAGGCAATGAGGCACCAATGTATGGGCTTCAACAAGAGGATATGTAAAACACAAATGTCCACATTACAGAAATATGTTATACAAAAGGGATACTCGGCCAGATATGCATAAAGGGAGTTTACTCCTGCATTGAAAATTCCAGGTGTGAACCTCGTACAACACAGAGAGAGCAGAACTACAGAACATCAGTATTAACTAGAATAAACTATAATCAATATTCAGCAGGGTTGACGAAACGAAAGACAATCTCAATACCACCCACCTTTATTGCATACAAAAAACACACATCTGAGACAGTGCCTAACCAGCAGTCCACATCTAATGATTCAAGAACACAGAGTCATTGATCATACCATGCAATATTAGAATATGCAAAAATGCAAAAACTGCAAACACATCTGCACTAAATATGCACTGACAACACTGCAGACTGGAAACATACAGATTCAAGAGACTTACAACTGAAAACCAATCAGTAATGTGCAGCTCATCCAGTGAAAGGAATTCCTGCAAGGAAATTAATTACATATGTGAACATTAGCAGAAACTGCCTAAACATTTTTTTTTACCTACAGAGACATACCAATTTGAACCATGAAACAGAAACATAATTTCAACACCACTGCATGCAGGATTGGCACACAAAAATGTACATGTCGGTTCTTGTACTGAAGGGAGATCACCCAAATCCAAGACACAGAAAAACACGGGAGCTCCTGGTTTTGAAGATGATTGACCTAAATACAGAAGTTTGAACAAAGATGGGGGTTGCATTTCTCACTATGCTGAACTTTAAAGCCTAGACAAACAAGCTACATGCCATGTAAACACTGGTAAAGTAGGCCTCAGTGTCATTTAGGTGCTAGAAATCATACTGCTTTTCCAAAACCTACAACTCACATACAATGTTTAAAGAAAAGCTGCCAATGCATGGCATTCCATGTGCATAGCAGTGTGGTGTGAAGTGACTTTTACAAAGTATTATTCAGTGCTAGAATCAGTACAAGCAGTCTGTTTTGGGATTTCAAATGATGAAGTCAAGATTTCAGAATGTTCATGGTTGGTGCAAATGTTCTCAGCATTGCAAAGCTACCCGTTAAATGAATTTTCTCTAAAAAAGACATTCTTTGCCTTTTTAATCCCTACCCTCTGAAACACTTATACCATGAACAGAAACATTGAAACTTTCAAATTCGCTAGGCCCTATTTTAAACATGATTTTTCTTATCATTAGAAATGCACAGAAGAATGAACTGCATTAATTATGTAAATGCAAACAGGTGTTATGCAGGGACGTATGTCTAACTGATCTGTCTGCAAGATAAGAGCTATGTGTTGCAGGTCTTTGGCTGTTAGATATGATTATCACAGTCTTAGATGTTAAACTCCCATTACGGTTTGCTTCTCCTCATTTGTGCTTGTTATGGCCCGATGAAGAAGATGATAGTGACTTCGTAAATTCATGCATTATTCTATATCATCATTATATTTTCAGCTATTCTTATAAAAGTTATCAAAAACTCAAATGTGTGTGATTCATTTTTAAAGCTGGACTAAAACAGAGACAAACTAAGAAGGGCAGGTAGGCGTGACCAGTTGAATATAGAAAAAATATACCCACAACGAGAATTACACATAGCAGATGAATTGATAGAAAACATATTGACCCATACAAAACAAGGCCCAAGATCGGAAGTGAGGCCAGACACGTCAGTAACTATTGCCCAAACCCCGCCCTTAGCCCAAGCTCTCCCTCCGGTAGCTCAAGCCCTCCCACAGCCACAGACCGCGCACGTAACACTTCCTATTAGCCAACCAGGCCCACAACAGACACTCCCTGTTCCCATTGTCCCATCCGCACCTCCCGCCTCAGACACAGACTCGGTACCGTCCGTTCCTCCCGGGGTTGAAGTTGAAACCACAGGGGCGAGAGGCGGGACTGAAAAATGGGGATGCACAAGCGTAATTTGCAGCGCAATCAGCAAAGAAAGGAAGGTGGAATTGCAGCAACAGGCAGAGATGTATATAGACGGGAATGATGGGACGACAACATTGGCTTTGATATATGACTTCCGAAGAAGCAACGAAAGACAGGTAGTGTTGGAATACATGGGTGAATATTTGGTGGAGAAATGGAAACAGTTAATTGGGAAATTACCACTGCAGCGATTGTTATATTTGAATGCATTAGCACGCTGTAGGGAGAGGGATGAAGAAGTGAGAGAACATGTATATGGACTTTTTGAACTTAAAGATGAATTAGATAATGATTATGCCGAAATGTTTACTACACCTGGGTACAGGAGTAGGGATCTCGGGAGACATAGGAAGGAAATTGTAGAGCCATATATACAACAATGACATTCAATGTCGTCAGTACAGAGGGGCGACAAGTTGAAAGTATGTATACGAGAGCGTTTAGATGGATGTCGGATCCCAGTATCCCCACAATGGAGATACATGAGATATTTGATGAATATTCCATGCCCATGAAAAGAAAAGCACTGCAGTCGATGGCTGAACATTTATTAGACAAAGATATAAAAAACAATAAGGCCAGCCCACCCGAAATAATGGCAGTATATAAAAGAGCACTAGAACGAGGGACAGGAGAAACAGCCCTATCGCTTGATCTGGGAATATTGTTACACATGAGAGAAGGGGGAGGGAATGTAAGTGGGGCATTTCCTATGAGAGAGGTCCCACCTACCTTTGTGCCCAAAGTAGAGGTTCCCGCAGCGGGCAATGTAGCAGCGCAGGTAACACCAGCCCATTATTCCGCCCAGTATGTGCATGTCCCCTTTTCCAGACATGAGGTGAACAACATAAAGCAGACGATTCCTGATATAAGAAAGAAACCTGCAGGGTTTTACAAGGAAGTAGAGTCCTGCCTGCAATCATCCGTGCTTACCATGGGTGACATTGACCTAATATTCCCAGTGATCCTGCCAACAGACATATGGAAACAAATAAGAAAGGTGGATGACACAACGACCTTTGGCGCCACATGGGCGGACTTGATAATAGAAGACAGGAATAAAGCGGTTGGAGGAACACCGGGACCGAACCTGGTAGCATTACCAGCACGCATAGTACAGAAATTAAAAGAAATTGTCCCACAGAAAAGAATTCAATGGGACAAATTGACTGCATGTGTACAAGGCAAGGATGAGTTAGCTACAGATTATTTGAACAGATTTGAAGAAGTATTTACAGACTTCAGTGGGCAGGATGTGAGCTCGGAAGCGGGAAAGAGGTTATTTGTTGACAAATATGTGAGGGGGTTAAAACTTCCAATCCAGGATCTAATAATGACATCAGAGAGTGCATGGCAAGCAAAAACGCTGGGAGAAGTATTACAGATGGCCCAATATTATGAGCACAGAGTGACTGCGGAAAAAGAGAAAGAGGAGAAGGAAAGGGTAAATCTGAAAACACGGGTACTACTGCAGCAAGTAGTAGGACATTATTAGAGGGAGAGGGAATGCACAAGGAAGGAGTAATTCGAATATGCATGGGGAACAGCGTTCGCAGGTACACCAGTCATAAACCCAGTGTCCCAACCAGTCCCAGTTACTATAGGACCATTCACTGAACACTGTCCTTTCCTTTTAACAGAAAATTGTGGGGAGAACCTGTTGGGATTACATTTGTTGAAAAAATGAGGTTCCGTCATACATTGCACAGCAGACGGGGTGTTCCTAACGATTTGGCCACACAATGCCCCTGTGTCAGAATTCATGTCTGAAACTTGACCAGGAGAACTAAGTAAAGTGCCAACCTGTATATGGGCAATGCATGACAACGATGTAGGATGCTTGAAAATAGAGCCAGTAAAGATCATTTTGAAAGAAGGTGTTACCCTACCGCAAATTCCCTAATACAGAATTTCGGCTGAAGATGAGAAAGGATTGAAGAGTATTGTTACAGATTCAGTGAAATTAGGGGTAATTGAAGAAATTACAGGCAGTACATGCAACAGCCCGATTCTTCCAGTTTATAAAAAAGGAGGCAATAAAGTACCATACCGTTTTATAATTGATTTGCGCGCATTAAACAAGGTAGTAGATCCACAATTTCCTTTAGTGCCAGATGTCACTACAATATTGACAATGATACCTGTTTCAGCAGAATATTATAGCGTAGTTGATCTGAAAAATGCGTTCTGCAGCATTCCAGTGGACAAGGACAGCAGATATTTGTTCGCGTTCACATTAGGAGGACGATCATTTACATTCACGCGGATTCCGCAAGGTTACATGGAAAGTCTGAGTATTTACAGTAGAGCATTAGAGCATTAAAAGAGCAGTTAGACATGCTAGACTTATCAGTGGGTTGCGTACTCTTGCAATACATAGACAATCTATTGTTAGCTGCTGACACAGAGGAGATTTGTAAATAAAGCAGTGTATTACTACTGTCACACCTAGCGGCACATGGCCATAAAGCTAGTTTGAAGAAATTTCAATATGATCGAAAGGAGGTGGCCTATTTGGGCTACCTACTTTCGAAAGAAGGGAGAAGGCTAATGCCAGAACGCATAGAAAGTATTTCTTGTATTCCTATTCCAAAGACACAGAAAGGAGTCAGAGCCATAATAGGCATGGCTTCATATTGCCGACAATGGATTGGTAATTTTCCGTTAATTGTGAAACCGATGGTGAATTTGACTAGAAAGGATGCGGTTATGCCTTTACAGTGGGATGAGGAATGTCAGAAAGCATTTAATCAATTGAAAACTGCATTATGTTCATCTCCAGTTTTGGGCACGCCTAATTATGAGAAGGTTTTTAGACTGTTTGTGTGTGAAAGTGAAGGATGTGCATTTGCGGTTTTGACACAGGAACAAGGTGGAAGAAATAGGCCATGCGGCTATTTTTCTTCTGCACTGGACCCTGTATCGCGCGAACTACCACAATGTTTGCGATCTATTACGGCGGCTGCTGCGTCAGTGAAACAAACGGAAAGGATAGTATTGGGGCATACTTTAATTCTGATGGTGCCACATGCCATAGACGTTCTATTAAATAGGACACAGACGCAACACCTCACCTCTGCTAGATTGACAAGATATGAGATTATCTTGTTCGCGCCCCGCCCCATATCCAAATTATGAGGTGTAGCGCTTTGAATCATGCAGGATTAATGCCACTACCCATAAAAGAAATTGGGGAGTATGAATCACCCCCCCACGATTGCTTAATGGTCACTGAGGAAGAAACCAAGGGGAGAGTTGATTTAAGTGATACCCCACAGAAACAGCCAGATGGAGAGTTATTTTGTGACGCTCATGTTTTAAATTACCTGACGGCACGACAACTGCCGTATATGCTATCACTACCCTAGAGAGCATTGTAGAAAGCAAAAGAATCCCCTACAATTCGGCACAAGCCGCAGAGATAATAGGATTAACCAGAGCCTGCGAGATTTCTGAAAATTTGAATGTGAATATATATACTGACAGTCAGTATGCTTTTGGGTTGGTTCATAACTTTGGTCGACTCTGGGCTGAGAGAGGGTTTTTGATATCAAATGGTGCCATAATTCAACATGGCCCTTTGAGTGTACGATTGGTGTCTGCATTCACGCTTCCAAAACGCCTGGCAATAGTGAAATGTGAGGCACACAAAAAGGTAACATGCAAAGTAGGAGAGCGAAACACGTTTGCAGACAGAATTGCGAAACAAACTGCCACTGATTTAAATACCAAAATGATGATGGTTCAGACTGAGGAAGTACCCAGTATGATAGAAAATGGAGTTGCCACTGTCAAAGAAATGCAGGCCGAAGCTACGGCCGATGAAATACAAGGGTGGGCAGAGGGCTCTGCTGAGTTAGATCTGAAAGGTTGTTGGGTGGACAAGGGAACTAGAAACTGGATGTTGCCAAATTCCTATGTGACTGCAATGGTCACAATGGCCCACAGCCCTACCCACATCTGTGCGAAAAAGATAATACAGCACCTATCTACAGTATGGCAGAATTTAAACATAAAGTGCGGGTCTTCAGATCGATAAGAGATTCCATAGTTCAAGGCATCCGAGTACAGCCGGTCTTGTGGAGAGGCAAAATGGGATTCTCAAGTCAAAGATCAGTAAAATATGTGCGGGAAGCAAGTTGAGTTGGGTGGATGCATTACCGATAGCGCTATTATGCATGCGTACGTCTGTACAGGCTAAAACTGGGCTCCCCCAGTACGAAATCATAATGGGGAGGCCGGCAAATGTTTGGTGTGCACCTCAGCCAAAATGACTTAGAGCGGTAGAACATCCTGTGCTTAGTACTTATTGAGGCCTTTTAATGCAGAAATTGCGTTTGATTCATCAGCAGGTGCAGGAGGCATTATCAGTGAGATACACCGGTCCGGGGCACACGCTGGAGCCAGGAGACTGGGTGCTGCTTAAAAATTTTGAAAGAAAGTCATCGTTAGCACCCAGGTGGCGCAGCCCCTATCAAGTACTCTTGGAAACGCAGACGGCGATACGGGTGGATGGACGGAAGTCGTGGATCCATGCCACCCATGCCAAAAAGATTCCAACTTCACTGAAAGACTTGCCTGACCCAGACGACCGGAAAATGACAGCGGTCCCAGAAATGGAAGAAACTGTTGCCAGTAAGCAGCCACCAAATCTGCCCAAACGAGAAGTGAAACTCGAAACAAAGCCTGAGACGATTGCCAAAAAGGGGGAAGGGCAAAGAGTGCCCCAACGTTGCCCAGCAGAATCGACATCACTGTTGGCGGACACAAAATCTGCCTTGCAAATACCAGCAGAAACGAAACGTGTACCCCTTTGGCGCCCACCAGCACTTGCCAGCACGCCAAAGACCGAATCTTCATCACTGGCGCGGCGCACACCAGCACCTGCAGTAGTGCCACAGGCTGACTTTGAGCCTGAATCTGGAAGTGCACCGGCACTGTTCACGGATCACACGATACCAGGAGTGAGGCGATACAATTTCCGGCCTCGGAAGACAAAGTGATCCACAGTTCTTTGGCGTTTTATATCAACCTCTGGTTCTGCTCATGGATGGAGAAGGAACTAGAGGTGTAGAGGAGAGAAGCGTGAGAATTGTGCAAGTCAGACAATTCAAGACTCGCGGCTCCTCGGTGCGATCATAACAAGTAAATGTGTCCTGAACCAGAGTGGACAAGCTGGGCGCACATGGTACTTAGGCAATAAGATAACTGATCAAAGGTCCTCTGAGCAGTATGAGAAAGGATAAGTGATCTTGCCTAAAAATAAATAAGCAAATCCAGGCTATAAAGGACTGGCAGAACTGAACTGTAACAATTCCGTTGAACTTATTGACATCAGAGCAAGTGCAACGAAGAGAGATATCCACGACGAACTGTAATAAGGAAGAAGAAGGACGATGAGAAACATGTCGGGACCGGTTCCACCCTCCTCCTGCACCACTGCTGAGAATGTGTCAATTATAAAGACTGTAAGCTTAAGAAAAACGCATGGTAAAAAGAATTGTATGCTGGCACTAACAATAATTATGTGCTTTATGAGCGTGGTAGCACCAATAACGACAGCCCTAATATTATGGTATGTGGAATTGATACACCCATTAGAAATGTTTTTTACCAATAGTTAATATATCCACTACTGAAAGCCCGGTTCAGGTGATTACTTATACCCTGCCCCCAATGCAAGAAAGACACAGGGAACTTTTTGGGACTAACACGTTGTTATTAATTATGAACATGACACATGCAATTCTGAAGGAAACAAATTGCTGGGTATGTGCCCATTTACCACAGCATGCTGGAAAGGGAATAGGTTGGTATGTACAGCATTACCATTAAGTTCTGCATGTAGTGCATCTGTAAGTGCAATGTTCTATGGGAAATGGAATGAGAGTAGTACGGGTCAATTAGACAGAACCAACATGAATGAGTTTGAGGAAATAATAATGAAGCCTATGGGTTGTTCCATATTCCATAAAGCACAAGTAATGGCCCCAGAACCCATGAGGAAAAGTACGCTAAAGATAACACGACAAAATAGACGAGATAGATTGTCCCCACCAGAAAAAACATCTGTAATGACGTTCCGTGTAAGAACAGATGGGGACAACAATGTAATCCCCCCATTTTACACAGTGAATTATAGCCCAAGAACTGTCCCTTTTTGTCTAAAAAAGAAAGGCTCCTTTTCAGTCGGAACATATACTGGATGCATGAATACAGTGGTATTGAAATGGGCAATAGAACCAGTATATGTGGGAGATCCAGTTTATTTTATATGTAGAGAGAAAGCATATCCTTGGTTGCCCAGAAACTGGGGAGGTACATGTTACCTAGGCCTACTGTTCTCAGGAGTATTCCTCTTAGAAACAGCAGACATGGCCAGACTATCCAGAGCTAGAGTCAGAAGGACTAGCAAGGGTGTTTTGATAGCGACTGACGTAGCAAAATCATTCATTCCATTCTAAGGTCAGATAGTGAACTCCTATAATATAAGGCAGCTGTCCAGAATACTAAAAAATGCCATAAACACAACGACAGATATACTATTTAACATGATGTTGGAAGAAAGAGGAATCAGGTTAATGACGCTGCAAAATAGAATGGCTCTCGATATGATCCTGGTTGATCGTGGGGGAATTTGCAAAATAGTGGGATCAGCGTGTTGTGTGTATGTAGATGACTATTCCCCTACGATCTTTGAAGCGATAAAGAAAATGCATGTCCTAAGTTCCGAACTCCCAACTGGAGAAGGAAGCTGGGAATAGGGTCTTGGTTTTGGGGAATACTGCGTTCTTGGGGATTGAAGTTGATTTTGATATTAGTAGTGGTGTTTGGAATATTCATAACGTGCTGTTGTTGCATACACTGCCTACCAATAGGCTGCGCTGAGGTAACTGAGGGATGTACGAAGGGATGTATGCATATGATGACAAGAAAAAACCAAACTAATGGTCGAGCTGAGCAAGACACAAATGAGATGAAAACAGTAAAAGAGTTGATGGCTATAGATATTGATGAAGATGATGATGTTTACGATAGTATGCAAAATTCAGACATAAGTACTTCAAACTCATCATCATTAGAGGAGGTTTCAATAAATAGATGAGACGTTTGGCATACGGCCAAAGGAGGGTTTGTCAGTCTAAAAAAATTGATACCTCTACTGTGTGACCGCAAACGTATTTTGATGGCCATGGGCCAACCGTCTCATGCACGATATGACAGAATATAGGTTTCCGAGTTTGCCAATGATCGGCCATTTTGATGTAACAAGAATCGCCATTTTGTTTTCTAACTATTGCTCATTGCTTTCTGTTCTCATTGCTTCGCAGTACATTTTCTGCTTACACTGCTCGACTGTAAACCATTGTTGTCTGCACGTAAAAGGAAAAGGCCGCAAGGCCGCAAGGATAACAAGCGTTCCTTGAAACACAACATAGGCAGCGCCAGGAAGAATGCCCGGCTCCCTCCCGAATGTAGCCTTGAAGCAGAGCTGCAGGGCATTTAATCATTTTGCAGCTGCCAGCCACTCTCGTTATATGGTAGAATATGTTAGAATAAAGCAGCTAAAGGCTTGAATTATGCTCTTCCTACGGCCCCCCTTTGCTGAGCCCTGTTAGAGCGTGTCGGCTCCCAGGACACGAATAGCACCTCATAGATAGCAAGGTCTGGAATGCAACTCTCCCCCCGTATGTAGCTCACTTCCAAGAACATAAGCGCTGTGTTCTGTTCAACAACTGAAAGATGCCTACGCACTCACAAATTGCAAATTGTTACTAGAATAGATGTTTGAAGGTGTCATAGTTGTCGAAAGTGTCCATCATCACACCAAGTTCAAAGAAACCCAATAAAGGGGGGGTGTTAAACATGTCATAGCTGATTGTTTGATATGCATTTTGTATATATGTAACTGATGTACGTATTTCACTCTCTTGCATCCCTCGAGGTCTAGAGATACACGTCGCGGGGCGTGAGACCGAGTTGGCCAACTGAGACTTTTGCTTTGCAATAAACCCTAGCTTTGGGAATACAACCTTGTGTCTGGCGTATCTATCATGTGTGGTGACTTGCCTTGTTTCCATAGACGTAAGGGACCCCTAGGGGCCCCTTTCACTCTGGCACTCTGCAGTTAGAAGCAGTCTCCTCCCATTTCCTCCAGGGGCCCAGGCCATTTTACGACTCTTCACACTTAGCCTTCCTTTGACTGGAGGAAGTCCATTGTCCTCTTCCCTTGGCAGACCAAATTCTCCTCCCCTAATCTAATCATCACAGATGTGGGATTTCCTGGTGGAGTGAGCAAAAGGGAGATGACTTGCCTCCGTTGGGGAAGCTGTTGGACTGGTTAAATTGCTTTAGGCAGGCTTAAATTCAATGTCATTCTGTTACATTTATTTCTTGGTTTAAAAGAAACTTGCAATTTTAAAACAAGCATCTAGAACACTTATTCCAGCTCTAAACCAAGGGATTTAAATAGTTACAACCTAGGTTACTCTCAATAACAGGCCACTTCTTTTTAGACGTTAGATTTCAGTTGTACAAGTTTACAGTTTTAATGCAATCTACTGACAGCTGTCATACAGGCGGCCTCGGGTACCGCGCCCAGATTTTGACAGATTTCACAGGCAGGCACATTTTTGCTGTGAATGTTTTTATGACAAATTCAGCTTTTCAGGACATTGGGCCTCATCACGACTTGGGCGGTAACGCCGGCGGTATTACTGCTAGCGGTATTAGCCCTACTGCCGAACTCCCTGCCGCTAATAGCGCCGGATCACGAGTTCGGCGGTAAAGTAAATCCCCATTCCCCATTGAGCACATTCGGGAATGCCCCATTCCCCATTGGGCTCAATGGGGAAAATTCGCGCTCTAACTGCGCGAATTTTTGGCGGATTTCCTCCCAGCTCAGAGCTGGGGCGAAATCCGCCGAAGTCCTGATTTGGCGGACCCTTAAATCCGGCGGTAATAACGCTACCGCCGGATTTAAGGGTTACCGCCAAAGTCGTGATGAGGCCCATTGTCTGTTCATAATGATTTCTTGAATTAAATGAGTTATAGCACCCATCAAGAATATTGGATGTTTGCAGGTGTTTTGTTCCGGCCTTCTGCAGTTTCAGCAACCCAGAAAAAGATTTACAAACAAGATTCTGGATTTCTTTCAGCAAAACACTGCTTTTCATGCAGGCTCCATTTTTACTTGTTGGGCAGCCCAGTGACATATTTCAGGAGTGAGATCTCTGTTCCACCACTGACAACATTCATGGTAGATTTGGCAGCCATCTTTTTGTGTTGTAAAGCGCGATTTCCATAGGTTTTGGAGCGCACAGGGGTTTTGCGGCCAGTTTGATAATTCTGGCACCACCAGAACACAGAGATGACGCAGGGCAGAGCATAAGTGGGTTAATACATCCCACACCCCTATGGTGCTCTCTGTCTCATCTATCTTTTCAAACTGCGTTTCTATTGACTATCCTATCCCTCTCCCTAAGTTTGGCAGCAAGAAGCTAAAAAGGGACATCCTGGTCTCCAACCAAGGCCTCCCAATCACTGATACCTATACCAGTGTGCTTCCTCCAGACAAACCCTTAAAGACATACTCTTTATTGTTCCCTCGCCAGGCCTATGGCCCCATATGGTCTCTGTTCTCTCTCCTTTTTCCTCTTCTCCCATTAATGGTGTCACCCGGTGGGAGGCCCTCCTGGCCGGCTTCCACTCTAAGACCATCATTAATGTCTACTTAAATGCCACCACCTTGGTCCATGGCCCTTAGGCCATTCTCCTCCTCTTTGATAGACACTTGCCGTGCCTTATCAACTTCCTTTCCTCTCCTGCTATCCCTTCTTACCCCTCTCTTGCTCCTCTGCTGCCTCTTTCCTCTGCACTTCTTTGGCACCCCCTGATGCTTCTCTGGCCAGCCTGTTGCCTCCCTCCTATGCTACCCCTCTGGCGCTCTCTTCACCCTCTCTGACTACCCTGCCTTCTTTTCTTTCCTCCTCTGCCCATCCCCAGGCACCTCCAAAACTTTTGCAGGGTGTACCTCTGGCCTGTACCCCTCCACAGAATTCCTTCAAATGTCACAACCTGCTCCACATCGCTACTCTCAACTCTCGTTCAGTTGTCAAACACTCCTCTGACATTGGCCATCTCCTGGAAGAGCTTGATTTGGATGTACTCAGTCCGACTGACACTTGGTTCATGGCCAGCTGTCACAAGTTTTGGCATATCTACTTCCTGATGGCTAAAAGATCCTCTCTGAACCCAGAACCAACCATCCCGGTCGAGGTTAGCCTTGATTTTCCCAGAGTGGATACAAGCTTCTATCATTCCAATGCAGCACTGCTCCTCCTTGAATGCCTGTCTGCAGGTTCTCCATCTCTCCTGGCCTCCCTTTCACTCTGGTCCACCTTGCCAGGTCGCATTTTCCTTTCTGAGTGGTCTGACCTCTCCTCCTGGTTCCTTGAATCTACCTCCCAACTTCTCCTTCTCTGAGACTTGAACATCCACCTGGATGCTATCAGGCCTTCTTCAGGACTCTTTCACAAAGTCTGAAATTCTCGCTCTCTATTCTTTCCTCTGGACTGACTTACTCTGCAGGGAAAACCCTTGATGTTCTGATCCCAGCAGACCTCCAATTCTCTAACCCTCTCTCTTGGAGTGATCCCTTTCCCCTTTCTTCCCACCTCTCTCTCTCTCTCTCTCTGCTCCACAGGTCAAGCCAACTCCAGCACTGCCACCTACCTTCTTGGTCATCCGACCCATGAGGTGTGTATTAGTTGAGGCTTTTGCCACTGTTTTCTCTCCTCCTCCTGCACCTTTAGCTGACTCACAACATGACACAGCTCTCTCTAACCTTCATCTCTCTATCTCTAAAACTCTGGATGTCCTTGCCCCTGTCATGAGGATCCTCTTGAAGCCCAAATCCAAGTGCAACTCCTGGTACGATTCTCACCTCGCCACCCTTAAACCCAAGTGTAGGGCAGTGGAGATGAAGTGGAGGGCCTCGGACGCACCCCCAACAAACTGGCCTGCTGCCTGCTCCAAAGACAGTATAGACTCTCTGTCCTCTCTAAGAAGAGAGCCTACATCCAATCCCACGTTCCCCGTTGGTCTAACCTCTCTCCCTTCAACCATAACCTGGCACCTCTTGGGCACTGCATCACTACTTTCTGCTCCAATTTTCAATGTTATGCGGATGACACTCAGCTCTCTTTCATTCTCCCCTCAGCCACCTTGAACTTCTCTCATACCAGACTGTCTGGCTGCAATTCAGGCATGGTGTGCCACAAATGATCCCTGTCTTAATGCCAGTAAGACTGAGATCCTCACCATTGGGACACCCACTCCCTCCTTTTCTCTCTCTCTCTCTGGTTGCCCACTCTTCCTGCTCCTTCCTGTGAGGCTAAGAACCTTGGTTTCATCTCCGCCCCCACCCTCTCCTTCTCTCCTCACATCTGTGACATCTCTAAGAAGTCGAACTATCAGCTGCTCCTCCTCAGAGATATTCTTCTTTTTCTCACTTTCCCCCAGAAGCTCACTGTCTCCAGAGCTCTAGTCCTCTCTAGGCTGGACTAATGCAAAAACCTCTTTCTAAATCTTCCTGTCTCTGCTCTTCGACCTTTACAACTTATCTAGAACAGGACTGCAAGTCTTGTCCTTGGCCTCAAGCCCAAGGATTGTATCTCTCCAGCTCTGAAATCTCTTCAATGGTGCCACAAGGCTGCAAGGATCAACTTCAAGACCCTCTGCATTGTCCACAAGGCTTTCTGGTGCCTGCAACCACACTACCTCCAAATTTCTCCTCCAAATCATCTTCCTTCTGGAGCTCTGTGCTCATCCACCTCCAACTTTCTGAGGGTCAGACGCTTCTCTAAGCAGAGAGTTGGGGGTAGATCTATCTCCTTGGCTGGGGCCTCGTTCTGGAACAGCCTCCCTGCCTGTCTCAAACTTGAGCAGAACCACCTCCGGTTCCGGAAGCAACTAAAGACCTTCCTTTTCGCTTCCACCTTCTCTATTCCACTCCCCTTCTGATGCACCTGACTGCTCTGTGCACTGGTCACCTGGTCACCCTCTGAAATCGGACCCAGGCACCTGCATGTCCATTTGCCCTCAAACTGCCTGCGGGCTACCCAACACTTAAGGGTCTGTATCTGCAACTCTACAGTCCCTTTTTGTCTGCACTTATGAGAAACACGCTGACTGCACTTTGAGTCAACTGCACTTCCCCCTGCCTCTCCCCCGGCCTTTCTCCCCTTCCCTCTTCCCTGCACAATCTGAAAGACACATGGCCTAGTAAGATCATTATTTTGTCCTCCCTTGTTTCCTCCTCCTTGTGTACAGGCGAGTCATGAATGCCACATCATATCATATAATAGGTGTAAGATCGCTCCCAAAGTCTTCCTTGTATGGTCATCATTGATGAAGGTCTGGACAAGGAAGGTTCCATAACGTGGTTGTATAGGGAGAGTACCCCTAATGTACTGAATGTACCTTCTTGTTCTTCTACTCCAGAACATTTACCTACCTACCTACCTACCTAAAATTTTCTTTATTCAAAATACATACATTTCTGAGAAATTATGCAAGTAATTTGCATGTGATTGCAGGTCAATTATTGTGCATGTTTCTGTCATTAAATAATAGCAGGGTCCTCAACTGGAATCAGTTGCTCTTGGGGTTGATACACGGTTTTAAACTAGCTCCATTTCCACCTTTATTGCTATGCTCTTAGAATACAGTTAAATTCCACGAATACATTTGGTCCAGCTGTCATATAGTCTCTGATATATCAATCCACGACAGTCCTCAATAGCTTCACTCTACGTCTTCTATATGGTCACTAAACTCATCTCTGCTAAAACTCCACAGTTATTTACATTATAACTATTATTTGCATGCAATTTGATGCTTCTTTTCTCATGTCTGTTCAGACAACAGTCTGCCAACGTGCCATTCAACCTACAGTACTTCAAAGCCATAACATATGGGAATAGACTCTATACAATTATCATAGTATAACAAAACAACTGCTAATTCAGGATTCATGCTCCTTGTATGGGCTTTTCTGTGAGAACCTTTTTGAGAACCTTGTACTTGAGCAGTGCAAATGTCAACATATCTAAAGCTACATTTACGACAGGGGTCCCGGTTGGATGGAGGTATGCATTTTTGGGAGTAGGATTATATTTTAGAATGCAAATTGGAAATTGGTAGTAGTTGCAGCAAGAACAATTTAGCTGAGTACAGTTCAGATCATAGTTGGCAGGATGTATGTATTTTAGCTATTCTGGTCAACTGGCATATGACAGTGTTAGATATGGAATCGGTGGTGCTGTCAACTTCTTCTTTGCTTTCTTCTTGTGTGCTGTCTGTTGTATTGTGCCCACTGGAGTTTTCATGAGGAGTATGGTATATGATGCAGTGCTTTAGATGTAGCTATGCTCTTCCATCTCCAGTTGGCTTAGAGGGTAAACTCAAGTGGGGTTTTGCATTTTGTCTTGGTCTACTTGAGGCAATAGAGTTGCACACTACGCTTAATAATTATGTACTAAAATGTGTAAACCATTGACAATACTTAGCAGAAATATACACCGTTTGAACAACCACAAAAGTGGAAGAAGGACTATTCACACCTCTCCAAAAAGGCCAGAGTTCAGTTTAGGCTTCTGTTAACAACTCAAAAATGTCACCTGAAACTGATGCCTTTGTATCTTACAGAACATCTTGCGATTTAACATAGTGCAAGAATTTTAAGATCCAATAACACAGATTAATTAAAGATTCCAAGATGTAAAATCACAAAATCCCAGACTGGATCTTTCTTTAATGCTGCTCCTAGGGCTTGGAATGCCCTGCCGACTGACCTTAGAGAAATGTAGGCCCTTGGGTGATAGCAGCACAGTATAAATACTTAAACATAAACATACTGTAGCTGATCTCTTAAATGGCACATAGGCTACCAGCTTTTTTTCGATCGCCTCTCTCTTAGCATACCTTTAGTCCTCTGGTTGTGGACCCCCCCCCTTCTCATTCTGGGGATCCAAACCATGTGGTGCTGTGTCCAACCAGTCTCATACCTCCTGGTGGGACCTGGAGAACTACGATTTCCCACCCACTATGACCTTCAATTTGGCAGGGAATAACAACATCTACTTCATATTAAGTTCGGAGTCACTGCCTCACTATATCATACGTTTTCCTTTGACATTGTTTCACCTCCAGTGTAATGTCCGAGAAGATGCATAATTTCGTGTTTCCCACTTCATAGAACCCCACCTTGTAGGGTTCCTGCAATATGACATTCCTGTCTCTGAAGTATGTGATTGTGAGGGTTCTGTGGGGGAAGGAGAGGTAGGGAAGTAATCCTCTGAGCAGTCGTATGAGGAAGAAGCATTTCTTGGTGATTGCATTGGCTTGCATTTCCAGTGATAATCCATTGATTGAGTATTCCTAGGTAGATTACTACATTAGTAATCTCTGGTTGAGTTCCCATGCCGATCGGCCAGTCCAGTTGTGGGTTCCCTCTGTCGAATCCTGTGGGTGAGAGAATTATTTCTGTTTTTGCCAGGTTCAGTTTAAGGTTGCTTCGCTGTCATCCAATTGTAGATGTCTGTGAGGCAGTTGTTGAGGCTGTTATTTTGTTCCTGGGGTCTGTTTGTTTTCACAATCGGTTGCATGTCATCTGCATAGTTGTAGGCGATAAGTCCGTGAGTTGGAATGATTTTCATAAGTGGGCACATGTAGATGTTGTAAAGCAGATGGGGAAGGCTGGATCCCTGTGGAACGCCGCTGAATATGTTTTTGGTGTTTGAGTTGAAGGGTGGTAGGTAGGTACTTTTGATTTGGTTTGTTAGGAATGAGGTAAGCCACTTTAATGCAGATTCCTGTATGCCTCATTCCATCAATCCTGGTTAATTGTGTTGAAAGGTGCTGATATGTCCAATAGAATGATTGGGCATCATGGTCTGCGTTTGTTTTCAGGTTGTCCCATATCAATAGAAGTGCTGATTCGGTTCCTCTCATTGGTGAAGGTTCCTCTCAAGCCAAATTGTGACGGGTCGAGTATTCTATTTGTTTCGACGTATTTAAGAAGGATTTTGTACACATGGTTTTCCAGGATCTTTGCTGGTTATGGCAAGTCGGAAATCGGTCCGTAGTTGCTCGGGTCTTCTGCACTTTCTGATTCCTTTTTTGTGAGAGGTTTAATGTATGCTAATTTGAAGGATTCCTCTTTTGAGTGATAGATTCATTAGGTTCCAGAAGTGTGTCACCAGGGTTCTGTGGTTGAGAATTCCTTTGAAGATTTCAGGTGGGATTGGTCCCTTGGGGATCGTGTACGGTTGGTGTCCTTGATCAGTGTGCAAAGGTTTCTTCTGTGATTGGTTCTAGGCAGGTGAGTTTTGCTGTAATCTGTGTTTCGTCCTGTGTCTGCGGTCCGGCACTCGTGCATGTATTTGCCCGGGTTTGGGTGATGGTCTCCTGGATTGTGTCTATTTTTGCTCTCAGATGGTTGGTAATGTTGTCACAAAGGGCTTGTGTCGGGGTGATGGAGTTTTGCAGGAAGAAGGTTTTTTTTTATCTCTGTGATGATTTTGAAGAGTTTGTTCTGTAGATAGTTTGCTGATACTATTTCTGTGGAGTAGTAGAACATTTTTTGCTTTGAAGAATATTGATTTGTATAGTTTGAGTTGTCTTTGATATTTATTCTGTCTCTTCCGGTGTATTGTTCTCTTCTTTTTTTTCCATTTTGCAGTTGTTATTTTTAGTTTCTTCTGTTCTTCTGTGAACCATGTTACTGCCAGTTTTTTTCGCATTGCTTTGAATATTTTAGCTGGTGCCAGTTGGTCAAGTGCCTTGGTGATCCAATTGTTGTTGAGTGTGTCTTCTGCTGTGTCTATGGTTGATTCAATGGGTTTTGTTTTGCTTGGCAGGGTTGAATCTAGAAGGTTTGTCAGGGTCTCTAGGTCTATGTTGCTCCAGTTTCTTTTCTTGCTTGTATGGATTATTTGATTCCCAGCCGTTCAGAGGGTTTGTAGTTTGATGTAGAAGAGTATTAAGTAGTGGTTGCTCCATACCATTGGTGTAGGTGGCGCGGATGTGCATAGTGCTTCCTTGCAGAAGATTGTGAACCCGTATGTGCCCTCTAAAATGAGCTGGTGCTCTTATGGGATGGATGCGGATGCAGAAGTTACTCAAACATCAATAAAAAGATTGACTCAGGAAGTTGGCAAAATGTACGCTGTTTTATTAAGAATGATCTAAAACAGGGAGTACAACGTACGTCTGATAGTAAGGTCGCTAAGCAATTTACATAAAAACACACTTATAGTAAAACTTAATCATCACTGACATCACACTATGTTGCAAACTGTAAAACATAAACTGCATTATGGTTGTTCTACCGAAACATCTACATATACTTTCTATGGGGTGTGTGGATGTGATTGGGTCTCTATTGTTAGGTGGCCACTAAGCACTCCTCTAGTGCAAGTCATCTTCATCGTCATAAAATACACAACAATTTATTGGTTCATAAACTCTAGGGCTCATTGATATGTGGCCCTGTATAAATGGCTGGCACGCTTGTACCCTTCTGGAATATTACACTTGCTAGCAGCATGCAAGCTGGTACCCCAGGTGTTGGTGGGTTGGGCTTGACCATGCCTCCTCATTCAAGAAGCCCAACATCTATCATAACTCTTACTTTCTGTCATTCAATTAGCCTTTAAATGTGGCCTTTCAAGCCTCACAACTCCTGGGAATAAAAATGGAGTGTGAGCATGCTCTTATCGTCTCACCTCAATGTGGTCTTCCCATGTCTATTTCCATTTATGTCACGTGACTGGAGACCACGGTTTGAACTTCTGCTCTGTATTTAATGGTTTTAAAACAAATAAAACGTGGCACTCATTGTCTTTTTGCTGTACCGTGGCAGGGGCTCAGCCCATCTCTTGAATTCATTGTATTCCTTGAAGCTCGACATCCAGTTCTCGGCTGCACTGGCCTTTTTATACTGGGCCAACCAAGCCCTCTTGTATTTTTTCTTGCTCGTCAGTTACTTTTTCACGGCGCCACACTTTCAGCTTCTCTGCACATGGGGTCTCAGTTTGCTAAAATATGATGTGTAACATCCTGATTTCTTAAGCATATATATGCCCTGGCGCATTGCGGTGTTCTATTCACTATACTCTTTCTATTCCCATACTCTTTGTAGTTCTTTACAGTATTTAGAATCACATCAGGCGCGTCAGCGCCGGTGCGTAGAAGCCGGTTTGCTCCGGTTCGCTACGGAAGCAGGGAGAAGGGCCATCCTCTTTGCAGTTCACTGTAAGTAACCAACATGGGGATTAAAGAAGCGCTAGAAGCTATTAGAATTGCGAGAGAAAAGATAGACTCTAGTGGTTATCTTAAAACCCGACCTCAAATGATCACACGAGCAACCCAAACGCCAGTTCTTTATACCGCCCCCTCATGTCCCGTGCCTTCAGAGAAATCCTCTAGTGAACACGACAGGGCTAACCTCGCCCTATTTAATACTTCTCAAGGTTGTCCTCAGAATCCTCCTCCTATGCTGGCCCCTGATTCTTGTAAATTGCTGGCTAAAACAACCTTACAGATAGAGGCTGCCATTACATCTCAAACACTGCCGACCTGTGAAGAGGAATAGTACCCCTGGCGGTAATCAGGTAAGTCTATGGGGGTAGTTACTATTGCCTCTATTTATTCCCTTGGCTCACCTTTGCTGTTCTTGTGTTCCCATTAGGTGCCAGAGTGCGGCGGGAAACGTGCAGAAGGATGCGGTAGATCGTGAGGATGCTGCGAAGGCCGGTGAGTTCAGCGCGACGCTGCAGCAGGCGAGGCGGCGTACGTAAAATGCTTCTTTCTTCCAGCTCGAAGGCGCGGTGGATCTGGAATTCAGGTAAGGATCGAAGGTTTTGCTCTTATTCTAACCTCTTCTCCTTCTTCTGTTCCTCCCTTTTTCTAGGAACTGCAGACTCGAGGCGGGCGTGGCAGAAGACTGGATGCAGGCTTGCAGACACGGTGAGCGTTACGCTGCTGGATGCAGAATAACGCGAAACGTGTGCTGCTCTTCGGGAGTTGTTTAAATAGCCTCCAAAGTAGTCCCAGGTAAGTATTCCTCCCCAGCCCCACCCGAGTAAAAAATAGTCTAGGTAAAATAGTCCCTTCCAAGCTTCATTTGGCTTGGAGCTCTGCAGCATGGTCTGCATCAGGAAAGTTCTACTCTATGAGCCTGGCGCCTATGGTGCCAGGACTGACTCTCCATATGAGCCTGGCGCCATAGGCGCCAGGACCACACCCAAACAGACCCTAGCAGGGGTTTTTGGGCTTGCTCAAAATAACTTGATGCCTGCTTCCGGGATTGCTGGACCTGGTCTGGTTCCCCGGGGGTAGGCATCATGACAATGGCTCTTCCACAATGGGACTGGGTATAGGAAGGACTTCATTAATGTGTAATGTGCTACATACAATCCATAATCTTCTCCAGACCATCAGGAGTATGAAGGTGCTCCAAAATAGAAAACAATTACAAACCACATCAATGGCAGCATGACACCATTTGCAACAAGTAATTAATTTCAAATAAAATGTGCAATCATGCAAAATAAATGAACTTCGGGATAAGCTCAGTCAAATATTTCGCAAGAAAAGGAATCTCAGTCGGAATCACTAGCCCTCTGAATGAATTTACACCTTTCCAAGATGGCCGTCTGGACCAGACATATATGTCTTTTCCAAAGAAAAACGCAGACCAGACATGCACACGTACAGTGACGTGACACTCAAACACGGAAGAGAACAACAATCCTCCCACGGCACAGCGAAAGACGAATTGGCTTCCGCGCGCAGACCAAGAGGAGCTGTTGCAAACCGAGAGCCTTCTGAACCCACCGGTATCACTTATAAAGTAAACTATCCCCGTTTTTTCCAATATTTGAGATGTGAAAAGCGGGATGAACTAAGGCACAGAAACATCTGGATGTCTTTTCTTTGTTAAACTATGGAAAGCCTAGGAGTAACTAAAGAAGAGCCCTCCTAAAGTCCTCCCCACCTTTTGTCCTCACAGGCCGGTGGGCAAGACAGAAATAAAACGGCATTAAACTGAAAGACCGTGTACGAATCAAGTCTGAAGGCTTCTGGGACCTAGCGCCAATGCTATCAATAAGTCACCAAAGAAACACAAGGTTAGTACATACGCTAGATAACATGTGCTATCCAGCACATTAAGAAACAATTAGCAAAATCAAAAATATGATTGTGTTTTATAACTAGGTCCGGAGAAGAAATCTTGGCTTGAAAGAAAATATTTTCACAAGTGCCTCCTGGCTGACAAAATCGCCCATGACCGCGAAAGCAGAACAGAAATAATTTTGCTGCACAACGGGATTCATGAAAAAGAAGTGATCTTCCACTTCCCCCGCTATAGAAACCAACCTTTAGTCCAACCACAAGAGCATAGAAAGGTCAGTGAAAAGTTGAGAAATGGGAAATAAAAAAGCCCAACTCACACGAACTTTTACCAAAAGAGTTTTTATCGTGTCTTTTTGTTGTAGACCAAGCATTAACACAAATTCCGCTTCTCCATTTTTTACAGCATGAAAAAAAGTGTGAAACACCTGGGGATTTGTTTTTTCAACTTTTTGTCAACTGAAAAACAATTTACCGTCCTGAAGAGGGCCACAACTAAAACCGTAGAACACCAGGGATGGTGTTGATGTAATCTGTGTGCCGAAACATATGTAGACATCCCACAGACACTACAACTAATGTGTCTTTTCTCTGCAGCATTAGAATTTTATGCTGTATACGTATTCTCCCCCCCGAAAAAATTGTAAAAGAACCAAAATTGTTTGAAATAGTTTGCCAAGGTGATCTGTTACAAATGTCACTATACTAACTCTAGACACCACTAGTAGAAAATGTGTTTTTGCTGGATTTTTAATTTTTTGAGTTTTTCAATTTGCTTTAAGTTTATGAGGTGTCTTGCGGAAAGCACCCATCACATATATTTCTTTGTGTTATCAATATTTCTTTGATTAAAAAATGTGTTTTTACTCTGCCTACTCTTTGGAAAATTATGTTTGTTCTATGTGATTCCTAAATAGATAAAACAGATAATCTATCACAATATTCTCTCCTTTTGTCCCTGACCCAAGTGCAAGGTGGACTAAAAGTGGGGTAATTGAGCTCTTTTGCGTGGTTTTGACTCATTATGTAGGACATCAGCTTTATATAGAGCTGGGCAATTTTTATATTTCTGCTTTATTTTTTTCACCAGTGTTAGATAGCGTCCATCTTTCAGGCGATTTATGAGCCTTAGGTTCTAACGTAGAAGCCTTTCTTTCCATCTTAATTCTTTCATCAAACTTGTGATTATGAACTCGAGTAGTTTTCAAGCCCATTTTGGACTTTGAGTTGAACTCTAGAAGCAAAGGAACATAATTCAGGTCCCCTCATATTTCCAATTGGCGAACATCATTTTTTGACAGGGATCTTATGTCTTGGAGCCTCAGTCTTAATCAGTTAGCCCCCTGAGTAGGTTCAATGTTCTTATGCCTGATTTATTTCTTCAGCCTTTGATTGCCGTCACAATTAAGATTTAAGAGAGCATTATCGCTTTTCGCCTTTGGTAATAATTCCAATGATATAATATCATAAATTAACGTTAGACACAAATACATAATCCAGAATGATGGAGTTAGTGCAATTGGACGAAGTCAACCTAGCCGGGCGATCACCCTTCGTTTGGCCAATGAGTATATGGAGGTCTCTGGCATTCATCAACTTCAGCCATTCCACCACTCTAGCATCTCTGGACATTTTAGATAACTGCCCAGAATCTCGATGGTTCCCATTGTTCACAATACATGGGCAATTAAAATCGGCCACCAGAATGATGAAACTTAGATTGTACTTGAAGGCAAATTTGTCCGTAACTGCATTCATAAATGACTCAGTTTTTATATCCGCCGGGTTCCAATAGGCATTTAGAATCAGACCACATTGATCTTCAAGTCCTAGACCTTCCTTCATATTTAGTCTGATGGTTAGTTAATAAGGGGCTCAGGCCCCAGAATTCAACTACACCCAGCATGATCCCATTTTCATCAGTGTGAGCAGCCCCGCCGAGGGGTGACCTCCGGCATCTCCATAGACCGGGTTAAGGAAGGAACTGTAGCCATCTAAGGTTGGATTCACTTGAAGCCAGGTTCCTGTAAACATATTATAGCCATAAAATTTGCTAGGTTCGAAAACCCCCTTGTGTTCCAAAAGGCCATCTGCCAAGAGGAGTCTTGTGGTTAATTAGAAGTATGTTAAAAAATTGTGAGGCACCGCTAGATCCCGGCTGAGAAGCTCATCTTTTGAGTCAATACAGTTGGGCCGCTGATCATTTGTTTGCCCATATTAGCACAGTTAAATATGACATTCAGGGGGCCTTGCAGCATCCTCAAGCATCTGTGGCCCATTTTGTCGAGGTCCTCATTATGCCTTATATTTCTCTCACTCTCTCGTCGACGTCCCTTTGTTCAAGGCTTCTCCCTACCCACATTAAAGTCTGGTGCATCTGTGAGGGCTTTTCCAAATTAGCGACCTTGGGCTTAGAGGAGGCACTTTTTACTGGCTAATCCCCCAGCTCCAACCCCAACGAGAAGGAGATGAGCCATTCCAATAGAAACGGTCTGTTGCCATTCAATCTCAGATGTAAAATGACAGTCCATTTTTCATTCTTAGGGAACTCCATAATCTTGATGTCCTCTGAATAGAAAAAGCGCAGCAAGGGAATGTGATAGAAAAGTCTCATAACATTTGAGCGGTTCAAAATCAGACCATCATCAACTGACAGCAGTCGCTCCAGACTTGTGATATTGTTGGGGGAAGTGCAGCATTCCACACCCCCTGCACCATTCCCATAGCAGGTAAATGAAGTATGAACAGAGGGGGGAGGCATCTCCACCCCTTCCGTGTATATTTGCATTACCTATCTTAGATATATGTGTGTAGAAGTGTAACTAATGTTGGTAGATTGGACTCCATTTTGTGTTCTTCCAAACACCATCTTTTCTAGGCCCTTTGCCTCTCTGCCGAAATGTCAGCTCTCCCACTTCCAGCACCACGCATAGCTGGCCCTCGCCATCCCTGCCCCTTACAAGCTCTGCGCAACTCCTGTTCTCATGGAAATGCATCCATTCAGTGTTGCCATTAGCAATTATCAAGCATTGACAAAATGTGCTCATCCTAGAACATGAGACCAAGGCCTGCTCCAGCCCCAGTGCGCCATCCATCTCTGCTAATCGACTTATGCCCTCTCCACCCCCTCCCTGAAAAAGCACAGTCCAATGCACCCATGCAGCGTATTCCCTTTGAATGCATCTGGTCCCCAGACCTTTCCCCTGGACCACCTTCAAATCACCGACCATATACTTAATCCCAAGTGGTCATATATTCAGTAACAATAACATCTATCTCCAATGTGTTTGAAAGTTTGAGGCTTCAGAGACAAATCAGAGATCGCCCCTACTGAAAAGGCACCTGAAGGAACAACCCCTAACCCATGCTCCCATAAAAACACGGGTTAAAGTGTACCTATTTCACCCCAACATCCCTTTTTTAATGTGATGGTTTATGCCAGTCATTATTTCTTGTATGCCAAGTTCTGTATTTAGTTTAGTCAGATAGCTCTACATCATCTCTGTGGACTTCGCCCAGCTGACCATGTGTACTGTGACTGATGGAGAAACAGCAACCAATGGAACTCAGACATCCCCTATGAGCCAATCATGTTTGTTAGATTGTACCGTATGTATGTCATCATCAATGATGCTTAGTGCCTTTTTAATGTGCTGCCTGTGTATCTATTGGCAGAGCGCTCTCGGGCACCAGAGTTCTTTGCTTGCATTTATTTACTTATATAAATTTTGGTTCCTTTGCAATGATTCTCCTTGTTTCATTCCCTAGTGGGATGTGAATGTTATTCTGTCTATTGGGACATGTGCATTATAAGGCACAAGCCTTCAATATGAAACCCTTTGTTAATTATATTGCGTCTTTGTTGATTAATCTTTTTGCCACAAGTTGTAAGATTATCAAGAGCCCCCCTGGTTCGTTGCCCACAATCAAGCTCAGAAGGGCAAGAAGAAAGACCCGTTTTATTTGGGTCCTACTGATCGTATCTCTGTAGAATTCTCCCTTTCAATAATGCCTCTCGCCGTTTATCTTCCAGAGTCAAAAATGGACTAGAATCTTTCACCACTTTCAAACAAATGTTCTTATCAGATGTTGGTGGGTTAGATGTTAGGACAGAAGACACTCTCACCCTCTGAGATTCCAATTATGCGGAGATCACTGGTAGTTTCAATAAATTAGCATGCACGGCAGGTGAGGCCCTACACTCCTGCTCTTCATCTTCAGAGTCTCCATCATCGATCGTATAGATGGAAACATTTAAACAATCTGCATCTTCTGGGCTGCAGTAGACAATCAGCAGACCTGGGGTGGCACAATGTCCTTTCATCACCAGCAATTTCAACGCCTGGCATTTAAACGTGTATATTATAATGAAAATGTTCATTGAGTTTTTTGGGGGGTGGGAAATGGCAGATAAGGGGTTGGGGTAGGGAATAGGTAAAAATAGGTGGGGGAGAGGGGAACCATTTTCGTTATAATGAACACGTTCTAATGCCTGGCGTCGGAATTACAGGTGATGAAACAGCATAGAAATAGTACATTTTCTAATCAATGAACCTCTCTCCAGGTTATCAAGCTCTCGAATGGGTAGATACTGTGCTTTTTGCAAAGGCACCCGGGGCTGTATCTTTCGAGGGAATGAGATATTTCCTATGAAAGCATGGGCGCTGTTAGATTTCCTGTTTCGAGGAGCAGGCCCGTTTTTTGGTTTTCTAATTTGAGGCACCTCTTTGATGATGACTTTGTTACGCTTTCTTTTTTTCTTTAAGATGTTCAAAGTTAAAGACTTTTCAGCTTCTTGTATCGTAGTCTTTTGCCAATTTGCTTTAGTTTTGGAATTGGGCTGGATCTGCAAATCATCCATACACCCGTCAGCCGGATTGGCTGACAAGTTTGGGATCTGTGGGGTAGTTAATCCCACTTTCCTACTTTGGAAAAGAGACTTTAGCCAGAGCAACTTCAACAGTGAACCCAATAAACATTTCTTATCCGTCCTCTCTAGGTCTAATGCCTCCTAAAGCTTTCTTTGTATTCATTTCGCACACACTGCAGAGATGTGACAAACAATTCAATGCATATCATTTTCGAGTGGATCATCACTAGGAAGGTAGCCTGAACTTTGACGTTATCATTCATAGTTCCGTAAAGCTTCAAAAATCGGGATAGCAAGATCATTAGTGCTGCCATCACACTACATTGAGATTTAAAGGCCGTAGTATTCAAGATTGACTCGTTTCCCCGGAAAGCTTTGGAGAAAAGACTGAGTCATCTAGGGAGGATGTCACAGCTGGAGATTGATAGTCCATAGGTACTGGCTGTGAAACTCAAATTTCCGTGGAAAAGGAAATTAGGCGTTGTTGATCTTTAAGCGGGAGGCCAAGTCTTTGGGGGGATTTGTTGACCCACCTCTGGCAGCACATTTAGTTCCTTTCGCAGGAGGGGTGGTTGAAGCAAAGTCGTATTGTACCAAGCTTCAGTCACTTTCTTGCACATTTCTTTTTTTGCCATATGCAGGGTGTGACAGGTGCGCTCGCCCCCTATTTTTAATGTGATCTGCACCGGTCACAGCGATTGGACCGTGGGAAAAAGATCAAAGCATCTGTCTGGTCATTACCGAAAGTTGCTGAGCCTGCTAAGGTCCCTGGGTTAGAGACAAAAAATAGAAGAACCCTGAAAGGGTTCCTCTTCATTAGTAGGCATCGTGGGTTGGACAGAATCCAATTTTGAACAGCCAGCGAGAAATGTAGCTTCACCCTACTGTGTTTTAGTGATGGGGGCATCTCCTGCTCCAAGACTGGGCTGTAAAGAAGCAAGGGTCATTTTTTCCCTGTCGGGTCCTTCCCTGTTCACCCTCGAAATATCAGGCAGCATCACACTTTGCGGGATCTCTGTGTCTGTCAAGTCAAGATTGTTGTGCCTGGAAGGTAAAGAAGATTCCAAGAGAGAACGGCTCAATAAGCCTGACACTCATTTCAAGTTTGCGCCCAAGGGGGCCATGTGTACAGCATCTTTCACAGGAGATAAAACACCAGTAGATTTTGGAGATTTCTTCCCGTTTAAGGCTCTTGCAAGGCCTAAACACTCCACACCACCCTCAGAGTCCTGATGCCATGTTTTAGCATCCTTCAGTAAGGGTTGCATGCCCTGCTTTTGGGTCATCTCTAGTGAGGGGGATGAAGGTAACGATGACTCTTTTTGTATTTTTGGGGATTTTCTAGGCAATCCGCTCACCTGAGACCTTTGCTGTTGTCGAGTCCGGGGCATTGGGAAAAATTGCACTGAATCCGTGGCAGCATTCATCACATGCCTTGATCCAGCCAAACTGGAAAATCTCTCCTCCAACCTCCGAGACCTCACAGGCAACACAGCCAACACTCAGATGCACTCTGTGTCACTCCCCGACTGCAATAGTGTTTTAACTGCTACCACCTTCTCGCTGTAGTAGAGATAGCACTTAAACTTCTCTCCAGCTCCCCAGCAAAGTAGTCAGCGATAGTGTCACCACAGTGTCAACACAGCCAACACTCTAGCACACTTTGGTTTATCAGTTTTCATGTTGTGTTTGGTGTCCCGGTGTGGTATGTATTCATAGCGCATGTTGGCTGTTTGTTCGTTGTTGCTGGGCTGTTTTTGCTTGCCACACACCTTCCCAGATGGTTTGGGTTTTCTAATTGTTTATGCTGCCTGTTCTGGGTGCTTTGTCTTTCTTAAGGTGAGGCAAGATGTTTGGGTTGTGGGTTGTATTCCTTTGAGTGTCCATCCTCTTTGGATTGGTGTGTTTGCTGGTCCTTTGTATTTAGCCTTTGCTGGTTGTAGTTAGTTGTTACTTGAAAGTGGTGAGGTTGTGGATAGTTGAGATCTTGGTTGAAAGCCCTTTGTGGTTTGGTTAGTTGATTGCTCTTTATTTTCTGGCTCCTATGTTGCTTTTTTGTAAATGTATCTTGGGGTCCATTGATTATGGTTATTTAATCAGGGGTAGTAAACCCTCACAGTTTTTTCATTTTAGTGTTTTTTTTTTTCTTTCTGGCTTTGATGTATGGACCCGTCATGGGTGGGAATATCTGGTTGGAGCCAAGGCGATTGCTCAAAGGACACATGAAATTTAACTACCAGGTTTGTGTAGGGTCCGACAGTCAGTGCAGTAACATCTGGATTCGGGGCACCTGGATAGAGCGGTTTTCAAGGGGGGACAACAAACAAAGCACTCACACCTAGGCTTGAGACACCTTGGCAGAGGGAGAGGGCCAAAAGAAGGGTAGAACAGTCAATGCAGTAGCGTTTAGACTTTGGACACCTGTCTAGAGGCAGAAGGGTTTAAATAGGGCCACAATAGCCAATGCAGTTGCATCTAGAATTGGAACACCGGGAACGGAGGAGAGTGGCTAAATAGGGGCACAACAGGTAATGCAGTCACATGTAGGATTTAGACACCTGGGCAGGAGGGGAGTGCCTAAATAGGGCACGGCAGCCAATGCAGTCACACCTAGAGTTGGGACACCTGGACAGGCCCAGATTGCCTAAATAGGGGCACAACAGTCAATTCAGTCATGCCCAGAATTGGGCCACCTGGAGAGAGGAGGAGTACCTAAAATAGGAGGCACAACAGTCAATGCATTCATACCTAGAGTGTGTGACACCTGGACAAAGGAAGGGAGAGTGCCTAGATAGGGCACAATCAATCTAAGTAGTCACACCTAGAATTTGGATACCTGGGCAGGGGGAGAAAAAATACTTTCATCATAATATCAAGGTCAAGTTTGTAGAAGCAATATAATCAATCACATTGTAAATCAAATGTTCATACACAAACTGAAAGGGAATACATGCATGGTTCATCATCAGGCAGACCAATAGCCTGACACCATGGCATTTCACTTCTATATGATGCTGACCTTGTATGTTATTAACCATACATGTCTGAGAAATATGGCCAGTGGCATATATGGATGAGTAGACCTTGCTAGGATCCAAACCTATGACTGTCAACACACACATAGACCACATAAGAACTTAACCCACTGAGCTATCATACCAGCTATGTATCCTTAAATGTGCACACCACAGCCTGTGGTAATGTGATAGCTATGGGGGTTACAATTTTTATTAACACAACAATTATTATCAAAATGATAAGAAGCAGCAGTGATATAGAATGCCGATACAATAGTAAACCTGATAATTTTAGTGCTATATTATTTTACGAAAGGACTTGTGAGGTTGGTGGGTAGATATCCTTGTGAATGTTTCTGTTTAACTGCACAATTGATTATATAGCATATTGTGCCACAATTGGACAGCTCAGAGAGTTTAAATCATATGGCTTTTTTTCTATTCTTGCTGCACAATGTGCTGTTTCAACTTGGGGATGGGTACAGCTCCCTTGCATCACTCAGTGTGGAAATCTCGGCCCCGTAGCAAAAATCAAAAGCTGCCGCCCATTAATGTATGCACAGTGTGTGTACATATCTTAAAGTGAAATATACACATTTAGTACAATTGACCTTTCCCTTTTGAAGAAAGTACACAAGACAATAAGTATCTGCCTTTCAAAAAAAGTAATCAACAGTGGAAAAAGCTCCTACAGCAGACATGGCCCATGGACGTATAAATGCAACGCTCTTCTGTGGGTGCTTTAAATAGCCCTGCGGCACATGCAACCTACTGTATATTGGTTTTACATTTCAGAGGCAATGGTAAGAGACTGAACCCTTCCAACCAGAGCCACTGTGGTGCACCACAAGGGAGGGGGCGGAGCACACTGTGGCCCCAACAATAGCAGACACACGAAGATGATCGCTATAAACATCGGATGGCAAACGACCCCGACCTTATGATCCTAAAATGGATTTGTGATATAGAAGTGAGAAAAACGAGCTTTGCTTTAAAGGTCAGTGTTTTTGAGGAGCTCTGCAGGCAAGGTGCACAATTTACATATATTGACTATTAAACGTTTCAGAATACGATGTATACACAGACAGGGATATATGGTTGTTGTATATACACTCACAAACATTGTGCACGAGAATGCTGTATACTAATTTGTGAGAGCAACGCACATGACAGACAAGTCAAGACCGGGGGCAGCTTGCCTGAAAGGCCAGTTTTACTGCTTTGGAAGGAGAGTGCTGGGAGTCCAGTGCTTGTATACATGTATGCAAAGTGTGCATGCAGTGTTGTTGAAGGTATTTATACCGCGCACCGTCACCAACAGAGTTGGTCCCCAGGTGCTCTGGCGGATCTGTAAATGAGAAGGTGAGATGGGTTAGTAAGGTGAAGAGGGAGTAGGATAGTGAGAGGAGTGGTGTTATTTTGGCACCTTCAACTCAGTATACACCGGATGCTGAACTTTGGTGGGAGTATCGGATTGATGTTAGTCCTCGTGTGCTGTTGGTGCAGCTTATGTTTTGTTGCCGTGTGGTGAAGTGCATGCAGGTTGTTGTGCGAGAGATGGTTGTGTGAGTTTTTTGAGTGAGATAAGTATGCAGAGATTTTGAGCTTTTCGGTTAGTGGGTTATATGACATTTAACATGCTAACATTCACAATTCCGTCCAGTTGCGGCACATGCCAGACCCCACAACTCCGTCCATGTGCGGCACCTGCCAGCCCCCACAACTCCGTCCAAGTGCAGCACTTGCCAGCCCCCACAATCCCACCCAGACACGACTCCGGCTAGTGTCAACAATTCCATCCAAGTGTGGGAAATGTTAAATGTCATGTGTTATGCAACACGGCTACATGGAACCCAGAACTGTGCTACAGTGCATACTCAGCCCACAATCTTGCAGCGTCAAAGCAATGGTGTTATGGGAGCAACAGTAATAGTATAGCATGGGTGCATTTACTATTAAGTTCCTGGATGTGCCCAATCTGTGAAAAGAGAACGGGGATAATGAGTCGGAAACTAATTTAAACAGCTTTGTTCAAATAAAATTTGAAATTTCCAAATTTTAAATAACATTCTGCTATGAATCCCACAATGACTTTCAATTCTTCATTTTGTGATGTTTCCAACCTTCAAGCCAACCTGTGGTTTGCAGTAAATGGAAACAATGCATGTTTGGTGTAGACTGTACATCTAGGAGTGTTGTGGTGGGTGCAGGCACACCGAGAGCAGAGAAATAACACATTTTTAAAGAGAAAACATGTTTTCCTACAGGGCTTCCAGACGTGGACATTTCAGAAAGCATTACAAATTATGCTAAATTTGAATACAGCATACATAATTCTATTAACTTACTTGGTAAAATGTCGTGGGCATAAGGGGCCAGCCTGCTCAGGGATTGTGCCTTTCAGCATCGTCTCCATTGCCGTTTCTTTTGCTTAACATTCCCCCTGGTTTGTCTCTGGTGCCTCGTTCTCTCGCCACCTCCCCTGCCTGCCTTCAACCTTGCCAGCTGCAGTGCCAGTGGGAACGACCGAGGAACAATGCAGTTGACATTCTCTCTGTTGCTCCCAGTAAAGGAAGGTTCTCCGAGGTTCAAAGAAAAGCATTGGCATGCGAAATGCGTGCGTACAGTGCCTTCCACTCACGGACGTTGGACGAGCTCAGGTTGCTACTGACATTTGGCTACTTGCCCTTTTTTGTATCATAACATAACAGGGTGCTTTAATTCAAAAGGGGAGAGAGTGAGTTACATTTTAGAGAGCAAATTTAAGAAGTTTAAATGGGCTATGCCCATTAACTCTATTAGAAACAGGTGTGGAAGGATGGTGACAGCCAGTGGTGATATTAATTGCGCATTTTTGAGCTTTTGCATACATCCCTGTGGTTCACCTGACTGTCTAACCGAAGATGCGTATGATGTTTCCTTTTAAGGCCTGGAGCTCCTTATGCTGGACACCTTAGAGAGGGAGAATATTAAGGGTAGATTTTAGTGGGATGAGTTTTGCGAGGTGTTCAAGCAAATTCAAGTTTCTAAGTCACTGTGGCTCATTGGATTGCTTACTTTTGCCTTAGATACTGTCAGAAGATATGATTTTATTTATGGGTTTTGCCAGGGTGGCACCCCTGCTGTAATGCCCCCTCTATGTACAGTGCTGCCCCACAATTCTGGACAATAAACAGACAGTGTGATTGAAATGTATTTCAAAGAATGTTTCACCATGGCAACCATCACAATGCTCAATGTATCAAAACATAATGGATCATTAAAATTTATTTCCGTTCCTAGATGACTCTCACTATTGAGGCATTCACTCTCAATTCTAAATGTATATATTCCTCTATAAAACATAATAGGCATCTTAAAAGGTCTACTGCTTCTATCTAGGCAATGTTTCAATGATAGCATGCCAAATTGAGGCAGTAGTATGTCATGGAATGGTATTTGGTATTCGTATAGTACCTACTGCCATTGTCATGGCTTCAAAGCGCTGTGTGTGTGGAAGGCCCTTCGGAAGACTGTGGTCTGTGCAAACACGGAAATAAAAGAGCATTACATTGCATGCAAATAGTAAATGGACTTAGATGACTAGTCCATTACTAGAAGAGATGACTAGTTTAAAACATAAAAATCATGCAGAGCTTTATGTTCAGGTGTAGAGATGACTGCTATGTCAATGACTATGGGCCTCATTACGACCCAGGCGGTAAGTTACCGCCTGGGCCGTCACTTTACCACCATGGCGTAAACTACGTTTAAACTACGTTTAAAACGTGTAAACTACGTTTACGCCATGGTGGTTGGCGGACTTACCGCCCCATTCCGACCTTGGCGGGGCGGTAAGTCCCCAATCCCCATTTACCCTTCCCCATTCCCATTTTTGCCCCATAGGGCATAATGGGAGTGGGGAAGGCGTTAATTACGCCACCGTAAATTACGGTTGCGTAATTAACTCCATGGTCCCTTAGCGCCATGGATTTTAACACCCGCTAAAAGCGGGTGTTAAAAGCTCCATGGCGCTAAGGGACCTCGTAATTGGCGGTAAGGGGTCGGCGCAGCTAACGCTGGCGTAAACCCCTTACCGCCAGGGTCGTAATGAGGCCCTTATGTGACAGCTGGACCACATTGTTCACGGGACTCAGCCTTATTCTATGGGTTGAGGCAAGAGGGGAAATTGATATTATAAATAGTCTATAAACCCGTAGAGAAACAGTCTACAATTGATGGTTCTGCTATCCTTTACATGCTGAACATATGCACACTGACATGTTGTTAAGGCAAAACAACCTGCAACCTTGCACTCCCAACACTGGCTTCTTGCATACAGGTCCCTTTTCTCTAGCTCACACTGCGCTCTCTCTCTCTCTCTCTCTCTCTCTCTCTCTCTCTCTCTCTCTCATACATTATATGCCAAATACAGTACAACCAGCATCTGTGAGAGTTGGCCGATGAGGGGGAAAGGCTAAGCAGTCTGTAAGCATCAGTAAATTACCATAAGCAACAGCTAAGGGTTATGGGAGACAATAACCATTTGGTTCAGGGAAAAGGTTACTTGAAATGTGTGGCGGTAGACATGAATTGCCTTGCTTAGCCTGCTGATTGGCAGGCTCAGAGATGCCTCATAGGTCACTCTTCCATGCTCAGGTGCCTTGCTCAGTGGCCTGCTTGGAATGCTACCCATCTGGGCAGAGCCCGTCTTGGGCAGGGGCAATAAAAGCATTTGTCAGCCGTTCATCAGGCATTGGTCGGGGCTCGGGCCCAGAGGTGTACCTTGCTGTCTCCCTCAAGTCACAAACTCTTCTCACACAGTACGTCCACCACAAACAGGCACCGACTCACCATGTTTTGATGTGGCACCAGGCCTTTGGTATAAGCGTGCTGCAACGTTGCAGGGGAGTCTACATGATGAAACATGGAGAAAAATAAGATGGAAGGAGGGGTGGACATTCCTCCAAAATGTGCTGCATCATGATGTACAAAAGGGCATAGACAGACAGCCATAGAATGGTTAAGAGCAGTGTGTTGGCAAACAGGGGTTATGGGGTTGCAGCATACAATGGTCTTTCCAATAAATCTGCTATCTCGAATTTGCAGTCTCTCAGTCCCCTTTCTAGCTAAGGGTTTAAGGGGGTTTCCTCACTTGTGCCACAACTAAAATGATGAGAGCAGCGCAAGGACAGCCATGCTTTATTCATCCAGATTCTAAGGGCTGTCCTTCCAAAGATAGGGAGGAGCAGTCAGGGATTAGCATATTCACATGGTCTGAGCTGTTCATCGCAAGGGGTCTCCTGGAGCCAAGGAAGGTTCTGACTCACCACTGAACAGCGATTTACACTACAGAAGAGAAGGAAGGAGGAGAGGTGCTGCCAGGCTGTCTCTCTGAAGTACATGAATTGTAATCTTGTATTTGTATTTATTTATTCGTAGTACGCACCTTGCCCCGGGGCATCTGGGTGCATGTTTAAGAAGCAGTTACAAGTTACAGCAAATAGATACAATATACATTTACAAATATTTACATAATAAGGAAGGCAGCAGGTCTAAATATACATTATATACAGTCTAAAACAGTGAACAGTTGGTATGGGTGAGAAAGCAATAGTAGGATTATAGAGCAGCGGATAAGGCATCCTGTTCATGTAACCACCGTTTGGTTTTAGTTTTGAAGGAATGAAAGAAAGGAATGTTTCTAAGAGGATTCGGTGGGGTGTTCCAGAGCTTGGTGGCAAGGACTGGGAAGCTCGGCCCCCCTGCTGTTCGTAGCTTGAAGCTAGGAATGGTCAGTGTGTGAGCCTGAGCAGATCTCAGGGGTCTGGTTGCTGTGTTGTATGAAACGCGAGGATAGGCAGGCAGGGGCTGCGTTGTTCTGTGCCTTGTGGGTGAGTCTGAGTGCTTTGAGGGATATGCGGTGAGTGATAGGTAGCCAATGTAAGTTATGCCTGGTGTTGGAGATGTGAGAGCGCCTGGGTATGTTGAGAGCTGCCCTTATGGCATTATTCTGCGTGACCTGGAGTTTATCGAGGTTTCTTTGACTAGTTCCTAGGTAAAGGGCGTTGCAATAGTCAATTTTAGACATGATGAGGGTTCTGGCGAGAATCAGATAGTTCCTCGATGTCAAAAAGGGTTGACAAGCTGTAATCAATTTACAAGTATAGGATGATGCGGAGACAACTGCGTTGGTTTGTTGATTGAGTGTTAAGGTGGAGGCTAGATATATTCCAAGAGTTTTTGCAACGTTGGAGACTTTGATATCATTCCCGTCAATAGTGAAGGATATATATTTAGGGTCGAGTTTCGTGAGTTTGGGTTGAGAGCCTAGAATGACTAGCTCCGTTTTTTCGTCATTGAGGCAGAGCCCATGATGTGCCATCCAAGCCTGGATGACAGGGTAGACTGCATTGAGAGCTTTGGCGTTGGTTACATAGTCGCCAGTGATAGGGATGAGTATCTGGGTGTCATCCGCATAATTCGTGTAGGAGACACCCAGATGGTCAAGTATATCAAAAAGCGGTTTGGTAAACATGTTATAGAAAGTGGGAGATACACAAGATCCTTGTGGGACTCCGCACGGGACATGGGCAGGATCAGCTGCGGCTAGGGAGGAGAAGACTCTCATAGTTCTGTTTGCTAGGAAGGAGCTGATCCAAGATGTGGCTGCAACCAACAAGTGGGCAGCAGTCTTGAGGTGGTGGCAGAGGATTTGATGATCGACCAAACCAAAAGCTGCTGAAAGATCAAGGAGGAGCAGGAGTGCCTGCTTGCCCTTGTCTTTAAGAACCTCAATTTGGGTTTTCAAATCAATTAAGGCTGTCTCAGTGCTGTGTCTAGGATGGAATCCGGATTGTCTGAGCCCTAATAGTTTGTTGGTTTCAAGGTAATCCTGGATTTGGATATAGGCTGCTCGATCAAAAATTTTGAGGAGGTATGGCATTGTGGTAATAGGTATGTAGTTAGACTGATTACTGGGATCAAGATTAGGTTTTTTGATTACAGGGATGACACAGGCATCCTTGAGGTTGTCGGGTACGGTGCCTGATTCGAAGGAGGCATTAATGAATGAGGTAATGAAAGTGGCGAGATCATGTGCGGCATCCTTTATGACTGGTGCAGGACATGCATCACCATGGCAATGGAAAGGTTTGAGCTTTGTAATGATGTTCTCAGCTTCCCTGATGGTGAGTGGTGAGAAACAGAAAGGTTTGAATGAATGTTTAGGTGAGGCAGTTTTGTAGGAGGGGGGATTACCAGTTGAGTCCGAGAGGTGTTTTTTTGTGTTAATTTTGGCTTGGAGCAAGGCAATTTTTTTCAAGCAGAGCCTTTTGCATATTAGAGCACCATTCAGCGTCAGGTGTGCATGTAACGAGCGGGGCAACTGGGGACTCGAGTTCCTTGAGGATCTTGAAGAGTTCCCTAGTATTAGATTGGGCTTGAATGATCTTTTTATTATAAACTTCCTTTTTTGCAGCTAGTATGGCTTCTTTGTAGGTAAATGAGGCTATTGTAAGGTTATTTTTGTTAGCTAGGGAAGGCAAACTTTTCCAGTGATCCTCAGCTTTTCTTTTTTCTTTACGCAGGTCGCGTAGGCGCGGAGTGAACCAAGAATTGAGGTGGGGCTGCGGTTTTTGTTTGCGCAATTTGAGGGGGGCAATGGAGTTGAGGGCTTTTAACATAGCGCAGTTATAAGTGTCTACTAATACAGTGGAATCCGAGCAAGTGGAGGACGCCTGATTAAGTAGAGGGAGGATAAGAGGGAGAAGTTTCTCAGCCGTAATATCCTTTGTGTTGCGTGTGTAGATGGGAGGGGCAAAGTTAGCTTTATCTGTGGGTGGACTGGCATTAATAGAGAATGATATTTTGTGGTGATCAGACCACACGCATGGAGACACAGAGGTAACGTTGAGTGCACAGTTCATGTCTGCAATCCAGTCAAGTGTGCGGCCCTTGATATTGGTGGGCTCGCTGACATGTTGGGTAAGGCCAAAGTCATCTAGGACACTTTCTAGGTCGATGGCTTTGGCGTCGTTTGCATCCTGGTAGCCTAGATTGAGGTCTCCCAGTATAATAATTTGAGAGTTGGGCTTGGTGCTAGTAGCTAAAATAGATGATATGACCTCGATGAAGGAAGAGGTAGGGCCAGGATGCCTGTATATGAGGTGCACGGTAGCCATGTGATTAGGTGAGATTGACAATTTAATAGACAGTAATTCCGCTGATGGTAGCCAGAGGCTGTTGTTGGCTCTGAGGTTAAGTGAGCTCTTAAATATGAAGGCTAGTCCCCCCCCCTTAGTTTGGTTGGTGTCCCTTTCGCACCTGATGATGGTATATTTTTCAATGATGGCCAAGGTCAAGGTGGGGCCGGAGGCCGCATGCAGCCAGGTTTCTGTGATTGCTAGAAAGTCAGGGTTTTCAGAGACAATGAAATCACCAATATCTAGGGTATGGGCGGGGATGGAGCGTGCGTTGATGAGCGCACCTTTGAGTTTAGAAGGAGTGGTGGCATTGTGAGCATGAAGGGGAGCGTCAGTTTTTGGATCCAGATGGGCTGTGGTTTTGTTAACACTAGAGTTGGACATTTTGTTAATTGCAGGATTGTTCGTGTTGTAGGACCAATGATGACATCTAGAGGCTAACCTTTGGTTTATGACTGGTACATGGTAAACTGGATTGGATTGGTGAGGTCGACATGGTGTTGTGGTGCAGTGTGGGACCATTGGCCATGGAGTGTGCCTGAGAAAGAGTGGATCGAGGACTTGCCACAAGGGTCAATAAACCTAGGGTTGGCACAGTGTGATGACTGGCTAGGGTAACTGTGTTATTGATTGTTGTAGTTTGGTGGTGAGGTAATTGGTGCAAGCGTGAACCGAGTCTGGAATTTCTAATGAGGGTGGGGCATGGTTGATTAGGGGTGGGTTTGGTGGCGAAACGTAGTAGCCAGAGGGCCGGTGCATTAAGATAAGGATTAGGGACTGTCATGGTGAAGGTGAGCGAAGGTTCAGGAGATGTTGATGTGCTAGTTTTGACAGAAAGCGAGGCAATGAGCGGTGTGGTGGTAGTGAAGAGCGGTGAACAGGTTAGGAGCTGAGCAGTGAGCAATAGGTGTATGGCAAGATGTAGTGTAGACGTATATGCAGTCTTTGGTGCAATTACATGAGAGGATAAGTTGTGAAGGTGAGTATCATAGGTATAATGCATTTTAGAGCCTGGGCCAGTGGTGGAATGAGGTATAGGTGGACTGAGAATGATCAACCTGAACAGCAAGTCAGTCTCAGTTAGCTCGGAAGGTGCAGTAAGATGTGGGATGGGATAGCGCGCAAGGTACAAATGTAGGCAAGAGAGGCAGGCTATAGTTGCACGGTGAGACGGCTAGACAGGAAAAAATATCAAATGACTTACATGGCATAATAAAAACAATTCAATTTGGCTAGTAATGTACAAGTGCAGGAGGCCTAAAGTGTCGACCGGCCAATAGAGGCACGGAAATCTGTGCATGCAAGAGACAATACAAATTGACTGGCATGGCATGGGCATGTGCAGTAGGCAACAAAGTGTGAGAACCGACCAAAGGCACGGCAGCAAAACAATACAACTAGCAGGGTACGCAAGCACGGGGCATGGAATGGCAACTGACCAGGAGAGGCATGGAGACCAGGCTATGTGTGATACACAATATAAAGACAGGCAAGGAGCGCGAGGTGGCACTGAGAGACAACCGACACAGTCACGTCGTTGGTATGCTAAACAGAGATACAAGATGAACTACTAGGCGAGGCACAAGATCATTAATAGAGCTTGTAGTTAGCAGATGCTTGAAAAGTAAGCAAAGCGAGTAAGGGGTGCGGTGAGCACACGTGCGTGACTAGCGACATGGAGATTGTAAACAGACAACAGAGGGGCTCCAGGACCCGGAAGGGAGTTAATACATGTGGCAACAATGTACATAACGACTGAGTCCAGAGTGGCCGACTATGCAGTGAAAAATACCTGTATTGTGCTACAAAACAGTTCTGGTACCGCGTATGAGACGGCCAGGGGTCCGGGCTGATGGCTGGGCAGGCATGGACAAGCTGAGGGCAGGAAGTGAGCCTTCTCTCGTGGGCCTTCCCGAAAGTGGGCCGGCTTCGCCTACAGGCTGATGATTGGCACAGAAATATAGTCTGCTGGCCAATCCGGGTGCAGGTATCCTGAAGAAAGTGGGAAGTCAGGCAGTCAGTTGGCGATGGAGGTAGTTGGAGTACCAGGCGACCATTACCGAAAGTGGTACTCCTCGTGTGTGATAATGGCGGCGTGGGGGCACCGGAGCTTAAATAGCTATGGGCACCCATTTACAGGCAGTAAACGAATTACCTTGCAGGCAGATGCAGGTGGGCCCCTCTGATAATGATGCATGTAGCAGGGCGTCATAGAGCGGTGTTATGCAGCTAACGCTCATGCTGCAGACAAGAATGAGGCAGACAGGGCCTGGAGGCACTGCTCACGCAGTGTTGGGGAGCTCCTGCTCCACCCAAACCGAAATGCTGAAGACCAGGCTGAGGACAGAAAGCAAGTCTTCTCTCGTGGGCCTTCCCGTGGGCTTTACATTTACACCTTTTGTTCAAGTTGATAAGATGTCTTTGGGAAATGTTGGAGAAGGCAGCAGAAGAACCATACACTCCTCCTAAACTGGGCAGCTACTCTGTGTGCCCTCTGCAACCACAAAAGCAATGGGTTATTGCACCACTTCTGCCTCATGCTAAAGCAAGTACGAAATGTGAGCAGGGGATGTGTAGCACACAGAACAAGCTTGCAGCTCCCTGTAAAGTGAGCTGAACGGCATTTGTGTGGATAGGATCAGGCATTTTGTAAGTGCTAGGCCCCTGTGTAAGCTGGGTCTAAGATTGTAAAATGCTGCTGTAAGAGCTCCTTCAGCCTACTCTGACCTGTATCTAGGCAAGTGCATGTGCGCGCACACACACAGACACACACACACACACACACCGGTTCGTGAGGCACCGACAAACGAGTTCTTGTTTTAATTTAAAAAAGACAGATTTGTGCCCTTGCACCTGTTCCTTGCGCATTAGTCCTGTTAAAAACAAGCACTAACAAAGGCAACAGTTTCAGCTTTTATATTGTTCATTTGTAATGTAATGGTAGTGGTGTTGTATGGTGCCCATATGCCACCATTGGTGGACTTGCTGGGCTTGGCTCTGCAAGAAAGAAAGGGGCTGGGCTTAATTAGTGCTGCAGTGGGAAAGGCCAGTGCAAAACCTGTGGTGTATATGGGTGCAGCCAAAAGTACCCGGTTCCTGAGTGCCAGTCTCCTTTCTATGGGTTTGGCAGAAAAACATGGAAGTATGTTATCCATAGGGAAGAGCACAAGAGTTCATAGACTACAGCACTTTGAGACTGTTAAGCCGCTGATGTGGGAGAGTGCTAAAGGGCTAATAGAGGAGTGCTTAGTTGTGTATAGTAGACAGTTTGTAATTAAACATTTCAAATCACTTTCCAAATACTTGATTTTTTATCTCGTGTCAAGACAAGCATGGTATCAGAGAAATTACCCGAACACATAATATTTGAAACAAATGTTCCTTATCTCCTCTATATACGTGTGGGGTTGTGAATTAATTGGCTATGGGCAGGCCATTTAATGTAGGCAATGGGCAGCTTGTAGGTGGCTCATGCAGGTTTAAAGCAGGAAAATGTCCTCTCATATATTCTTGCAATCTGCTTCTCAATACATTGGTGTGCAGTCTTTAACTAAACATGAGGGTTCTACTTTTCATCTAGATGTGGTTATGACTTTGAATACAGTTGTGTATGCAGCTTTAAATACAAATGTTTGAATTGGTATCTAGCACTGTTTAAGGGTTGCTGTACCAACCTCAAGTTAATTGAAATAATGCTTCCTCAGAGTAGAATTGAACATTGTAGAATGCCTACTTTCTGCAACCGGTGCGGGAGGAACTGAAACAGTGAGCCAGTCCAATTAAGTATAAGAAGAAAGTGTTCTTCCACTATGATGCTCTCCGTAGTTGGATCATTCAAGCTGAAAACCAACATGTATGAGTATCATGGTTTATTCCTGAGAAAGAAGTAATGTTTAAAAGCCAACAATAGCCTACGTGCGTATTGTTTTGCCAAAACATTTGTCTTTATCTAGGCTACACAAAGTACTCAAACTATACAAATTGTTACATCACTAAACTGAAAATACAGGTACATTAGTAATGTTAGTCACTGTTAATGTCATGTACATCTGTGAGAAACACAAAAAATACAAAAATGGGAGAAAAGGAAGAATCACCAATGTCAAATTGAAATTAAAATGAAAACACATAGTTTCAGTAACCCATTAGAAATCTCTTCTAAACATGTCATCCATTGGTTATATCTGTGTTAATATCAAGTTGTCTATATATACTAATGTTATGTTGAGGTTGCATGATAAGCATCTTCCACTTTGTTCAGTGTAATCCTACATCTAGAGACCCACTATGAAACTCTCACAGGTCTAAAATAAAATGATCGCTCCTCACTGTATGAGCCTAAAAACGAAAGAAAATTGTTACTAATTATGAAAAGTGGTACCTCTTGGAATTTTACATCTATGAAACTTCATTAATAGTGACAGCGCCCCTTACACATTCATTGATATTTAAATCAGAATCTGTAATATGAAAAAGATCTGTATTAATGGATGATGATGAACATGACATTGGACGTGTGTTAATGTCAAATTATGTCATTTATTTACAATGTTTTCCTCTTATCTTGAAATCTTCGTCACAAAAATAGATTTGTATTTTGCATATAGTAAATCTGAAACGATGGTATTGGTCTATATAAGAAGAAGTTAAATCATCCTCAGACCCTATTGTACAGTACGGTGTATGTTGCTATTATTGTCATATTTACCAATTGGCTGTGGCCCCATCCATGGCCTGAGTAAAATGATGAACTGTTCTGCTTTCAGAATTTCAGTACATTTTCAATCTCCTACAACGGTAAGTACATGTAACATTCTTAGAATGTATTCCCATATTTCAGAGGAACCATAATGTAGTGGGAGGCAAAGATCTCTCCACAATCTTACCTTCAATTGCATGAATTATTGTTTCAAAACTGCAGCAGCATTTTGCATGGATTGGAGCTTGCAGCTGAAAATTTGTATGGTAGGCATCATGGGCACAATGACTTCATGAATTTGCGTGCCCATGACATTATGTATTTACTTTCTCAGTGCATTACTATTCTTAGGCTAACAACATTCCGTTTACATTCGAAAATCGGTGTGCTTTTCGTCCCCAAACATAAATATATGCAAGAGGTCATATCATTAACTAAGATATGTTATATGAGATTGAACATTCAGATATAACCACTGGGAGACATTGTAGGATCCAGATGATGAGTCTGAATCAAATATTAGTATGGGCAGCAGTCCTGTGCAGAAAGTGAGTAGACTCCCTAACACCGACAGAAACATAAACATATCTGTGACGGTTACATGTGTTTAAAGAAATAATGTCTGGATATATACTTCAATATCCTGGTGTATTCATTTAAATAATCCCTGTTTTGGGAAAATGAGTTGAAAACTTACACACCACCATAAACATAAACATGCCTATTACCTATTTACATGTGTTTGAAGAGATAAGGGGCCTCATTACGAGTATGGCTACCCCCATACCGGTTACCGGGTCCGGGTTCCAGGAAAAGGGAATTACCGGGCCATTCCGACCTTGGAGGGGCCGGTAATTCCCTTTCCCGGGACCCAGACCCCGAACATCCCCATTCCCATTGAGCCCCTATAGGGCTCAATGGGAATGGGGAGGATGCTAACAACGGGCCCGTTAATGACAGGCCCGTTGTTAGCATCCCGGTCTGCTAGCAGGTCCCGTTAAGGACGTCTGGTTTTACCAGACGTCCTTTGCGGGAGCCACGAGCATACCTCGTAATGAGGCAGTAGAGGGTTAACGGCGCCGGAAGCTCTACCGGCGCCGTTAACCCTCTAACGCCTAATGTGTACTGAAGCCCAATGTCTGGATACAAACTTCAATATCCTGTTGTATTCCTTTAATACATCTGTGTTTCGCCGTTGATCCTTAAAACATTGTCTTATTGCTTTCCAAAAATGTATACCTGTGTGATAATGATTCAGCCAGTGACCTTGAGGATCCATTCTCTAGATCACCAGTATGAAGTCCCATGTCAGAAAAACACATCAAAAACTGTTTAGGGTCACTCCAAAACGAACACATCATTTGTTCTATGGAAACATTCCACAAATTGTGACAGACACAACCTATTTCGAAATCAACACCATGGCCCTCATTACGACCCTGGCGGAGAGGGGTTTACGCCAGCGTAATGCATGGCGTACCTCTCCGCCAGATTCCGATTTTCCGTAGCGCCATGGTGATTTTTACGCCCGGATTTTCCGGGCGGAAAAATCCATGGCGCTACGGGACCTCTTGTTAATTACGCCACCGTAATTTACGGTGGCGTAATTAACGCCTTCCCCACTCCCATTATACCCTATGGGGCAAAAATGGGAATGGGGAAGGGTAAATGGGGATTGGGGACTAACCGCCCCGCCAAGGTCGGAATGGGGCGGTAAGTCCGCCAACCCCCATGGCGGAGTTGGCAGCTCTGCGCCATGGACCATGGTGCAAATTGCACCATGGTCCTCCGCCAGGGTCGTAATGAGGGCCCATGTCATTATGTTAGTTATGTTAGTAAAGCCTGTCTGCAGCATCACCCATGGCTATGTTTTACGTGCCTGCACATGGAAAGCTCCATTTGTCATAAATATTTCATGTGTTTTTAGACCGCTGATTAATACATTCATAAGAAAACCTGCATCTGATCATCTTTGTTGAGACCTAACGTAGTGCTTCTGAGTTTGCAGATCAGCTTAGCTTCTTCCTTTCTCAATGTAGGCTCTTGGTCACCAAGTCTCACATCCTGCAGAATTGAATGTCATCTTTGTTATCCATCTGATGATTAGTGGCCCAATGTTCCTGCAGCGGTGATCTCTTCTCAGTCGCAGGTGACATATTTAAATGTTCCCTAATTCTTAATCGGAGTTCTCAGATTGTGGATCCCACATACAGCTTGTTGCACACACAAATCATGATATAAATTGCAAATTTGGTCCTGCAATTGATAAAATCTTGAATGGGCAGTTCTTGGTAACAAAGGCTTTCACATTTTCTAGGGCATGTTTGCACATGGAACAGGATATGCACTTGAAAAAACCTTGCTTTTCGACTAGTAAGTATATTCAACTGTATTACCAGATTCTGACTGCTCACAAAGCTAGGTCTGAGTATAGTTTATAGGGCCAGAGCTTTAGTAAAAAAAAACTCTGGTTTGTCTGAGATGCAATTCTTTCAATCATCATCCAGTAGTACAATGTGCGAGTCCTTTTTGAATATTCTTCGGAATTCCTTATTATTTCTACAATATGTAGTTATCATACATGCCTTGTTGTCTTGTTGACAGGATTTGTTCTAGGACTGTAGTAATGAGATCCTATTCAAACTGTCCACTTGCCTTTTTGGCTCTTCAATATATTTGGAGGTATGCACACTTTTCCAAGAATCTCTTTTCAATAGTAGCTGCTTCTTGTTGGTAGTCCAGTTCCCTACTGCAGTTGCATCTTGCTTGTATGAACTCCCCCTCCACAACATTTCTTTTGTGACAACTATGTGCATTCATGACAACATTAACCTCAGTAGGTTTCCTGAATGTTCTTGTGCAGATAATGTCCTCGATAATTTCTCTATGTAGGTCAACGAAAGTTATGTGGCGGGTGCTCTTCTCTAATGTGAGTTATAGTGCAAACGTATTGTTATTAAACTAGTCATTGAATGTGCTTGATTTATCCTCAGTACCCTTACATATTACAAAAACATCACTAATACATTGTAGCCAAATATGGATTTTATCAGCTGAATCAGTTCCATGGGCATCTCTACGTGTCTGATTACATTAAATAAAGTGGAGGATGCTTATCATGCATCATCAACATAACATTAGTACATTAGTAAATATTGGGCATCATTACACGGTAGGCGGTAGCCATGGTGCTATTAGTGCCATGGCTACCCCCTTACCGCATTTCGGGTCCGTGTTCCCGGAATGGGCACTTACCAGGTCATTCCGACCTTGGTGGGACCGGTAAGTCCCCATTCCGGGAACCATTCCCCATTCCCATTTTAGCCGCTATTAGTGGGCCTGTTATTAGCTCTGAAGTCCCTCAACGGGTCCCTTCCTTAACGCCTGGTAAAACCAGGTGTTAAGGAAGGGACCCGCTAAGGGACCTCATAGTAGGGCGGTAAGGGATTACCAGCCCTGGTGCCCTTACCGGTGCCGGTAATCCCTTACCGCCTACCGTGTAATGAGGCCCATAGACTTTAGAGCCAACGCGAGAGACGCTGCAAGTCAATGAAACCAGGGATTGAACCCTTACATTGTTATAACCATTCAACAAGATTGACAATGCAACTACGCCTTAAAGCCCTGATTTGAAGAAGGCTTTTACAGCTGAAACACATGTCATCATTAAGGGCAAATATAAAAAACCTGGGATAATGGACAAGTCAGTCTGGCACATCTCTTATATTCTGAGTGTGTGGAGAAACTATTAATTGTGAGGTGGTTTAACAGACTTTTTAACCTCCAAACTCAGATAAGACACGACAGAACAAACAGAATAACGACATCCTAAACAAAATATATAATCAATATATCAAATTGCGAGGACAACAAATTAAAGTGTCGCCTGACAGACTAGCCTCTCAAAAAAAAGTCTATCTGTCTACAATTAGGATGTATAGAAAACTTGATATTTACATGGATATAACCAATGGATGACATATTTAGAAGAGATTTGGAATGGGTTACAGAAACTATGTGTTACTTTATTATTTTCATTTTATTTTCAGTATGAATTGGCAACACTGTTTTCTCCCATTTTTGTCTTTTTTCTGTTTCTCAAATTGTGTACATGAAAATATCAGTGACTAATATTGCTAATGTATCAGTATTTTCAGTTGAGTGATGTAACAATTTGGATAGTTTAGATTACTTTGTATAGCATAGAGGATGCTAACTGTATGGCAAAACAATATGCACATGTGCCAGTGGGTTATTGTTGGCTTTTAAACATTACTGCTGTGATTTTCTCATAAATTAACCAGTATACTCATACATGTTGGTTTGCAGCTTGAATTATTCAACTACTGAGCACTTCATGGTTCGGGATCATTTTCTTCTTATACTTATACTATATAAAAGGAATCAGAAATGGAAGCTGGCCACAAAGTTGTCTATCTGTACTTGCTTTAAAGAGGATATCCCCTACCTAGAAACCAAAAATTAAGGATCTGTTTGTGTCAGGATGTCAGTAACTGAAAAGCCATCCTTGTGTCCTATCCTGACCCTCACAGGGATTAGACCCTTGGATCCAGATGAGGGTCCCCTTCCCCTGGATTCTTGTATATTTCACAGTTATTTGGCTATAACACAATAGCATGAGGTGCTTGGTATATCTGTCTGTGCTAGCATTTGCTCAACTCAAACATCTCCCCATTTTGGCATCTCATACATTTGTACTTGATTGCCGTTTTGCCTTTGTACTTTGCCTTATCTGCATTCAAGCATTCTTCTTATTGGATAACTTTTCCGTCACACTGGCATTCATGCTTCTGTATTTGGTTGGGGTTTGCCTTTGTGCATTGCATTGTCTGCATTCAAACATTCCTCTTATTGGGTGTTGAATTTGTACTTTGCTTTCACTGCCTTCAAACAAACTTCAGGTTTTCAATACATTAGCAATCCTGTACCATTCAAACACGTGTTACATGTTTGTGGAGCGCCGTAGGATCCCCGGTTTCTTTAGGCAGACTCACTGGTCATTTCCAGTGTTTCTGACTCTGCTCATGCCGCTGCAGTGTGGTTCCTTCACTGACTTTCCACTCCCGAGGGTGCAAATGTTCCTCCAGCGTCCTGTGTGGCTCCGTGGTCACACACCAGCCTTCCTTTCTGGCCCAGATGGGAAAACACTATATCTGCAAGCGGACAAATCTCCTTCATAGCACCCAGCATCTCCAGGGCCCTTCTTGCTTGTACACAGGGTTCCTCGTCCTGTCCCGTCCTTCCAGCATCTCAATTTCTTGACGATAAGCATGGGGTTCATCCTCTCATCTCTTGCAATGATCTCTCCACTAGTGTGGTTGCTATCTTTAAATGTCCCACCCACTGAGGAATAGGAAAAACAACTAAACTAGTCTGCATGTTGTACTTCGCACAAACTCCCTCATCCTCCTCCTCCTTCTCGTCTCAGTACCTGAGTGGGAGTTGGAGTCCATGGATGTCAATGGACTTTTAACTCTTAAAAGTTTTTTTTTCTTCTCAGAGGTTTCCCATAAAGTTACAGTAGAAACAAAACATGTTATGTGTGGGTTGTGGGTGTTTGAGTCAAAGATGGAGGCTTGACCAGAATGCCAATATGCCATTAAATGCCTGGGTATCAGAGGGTCTTTCTCATGGGAAGGTGGGTTACTCTGGGCTTCATTACGACCCTTGCGAAATGGGTTTAACGGCACCGGTAAAGGTGCCGGCACCGTTAAACCCATTCCGTCCTATTACGAGGTCCCCTTGCGGGTCCCGCAAGGGGACTAGCATGTTAACAGCGGGCCCGTCATTTACGGGCCCGTTGTTAACATGCTCCACATTCCCGGGGCTCAATGGGAATGGGGATGGTCTGGGTCCGGGTATCCTGATTGGGGAAATACCGGGCCCTCCAAAGTTGGAATGGCCCGGTATTTCCCCATTCAAGGACCACAGACCCGGACCCGAGTTTGGAGGCAGCCATGCCCTTTTTAGGGGCCTGGCTGCCTCCAATCTTGTAATGAGGCCCTCTGCCTCGTTCAATGAAGTCATGGCATCTCCCCGGATTTTGTCTCCTCCCATATGATCTTCCATCTTATAGCCTCCCCCAGGGTCAGGTAGCGGCTGCCTTCCCCTGACCACATGGGAGGAGGTCACTGCTGGTTAATCTGTAACGACTCAACTGGATTCATCACAGTGCATTGCTTTCAGTATAAGTACATTTGTAACTGTCTATGTGTGCATGCACAGCTTTTAATGGGCCTGTGTAAAATGTTCAGCCTGCACGTGTTTGGGTTGGGGATATACTATTCCCCAGTAACATGTACACTGTCAACCGCCCTGCCATTCACATTACACATGAGTCTGTTTATTTTGCATTCAATGATAAGGGGCTGCAGATGATTCAACACTTTGCCCAATCATTATTGAATAGAACTAATTCCCAAAACTCATTTCTGTTGAACAAACATTTACAGGGTAATTCCTTGAATTTCGCAGAAAAGTGTCGCAAGCGGCTGGCGCAGAGTGTCCGCGTGCGATTGTCTGCGCAAGGCGCGTGCGCCAAAACCGAATTCCGCGCACAGCGTATTCATGGATTTTAGGCTTCCAAACCAGCCGTGGCGCAGAGTATCGCAGCGACCCTGCAGCAGCGCCAGTAACGCCCCCAAGAACGCCCTCGCGCAAGGAAAAGCCATCAAAATCGCAAAATCATCGCAAAGGGCTGCGCTAACCCTGGACCAGTTGATAGGGCTGCCAAACAAAGAGCGCAAAGCGGATAACGTTCATATCAGGGGTACGCGGGAAGTTTTACATGCGATTAGCCAGGGTACATGTATGACAGGGGTACGCGTGAAGTTAAACACGCTATTAGCCAGGGCACGTGTATTACAGGGGTACGCGGGAATTTTCACACGCGATTTGGCTGGGTATGTGTATGACAGGGGTACGCGTGAAGTTTTACACGCGATTAGCCAGGGTACGTGTATTACAGAGGTGCGCGGGAATAATCACACGCGATTTGGCTGGGTACGTGTATTACAGGGGTGCGCGGGAATTATCACACGCGATTTGGCTGGGTACGTGTATTACAGGGGTGCACGGGAATAATCACACGCGATTAGGCTGGGTGGGTCCTCACAGGTGTACCCTGTACACCCTCCACGGCCCCTGCAGGCAGCCCACAAAACAGGGGACTACCCTGCACACCTGCTCATGTCTCTCACTCCCCACCCCCCCCAGCAGTGTGGGGCACCCTCCACCAGGCACCCACTCATGTCCCCCACCCACCCCCACCCCCCAGCCACCATGGGCAGCCCCCACCAGGCCCCCACTCATGTCTCCCACCCACCCCCACCCCCCCAGCAGTGCAGGGGCAGCCTCCACCAGGCCCCCACTCATGTCTCCCACCACCCCACCCCCCAGACACCATGGGCAGCCCCCACCAGGCCCCCACCCATGTCTCCCACCACCCCCACCCCCCAGCCACCATGGGCAGCCCCCACCAGGCTCCCACCCATGTCTCCCACCACCCCCACCCCCCAGCCACCATGGGCAGCCCCCACCAGGCCCCCACTCATGTCTCCCACCACTCCCACCCCCCAGCAGTGTGGGGCACCCTCCACCAGGCCACCACCCATGTCTCCCACCACCCCCACCCCCCAGCCACCATGGGCAGCCCCCACCAGGCTCCCACCCATGTCTATCACCCCCCCACCCCCCAGCCACCATGGGCAGCCTCCACCAGGCCCCCACTCATGTCTCCCACCACCCCCACCCCCCCAGCAGTGTGGGGCACCCTTCACCAGGCCCCCACCCATGTCTCCCACCACCCCCACCCCCCAGCCACCATGGGCATCCCCCACCAGGCCCCCACTCATGTCTCCCACTCCCCACCCCCCCCAGCAGTGTGGGGCACCCTCCACCAGGCCCCCACCCATGTCTCCCACCACCCCCACCCCCCAGCACCATGGGCAGCCCCCACCAGGCTCCCATCCATGTCTCCCACCACCCCCGCCCCCCAGCCACCATGGGCAGCCCCCACCAGGCCCCACTCATGTCTCCCACCCCCCCACCCCCCAGCAGTGCATGGGCAGCCTCCACCAGGCCCCCACTCATGTCTCCCACCACCCCCACCCCCCAGCCACCATGGGCAGCCCCCACCAGGCCCCCACTCATGTCTCCCACCACCCCCACCCCCCAGCAGTGTGGGGCACCCTCCACCAGGCCCCCACTCATGTCTCCCACCACCCCCACCCCCCAGCCACCATGGGCATCCCCCACCAGGCCCCCACTCATGTCTCCCATCCACCCCCACCCCCCAGCAGTGCAGGGGCAGCCTCCACCAGGCCCCCACTCATGTCTCCCACCACCCCCACCCCCCAGCCACCATGGGCAGCCCCCACCAGGCCCCCACCCATTTCTCCCACCACCCCCACCCCCCAGCCACCATGGGCAGCCCCAACCAGGCCCCCACTCATGTCTCCCACCACCCCCACCCCCCCAGCAGTGTGGGGCACCCTCCACCAGGCCACCACCCATGTCTCCCACCACCCCCACCCCCACCCCCCAGCCACCATGGGCAGCCCCCACCAGGCTCCCACCCATGTCTACCACCCCCCACCCCCCCAGCCACCATGGGCAGCCTCCACCAGGCCCCCACTCATGTCTCCCACCACCCCCACCCCCCAGCAGTGTGGGGCACCCTCCACCAGGCCCCCACCCATGTCTCCCACCACCCCCACCCCCAGCCACCATGGGCATCCCCCACCAGGCCCCCACTCATGTCTCCCACCACCCCCACCCCCACCAGTGTGGGGCACCCTCCACCAGGCCCCCACCCATGTCTCCCACCACCCCCACCCCCAGCCACCATGGGCAGCCCCCCACCAGGCTCCCACCCATGTCTCCCACCACCCCCACCCCCCAGCCACCATGGGCAGCCCCCACCAGGCCCCCACTCATGTCTCCCACCACCCCCACCCCCCCAGCAGTGTGGGGCACCTTCCACCAGGCCACCACCCATGTCTCCCACCACCCCCACCCCCCAGCCACCATGGGCAGCCCCCACCAGGCCCCCACTCATGTCTGCCACCCACCCCCCCAGCAGTGCAGGGGCAGCCTCCACCAGGGCCCACTCATGTCTCCCACCACCCCCACCCCCCAGCCACCATGGGCAGCCCCCACCAGGCCCCCACTCATGTCTCCCACCACCCCCACCCCCCCAGCAGTGTGGGGCACCCTCCACCAGGCCCCCACTCATGTCTCCCACCACCCCCACCCCCCCAGCAGTGCAGGGGCAGCCTCCACCAGGCCCCCACTCATGTCTCCCACCACCCCCACCCCCCAGCCACCATGGGAATCCCCCACCAGGCCCCCACTCATGTCTCCCACCCACCCCCACCCCCCCAGCAGTGCAGGGGCAGCCTCCACCAGGCCCCCACTCATGTCTCCCACCACCCCCACCCCCCAGCCACCATGGGCAGCCCCCACCAGGCCCCCACCCATGTCTCCCACCACCCCCACCCCCCAGCCACAATGGGCAGCCCCCACCAGGCTCCCACCCATGTCTCCCACCACCCCCACCCCACAGCCACCATGGGCAGCCCCCACCAGGCCCCCACTCATGTCTCCCACCACCCCCACCCCCCCAGCAGTGTGGGGCACCCTCCACCAGGCCACCACCCAAGTCTCCCACCACCCCCACCCCCCAGCCACCATGGGCAGCCCCCACCAGGCTCCCACCCATGTCTACCACCCCACACCCCCCAGCCAACATGGGCAGCCTCCACCAGGCCCCCACTCATGTCTCCCACCACCCCCACCCCCCCCCAGCAGTGTGGGGCACCCTCCACCAGGCCCCCACCCATGTCTCCCACCACCCCCACCCCCCAGCCACCATGGGCATCCCCCACCAGGCCCCCACTCATGTCTCCCACCACCCCCACCCCCCCAGCAGTGTGGGGCACCCTCCACCAGGCCCCCACCCATGTCTCCCACCACCCCCACCCCCCAGCCACCATGGGCAGCCCCCACCAGGCTCCCACCCATGTCTCCCACCACCCCCACCCCCCAGCCACCATGGGCAGCCCCCACCAGGCCCCTACTCATGTCTCCCCCCACCCCCACCCCCCTAGCAGTGTGGCACCCTCCACCAGGCCACCACCCATGTCTCCCACCACCCCCACCCCCCAGCCACCATGGGCAGCCCCCACTAGGCCCCCACTCATGTCTCCCACCCACCCCCACCCCCCCAGCAGTGCAGGGGCAGCCTCCACCAGGCCCCCACTCATGTCTCCCACCACCCCCACCCCGCAGCCACCATGGGCAGCCCCCACCAGGCCCCCACTCATGTCTCCCACCACCCCGACCCCCCCAGCAGTGTGGGGCACCCTCCACCAGGCCCCCACTCATGTCTCCCACCACCCCCAACCCCCAGCAGTGCAGGGGCAGCCTCCACCAGGCCCCCACTTATGTCTCCCACCACCCCCACCCCCCAGCCACCATGGGCATCCCCCACCAGGCCCCCACTCATGTCTTCCCCCCACCCCCACCCCCCCCCCAGCAGTGCAGGGGCAGCCTCCACCAGGCCCCCACTCATGTCTCCCACCACCCCCACCCCCAAGCCACCATGGGCAGCCCCCACCAGGCCTCCACCCATGTCTCCCACCACCCCCACCCCCCAGCCACCATGGGCAGCCCCCACCAGGCTCCCACCCATGTATCCCACCACCCCCACCCCCCAGCCACCATGGGCAGCCCCCACCAGGCCCCCACTCATGTCTCCCACCACCCCCACCCACCCAGCAGTGTGGGGCACCCTCCACCAGGCCACCACCTATGTCTCCCACCACCCCCACCCCCCAGCCACCATGGGCAGCCCCACCAGGCTCCCACCCATGTCTACCACCCACCCCACCCCCCAGCCACCATGGGCAGCCTCCACCAAGCCCCCACTCATGTCTCCCACCACCCCCACCCCCCAGCCACCATGGGGATCCCCCACCAGGCCCCCACTCATGTCTCCCACCACCCCCACCCCCCCAGCAGTGTGGGGCACCCTCCACCAGGCCCCCACTCATGTCTCCCACCACCCCCACCCCCCCAGCAGTGTGGGGCACCCTCCACCAGGCCCCCACCCATGTCTCCCACCACCCCCACCCCCCAGCCACCATGGGCAGCCCCCACCAGGCTCCCACCCATGTCTCCCACCACCCCCAACCCCCAGCCACCATGGGCAGCCCCCACCAGGCCCCCACTCATGTCTCCCACCACCCCTACCCCCCAGCAGTGTGGGGCACCCTCCACCAGGCCACCACCCATGTCTCCCACCACCCCCACCCCCCAGCCACCATGGGCAGCCCCCACCAGGCCCCCACTCATGTCTACCACCCACCCCCACCCCCCCAGCAGTGCAGGGGCAGCCTCCACCAGGCCCCCACTCATGTCTCCCACCACCCCCACCCCCCAGCCACCATGGGCAGCCCCCACCAGGCCCCCACTCATGTCTCCCTGCACCCCCACCCCCCAGCAGTGTGGGGCACCCTCCACCAGGCTCCCACCCATGTCTCCCACCACCCCCACCCCCCAGCCACCATGGGCAGCCCCCACCAGGCCCCCACTCTTGTCTCCCACCCACCCCCACCCCCCCAGCAGTGCAGGGGCAGCCTCCACCAGGCCCCCACTCATGTCTCCCACCACCCCCACCCCGCAGCCACCATGGGCAGCCCCCACCAGGCCCCCACTCATGTCTCCCACCACCCCGACCCCCCCAGCAGTGTGGGGCACCCTCCACCAGGCCCCCACTCATGTCTCCCACCACCCCCAACCCCCAGCAGTGCAGGGGCAGCCTCCACCAGGCCCCCACTTATGTCTCCCACCACCCCCACCCCCCAGCCACCATGGGCATCCCCCACCAGGCCCCCACTCATGTCTCCCACCCACCCCCACCCCCCCCCCAGCAGTGCAGGGGCAGCCTCCACCAGGCCCCCACTCATGTCTCCCACCACCCCCACCCCCAAGCCACCATGGGCAGCCCCCACCAGGCCTCCACCCATGTCTCCCACCACCCCCACCCCCCAGCCACCATGGGCAGCCCCCACCAGGCTCCCACCCATGTATCCCACCACCCCCACCCCCCAGCCACCATGGGCAGCCCCCACCAGGCCCCCACTCATGTCTCCCACCACCCCCACCCACCCAGCAGTGTGGGGCACCCTCCACCAGGCCACCACCCATGTCTCCCACCACCCCCACCCCCCAGCCACCATGGGCAGCCCCACCAGGCTCCCACCCATGTCTACCACCCACCCCACCCCCCAGCCACCATGGGCAGCCTCCACCAAGCCCCCACTCATGTCTCCCACCACCCCCACCCCCCCAGCAGTGTGGGGCACCCTCCACCAGGCCCCCACCCATGTCTCCCACCACCCCCACCCCCCAGCCACCATGGGCATCCCCCACCAGGCCCCCACTCATGTCTCCCACCACCCCCACCCCCCCAGCAGTGTGGGGCACCCTCCACCAGGCCCCCACCCATGTCTCCCACCACCCCCACCCCCCAGCCACCATGGGCAGCCCCCACCAGGCTCCCACCCATGTCTCCCACCACCCCCAACCCCCAGCCACCATGGGCAGCCCCCACCAGGCCCCCACTCATGTCTCCCACCACCCCTACCCCCCAGCAGTGTGGGGCACCCTCCACCAGGCCACCACCCATGTCTCCCACCACCCCCACCCCCCAGCCACCATGGGCAGCCCCCACCAGGCCCCCACTCATGTCTACCACCCACCCCCACCCCCCCAGCAGTGCAGGGGCAGCCTCCACCAGGCCCCCACTCATGTCTCCCACCACCCCCACCCCCCAGCCACCATGGGCAGCCCCCACCAGGCCCCCACTCATGTCTCCCTGCACCCCCACCCCCCAGCAGTGTGGGGCACCCTCCACCAGGCTCCCACCCATGTCTCCCACCCACCCCCACCCCCCAGCCACCATGGGCAGCCTCCACCAGGCCCCCACTTATGTCCCCCTGCCCACAGGCCCTAACAATCCTCAAGCATGGGCCTCATGGCCAGCCACCACAGCCCAAAGACACAATAAAGTATTACATGCACCCATGATACTACTCCAATGGAAACAATGTAAATCAACACATGTGTCACACACACTCACAATGGTTGCAAGTGAACCTGAAAACCCATATCATGACATGCATGAAAACAATGAGTTGAAACCACACATTGAAGAATTAAAAAATCCAAATAATGTATTAATAATAACAGTAATGGCAATCAAAATTAAACAAAATACACAAGTAAAAAAAAAAAAAAAATTAAGCTGGCTGTCCCTTTTCAAATTAAAATCAATAAATGATAATCCAAAAAAATGTCTTCAAAGTTCAAGTCCATAAAAAGGAAATGAAGGGAAAAAAGAAACAGAAAAACATTGCTCCATGGGAAAAAATATTCATAGTAAAAAAAATGTCCAAATCCAAAGTCCAACTATGTACAAAGTATTCAGGGTCCATCATCCCAACAGAAGAAATGAAACCTACCAAAAAACCTATCTAAAATGGAACTATATACAAAAGGTGGAGCAGTGTCCGTCGACTCCAAATAAAAATAAACTATAAAGGAAACCTATCACTAAATAACTATATACAATGGCGGCGGGCCAGTCCAGCGGCTCACTTAGTGGTGTTCCAGGCCAGGGCATCATCGAACTCCTCGTCTATGTCCCGGAGGCGGTCCTGTTCCATGGCCCCGAGGGTCCGCAGGGACGCCGACATGTTCACCTCCAACTCCCTGCGGATTGCCTCGAGGCACTCGGCCCGCCTCAGGGCCCTCCGCATGGAGTTCTCCGCCCTGACCATCGTGAGCCGCGCCTCTTCCGCCCGCCGCCGCTCCGCATCTATGGCGTGGCCCAACCGCTGCCACACGGAAGACACTTCCCGATCAGGGTCCTCCTGCCCTCCGGCCGATGCCTGCCCCTCCGATGTCGAAGGCCCCGAGCTATCGTGGCTCCCACCTACAGCCTCCTGCTGCTGCAGCTGCTGCTGTCCATGTGCCCTGTCCGATGGTGCCTGCACATCCTCCTCCAGCTGGGGTGCAGTCGTTGATGTGGCCACCCCTGCTGGACGTCCAACTCCCGACTGTGGCAGGGATCTGTTGTCCACCAGCCTGGCCGCACGGTCGGAGGCAGCTCCACAGGGCACCCAGGTGACACATGGGTGGGAAGATGGCATGGAGGATGACTGGGGCATAGGGGGTTCCGTGGAGGAGGGGGTCGGAACAAGGTCCAGGAAACGGAGGAATCCAGCCCTGGTGAGCTGTCCCAGTGGGTCAACGCAGTCAACGAGCCATGCAAGAAGACGTGCAGACTCATCATGAAAAGACTGCAGGTCAGCTCGCATGGCCCGTTGACGCAACGCCACCCCACCCTGGACAGGCTCAACCTGGTGCAGGATAGCCACATCCGCAGGGAGAGTAAGGCCAGGTGTTGTAAGCCAATCCCCTCCCTGAGAACGGGTCTGGTGGTAGGCATCCCCGCTGGTGCAAGATGATGCAGTGACAGGAGCAGGGACAGGATTGCACACAGGCACCTCCGCGGTGGCCTGTGCTGCCTCCTGTCCCAGATCCTGCACTGCACCACTAGCACCAGTGGAATCCCCACCTCCAGACCCCGCCTCTGTCGCTTGCACGGCCTCCTCCTCCTCCAAACCCCCCACCAACGTGGATGACTCCGTGCCATCTTCCTCCGTTGGGCCCTGTGGGGTCCCAGCTGCCCCTTCTGCTGCCCTCGGCAGCTGCGGCCTGGGACACGGCACTGGACTCCTCACTCCCCGACGAGATCAGAACCTGGGAGGGGATCCAGGCCTTGCGTCTCCGGCTGGTGGTGCAACCCCTGCCGCTGTGCTCCACAGCACCTTCTCCGCCCTCTTCATCAGATGACGCTGCAGACAGGGAGAAAGAAAACACAGGCATCAGGGCACTGTCCAATGGACTCATACACACATGACAGTCATACATGAGTGGCATTGGTAAACCTCAGACATGGCATCACAATCCCCAACACACATGTCATTTCAACTTGCACACATGAGCCATACCACAGGCATATTGCAACAGCCAGCACCATCCATTCACATACAACAGCATGAGCAGCCAAAGGTCATCCACACATCACATGCAACATAGGGAGTACACTACACATGCACACACACCACCAAACTTGCATGCATGTGTACACCTCCGCCAACTGTCGCAGTGTTCCGATGGACATCCATGTCACACCTGACAATCATTCCTCCACATCCTGTGCCATGCAAGCCCACACACACAAGCACCATCCATGTGTCACACATGAGACCCCTCGCATGTGTCACCATCACGGCCCTGTACACCCCCCCTACTGGCCCACATAAAAATATACGTTCAACCTGCACACTCCTGGCACACCACACGCACAGCTTACAATCAATATGCATGTACACTTACCGCTCGACTCAAGACGGGTCTGCCTCTGAAGGACCTGGACGTGGAGCGCTGGGGATATGCGTTCCAGGACCCTCATCTGATCTTCCGACAAGTGGCCCCGGCGCCCCTTAGCATCCGCAGCCTTCGGGAGGCGCCGGGCCTTGTTGAGGGTCCTGGACCTGAAGTCCTCCCAGAGCTTCCTGACACGTTCGTAGTCGCGGACTGCCACCTCCTCCGCGTTGATGGCAGTCACGATGTCCATCCAGATCCGAGTCCGTCCTTCCTTGTCAGCGCGCAACCTTCCGAAGAGGGCATCATACTGCCCCAGGACATGCTCCACCAGGACACCAACTTCGGTGGCAGTGAAGCTGGTGCCCCTCTGCCTCCTTGGTCGGGGGTTGCCACTGGTGCCAGATGTTGCAGTGCCCAACATGGCAACCCCAGAGGCCGGAGTGGGTGGGCAACTGGGTCCTGGGGCTGGGCTATGGGGCGATGGAAAAGCAGTCGGGAGTCTTCGGTTCCAGCAGGGGTGGTCACAGCAACAGCACCCCTGGCTGATGTGCAGGCAGCAAATGGCAGGGCACGTGGGCAGCAGGCAGTCAGGCAGCAGCAGATGGCAGCAATGGCCTTAGCGCATACACGCGGAAGTGACAAAGCGTGTAATTGGTGGAAAAGGCCCTACACGCGGAAGTGACAAAGCATGTAATTGGTGGAAATGGCCCTACACACGGAAGTGACAAAGCGTGTAATTGGTGGAAAAGGCCCTAGCGCGTACACGCGGAAGTGACAAAGCGTGTAATTGGTGGAAATGGACCTACACGCGGAAGTGACAAAGCGTGTAATTGGTGGAAATAGCGCGTACACGCGGAAGTGACAAAGCGTGTAATTGGTGGAAATGGCCCTAGCGCGTACACGCAGAAGTGACGCTGGACGTGTGGGCCTGCATAAAAGGTACGTGTAGAACACCATTTCCTTGTACGTGCTTTTCGTGGAGAGCAAGTGGGTGAAATCTGTACTTCTTGTCGTTTCACACGCGATTTACTTCACGGCGTTTCAAGTTCGTACTCCCTGTTACCTCTGACAGCTTTTTCTCTTTTTTCTCTTTTTCTGGTTTTCCTGGGCCTGTTCCCTCAAACAGCGTTCCCTTCTACTGTTGTCCTGTCTCCTCAGACAGCGTACAATTCTTCTTTTGGCGGGGGTGTTGCCAACCAAACGCGCTTCTTTTTCACGCTCTTTTTCCTGGCAGACGGTGAGTCACGCACGTATCTAACATCTGTGCTGCCCCGTGTGTAGCCTACCCCTTCAGAGGTCATTCTAGGCTGCGTGTGACACGCATACGTTCATTCTTGTGTTACTGGGTGCCACAGCGTAGTGCAGGTTTTTTTTTCCGCACACGTGGACTAGGAGGTGTTGAGTGCACGTCATCTCCCTTTTTTGGGCTTCCTGTGCGTTGCGTGACCAGTCATCTTTCCCTAGGGGTCACATTCAGCCTTGCTAGAGCACTAGGGTACAATTACCATCTGGTACCCAACCCCTTTGACCCCCAATTGCCCAGGACAATAGTGGTGGCCGTGGTGGATCCGGTAGGGGACGTGGTCGTTACTTGCAGGGTGACCCTGTCCCCCCATGTGTGGAGGACCAGTCAAGGGCACCCATAATCCCCCCCCGCCCTCCCTGGTTGAGGCTGATGTGGCTGACACCATCCATGCTCAGCCCTTGTTGGACCAGCCCATTGTGGCACCAGACCTGGCTGACTCCATGGCTGACTTCCAGGTCAGCAGGCCTATGACACGTGCGCTGGTGCACTTTGATATCATCAGGCCACTTGGATCAGGGGCAGCAAGGTCATCTGCTTCCCCAAGTAGGCAGGGTGGAGAGGCTGCAGGGTCAGCTGCGGCTCCATCCACCCCAGCTCTCACACACCCAGCCAGGACAGTGTCGGTCCTAGTCCATCCTGCTGACATTCCCCCTGACACCATTACACTTGAGCCAATGCCTGCACCAACTCCCATGCTGAGTGTGCAATCCCACACTCCTGATACAGAGTCCACCAGGGCTCCTGCCCCTAGTGTCCAGATCGGCGTAGGACACTCAGGATCACCACCACCTTCCAAGCGGAAGAGGAAGAGTGCTCGTCCGGCACAGGCTGATGCCCCAGACACGGCTACACAGTCCGGCCCGTCGAGGAAGCCCAGCTTCACGGATGCCGAACTGAATGCACTTGTCGAGTATGTGTCCGCACATGATAACGAGATGGTCATTGTTGCAGGATCCAAGACCACACCTGCACAACGCCAGGCACACTGACAGACCGTTGCGGACATTGTAAGTGCCCTTGGAATCGTGAGGCGCACAGCCAATGATTGCTATAAGCGCTGGAATGACCTAAAGCGCAGGGCAAAGAATAAGCTGGCCTCAAGTCATGCCGCAACTCTAGTGACTGGAGGTGGGTCTCCAGTAGAAGACATGGAACTCACTCCACATGAGTCAGTCGCTGGGACCTACGTCACAGAGGAACAGATCCAAGGTGTGGGAGATCTGCCTGATTATGAGGCATTGTCCGGTGAGTGCACATGCATGTGTGTGTCATCCATGTGCATGGTGTGTGTGTGAGGGCTTCTGTTTGTGTGCCAGGTGAGGGTGTGTGCGCCTGAGTCGTTTGGGTCACCCATGTGCTTCATGCAATACATTCTGCGCAGCAGCATTTGGCCATAGCAGTATCCCTTCTGCCAACAGTAGACATCTAGCCCAACAGCACGCCAGTTGCCCTTGAAGTGTCACCTTGCCACAACATTGTTGCTTATTTTTCTCTGTTCATTAAGGCAGATTGTTTGCATTCCACCACTTTTACTAGGCATTTCTCAGTCCTCTAGTCACATGTCTGACATGGCTATGGTAAAGTGGAGTGACTTTGTTACCTGGATATCATTTGTTTAGACATGTCCCTGTGCAATCGGACCATTTTGGACTGGCAGCTCCAGGTGAAAAATCAGACCTGTTTGAATTAGAAAAGCTATTACATGAGGGAACTGGACTGAATGAATAAGTGCTGCCCTCCTCTCCATCTTCACTCAATAGCAATGGTACATGCCATCTGTGTGATGGCATGTGTATTTCACCTGGCAATCACAGGCCAATGTGTGATGCCACTGCCAGGCAGCATGCAGAAAATGTGTTCATCTTCCATCTTGGTGTCATCAGTGTGTGCCATTTGCCTGCCTTTCATACGCAGTGAGGGTGCATGCATGGGAGGGTTTTAGTCATGTGGGACATGTGTCAATCAAGTACTGGTTCTGTTGCTTCTCAGCCCTCATTGTGTGCCATGGTGCTAATGCCTGTTTCCATTTGTTTGCTTTTATGTCTTTGCAGGGGAAGACGCACCTGATACTGCTGGGGTTGTGGAGATGGTGCAGACCCAGGAGGGGTCCGAGGGCCGACCGACCACCAGTGAGGGACGTGGTGTGGTGGTAGGTGAAAACCCACAACTGCTGCAGGTCGTGCTCTCAAGGGGTGTCTCTGGCTGCACCTCCCCCGATCTGTACTCAGGTGTTGATTCGGATGATGAGACCTACGTGCCGTCGCAGGTGAGTGTTCCTGGGAGGGATTCTGTTCTGTCCCACCCACCTGCACCAGGGTCAGAACCTTCAATGGGGATGTCAGTGTTGGCAGCTACACCTTTGGTGGTTACGGATGCAGGTTCACACTCCGCGACATCTGATCCTGTTCCTGGGCCAGCAGATCAGAGGGGGAATGCAGTCCTGCAGCCTCAGGCAGTGCCGGCACAGCAAGGCGCAGTTCGCCTTGCCCCAGACAGGTGTGGTGCCCGCCGACATGGTGGGCGTACGCCACCTGGCAATACCGCATGGGAGCAATCCATTTACGGTATGGCAACCCAACAGGCAGCATCATCAGAGATGATGGCTCAGGCCATGGATAGGGTGGCACTTCCATTGTCCCCCCCGAAAGGCTGATGGAGCGACTACAGCAGGCAACCGACTCCATCTGCCAGTCACACAGGGAGGACATGTTGGCGTCCAACAGGGACAGGCGGGCGGCACTGGCGACTCTGCAGGAAGCCATCTCCATAGAGTCCCAGGGCCACAGGGAAGCCCTGAGGCTGGAACTCCTTCACCTCAGGACGACTCTTGTTGAGCTTGAGGCTTCAACAAACCGAAGGACAGAACAGCAGCTGGAGCGTCTCACCCGTACACTCTCAGCTGAGATGCAGGCAACTAGGGCGGAGGTCCGGGCATCCCGTGAGTTGTTGCATGGGGACCTCCGCACACTCATCCTCCAGAACGAGACCTACCACACCCGCATGCTTGCAGCCATGGAGGAACAGACTAGGGCCTTGCGTGGGCTGCCTCCCATAGTGCAACCACCTCCGGATGCAGCTGCACAGGGTGATAATAGCGACAGCAATGATACTCCCACAATAGGGTAGCCGTGTGGGCCATGAGCCCATGGAGGTGTTTTTTTTCCGCAAGATCCACACAGGTGGGTTTTTGTGTGCACCCTGTCCTCGGACCTCCTGGGTGGCCTCCCCAACCTCCCCCGGGCCCATTAATGGCCATTTTTGATTTATTTTTTTATTTATTTATTTATTTTTTTATTTATTATTATTTTTTTTTGGGACAATGTGTTGCCTTGTGTGGCTCCCGTGGGCATACGCTGCATTGTGGCTGGGCACATGCAGGCTTGTCATGTATTTGGTTCAGATGCTTGGGTTTTTGTCACACACACCCCTCCTGCTTCCCGTTTCCATGGGCTTGTAAAGGGTGTGCCCAAGTGACATTGACGTACATGGTGACATTGGACTCCCACTACATGTGTGGGTAGTCTAGTCAATACTGTGTATACATTCCTAGTGCATATTGCTGTTGTGTTGTACACTGCATGTTGCATTGATGTGTAACTCATCATCCGTGTCTACCTCCTAATTTGCAGGTCCTTTCCTCATGTCTACACAAGGCCCTCTACTTTGGAGATGGGGTCCATGTTGGTAGCAGTGCACCTACAACTGTACATGGCGGCAACACTGTACAGTTGGAAGTGGTGGGAGTGCAGGCATTTCCAGGTGGTGTTACTACTAATTCCTTACATTCGTAATGTCATGTTAATGGTAGTTTTGAGGGTCAGTAGCTGATAAGTGTTATTGCTAAATACCTGCTCAAGTGTGTTATTGGTCCTGCATTACTGTGAGCATTTCAGGTGTCGCGAGTTTCAATTAGGGACACTGTACATTGTGACACTTGTGTCATGTTGTGGGGATTACTTTGTTTACCTGCACATAGCATGACATGGCACGGTGTGTCGTGTGGCGGTGCTGGGGATGGGTTGGGTGACATGGCACTGTCCTCATGTTGCATTTTGCAAGTGGGTTTTCATTTTAGCTGCATGAATGTGTTTTTTCACGAAACTGCATTGGTGGTGTCTGTGTAGGTAGGGATGCACACATTGTAACACTTCCAGGTGAACAATCTCAGGCTGATATGGTTTTGACGGTTGTTTCTCCAGACATTCAGGATCAGTGTCAGGTTGAGTCATCATTGATTGTCAGATGGTATGTGCCAGGGCAGTGTGCACTCCACAGGGGTGTGATTTCTATGTGAAGTAATTAGCCACTTGCTGTGTATGGGCTGCCTCCCCCCGTGCCCTTTCCCCTCCCATGCGCAGCGGGCGTGCATGTGGTTGGGGATGTGGGGGCACCACCCTGTCCACGGCCAGGTCCCGGCGTGTTGCAACGTTGTGCAGGACACATGCTGCCACTATGATCCTGCACACTACTGGGGGAGCGTATAACAGCTGCCCGCCAGAACGGTCAAGGGAGCGAAAGCGTGACTTAAGCACTCCAAATGTGCGCTCCACTATGCCCCGGGTTGCAATGTGGGCTGTGTTATATCTTACCTCGGGTGGCGTGGTGGGGTTCCAAATTGGCGTCATCATGTGGGGGCTGAGAGGGTAGGCACTGTCCCCTGTGGAGGTCATGATTGGTATCATTGGTGGGGTTGTGACCTTGCTCAGTATCTGACATGCATGCATGTGCAGTGGCATTCATACTCACCAAGCAGCCATGTATCGCCATGCCGCCCAGCTTCTAGGTCCCGGCTTAGGGTGGACATTCGGTAAATGAAGCTGTCGTGGGTGGACCCGGGATAGTTGGCATATACTGAGGTGATGATTCCCTTGGCATTACATACTACTTGCAGGTTGATGGAATGCCAGTGCTTGCGGTTCCTACAGATGTGCTCAGATGCCCTGGGGGGACGTAGAGCCACATGGGTGCAGTCGATGGCACCTAGCACTTTGGGGAATCGTGCCACACCGTAAAAATCCAGGGCGGCAGCATGCCTTTCTGCAGGTGTTCTGGGCAGGTATATGTGCCTGCGGACTGATGGGCGTGCAGTGATGATGTTCAAGACCTGGTGTAGGCAGCGTGACTGCGTGGCCTGTGACTCCCCACCCACTATGGCACTTGTCCGCTGAAATGATCCAGTGGCTAAGAAGTGCAGTACATTGAGGACCTTCTCCAGGGGGCTGAGTGCTTGGGGGCACAGGGTGGGTGATGTGAGGTCATCCTCCCACTCACTCACCAGGTCCAGTATTATGTGTGGTGGAAACCTGTACCTCCCATACACCTGGTCATCAGGCATCCCGAAAAGGCTGGTTCTGGGTGTGAATATTTTGGCCCTGACTATCCTCCTCCTCCTTTGGTAGCCCACGGCCACTGCTGCTAGGAACGGTATATTCATCCTGGCGTCTGAGCTTGTTATTTTTTTGCGCGCAATTTTATGCGTCGCGGGTCGACGTATGCCTGCTTCCTACTGGCGTACGTATTTCTTTGCGCGTGTTGTAGGCGAGCGTGTGAAACTTCCCGCACACCCCTGAAATCCAGTACCCAGGCCAATAGCGTGTGGAAATTCCCGCGCACCCCGGAATACACGTGCGCTGATGTACTCGCGTGTGAAACTTCCCGCGCACCCCTGAAATCCAGTACCCAGGCCAATAGCGTGTGGTAATTCCCGCGCACCCCGGAATACACGTGCGCTGATGTACTTGCGTGTGAAACTTCCCGCGCACCCCTGAAATCCAGTACCCAGGCCAATAGCGTGTGGAAATTCCCGCGCACCCCGGAATACACGTGCGCTGATGTACTCGCGTGTGTAAGTGCCCGCGCACCCCTGAAATACACGTACATAGGCCAATCGCGTGTACGCGCACTTTTCTCCAATTACACGCGATGACACTCTGACGTGCAGTCTTTCCACGTGTGCTCCGTCATCACGTGCTATGAGGGAAACACCCGTGCGGGTCACGTCACAGACGCGCTTACGCGCTGAGGGCCTTTGGTCCAATAGAATCGCGTATGCGTGCTGACGCGCTTACGCGCTAAGGGCCTTTCCTCGAATTTCACGCTGACGTGCAGGATTTTCACGTGCCAAATCACTCCGTATCATTTGGCCACGCAAAAACACACGGAAGACCACGCTCCTGCCCAGAAGGCCGAATTACTGCCCCCCAGTGCCCCGAGCAGCCTACCACGTGCCATCTGCTGCTGCTGCCTGCCTGCCTGCCTGCCTGCTGCCACCGTGCCCTGCCATTTGGTGCCTGCACATCAGCCATATGCAGGGGTCCAGTTGCTGTGTCCACCCCTGCTGGAACAGAAGACTCCCGACTGGGATAACATCGCTCCACAGCCCAGCCCCAGGACCCAGTTGCCCACCCACTCCTGCCTCTGGGGTTGCCATGTCGGGCACTTCCACATCTGGCACCAGTGGCAACCCCAGGCCAGAGGGGCAGAGGGGCACCAGCTTCACTGCCACCGAAGTTGGTGTCCTGGTGGAGCATGTCCTGGGGCAGTATGATTCCCTCTTTGGATCGTCCTGCGCCAGCAAGGAAGGACGGGAGAGGATCTGGGCCGACTGTGTGGTTGCCATCAACGCGGAGGGGGTGGCAACCAGCGACGTCCAGAAGATCAAGAAGCGCTGGGAGGACTTGAGGTCCAGGACCCTCGTGAAGGCCCGGCGCCTCGTGGAGGGGGGCCGGGGCTGCATGAGTTCCATCCAGATGAGGGTCCTGGAACGCGTACGCCCAGCACTCCACGGCCAGATCCTTGAGAGGGAGACCCGTCTGGAGTTGAGCGGTAAGTGGCCAAGCATTGCTGTGTGAGACAGGGCATGTTGCGGTGTGCTGGTTGTCTGATACTTGCCTGTATGTGTGACATAGGCCATGTATGCATGTATCTGTGCAGGGAAATCATGGTAATGCATGTGCGACCAGTGATGTGTGAACCACATTGTTGTTGCATGTGTTTAAATGCGACATGAGGAGCCCTATGCAGATTTTACACATGAGAGCATGCCAGTCTCTGTTCCTGGACATGGGTGGGGGTGATGGATGGGTGCTGATTCCAGGTACATATATGGTAGCCATGTCTGTGTGCCTGACCTGCGTGTCTGTGACTTGTGAATGCCATGGATGCATGACACATGTGTGTGACAATGCACAGATTCACTGATGCAGCCTAGTTATCCTTGTATCCGCTGTGTTTGGGGTGTATGAGGCCAGATGGATGTGACTGAGGTGAAGTGTGTGTATGTGATAGGCATGACCCATGATGCATGTGAGTTCCATATCATTGTATGTTTCACCAGTCCATTGGACATGTATGGAAATGTCCATGGCATGCACCATGCCTGTTACTGTGTGTGTTTTGCCTGGACTGACCCATGTGTTGTGGAGGGACATGATGGAAGTGTACTTTGACATTGGTACTCATCTGCTATTGCTTCCTGTCTAGGGGACCATTGAACAGTACCCTGATGCTTGTGTTCTATGTCTCCCTCTACGCAGCGGCTAGTGAAGAAGAGGGCGGAGACGGCGCTGTGGAGCAAGGCGGCGGGGATGCCCGCACGGCTGCAGCGGAAGGGGTGGGTGAGCCCCCACAGGGGCCTGCTACGGCGATAGACAGTGAGGAGGCATCAGGTTGGTGGTTTCCACAGAGGAGGAGGAGGCTGCCACTGAGGCACACATGGGGCCTGGTGGGGGCATCCCTGCTGGTGCAAGTGGTGCAGTCCAGGGGCAGGAGGCAGCACAGGTCACCGTGGAGGGGCCTGTGCATGTCGCTGTCCCTGACCCTGTGAGTGCACCACCATGCACCAGCAGACATGCCCCGTCCCAGGCCCGTCCGCAGGTAGAGGGGATGTCCATGTCACCTGACTCCCCTCCACCTGCGGACGAGGGGACCGTGTCCGTATGGAGAAGGTCCTGATTGGGGTCGCGATGCGCGCCGGTGCAATTCGTGATGACGTGCGTGTTTCCTGGAGGAGCACGCACGTCATCACGAAGAGCACTGGCGGCCCTCTCCTCCTCTGTGGAGGCTATACGCCGGTCGTTCTCCTTGCCGTCTTCCGGCCCAGATGCCACCAGGGCCCCCTGTGGACCTGCCCTGACCAATGCAGCCAGCTCGGTGGGGATCCCATCCCTGCCACAGTCGGGAGTCGGAGGTCCAGCAGGGGTGGACACCACAGCAACTGTACCCCAGCAGATGGAGGATGTGCAGGCATCATCAGGCAGGGCACATGCACGACGGCGTCGGTGGATTCCATCAGCCTGGATGCCGTCGTGCTGGCAGAGGCAGTTGCGTCGGAGGCAGCAGCAGAGTCAACGTGGGAGGCATCATGGCTCGGGGCCATCAACATCGGAGGGGCAGTCATCGGCCGGAGGGCAGGAGGACCCAGGACAGGAAGTGTCTTCCGTGTGGCTGCGGTTGGGCCAGCAGATAGGTGCGGAGCGGCGGCGGGCGGAAGAGGCGCGGCTCACGATGGTCAGGGCGGAGAACTCCATGCGGAGGGCCCTGAGGCAGGCCGAGTGCCTCGAGGCAATCCGCAGGGGGTTGGAGGAGCAGATGGCGTCGTCCCTGCGGACCCTCGGGGCCATGGAACATGACCGCCTCCGGGACATAGATGAGGAGTTTGATGATGCCCTGGCCCGGAACACCACGGAGTGAGCCGCTGGACTTGCCCGCCGCCTTTGTATATAGTTCTTTAGTTTTAGGTTTCCTTTGTTTCTTCTTATGATTTGGAGTCGACGGACACTGCTCCACTTTTTGTATATAGTTGCATTTTAGTTAGGGTTTTTTGTAGGTTTCCTTTGTTCAGTTGGGCTCATGGACCCTTGGATGTTTTGTACATAGTTCTTCATTGGATTGTTTTATTTTTTCATTTTTTATTTATTCTCCATGGAGCAATGGTCTTTGCATTTATTTTTCTCTCTCGGATTGATTTTATTTTTAATGTGACTTTGGACAACATTTTTTTGGATTTGGATTTGTAGTTTTGATTTTTTTGGACAGACATGCAGCTTATCTTTTTTTCATTGCCATTGTAGTTTGTTTCATTTCATTTGCATTCAATTTTTTTTAATACAATTTTGTTTTCATACTTCACTGTGTGGTATCATCTCATTGGTTTCATGCATGTCATGTTGGGTGTTTTCCCATTCAATTGCAACCATTGTGTGTGACGGACATGGGTTCATTTGCTTTATGAACATTGGGGGTGTAACATGTAATTTCCATTTCCATGTGGGTGAATGGGTTACTTGGTAGGGCCTTTTGGCTGTGGAGGCTGACCATAACGCACATGATTGGGGATTGTGAGGACCTGGGTGCAGGGGGACATGAGTGGGGGCCTGGTGGGGGCTGCCCATGGTGGCTGGGGGGTGGGGGTGGTGGGAGACATGAGTGGGGGCCTGGTGGGGGATGCCCATGGTGGCTGGGGGGTGGGGGTGATGGGAGACATGGGTGGGGGCCTGGTGGAGGGTGCCCTTGGATGCTGGGGGGTGGGGGTGCAGGGGGACATGAGTGGGGGCCTGGTGGAGGTTGGCCATGGATGCTGGGGGGTGGCGGAGGTGGGAGACATGAATGGGGGCCTGGTGGAGGCTGCCCCTGCACTGCTGGGGTGTGGGGGTGGTGGGAGACATGAGTGGGGGCCTGGCGGAGGGTGCCCATGGTGGCTGGGGGGTGGGGGGGTGGTAGACATGGGTGGGAGCCTGGTGGGGGCTGCCCATGGTGGCTGGGGGGTGGGGGTGGTGGGAGACATGGGTGGGGGCCTGGTGGAGGGTGCCCCCTGGATGCTGGGGCGTGGGAGTGCAGGGGGACATGAGTGGGGGCCTGGTGGAGGGTGCCCCTGGATGCTGGGGGGTGGGGGTGCAGGGGGACATGAGTGGGGGCCTGGTGGAGGGTGCCCCTGGATGCTGGGGGGTGGGGGTGGTGGGAGACATGAGTTGGACATGAGTGGGGGCCTGGTGGAGCTGCCCTGCACTGCTGGGGGGTGGGGGTGATAGGGGCCATGAGTGGGGGCCTGGTGGAGGGTGCCCCTGGATGCTGGGTGGTGGGGGTGCAGGGGGACATGAGTGGGGGCCTGGTGGAGGGTGCCCATGGTGGCTGGGGGGTGGGGGTGGGTGGGAGACATGAGTGGGGGCCTGGTGGGGGCTGCCCATGGTGGCTGGGGGGTGGGGGTGGTGGGAGACATGAGTGGGGGCCTGGTGGAGGGTGCCCCTGCACTGCTGGGGGGTGTGGGTGGTGGGAGACATGAGTGGGGGCCTGGTGGAGGGTGCCCATGGTGGCTGGGGGGTGGGGGTGGTGGGAGACATGAGTGAGGGCCTGGTGGAGGCTGCCCCTGCACTGCTGGGGGTGGGGGTGGTGGGAGACATGAGTGGGGGCCTGGTGGTGCTGCCCCTGCACTGCTGCGGGGTGGGGGTGATAGGGGTCATAAGTGGGGGCCTGGTGGAGGGTGCCCCTGGATGCTGGGGGGTGGGGGTGCAGGGGGACATGACTGGGGGCCTGGTGGTGCTGCCCCTGCACTGCTGGGGGGTGGGGGTGGTGGGAGACATGAGTTGGACATGATTGGGGGCTTGGTGGTGCTGCCCCTGCACTGCTGGGGGGTAGGGGTGATAGGGGCCATGAGTGGGAGCCTGATGGAGGGTGCCCCTGGATGCTGGGGGGTGGGGGTGCAGGGGGACATGAGTGGGGGCCTGGTGGAGGGTGCCCATGGTGGCTGGGGGGTGGGGGTGGTGGGAGACATGAGTGGGGGCCTGGTGGGGGATGCCCATGGTGGCTGGGGGGTGGGGGTGGTGGGAGACATGGGTGGGGGCCTGGTGGAGGGTGCCCTTGGATGCTGGGGGGTGGGGGTGCAGGGGGACATGAGTGGGGGCCTGGTGGAGGTTGGCCATGGATGCTGGGGGGTGGCGGAGGTGGGAGACATGAATGGGGGCCTGGTGGAGGCTGCCCCTGCACTGCTGGGGTGTGGGGGTGGTGGGAGACATGAGTGGGGGCCTGGCGGAGGGTGCCCATGGTGGCTGGGGGGTGGGGGGGTGGTAGACATGGGTGGGAGCCTGGTGGGGGCTGCCCATGGTGGCTGGGGGGTGGGGGTGGTGGGAGACATGGGTGGGGGCCTGGTGGAGGGTGCCCCCTGGATGCTGGGGCGTGGGAGTGCAGGGGGACATGGGTGGGGGCCTGGTGGAGGGTGCCCCTGGATGCTGGGGGGTGGGGGTGCAGGGGGACATGAGTGGGGGCCTGGTGGAGGGTGCCCCTGGATGCTGGGGGGTGGGGGTGGTGGGAGACATGAGTTGGACATGAGTGGGGGCCTGGTGGAGCTGCCCTGCACTGCTGGGGGTGGGGGTGATAGGGGCCATGAGTGGGGGCCTGGTGGAGGGTGCCCCTGGATGCTGGGGGGTGGGGGTGCAGGGGGACATGAGTGGGGGCCTGGTGGAGGGTGCCCATGGTGGCTGGGGGGTGGGGGTGGGTGGGAGACATGAGTGGGGGCCTGGTGGGGGCTGCCCATGGTGGCTGGGGGGTGGGGGTGGATGGGAGACATGAGTGGGGGCCTGGTGGGGGCTGCCCATGGTGGCTGGGGGGTGGGGGTGGTGGGAGACATGAGTGGGGGCCTGGTGGAGGGTGCCCATGGTGGCTGGGGGGTGGGGGTGGTGGGAGACATGAGTGAGGGCCTGGTGGAGGCTGCCCCTGCACTGCTGGGGGGTGGGGGTGGTGGGAGACATGAGTGGGGGCCTGGTGGTGCTGCCCCTGCTCTGCTGCGGGGTGGGGGTGATAGGGGTCATAAGTGGGGGCCTGGTGGAGGGTGCCCCTGGATGCTGGAGGGTGGGGGTGCAGGGGGACATGACTGGGGGCCTGGTGGTGCTGCCCCTGCACTGCTGGGGGGTGGGGGTGGTGGGAGACATGAGTTGGACATGATTGGGGGCCTGGTGGTGCTGCCCCTGCACTGCTGGGGGGTAGGGGTGATAGGGGCCATGAGTGGGAGCCTGATGGAGGGTGCCCCTGGATGCTGGGGGGTTGGGGTGCAGGGGGACATGAGTGGGGGCCTGGTGGAGGGTGCCCCTGGATGCTGGGGGGTGGGGGTGCAGGGGGACATGAGTGGGGGCCTGGTGGAGGGTGCCCCTGGATGCTGGGGGGTGGGGGTGCAGGGGGACATGAGTGGGGGCCTGGTGGAGGGTGCCCATGGTTGCTGGGGGGTGGGGGTGGGTGGGAGACATGAGTGGGGGCCTGGTGGGGGCTGCCCATGGTGGCTGGGGGGTGGGGGTGGGTGAGAGACATGAGTAGGGGCCTGGTGGGGGCTGCCCATGGTGGCTGGGGGGTGGGGGTGGGTGGGAGACATGAGTGGGGGCCTGGTGGGGGCTGCCCATGGTGGCTGGGGGGTGGGGGTGGTGGGAGACATTGGTGGGGGCCTGTGGAGGCTGCCCCTGCACTGCCGGGGGGTGGGGGCGGTGGGAGACATGAGTGGGGGCCTGGTGGTGCTGCCCCTGCACTGCTGGGGGGTGGGGGTGATAGGGGCCATAAGTGGGGGCCTGGTGGAGGGTGTCCCTGGATGCTGGGGGGTGGGGGTGCAGGGGGACATGAGTGGGGGCCTGGTGGAGGGTGCCCCTGGATGCTGGGGGGTGGGGGTGCAGGGGGACATGAGTGGGGGCCTGGTGGAGGGTGCCCCTGGATGCTGGGGGGTGGGGGTGCAGGGGGCGATGAGTGGGGGCCTGGTGGAGGGTGCCCCTGGATGCTGGGGGGTGGGGGTGCAGGGGGACATGAGTGGGGTCTGGTGGAGGGTGCCCCTGGATGCTGGGGGGTGGGGGTGGTGGGAGACATGAGGTGGACATGAGTGGGGGCCTGGTGGTGCTGCCCCTGCACTGCTGGGGGGTGGGGGTGATAGGGGCCATGAGTGGGGGCCTGATGGAGGGTGCCCCTGGATGCTGGGGGGTGGGGGTGCAGGGGGACATGAGTGGGGGCCTGGTGGAGGGTGCCCCTGGATGCTGGGGGGTGGGGGTGCAGGGGGACATGAGTGGGGGCCTGGTGGAGGGTGCCCATGGTGGCTGGGGGGTGGGGGTGGGTGGGAGACTTGAGTGGGGGCCTGGTGGGGGCTGCCCATGGTGGCTGGGGGGTGGGAGTGGGTGAGAGACATGAGTAGGGGCCTGGTGGGGGCTGCCCATGGTGGCTGGGGGGTGGGGGTGGGTGGGAGACATGAGTGGGGGCTTGGTGGGGGCTGCCCATGGTGGCTGGGGGGTGGGGGTAGTGGGAGACATGTGTGGGGGCCTGGTGGAGGCTGCCCCTGCACTGCTGGGGGGTGGGGGTGGTGGGAGACATGAGTGGGGGCCTGGTGGTGCTGCCCCTGCACTGCTGGGGGGTGGGGTTGATAGGGGCCATAAGTGGGGGCCTGGTGGAGGGTGTCCCTGGATGCGGGGGTGGTGGGGGTGCAGGGGGACATGAGTGGGGGCCTGGTGGAGGGTGCCCCTGGATGCTGGGGGGTGGGGGTGCAGGGGGACATGGGTGGGGGCCTGGTGGTGCTGCCCCTGCACTGCTGGGGCGTGGGGGTGATAGGGGCCATGAGTGGGGGCCTGGTGGAGGGTGCCCCTGGATGCTGGGGGGTGGGGGTGCTGGGTGACATGAGCAGGTGTGAAGGGTAGTCCACTGTGGTGTCGGCTGCCTGCAGGGGCCGTGGAGGGTGTACAAGGAGCACACAGCCAAATTGCGTGTAGAATTTCCTGCGCACCCCTGAAATACACGTACCCAGCCAAATCGCGTGTGGAAATTCCCACGCACGTACCCGGCCAAATCGCTTGTGGGACTTCCCGCGCACCCCTGAAGTCCACGTACCCTGCCAAATCGCGTGTGGGACTTCCCGCGCACCCCTGAGATCCACGTACCCAGCCAAGTCACGTGTGGAAATTCCCACGCACGTACCCAGCCAAATCGGGTGTGGAACTTCCCGCGCACCCCTGAAATCCACATACCCTGCCAAATCGCATGTGGGACTTCCCGCGCACCCCTGAGATCCACGTACCCAGCCAAGTCGCGTGTGGAAATTCCCGCGCACATACCCGGCCAAATCGCGTGTGGAACTTCCCGCGCACCCCTGAAATCCATGTACCCTGCCAAATCGCGTGTGAGACTTCCCGTGCACCCCTGAGATCCACGTACCCAGCCAAATCGCATGTGTAAATTCCCGCGCACGTACCCGGCCAAATGGCGTGTGGAACTTCCCGCGCACCCCTGAAATCCACGTACCCTGCCAAATCGCGTGTGAGACTTCCCGCGCATCCCTGAAATCCACGTACCCAGCCAAGTCGCGTGTGTAAATTCCCGCGCACGTACCCGGTCAAATCGCGTGTGGAACTTCCCGCGCACCCCAGAAATCCACATACCCTGCCAAATCGCGTGTGAGACTTCCCGCGCACCCCTGAGATCCACGTACCCAGCCAAGTCGCGTGTGGAAATTCCCGCGCACGTACCCGGCCAAATCGCGTGTGGAACTTCCCGCACACCCCTGAAATCCACGTACCCTGCCAAATCGCGTGTGAGACTTCCCGCGCACCCCTGAGATCCACGTACCCAGCCAAATGGCGTGTGAAAGTTCCCGCGCACCCCGGAATACACGCACACGTTATTTTTCAGTCAGCGGGTGTCCGTGTTTGTGGGTACCCCTTTGCACGTCATTTGTCCTGGAGGGCCACAGTATAGGACATTCACCATGGCTATGTATAGGTGCTATTTGTTGGCGCACCTTTTGGCGCACATTTATTACAGGCGCAGAGACGCTTCCGCCTGCTTTCTTGTGGCGGTCGTGTTTGTGCCTGTGCGCTGGTTTGACTGTGCGCTTTTTTGCCCTATTTGATTCCATGAATACGTGTTGTAGGCGAGCGTGTGGGCGTTCCGCACACTTGCACCCTGTACTTCCCCCGTGATGCCCACATTTTGGCAAGTTGTTCCCCATTCCGAGTGTTACGCCCCGTGTTCCGCCTACTTTTGTTGTGTGCGCCGCGCTATGTGTGATTTTCGCTGTGGCCTGGTCGATTTTCGCTGTGACCTGGCGCACGCCGTTAGATGGCCTGTGCGCTTTTCGTGCGATTTTCGCACTTCCACTGCGAATCGCACGTTTTTGGCCACTTGCGCCGCGCTAATTATTCCATGAATCGCCTCCTTAATCTATGGCTAGTCCTCCCCCAGCTGCTTAAATGCACAATATGACATTAGGCAATAATGTTTCATGACAGCACTATGGCCCTAATACTTCTTCACCGGCTCCAGACACAGATTCTATTTTTAAATACGACTTCATTTTTCAAAGACAATTCTGCATTGAATTGCACCAAAATGCTATCAGTTCCAAACTGCACCTTTAAGTACAATCTGCATTGGGCTTTAAGGAAATAACATCTCACTTTGTGATCATTGCCAATAGGGGAACACAGGGCATTGAAATACAGTGCATCTTTGTTTTTGTTCTCAAATTGCATTCCCCTGAACTCCCAGCCCTCTATACTCCCAGAGTTATCCTGGTCAGTCTATCGGGATAATTTTGAGTTACATTGTTGTTTATTTACCTTTTTAAATGTGGCATCTTATTTTGGACACAGCCAGCCACTACCCTATGTCTGGAGCTACTACACCGAACAAGGTATTTGCTCTTCTCATCTTTTCCTCTAAGGGCATCTCTCTCCACGCTGCTGGGGTCAATCGTTCAGAATGATGCCCTCCAAGCTTCATCTCCCCATATTCCATATACTTTAACATTCTGTGAGCAGGAGCCAATATATTGTTTAACTCCTCCCAGTCTTTACAGAGGTGTGGTTTTCCCATGATCCAGAAAAGGTGGGAGGAAAACTAGTCCTATTGTGAAAAGGACAATTTCGTTTTGACCTTATTTTGGAATTACATGTGTGAGATGAAAAGAGATGGGGGAATGATCAAACTGTGATATAATCTGGAGGAGTTACATGTTTCTTTCCATGTTTCCCCCAATCTTTATGTGGCAATATATGTAAAAATGTTTGCATGGCTTATTAGATATAACTTCTATCTACAAAATGCAATACTTTTCGTGTCGATTTGACCTTTCAACACAACACTGCGATTAATTTAATGATTCAATATTTGGGTTTTACATGCATCCATTAGCTTCCTAATCAATTATGAAAGTAAATAAATGTTGGCTTTATTCTATGTAGTGCATTTTCTGTGATATAAAAATGTGAATGCAAGGCTTCTTCTGTTTTCACATGGAAGTAAATAAACTCTCCCTTGAAGTGGGCTTTGTGAGGCCTGAAATCTGCTGGATGTTGACAAGCCCTTTTGGAACTAAAGGCCAAAACAATTACGTGACATCTGGCAGTCGGTTAATGGGTCTGTCTCCTTGGAAACAGCCTTCATCTCAAGGCCTCATGGTTTGTTAATCCAAATTCCTAAGTAGGAGTTTCAGAGAGGGGGACTCTCAACAGTTTTTAGTTCCCATCAAGCATCAACAGAACTATGTCTGGACACAAATTCAAAGTGCATTTGTTCATTTAAAATTGCATTTCACTGTTAGAAAGTGGGTGATATGTGATATATCTTAAATAACAGATACATGTTCTTAGCACATGGAATCTGAATGATAAGGACATGTTAAGCTTCAAAGTTGTGCGAATAGGTGTTTTGGGATCTAGGCTGGGTTCTTATTTTGAAAACATATTCCATGTGGTTGGGCATAAGATTTCAATACACATTCTGTTGCCTGGTGTATTCATTGGAATATTATCATATTCACCCTTTTACTGCACTCCAACGTGTTGGCCCTCACCTTTAGTATATACAAGAAACTGTATTGAAAAGGAACTTTGAGATGTTCGCAGCTGATGACGTTCTGTTGCCTTTTTTAATAATTGTTCTTAGACACGTGCTTTTCGTTACCCTTTGCAAGGCCATTACGGCTGGAGGGGTTGATTGGCAAGCTGATAAACCTGCCACAATGTGGCTTTATGAGTGGCAGGCATGAAAACAACAATGTGAAAACGTTTCTTTATATTTTGCAAACGTATGAAGCAAGCGATGAGATTCCAAAAGCCTAGCTTGATCACACGAAAAAGGCATGCAACTGTTCTTCATGGAGCATCCTGCACTGTCACCGTGAAGATTCAGATTTGGTGAAAGGTTTTTAGAACTCGAATGCTATTATTCTCCGGGGAAATTATATGAGTCATTGCTAATGAAGTACACTCTGGAAGGTTATGTCTAAGCAGGTGCACAAGGCAGAGCTGAGCCTGTTATTGTTTATTTGTCACTGGAGCCCCTACGGACAGATATTCACCAGAAATATTGTATTTCAGGTGTTGCTTTGAGGGTGTGTGAGATCAAAACTGGAGCTTAGGTGCCAAGGACGAGTATGTGTCTCCTGTTTGCATAGACTTGCATAATAGCCTGGCACTTTTTTAAATGAGTGATGTTGTGATCATCATGACAATACTGAGACTTCTCTCACTGTTTGCTCAACATGCTATCTTCCTATGGGAGGAGATCTGCAAATAGTGTCAATTGGGGCAAGTATGAAGTCCTGTCACTCTTGAAGGCATGCTCTAAGAGACACTTTCATGATAGTGGATCGAAATTGACAGAGGTGGAAGTGCTGTGTTTAGAAGTGAAAATAGTGTGAGAGATATCCAAAGTCATGCCAAGCAATATCCCAGTGTTGGTTGTAAGAAGTGATATGTAGAAATTGCATCATCTGAACCTCTGTGGTATGATTGGATTAGCAAAAATCACTGCTATCCCTAAGCTAGCATATGTACTATCCCCCCCAACCAACATTATTGGAAAAGAGTGGGGAGTCGGGAGGATGGCTCAGGAACAATGTGCTCACCTTGAAGCAAGACGACACAGAGCAACACAGGTTCAATCACCGGGTCTGCACTTAGAAACCTCTGGGTATTAAGAACGTTATAAATAACCTGTCATATCATACCTGAGTGATAATTCCCTTTGGGGTTTGCTCGGGTGGAGAGTGAAGTGAGTGAGAATTTGGTGGTCGAGCTTGATTAATAGTGTTGACAAAGAGGATGTTGGTCTTGCTATGTTCAGAAATTTCCATAGAGCTTTTATTTTTCATGTGACAATGTCTCTGCTTGAGGAGTAACAATTGACCAACCTGGATTGGGGGCAGTGGGAGCAGCCACGCAAGTTAGAAGCACTCTTGACAATGGAAAGATGACAGGCATGGGAGGGGACATTGTCGTCAGTGTGTACCACTGCTAGACACTGGAATCAATGTGTGACCATGCTGCACTGAGTTTCATTATTAAACATATGTAACCCTGTGCTTCTCATGAGGGATAGAACATTTTACTGCAAAACCTACATTTCGGTGGGGATAATGTTTCTGGAGGATGTGCAGTCCAGATGCAACAATTGATGTTCATACATCTGAATGTAATTTTCAATCTGTATGACAGGGAACTGTGCAGGGATTGCACTTAAACTTGCTGGTTTATCAATGGCTTGCATTCCTCAGAGCATCCTATGGTTTGTGTTTTGTGGTATGGTTTGTCCAGGGATGTTTCAGGGGGTGTTGTGACAGTGTGGAGCCATATGGGTGTGCAGGATAGCTATAGAGAGTCTTGGGTGGAGGAACTAGTCATGGGATTAGATGTGGAAACCTGAGATGTTATCTATTGCAGCGTACAAGAACAGGATATGTGTTTTCTACCTTAGGCCTTTCATTATATACGGTGGTGAGCATCCCCTTCGAGACATCAGAGCAATCTGGAAAAGTGGACACAGAAGTAGAGGGGCTAGACCAAGACGAAAGGAGTTAAGAAGTGAGCAAGATAAAGGTAATGCATGATGACAAATCTTAGACATACTACAATGCATGATACAAGCATAGTGAGTGTCATAGCGGTTTGATTTACCTAAGGAAGGGTGATATAAGATCTACTAAGAATGAACTATTCATGTGAAACCTGTACTAAGCAAGATAGAGAGATGATGTCAAAATAGATGTGAAGAAGGAGTTAGTAGAAAGAATTACTCCTTTCTGCTACTATTAAATACAGCAGGTTGTACATAATAAAATGTCAACCGGGATGATTTTGAGTTCTAAAATTCGACTATCCCACACTTGCTTCCCACAGCTATCCGCCTGATGGTTGGACCGTAAGAAAGGAATGGGATCCCATTGACAGTCGATCCCTAGGAAAAAAACCTAAAAGAAGACAAACATAATTGTACATTTCAATGGAATGTGATATAATTTTACCCCTGAAGAATTTCCTTGGTAGTAGTTTGAAAGTGTGAAAGGAATGAAACATGTCGGGTATGGTATGAATGCAGTATGAAAGTAAGCATTGGTGATATGAACACAGAGTGAAATGTTTTATGGACTGGGATGTACTTCTCTATGGGAGAGGAGAGCAAGTAACAGATCCTTATGAAAATATTATTCTCAAAAATTGTTAAATAATGGAGTACTACATGATATGGAATGTGCACAGCTAAATTGAAAATTATTGAGAAAATGTTTGTTGTTTACAGATTGTTTGATAAATTATACAAGCATTCTCTACAATTGTAGATGTGAAAAGAAAAAAAAGTTTTTATTGAAGATATGCTATAAAAAAATAACTATTTTTGATACAAATTGGTGTAGTATATGAGAATTTAATGATTACGAATCATATATAAAAAGGAATAACCACGAATGGATTTGGGGAAGCAAGTGACCCGGTGAACGTCGTGTATTGTTAAACAAAGGTTTTGGCAGAGGGCTGTTCACAAGAGGTCGTTAAAAATATTACCTCTGGTCTCTCTAAGTTTGGTGTGTTCTACCTTAGGCACACCATGAATCGAGGGCTCTTGTGCAAGTTCTGGACCTCTGTGTAGTTATTTCTTTACCTCGATTCCTTGTGCGTGATGTATTTCTGTGGTTCCCTGCAACATATGTTTCTCTGCCACAGGCAGACACAAAACTACTCCTCTTCCTCCTCCTCTCCACTCCTAACCACTGTTTTAGATGCTGGTAGAGCAGGTAACCAGCCCCTATATAACTGCTGTTTCCTGCTCAGGCCATTATTTCCTGGTTTAAGACTTTTATTTATTTTTTAACACAGACACACTTTCAGTTTCTAGTGGCACACTTTTAATGTCTGCAATGGTATTCTGAGGTGTCCGTTTTCTTGTGGCCAATGCATGAAAAGGCATCAGTACTGATTGTTTCCCTTTGGATTCTGGGCTTGCAGGTTTTTCTTTGCCATTTGAAAACGACATCCCTCAGAATTCCAAGCAAATACAGCACTAGATGGCATTCTCGCCCACGCCCAGAGGGCTTGATTTTACAAAGCGTTTTTAATTGGGATTTTCCCGTAGAAAACCGCTTTTGTAAATCAGGACCGGTGTGTCATGACAGGGATTCATTTAAACACGGGGGCGGGGGAGGAGTGCTTCTAATGATCCATTAAGTACATTCTGGTGCACCTGCAGCAAACCCGTGCCCCTTTCAAGGAAGAAGGAGACATAAACACTTAATATCCTTTCCAGATCAGCTGGCTGCAGCAGATGTGATGGTTAATGTGCTCTGTGAGACGAAAAGTAAAGGAGTTGTTTGTGTTTTCAAAAGTAATTTGGGCAGACCACCACGGGGCGCTGGCACGATGGCAGCCTGAAAACCTAGCTGCATCTTTAAGCCCCTCCAAGCGACATGCCAGAGAGGTATAAGTGAGCTAGAACTCCAGAGGAGATTATGGCGGGGGCTCAGATGTGAACGCTTGGGCTAATGGGGACTCGGGGAGGTATCCCCCAGAGGCACGCATAGCAGAAGTAGCAGTAGTAAGGGGCCAGTGTGGGGAGGTGGCAATGGCAGCTGATGAAAAGGTACAATGAGGTGTGGTGTGGAGCGGCTAGGGCTGTCCAGGCCCTTGTGTGCAGTTCCGGGGACCTGGAACGAATCTTGCCACCTTGTGACACAGGGATACCGATGGTAGTGCACAGAGTGTCCACGAATCCCCCAGCTGCGATGGACGCAATGAGGCACCCAGAATTGCACACTGGAGGTACCAATGGTAGGGAGAGTGGAGATGAGGGATGTTGCGTAGTGAATACGCCAATGTACGCATGCGCGAGCGGGTTCGAGGTTCGCGCATGCACTGTTGATAATAAAGACGGCCCGCTGGCAGTTGCCGCCGGCGACCTGAGCAAGTCACACATCTCCGGCGTGGCTCATTGTGTGAATGTGTGTGCGTACGTGTGAGTGACGGCGGGTACCCCTGGCACACCCCAGCCAACATAACATTGGCGACGAGGACGACTCCGGAGCAGTTTTCCACTCCGACGGCGTTGGAGGGAAGATCGTCGCTCTGTGTCAGCACGGATCCATGCGCACGGCCAGCCGCAATTTTGCTTCACACGCAGATCGCAGTGGTTGCGGCCCGCGAGGGTGCTCGTGCGCCAGCTGCATTTCGTCTATCTTTTGAGACCAAGGTGTGGAACTTACACAGCCTGTGCTGCCACAGGGCTGTGGCACTTCAGAAACGTGAACCAGTCGGAAGCTGTGTCGCAAGTAGGCCCACCTTGACACCGACGAAGGACTACATTCCCCTGTGAGTACCACACGTCACGATGGGTGAGGAGGGAGAACAAGAGGGTGCCATGGCCCCGGTACCACGCAGGATGCACAGTACTTTGGCTCCCATGCCCGAATTCGATACCACAGGCCCTCCATCCAAATTAGGACCGAAATGGCTCCTGTCGGTCAAAAAATTAGAAATGTTTTTCAGAGCCTCGGGGGAAACGGAGGATGAGGCGAAGATACCCATCATGGTATACTCGGCAGGGACGGAGGTCCACAGAATATATGACTCACTTACCATCCCAGTAGTCACATATGACGCCGTAAAACAAGCGCTCAGAGACCATTTCCTTCCCATGGCTAACGTGGACTTCGACAGGTTTGTCATGAGTGCCGAAAAGCAACTGGAAGAAGAGTCGCTGGATCAGTTTTGTGCAAGGCTACGGCACCTAGCAAGCTCCTGCCGGTGGGCGAATGAAGAAGAAATGATTCGTAATCAACTGCTGCAAGGGTGCAGTTCCGGAAAGCTGAGGAGACAAGTCCTGAGAGAACCGAGGCTGACCCTGCAGCAGATTCTGGACACGGGGAGAGCCTACGAACTTGCTGAGGCCAGAGGGGCGAAGATGGACGCAACCACGCACTCGAGAAAGGAGGAAGAGGCATTTGTGATCGGACGTTCGGGTCCAGGGAGAGCGAGGTGGACACCAAGAAGTGGGGAAGGCTCCACGACTCCAAGCACTGCTCTGTCGCGCTCCTACTGCGGGTATGACCTGCCGCACATGGGCGAGTGCCCAGCAAAATCAAGAGTATGTGGCCGGTGTGGCACACCAGGACACCATGCTAGGGTGTGCAGAGCAGCAACACCAGTAGCAGCCTCGAGGGGGCCAGAGAGAGGTGGCAGAAGCAACGCTCGGAGAGTGAGGGGTGTATCGGCTGTCGAACAGGCTATGCAAGATCTTAACATCGCAGAAGAGGAAGAGGAAGAAGAGGACATTTTCTTCATCTCCAGCATTGCCAAGGGTCCTGGCGAAAGACGACAACCGAAATGTACAGTACTCATCGGAGAAGTCCCTACTCCGGTCCTCATAGACACCGGGGCTTCTGTCTGTGTGTTAGCTACCGAACACTACAATGCACTGCCGGGCCCACCAAGTTTGACTGAGTCCACTGCGCGGATATACGCATTTGGAGGAGATGCACCACTTCCCATCCAAGGAGTTTTCGTGGCCCCAGTATCTCATGGACAGAACAGAATCAAAGCACGGTTCTTCGTTACCAGCGTAAGCCCACATTCCCTTTTAAGTTGTGCTGCGTCAGAAGCACTGAATATTGTGCATTTCACTTTGGTGGTCTATCATGCCGATCTGGAACGCCTGCTGCAATGCTTTGAGATGATTTTCGACAGCATAGGGAAACTTAAGGCCGACCCCATATGTTTGCACATCGACTGAGCCGTGAGACCGACAGCGCTCAAGCATCGCCGCATCCCATTTCATCTGCGTGCTCAGGTAGAAAAAGAGCTACAGTCACTGGTTGACTTAGATATCATAGAAAGTGTGGAAGGACCCACCCTGTAAATCTCCCCAATTGTGGTGGCCCGAAGCCCAAACAGCCGGGCGCGGTACGCATATGTGTGGATATGAGGCTACCCAACGTAGCAATCAAGAGAGAACGCCACCTTACACCCACCCTAGATGACATTGTTGGTGAACTTCAGGGAGCGAAGGTCTTCTCGAAACTGGACTTGAGATCGGGTTATCACCAGCTAGAGCTCCACCCCGAGTCGAGGTATATTACTACGTTTACAACGCACGAGGGGCTTGTACAAAAGGCTCCGTTTTGGGGTCTCGTCCGCCGCAGAGGTCTTCCAAAATGCCATCTGGACTCAAGGGGGTCATAAACATGTCAGACGACATCCTGGTCTTTGCACGATCGGAGGCGGAATATTTAAAGCGCCTGGAAAACACTCTCGAGAGACTTCGCAACCTAGGTCTGACTCTGCACAAAGAAAAGTGCGAATTCTTGAAAGACAGGCTGGAATTTTTTTTGGATTCATTTTCCACGCTGGGGGCATCTCCCCAGATCCCGAAAAGGTGAAAGACATTCGAGAACCAGCACCACCAACATCCCATGCAGAAATAAGAAGCTTCCTGGGGATGGTCAACTATTGCAGATGTTTCATTCGTGACCTTGCCTCCTTGTCGGAACTGCTGAGGGCTCTGACCAGAAACGACGTGGCGTGGACCTGGACCGAAAATGAACAGAGGGCGTTCACGGCCATCAAGAATGCCCTGTCCGGACAAGCGACCATGGCCTATTTCAACCCGGACCGCGAGTCAGAGATCGTGGTCGATGCCAGCCCGGTGGGGCTGGGCGCAGTCCTCATGCAAGCAGACCATCAGGGGATCATGCGACCGATTGCCTACGTGAGCAAGGTGCTCACCGAGACGGATAGGAGGTGCTCTCAGATTGAACGTTAGGCCTTAGCCATATTGTGGGGGTGCAATCACTTCCGGATCTACATCCTAGGGAAGCCAGTTGTCTTGGTGACAGATCACAAACCTCTCATCTCGATTCTGTCAGGCACCTCGTCCAAACCCCCACCTCGCATAGAAAAATGGATGCTTTAGCTCATGGAGTACGGGGTCAGGCTACTCTACTGCCCAGGGACACACAACCCGGCAGACTATCTGTCCCGCCATCCGGGTACCGGTCGACCCAGAGACTCGCAGGAGGTGGCTGACTGCATAGAGGCTATACACCTGGTGGTGGAGTCGGCGCTGCCTGTTGCCCTAGCGCGCCACGAGATTGCAGATGAATCCAACACAGACAAGGCATTCCTCGTAATAAAATAAGCCGTAGCCAGTGGGGAGTGGCGGGAAGTCCTCCAGAACAACTCCCGGAGGAACGTAGGAGCGCAGAGGGACCTACAGGTGCTCTGGAAGGTGCGCCATGAGCTGTCGGTTGCAGATGACGGTCTCCTGCTGAGGGGCCACCAGATCGTGATACCAAGAACTCTGGTGAATAAAGTCCTGCAGCTGGCCCACAAAGGCCACCAGGGGATGGCCAAGATGAAAGCACGGCTCAGGTTGAAGGTCTGGTTTCCTGTTCTGGAAAGCAGGGTCGAAGAATTCATGAGGGCCTGCATTCCCTGCCAGGCAGTAAGTCCCGTGGAGAGGGGACCACCTATTCAGGCAATGGAGCGGCGTGACCGCCCATGATGGACGGTGCATGCCGATTTCGGTTCTACGTGCAGAGGAACACACTTCCTGGTGGTGACAGACCAGTGGTCGCGATATCCAGAGGTGGAGCTGGTCGAATCCACGCCCAGTGACCACACCATTTTAGCCATGGAAAAGATGTTCGCCACCCATGGTTTTCCCCTGGAGATATGCTCGGACAACGGAGCACCGTTCAAAGGACAGCAATTTGCTCGATACTGTGAGGAAAGGGGGATAAAACACAGCAAAGTCACCCCCCTGTGGCTCAGAGCAAATGGAGAAGTCGAGCGCTTCATGCGAACGCTCAACAAAGTGTTCTGCATATCGATGAACGGGGTGGAAGAGCTCCGACGCAACCTATTTGACTTCCTCCGAGAATACCGCACGACGCCACACCAGTCCACGGGAGTCGCCCCCGCGGAAGCCCTTTTCAGCCGGGTTCCAAGAGGACTATTACCTTAAGTGGAAGGACGACGCCCGGGAGAGATCAATAACAATCACGTGCGAACGGAGAGGGCCGCTCAGAACGAGAGAGAGACAATACGGTGAGGATTGCCAGACAAAGAGATTGCGGTGGCAGACATCGTGCTAGTGCGGAATCGGAGAATTGAAGGAAAGATGTCACTGCCCTACGAAACACAACCGCTGGGAGTGACGCACGTCAAGGGGTCCATGGTCACAGCTGCAAATACACGAGGGACAGTCACCCGGAATGTATCGTTCTTCAAGCGGATCGGATCGGCAAACACGGAGGAAAGCGTCACGCAAGGTCCAGGTCCGGATGCAGAAGTGCCACAAGGAAACGATGGACCGCCAGAGACTCCTGGGACACCAGAGATGACCAATGTTGAGGCACGCAGGTACCCGAGTCGGGCGGGGCGCAAGCCACCGCAGAGGTTCCAAGACTTTATCATGGACCCTGCCTCGTAACCTGTGACACACTGTCAGGTGCAGTTTGAATAGAACACTGTTAATTCTAATGTTTGATAATGTTTGTTGTTTAAGGGAAAAGGGAGGGATGTTGCGTAGTGAATACGCCAATGTACGCATGCGCGAGCGGGATCGAGGCTCGCGCATGCGCTGTTGATAATAAAGACGGCACGCTGGCAGTTACCGCCGGGGACCTGAGCAAGTCACACGTCTCCGGCGTGGCTCATTGTGCGAATGTGTATGCGCACGTGTGAGTGACGGCGGGTACCCCTGGCACACCCCTGCCAACATAACAAGGGACAGAGGTGGTGCCAGGGAGGAGGAGGCCCCAGGACCAGGTTTTCTAAGGACTGAGAATGGAAGGCAACCGGGTGTGAGGCCCTTCTGCTCACCTCATCGAGAAGTGGAAAGTAAAACCAGGCTCTCCCAAGGGCGCAAATGACTGCACAGGTAGTTGGGGATATTGCCTCCAGGCAGTACTGTGTCATGTGGGGGCAGAATTATTTTACAAGTGGACAGCAAGGTGCACTCTAGAAGGGACTCTCTCGCAAGCGGTACCCTGAGGCTGTCTGTGCCCCCCGGTCAAGGTGGTGAAGTGGAGCATGGAGCTCAAGGCAGTAAGTGAAGGGGTGGGAGAAGCCTGGGGGTGAGGAGCAGCATTGAGAACAACAGAGAAGAGCTGCGGATGGTGGCGAGCTGGAGCAGTGCTCAGGAGAATAGTGCCTTGAAGCCCTCCCTGCCCTTCCCCTGATGTTGAGTCTGCTTAGATCATGAGGAAGCGCAAAGATACTAGTGCCCTGACAGGACTGGGAAATCCATGTTGTCAGAAAAAGCAGCCAAGAAACTCGAGACTTTCAGGAGAGTGACATAGAGTACTGTGAGATCAGAGGAATGGAAGCAGGAGCAACAGGGGGATGGGATGGTTACAAAGGCGGACTTTGTGTGCTGATGGAGGGAATGAAATCCATCCGATGGGACATTCAGGCCTCACTTCAGACACTGGGTGGTAGAGTTGATAAACTGGAAGAAAAAGTGGAAGGGCAGGTACACTATCAGGTGTCAAAAAACCTCCTGGAAATGCAGATGGAGGGAAGGATGAAAGAACTGGAGGAGAAGGAATACCAGACATCACTGAAGGTTGGTGAACTGGAAAACATGAAGCAGCTATACAACGTTCATATTCTGGGGGTAAAAGAGGGAAAGGAGAAGGTGCCCTTGCCTGGAGCGGAAACTGCAATCAATCGCGAGGGCTCTCTTCGATGGTGATGAGGGCAAGATGAAAGACATTAGCTTTGACAGGATCCACAGGGCAGGAGGGGCCCCAGGATGACCACGCTCCATATTGGCAAAATGCCACAACTACAAAGGTGGAGTCTGCATCCTGGAGAAGGCCAGACGCTACCTGTATCTTTCCTAAGAGGGGATTAAAGTGGCAATATATATAAAGATCTGTCTGCCTTCACACTTGCTAGATGCAGAGACTGCAGAGCCCTGACCCTGGGGCGTGAGAACATGACACAAGATTTCATTAGGGCATCCCCTTCGAGAGGGGTAATGAAGAATTCTGTGTGACGACCAAGGAGGAGGCAGAGGGGATGTGGGGTCTTGGCCGATCTACAAGAGAAGGAAGCCGAATTTTCAGGAGCAGGTGCGGATGCCCTGAGAGAATGCAAGCCCAAAGGCCCGATCGTGGGGGGGGTGAAGAGCGAAAAAACCTGGAAGCAGGAAATACAGGTGGATGAACACCCCCTCCCACCAACGCCCCCTCCCGCCAACTCATGTCCAAAGAATAAGGCTTTGGACATGAGGGACAGTAATTATTGGTATCAAGAGGAGCTGGTGTTGAAACATGTTTGGGTTTGCTGATTTTAGTGTATCGTTTGGAGTTATTGGGTTGGGGTAGAGTGTGGGGGGGCGGAGGTGCAACTCTGGTGCCCCTGACTTATAGTTGGGCATCTCTAAAGACGTATTGAGGTGGGTGAGAGACAACGAGGGTACGTTTGGGATTACATGGTTTACTGTCTCTCCAGGTCTCAGAGGGAGTGGTTGCTGTTACATCGGGCAGAGGAGTAGATGGGAGCAGCAAATGGGAGGTATTGGGGAGGGTCGCCCAGACAGGGCCATATTCGCTGATGGTAGGAAAGAAAAAATGAGAAGGAACGGGACACAGTGGGAATTCGGTTGGCTGCTGATGGAGGAAAGGTCTATGGAATGAGGGGTGAAAGCAGTCTCAAAATAGGAAACCTGAACATCATACTTAATTCGCCCACAAAGCGGTCCCTACTGATATGGGAATTTCATTATTCAGCCCAAGACATGCTGTGTTTACAAGAAGCAAGGCTACAGACGGGGAAATAGCCCCGGTTGAAGGGATAGGGCGTAAGGCAACAAAAAAAGGAGGAGTAGGCATTCTTGTGCATAATCGCATGAGACTTAAGCCTACCATAGTATCAGAGCGGATGGAAGGGAGGCTGTTGATTCTCCAGGCGCAATTAGATGGGCTAAGCATGGTGGTGGCATCATTGTATGCTCCTAACAGAGGTTAAAGGGATTTTAACTCCCGAGTATTGGAGGACGTGCTTGCGCTACAAGGGGAGATGAGAATCCTGGGAGGGACTTTAACTATTGGGTGGGCACCAGTTTTGATAGGGCCTCAGTTGGGGGGCAGAGGGAAAGGAGAATTGTGGGGGAGGGGTGGATGACTTTGATAGAAGTGTGGAGGGTGGGGTATGGTGGACGTATGGCGGGAGAAGCACCCACACCAAATGGGATATACTTTTTACTCAGCACCCCATGTCACATATACTAGAATAGACTACCTGTTCATAAACAGGGAACAGGGGTCGAGAGAGCGTCAGTGTGAGATTCACCAGTAGGATGGTCTTATTACGATATGGGTGATATGGTCTATATGACACTGGATGTGGCGAGACTGAGCAGAGCAGAGCTGTCTTGATATGGCACTGCAATGACTCACTATGGAGAGACCTGATGTATGCCACACGCCTAAACCAGGACATAGAGGAATATTTCCATACTAACGGGGAGGTGAGCCAGGAAAAGCTATGGGAGGTAGGGAAAGTAACATGGAGGGGACTCTTGATGTAGGAGGGGACGAGAAGGAAGCAGGAGGGAAAAGTAAAAGGAGACACTCTGCACAGTGAAATATCAGGCCTGGGGGAGCATTTGCATAGGAAGGTCACATATAGGGAAGAGCATGTTCTGTTTCTCCAGGTGAAGAGCCTGGAATTGAAAGCGATAAACATAAGGGATGCAGCCAGAAAATTAAAATGTCACAAACAAACATTCTATGAGAAAGGGGATAAGGTAGACTTGATGCTTGCTACTAGAATCTACGCGCAGAGGGCAGCAAGATGGGTATCGGGGTCCACGATAAAGAGGGAAAGCTAAACATTACCCCGGGTGGGTTGGCTGTGTGCCTTAATATTATGAGACACTGTATATGAAGGGTGCCCCGATGGGAGAAGGGATCCTAGAAATACATTTGAAGGAGATGGATATGAAACGACTGAAGGAGTGTGAGGTGGCAATGCTGGACAGCCCTTTCACTATCGAAGAAGTGCAGGGGGCGATTAATAGACTCTCAAATGGGAAGGCGTCTGGGGAGGACGATTACATCATCGAATTCTATAAAAAATGTGCGGGCCCCTTCCTACCACGTATGATGAAGTTATACAATAACATACTAGAGATGGGAGAGGGACCACCCTCATTCCACAGAGCACTGATTTTGGTTATCCCGAAAGAGGGGAGGGACCTGGAATATTGTCATTCATATCATCCGATTTTGCTCTTAAATGTAGATGAGAGCACTTATACTAGAATGCTGGCTTTTAGATTGGAGGGACTTATGCTGTTCTTGATCCACCCCATCAGGTGGGTTTTATTACGGGAAGACAGGGGGTGGACGCTATGCACAATACGCTCAATGTGATGGAGCACACTAGGGAATGCACAGGGGACTATGTGTTATTAAGCTTAGATACCGAAAAGGCGTTTGATCGGGTGGAGTGGGGGTTTCTTTTTGCTGTATTATGGAAGATGGGTTTTGGTGACCAGATCATGAAGGGTATTTGAGCCATAGACAGTGACCCAACGGCCCAGGTAGTTGTAAACAGAAAGACGTCACGCGCGATGCACTTAATGAGGGGAACTAGTCAGGGCTGCCCACTGTCGTCCATGTTGTTTGTGCTGTCTATAAAGCCCGTAGGGATATGGATCAGGTCAGAGGAATGGTTTAAAAGTGCTAAAATAGGGGACAATGAATATAAACTTGAAATGTATGTGGATGACATGCTCTTGCACCAGGCAGATCTGCACATGTCGATACCAAAGGTGTTTCAGGTGCTGGGTTCTAAGGTCAACACGGGCAAGTCAGTCATATTTCCCTTCAGCCGTAATCTGGATCAGTCGACTGACGATTTAACACAGTATGGGATTCCAATAGAGCATAGGGCATTGACATATCTGGGGTTCAAATTACAAGGGACCTGACAAGTCTTTATGAAGCCAATTTCCCTGTGTTGCTTAGTAATCTCCTCAAAGAATTAGAGACCTGGTCCTCCATGACACTTTCATGGCTGGGCCACCTTAACGCGGTCAATATGACCCTTCTTCCAATGATGCCTGAAGAGAATTTTAGAGTACAGGAGTGGAAAATCACAAGGCTACAAATGTTGGGATGGAAACAGAGGGTGGCAAGGGCGACTCTACTGCAGCCCAAGGAGCGGGGTGGAGTGGTGCTTCCTGACATGTACACCTATCATCGAGCAGCACAGTTTTGCGCTCTAATCCCACATCCAAGAGATGATAAGGATAAGCATTAGGTACCAATGGTGAATCACCTGATAACGACCAGTTACGGTGGGGGAATGGTTTTGGCCACCACCGAATAAGGTACCTTGGAAGGTTTGACAGCATAATATACTGGGCCCACTTTTGAAACTATGGGGAAACAAAGGGAAGATGAGAGGGGTGACCTCCTGGCCCTTGCCACTAAGTCATATCTGGACGCTGCCTATAATCGAGGAAATCGAGGAGCTAATACGCTTCCAGGCATGGTTTGAAGCTGCGTTGGAAAGGGTGGGACAGTTGGTTAAGGGAAAGACCTTTGTCTCCTTAGAGAATCTGGAAGATGCATTAGACCTTGGTAAATTGCCTGTGTTTCAATTTATGGAATTTAAGAGGGTGCTTATAGCAGAAAAGTGGAAAGGGGCGCTACAGAGGGAGTTAACATTTATGGAGCGGATACTGAGTGAGAAGGCATTGACAGAGGGCCTGACCTCTAGTGTATATCAGGTGCTGCTGCAAGCAGGAGGCAGGGGAAAGGGGCCACATTGTAAGAAATGGAAGAAGGACCTAGGATGGGAGCTGGTTGAGAATCAGTGGGATACACTGTGCATTAATGTACATAAAACATCAGTAGCATGCCAATATAAGTTCCACAGACTGAAACTCCTTTATGATATGATATGATATGGCATTTATAACGTGCCTATGCACAAGTATTTCAAGGTGCGACGAGGCAAGGGGGGAACAGAGGGAAGACAGAGACAATGATCTTACTAGGCCAGGTGACATTGAGATCACGGAAGTGCAGGGGACGGGAGGGGAAATGTGCGAGGGGGAGGGGGGCAGTCAGTGCATAGGATAAACAGTAATAATAAAAAATAAATACATAAAATAGAAACAATAGATACAATAAATAAGAAGTGCTACCAGCTGGAGGAAGCCGCAAGGGTAAGTGCAGACATCAGGTGTCAAGTTCTGGTAGGGGGCTGTGGGGATACAGAAACAGCCCAAGAGTGCAAGGTTTACCAGGGGGCAGTGTAGGTGTGCAACTGGCGGGGAGGGGACCTGGGCTTGAGAACAGAGTGTAGCCAGGTGACCAGTGCAGTTTCAGTATCGGCCAGGAAATCAGCAGGGGAGGAGAAAAAGCAGAAGCAAAGAGGAAGGTGCTTCCAGAACTGTGGTTGGTTCTCCTCAAGTTTCAGAGAGGCAGGGAGGCTGTTCCAGAGGGTAGCCCTCAGCCAAAGAAAGAGATCTACGACCATCTCGTTGCTTGGAGAAGAGACATACCCTGAGGGAGTTGGAGGCGGATGAGCGAAGAGCTTGAGAAGGAAGATATTTAGGAAGAGAGAGTTGGAGGTATTGAAGTTCCAGGCCCAAGAAGGCTTTGTGGACAATGCAGAGTGTTTTAAAATTAATCCTCGCAGCCAATGGGAGCCAGTGCAGAGATTTCAGTTCTGGAGTGATACGATGCCTTGGCTTGAGGCCAAGGACAAGTCTCACAGTCCTGTTTTGGAGTTGCAGAGGGCGGAGAGTAGAGGCAGGCAGATTTAGAACGAGGCTGTTGCAGTAGTCAAGCCTAGAGAGAACCAAGGTTCTGGAGACAGTGAGCTTTTGGGGGAATGAGAGGAAGGGAAGAATACCTCTGAGGAGGTGCATCTGGTAGTGTGACTTCTTAGAGATGTCAGGGATGTGAGGGGAGAAGGAGAGTGTGGAGTTGAAGATGACCCCGAGGTTTTTAGCCTCACAGGTGGCAGCAGGAAGCGGGCCAAGAGAGGCAGGCCAAAGAGTGACAGGAAAGGAGGGAGCAGGAGTGTCGATAAGGGGAATCTCATTCTTACTGGCTTTATGGCAGAGATCATTGGCGGCACACCACTCCTGGATAGCAGACAGACAGTCAGAGATGAGAGAAGAAAAAGAGGTGGCTGAAGCGAGCCTAAAAATGAGCTTAGTGTCATCCGCATAGCACTGAAAGTTGGGGCAGAGAGCGGTAATGCGGTGGGCAAGAAGTGCCCAGTATTTGTTGAACAGCAAGGGAGGGAGGTTAGACCCCTGGGGAACACCACAGGTAGAGATAGAGATTGAGATGAGGAAGGACACAAGTTGGACCTAGGAGGGTCGATCAGAGAGGAAAAAAGTCAGCCAAGCCAGGGCCTGATCAGTGATACCCAGGTTATCACGGAGATGGTTGAGCAGGATGGCATTGTTGACCGTGTCAAAGGCAGAAGAGAGATCAAGTAAGATGAGGACACAAGTGGTGTTGGAATTGAGGTTGGAGAGCAGGTCTTCATGAATGTTCAGGAGAGTAGTTTCCATGCTTCTGGCAGCTCTGAAGCCAGACTGATTATCAAAGAGACAAACAACAGATTCAGTGTGAAGATTAAGCTGGGAGATGGCCAGCTTTTCCAGGAGTTTTCCTAGGAAAGAAGTGATGGAGATTGAGCGGTAGTTAGCCGGGTAGGACGGGTCGGCAGATGGTTTCTTAAGAAGAAGGAGCACAAGGGATTTCTTCTGGGGGGAAGGGAAGACCCCAGTGGCGAAGGAGTGGTTACAGAAGTCAGCCAGGGTAGGAGCCAGGGTGTCAATGTGGTCCTTGATGGTTTTGGAGGAACAGGGGTGAACCTGTTTTGATGAGACTTTCATGGATCAGACTTGTCTAGAAACCTTGTCTGGGGAGAACAGGGGAAAGGCAGAGAGGCAGGGAGGAGAGGTGGCCGAAGAAGGGCCAAAGAAAGTGCAGAGAGTAGAGTGTGGATGGGGCGATGAAGAGAAAGCACAGGATGTCTTGAGTTTTAGAGAAGAAATGAGAAGCCAGAGCCATGCAGAGGACTTGGGAGGGGACAGGAGAGGTAGAGACTGCAGCAGGTTTGGCCAGCTCCTTGCAGATTTTAAAGAGTTCAACCGAGTTGTTAGATGCTGCAGAGACACAGGATTAGTTGTCGGCTCCCTTCGTGGTGTGGGCAGAGAGCAGCCGGTATTGCCATCGGAGCAGGCATCAGGCCAGTTTGTTAGAGGATGTACCGGAAGCATGCCATTTCCTCTCAGCCACCTTGCACTTGCGTTTGAGGGTGATGAGGTCTGAGTCATACCAGAAGTTGTACTTGGCTTTGGGCTTCAAGCGGATCCTCATGACAGGGGCAAGAACATCAAGAGTATCGGATATATCAGAGTGGAGCATAGAAAGGGCTTTGTCAGGGTGTGAGTCAGCCAAAGGGAGGATGGAGGTGGGAAATTGGCAGTGAAAGCTTCAGCTGACACACGCTTCATGGGTCTGATAACCAGGAAGGTAGGTGGCAGTGCTGGAGTTGGCTTGGCCTGGGGGGTCGAGAGAGTGAGCTCGGAGGAAAGGAGAAAGTGATAACACCAGGAGAAAGGAGCGGTGAGAAGGATAAAAAGGGGAAAGTCTGTAGAGATCAGGACATCCAGAGTGTGCCCCGGAAAGAGGGGAGGATAGAGAGTGAGAGAGAGATACAGAGGTCGCGCAAGAGTCCAATACTACCCTCACCACCTCTCGAAAATGGTCCCAAATGTATATCCAACATGTTGGAGAGGCTGTGGCCAGAGAGCCACATACTGCCACATGTGGTGGATGTGCCCTAAAGTGTGTAGTTTTTGGAAGGATGTCCTACGATGGATTAAGGACCTAGAAGTGGAAGGTCGGGTGGCCAAAAATCGGCCGACCGTAGAGAAGTCTCAGATAGAGCCCCAAAGCCCAGGTCCTCGGTCTTGTCGCCATAGAGCCAGAGCCATTTGGCGCTCATCGCAGCATTGGCAGGGCTCCACTGTCGACGACTGTGCCAAATCAATGTGCATCAGAATCTAGGTGTCATCAGCATAAGAATAAAACTGAAACCCAAAGTAGTTTATCAAGGAGATCAAAGGCAGAATATAAATATTAAAAATAAGGCGAGGAAAAGCAGATCCCTTAGAGACACCACAAGCCAGAGGACAAGGGGCAGAGATAAAAGAGGAATGGAAGAAGGACTTGGTACAATCAGCAAGAAAACAAGAGAACCAGAGATCACCACTGTGGCTAGTCGCTGGACCAAGATGGAATGGTCAACGGTGTCAAAAGCTGCAGGGAGATCCAAGAGGATCAGGGCACCAACTCCCCTCAATCGACAATCTGAGCCAGATCGTCAAGAACAGAGATCAGGAAGGATTCAGTGTCCTGGCCCGGTCTGAAATCCAACTTGAAAGGATCTGAACAGTGAAAGCCCTCAAGAAAGGAGCAGAGAAGAGGAGTGACCAAAGATTCAACCAGCCTCATAGGAAAAGACAGGAGTGAAATGGGATGGGAATGAAAGAAGAAGAGGGTCGAGATCAGGTTTTTTTTTTAAAGCGTATTCACCAACGCGTGTTTAAGAGAGGTATGTGTATAGACGTGCACAAGAGAAATGTTCACTGCTGTCGACACTAAGGCAGTAATAGAGGGAATAATCTCTTTCGTAGTTCCACGAGGAATAGGATCCCCTGGGGAAATGGACTTCAAATTGTGGGTGGCCAAGATAACAGTCTGCCTCAGAGAAGGTCGGAAATACCTCCCAAAGAACTGGGAACGTTGTGTCCACAGAAGCCCCCATCTCCTGCATATCCAAAGCCAGAGTCAGAAGAGTCAGAAATCATCTGGCGGATAGCTCCAATTTCGTCTTGAAAGAAGTTAGACAATGAAGTGCAAAGTTGCATAGAACAAATGACTTTATTAATCATTGATTAACCAGTAATCAATGGGATTGCACCATTATAAAACTCTTCTGTGAATCAGGCCCTTAATGTGGGATGGTCTTAACATCTACCCTTTCTGGGCTTGTGTTAGGTAATTCCACAATGGAATCCATGATTTCCTTTTTTTCTCTGTTTTTTCATAGAACGCCAAAAGGGAGGAATAAAACAAAAGAAATATGCCACCACAGGAAATAATGTCCTGAGAATGCAGTGTTTCAGGCAGATGTTTGCCAAAGGTCAGTCAGCCTTTTGGCCAGGATATTGAACCCTAGAATACATGAGACTGTTGAGGTAGATATTATCATTGAATTTTTGCTATTGCAACTTGATCTGCACACCTTCACTCAGAGATTAATGTTCTTTGGTTATAATGTTAACATTTTTGTATTCCAGTGCATGCCCATAAACATACACATGATGAAATGCCATGTCCTCTATAAAAACAGTCTAAAGAATTGTCCAAAGGTAATTAAGAAACACAATATATGTTGACAACTTTGTCACATATGTAAACAATGGAATAATATATTTAATTAATTTGTTGACATGCTTTTTATTGGATCTTTCAATGTATGCTGACAAAAATGATATAAGGAAATCTACATAATTGCATTTTTATATAGCATTTTTAAAGAGATGAATGAACATGTTAATGCACTATATTTAAATAAAAAGATTGTGAATTAATTGATTGAATTATGTTATGTCTGGTGCCTAGTCCTTTTAAATTATACTGTGTGTGCTGAATGTTTAGTGGTAGGATGATCTGTATTATAACCATTTTTCTCTGTATATCTGTTAATGGCCCTGATTCCAGCGACATCTGAACAGAAAAGGAAACACACCATTTGAGATAAAAACATAGCAAAGTCTGTCTACTGTAATAACATCAATTCTTTCAAGCTCACAATTCCAAAAGTGCTTGAATGATTTCCCACCTTTCTTATCTTTTTTTTAAATTATTATTTTGTTTACAGGATGGAGATATAGAAAGAAATCTATGCAACATCTATTTGTTACAGTTATTCCTGTCTCACCATGTGATAACATGGTTAGAACTCAAGGACATCTCTTAAAGTAGCAAAAGAGGTTACTATTGCAATAATCACCCGTTGCACGGGCTAGAGTTGTTGATAACAGTCTGGGGCCTGAGTTAAAGGCCAGAGCAAGCTGGAGCAATTTATTTTGTTGGAATGCATGGGATGACTCACAGTGTCCCGTTCATTCAAAAAAAATACTTGCTGAAGATAGTTGCTATCGACACACCTTGAGATAAAGTGTTGTGAATTAGGCCCCCAAAGTCAAGGTCTCTTAAAAAGAGGTTACCCATACAAAAAGAGGTGTGTTGATCTTAAACAGCATGCAGAGATGTCATCTTATGGTATGCTATGAGAATTTGTAGAGAGCAGGATTCACCCAAAGGCATCTTGGCACTACACCAAAGGTAGACCAAAAAAAAAAACAGATGGAGAGTTTAGAAGAGACAGGTCTTTAGTGGACAACGAAAGGACAAATTATGTTCCATTTCATGCAGGACAAAAGGTAAGGAATTCCATGCTCTTAATGCAGCCACAGAGAAAGCTGGTCCCCAAATACAGGAATGTTTAATCCAGGGAATTTGAATAGTCAGAGAGGTTTGAGAGTGAAGCACTCTAGATGGAATATAGGGGGAAATTTCACATGGAGAAATTCTTCCCCCTGTTTATAAAAAGATTTATGAATGAAGCACTTGAATAACACCCTCTTCTGAACAGGAAGCCAGTGCAGTTGGTGAAGAATTGGGGACATGTGAGCACCAAAAGGAGGGTGGACAACTGCCCTCACAGCCATGTTCTCTAATAGCTGGAGTTGTTGTATTAAATAAGCAGGTTGTGCTAAATAGAACACATTGCAGTAGTCAATACCGCTCATCACCAAAGAGGAAACTACAGGGGCATGGTAATGTAATGGAATGAAGGGAAGAGTGTTAGACATTTTAACACCTAAATCCTTCACTATAGTGACAGGAGAAGGAAGGAACCCAAACTAGAAGGCCTGAAATTTGGAGTCTGAACAATAGGGGATCAGTTGTACCCACAACCAGCACCCCCGTGTTATCAGCATTTAGATCCAGCTAATTCCTGGATATCCATCCACCCACAGCCTCCAGGCACCCCCCTAGGCTGAACAGCAGTATCAGAACAGGACAGGTCGAGCCAAAGGAGGATCAGTGTGTCGTCAGCATAGGAGTAACATAGTAAGCTGTGGGACTGGATGAGACCAAGAAGAGGCAGGACATAGATGTCAAACAGAATAGGTGATAATGCAGAGCCTTGAAGGACTCCGCAAGACAGAGGGGCTGGTTTGGATTTAAAAGGAAGAAGAGAAACAGATTGAGATTGACCTTAAAGAAAGGAATAAACAACTTAAGCACTATGCCAGATGGACCAGCAGAAGAAAAGCGGGCAACCAGGGTGGGGTGGTCAACGGTGCCAAAAGCAGCTGATAGATCTAAAAGAATCAGTTACCCAACCCCACACTGGTCCACCAACCATGCCAGATCAACCACTACCGCAAATATCACTGATTCAGTACCCCTGCAGAAACCAGACTGGAAGAGGTCCAGAAAGTGAGAAGATTTAAAAAAGGCACTGAGTAATGGAGACATAAGGGATTCAAGCACCTTCATATTGTACGAGAGGAGCGAGATAGGATGGAAGTTAGAGAGTACTGCATGATCCAAGGAATGCTTTTTAAGTGAAGGAATTACAATAGCGTGTTTTAGATCATAATGAATATAACCCGAAACAAGACAATCATTAATCCTCAGTTTAATTCAGGGACCAATGTCAGTGAAGATATCTTTCAGAATTGAAAGAGGAATAGAGTCAAGAGGAGAAGCAGACTTAAGCCTATTAATAGCAGATAGTACATCTTGCAAGGAAAAGGTAGGAAATGATGTCCGACCCACGAATCACAGAGAGCTTGAGAAGATATGATGTTTGAAGAGATTTCTGCGGGTGTGGATACTTTACTAACTCAAAGCTGGAGCCTCTGGAGGATAGCTCAGGGCCAACGTGCTCGCCTTGGAAGCAAGCCGACACAGAGCATCACAGGTTTGATCCCCGGTCCGCGCTTAGAAACCTCTGGATATTAAGCATGTTATAAATAACCTGTCATATCATAACAAAGAAAGCTTTAGGTTGGTTAATGGCACCTGCAACTTTCTCACTAAAGAAAGATTGTTTTGCAAGAAAATTGCTTCCTGATATTTGGCAGCGGCTTGATGAAAAAAGATTGTATTTGCTGGCTTATAATGTAGTCTCCATCTTCTTTCTGCCTTATAAAAACGGAGCCACTTTAGCGCTTTTAAATCTTCAGTATACCAATGTTCAGAAGGGCAAACTTTAGATACACAGCGCTTTAAAGGGACAATGGAATCAGCCACATTGCCAAAAGCCTGCAATAAGGTGGTTAATGTGCAGGGAGCTGCCCTAGCACAATGCAACTCAATTTGAGTGCATAGATCTTGGCGAGGAGCAGAACACCAGCCACATTTCCCCAAAACCTGTGTAGGTCAGGTTTCAGGCTAGAGCATCGCACAAAATGAGAAAAGAACAGCAAAATGATCCGACCAAGTGAGTGGTAATGAGGAAACGGTAGTAATAACATCATTTGCAGCGAACACAAGATCTAAAGTATTACCAAGACGGTGGGTTGGATAAACAACTTGTTGCAGTAGGCCTAAATCCAGCATAGTGGCAAACAGTTGAGCTATCAAATGTTCACTTGCTTTAGTAATTGAAAGATTAAAATCACCAACAATGAGCAAATTAGAATTATTTAGTTGGAGTTCAGAAACAGAAATGGGTAAATCAACAAAAAAGTATCAGTCATAGCCTGGAGGGCGATAAACCAAAAGCACAACCAGGAACATGGAAGCAGATACTGGAAGATGCGCCAGTAAGGATTTTATTTTGATGCTATGATCAGTTTGCATAGGGGAGATATTGAATGTAGATTTAAAGAACACTGCCATACCTCCACCTGAATGGGTCGACACTCAATCCAGATGGAGAATGCCATAATTAGGGGGTAAAGCTAAAATTACAGAAGGGCCGGAGTGCTCACGCAGCCACGTTTCCGTGATGAAAAGAAAATCAGGATGATGATCATCTATCAAATTGTACCATTGATGAGCATGAGCAACAAATGAACGTGCGTTCAATAACAAAAAAAACAAAAAAACTATTCAAAAAGGAATTCCTACTGTTAGACAGCTCAACGGTAGTTTAGCCAGCCATATTGAAATACTGTGGAAAATGTGTATTAAAAGGAGCAAGACACAGCAGACCCTCGCGTAATAAATGGCCAGCAGAGGAAGCACAAGTATCAGAAGCAGGTAATTGTCTAATGTTTTATTTTGCCTTTGTTCATCTTTGTATTGGTTTCATGGCATGCTTACTAAACCTGTCATACATTGTACATTACTACATTTGTACAGGAAACACTAAACCTGGAATTAAATTAGGATTGTCCCACTAGGACTAGAGTAGTGTCTCTCTTCCATCCACCGTCATGCTCCCCCTGAGTGCACACAACCTAAATTCCAATTATTAGTCTTGACTACTTAAATAGCTGTTCTGTCTGCTCACATCTGCCCCATCTGTCTCCTACCACTCTTTGGGCCTCATTACGACCCAGGCGTTAAGGGTTAACGCCGTTGTTAACCCTTAACGCCATTTCTGATTTTAACGGCTGCTCTTAGCAGCCGTTAAAATCCATGGCGCTAACCTGCCATGATGCTAATTACGCCACCGTAATTTACGGTGGCGTAATTAGCGCCTTCCCCACTCCCATTATGCCCTATGGGGCAAAAATGGGAATGGGGAAGGGAAAATGGGAAATGGGGATTTACCGCCCCACTCACCTTGGAATGGGGCGGTAAATCCGCCATCCACCATGGTGTAAACTTAGTTTACACCATGGTGGTAAAGTTGGCGCAATAAGCGCCTGGGTCGTAATGACCCCCTTTGTCTACTTCATATACCCTTGAAGCCTCTCCCACCGCTCCTTTATCAGTATGGTTCCTATTTCTCAATTGGGCACCACACTGCAGGTGGGATATACTTTGATGACACCACATAAGCAGGAATTTAACCAATCTGAGATACGGAACACCCTTATCAATGCAGTGATATGCGATGCTTAGCTGGTCCACTTGCTAACCAATAGGAATTTAGTTGCTGCTATTCGAAGTGTAGGAAATATGGCCAGTAGTATCCCTTTTTTGTTGTTGGAATCTCCACATTTTGGATACGATCTCCTGTATCATTGTATATCATTTGGAAAGTAACGACGAAGTTGGTTTCCATTCCTCATGCGGAATGTTCATCCCATATAACATTGCTACCCAACCTAAGCCCCTACATGTTATTCAGATGTAGCCTCCTGCAATGTTTCAATTTCCAACAAATAGCTTGTATGTCAATGTATGTTATTTTCTGTATGCCCTGGTCGCACTGCTCATCTCTTGTTCAATTATGCCTAGGCATATTGCAATGTTATTCTCTGTGATTTCCCTATGTTGCCAACTACCTGTGCCAGTTCACATAACCCACCCTTAGTGCCTATGCCTACAGCTATCTGAATCTGCTGATCATTAGAGAAGAGGGGCAATATGGCATTAATATTAAACCGGAAGAAGCCACCGCAAGTAACTGAGTCAAAGTTCTGGATCTAATACCCTAGGTTGCAAATTATGTTCTGGTGTCCAAAAGAATTGGTCATAAATCAAGGAAACGGGTGAGATTTATCAGAGGCTTAAAGTACAAATTAACAAATCCATAGGTTGGACAATAATATTTAACAAAAAACGGGGCAAAACGATCCCTCCAGTCACCAAAAGGTAGAAGACGTAATGCAGAGGATAAGAGAGCTATAGAGATCGCCGGTATCCAATTACTTGAATAAGATGCTCCCTGTCCCAGAGCCTTGCAACTGATGCCAAGTCAGAGATGTGCTGAAACATTGGGAAACTATTGTTTTTTTCTAGCTGAACTAAATAAAACACTGCAAAGGGCAGCTCAGTTCCTTTATTTAGAGGATCCCAGAAGCAGGTGCAGCCCAGCTGCGTGTAAAGGTTATACACTTGACAGTACACCAAGCACTTAGGAAACCACGGCTGTATTATTATAGAATGGCCTTCGTTTGATAGGGCTAGAATCTACTAATTATATGTTTCTGCTCAAAATGATTTAGTAGAAATGTATCAACTTAATAAAGTTACCTATATCAGAGAAGAACAAAAAATCGGTCAGCCGGTCCAAATACATATATTCAACATAAATACCAAAGTACGCATTTGGATGGGGAATGTCGTCTGGAAGGAAGGGTAATGTCGTAAGGCATGGGAAAAAGGGAAAGGACATAGGCATTATGGAAAAACAGCCCATCATGCATTCATAGGGCTCCGTTGCTCGTGGCATGCATGCCTTTACTTCGCCAGTAGTGACTTCTCCATACACTCTCTTCGTTACATTCACAACGGCATACCTTTACTTCTCCATTTGTTTACTTCGCCATGCATTCACATCGTCATTACAGGAAGAGATCCCGTGTACCCAACTTTTTTTCTAACTCATGTTCTAACCCCTATGCCCTCCTTAACTCCAATCCGCTCCTTAAACCTAGCTCTTTACTTACCCTGCCATAGCCATTCCCATCACATAAAGACGAAATTAATTAATGAAAAAGTAAATGAATGAAGAAGTGAGTGCATGACAAAGGGGGTCATTACGAGTCGGGCGGTAGGGTATACCGGGCACCGGTAAGGAGACTGGTGCCGGTAATCCCCTACCGCCCGATTCCGAGGTCCCCTAACCGGAACCGCAAGTGACGTGTGGTCGGACCACACATCCCTTACGGGTCCCGCTAGGGGACCAGGCCGTTAATTACGGGCCTGCCATTAGCAGGCCCGTAAATAGCGACTTCCCCATTCCCATTGAGCCCTATGTGGGCTCAATGGGAATGGGGAATGGTTGGTGCAATGGGAATTTACCGGTCCCGCCAGGGTCGGACTAGGCCGGTAAGTCCCCATTGCACCACACCGGACTCGGTCCCGTTATTGGAGGCAGTCATGGCACAAATAGCGCCATGACTACCTCCAATCTCGTAATGACCCCAAAGTCATTGTAGATCAAGTGAGTGCTGGTGAAGTGTTTCCAGCTAAGATGAGAGTGGATACCTGCTCGTGCTGGCCAGAAAAGGAACTGAAGATATTGCTTTCCCAGGAATGCTTCAAATAGCACAATGAACCATAGAGCATATGATAGATAGATCGACCCCCTCTTGCCCATCACACGCCATAGCCCCATCAGTGATTCCCTGTGCATAATCCACTCCTGTTGCACAGCTCTCGGTTGCACTTTATAAAAACAATACATCCAAACGTAGTTGGACCATATACTTTTGTTTTGGCCAAATGCACCTGGTTCACACCTCCCAATCCAGCTTGAACATTTTAATGTGCTCATCCTTTATCTCATTTAAAACATTAATTCTGCCTAGGGGTTGTGAACATATTAAATACACTGTTCATACTGTGATAGGAACACACTTGTCATCGGTACAGAGCCAACAAATGTGCTTTACAGTTAATAAACTGTTAATAAAACCCCAATAAAAATGTACACTGTGAATACATTGCAGTTTATTTATAGCACATTCACCTTCGTGAAGTACATTCACAAGTCAGTGTTGTTTAATTCCAACCAGATTTGTAAGGATATATAACATCACAACTAAGCAAATATGAAAATGTAATACATTTGGGTTTACTGCACTTTCAAGGGTCGCTCATGCACGTTAACATTATGACTGAAATGTTTGCCCTGCTCCTATACAATTCGGAAGAAGGGCGTTACAACTTTATTTGTACCTCTGGCACGTTGCTCTGCCGAGAAGATGTCCTGCCCTCAGCTTCGGGTCTCCGCGATGAACAGCTGTTTAATGTGCTCGAAAGAAATGTCTTGATAAACGTAGTAAAATGTGTTTCTATCAAGACAGAAATAGCATGTGCCTTATCACATTGTCAGCTGGTCTGTAAACCCTTAGCCCGACTGATGTAGTGAGTGGGCAGACTGATTGCTGATGTTTTTGTTCCATAGAGGCATCTATTCTAAATGAAAGGGTGTGTATCTAAGGCATTATATGGTTCAGTGAAACGTACCCAGCAGTAACGGCATAGGCCCCTTTTGTAAAGGCTTTAAGATGTCAAGAAAAGGCTGATGGATGATCTATTGATTGTGTTGAAGAATGGCATTAATATCACGCTTGACCGCCATGGCATTAGGAGAGACTGTCTACTCAAGTAATCCTAAAATGGAATAGTGAGATCCACCATGTGGAAACATCCTTGACAATGAGATATTCGGGGACAGGGTTTCTGTTTAATAATGCCTTAAGAATTCAAAGCTTTGACTTGAAGCATTGGCAGGCCCAGAAAACCTGTGTACACTACTGGGGGTATTTGTTAATGATTAATACACAATCACAAGGGTCCTAAAGGATTAGCTCTTTGAAGGAATTCGGAATCATATGCGTTTTAATCTTGACTGACACACAGGTTGCAATCGTGCTATGAACTTAAAATGGCTGGCTTCCTATCTCACATGCACAGGGACCTTTCCATACATTCGATCAGTAATACCCAGCCTTTCTCTTTTAAATTAGCACAAAGGGCATGTGGGAACACAACTGCGCCCTCGCCGCTAACTTTGAATATTAAGACAGAATAGATGTAAATGATTGAAACACAGAGAACAAGCTGTGATGCACTTTTTTTGACCAGTAATTCTCTTTATTTTCAAATATTTGCTAGGCCTGCTGTAAGCAGACGGTTAGGCTTCCTTTTGACTGAACAGCTGGAGTAAGGTAATATGTCCCTGCCTTTCTTGAACATTTCAATTCAATTCTGTATCAGCTTTATTTCGACAAAAGCCATACAAGAAGCAGTTACATATAACATAGCAGTAAAAAAATCAATACATAAAATGGAAATAAATAAATATATAAATAAATAAATAAATACCAATCACTATATCAAATATTAGCAGCACGGTCATTATGCATATTTCAAGATTTTTCATTATAGTAACATACATCATGACAATAAAAAGTGCAAAATGATCAGATAGAGTCAGAAGTCCATTTGCCTTTTCGCAGCCTGGCTCTATAGATTTAATTAGCCACGGCTAGGAAGATCATAGCATCTAGAGGAAATTTGATTACATTTAAAGCATCACTAGTGCAGTTGACAGAATAGGTTTTCATTAAAGGGATTAAACAAGTAGCTTGCAAGACCCTGTGCACAGGAATGAACAATAAATAAAATTATGAAAGGGCTCAGCCACACCATTACAATACAAATACGAATCATTAGAGGTCGAATTCCACTGATTCTTCACACAGCCTATTGGTAATGTAACCTGGCCTAAATGATATATATAGCGATTTTGCAAATTGTGGTTTTATAATACTTAAGTGTGGCTCAAACCCATGATGTCTTTTTAATGACCAATAGTTGCATCAGAGCTCAGATGGATGAGAGTCTAGAATGACCTGTTCTTGGCTCAAATCCCTGGATAAAGATGTAATAAAATATTTTGAATTGCAATTAATTATTGTAGGATTTGACCATAGATCTACTAAATTAAATGAAAATAATTTGATGTATCTACACCAAGGCAATGATGGTCCACTCTGCTGGTTCAAAAAATCCATGAGGTCTTGAGTGGTTTATTTTTGGAAGGGTAGCAGTGTCACTGTTTGTTCTCTGTAATTCCCATTCACAGTTTTCTGATATTTCTCTAGTCAGGTTGTTATTAAATCTTGCTCATACACGCCCTCCGTTCAGCTCATACACGCCCTCCATTCAGCTCATACACGCCCTCCATTCAGCACATACACGCCCTCCATTCAGCTCATACACACCCTCCATTCAGCTCATACACGCCCTCCATTCAGCAACCTCAGTCCCTTCTTCAGAACAAGCGCCCCTGCTATATAGTTAAAAGTGGGGATGACCTAATTCGAACCCAAAAATATAGTGTTTTTGTTCATGTACCTGACACGTATTTCGACACGCAGGGGACACTTTCAAGGCGATAAGAATTTGAGGGGACTGGTGTAAGTCCTGGTGTGTGTTCAGGGGAGAAGCCCCATATACTGGTTCAGTGGGTATACACAAGGTTATAGATTAGGAGGCCGCCAGGAGACTCCGACTCGAGCCCTACAGGCCTCGTAATCTGTAACCTTGTGGATATTCACCAGTTTATGGGGCTTCTCCCCTGAACACACACCAGGACTTAAACCAGTTCCCTCAATTTCTTATTGCCTTGAAAATGACCCCTCACTGTCACAACACACGTCGGCTACATGAATAAAAAGATTTCTTCCACTACTGCAATAAACACGTTTCCGACTTATTAATAGAGACATTCTACTCTCGTTCATTTATAGTGTCTACTGCGACTGTGCAGGGTCTCCAACCTCCTTTCTGCCGTCTCAGTTCAGGACAGTGGGTCACTGTCCTAAGAGGCACCAGCGCGCGCAGCAGGGTACACTCAAGAGTACTAATCAGGAGCAGTCCTTCCAACTTCCCAACTCATACCCAAAATAATAGTGGCTTCAGTGTAACCTTGTTCAACAACATTGCAAATAAGCTCCAGTTTTAGGGAAATATCTGTGGCACTCTGGAGCAAGCCTACATTGTTTTTAGGAATGTGTTCTCTCTCTTGTGGATAATGCATTTTGTTTGCTGTAGCCCCATAGTTGGGCACCATACAAGGAGGCCGACTTTGCCTTGGCATTATAAACGTGTAATTACGGAAGTGCAGCACCATTACCATGATTACATGCACATTTAATGATAGCATTACTAAATCTATCCAGAATCGATTGAGCTTTTTATGATTGACTGACCCAGGAACATTTACCAGTAAATCTGAGACCCAAGCATTCATACTCAATCACCCGTTCAAGGGTTGTATCGCCAATATTAATGAATAAAGTTGGTGTTGTTTTCCTTGGACGATCGAATACAGTGGTCTTAGTTTTGGTCATGTCGGGTTCTAGACCATTTTCCTGGAAAAACGTATAAAAATGATTGAATTGCTTGTGTAGTCCAGTTGGCGTTATTGATATTATCACTGCATCATTCGCAAATAGAAGTAGTGGATTCCTGTAGGAACCTAGGATGGCCGCATCAACATTTGCTGTATCAAATATTTCAAACAATGAATTATTAAATAAGCAGAACAAAGCCGGAGTGAGAAAACACCCCTCGCGGACTCCATTTTCAATGGTGAAAAAATGGGGCAAGTCTCCCACTAAAGACCACCTAATAGCAGCTAAGCTATTACTATACAATGATATAATGGATTTCCCTAGTGAAAGGGGAATGCCTAAGGTCACCAATCTATCCCAAACTCTGCAGTGAGGAACACCATAAAAGCGTTTTTTAAATCCACAAAACTAACATTAAGGTTTATCTTTCTTGGAATAGCATACTTTTGCAGTAACAGGTAAAATCTAAAACATTGATCAATAGTGCTAGGGCCTCGTTGGAAGGCACCCTGACGGTGGTCAACGACCTTAGTTATTAGGGCTGCTACCATTGGTGGCAGTACCTGACTGATTTGCATATGGCTGGACCCCTTTTGCGCAGACGGGTTAAAAATCGGTGGTGTGGAAGGTGAGCAATGCCAGTGGTTCAGATTCATTCAGAACCTTCCACCCATCACTTTTGTGCTTAGTTATTTGGATCCATGCTAATAAATGACCCACAACACACTGGCATAGATTCTGCCTACTGCATTTGCTTTTGTGTCTGAAAATTAGGTTTTTTTCCTCTTTCTAGGAACGCCAAATCTGAGTGTTTTTGCATTTGCTTTTGTGTCTGAAAATTAGGTTTTTCCCTCTATCAAGGATCTCTTCCCTCTACCCAGAACATTCACCTCTAGGTGTTTTTCTTTTTTCTGCTGTTGCTGAAACCTCTGCTTTTCCCCTAACCTGGTAACTTGACTCTAGATTGCTGTAAGGTCTTGTGCACTGCAGTTTCCCCCTCTCTCCCACTCTACAGCCCCCTCCTCTCGATGCCCTCCGTCCATGGTGCTTTCAATCTACACTATCTTCTCTAACTGCTATTCTATCACCTATCCTATCTGTTTGTCAAAGTCTGGAAGAAAAAGTCAAGAAGGATCTCTTGGTCTCCGATCCAGGCCTGCCTATCGTTGACACCTATGTCAATGATTCTTGGAGGCAGACTATCGCTGACATCCTCTTTGTTAATCCCTCTCCAGACCATTGGATTCCACATATGGTCTCAGTGCTCTCACCATTGTCTTCCTCTCCCATTAACGGTGTCACCCATTGGGAAGTACTCTTGGCATACTTCCTTTCCTCCAGGGGCCATACTAATGTCTACCGCAATGGCACTGTCATGATCCAGGGCTCTCAGCACAACCTCCTCCTTCTTGATAGGCATCTTCCATCTCTCGTCAACTTCCTCCCTTCACCTGCCACTCCTCCTTCTGCCTCCCCTTTGGCCACTCTGTCACCACCGACGAGTGTACTACATTCCTGCACCCTTCCTCTGAAGACCTTTAAAAGCTCCACCTTGCTACCATCAACTCTCATGATGGTGTCAAGCACTCCTCTGACATCTGCCACCTGCTTCAGGATCTTGACCTAGACAGCATCGCTTTCACCAAGACGTGGTTCATGGCCAGCCCTGTCACAAGTTTTGACACCCTCCTCCCAGAGGGCGACAGGATACTCTCCAAGCCCAGGCCTAACCGGTCCTGGGGTAGAGTGGCCCTGATCTTTCCTGAAGAGGTCCCTGCTACTATAATACCCGCTCAATCCTACTTCTCATTTGAATGCCTCATCTGCAGGCTTGGTGTCTCTCTTATCCTCTTGCTGACTCTTGCCATCATCTACATGCCACCCGGCCCGGTTTCCCTCTTCCTCACAACGTGGTCTGACCTTGCCTCTTCTCTCATGGCCTCCACTTCCAAGCTTTTCCTCCTTAGAGACTTCAATATTCACCTTGACTCCCCTGATGCAGCCTCTGGACTCTTCCACAACCTCTGTGACACTGCTTTCCTCTCCATTCTTCCCTCCGGTGTGACACACACTTTGAATGCTTTCATCTCTGCTGACATCCCCATCTCCAACCGTCTCACTACTCCTATCTCCTGGTCTGATCATACTCCCCTTTCCTCTCACCTGGACCTCCTGGGTCCCCCGGCTAAACCCCCACCTGCACTGCCAGTTTCCTTCTCCTTCAATCCACCTATGAATCAAGTATCAGTTGCTGCTTTTGCCTCTGCCTTCATTCCCCCAACTCCTTCCTCTGACTCTCATTCTGACACAGCCCTTACCAACCTTCAACTCTCCATCACCAACAGTCTCCACATCCTTGTCCTTGTCATGAGGATCCCCATGAAGTCTGCCTCCAAGCACAACTCCTGGTATGACTCCAACATGGCCTCTCTGAAACGCAAGTGCAGAACTGCTGAGCAGAAGTGACAGGCTTCAAACACATCCTCTGACAAACTGACCTCCCTCCTGCTCCAAGGGCAATACAGACTGTCCATCTGCTTGACAAAGAGGACCTATGTCTAAGCCCACATTTCTGGGGCCACTAACAGCATGGCTCAACTTTGCAAGAAGATCATCAATCCTGCAGTCTCCATTTCTCCCCTTCCTTCCCTGGCCCTCTGCCATACATTGGCTAATCACTGTATCACTAAAACTCAGGACATCCTGTCCTCACTCTCCTCTACAGCCCACCCCTCTCCCTCGTCCACTCTCAGGCCTCCCTTAACCCCCTCCCTCCTACTCTCCTCTTTCTCTCCCATATCACCTGATGAGATTACTAGACAAGTCCGCTCTATGAAAGTCTCATCCAAACAGCTGCTCCCTTGCTCCTCTAGAACTATCAAGGACAACATTGGCTCCTTTGCTCCAGCCTTGTCTGATTTCTGCAATCACTCATTTCACACTGGATCCTTCCCCCCAATCCTCAAGCATTTGCTTGTGCAACCTTTCCTCAAAAAGCCTTCTGCTTACCCTTCCTGTCTGGCTAACTACTGCCCTATCTCCATTACCCCCTTCCAGTTGGTCGTCTCCAAGACCACTAGTCTGGCTTCACAGCTGCCAGATGCATGGAAACTGCACTCCTGCACACCTGTGAAGAATTGCTCTGTAATCTCGATTCAAACTCTCCTTCCGTTCTCATCCTTTTTGACTATTTCTCTGCCTTTGATACTGTCAATCATGCCACCTTTATAATCCACTCTCTTGGCATCTCTGGACTGGTTGACCTCTTTCCTCTCTGACCGACCTTCTCAAATGAACCCTTTTCTCTCCTCCATCTCACTCTCCACTTGTGGTTTCTCTCACGGCTCTATCTCGCTTTGGCTTTTCAACATCTACCTGGCCCCTTTAGCCCATTTGATCTCCACCTTATCTTCTAACATCCAGTGTTATGTGGATTACACACAGCTCTCCTTAAAGCTTCCCTCCTCTTCCACCACCTCTTCCTCTCTCATTCCTGACTGCCTGTCTGCTATTCAGGCATGGTGCACTGCTAACAATCTCTGCTTTTATGCCAGTAAGAAAGAGATCCTTCTCATTGGGAACCCTTCTCCAGCCCTAAAATCTCTCCACTGGCTCCCGGTTGCTGCGAGGATCAAGTTCAAGACCTTCTGCCTCATCCACAAGGCTTTCTGGGGCCTAGGACCCCACTACATCCAACTCTCTACCCCTAAATTCCTTCCTGCTAGAGCCTTTCGGTCTCCTAGCTCCAAAGCTCTGCAGATTGGATGCTTTTCCAAGCAGATAGTGGGGGGTAGATCTCTCTTCTCCACAGGTGCCTCCCTCTGTAATGGCCTCCCCAGCCCTCTCAGACTTAAGCCAGATCACCTAAAGTTCCAGAGGCTTCTCAAGACCTTCCTTTTCTCTTCCTCCTTCCCTCTCCCCCTCCCCTGCTAATTTCCCCATCTGCCTCTTGACTGGCTGCCTGGTTCCTTCAGATTCTTACAGGGCACCAGGCCCTCCTCATCCAGTCTACCCCTGCACTCGGTCTCCCCTTGACCCCCACTTCCCCATAACCTGCACTTGCCCTTCCAGGCCCCCTCCTCCTGTACTAGACAGGCTGGGCCTGCCCCCCTTGAGCCCTTTCAGCCTCCTATCTCAGACTTAGCTTGCAGACCTTCCTTCCCCTGTACTCTCTGCCATCCCCTGGCTCTGTCCACTTGGCCTCCCCTGGCAATCATGTTCTCACAGTCCATCAGCCCTGACCAACACTTCCTTCCACTCCATTCTCCCCTGCACTTCTTGTTCCTGCACTTGCACAATCCAAATGTCACAACGCTTAGTAGGACCGTTTTTTGTTTCTCTCATCCCTGTACCTCCTCCCATTGTCTTGTTGCACCTTGAAACACTTGTGTATAGATGCATTCTAAATACCCTATAAATACATAAAACTAAAAGAGATGGGTCCGGATTTAATTTTTTAAAACATCAACCAGCATCTTATCAGGGACCAGTACTTTACCCATCTTTTGAGAGTGGGTTGCATTCTGAACTTCTTTCAGCATGAATTACAGAATATTCTCCAATCACCTGTTCTCCAATAAAAGTACATCAGTGCTGTTGGTAAACTGGAGATGTGGCTCTTCATATAGAGTGCTAAAAAACCTAAACCAATCCTCCTTTTGAATGGTAGAATCACATACATTGTAATGATCCACTCCTCCTTGTGTTATAATTCTGCAGGAAGTCACAGAATCTTTATAATTGACAGCTTCCTGTATTCCACTTTTCTTTTGGAAAGGATTTATTTTGTTCTCCTGTACAGTGTTCGTATAATTCTTCCTGAGTTGGCCCACCATGTCCCTATCATAAACTACTGTACTCTTTACAAAACAAATCAATTTAGATGTTGGCAAATGACAATATTTGTCTAACCAATGGTTACAAATCAAAGATTTTTGTCCACCAGCGCACAGTTTAGTTACCACAGGAAAGGTTACATTGATTATGTTGGCATATGTGTCCAAAACATCACACAAGGAGATATCACATGGTGAGAAAACTCTCTCCAGAAAGGGGAGAACACATCTATACAAGTGAGGAGGGGACACTATAGCCATAACTATCAATTGCCATTTCAGAGTTCCTTGTGTGGAAATAACACTGCTTTTTGGACAACTAGTAATGTCAATAACTTTGGAATCAGAAATGGAAGTTGAAGCATTAGAGTTTGATGATCGCTCTTAGTGCTAGGGATTACCATGAAATTCCTCACATATTGCCAGTCACAAGTTCCAATTAGGATGTAGCCAATATGGGAATTGTTATTACCAGAAACGAATGTAGGATTAGGAGGTTTATCTCCCTCAAGTCTCATCATACAGGCTCTCAACTCCATCTTGTACAAAATATGCAGATTCTTTAGGGCATGCCTATTCAAGTGTTTTAGTGTAATTGAGATTACATCTGGAATACACCAATTAACATTCTAGTCTTCCATGATCTGTGTAATGATTTCAATTGGCTCAATTTCAAGTTAAAATCACCAAGTAACAAGTTGTGCACGTCCTTATTAGTTTTGAGTCTTACCTCCTGAATAGCACATTACCACTTGGAATGTAGCCAAACAATTTGCTAGATTCAATAATAATATATGTTTCTTATCCTTGGTGTTGACAATAAATGCTTGCAGATCACATGAACGCATGACAAGATCACCCATCCTATCTGGCCCCCACTATGTCTTCCTTTATAGCGTAAATACCAAAATTGTGTACCCTTGAAAACACAATTTTGAGAAGCACCATGTCTCCCAAAAACAAACCAATCTTACAAAATAATGAAGTTACATTTTCAAGTCCAGCAATGTTCCACGAAAGAATATTTAAACTAAAGAATGTATGTGGAAAAACAATGGAAGATGGTATATCTGAAGAAAAGAACGTATGCTTCATCTCCAGTCAATCACCCCCATCAAGTTTGGGGTCAATTTTTGTACCTTCGTGATTTGTTACAGGGGGGCAGTTAGTAGCAATTCTAAAAGACATTGGGTTCAATCATCATCCTATGTTTATCCTTACTATATGCATCACAATATGTTGGTCCTCGTATTGTGAGCTTATTATTTTATTACTTTGCGGGATGGTAGTACATGGCGTGTTTTTTTCACAGTGAGAGGGGAATGGCTCTCAGTTCTATCTTAGAACGCTGGAGAGCAAACTTTCAAAATTCAATAGCCACTTATCCTTGGGCAACAAACAGTTCCCTAAATTCGAGACAGATATAGTCAGAGTCATCATTCAGCATTGGATATCTCTGGCATCAAATTATAGCTTCCCGAATAATGGTGTAATACTTTAACACTCCGAATCCAATGGGTACAGTGAGGTGGTAGGAGTAAGAGATGGACTCAAAGGTGGCACATTGATTATCAAAGACTTTTATTCTCAAAATAAAATTGGGGGCAGGAGGAAATGTCAAAATGTTCAAATTAAAACTCTCTGTCCTGTATCCAAATCCTAACCTGTACCTCACAGCTAAATTTAAGAAAAGGTGAAAAAGGAAAAATGTCTCTTGATTGCTGACCTGCAGCCTGACCTTGTAGACAAAACACAAAAGTTCCAAAAAAGGTGCAGAATGTAAATGAAAGTTCCACTTGACTCAAGGGTTTGACTCCCTTTCCCCAGAGTCTTTCCAAGGTTATTCAATTTTGATTCCTAGGGCAGAGCCAGTCTCCTAGGTACTGCACAAGGTAAAAGTGCTTGGTTATTTCTCCCAAGCTGTGCATGAGTTACACAAAACTTTTGTTTTAATTTAATTTATTTATTAATGTGTTATAGCTTAACATACGCTTTTCACATTTCATAAATCAATACACTTAATAACAAGAAAATATTATTGCAAATTAATTAGACATATAAAAACATTAATAAGAATTAAAAGAAGACAGAAGAAAAAGAACGAAAACTTTAGCATAATGGAAAATGCAAATCTACATAAGTATATTAACGGTACACAGACATTAATCTTTGTTCACCTATGGCCAATTTCGTTCCTGTTAATTTCGCATTCTGAAGATTCTAAAAAATGAATTTCTGGCATAAACACTTATCAATTCATAAATATTTCTTTATCATTCAGACACTCATTCTCATTCATGAGATTTTTTCACCAGAGTACTACAGCTCCCAAATGGTTATACCTAAATGGTTATACATAGCAGACTCTCTATGATCAACCATACATCATACATTGCAATATGAAGTCTCATGCCGGTTGTGTTAACGGCCCTCAGCCAAAAGTCGTTACTACGCATGTGGTCTTCACTATGGACAAAGTCACCATAACATGTTGAGCAGGTTTTTAGCATGGCAGGACAACTGGTTAGGACATGTTTACCAGTCTCAGTCTCAGTCCCAGATTAAATCTCAGATTTATTCATGCAGAGCCGGCAGGAGCTTTCTGATGTAGGAAGATTGTTCATAATCCCAGTGATAGCCAATACCGGGAGCTGATTGATCCCCATTAAAAGGATGAATCGCCTCAAACGGGGCGAAGGGCAAAGACACATGTATGGCAGTGGTTGCTTGAAGGTATATCCCATGTATGGCACACATTTATAGCGTTTCAAGTCTTCCAAATGAGCAAAATGATCAATCCAGTCGCACAGTTCGGACTTCTTAGCTAATGCCCACAAAGAACTAGCTGTGTCCCCATACAGCCTATTAGTCGACCCAATCTTGTCTAAATAGCTGTCCATGTGTTTTTTCATTAGTGGAAATGTAGCAGACTTATTAATTTCACTGTGCATAGCTGAAAGCAAGGGATTATCTGCACTCAACATCATTTTTAAAAACAATTACGCCCTCTTCCTGCGTACCTGAGATTTCCACGAAATAAGGCTCAATTCCGGTCTAAGGATAGACATGGGTATACATGTCTGGAGACCTAGTATCTTTTTCCAGTATTTCCCCTCAAGCGTCTGCAGCCACCCAAGGTCAATTAGCTGTAAGGCCAGGGACGTCATTTGGGGGTCGCCAGAGGTCGCAAGAGCGACCGCTGCCGTTTCCCCAGCGACTGCTGGTATAATTCTGCGACCTCTGGCCCGGCCTGGCGGCTGGAGCTTGCATTTTTTTATAAATAGTTTGCTACACACTATTTATAAAAAAAACGAGCAAGCTCCTGACGCCACCGACCCCAGCCCTGGCCAGAGGAAGCAGAGATCCGCACGGCGGGCCTGGACGAGGTTTGACAACACATCAAGGTTTTGGACTTAAAACAAGTAAAGTAACATTACGTTGCCTGCCGCCAGCGGACCGGGATGGATGGAGGCATTCATATGCACACAGTGACATCAGACGCATTCATCAAAGAAAGTGTGAACACTTAGTTGCTAAGTGTTCACTTTTCTTTGATGAATGCATTAGCACCAAGAAAAGCATGAGACAGTGCGTGTCCATCAGGCCTTGACATCCGCCAGCTCGGCGCCGGCCAGAATACAACAGCGGCTGCCTGCAGTGCAAACCCAGGAGTCAGTCCTGCCCCCGCTCGGGTCACGTGCACTCTCTCATTAAGAACAAGTGGGGTTGGAGGGTTGGGTCACGGCTGGGTCAACTTGTGTGAGATGCCTGCAGTGAAAGAGATAGCTGAAGCAGCGAGCCGGAGGCCTGGGCTTTGAATTTGCTGGCAGAAAGAGGCCAGGCTCTCGGATTACGTTCCTAGCAGGTCCTGTCGCGCTGGAGCAGGTACTTTATTCTACAAACCTTTTCATTAGGAGTGAAGGAAATGTTTCCAATACTTTAAAAAAAACACAGCTCATTGTAATTCTGCTAAATGCGATGTGGTAATTATTTGAAAGTATAAGGCGTTTTAGTGTCAAATCACAGAAGTAGGACAATGGGTGGGGGGAGCGTTCTCGCTTCTCGGCACTCTGAATTATAATTTATGGTTAAACATCCCGTTGATGAGGAAATGCTTTTTGTAAGTGCAACGCATAGGGGCTGTGTGCGTGTTATCTTATGGAAAACAAAACATTTCTTCTTGGTGCTTCTTTTGTCAGTGCGGGGATACTATAACGACCAACAAAAGGCAAGCTTCCTTAGTAAGAGAAATGGGTGCAGCTGTGTCACGAAAACACGTGTGAAACGATATTTCAACAGAAACAAAATGTTATTGCAGTCACGAAATGTCCCGTCCCATGGTATGTGTGCACCTCTGGAGGAAAATCATAAAATTGGCCTTCTTAGCATCCAATAACAATGTGGTGTATATCATGTGCAAAGAAAATGTGTCATTTATTACACAGGGGGTTCCGTTTCTCTTTCTAAGCGTTCCCAAGTTTGGCATGCAATGAAACCATGGTCCCAGGATTTCCCCCGGATCACTTTATTTGTCCAAATGCAGGGGCAGGGGGTTAGCACTACACTCTCGCCAGTGGTTCCTCACTGCAACAGTAGCTTTCTGTCTTGGTGCCGTGCGCTGATCCTGTTTAAAGCTCCTTCGGCTTTGGCTCAAGGAGGGGGCGTTTATTATTAAGTTTTGGCTCTTACATGATAAGTTTCACTAAGAGTTGCAGGGTTCAGCACAAGTTCTCTCTTTCACAGTAATTTGTTTTTGCTGTTGCTGTTGTGTACTCGCAAAAAGGAACTGCAGTGTTTAGAGCAAGCAGTGTTTTATTGCTTCTGCAGACATTTCAGCGTACATTTGGTCTTCTCCCTCCATCATTGTCCCCATCCTTGGGTTCTCTGACCCTGTAACCACTTTAGCGGTCCTACATCTGTTCCTCTTTGGGTTTGCCATTTGGCAGCAGCCCCCTCTCTCTCAGAGATTCTTGCACTGCACCACCATTCTCTCTCTTTGGTCGAGTTTGCCACTGTTCTCCTTCGGACTCGGATTTTCTCTAGTCATCGCTGCTTACAGCTCGAGTGCTTCTGCGCAGCGTCTTTTGGCATTTCTAGTTTGGGCCTTTCCGTGGCACTAAGCGGCACCTATAAGCCGAAATGATTGCTTTAGAGTACAGATTAGGAGAAATGGCATATGAGGAGGGACACAATGCGTGTAGGTGTTTGGCTATTTGCCCACCCATTCATTGCCCATAGCCGTTCTAATCTCTATAACCATTCCAACCCAGTTACTGCCCCTCCTCACCCAAAACACCTTCTCATGGAAACTCTTTGAGCTCGCTTTACTCAAGCCGTACTATCAAACGTTGTTCTCGAAGTCTTCTGAGGTTTAATGACTTTATTTGAGTTGTAGTCGCGCTACCGGTGTAATAAAAATGTCTTAACCAGGTCGTACATTGACAACGGAACCACAGTTCTTCTGTGCAAATGTTAGGTTCTGTGCTTGACGTTGCAACAGACTTCTGCAGCAGGTGCAGCAACTCTATTAGCTATCTTACTAGCATGGAACATTGTGACCGCCGTGCTAGAAGCATAGCCCTGTTGGAGGCACTTTAACTCCATGGTCATAATAACAGGGATTGTAGTTTTGATTTGTATAGTTGTTCTAAATGAAGTGTTTAAGCTTAAGTGCTATATATCAAAACATCATTATCATTTGGCCTTGGACGTCTGCTTGCATTCACAGTGATTTGGTAACATGGGCCAATATGCATTGATATTAACGATACATATGGTGATCCATTCTTGTATGAAATGTACATCAATTTAAAGGGTTATTTTGACCATATTGTTCATAGTGTACTTAGAAACAATGATATGTGATGCCACTTCATGTGATGTCACATGGGGTGTGGTCACGTGACATCACTTCCTGTGGTGTCACTCTTGGGGGCGTGGCATTGTGATGTCACTTCCGCGACCCCTGGCATTTTGGTGAAATGACGTCCCTGTGTAAGGCTTCTCGTCCATAAGTGATCATGGGTGCTAGAACCTGCAGATATAACTGGCGTGAGGCGCAAATAGTGTACCCACAGTGAGAGGCATAAAAACAGTGTATTAATGCAGTAATTTGAACCGCTCGTGAGATCCGCGCTTGTTTGCACATGTTATATTGTCCCTTGGGCTCTATCTCTATACCTAGATATCTATAATAGGGGGTATATTGCATTGCTGAATCGTGGATTTTAATGCTCACTCGTGATACCTTCTTACTGGTAAAAACCACCATCTGGGTCTTGCCCAAGTTGATTAAGAGGCCGTTTGTTTGAGCGTAGGTCCAAAGGGCCACTGCTGCACTACGCAGTCCACTGATTGAATGGTCCATGATGACTAAGTCATCAGCATAAACTAGGACCGGACAGTGAACTGTGCCTATCTTAGGAGGGCAATTATGTTCTGCTCTTATTGCTTTCGGTATATCGTGGACAAACAGATTGTATAATAATGGTCAAGTAACACAGCCTTGCTTTACACCACGAGTTTGCTGGATCTTACTAGTCATGTTCCCCTTGGAGTCTAGCTTCAGAGAAACCGAGGTGTTATGGTGTAATCATTTAAGATAATAAACTATCCCTTTAGGGCAAACGAAAATCTCAAGTTTAGACCACAAAAGTTCTCTCGGCACTAAATCAAAGGCCGCCTTGAAGTCTATAAATAATGCGTATAATGGTGGGTTGCCAGTTGATCTGGTTCTGTTTCGAAGAATATCCATTACCACCAAGTTATGCACTGTGGAGTATCCACCCCTGAAGCCACATTGAAATCGATCCAGTATCTTCTCTCTGTCCACCCATACCTGTAGTTCATACAATAGATATGTGGCAAATAATTTGCCCGTGCAATCCAACATGGACAGTAGACGATAATTAGATGGGTCTGCCCGATCCCCCTTTTTAAAGATCGGGACCAGAATTGCCGTCTGCCACGATTCCGGGATACGGCCATCATCAAGCATCTTATCAAACAATATTTTCAATACTGCCGCCCAGTACTCCAGATTACTTTTTAATATAACATTTGCCAGGCCATTAGGTCCGGGCGCTCTCGATGATTTGAGCTTTTTTATCCTGGCAGTTAGCGACTCTACTGTCACCTTGAATGGAGGAAATGGCCGATTCCAATTTCCAATCTCCTGAGTCTGTCCAGGGGCAATACTATTACGACTTCTCAGGAATTCTTCCCACTGACCTGCACCAATAGGGTTAGTAAGGGAGCTGCTAGTGTCACCCCTTGCCTTACTCAACATTCCCCATATAGACCGGGAATTCCCTGTGCATAATACTTGCACCATCTTTTGCCATTTGAATAGCTTGGATGCGTAGTGCTTCCACCTGAGCCATGATCTAAAGGCATCCATGTACTTCCTGTACTATTCCATGAGGTACAGTCTTTATGAAGCTTCTTAAGCTCTGCTCTTAATACTCTTTTGGCATCTCTGATTTCTATGTCGAAGATATTGGATGGCTTAACTTCAGGGGCTCGCATACTTGTTTTAATAGTGGCATGCCTATATGAAAAGGATGCTATACATTCTTCGATCTCACTACTGGACATTACAAGAAGCTCATTGCGACCCATGCTTGTCATATCTACTGTCGCTTCCATTGCTTTCTTGATGTTATTATCGGACCAGCAGACATTCGAAGAGGCCTGATTCGTCCTCAATTCACCAGTAGGTCTGGTCCGGTCGTACTGTATCAAGAAGTTGAATGTCAATGTAAGAATAGCATGATCGCTCCAATCATTCCTCATGACCCTCATATCTGCAACCCTAGAATCCATTAAAGGGCTAACAAAGATATAATCAAGTGTACTTCTAGATTTTACATTACACCATGTAGGCTGCCCCGGAAAGTCGCTAATGGTTCTGCCATTTAACATTTCGAAATCCCATGAGTTGAGAAAGTTGAACCATAATAATCCCTCTGGATTCACTTCTGAATGCCACAATTTGCCTCTACTCTTCAACAAAGGATTGTTACTTCAACCCATGCCCCCCATTAAATTACAATTAAAGTCACCAACTATTATTACAAGTTCGTTTTCTGAAGCTATCATCCAATCAATCAACAGTTTGTGACAAACATCCTGAATAAGATCTCTGTAGGTGGATGCAGTGGGATTTTAGAGGCTAATCAATAACATTTTGTCTACTGTGTCTTTAATGGGAAGTTCTAACTCAACTGCTAACACAAACTCATCCATATTAGAATGGGTGCAAGTAGACTTTAATGGATGTAGAATCCTAATAAGCAGACCCCCATATGGCCTTCCCCTCGGTCCCTTTTTAGCTAATTCCTGGTAGATAGCATATCCATTTAATAGGGCCCGAGAGGTAAGCCAAGTCTCCTGGAGGCAAATACAGGTATGACCTGCTAACAGAGTTATAGAGCCATCCGCGGCTAATAGATGACTAAATCCCCGACAATTCCATGAGACCAAAGAATGATCTCATTGTCTTAGTGTCACAGTGGGGAGAGACTCAGCAAGCCACTTAAGCACATTCTGTATATCAGCCATTTGCACAGAGTTTCTTTTAGGTAGCTGCGGTATCATAGTTTCTTCAGTATGAGTACATGATGATGGCAATGGCCATTTAGGGTCAGCCATATTCGGATTGGCGTCCACTTCAATATCAACTTCCCGCAGGTTGGTTTTAAAGTTGGTTTTAAAGGTAAAGTTTGCTATTGCTAAAAACTTGCAATGTATTGCCGATCTATTAGAGTTTGTCACTTTCAATGGATCGACAAATTCAAAGCCTTCCGATCTCAATACTGTAAATTGTGGGATTGAGTGAAGTCTAGTCATCAGAGCAGATCTAGTGATCCAGTCGTGATTGCTGTTTTGATACAAGTTCTTAATAATGCATGTCTGTCCACAGTGGGGCTGATTGCTATTGACTTTATCCTCAGAAGACGGTACAAGTACGACATGTGACTGAGGTGGTAAAGTTGGTTCAATGTTTGTAATAGTCGGAGCGGAGATCCCTTCCTGCTCACTTGAGCAAAGCGATGGTTCCAAATCCACCTCTTCTACTGGGAATGAGGTATTACTCTTGTCAAGAATGAGCCAGCGAGTCAGCTTACCCTCTTTGCCTGAGGTGCGTTTGCGAGCACGCGCAGGTTTCCATTTCGTTTTTCTCTGGCCCTTTTTTGGAGTGCTGTCTTCAGTGGGCTGGAAATGTCCTCCTCCGGCACTGCTGTATCCGGCAATGTTATGGTCACTGTATGTGGCTTTTTCCTTGTAATCGCTCTTCTGGCCATTCGTCGTTGCTTTCGTGAAAAATAGACATCCAAATTGTTTGTAGTGTTTGTTTCCAATTCCGCTATCTCCGGGCATTCAAGTGGAGTGACATTCCCTTCCTTCTGAACTGACGCCAAATTGCTGTTATTGGCGTTATTAGCTGTATTGCCCACCGGTAAGGTAAGGGTAACTTCCAGTATCCGCCCACACATCTTTAACAGAATATTTAGAGCAAACTGTAGTGATGCCACTGAGGATTGCAGTTCCTCCAGGGTCGTGCGACTTTCCCCCTGGTCTCCACTACTATCCGGTTCAGATGACTCCAGGCGTACATCCAGATTGGGAGAGACAGTATAGTCTATTGTATGTTTCTTGTTGTGAGTCTAAGGCAGGCTGTAAATGGCCACCAGTCGGGTTTCCAGCTCTGCTTCCTAATAAGGGGTTCATGGATCTCTGCATAGATAAGCAGAGATCCAGTAAGGAATTATTGTCAATTGCACTTTCCCCATAACCATCGTTGGTATTATTCATACTATGAGTGCCAGTCTCTCTCTCTTCTGGAGAAGGTATGATTGGTATGCTGGGGGTCCGAGGAAGCATAAAAAAGTCTGTGATTGCGCCTTTTTCTACAGGTGCTATTTTAGTTCCCTTTCCCCTATTAGTGCTAGCTATAGCGATCGTACCCTTCTGGTTGCGAAGATTATATCTTGTCGCTGAGCACTTCTTCACTGTGACCATTATAGGTCTTCCGGTAACAACACCACTCAATATGACAATCCCTTTGAGTCAGATTTAGAGTGGCAGCTGTTATAGGCGCTAAATTGCTATTAGATCTTGCCAAGCGATTAAGGATTGTATATCCCGGGGCCAAGGTGAAACCAAATGATAGCAGTCGCCGATATCTATTCATTTGCTCCTAACGGCTTTTGCCATAGTATTGATTCTACCAGTTTGACAATTCAATTACTTGTCACTATTACAAGTTGCACCTTACGCCAGGATCAAAAGCAATGCCCGCAGTCTCCCAAGCAGTACAGTTTAGTTCCATGAGCGCTTTGCGGCTAGGCAATAGTGGATAGATAATAACTATGCAGGCTTATGCGGGCTTATCTGAGCTGGGGTCTTGTATATAGACACGCCCCAGTAAACTGTTGTATACTGGGCTCCACCCCCCCACAGTGGTGTGTTTTGGGCAGTCAACCCCCACTCCTTCCAGCGTGTAATCACGCTGCATCTTCTTCACCCGTAATGCAGCACTTATGGTAACCGGGGGGGTAGCCAGTTGAACGCCTGTAAGAGGAGGTGCCTGGCCGCCTTAGCCGCTTGCCGTCTCCACGGTCCTCACCGTCGCCTGTCCTTGCGGGTCCTCATAGAGATTGGAGAAAGGGACCTTGCCTCACAATACACTTCACATGACACGCAAGGACAGAGCAACGCTACACACAAGAATCAAGAGGCACTGATGCCAAAGCCCAGCCACCTCCGATTCTCAGCCCCAATGAATAGGGTGAACAGAAAACTTTTGAGTTTGATTACCTTTCTCCAAAAGCCTTTCTTATATTCCACAAAGTTTATTCTTTATGAGCAAACCTGCATCCCAAGCCTGCTACAAGTTGAAATAGATTGGCTCTTTCTTCCTAGCTGTACTGCAATTATTCCTCTCACTTCTGGGGAGTCCCATTTCCCATTCACAATACCCCTCTTCCTGACCCACTCTCCTACCAAGTAGGGTACACCAGATTCTCACTTGTTGTTGGTTCCAGACCCTATTCACAGTACCCTTCCTCTTGGTCCACTCCCATACCAAATGGGGTACACCACGCTCTTGCTTTCCCAATCTGGTTGCTCTGATTTCAATTACACACACATCCTTGGTTTACTCTCCTGCCAAGTTATTTAAGTGTTAGCCACATATGCAAACTTTGCATTCCTATTCGATAGCACATGGGGCCCACTTCCGCAATAAGGGTTCCAGACCTACTTCTCTTGTCTGCTCACAATGTCTTTATCATTCAATCTCCCTCTGTTCCACAGCAAAGGTTTACTCTCCTGCCAAGGGCTGTGAACATTGTGTGTTTCCCCAAAGTATGTATTTCCACTTACTCATACGGGGTATGCTGTTCTGATGCGGGTCCCAGGTTCCTTTCTCTAGATTATTCACAATGTTCATTTGCTCACTTAACTTCTGCCCACAGCCTTGATTTACTCTCCTACCAATGTCTGTGTGTATTCCTTATGTCTGCCAGTCAGGATTTGTCCTTCAGATGTGGGGCCCAGACCCCCTTTTCCTTGTCACCCTTTCCCTGTGAGTATTTCTCCTTTACTTTATTTGCTACCCAACAAGCTCTCTGGGTCCCCCCAACAACCAGACTAGCTACTCTGATAACTCTAGGGTTTTGTCTGTCTGTCTCCAATGGTTCCTGGGTCTCCCAAAGGCTTTGCCAGACTTTCAAATGCAGCGGGACCTTTCGAGGGTCACTCACAGGCTTCCCCTGCAGTCTGCCTGTGGTTTGTGGGCAGCGCATCAGCTCTGGTTCCCAGTGGGTAGGTTTTCTCCACTCTGGTTTTCTTCTTGCTTCCTGCATCTTCCGGGGGTTCTGCTTTGCTCTGGGACCCATCAGCTCCTCTTCCCTGTGGCTCTGTATGGCCCCTGCCAGACTCTCGGTCCGCATCAAGTGAAGAAGGTAGACACCATTGTTGGGTTCCCTTGCTGTCTTTAAATGACAGCCAGCCAATTCTGTTACTGCAAAGGCTAAAGTGTATTGCGGCATTCAGGGTGGTGATCCTCATTACTCGTTGTCTCTTCCTCGTCCCAGTGGTTTATATCAGAGATGCATTGCCAAAGCACATGGGTACATTAGGTATTGGGGAATGGATGGGCTTTTCAGGAAGGTGGGTGGGTTAAGTGGATACGGTGTTCTGCTAGGTTCATCACTACTCTCAATGGGATCCCTTCCCAAGAGATCCTCCTGCTGAGCACCACCCCCAGGCAGCCTCTCAGGTAGATTTTTCACTTCGCTGGCCTCATGGAATTGGGCTTCCACAGCTGAAGTACTGAAAATACCCTGGGACTCATCACAGTACACTTATTTGTCAATTAAATCATATTTTCAAATGTGGCAATACCCATCCTTTGTACATTATACATGCACACAAAGTTAATATTCTGCCTGCGTTCATTGTTCGCCTCAGTATTATTATCCTTGTGCGTTATGACTTCCTAGTATGTGAATCTTGTTCCTAGAGTATTACCATTGTCTAAGCCACCCAAAGGAAGTCATTTCTGTGTATTCAACCTAATGTCACCATTACTTGCCAGACCTTTGGACTGTGAACCTAGACAACTTAGAGTACTCTCTGCCGGTTTTGCTTTATTACAACCTTGCCATCCTTGCAAACTAATTTATCATAGAATGTAACATTCAAATCAAGAGCTGAAATGGTGGGTACAGTAGTAGTAGTACAAATCAGCAGAATGGGCCTCATTACACGGTAGGCGGTAGGGATTTAACGTTACCGGTAATGGAATACCGGTAACGTTAAATCCCCATGCTAATTACGACCCGGCTCACCGCTATTAGCGGCACCGATAAGTACGGTGCCACTAATAGCGGGCAGTCCGCGGGCGCACGACCCTCCATCCCGTAAATAACGCCATGCTGCTAATAGCACACCATCACAAGGCGAGCGGACATGCCAACAGCAGCATGGTAAAGCCCCCAAAACCCCTTACCGGCATGGCGCTAATACCACCATCGCGAACCACCCGTAAAAATAACTGTGCAGTGTTACCACCTGCCAGAGGTGGCCACAATCAGCACAGGTGGAGGCAATGGAGACTGTGGCTGCTCAAAAGGAGCACAACACAACCCCTTCCCACACCAAGATGGTTCCAATACTAGCAGCATTACATGGCCTGGAGGACCTGATTGCAGCGCAGCTGCAACAACAACAGGCAGCACAGAGGAGACGCAGGAGGAGGAGGAGGGCAAGACAGGCACAGCAAGCACCACCACGGCACCTAATCATACCACAGAGGCACCCACCAATTCCCAGGATCAGAGCAAGTCCATTTAACCTAACACCTGAGCAGATACACACCCTGTACCGTCTGGACCGGGATACCATCACCAGCATTGTGGACATGATACACCACGACATTGTGAGCCTCATAGATATCAGAACTGCCATCCCCCCTCTACTGAATGTGGTGACTGTGCTCCACTTCCTGGCCACAGGCACCTACCAGCATACAGTGGGGCAGATGCATGGCATCTCCCAACCAGTATTCTCACGCACACTGAACCAGGTACTCGATGCCCTCCTGAAGCATGCACCCGAACACACATACATGCCACGGACTGCCCAGGAGATTGCAAACACCAAAGTCGGTTTCTATTCACTGGCAGGCATCCCAAGTTGCATTGGGGCCATCGACTGTACACATGTGGAATTGGTTGTCCCACATCACAATGAAGTAGTGTACCAAAACAGGAAGCAATTCCACTCCATCAATGTCCAAATGGTATGTGACGCCAACAAGATAATCACACATTGCTGTGCCCGATTTCCCGGATCTACCCATGATTCCATGGTCCTGTGGAACTCTACTATCCCCCGCTACATGGAGCGACAAACGGGACAGCATTCGTGGCTACTTGGTGAGTAGCAGGCCAAGCACATGGCAGTGTGCTTGGGCGGGGGGGAGAGATAGATACTCCAACTGGTTGTAGCCTGTAGTCCATCGTCCAAATGCACATACAGATGTAAGCCAATGAAATGAACAGGCCACAATTGAGGTGAACAGTAACAGGACCCTATTCCTTCCCCCCTATAGGTGATGCCAGCTATCCCCTGAAGAGGTGGCTCCTCACGGAACCCACAGAACAGGCACGAAGAGGAATAAAATTGTGCTCATGCCCGTACCTGCATCGTGATCGAGCAGACTTTTGGCCTATTGAAGTCACGGTTTGGTGCATTGGCAGGTCTGGTGGCGCTCTCCTGTATGGCCATGAGAAGGTGGCCAAGATCACCATGGCATGTGTCATGCTGCACAATATGTGTATCAGACGGAATGTGCCACTGCCCCCTGACGTTGAAATAGAATCACCTGATGAGGATGATGATGGTGATGAGGACGGAGGTGACAGGGATGCAGGTCATGCAAGAGGCTATGGCCAAGAGGGACGTGCTGTGAGGCAGCATCTGATCAACCAAATATTCTGAGTAACAAGTTCTCGTACTGTCACCTGGATATGGCTAGTGGTGCACTGGTGTCTGTTTGTTAGCTCACAATGGACCCTGGCGTCAATAAATTACACATACACAATGAAGAAGTCCAGGCCTGTGTTTTGCTCTAACACCAGTGTATTTATGAACTCAAACAGGAAAATGTGCATGTACCCAAATATCCCACCACCCTACCCCCCAGCCCCCACAACAGTCCCATCACACCCTTCCCCCCACCCCCCACAACAGTCCCATCACACCCTTCCCCCCACCCCCACAACAGTCCCATCACACCCTTCCCCCCACCCCCCACAACAGTCCCATCACACCCTTCCCCCTTACCCCACCCCCCACAACAGTCCCATCACACCCTTCCCTCCACCCCCCACAACAGTCCCATCACACCCTTCCCCCCACTCCCCACAACAGTCCGATCACACCCTTCCCCCCAGCCCCCACAACAGTCCCTCATGTGTCTTCCACAATGTATGCGTCCAGGCATGCACGCAGAGGCATGAACATTAACTCCCTATTGGTCATTGCCAAAACCAGTATTGGGAGGCTGCCTGGAGGTGCGCCTGGTGGTGCGTGCGGAGGGTCGGGGTGGGCTTGACTGCCGCGAACTTGCGGACGAAGAAGGGGCAGACTGTCCAGGTGGTGATGGTGGTGGGAATTGGCGGTCCATAGCATCCGCAATGCGTGTGAGGACCTCGCGAACTCGGATGAGCTCCCCACACAGCCTGTCTGTGCATGCCTCCATCCCCTCCCTGGACTGCCTGGATGTCTCCGCTATCTCCTCCCTGAGACGGGCAGCCTCCTCCACGTGCTGCCCAACCAGCACAGTGAGACCCTGTTGCCGCTGGCTGATGCTGGCCAGGTCAAGGCCAGTGTCGGGCTCTGGTGGTGTGGCTGGTGTGCATTGTGATGCAGGCAGGTGAACAGATGGAGGCACCGGGGGGCTACTGAAAGCTGCCATGGTCTCATCACCAGTAACGTTGGAGCCAGGTGTGTGTGGTGGTGATGGCTGGGGGATTCGAGGGGGGCTTGGAGTGTGCATGCCCAGGTCGAATTCTGTTGGCTTCTCCACATCCGATAATGGAGCAGTGGCTGGCGCCACTCCTGCCGAACTGGCTGCAGCTGATGGTGGTCCCTTGGTGGCTGTGATTGGTGGTGGTGTGTGGACCTCCGGAGGTGGGGCAGTTTGCTTTGGTGTTGCCTTGGCAGTGGCGCTCGACCAATCTTTCAGACTCTGTAAATGGAGCCTTGTGCCTTTTCCTCTGGATGTTGTGGGGGTGTCCTCTGTGGGCTGTGGCCTTTTTTTCTTCTGCGCAGGGGGTGCCTGGGATGCATTCCCACCATCGCCACTGTCTGTATGTGACCCTGTCGGGGACAAGAAGGGGGATGGCATTGGTTACGGTTCAATGTACTTAATGCAGGATACATCATCAATGCAGTTGTGGGCATTTGGATTTCATTGTGAAGGATGCAGGTGATGTGTCAGTTCAGTGGCTCATCCATGCAGTGTTGTGTGTGGCACTTGGCTCTGTTGATGTGTGCATGTGTGTGTGTCTGGGTCTGGCACTGACATGGGCAGGGTGGGATGCATGTGTGGCTGTTTGGCCATCCATGAGATGATGCTGGCCTGACATTTGCGGGGACCAGTAGATTCACATTGAATGCTTTCATTGGTACACTTACCTCCATCAGAAGTGCCGGCAACGCCATGTTCCATCCTCCCAACTCCCTCGATGCATTCGACTCCTATGAGGTTGGCAGATGTCTCCTCCCATTCTTTTAGTCTGATTGGCGACCCCGATCTACCGGCTGTGGCAATGTTGTGATTTTCTGACAAGATCATTCTGACCCGGAGTCTAAGGTCATCCCATCTTTTCCAGCACTCACGTACAGTGCGGGTGCTGGTGCCCACAGCACTTACTTTCAGTGCCACCTCCTCCCAGATTGCTTTTTTTTGGAGGAGTGTCTCCCACCGCATGTCGTTTGCGAAGACCTCTGCAGCATTTTCAGATAGGGTCTGTGTCAGCATTAGTAGCTCCTCATTGGAAAACTTTACTTTCCGCTGGCGGTCAGTTGTTTTTTTCAGAGCCTTGGGCATGTTAAGGGTGTTCCAGATGTTTTCACACAGCAAAGTCCTACAAACAGGTCCAGGGGGCAGAGGATGGCAATGGATTGTGTTTTTAAAGATGGCCGCCGTGCTCTTTCCTGTTCCTGTGCGATGGCGCTGTTTCCGGTTCCGCTGCTATTTGCATGCTGCGTCAAGGCGGAGGTGCTATCTGCACTGTCGTCGAAGCCGGTAAGGGACTCTTGGGGGAGTTTAGCGGCATGGCAGTTGGGGCATTACCGGCATGGCGCGATGCTCGTTAAGGGCGCCATGCCGGTAATTTGTGATTTTTAGCGCACAACGTGTATTGAGGCCTAATGTCTGCTAGTAGTCCGTTCTGCTGAATCACCCTTTTCAAATCACCCACAACACCCACACTATTTTCAACCATTTTCTTAAGGCCACCGATCTATGTATAGAAGTCCCCGATTTCGACCAGTCATTACAGGATTCCTTATCAACTTGGGTATGGGAGTATTGCCTTGCAAGGTACTCAGATTATTACTTTCTTTGGAATGGGTCACAGTGAGGAAATTAGACAGAATTGATTGTTTTATTCTAGCCACAGTTTCTCATGCAATTCCTCCTATAACTTTCAAGGGAGCTGACAGAAGAGTCTTTGCTGATGAAGAATTATCATCTTTAACCAATTTATTAAGGACCGCAAATCGGTTGGAAATGGGATGTTACTAACTGTAACTAATTCTTCTGGAAATGTTGCCTCACTTTTGTGTATGATTATCGGGTCAGGATCAGCAGGTAAAGATGTATCTTTAGATACCATTGGATGGGCCTCTAAAAGGATATCATAATTCATCCCCACTTCATGCTGTAACATCCAAAGGATTTCAAAGGCATCTGAATCATTTGCCCTTTTAGTCAACCTATGTGGGTGAATAGGAGGCTTAGAAACTGAGGTTACCCTCAAGTCCTTTTGACACAGATGTTTATCTTGGTCCTTTTCCAGATAGTTTCCTAAAAGGGGAGAACTATCATAAGAGATAATAACATCAAGAATATCATGAGCAACACATTTGGGGATTGCTTTATGGGCAAGAGGGCCACTGTTTGCCTTGTTATCACTGAAAGAGTGAAGGTGTTTTTCAATTTCATTGATAAGGGATTTCACCTCTTCAATTTACTTGGCAATACTTAAAGACCTTTTCGGTAGATTATGGGGAGATAAACTACCAACAACTTTGCTTTTTGAAATTATTTGCCTTAATACAGTACTTCTAAAAAATATGAAGGGGTCGATTCATGGAAATAATGTGCGCCGAAAATTCCCGCGCAGAGGTGCCAAAACGTGCGAATCGCAGTAAAAGTGCGAAAATCGCAGGGAAACCAGCGCACAGCGATTCATGGAAGTCCGTGCACGAGAAAAACATTGGATGTGCGCTAAAAATGTGCACCGTGCACGCCGGCGCACAGGTCATCCAACAGCCATGGCCACTGCGAAATCGCACATAGCGTGGCGCACATCACAAAAGTAGGCGGAACACGGGGCGTAACACTCGGAATGGGGAACAACGCGTGAAAATATGGGCGTCACGGGGGAAGTACAGGAGGCAAGTGCGCGGAACGCCCACACGCTCGCCTACAACCCGTATTCATGGAATCGAATAGGGCAAACCAGCGCACAGACAAAGACGCGCACAGGGCCAAACAAGTACGCCACAAGAAAGCAGGCGGTAGCGCCCCTGCGACTTAAGAAAATGTGCACCAAAATGTGCTCTAACAAAAAGCACCCATATACAGCCATGATGAATGGGCCATACAGTGGCCCTCTAGGACAAATGAGGAGCAAAGGGGCACCGACAAACACGGACACCCGCTGTGTGAAAAATAGCATGTGCGCATGTTCCTGGGTGCGCGGGAAGTTCCACATGCGATTGGCCTGGGTACGTGTACTTCGGGGTGCGCGGGAAGTTCCACACGCAATTAGCCTGGGTACGTGTACTACGGGGTGCGCGGGAAGTTCCACACGTGATTGGCCTGGGTAGGTGGGGGTGCGCGGGAAGTCCCACACGCGATTGGCCTGGGTACGTGTACTTCAGGGTGCGCGGGAAGTTCCATACGCGATTGGCCTGGGTAGGTGGGGTGCGCGGGAAGTCCCACACGTGATTGGCCTGGATACGTGTACTTCGGGGTGCGCAGGAAGGTCCACATGCGATTGGCCTGGGTAGGTGGGGGTGCGCGGGAAGTTCCACACGCGATTGGCCTGGGTACGTGTACTTCGGGGTAGGCGGGAAGTTCCACACGCGATTGGCCTGGGTACGTGTACTACGGGGTGCGCGGGAAGTTCCACACGCGATTGGCCTGGGTAGGTGGGGGTGCGCGGGAAGTTCCACATGCGATTTTATTTTATTTTTATTTATTTTTTTTATTTGTTACACGCCCAGACCCTCAGTTGTCACGGCGAGGTTATAAGACAGCTTAGAAATTAGTCACATTCAAACATTACATTAGTTGCATTACATGATATAGGTTACAACATATTCACAACAATATACAGTGGCCTAAGTATTCACAACAGTATCCGATGGAAGGGGTCCTATCTTTGCGTGCTATTATTGGTTGAATAACCAGGTTTTTAGCTGTTTCTTAAAGATCGTGAAGGAGGATGCTTTTTTGATGATGATGGGTAGGGTGTTCCAGTGTTTGGGGGCTAAAGTGGTGAAGCTGCTGCCCCCTGCTCTTGTGGTTTTGAATCGGGGGGGGTCCAGGAGGAGTTTGTCGTTGGATCTCAGTAATCTTATGTTAGTTTTAGGATGCAGAGTGTTATTGAGGTAGATAGGTCCTTTTTTTGTAATGCATTTGTGGGTGATGCATAATGTTTTGAAGATGATGCGGGCTTTGATGGGGAGGCAGTGGTCTTGGATATATGGTCTGATTTTTTTATGCCTAGCGCTGCCCTCAGGACTTTGTTTTGCAAAAGTTGCATTTTGGCTAGGTTGGTGTTGGAGGTGCCCAGTAGTAATACATTACAGTAGTCCAATTTCGATAGGACCAGTGCTCTGGCCAGGGTGAGGCAGTTTGCTGGGGTCAGAAATTGTCGGCTGAGTGCAATTAATTTGGAAGTGTAGGCCGTGGAGGAGGAAAGTACATTGATCTGTTTAGTCATGGTCAGGCTAGCATCGAAGTACACGCCCAGTGTTTTTACTTGTTTTGACACTGGAATATTGGTGCCGTCAATGTTGATGGTTGAATATTCTGGCTGAAGGGTTGCTAATTTGGCTGGAGCTCCTACGATGAGGACTTCCGTCTTCTCATCGTTAAGACATAGGCTGTTTAATGCCATCCAGTTTTGTATGATGACGTAAATTTTATTGATTGTTAAAGTGTCCTGGTCATAATTGCCTGTAAGAGGTATAAGGATCTGGGTGTCATCCGCAAAATTTGTGTATATGACACCCATATTGTCAAGTGCTGAGAACAGGAGCTTGGTATATGCGTTATACAGCGTGGGAGAAAGGCAAGAGCCTTGGGGCACTCCTATGGGGACTGGGATGGGGTTGGCTGCTTCTTTGCCTATGGACACTCTGGAGGTGCGGTCAGTTAAGAATGATTTCACCCAAGCAGTGGCTGCCCCAGAGAAGTTAAATTCAAGGGCAAGTGAGTTGCAGAGTTTGTCGTGGTCCACCAAGTCGAACGCAGCTGAGAGGTCCAACAGCAGGAGAATGCAAAGTTTCCCTGAATCTCTAATGGCATCCATCTGGATTTTGAGGTCCAAGAGAGCTGTTTCAGTGCTGTGGTTGGGCCTGAAGCCTGATTGTCTGGTGCCGAGGAGCTGGTTAGATTCTAAATGGGTTTGAATTTGGTTGTAGGCTAGTTTGTCGATGGTTTTCAGTAAGAATGGGACCGTGGTTATGGGGCGATAGTTAGTTGGAATGGTGGGGTCTAGAATTGTTTTTTTTAGAAGTGGTGTAACCCAGGCTTCTTTAATGCAAGTCGGAACTGTATTGGAGTTGAATGAGGCATTGACAAATTTAGTGATGAGGGGGATCAGGGTGGGAGCACAGGCTTTGACTAGTTTGGCTGGGACAGTATCTCCTTTGCAGTTGGATGCTTTTAGTTTGGATATAGTATCGAGTACGAGATTGTGGGTGACTGGTGTGAACTGGAAGGGGGGGTTGGAGTTGTCACTGGAAAGGGTACAGGGATTAGGGAAGAGGGGGTTTTTTGTAGCTAGGAGTAATTTTTTGGAGTTGATTTTGTTTTGTAACATAGTGATTTTGGAGGCAAGAGCATCTTGTATGGTGGTACACCATTCTTTGCTTGTGTTTATGGGTGTGTCGGTCGGAAGTGGATTTTCAAGTTCTCTAAGGATAGAGAAGAGCTCTTTGGAGTCGGATGCTGCATTGCTAATGCGAGCATTGTAGGCGTTAGCTTTATGTGAGATGATAGCTGATTTGTAGAGGGTATTTGCGTCTTTGAATGCTTTAGCTGAGTCCGGGGAGGGATGTTTATTATGGGCATGCTCAAGAGAGCGTTTTTTCCTTCTAAGGGCGATTAATTCCTCGTTGAACCAGAAGTTGGATTTTTTGTTGAGGCGCCTTAGTTTGGAGGTTACAGGTGCTATGGTGTTAATCGCTGTGGAGAGGCATTTGTGGTAGTACTCAGCGATAGTAGTTGGGTCATTGCTGAGGATTGAGTGGGTATCTATCAATTTGTTCAAGGTGGGGTCGAAGTTCTCAGCTGTGAGCTTTTTAGAGTTTCTACTTTCGATGATGTCCATAGATATGTTCTTGGGTGTGCGTGTATTCTGAGGTGCGCGGGAAGATTCACACGCGATTTCTGCAGGGTACGTGTCTCTCGGTGGTGCCGGGGAATGCTACACGTGATTTGGCCATGTGGGTCCTCCCAGGTGTTCCCTCTACACCCTCCACGGCCCCTGCAGGCAGCCCACACCACAGGGTACTACCCTGCACCCCTGCTCATGTCCCACAGGCAACCCATCCACCATGGCCATGCCCACCAGCCAACCCACATGTCACCTTGCACTACTGATCACCAACACATGTCTCCCATCACCCCCACCCCCCAGCCACCAGGGGCAGCCTCCACCAGGCCCCCACTCATGTCTCCCATCACCCCCACCCCCCAGCAGTGCAGGGGCAGCCTCCACCAGGCCCCCACCCATGTCTAACACCACCCCCACCCCCAGCAGTGCAGGGGCAGCCTCCACCAGGCCCCCACTCATGTCTCCCATCACCCCCACCCCCCAGCAGTGCAGGGGCACCCTCCACCAGGCCCCCACCCATGTCTACCACCACCCCCACCCCCCAGCAGTGCAGGGGCAGCCTCCAACAGGCCCCCACCAATGTCTACCACCACCCCTACCCCCCAGCCACCAGGGGCAGCCTCCACCAGGCCCACACTCATGTCCCCTATCACTCCCACCTCCCAGCAGTGCAGGGGCAGCCTCCACCAGGCCCCACTCATGTCTACCACCACCCCCAACCCCCAGCAGTGCAGGGGCAGCCTCCACCAGGCCCCTCCTCATGTCTCCCATCACCCCCACCCCCCAGCCACCAGGGGCAGCCTCCACCAGGCCCCCACTCATGTTTCCCATCACCCCCACCCCCAGCCACCAGGGGCAGCCTCCACCAGGCTCCCACACATGTCCCCCTGCACCCCCAGCCCCCAGCCACCAGGGGCAGCCTCCAGCAGGCCCCCACTCATGTCCCCTATCACCCCCACCCCCCCAGCAGTGCAGGGGCAGCCTCCACCAGGCCCCCACTCATGTCCCCTATCACACCCACCCCCCAGCAATGCAGGGCCAGCCTCCACCAGGCCCCCACTCATGTCTCCCATCACCCCCACCCCCCAGCAGTGCAAGGGCAGCCTCCACCAGGCCCCCACCCATGTCTACCACCACCCCCACCCCCCAGCCACCAGGGGCAGCCTCCGCCAGGCCCCCACTCATGTCTACGACCACCCCCACCCCCAGCAGTGCAGGGGCAGCCTCCACCAGGCCACCACCCATGTCTACCACCACCCTCACCCCCCAGCCACCAGGGGCAGCCTCCACCAGGCCCCCACTCATGTCCCCTATCACCCCCACCCCCCAGCAGTGCAGGGGCAGCCTCCACCAGGCCCCCACTCATGTCTACCACCACCCCCAACCCCCAGCAGTGCAGGGGCAGCCTCCACCAGGCCCCCACTCATGTCTCCCATCACTCCCACCCCCCAGCAGTGCAGGGGCAGCCTCCACCAGGCCCCCACCCATGTCTACCACCACCCCCACCCCCCAGCAGTGCAGGGGCAGCCTCCACCAGGCTCCCACACATGTCCCCACCCCCCAGCCACCAGGGGCAGCCTCCACCAGGCTCCCACACATGTCCCCCTGCACCCCCACCCCCCAGCAGTGCAGGGGCAGCCTCCACCAGGCCCCCACCCATGACTACCACCACCCCCACCCCCAGCCACCAGGGGCAGCCTCCACCAGGCCCCCACACATGTCCCCCTGCACCCCCACCCCCCAGCCACCAGGGGCAGCTTCCACCAGGCCCCCACTCATGTCTCCCATCACCCCACCCCCCAGCCACCAGGGGCAGCCTCCACCAGGCCCCCACACATGTCTCCCTGCACCCCCACCCTCAGCCACCAGGAGCAGCCTCCACCAGGCCCCCACTCATGTCCCCTATCACCCCCACCCCCCAGCAGTGCAGGGGCAGCCTCCACCAGACCCCCACTCATGTCCCCTATCACACCCACCCACCAGCAGTGCAGTGGCAGCCTCCACCAGGCCCCCACCCATGTCCCCCATCACCCCCCCCCCAGCAGTGCAGGGGCAGCCTCCACCAGGCCCCCATCCATGTCTACCACCACCCCCAACCCCCAGCCACCAGGGGCAGCCTCCACCAGGCTCCCACACATGTCCCCCTGCACCCCACCCCCCAGCCACCAGGGGCAGCCTCCACCAGCCCCCACTCATGTCCCCCTGCACCCCCACCCCCCAGCCACCAGGGGCAGCCTCCACCAGGCCCCCACACATGCCCCCCATCACCCCCACCCCCCAGCAGCGCAGGGGCAGCCTCCACCAGGCCCCCATCCATGTCTACCACCACCCCCACACCCCAGCCACCAGGGGCAGCCTCCACCAGGCCCCCACACATGCCCCACTGCACCCCCACCCCCCAGCCACCAGGGGCAGCCTCCACCAGGCCCCCACTCATGTCCCCCTGCACCCCCACAGCCACCAGGGGCAGCCTCCACCAGGCTCCCACACATGTCCCCCTGCACCCCCACCCCCCAGCCACCAGGGGCAGCCTCCCCCAGGCCCCCACTCATGTCCCGAATCACCCCCACCCCCCAGCAGTGCAGGGGCAGCCTCCACCAGGCCCCCATCCATGTCTACCACCACCCCCACCCCCCAGCCACCAGGGGCAGCCTCCACCAGGCCCCCACTCATGTCCCCCATCACCCCCAACCCCCAGCAGTGCAGGGGCAGCCTCCACCAGGCCCCCATCCATGTCTACCACCACCCCCACCCCCCAGCCACCAGGGGCAGCCTCCACCAGGCTCCCACACATGTCCCCCTGCACCCCCACCCCCCAGTCACCAGGGGCAGCCTCCATCAGGCCCCCACTCATGTACCCCATCACCCCCACCCCCCAGCAGTGCAGGGGCAGCCTACACCAGGCCCCCATCCATGTCTACCACCACCCCCAACCCCCAGCCACCAGGGGCAGCCTCCACCAGGCTCCCACACATGTCCCCCATCACCCCCACCCCCCAGCAGTGCAGGGGCAGCCTCCACGAGGCTCCCACACATGTCCCCCTGCACCCCCACCCCCCAGCCACCAGGGGCAGCCTCCACCAGGCCCCCACTCATGTCTACCACCACCCCCACCCCCCAGCAGTGCAGGGGCAGCCTCCACCAGGCCCCCACCCATGTCTACCACCACCCCCACCCCCCAGCAGTGCAGGGGCAGCCCCCACCAGGCCCCCATCCATGTCTACCACCACCCCCACCCCCCAGCCACCAGGGCAGCCTCCACCAGGCCCCCACTCATGTCCCCCATCACCCCCACCCCCAGCAGTGCAGGGGCAGCCTCCACCAGGCCCCCATCCATGTCTACCACCACCCCCACCCCCCAGCCACCAGGGGCAGCCTCCACCAGGCTCCCACACATGTCCCCCTGCACCCCCACCCCCCAGTCACCAGGGGCAGCCTCCATCAGGCCCCCACTCATGTCCCCCATCACCCCCACCCCCCAGCAGTGCAGGGGCAGCCTACACCAGGCCCCCATCCATGTCTACCACCACCCCCACCCCCCAGCCACCAGGGGCAGCCTCCACCAGGCTCCCACACATGTCCCCCATCACCCCCACCCCCCAGCAGTGCAGGGGCAGCCTCCACGAGGCTCCCACACATGTCCCCCATCACCCCCACCCCCCAGCAGTGCAGGGGCAGCCTCCACGAGGCTCCCACACATGTCCCCCTGCACCCCCACCCCCCAGCCACCAGGGGCAGCCTCCACCAGGCCCCCACTCATGTCTACCACCACCCCCAACCCCCAGCAGTGCAGGGGCAGCCTCCACCAGGCCCCCACTCATGTCTACCACCACCCCCATCCCCCAGCAGTGCAGGGGCAGCCTCTACCAGGCCCCCACCCATGTCTACCACCACCCCCACCCCCCAGCCACCAGGGGCAGCCTCCACCAGGCTCCCACACATGTCCCCCATCACCCCCACCCCCCAGCAGTGCAGGGGCAGCCTCCACGAGGCTCCCACACATGTCCCCCATCACCCCCACCCCCCAGCAGTGCAGGGGCAGCCTCCACGAGGCTCCCACACATGTCCCCCTGCACGCCCACCCCCCCAGCCACCAGGGGCAGCCTCCACCAGGCCCCCACTCATGTCTACCACCACCCCCAACCCCCAGCAGTGCGGGGGCGGCCTCCACCAGGCCCCACTCATGTCTCCCATCACTCCCACCCCCCAGCAGTGCAGGGGCAGCCTCCACCAGGCCCCCACCCATGTCTACCACCACCCCCACCCCCCAGCAGTGCAGGGGCAGCCTCCACCAGGCTCCCACACATGTCCCCAGCCCCCAGCCACCAGGGGCAGCCTCCACCAGGCTCCCACACATGTCCCCCTGCACCCCCACCCCCCAGCCACCAGGGACAGCCTCCACCAGGCCCCCACTCATGTCTACCACCACCCCTACCCCCCAGCAGTGCAGGGGCAGCCTCCACCAGGCCCCCACCCATGACTACCACCACCCCCACCCCCAGCCACCAGGGGCAGCCTCCACCAGGCCCCCACACATGTCCCCCTGCACCCCCACCCCCCAGCCACCAGGGACAGCCTCCACCAGGCCCCCACTCATGTCTCCCATCACCCCACCCCCCAGCCACCAGGGGCAGCCTCCACCAGGCTCCCACACATGTCCCCCTGCACCCCCACCCTCAGCCACGAGTAGCAGCCTCCACCAGGCCCCCACTCATGTCCCCCATCACCCCCACCCCCCAGCAGTGCAGGGGCAGCCTCCACGAGGCTCCCACACATGTCCCCCATCACCCCCACCCCCCAGCAGTGCAGGGGCAGCCTCCACGAGGCTCCCACACATGTCCCCCTGCACGCCCACCCCCCAGCCACCAGGGGCAGCCTCCACCAGGCCCCCACTCATGTCTACCACCACCCCCAACCCCCAGCAGTGCGGGGGCAGCCTCCACCAGGCCCCCACTCATGTCTCCCATCACTCCCACCCCCCAGCAGTGCAGGGGCAGCCTCCACCAGGCCCCCACCCATGTCTACCACCACCCCCACCCCCCAGCAGTGCAGGGGCAGCCTCCACCAGGCTCCCACACATGTCCCCACCCCCCAGCCACCAGGGGCAGCCTCCACCAGGCTCCCACACATGTCCCCCTGCACCCCCACCCCCCAGCCACCAGGGACAGCCTCCACCAGGCCCCCACTCATGTCTACCACCACCCCCACCCCCCAGCAGTGCAGGGGCAGCCTCCACCAGGCCCCCACCCATGACTACCACCACCCCCACCCCCAGCCACCAGGGGCAGCCTCCACCAGGCCCCCACACATGTCCCCCTGCACCCCCACCCCCCAGCCACCAGGGACAGCCTCCACCAGGCCCCCACTCATGTCTCCCATCACCCCACCCCCCAGCCACCAGGGGCAGCCTCCACCAGGCTCCCACACATGTCCCCCTGCACCCCCACCCTCAGCCACGAGGAGCAGCCTCCACCAGGCCCCCACTCATGTCCCCTATCACCCCCACCCCCCAGCAGTGCAGGGGCAGCCTCCACCAGACCCCCACTCATGTCCCCTATCACACCCACCCACCAGCAGTGCAGTGGCATCCTCCACCAGGCCCCCACCCATGTCCCCCATCACCCCCACCCCCCAGCAGTGCAGGGGCAGCCTCCACCAGGCCCCCATCCATGTCTACCACCACCCCCACCCCCCAGCCACCAGGGGCAGCCTCCACCAGGCTCCCACACATGTCCCCCTGCACCCCACCCCCCAGCCAACAGGGGCAGCCTCCACCAGGCCCCCACTCATGTCCCCCTGAACCCCCACCCCCCAGCCACCAGGGGCAGCCTCCACCAGGCCCCCACTCATGTCCCCCATCACCCCCACCCCCAGCAGTGCAGGGGCAGCCTACACCAGGCCCCCATCCATGCCTACCACCACCCCCACCCCCCAGCCACCAGGGGGAGCCTCCACCAGGCTCCCACACATGTCCCCCTGCACCCCCACCCCCCAGTCACCAGGGGCAGCCTCCACCAGGCCCCCACACATGCCCCCCATCACCCCCACCCCCCAGCAGCGCAGGGGCAGCCTCCACCAGGCCCCCATCCATGTCTACCACCACCCCCACCCCCCAGCCACCAGGGGCAGCCTCCACCAGGCCCCCACACATGTCCCCCTGCACCCCCACCCCCCCAGCAGTGCAGGGGCAGCCTCCACCAGGCCCCCATCCATGTCTACCACCACCCCCACCCCCCAGCCACCAGGGGCAGCCTCCACCAGGCTCCCACACATGTCCCCCTGCACCCCCACCCCCCAGCCACCAGGGGCAGCCTCCACCAGGCCCCCATCCATGTCTACCACCACCCTCACCCCGCAGCCACCAGGGGCAGCCTCCACCAGGCTCCCACACATGTCCCCCTGCACCCCCAACCCCCAGCCACCAGGGGCAGCCTCCACCAGGCCCCCACTCATGTCTACCACCACCCCCACCCCCCAGCAGTGCAGGGGCAGCCTCCACCAGGCCCCCACCCATGTCTACCACCACCCCCACCCCCCAGCAGTGCAGGGGCAGCCCCCACCAGGCCCCCATCCATGTCTACCACCACCCCCACCCCCCAGCCACCAGGGCAGCCTCCACCAGGCCCCCACTCATGTCCCCCATCACCCCCACCCCCCAGCAGTGCAGGGGCAGCCTCCACCAGGCCCCCATCCATGTCTACCGCCACCCCCACCCCCCAGACACCAGGGGCAGCCTCCACCAGGCTCCCACACATGTCCCCCTGCACCCCCGCACCCCAGCCACCAGGGGCAGCCTCCACCAGGCCCCCACTCATGTCCCCCTGCACCCCCACCCCACAGCCACCAGGGGCAGCCTCCACCAGGCTCCCATACATGTCCCCCTGCACCCCCACCCCCCAGCCACCAGGGGCAGCCTCCCCCAGGCCCCCACTCATGTCCCGAATCACCCCCACCCCCCCAGCAGTGCAGGGGCAGCCTCCACCAGGCCCCCATCCATGTCTACCACCACCCCCACCCCCCAGACACCAGGGGCAGCCTCCACCAGGCCCCCACTCATGTCCCCCATCACCCCCACCCCCCAGCAGTGCAGGGGCAGCCCCCACCAGGCCCCCATCCATGTCTACCACCACCCCCACCCCCCAGCCACCAGGGGCAGCCTCCACCAGGCTCCCACACATGTCCCCCTGCACCCCCACCCCCCAGTCACCAGGGGAAGCCTCCATCAGGCCCCCACTCATGTCCCCCATCACCCCACCCACCAGCAGTGCAGGGGCAGCCTACACCAGGCTCCCACACATGTCCCCCTGCACCCCCACCCCCCAGCCGTGCGATTTGCCTGGGTACGTGTACTTCGGGGTGCACGGGAAGTTCCACACGCGATTGGCCTGGGTACGTGTACTTCGGGGTGCGCGGGAAGTCCCACACGCGATTGGCCTGGGTACGTGTACTTCGGGGTGCGCGGGAAGTACCACACGCGATTGGCCTGGGTACGTGTACTTCGGGGTGCGTGGGCAGTCCCACACGCGATTGGCCTGGGTACGTGTACTACGGGGTGCGCGTGAACTTCCACACGCGACTGGGCCTGTGAGAGAGGGGTACATGTATTCCAGGGGTGGGCGGGAATATTTACCCGTGACTGGACCTGGGAGAGCGTGCTACGTGTATTCCTGGGGTGGGTGGGAAGATTCACATGTTCACCTACGACGTGCTGAAAAATAAATGGTCCAATCCTGAGACATGTACGCCAGCCTGAAGCAGGCGTACGTCGACCTGCGCAGCATAAAAGTGCGCGCAAACAACAAACAAGCTCATACGCCTGGATGAATATACCATTCCTAGCAGCAGTGGCCTTGAGTTACCAAAGGAGGAGGAGGAGGATAGTGAGGGCCCGAATTTTCACTCCCAGAACCAGCCTTTTTGGGATGCCTGATGACCAGGTGTATGGGAGGTACAGGTTTCCCCCACACATAATACTGGACCTGGTCAGTGAGTGGGAGGATGACCTCACATCACCCACCCTGTGCTCCCAAGCACTCAGCCCCCTGGAGAAGGTCCTCAATGTACTGCACTTTTTGGCCACAGGATCATTTCAGCGGACAAGTGCCATAGTGGGTGGGGTGTCACAGGCCACGCAGTCACGCTGCCTACACCAGGTCTTGAACATCATCACTGCACGCCCATCAGTCCGTAGGCACATATACCTGCCCAGGACACCTGCAGAAAGGCAGGCTGCCACCCTCGATTTCTACGGTGTGGCACAATTCCCAAAAGTGCTAGGTGCCATTGACTGCACCCATGTGGCACTACGTCCCCCCAGGGCATCTGAGCACATCTATAGGAAACGCAAGCACTGGCATTCCATCAACGTGCAGGTAGTATGTAATGCTAAGGGAATCATCACCTCAGTATATGCCAACTATCCAGGGTCCACCCACGACAGCTTCATTTACCGAATGTCTACCCTAAGCCGGGACCTAGAAGCTGGGCGGCATGGCGATACATGGCTGCTTGGTGAGTATGAATGCCACTGCACATGCATGCATGTCAGATGCAGAGTTATGTCACTACCCCACTAATGATACCCATCACCTCCTCACCAGGGGACAGTGCCTACCCTCTGAGCACCCACATGATGACGCCAATTCGGAACCCCATCACGCCTCCAGAGGTAAGATACAACACAGCCCATATTGCAACCTGGGACATAGTGGAGCGCACATTCGGAGTGCTCAAGTCACGCTTTCGCTCCCTTGACCGTTCTGGCGGGCAGCTGTTATATGCGCCCCCAGTAGTGTGCAGGATCATAGTGGCAGCATGTGTCCTGCACAATGTTGCAACACGCCGTGGCCTGGCTGTGGACATGGTGGTGCCCCCACATCCCCAACCACATGCACGGCCGCTGCGCATGGGAGGGGAGAGGGCACGGGGTGAGGCAGCCCGTACGCAGCTGGTGGCTAATTACTTCACATAGAAATCACACCCCAGTGGAGTGCAAACATGCCTGCACATACCATCTGATAAGCAATGATGACTCGACCTGACAATTAAGACAAACAAAGGGACTGTCAACTGTCAGAACCATAGCAGCCTGAGATTGTTCATGTGGAAGTGTCACAATGTGTGCATCCCTACCTACACAAACACCACCAATGCAGTGTCATGAAAAGACACTTCCATGCTGCAGAAATGAATATCCACTCGCAAAATACTACATGAAAACAGTGCCATGTCACCCACCCCCTTCCCGGCACGGCCACACAACACACCATGGCATGTCATGCAATGTGAGAGGAAAGATTCCAAGGGCCCTTATGATGTCCGCAATGGTCTGCCAGTGTGCCTGACATTGTGCAGGTGTGGTCTTGGATCCTGCAACAATCACCATTTCGCGGTCATGTTCGGGCACATACTCTACAAGTGCATTCAGTTCGGCCTCATTGAAGCTGGGCTTCCTTGACGGGCCGGAAGGTGTAGCCGTGTCTGGGGCATCAGCCTCTACTGGACGAGCACTCTTCCTCTTCCGCTTGGAAGGTGGTGGGGATCCTGAGTGTCCTACGCTGCTCTGGACACTAGGGGCAGGAGCGTGGGATTGCACACTCAGCATGGGAGTTGGTGCAGGCATTAGCTCAAGTGTGATGGTGTCAGGGGAAATGTCAGCATGATGGACTTGGACCGACACTGTCCTGGATGGGTGTGTGAGAGGTGGGGTGGATGGAGCTGCAGCTGCCCCTGCAGCCTCCCCAGCCTGCCTACGCGGGGCAGCAGATGACCTCGCTGCCCCTGATCCACGTGGCCTGATGACACCAACGTTCACCGGCGCACGTGGCCTAGACCTGCTGACCTGGAAGTCAGCCATGGAGTCACCCTGTGCCCGGTCTGGTTCCACAGTGGGCTGGTCCAACAAGGGCTGAGCATGGATGGTGTCAGCCACAGTAACCTCAACCAGGGGGGGGGGGCATGGGCGTCCCTGACTGCTCCTCCACACATGGGGAGCTAGGGGCACCCTGCAAGTCACCGCCACGTCCCCTACTGGATCCACCACGGCCACCACTTGGGGCTCGGCCACATTTGCCACCCTTAGGGTTTGGTCGCCTCCCAGCCATGGCACTGATGTTATTGTGCGTATGGGAGTCGATGTGAACTATTGTCCTGGGCAATTGGGGGTCAAAAGGGTTGGGTACCAGATGTTAATCGTACCCTAGTGCTCTAGCAAGGCTGTATGTCACCCCTGGTGAAAGATGACGGGTCATGCAACGCACAGGCACCCCAAAAAAGCGAAGTAAGGTGCACGCAACCCCTCCTAGACCACGTGCGTGGAAAAATAAACCTGCACTACGCTGTGGCACCCAGAAACACAAGAATGAACGTATGCGTGTCACACGCAGCCTAGAATGACCTCTGAAGGGGCACGCGACACACGGGGCAAGCACAGATGTTAAATACGTGCGCGACTCACTGTCTGCCAGGAACAAAAGCGTGAAAAATATGCGCGTGTGCGCGTTGGCAACACCCCCGCCAAAAGAAGAATTATACGCTGTCTGAGGAGACAGGACAACAGTAGAAGGGAACGCTGTTTGAGGTAACAGGCCCAGGAAAAAGAGGAAAAGAGAAAAAGCTGTCAGAGGAAACAGGGAGTACGAACTGGAAACGCTGTGAAGTAAATCGCGTGTGAACTGACAAGAAGTACAGAATTCACCCACTCGCTCTCCAACAAAAGCACGTACAAGGAAATGGCGTTCTACACATACCTTTTATACCCACGTCACAGACGCGCATACGCGATGAGGACATGTCCACCAATTACGCGCTTTGACACTCGGACGTGTATCTCTTCATTTTTACACGCGCCATTCTCTACGGCCATGCGCGTGACGTCACAGCTGTACATGGTGGCCTTTGGGCCAATGAAATCGCATATGCGAGCACACGTGGTAAAACTGCACGTCTGAGTGTCATTGCGTGTAATCGGAGGGAAGTGAGCGTACACGCGATTGGCCTGGGTACGTGTATTTCTGGGGTGCGCAGGAAGTTCCACACGCGATTGGTAGAAATCCATGTGTGCTCTGTCATCACGTGTAATGAGGGAAACACCCGCGTGCGTCACGTCACAGATGCGCTTACGCGCTAAGGGCCTTTGGTCCAATGAAATCGCATATGCGTGCTGACGTGCATACGCGCTAAGGGCCTTTCCTCGATTCACACGCAGACGTGCAGGATTTTCACGTGCCAAATCACTCCGTATCAAGCTGGCCACGCGTAAGCACACGGAAGACCACGCTCCTGCCCAGAAGGCCGAATTACTGCCCCCCAGAGCCCCGAGCACGCTCCCACCTGCCATCTGCTGCTGCCTGACTGCCTGCTGCCCACGTGCCCTGCCATTTGCTGCCTGCACATCAGCCAGGCGTGCTGTTGCTGTGACTACCCCTGCTGGAACTGAAGACTCCCGACTGGGATTCCATCGCTCCACAGCCCAGCCCCAGGACCCAGTTGCCCACCCACTCCTGCCTCTGGGGTTGTCATGTCGGGCACTGCAACATCTGGCACCACTGACAACCCCTGGCCAGAGAGGCAGAGGGGCACCAGCTTCAGTGCCAGGGAAGTTGGTGTCCTGGTGGAGCAAGTCCTGGGGCAGTATGATGCCCTCTACGGAAGTGTGCACGCCGACAAGGAAGGACGGACTCGGATCTGGACGGACATCGTGACGGCCATCAATGCGGAGGGGGTGGCAGTCCGCGACTTCCAACATGTCAAGAAGCGCTGGGAGGACTTCAGGTCCAGGACCCTGAACAAGGCACGGCGCCTCTTGAAGGCAGCGGATGCTAAGGGGCGCCGGGGCCACTTGTCGGAAGATCAGATGAGGGTCCTGGAACGCATATCCCCAGCGCTCCACGTCCAGGTCCTTGAGAGGCAGACCCGTCTGGAGTCGAGCGGTAAGTGTACATGCATCATGATTGTAAGCTGTGAGTGTGGTGATGTGCCAGTTGCACATCTGTTTGTATGGGGCCGAGTATGGGTGGGGCTGTACAGGGCTGTGAGGCTAACACATGCGAGGGATGTCATGTGTGAGACATGGATGATGCTTGTGTGTGTAGGCTTGCATGCCAAATGCAGTTGTGTGGTCACACATGTTTGGATGAATGTGTATGTAAATGGGCTTGTTCGTGATGTCACGCATGTATGTTGTTTTCAGCTGCATGTATCAGCACTGTGTACATGTGCATGTGTGTGTATTTGACAAGGGTGCAACAGTGATGCAACATGGATGCATGCGACAGCGGGATGTGGAAGCCTGATTGGCAGATGTGACATGAATGCCCATCGGAACACTGCGACAGTTGGCTGAGGTGTACACATGCATGCAAGTGTGGTGGTGTGCGTGCATGTGTAGTGCACTCGCTGTGTTGCATGTGATGTCTGGCTCACCTTTGCCTGCTCATGCTGTTGTATGTGTATGGATGGTGATGGCAGTTGGGATGTGGCTGTGGTATGGCTCATGTGTGCAAGTTGAAATTACATGTGTGTTGCCGATTGTGATGCCATGTCTGAGGTTTGCCAATGCCACTCATGTGCAACTGTCATGTGTGTATGTGTCCATTGTACAGTGCCCTGATGCCTGTGTTTAATTTCTCCCTGTCTGCAGCGTCAACTGATGAAGAGGGCGGAGAATGTGCTGTGGAGCACAGTGGCGGGGATCGCACCGCCAGCCGGAGACGCAAGGCCCGGCTCCCCTCCCAGGTTGTGATCTCGTCGGGGAGTGAGGAGTCCGGTGCCGCGTCCCAGGCCGCAGCTTCCGGGGGGAGGTCCAAGAGGCGGAGGTCGGAGTTGGACTCCTCGGCAGCAGAAGGGGCAGCTGGGACCCCACAGGGCCCAACGGGGGAAGATTGCATGGAGTAATCCAGGTTGGTGGTGGGTTTGGTGGAAGAGGAGGCCGTGCAAGCAACAGAGACAGGGTCTGGAGGTGGGGATTCCACTGGTGCTAGTGGTGCAGTGCAGGACCAGGGACAGGAGGCAGCACAGGTCGCCGCGGAGGTGCCTGTGTGCAATCCTGTCCCTGATCCTGTCACTGCATCATCTTGCACCAGCAGGGATGCCTACGTCCAGACCCGTTTTCAGGAAGGGGATGAGCTCACGACAACTGGCCTTCCTCTGCCTGTGGACGTGGCTATCCGGGTCCGGGTTGAGCCTGTCCTGACTGGTGTGGCATTGCGTCAACGGGCCATGCGAGGTGACCTGCAGTCTTTTCATGAGGAGACTGCACGTCATCTCGAATGGCTTGTTGACCACGTCGGCCTACTGGGACAGGTCACCCAGGCCGGATTCCTCCGTTTGATGGGGCTTGCTCAGACCCCCGCCTCAACTGAACTCCCTATGCGCCAGTCGTCCTCCGTGCCATCTTCCCACCCATCAGTCACCTGGGTGCCCTGTGGAGCTGCCTCTGACGGTGCGGCCAGGCTGGTGGAGGAGGCATCCCTGCCACAGTCGGGAGTCGGACGTCCAGCAGGGGTGGCCACATCAACGACTGCACCCCAGCCAGCGGAGGATGTGCAGGCAGCAGGAGCCAGTGCACGGGCAGAGGCGCAGCAGCAGCAGCAGCAACGTGGTGGGAGCCATGATGGCTCGGGGCCTTCCACATCGGAGGGGCAGGCATCGGCCGGAGGGCAGGAGGACCCAGGACGGGAAGTGTCTTCCGTGTGGCAGCGGTTGGGCCACGCCATAGATGCGGAGCGGCAGCGGGCGGAAGAGGCACGGCTCACGATGGTCAGGGTGGAGAACTCCATGCAGAGGGCCCTGTGGCGTGCCGAGTGCCTCGAGGCAATCCACAGGGAGTTTGGGGGGAACATGTGGACGGTCCTGTGGACCCTCGGGGCCATGGAGGAGGAGCACCTCCGGGACATTGAGCAGGAGTTCGATGATGCCCTGGCAAGGAACATCCCGAAGTGAGCCGTCGGACTAGCCCGCTGCCCTTGTAAATAGTTATATAGTTAGTGTTAGGTTTCCTTTGGTTTGGCTTTATTTTTGAACCTTTTGGACAATGGGCCACATTTTTGTATATAGTTATTTTTTTTAGGTAGTGTTATTAGATAGGTTTCATTTCTTCGGTTGGGATCATGGACCCTGGATATTTATCTGTACATAGTTGACTTTTGGATTTTCAATTTTTATTATGATTTCGCCATGGAGCAATGGTTTTCGATTTTAATTTATGACCTTGGACACCTTTCCTTTGCATTATGATTTGTGGTTTAGCATTTTATCACAGGCCTGCTGTTTTTTTTTTGTTAAATTTCTATTATTGTTTGTTTATTTTTGATTCAATTTATGTTGCTTTTAATACATATTTTTTCTTCAAAGTTCAATGTTTAGTATCATCTCATTGGTTTCATGCATATCATGATATGGGTTTTGACATTCACTGACACCCACTGGGTGTGTGTGAGGGACATTTGTTCATTTCAAAACTTGCAATTGGGCTTCTGTCATGTTTTTGCAATTTCTAAGTGGGTGGATGCAATACTCGGCTGGGTGTTTGCCATTTGGAGGCTGACCATAAGGGCCAGGGATCTACATTGTGGTGACATGTTGGCTGGGAGACATGAGTGGGGGCATGGTGGAGGCTGCCCCTGCACTGCTGGGGAGTGGGGGTGGTGGTAGACATGAGTGGGGGCCTGGTGGAGGCTGCCCCTGCACTGCTGGGGGGTGGGGGTTATAGGGGACATGAGTGGGGGCCTGGTGGAGGCAGCCCCTGCACTGCTGGGGGGTGGGGGTGATGGGAGACATGAGTGGGGGCCTGGTGGAGGCTGCCCCTGCACTGCTGGGGGGTGGGGGTGGTGGTAGACATGAGTGGGGGCCTGGTGGAGGCTGCCCCTGCACTGCTGGGGGGTGGGGGTGATAGGGGACATGAGTGGGGCCCTGGTGGAGGCGGCCCCTGGTGGCTGGAGGGTGGGGGTGATGGGAGACATGAGTGGCGGCCTGGTGGAGGCTGCCCCTGGTGGCTGGGGGGTAGAGGTGCAGGGACACATGAGTTGGACATGAGTGGGGGCCTGGTGGAGGCTGCCCCTGGTAGCTGGGGGGTGGGGGTGATGGGAGACATGAGTGGGGGCCTGGTGGAGGCTGCCCCTGCACTGCTGGGGGGTGGGGGTGATAGGGGACATGAGTGGGGGCCTGGTGGAGGCTGCCCCTGGTGGCTGGGGGGTGGGGGTGGTGGTAGACATGGGTGGGGGCCTGGTGGAGGCTGCCCCTGCACTGCTGGGGGGTGGGGGTGATAGGGGACATGAGTGGGGGCCTGGTGGAGGCTGCCCCTGCACTGCTGGGGGGTGGCGGTGATGGGAGACATGGGTGGGGGCCTGGTGGAGGCTGCCCCTGCACTGCTGGGTGGTGGCGGTGATAGGGGGCATGAGTGGGGGCCTGGTGGAGGCTGCCCCTGGTGGCTGGGGGGTGGGGGTGATGGGAGACATGAGTGGGGGCCTGGTGGAGGCTGCCCCTGGTGGCTGGGGGGTGGAGGTGCAGGGAGACATGAGTTGCACATGAGTGGGGGCCTGGTGGAGGCTGCCCCCGGTGGCTGGGGGGTGGGGGTGATGGGAGACATGAGTGGGGACCTGGTGGAGGCTGCCCCTGCACTGCTGGGGGGTGGGGGTGGTGGTAGACATGAGTGGGGGCCTGGTGGAGGCTGCCCCTGCACTGCTGGGGGGTGGGGGTGATAGGGGACATGAGTGGGGGCCTGGTGGAGGCGGCCCCTGGTGGCTGGAGGGTGGGGGTGATGGGAGACATGAGTGGCGGCCTGGTGGAGGCTGCCCCTGGTGGCTGGGGGGTAGAGGTGCAGGGACACATGAGTTGGACATGAGTGGGGGCCTGGTGGAGGCTGCCCCTGGTGGCTGGGGGGTGGGGGTGATGGGAGACATGAGTGGGGGCCTGGTGGAGGCTGCCCCTGCACTGCTGGGGGGTGGGGGTGATAGGGGACATGAGTGGGGGCCTGGTGGAGGCTGCCCCTGGTGGCTGGGGGGTGGGGGTGGTGGTAGACATGGGTGGGGGCCTGGTGGAGGCTGCCCCTGCACTGCTGAGGGGTGGGGGTGATAGGGGACATGAGTGGGGGCCTGGTGGAGGCTGCCCCTGCACTGCTGGGGGGTGGCGGTGATGGGAGACATGGGTGGGGGCCTGGTGGAGGCTGCCCCTGCACTGCTGGGGGGTGGCGGAGATAGAGGGCATGAGTGGGGGCCTGGTGGAGGCATCCCCTGGTGGCTGGGGGGTGGGGTTGATGGGAGACATGAGTGGGGGCCTGGTGGAGGCTGCCCCTGGTGGCTGGGGGGTGGAGGTGCAGGGAGACATGAGTTGCACATGAGTGGGGGCCTGGTGGACGCTGCCCCCGGTGGCTGGGGGGTGGGGGTGATGGGAGACATGAGTGGGGACCTGGTGGAGGCTGCCCCTGCACTGCTGGGGGGTGGGGGTGGTGGTAGACATGAGTGGGGGCCTGGTGGAGGCTGCCCCTGCACTGCTGGGGGGTGGGGGTGATAGGGGACATGAGTGGGGGCCTGGTGGAGGCGGCCCCTGGTGGCTGGGGGGTGGGGGTGATAGGGGACATGAGTGGGGGCCTGGCTGTGGCTGCCCCTGGTGGCTGGGGGGTGGGGGTGATGGGAGACATGAGTGGGGGCCTGGTGGAGGCTGCCCCTGCACTGCTGGGTGGTAGGGGTGATAGTGGACATGAGTGGGGGCCTGGTGGAGGCTGCCCCTGGTGGCTGGGGGGTGGGGGTGGGGGTGGTGGTAGACATGGCTGGGGGCCTGGTGGAGGCTGCCCCTGCACTGCTGGGGGGTGGCGGTGATGGGAGACATGAGTGGGGGCATGGTGGAGGCTGCCCCTGGTGGCTGGGGGTGGGGGTGATGGGAGACATGAGTGGGGGCCTGGTGGAGGCTGCCCCTTGTGGCTGGGGGGTGGAGGTGCAGGGAGACATGAGTTGGACATGAGTGGGGGCCTGGTGGAGGCTGCCCCTGGTGGCTGGGGGGTGGGGGTGATGGAAGACATGAGTGGGGGCCTGGTGGAGGCTGCCCCTGTACTGCTGGGGGGTGGGGGTGATAGGGGACATGAGTGGGGGCCTGGTGGAGGCTGCCCCTGGTGGCTGGGGGGTGGGGGTGGTGGTAGACATGGGTGGGGGCCTGGTGTAGGCTGCCCCTGCACTGCTGGGGGGTGGGGGTGATAGGGGACATGAGTGGGGGCCTGGTGGAGGCTGCCCCTGCACTGCTGGGGGGTGCCGGTGATGGGAGACATGGGTGGGGGCCCGATGGAGGCTGCCCCTGCACTGCTGGGGGGTGGCGGTGATAGGGGACATGAGTGGGGGCCTGGTGGAGGCTGTCCCTGGTGGCTGGGGGGTGATGGGAGACATGAGTGGGGGCCTGGTGGAGGGTGCCCCTGGTGGCTGGGGGGTGGGGGTGCAGGGAGACATGAGTTGGACATGAGTGGGTGCCTGGTGGAGGCTGCCCCTGGTGGCTGGGGGGTGGGGGTGATGGGAGACATGAGTGGGGGCCTGGTGGAGGCTGCCCCTGGTGGCTGGGGGGTGGAGGTGCAGGGAGACATGAGTTGGACATGAGTGGGGGCCCGGTGGAGGCTGCCCCTGCTGGCTGGGGGGTGGGGGTGATGGGAGACATGAGTGGGGGACTGGTGGAGGCTGCCCCTGCACTGCTGGGGGTTGGGGGTGGTGGTAGACATGAGTGGGGGCCTGGTGGAGGCTGCCCCTGCACTGCTGGAGGGTGGGGGTGATAGGGGACATGAGTGGGGGCCTGGTGGAGGCTGCCCCTGGTGGCTCGGGGGTGGGGGTGGTGGTAGACATGAGTGGGGGCCTGGTGGAGGCTGCCCCTGCACTGCTGGGGGGTGGGGGTGATAGGGGACATGAGACGGGGCCTGGTGGAGGCTGCCCCTGGTGGCTGGGAGGTGGGGGTGGTGGTAGACATGGGTGGGGGCCTGGTGGAGGCTGCCCCTGCACTGCTGGGGGGTGGCGGTGATGGGAGACATGGGTGGGGTCCTGGTGGAGGCTGCCCCTGCACTGCTGGGGGGTGGCGGTGATAGGGGACATGAGTGGGGGCCTGGTGGAGCCTGCCCCTGGTGGCTGGGGGGTGGGGTGATAGGGGACATGAGTGGGGGCCTGGTGGAGGCTGCCCCTGGTGGCTGGGGGGTGGGGGTGATGGGAGACATGAGTGGGGGCCTGGTGGAGACTGCCCCTGCACTGCTGGGGGGTCGGGGTTGTGGTAGACATGAGCGGGGTCGTGGTGGAGGCTGCCCCTGCACTGCTGGGGGGTGGGGGTGATAGGGGACATGAGTGGGGGCCTGGTGGAGGCTGCCCCTGGTGGCTGGGGGGTGGGGGTGGTGGTAGACATGAGTGGGGGCTGGTGGAGGCTGCCCCTGGTGGCTGGGGGGTGGGGGTGGTGGTAGACATGGGTGGGGGCCTGGTGGAGGCTGCCCCTGCACTGCTGGGGGGTGGCGGTGATAGGGGACATGAGTGGGGGCCTGGTGGAGCCTGCCCCTGGTGGCTGGGGGGTGGGGTGATAGGGGACATGAGTGGGGGCCTGGTGGAGGCTGCCCCTGGTGGCTGGGGGGTGGGGGTGATGGGAGACATGAGTGGGGGCCTGGTGGAGACTGCCCCTGCACTGCTGGGGGGTGGGGGTTGTGGTAGACATGAGCGGGGTCGTGGTGGAGGCTGCCCCTGCACTGCTGGGGGGTGGGGGTGATAGGGGACATGAGTGGGGGCCTGGTGGAGGCTGCCCCTGGTGGCTGGGGGGTGGGGGTGGTGGTAGACATGAGTGGGGGCTGGTGGAGGCTGCCCCTGGTGGCTGGGGGGTGGGGGTGGTGGTAGACATGGGTGGGGGCCTGGTGGAGGCTGCCCCTGCACTGCTGGGGGGTGGGGGTGATGGGAGACATGTGTGGGGGCCTGGTGGAGGCTGCCCCTGGTGGCTGGGGTGCAGGGGGACTTGCTTTGGTGGGCAGTAGTGCAAGTGACATGTGGGTTGGCTGGGGGGCATGGCCATGGTGGATGGGGTGCCTGCAGGACATGTGCAGGGTAGGCCCCTGTGGTGTGGGCCACCTGCAGGTGCCGTGGGGGGTGTAGAGGGAACACCTGGGAGGACCCACATGTGCAATTCATGTGTGGTGCTCCCCGCGCACCCCTGTAATACACGTACCCTGATGGAATCGCATGTGATACTTCCCGTGCACCCCTAGAATACACGTACCCTGCTGTTTTTGCATGTGATACTTCCCGCGCACCCCTGGAATACACATACCCTGATGGGATCGCGTGTGATACTTCCCGCGCACCCCTGAAATACACGTACCCTGCTGTTTTTGCGTGTGATACTTCCCACGCACCCCTGAAATACACGTACCCTGCTGTTTTTACGTGTGATGCTTCCCGCGCACCCCTGGAATACACGTAACCTGATGGAATCGCGTGTGATACTTCCCGCACACCCCTGAGATACACGTACCCTGCTGCTTTTGCGTGTGATACTTCCCGTGCACCCCTGGAATACACGTACCCTGCTGTTTTTGCGTGTGATACTTCCCGCGCACCCCTGGAATACATGTACCCTGATGGAATTGCGTGTGATACTTCCCGCGCATCCCTGAGATACACGTACCCTGCTGCTTTTGCGTGTGATACTTCCCGCGCACCCCTGAAATACACGTACCCTGCTGCTTTTGCGTGTGATACTTCCCGCGCACCCCTGAAATACACGTACCCTGCTGCTTTTGCGTGTGTTACTTCTCACGCACCCCTGATGCACACATACACAGGACAATCGCGTGTGGAACTTCCCGCGAACCACTGAAATACACGTTCCCCGCTTGGCGTTTGCTGTTTGCCAGCCCTGTGAACTGGTCCAGGGTTGGCACAGCCCTTTGCGATTATTTGGGGATTTTGAAGGCTTTTCCTGGCGCGAGGGCGTTCTTGGGGGCGTAACTGGCGCTGCTGCAGGGTCGCTGCGCCACGCTCGCCACGGCTTGTTTTGGATGCGAAAATCCATGAATACGCTATGCGCGGAAATCGATTTTAGCGCACGCGGCTGGCGCAGACATTCGCACGGGCACGCTGTGCGCCAGCCGCGTGCGCCACTTTTGTGCGAATTTCTATGAATTACCCTGTACATTTCTTGAAAGTAAATGGAAAGCAAGGCTAAGAAAACACTACATAGCTGAATTAAAGTGCTCAGTTGATGAATGCAATAGATACAACATTAATAATCAATGCAATAGAAAATAGTGATTAGTAAAAATACAATGTAAAAGTTAGAGTAATACAATTACAAATCATCAATATGGAATATGAAATGGGTCTGTAGTGCCGGTCCACACTGAGAACCATGAAAAACAATTCCCCAATTGGTGCAGAAAAACATACACCATAGATAGGAGTACAAAAGGGGAAAACCACAACAGTTTACGGGGCTAACTTAATCCAACTCCCTCCCCAGCCAACCCCCTGATGGACAGGCATTTCCTGTGTAAGAATTTCTGTGAAAGGGCAGATATGCACGTACCCAGGAAGAATTCAAGTAACCCAAGAAACAGTACTTGCATGCAGTGATCTTCAGTCAATACACCACATTAGAAGGAAACACCAGTTTACGGATGACCTGAAAGTTAAAAATGCAAGAAATAAAAGGAGACTGAGAGGGTCAAGGGAACGTAGACTGACAATTCAAGCATGTAGCATTTACTCCTGCCAAGATGACCCATGAACAGCCAAAAACAGAGGAGCTGCATGCTTGGCCATGGTCTTCGCAGTGGTTTCGCCACCGGGCATATTTCCACTCTTCCACATGTCACCAGCCACGAACAGAGGGTCTTCACCCTTGGCCTCAGGCTTTGCCATGGCTTTACTGCAAAGCGTATTTCAGGTATTTGTGCTCCTCCTTCCAGTTGGGATGGACCTTTAGGGTCATAACACCATCAGCTACCAGCCACCAGCCCCAATCAAAGGGTCTGCATCTCTGGCTGTGACTTTCACTATGGATTTGCTGCAGGGCATATTTCTGCTCTTCTGCTCTGCCTGCCAGTGCAGGTGGACCTTCAGGGTCCTAATGCCATCATTCATAAACAGAGAGTCCGCACCATTGGACACAGGCTTTGCTGGTGGGTGTATTTCTGCTCTCCGGCTCCTCCTACCAGTCTGGGTGGACCTTCGGAGTCCTGAGTTTTTTGGGGCCGCTCCTGATGCCAGTAGTTCACCAGAATCGGTGCTACCTTTGCCCATCCTCTCCAGGTGCTACCACAACTTCCTTAGTGAGGTGGACAGACCACTGTTATGAAACATACTTAAATGTCACCACCATAGGAGGAGCAGTATGCAGGGTAGTGTCACAAATCACTGACATGATATCCTCTTTTTCCTTAAAACAACCAACCTCACATTCCCCTGAATTCATAGGCTGTTACCAATAACATCCCTTCATTTCCCCTCATTCACACCACTATACTACTGGGACGAGGAAGAAGCGACTAAGAGTGGTACACACTAACATCACATTTCACCACTCTGGTACTGAGACAAAGAAGAGGTCTACAAACTGTTATGAGAGTCAGACATGTCCAGAAAACTCCACTTACTGTGGTCGGGCAATTGGGCTTGAGGACCCACACCTGCAACCTGTGAAGCCAACCATCAGATCGGAGAGACCAGCAGGAGAGAGACCAGCAGGAGGGATACCAGCAGGAGAGAAACTCCTGTGGAGATGGAGGCTGCCGAGGAGGTTCCTGCTTGGAGGCCAGGACACCAGCAAGTACACAGAGAAGACTGGGGCGCTGAGGCGCGAGGGGGCCATGAGAAGGGCACGGTGGTGGGAACTTCGCTGGTCAAGTGCTCATAGTAGGAGCAGCAGGGCACAGAAGGAATCCAATTGCTGCAAGTTACCGGAAGCATCCGCAAGAGGTGAGTGGAGCTAGCAGCAACCCACAGAAAGAAGGCCGGAGTGCAAGCAGGGCTTGCAATGCTATAAAGACATGTATGTGAAGCAGAAGAAGAGTAAAACAGCAGCCGGGAGGAGCTGCAAGGGACAGGTGAGAAATTGAAAGGGAACCCTTGTACCGGGGCGCTCCCTGGGCTTTAAAAGGGCAAACATAATTGCTGAAGTAACAAAATTAAATGAGCAAGATAAAGTGAACCCAAAGTGAAGGTTTGTGGTGAACAATACAAACAAGAAGAACTGTGTTAAAAAGAATAGGAGCCAAGAATCATTGAATAGCGAACTAAAGGAAAGCTTTTGATAAGCTTATGAATGGAAGGTAAGCTTGTGTGAAGTACACGTGATATATATTGAAAATTAAAGGATTCATTCTATGAAATACAATGAAAGGCAAGTCAAGAAAATTACTGAAGAGTGTGCAAGTAATGTGGTGAAGGGGAAATAGAACACCACAGAGTTACTGTATGAAAGAACAGATTGTGGCAAAGTCAAGAGATTGTAAAAGAGGAAAACACATTGTGGGAAAGCCTAAAGGTTGGTGATGAGAAAGCCAACTGAATGTGAATCAGAACACATGGGGCAATGCCCAAAGAACCTGTGAGCATAAGAACGCATATAGTTTCCGGTTGCGTGACCTGTGCTGGGTGGACCTTGTGATCTGACAACTGCACCTAGACCTGGGATACACTATGTGTGAAAGTTCATAAAACATGCAGAGAATAAAACTACATGTGTGAAAGAGATTACTGAGATAAAACAGAAGGAAGCAATCTGTATAAACTGGCAAGGAATCAGAAGGACTGTACAGTTGATCTTGAACTGATTTTGAATATTAGGAGACTGAAACTAAGTATATGTTGGCAAGCTGGACAAGCTGATATCTTGGGGAAGGGAAACCTAAGACTTTGTGAATGTGGTTGCTTTCTTGAGAAAGGGACCCTAGAAGCTCTATTGGAACTGTGCTGTTTTCTTGGGGAAAGGAACCCCAAGACTTTGTGGAACTGTTTTGAACTTGGGGAAGTGGAGCTGGAAAGCAAGCCAGGAGCTGAAAGAAGCTCAGAACTTTATTTTGGAACACTATGTAGTAGTTGCTGAAATACCTTCACATTGTTTAGCTCCAGTTGTGAGAGCAAGTACAGGTTTCAGACACAGACAGACTTTTAAGTTCAATTTACTAACTCAGACTATACTTTGTTTCTTTAGGTTGGGAAATCCCACCGTAGCATGAGGCAAGTCAGGCCTTCAACCATACTGACAATTAAATTAATAAAACGATTTTTGTTTGAACTTTGAATCTGTTGTCTGTGTCTTGCTTCGTGGTGCCTTCACACAAGAAAACTGTATTTAGGAGTTGAGAACAGCTTTTTTGTGTTTAGGATGACATGAACCCCCTCACAAGTGTGATACTGCCAGATGAGGTACACCAACCTTTAACTCAATAAATTGTTTAGCCTGCCAATGGCATGGAAACTGGTGTGGATTTGATACAAGTGAGAGATGCTTTGATACAGAAAATTGCAATAGTGTTCCATTGAAAGAATAGAGATGGGTCACCTGATAATTTCCTTGATGATTGAATGTGTTTTTTACATACCACGCTGGCATAACTAATCCTGCTGAGACAGCACAGCAAAGAAGTGGCAGCTGCTTTTGTTCAGACAGCATTTGTGTGAATCATTGTGTTTCTTTTCAATAGCAGAAGAAATAAGTGAGTGAATGTAAGCTTATGATGCTTCAATCACAGAATTTGCAACAGTGTTAGCATGAGCAGCACGAGAGGGGATGGGCAGTCTCTTTACATGTGTTGTTGGGGAACAGCAGCTATGAGAGGAACTGAACAGCTGAGTATGAGTGGTAGAAGCTGTGCAGGGGATTTCCTATTACCCACAAAATAGTCTAATTGGTTTTGGAACTAACAATAAAGCATGTCACCAAGGAAAAGAAGAGGGACACTGGAAGTGTGGGTGCCCGAATGTGCCACAGCAGTGAGAGCCATTGCTGAATCTCTCACTCCTTTTACAAACATAAATGGCAAAAATTTGTACAGAATAATAAACACAAATCAATGGTTAGGAATGCCAGGGGGTACATTTTAGCTCTCTTCTTACATCAAGTTCAGTAGATCAAGACGTGCCTTTTGTCAAATGAGAAATTAAAAGGAAAAATAAACCTTGATTAATAGACACGGTGACGATTCATTTAGAAATGGAATGAAAGATGTTCCTGTTAATTCACTATCATCTGGAACTGTGAAAGCTCTAGGTTGTGCTAATAATTAATGACCCTTTCTGTGCTGAATCCCTGAACCCTTAAGTGCGCATCGGTCCACTTGCAGATCAGCATGTATTTCTCTTGAGAAAACTTCTAAACCACTAGTGTGTGGAGAAAATGATTTTGTAAGCATTAGGGGTGATATAATATTTACCGTACCCATGTACAAGATTCAAAAAAGAAACTAATGACAAAAAATCTTTCTGAAAAATGGTATTATTATTTATTTTATTTGAATTTAATTAACAATGTTTACAAATTATATTTATGATTTCCCCTTGACTCTGTTGTCTACAGAGTCGTCCATCACTTCTTAATGTTAATCTTTTATCGTGATTTCAAGACAGAAAGCCTTGGAATAAGAAAGATACATAGGGCCTCATTACACGGTAGGCGGTATTAGCGCCATGGTTGCCGCCCAGTATTTTACCGTGTTCGCCTTGGTGGATGGCGGAATTACCGCCTTACTCCAAGGTGAGTGGGGGTGGTAATTCCCCATTCACCAAGGCTCTTCTCCATTCCCATTTTTGCCCCCATAGGGCATAATGGGAATGGGGAAGGTGCTAATTACGGTACCGCAAATTGCGGTACCGTAATTAGCTCCGAGGTCCCTTTGCGGCACCCTACTTTAACGGCTGGTAAAACCAGCCGTTAAAGTCGGGTCCCGCAAAGGGAACTAGTAGTAAGGCGGTAGGGGTTTACCGGTACCGGTGCACTTACCGGTACCGGTAAACCCCTACCGCCTACCGTGTAATGAGGCCCATAGATTTGATTGATCTTCCCTATGCTCGGCTGTTGTATATAAAATTCTGAGTTGGAATTTTGCCAATAGCAGCTCTTTTAAATAAGCTCTGTAGCATGAGATGTGATATCAGGCACCTTCCCATTCATAACCTGAGACCCATCCTGTAGCATGAGATGTGATGTCCAACTCCTTCCCATTCCAATCCTAAGACCCTTCCTATAGGATGAGATGTGATATCTCAATGCTTCTAATACCAAACCTGCACCCTTCTTATAGCATAAGATGTGATATCGAACTCCTTCCCTTTAAAATCGTGACAACGCCCTTTGTTGAATTTTGCAATCTTAGCCGGGGTTAAGCCTCTACCCTGCTGATCACCCATCTGGTCCATGCAGTGGTCACCTGGCCACCCTCTGAACTTGGGCCCAGGTCCATGCCTGTACAGTTGCACCTTGCACTGCCTTTTGGCTGCCCCAGAACTTGGGGTCTGTATCTGTAACCCTACAGCCATTTTACTCTGGACTTATGAGCCATTAGTCCATTAGGTCATGTTGATGATTCAGATTCAAGTTGCTGTAAAATAGATCGTATCATGGACATGGTGGCGATGCCCACGATGTCTTTTCTCCGCCTATCAGGGCGTTCCAACAGCCTTCGTCATCCATCGTTCGTTAGTTCTTTATTAGTGGAGTTAAGTGCTTTCTTCTTGTTTCTCTCAGCCTATCGCAGTAGATCAAGAGGTGCTTCATGGTTTCAATCTTGTTGATTGGAACTAAGAATCGGCAGGTGTTATTTTCTGATTTACCATGGATTCCCTTTATCTCATTAGTTTTATTAGGTTCAGTCTCATTCTCATAAAGGTTGCTCTGAATGATCTATCAGGACATTTTAGTAAGTAGCATCGTAACTGGATTAGGTTGGTTGCACTTGCTGGTAGATCTCTTGACAGTTTGCTGGCTGCAGTGAGTTGCAGTCCTGCCTCTATCCCTGAACCAGTGGCTCCTTATTTACAACTTTGCAGTCTATCTACTGCTTCTACCACTTTTGGGCGGGTTTATTCAAAAACCCCTTCTGACCAATTTGCAATCTTGGAGTCCTTGCAGCCGGCAGCCCGCAGCCCCTGGCCAGATTGTTAATATAATCGCATAGAACCAAAAGACACTATTTAAAACACTTGTGTTGAATCACACACAAAACAAATACATTCTTATTGCAATGTAAATAATAATATATTTCATGTGATGTATGACTGATTTAATTGCATCACCTAAGAACACTCATAAGTGTATATACAAACAATTCAAAATAAATCACACTTTGTTTCGTGAATACAAGATCTGACATTATACGCCAGAGTTTAGTTTGGGTCACAGATTATTTTGTGAGCCCTAGGGCTGTCCCTTTCTCCCTCATGTCTTATGGCATATGCCTCTAACCCAAGCATCCATAACCCTAGGTTAGTTCTACTTGACGGTAACCTCTACTGTCTTGGAGCTTGTCTTATACTAGAGATGTCTCCCTAAAATCCTGGCTTCTCAACTCGCACAAGGATTTACTAGCTGTCCCTACTCTATCCGATGGTTAGTATTCTACTAGTGTTTGGCATTGTGCCTTGCACTTACTCTGTCAGGCGGGTTCAGTTATGCCCATGATCACCTCTCCCTTTCTACTCTCACTACTAGACCATTCCTCCTACTCCTCCCACAACTTTAGTCTGCCTCTATTATTTTCATTCCTCCTAGCACTCACCTCCACCCTTTGATGTTACCTCTCCACCCGCTCCAATTCACTTCAACTCCCCTTCTTGTCAATATCCTCCCCCCACTATTATTCCACTCCTCCTACTACTACTCCACTCTTCCCACTAACTGCTAATACACTCCTCTTCTCACTACTACTATAACTACTACTATACTTGTCTTCCTACTATTGCTACACTCCCCATCCCTCTACTCAGCCACCCTACTGTTGCCTTTTTCCAATATACTTTCATCCCACTTGCTACACTATCCTCTCTATACGCAAGCCACAGAAACCAGCAAATTCTCTCTGCAGTACCCTTACACTCACTTATCCAATGCCTCAACTTTTCAAACAATATCTTCTACATTGCACCGCTTCCTCCTTCCTCCTGTTGTTCTGTTGGTGTGTCTCCTTCTCCTCCTCTGATGACCCCCCCCGCCACCCCCTGAAAAAGACACTTCTTGCTTCGTTAAGGGTTTTCTTATAGCCAGCCTCATCTGGTTAATAATTCATGTTCCCTAACCAGTCTCCCTGATCTTTTACTGTCCTAAGGCTGTTGCCTTTGGCAAAAGTATTAAATAGGGGAATGAGTCCTGCTCATAAAGATAATGGCGGCCCGGTACAGGTAATTTTCCTGTCTGTGTTTTGGCTTCCCCAGTAAGGAAAGTTCTCCTGGGGTGGCCTGGGTCTGACCCAACAATCCTTGGAGGTCTAAGGGGTCAGCTTTTGTGTGTGTGGGTGGCCACTGCTGCATCTGGGAGGCACCTTACTGTTTCTCTGAATTTCACATAGGCTCACAGCTCTCTCTGGCATCTGTCACTAGCATTTTTATGGGTATCTCAGTGTTGCCACAGCTGTGCCTGTGGAACCCTCCCTATCACCCCAGCTCCCTGTAAAGCGGTGTTCTGGTCTTGTCACATAGATATTCCAAACGAACATGAAAGTGAGGTAATACCAATGCTACGAACAGATCAGCCTGCTGAGGGAAAAGATTGTGGGGTAGATGAGGGTAATCTGCAGATTTGGAGTAATTATTCTCAAAGTTGCCTCAGAAACAATGGTTGCAGCTTGAGAATGAGGTGGAGCTAACATTTAAGAGAGAGCAGTATGTATTCAAGTAGACACAACAAAGATCTTACCCAGAAAGCCCCAACAGAACTTGAAGCCTAAAACAGAAGCGGTATTTCAGTCGTCATAACATTAATTAATAGTGGTCCCTCCAAACAGCCTATGCAGCAATCCATTTCTTCCTATATAGAAATATGTAAGTGATGCGTACAGATTTGTTCAAGATTTACGGGCAGTAAATGCAGTAGTTCTACCATGTTTCTAATCATACTACATTATAAAAGGCCAAAGGTATATGTGTCTGAAGTGGTCCTGCCTACATTACCTCCGATCACTGCTACAGCAAGTTGTTTTCTTAAGCATACAACAATAAGACATGTGTATGCCAACAATGATAACATACAATTAGATACAGAAAAGGCCCAAGACAGGGATTCCACTTTAACAGCATACTTCAAGTGGCATACACAAAGAAAATATAGACAATAAAAAAAACATATAAAAAGAAATTCATTTGATTACGCACTATTTCTCTGACAATGTACTTATGTATTATGTAATTATTCATTATAATATTTCTTGGAATATATTATATCAATAACTTGCAGTTGTACCCATGCTTCGCACGGTAATTCCTACAACAAAAATTAGACAAAGGTATATTTATATTTAATACTTTTTCCATTGTCTACACCATGTAAACTACTGACATGCCAAATTTCAGGTTTGCAGCATGTTGGGAAATATGCTGAACACATTTCCAACATACACACACACATCCAGAAATGCCCCTATTATATATAGATATTCTTCATGTACTTTTTAAACTTTTTTTTAATTCAATTTACTTTATTTTATGATCTAATTTTTACTTCGAATCATGCTGCACATGAATTGTATTACTTTGACATCCCTCAACATAGTATATTTCAGACCAAAACCCATAAGTGGAATCCAAGACAATGAGAAGCAGATACAACTGGCTGTACGTATTATGTTGAACTTTCAATTAATTCTATAAGACTTTGTTTGAGGTTACTACTCCTCCACGTATAAAGAACAAAATCCATTGCAAACATTTGTTTGTCTATTAACAGAAATTATGTTAAAATTCACCATATAATATATTTACACTCTGAAAATATCTTCCTTTATGCACATTAGCCCGTGTACACAGGTTTTTCCACTAGTTATCCATAATACAGTAACCATACTCTGTTGGCAACATATTGTGAAACACTTGTGTATGAGTGTGATACCAAAGAAATATCATATCATATCATATTTCACAGTAGTTGATTTCTGTACTGCATTCTTTTAATTTTAATTTACTCTGGACTCCAGTATATGTGGTGAATTCACTCCCAAGTGTACACATTGAGTCCAAACCTCTTTTCCCAAACATTAAATAAGAACCTAGATGATATTTGATTCCCGGGAGTTTCAGTGATAGTACAATTTGTGGATGAATTACGTATTTGGTCACCTTCCAATGAAGTGTGCAAGCCGACCATGTTGGGAATGTTGACTGCACTGGCAGAAAAAGGGCATAAGTCATCCACACAGAAATTGCAGTTTTGTAAAGAGCACATACATGATGTATTGCAATATATGTCAGCAGGTAATAGGATTCAATGTCCCAAACCAACCACAGTTAGTTAGATTAGGCTTGTTCTGGGGTAATATGATACTGTCATCATAGGATACTAGGTCATGCTATGAATGTGAAGAATCTGTGACATTCTTCCTCACGGAAAATGTCACTTCATTTTGTGTGGTATTATGAGGGGCCAGTCCCTATACCCAATGTCATTTTCCCAGCTCTCACCCGTGACTCCGTATTCCAATACCATTTTAAAGCTGGTGTGGTGTCTGTCATGCAACGGTTACAATAGCTATGTGTGGAAAAGAGCCAATCATCTTTCCATGTTTTACAATGGGAGAAGATAAGGCTCTGGGAAGAAGAGCCGAGAGGAAAGATAGCCAGAATAGATTCTGCTTGGCCGTGGAACTACAGCAGCGAGGAGGTCCCTTTATGGGAGAAGGTGGAGTCATCTGAAGGATCCTTGAATCCGGAGGGGACTGTGGTAGAGGAGAAAACTAGCAGAAACTGCTCCTGACCAAATGGCCTGTAGTTGGGAAAGCTCAGCCCCAACGGCTTGTATAAATTGACTATGGGAGTTGCCAAGCAGTGGCCCAGGCAGAAACTGATACAAGACCTCCGTCAACCATACAGGATGAACATCTATGTCCGAGACACACCGAGGAAGAGCCCGAGAATCCCTCAATGTGATGTTGACATTTCCAAAGAAAGCCCAAGCACAGAAGGTTAGTGGCCCATTCAAAGCACAGGAAGCTGGGCAGGTGAACACGAAATCCTAAGAAGGGTGGAGTCATCCAGCAGCCCTAGAGGAAAATGTATTGAGGCAGAGAGTCCAAACAAGGCTAGATACAAGAACTGTGCAAACTGGGGGAACACACTCAATGTCCTAAACAGGGTGCTAACAGAACTGCCTACACCAGGGTGATAATCCACATACCCCATGCCGTGTGAGAAAAAATACAAGCCCATGAGGGACTATTCCTGAGAACTCATATTACTGAACACTACTTTAACTGGGTGATAATCACCATACCACACATGTGCCTGACAGAAAGACTACCCCATGAGGAGCTGAATGCAACCTGAGAAATATACGAGTCAGACAGCCTATGAGAGTCTGAACCACAGAGTACCCCAGGAGGGGGTCTATGCTATCCAGTATGCAGATGGCCTGGAGAACCACATGGCTCTCTTGGGGCTAAAGCCAACTGGGAGAATGTTTGCAAGACCAAATAAGAGATGAACTTTGTTATTTGATACACACCAAGGCTCTCGAACTGCATAATCTATCAATAGAGAAATACTTCATGGACCCTGGTTTAAAGTCTATCAGCAGAACAGGGCCTGAGAGAAAGACATTCAAAGAAGCGAGTGGCTGGGAGTCAGAAACAAAAGAGTACTCGATAGGACAGACACCACTATTTCGTGCAAAATTACTGAGAATTATTTGCTTATGTAGTGTACCCTATTTGTATGCTATGCGGTCCTGTTGCCAAAGGATCCCTGTACTGACGGATAGAAATACAATTTGCAAAATGTTCTTTGGTGTGCAACCTCAAGAAATTTGAAGGACCTATTTTGTGGCCTGCACATGATAAATATGTTGTACATTTTTTTTATAACTCAGTATTCTGTCAATCTTTTTGAAAATACATTTCAAACCACAGTGTTGTGTTCAAGTAATGAAATCGAACTTAAAACACTTTCATTTACATAAAAAGATTATTTAATCAAAAGATACATTCACATATTCATGTACAATGCATTTTGTTCATTTTGTCAGAGATCATGGTCTATAAAATAGATACATTTAATTGGAATTTCGCCATGTGGTTCTAATCTCAGGATTTTCAATATGTATATTTTCATTTTCATTTTTGGAATATTGAAAAAAATGTAAATGGTTTCCCTACCTGCCTGATTTTAAGTGCTCATATGTATGGAGCAATAAACAAAACAAACTTTTTTCAATTGTTTCCAATTTTTTATTTGTAATAAAGGTACAAGAAAAATGATGTTTCTAAAAAGGTAGAGGTTGGAGATCATAGCTGTGGTATCATATTCTTCTGAATGATACTCAGTTAGTGTGTACAGCTAGAGGCTTTTCTTAAAAAGTCCTAAGATGTAAAACACATTTGTATGGGTCATTGTTGTAACATAATGTGTCTGGTTAAATCCATCTACATAGCTTAGGCATGGGTTTCTTACCCTTTTCTGCAACTCTGTGTTGCCCCCTCTTCAGCGATCGTTGGTGAAACTGATCAAATCGAGGGATTTTATTTATCAAAGTGGCTATGCCGCAATAACGTTATGCAACTGAGATATTGAAATTGGCCCAATCCTCTAAAGGGACAGTACTATTTGGGGGAGTCGCCTCACAGACAAATAGGTGGCAGCAAAGAGGCAAAATTGTTGGGGCAGTAAAGAGTCAGTAACAGTAATACAATTAGTAACAGGTGTAGTGGCAGAATTATGATGTAGATGCAAAGATAGTTGAGGGCTATATAAGAGTTAGCAGCAAGATGAAAGAATTGACTGAAAATGAAAGTAAAATAAAAATTGAAAGCAATTGAAAGAGAACTTTAAAAACTGAATACATTTAAAGCAAAATGGTAAGAGAGAGGATTCATCAGAAACAGTCAACAATATTGTACAAGACAGGACAACACAGCAATAGAAGTAGGGATTGAAGGCAAGTGTATTTTGGGGACATAACAACGTTTGGGGGAAAAAGAAGTTCTGTCAACTTTCATGCACACCATTCACGAGACTTTAATAATATCCTCGGCCACAGCAGTAAATTCTGGTTACAGGACAACCCCGGGGTCCATAAGCTAATTCCAGCTCTTGCTCCATGAATTCCAAATGCAATCCTGGATAATGAATGGATGCTCCCTATATTAGTTGAGAGCATAGATGTAACAGTTTTCAACATCACCAGTGAAATATTTAAGTATACCAACGGAAATCAAAAGGGTTACAAGCATACATTATTCTCAATGAAAACTTTGTCATATGTGTCTTTAAAAACTCCAATTCTACAATAAAATATTCATACAATTTCAGTTAACAGGGTGGGGAGTGGGGAGTAAGGGACACGCTGGATATATCAAAATTGATAAAGGTAAACAATGAAAAAATAATATATTGTACTTTTAGCTTAAAGTACAAAAGTGGGAAACTGTCAAAACTGAAAGTATTGTATTGCAGATGATCCATGGACATAATTGAGCCACAGACAGAGCAGAACCACAGTCATAACTGGGCGATCAGGTGGTGCTGTAGCAATGTTTCGGTTTTTGGTGTGGTGAGATATTTGATTGTTTGGCATGCAAGTGAGAGCCCATAAGGCTGTGTGGATATGATGTAAGCCCCTATCCAAGGCACAGGTATGCCAAGCAACATACCACATAATCTAATGAAACTAGAGCCACAATTGGGATCACATGGACAAATAGTGAATGATCAGAACATATGTAATATGAACATATGTAATGGCTCCCACTAGAGGTGGCAGTCTGTATCACAGGAGTAGGCTGAGCAGAATTGTACAGTTCTCTATTGGTACTTTAAAGCCATGCCCTTTATGGTCAGAAGATGCTCCATTACGGGGTTTATTGTTAATGTAACTGACTAAATGTAACAAGCTGATTCTTTTGTATAATTAAAATTGTGTAAATCCTTGCAAATTTCCTGAGGTTTCTGTGCACAAGGTTCACATCTTTTAGATGATGTGAAAAATGTTGTTGCCTTCTTGATGCATGTGACATTTTGGGAATGGAGTGTATTTAAACAGGAACTGTCTTTGTGAAAAACACCATGATCGGCCAAAAACCTTTGAGTGCATTTACTTCACAAAAGTCCTTAGCAGGCTATGAATGTTTGTGGAAGAACATGGCACAGATACAGGAGAGTGTGGGATATCATCACAAGTGAAACGTTCCTAGGTTCCCCGTATGCAAAGAATAACAATTTGTATTACAAATATGTCCTTTGTAGAGAAATTGTGTCTGTAATTGAAAGGGAATTTGTATTCAAGGGCCATTGTCACTATGTGTTATGCAGAATATTTTAAATTATAAGTCTTGTTGTTGCAGCATTATGCATATGGAGTGTAAATGACATTTATATAGCATAGAAAACTGTCTATACTTTCTGTGACTGTTTTGCAGATGTTTACTTCTACTTAAAATAATGTGGCATAGATCCATACAGGAACTAATATAAATGTTTCAATTCATTCTTCTATACAAATATTTAACTTGGAGTTCACTTGGAGTTCTTGCATTTGAGATTTAAATGGACCTGCCTGAGGCTGGTTGGAGTTGTGAAACTGCTTTAATGTGGAAAATGAAACCCTTTACAGAATCCAACCTCCCAGGCCTAGCCCCACTTAGGAATTCATGATACCAAAACATGAAGAGCACATACAAATGCTTTGGAACTCTGTTTGAGTTGGTTCTAAAGTGTTAACCAATAACCTCCAGTGCCAGACGTCACTAATAGATCTGGATGTGTGAATTTCAACGTGGTTGTCATCATTCATCAAAGCTCAGGCATCTCATTAAAACTCTACTAACACAGGTTAAGGGAAACGTTGTTGAACTCTATGAAAAAGATATTTGTTCTCATATACATTACTATCATAAAAAACGGAGAGGTAGGCCTTGCATTGCCACTGCCACCTTTAGTAAATGCAAGCAACTCCACACTAGACAACCTGATTCATATTAACATGAGGGATATCCTACTTTAAATGTTTAATCAGTACATTGACTGTTGCCTTGCAATGCAAGCTTGGATCAACATAACAATATGACAGTTTGTAAATAGTAGTTACACAAGTGAAAACACTTGGTGTATATCTAGATGCCTCACTATCGCTATCATGACAAGTGAGCACCACTGCCTCCAGTGCTGCTTATACTACTAAGCTAATCAACGCCTTCAGCCCTTTCCTCTCCCAAGAGAGTTGAATGACTATAGCCCGAGCCACCATAGGATCTAGACTCAACTACTGCAATGCCCTCTTTGCAGGGACCACTGATGCCAACATCCGAAAAATGCAAGTTATTCAGGATAACGCACTCAGAGCTGCGCTCAACACTCCCAAAGCTGATCAGATCACTGCAGCGAGAAAACTTGCCCACTGGCTGCCAATTGGTGAGAGGATCATTTTCAAATGTCTCTCCATCACACATAGATGCCTATCCAAAGTCGCCCTTCCTTTATGATCCCAAACAATCACCTCAGCCTCCTCATCCAGACCAACCAGAGCAGTGTACACCCACCTGTAATGCTAGTGTGTAAAATGCGAGTCAGATTAACATGGCATCGATGTGCAGCCATTTTGAATACTCATCTACCATTGCAGTAATAAGGTCTGCGCTTCTGCAGGCCTCACAGAATGAACAAGTAGCAGGGAAAACAGAGCAAGGTCACATATATATTTTGCAAGCAGACTAACTACAGAGTATAGTTATTGTATTGTCCAGTGAAGGATGAATAAAGAAGGGGAGTTGGAGCATGCTGCAGCTGGATGAAAAGGGGTCTGGGAATGCATGCAACTAGGGAAGTGCTGGGTTTTTCCATTTTCAAATGGATTTTTCCACCCTTTGTCTCTTCGACTTGTGATCTGCCTTTCTTCCAAATTGCAGAACGCAATTTGGAAGGGGGGTGCCCCATAAAGGAGAAGGCATCACGGAAAGGTGGTTGTTGGATGTTGAACCCCGGGTGTTGCAGTCTCGCTGATAGGGAGAATGCTCTGCTTCAGACCCCGTTGACCATAGCGATCTCTTAGCCTACCTGCTGAGGGACTAAGCAGAATTGTTTGGTGGCTAAGATGAAGTTTGCCTCTTCTTCCTGGATCACGGGGATGACATTTATATTCTAATCTATCTATCCACATATATATGTTTGTATGTAATGGTGTTCTATTTGTTTATTATTAGCTATATAATATGAATGAACAGCCTATACTGAGCCATTTTTTAGAACCTTATATGGTGTGTGTCTATCTCTTCTGCTAGTCTGAGTCCAATTATTTGTTATTGCGAGAGGAGCTGGGGAGACGTAAGTGTTGGTGTTCTTCCCTTATAGCCAAATAGATGCAATACGCCACTGCATCACCCAGCCAAAATGTAAGCGAGCAAAAGCTGGAGGATCTAGCTTACCAACATTTGCTGCCAAGCAGTGGAAACTTCTCCCGCCCACTCTCCAGGCTGAAGAATCGAACTGGACCTTCAGGAAAGCACTAAAAATGTTTCTGTTCACTTAATTCTGTCTATCATTTTTCCCTCCGTAGCGAGGTTATTTCAACAACAATGTCCATTTACTCTGAACCTGATGCTGCTCACATTTGTAACTGGTTTATTTAACAGCACCTTCATGCCCAAGGGCTTTGCACACTTTATAAATGGAGAAATGAATACATAAAACATATCAGAACATGTAAAACAATATGCCATGTCATCATTCAAATAGGCACACACTGTCAGAAACCCATAACTGTGCCAAATTCTATTGTAGTGTGGTCATTCAAGGCTTTATTAAACTCACAGATTTACACCCGGAGCTAGGTCTGGAAAGCAAAATAGTTGTTTCATTAGTAGGAGTGCTTTTTGACCACCACTCTCCTGAATAATGGAACTGGTAAAATCCCACTTCTGTCACAAGGCACCGGTGGAGTCAGAAAGATATATAATTGCATGTACAGAGGAAATGGTGAATGATTATGGAATATGGTAGATGAACAGTAGGATTTGGAATAGATTGAAGATGGGAGAACAGAGCTTGAAGGACTGACTCCAAGCTGTTTTGAGGCCACTACATTGAGAGGATGGCCAATACATGTTTGGAGAGTGTTTTCCAAATAGCCACCTAAAGATAGGGTTTGCTGAGCAATGATTCCAGGGCTACTGAGGAGCAAGCTATCTCACCAAACATAATATGTCACATCTCAAAAGATTAATTAAACATCAATCTGGGAAGTGAAAGGAAAGGGAATTCTGAGGAATGCAATTATGAGAAAAGAATCACAGGTGCTGAAGTGCAATGCCCTTTGTATTAAGAAATGAAATTTAAAATTGAATGCATTATGGTGCCACCTTTGTAAAACACATTACTGTTCAAAATACTATTAGTGATCAGTCCAGATTCATTTTGACTCATGGTATTATTGCAAAATGCCATTGTCCAGGGTGGTATTGTGCATTAATGCAGCTAGGGAAGGCCATAGTCATAAATGAGTTGTTTGATCAACAAAAATGCATGCTGAGTGGATTAATTAAATTTAACATGAATTGTGCGAAGCTCAAACCCCTGCATCCCCCTATTTTACAATGCTTGCCAGATGTGTGTGTAATGTGGAAGGGAAGGGGGAGCGTATAACATTGTTACATGTTACATGGGAATAATATATATTCAGCCCGAAAATACATGAAGGCTGGACACATGCTGAACACTACACTCAGATGCATTAAAACTGTGCAGACATTCATAAACTGAAAGGTTGTACACACAAGTAGCTTGAAAACAGTAGACACAAATGTGAATTTGAAGTTGTATATTTCACTGTATTCAGTCTCCCCCCACACACAGATATAGTCTGCAAATAACATAGTCAAGCCTAGTGAACGTTGCACTAACATGTTTAGAGAATACTGCACCCATATATTTTGAGAACACTGCATGCATGTGGGTTCTGAATAGAATCATCAGATCCCTGACAGTATTATTTCAAATTCAAACCTTAGGAGACACATGTAAGCTGGCCATTGTCTACAGTCAAGAGGCCAAATACATTGCAAATACATTCACTACCTCACACCAGCACAGTGGAGTTGGTTGTTTGTAAATGTAATTTAAATGTTATTGTCAATAACTTTCCCATATACCATACTAGTCTTGCTACCGGGGAAAAATACTAATCTTAAATGTGGTTTGAAATGTTTCCATGTACACTGATCGAGAAACAGACATGTTAGTATTAAAGTAAAATTGTGTTTCTGAGATCAACACATTTATAGGAGCAATTATAATACTTAGCAATATTTAGAGGTAATATCTTAAAAGAATAAAAATGAATTCTTGCATGGATTGATAATAGCAAGATTCAAGTAGAGAGGAATGTCATTGTTTTGGTTGATTATTGTTTTTTTTTCTCTATTATTGTGTTGATCTCCATGCCAAAAATACCAATTTATTTCAAGTTGCATTATTTTTTTAAATTAGCTTCGATTTATGAATACCACACTGTCTGTTCCTTGCCCAGAATCGTGGGGTTGGACTGTACACATGGAGTATGAAACTGGCATCAACTCACAATAAGAGACTGGAGGATTAGTTTAATGACGCCTGGACCTGACTCCACTGAAGCCTTCTAGACAATAAAAGACACAAAAGGGGCCAGTCGTCATTCTCCTGCATAAACTCAATCCTTTCTACCAAACCTCGGTCCATGGACAGAAAAGGAACCGAGTCTTAGGTTGTGAAAATATCAATGTATAATTTATTCAAAAGACACACACAATGTTAAATGTCACCATTAATAAAACAAACATCACATTAAAAAGTGTAAAACCTAGTGCAATTTTCTAAAACATACAGTACAAAACAATTATAAATGCTCAAAATTGGTCTAAAAAAACGAACCTGCCTATACAAATCTACCCAGCACAATCTGTAATACACAACACAATACCCAGTGTATAGCAACACTCTGGTTGGTAGCACCTCAGAAAGTCACCATTAATTGTATTCTGAGGTTACCCATCAATGGTTTGCCAGCTAATCGTCTACCCTTCTATCTGCTACTAGGGTGACTATAACCACTAAATTGGTTGATACACAGCACTTCTCAAGTTCAGGGTACTTATATGCCCGACATGTTTTGTTCATACAAAATGTGACAATAATTACATGAACTTCTTCAGGGGATCCAAGATGCCCACTATACTCATACAATAAAACCACACAGGAAGCGTTGTTAAACAGCCATGGAGGTGAGATGAATCAAAACGTTGAATCCACTTTCAATTCTGAAGGCCTATTGTATACACAACCAGTTCAGAAAAAGGGAACACAGGAGACAAAAAACAGAACAGAGATCAGGATTATTCACGCATCTCTATTCAACGTACTAGATTAATGTTAGCCTAAGTAAGACTTACCTAAAAGGCCAACATGTGGTCAAAACAACTTGGTTCTGGTAATGGGGGGAGCGTCTCCTATGTAGATGATTAACACATTCTACATAGCCGAGGAAGAGAAAAAAGATGGAAATCCGTCCACAGAAAGGATAAATTAATTAATGTGTCATTCTGGTGCACCTTGCTACAACATATGGTAACGCTTTACAAAAAGCTCAATTACCAAGCCATTCTTAAACTTAGTTGCTCGAAAGCTCGACATAGCCAAATAGGTGTGCCCACTCTCAAAGCCCCTTTCTCTAAGCTCCTAATGAATGGAGGGCATGTAGTAGATTCAAACATACTGACTACACAACCCGCCGGTAATGTGACCAACAATACTGCCAAAGTCACCCACGCATGTGCACGTCCAAGTGGTACCATTCCTTCCACACTGGTCACATACCGTGACAGAAGGAGGGAGGGGTTGGGTTCAGCCCAACCGGCCCGGAATGCGTGCGCTGAGTCAGTCAGTGATCTTAGAATGGCCCGGATTCTCTTGGGACAGCGAACCTGTCACAAGACTCTGTAACTAAGAGTGAGAGAGCAATCGAGCGAAAAGTCAAAGCCACGCACGTGTGTAGACAAAGAAAACACCTTGTGCCAATCATTGAAGCAGTACGTTTCGCTTACCAGACTTCGATTCCAACAAGGAGTCGTGACTTCTACCAGACTGCTTTGGTGTTCCATGTTCCTCCTTCCTCGCATGGCTCCCAATGTCCAACCCAGAAGTTTATATCCGGATCGTGGGCGGAGGTGTCACGTTACATGACTTGTCAGGTGACACCCAGTGAAAGAGTCGAAAAAAAACAGAAAACCCTATTCGTATGTTGCATTAGATGAAAACAACTGGTGCCCCTCAGACATGATTATGGCCAATATCACCCACCGCGTCCTGTGAAAACGGCCACTGTATCTTGCACGCAATGTGCATGACCGTACGCCCACGGTGCATGTCAGCCCCACAACGCGTCAGGACGATTGTGTTAGAACACCCTCAGCATACACCTGCAAAAAGGGGCACCAAGTGTTAATAAGGCTGCCATCTGTCTCTGCAATACTATTATTCGTGTATGTTATTCTACAGCACCTCATCCCAGGGGTGTCGTGAGCTGTAATTGCTGTGATGTCACCCAACAGCAATCATAGATCGGGTTTACTACAAACCTCCGGTAAGGTAAGCCTTGAAAGAAATCCTGCTATGGCCATGTAAAAATACCTGAAACAAACCGCCCTGACTTAGGGGGTCATCCTCTAGGTGATATTAACAATCCCATCTGTCAGGCATCTGAACACTAGTAAGGCAGAGACCTAAATTAGTGTATTGGAAGTACTGTTACGCCAATCTGTCTGTTCATTGAGGCCGATGTCCGCTGACTTAGTAAGGAAAATCAACCATCGTTCTTTGAACAGAAGTTTTTTAGTTTAGTTGTCATTATACTTAGTCCAGTCGATCTGCCACAAGACGGTCCATTTTAATTCTTCTGAACTGTGTTCCATCATAAAAAAATGATTAACGAAAGGGGCTGTAAGATTTTTCTTCTTGATACAGCTTCTGTGCTCGCTGATCCGGCACTTGATTTTCCGTTGTGTCATGCCTATGTAGAGCCTCGGACACGGACACCATATTGCGTAGAGTTTGCACCCATGGTCGTGTGAGGCCAAGGTCAATTTCTTTGGTACGCATGGTGAATTGACAATTAACACAATGTCTGCAAGGTGAATGACCCGTCATAACAGGCAAACCCCAGGCTTCCGTTACACTTCTCAATTTCTCTTATTTCACAGAAATATTGTTTTTGGTGAGCAACTCTTTCAAATTAGGTGCTCTTTTGTATGCACAGATAGGAAAGTCTAGTGGGCATTCACCTCCGGTCAGAATGTGCCAGTGTTTTTCGTATGAGCTTAGTTATTAGGTTGGTTCTTGAACAAAAGGTGCTAACAAACACAATATTAGTGTTGGTAGAAGGTTTAGGATGATATTCCAGAAGGGCCTCCCTGTTGTTTTTCTTAGCCCTCTTAAATGCTCATTTTACTATTTTGGGGGGGTTCTATTTCCATATGAGTCCGAAAACTGTCATATTTGGCTGTTGGAACAAAGCCAAGGCCTTTATTCAAAACTTCCTCTTCCACAGAACTGGGCTGGTATAGAGACAAGTTAACTAGTAAGGATGATTGCTCCTTGTTCTCCGCTCGTCTAGTTCCCAATTGTCTCCTATTGCTCGCTCGTCCAAAAAAGAGACCGCAGATATGCTACCCGTGCGTTGTTGTTGTTGAGGTGGTGGTTGTTGTTGCTGCCCAGGAGCGAATTGGTTGTCAACTCCGCCCGTCTCTGGGGTCTCCTATTGCGGTTATTCCCTCTTTGTTGGTGTCCGCGGTTCCTGTATGGTCTTTGACCTTGTCCTCTGTTATAACCTCCTCCACTAGAGCTCACAAAGCTAAAGGAAGTGTTGCCCCCCTGGCCTTGTTGTCCTTGTCCTTGTTTGAACAAGTAGGGAGAAACATACCTGTCTTTGGTATATTGAAAAGCATTTTCGTGTGAAAATTGGACCAGGTCTTTCCTCATCTGGTTATATGTTCTTGTGTGCAGAAACTCTTTAAATCTGTCATTTCGGTAATTATTTCTTCCAATCTTTTCTTATATGTTTCCAACAGGACAAGTTTTTTTATTGCGTCATAGATTGCTTCTGGATCTCCAGTAAGTTTGACTGTTATTTCGCGTGCCGTGTCAATTATCAAAATTCCCCAGTCACGTCCGCACTTATTAGCTATGTAGCTCCATTGGAGTATAAAGTGTTTATCGTCCAAAAATAACCGAGGTTCGTTCTGTAGTACGAGTCCTTGCGGTAGAGTGCCAGATCTCAAATATTCAATCATTATTGAACTGTGAAGTTCTGTTCTAATGAGCCTCTTTTTTATTTGTACCAATTCATTCCAGTTACTCAGGATGGTAATCAAGCGGGCTTCGCCTTCTAAAAATAGAGAGGCTTGGGCTAACAGATCTTTGACATATTTGTCATCATAACTTTTTGTTTTATCCAATGCCATTGTGGAAACTATGATAAACGCCATGTGAAACAACAACAAAAGGTCACTGTCACGTAAAACCAATCTGTGCACTAATCAGTGTTCAAATCTCTCGGTTTCTGTAGCTACGTAATGTGAAATCTCCAACCCCAAACAAACACGTCTCGCGAGATACACCCGCGCGAATGCAACAACTAACATTAAGAGACTGGAGGAATAGTTTAACGATGCCTGGACCTGACTCCACTGAAACCTTCTAGACAATAAAAGACAAAAAAGAGTCCAGTCGTCATTCGCCTGTATAAGCTCAATCCTTTCTACCAAACCTCGGTCCATGGACCAAATAGGAACCGAGTCTTAGGTTGTGAACATATCAATGTATAATTTATTCAAAAGACACACACAATGTTGAATGTCACCATTAATAAAACAAACATCACATTAAAAAGTGTAAAACCTAGTGCACTTTTCTAAAACATACAGTACAAAACAATTATACATTCTCAAAATTGGTCTAAAAAAACTAACCTGCCTATACAAATCTACCCAGTACAATCGGTAATACACAACACAATACCCAGTGTATAGCAACACTATGGTTGGTAGCACCTCAGAAAGCCACCATTAATTGTATTCTGAGGTTACCCATCAATGGAGAAGAAGCTAAAGACTGGTAACAGAGTGCCAGCCTTCACATCTTTAAACGTTACCCATCAATGATTTGCCAGCTAATCGTCTACCCTTCTATCTGCTACTAGGGTGACTATAACCACTAAATTGGTTGATACACAGCACCTCTCAAGTTCAGGGTACTTATATGCCCGACATGTTTCGTTCATGTAAAATGTGACAATAATTACATGAACTTCTTCAGCGGATCGAAGATACCCACTATACACATACAACAAAACCACAAAGGAAGCATTGTTAAACAGCCGTGGAGGTGAGATCAATCAAAACATTGAATCCACTTTCAATTCTGAAGGCCTGATGTATGCACAACCAGTTGAGAAAGGAGAGAGAAAAAGGGAACAGAGGAGAAGAAAAACAGAACAGAGATCATGGTTATTTATGTATCTCTACTCAACTTACTAGGTTAAAGTTAGCCTAAGTAAGAGTTACCAAAAAGGCCAACATGTGGTCAAAATAACTTGGTACTGGTAATGGGGAGAGCTTCTCCTCTGTACACGATTAACACATTCTACATAGCCGAGAAAGAGAAGAGAAAAAAGACGGAAATCCGTCCACAGAAAGGATAAATTAATTAATGTGTCATTCCGGTGCACCTTGCTACAACATATGGTAACGCTTTACAATAAGCTCAATTAATAAGCCATTCTTAAACTTAGTTTCTGAAAAGCTTGACATAGCCAAATAGGTGTGCCCACTCTCAAAGCCCCTTTCTCTAAGCTCCTAATGAATGGAGGGCATGTAGTAGATTCAAACATACTGACTACACAACCCGCCGGTAACGTGACCAACAATACTGCCAAAGTCACCCACGCATGTGCACGTCCAAGTGGCACCGTTCCTTCCATGCTGGTCACATACCGTGACAGAAGGAGGGAAGGGTTCAGCCCAACCGGCCCGGAATGCGTGTGTCGAGTCAGTCAGTGATCTTAGAACAGCCCGGATTCTCTCGGCACAGCAAACCTGTCAAAAGACTCTCTAACTAAGAGTGAGAGAGCAATTGAGCGAAAAGTCAAAGCCACGCACGTGTGTAGACAAAGAAAACACCTCGTGCCAATCGTTGAAGCACCTGCGTGTGCCAAATATTTAAAAACACAAAATGATCATATAATGGGGATACTATGCTATTCCTTGTCTATTTCAGCACAAACATGTTGTAATTAAATGTATCTGCATTTATGCTGCTAGAGGTTGATTACTGGATTGCTTGGTGATAGATGTTGGCATCTACAGTAGAAATACAGTTACACAACACACACACACACACACACACACACACACACACACCCAATATTAAGCAAGGTCATTAGGGTCACAAGAAGGTTGCTTTCGAAAATACACTGCTTTTCAACTAGCATGGGAGGCCCTAGACGAAGGATAGAGGTCACAGAGTAGTGAGACGCAGGCACAGGCTGTGCGTGGAGGGGGGGTACTTTCTTGATTGCCTGTGGGGCGAAGGTGCCCACTGGGGTGAAATATGTGTGGGCCCACTTGTGCCACCTTCATACTTTTAAAGAATTGGCTACAAAATTCACGTAAATCTATTAACAAAACTTGCCTCACTCATCCCCTAAATATGTGATCTTGGTCTTTGTGTCATAACCAACCAGGCTGCACAGCCATTGTTCTACCTTAAAAAAGAGTCTTGACAAACCCAGATCCACATTTTCAAGAAGCTTCTCTAACCTGTTAGGATGTGTTGGAACCTGTTGGAATTGACAACAGGTATTCGTTTCAGATAACTATGAAGATCCAGAATGAATTGAAACAATCAATTTTACTTTTATTCAGGATTCATATTAGAAGTGTATTAACTGAAAGGCATTAACTGCAATATGCAGTATGTGTATCCATTTGATATATATGGAATCCAAGCTGTTAAAAGAACAAGAGTCAAACTTCCGAATGCATCCTTCAGAATGTGCACCTGGCATACAAGGTGTTGATGGGAACCCTACTGATAACAACATGAGCGTGCATTGGCAAACCTAATTTGTCGTTTTCCTTTTTATATTAATGACAATGTTTGCAAATTATTTGCAGATGTTTGATTTTCTTTGTGCTAATTGTCTGACTGCATTGATTAATCTGTGCGTAGTTGCGCAGATGGATGTGCGGTTGAGTCTGTGGGGTTATGAAGATGCTATTCAGCAAGTATTGATTTCTGAGTTTTTGATGTGCTGCCTTTATTTTATAATTGAACAATTAGAAAGCAGTTGCTCCTATTGGGCAAGAATGGCTGGGGATGGACGGACCCCATTCTCTGTGTTTAATTGACTGTTTTATGGCTTTCTGCCTTAACATAATAGCTCGTTCCTTATGGTGCCCTAGAAGTCATAATGAAGCAAAGCACTTACGCACTCACTCATTTCATACATAACATCACAATGCAAGACTCCTTCAATAACAGCTTGTAAACATGCTCATGAAACAAGCAAATCAAAGGCGTTTTTGTCTTTAAAAATATATTGGATAACCATATCCTTTCCAGTTATTATTACACCCAAACATTGAGAATCACTTAAAATATTCTGTTCCTAGAAGCGAAACATGTAAAGTTCATGTTGAAATATACAATCTTTAAAACAATGATATGTAGCTGCACATTAATTTTAGTGTTTACATTACATGCACATATGCCAGTTTATTTGATGATGTGTGCAAGGACTATTGTTTTTGTTCTAGTCCAAAATGTATTCAGGTGGATTCTGATTTGACTGATGCTTTATTTGGGGTAATAGGAAGATTGTTTTATACTTACTTTTTCTGCCATTTCTATGCCTATTTGATGGACTTTGTGGCAATTGCCAAAACAAAAGCAGATGAAACTGACAAATACTACGTGGAATTGTACAGTGGAATACTGCTAAATGCCCACATTGTACTCTAGCCCTATTAGAAAGAGAGGATGTCTTCTCGATGATGTGTACTTTATTTTCTTTGATACCAGCATTTGCTTTAGTTTCACTTCCTCTTCATTTAAAAGTAGAACATTCAATGCCGCCCTGTCAGCTGAGGAAAAGCTCACACACTGCGAACACTGTAAAGTTAAACTCAAAGTAGTGGGGGGGGGAATGAAACGCAATGAAAACAAAAGCGTGCTGCATTCATACTTTTGTTTTCACAACATTTCGGGAAATGTAATAATTATAAAGTGGTCTTGATGAACGCCCTCGTGCCATTTGTGTTGGTCTTGCTGCGTGTGTCCTTGAAAGGGAAGTGGGATAGTTAGTGTAATAGCACAAGGCAGATGTGATACCTCTGGTGTTGATATGTGCTAATCAGAAGTGCCAGTTTTCTGCTGGATTGCTGCTATGGGCCTGGCAGAATCCTTTGGGAGTATGTTTTTCCGAGTGAAACATCCAAGGAGTGACTTCTGGCAACGATTCTGTGATAGAACTTGGCCTGATGGCAGTCATTGGAGACTGTTCAAGTGTGTAAAGAGGAAGGATGAGATTTAAGTGGGTGGTTAGTTAGAGGGGGTAGACAGAAGCATTAAGGACAGAGGGAGGGGAGGGACAGATGCAAATGTACAGGCTCTCTGGGGCCAAGATAGCAATTTCTTGCTAGTGAAGCAACCAAGGCAGTTTATTAAATATGTTAGGTAGTGGCTGTAGAGTTGCATATTGGTTGCTTGGAGTCTGAGCCATGTAGGTTTCTTTATGGTAAATTAGTCAATGGGGTACCTGAGGGTCCTGGTGGTTTCTGCAGTTTAAGTGTGCCTTCAATGCTGGGCAGGAAGAGACGGGTAGGTCTTTTGGTATGCAGGTTGCGACCTTGTAGGGGAAATAGCTGAGGAGCCAGATTTTTAGCTGCTTTGTGAAAATTAGGTAGACTGCCACTGTTTCGAGGACTTTGGGTAAGGTGATATTGTGACAGATACTGTAACATAGTTAGTTGAAGATCCAGCTTTTTAGCTGGTTCCTGAACGTGAGATGAACTTCCTCTATACAGCTGTGTTTGAGTAAGCAATTCCACAGCTTGATTGCCAAGGGGAAGAAAATGTAGACTCCATGACATTTTGGGTTTGGTAATTTTACCAGTACATCATTGCTGGATTATAGTGTGTTCAGTGGTATGTAGTCTTAGATTGTCTTTCCCATAGATTCCAGGCATCTGCCATGTTAGGAGTTGTGAGTAGTGCATGAGGTTTGAAGTCGATTTTCTTTTTGATTGGAAGCCAGTGGAATGTCCTGAGTTCTGGGTTTCTATCTGATCAGTCTTAGCGGAATGCTGGCTGGCACAGTTTGAACTCTTTGCAGTAGGTCAGGAAGATATTCTGGTGGTTTAAAATGAAGGATTTTGGCATAGTCGAGACTTGCACAAAATAGTAAGCTGACATGGTCCTGCATGTGAAGGCACGTAATGCATAATGCATTTTAAGATACTGCTATGGAAGAAGCATCCACTTATAATGGCTTTAATCTGTGATTCAAGTATGAGTTGCTGTCCATTGTAACTCCTTGCCTCCTCTCACTAGGTGAAGCGAGTCTCAACACTTCCAGCTAGGGAATTGCTGTTTAGGTCAGTGGCATTACACCACTAATTTGCACTTCTACCTTGGCTGAAGCTTAAGTCTGTCAGACAATATTTAGGAGTTCCCAATTATGAGGCAGGAATTGAGGTCCATTGTGTGTACTGTTGGCTCATTTGTGAGTTTGTAGACAGTTTGCTTATATGCATATTTTAGGCATTTGAGGCCCATGACTATGATGAGTTTCAGCAGTGGTGATATTTGTATGTGAAAGAGGAGCAGCGGAGGCTGGACACTAAGGTTACTCTGCATGCCAGGTTGTAATGGGATGATGTTAAAGGGCTACGAGGGTTGCTTCTGTTCCCCAAGTCAGGAAGGAACAAATCCTGCATAGGGGGATTCCCCTTATGCAGATGTTTTTCTAGACTCTTTAGTAGACTCTATTAACTGATGGTGTTGAATACTGCAGTGATGTCCAGTAGGATGAGTGCCCTAGTTGAGCAATGGTTCACAGTGTTCTTTAGCATGTCCCACCATCAAGCACAGTGTAGATTTATTGTTACTCTCGTTAGACTTTATAAATGTTTAGATGCATGCAGGGAAAGTTGATCGCAATATATTCCAAGAGATATTTATATATTTGAATTTGTATTTGGCGCTGGCCCTACCCACAGGGCCTCAGGGTGCCTTACATGGTTCAAATATTGAAAGGTGGGAGTTGGAAAAAAAGAAGTTACAGAATGTTTTCAGGAAAGGATAGAAGAGTAGGATAGACAAGTGATAGCAGTGGAGGAGAACAGGGTTATATGGAACCAAGTATGTTTTAAGGCTCTTTCTGAAAGTGGTGATGGAGGATGGAGTGCATTTGAGGAGAGGTAGGGTGTTCCATGCTTTGGGTGCTGAGTGTGTAAATACTTGCTGGTAGAGTTGCAGACAGATTACATTTTTTAGGATTTAGCAGACTAGAGGTGTGTTAGAGTTTGAGCAGTGGTTTGCTGGGACACTGGGGTGTGCCATTAATTTTTACAGAGTGGGTTTTACAAAGGCAGTTTTAGAGACAAGTGAGACAGAACCTTGCTCAATGGAGGTGTTGAGAAGGGACATCATGGGGCTCCCATCGGACGCTGTCAGATCTTTGGAGTTGATTATGGAAAGCAATTCTTGAGTGGGCAGAAGGCATAAAGAAGGTATGGAGGGTGCAGAATAAACTGTAGGAATCTCTTATGTGGATGAGGAAGTGTGCAAGGGTAAGGGGCTTGAAAAATGTGAGGGTGGAATGGAGACACCCTCCCATAACCACCCTTTGTGTGAAAGAAATGCCATTAATGGTTCCACTCCTTGCCATGCAAATTCCCAACACCTTTTCTGGCCAGTGTTCTCTTTCCTCTCGTTTAGAACGACAACTCGATGAGTGCACCTTGGAGCAACCAAGCAAACCCAGATTGAAACCAAACAAGCAGAACACTGGAAACAATGCAACCGATAGCGACCAAGAAGTGACATCACAAACAGACAGTGTCAAGCAGCCCAGAGAAGAAAATTGCTCAGCAATCATGGTTCAGTCAGCACGAACATACTCAGGCTGGCACAAGAACTCACAGAGATCTCTGCACGAAAACTGCACTCTTCAGAGTTCAGGACCAATGTGATGCAACGTTGGAGGCAGGTACAGGCCACACTGCATTTATATCTACAGACAGTAACACACTCACCCACGCCTGTGGTGTATTCTGGGGGAACAGGGAAGCAGACACAAACTGGAGGTGCAGGAAAGAAGATCACTGAATCAACATCCAATGGGAGTCCAAACTCTCGTGGGATGTGGAAGTCTCTTTGGCTATCCTAGAATCAGGCTGATATATAAGCAAAGGTTCTCCTGTGGCATGAACATAGAGTTCCAAGGCTAACACAGCCACCTGACCCGGATTTACAGATTGCAATTTGGCCTTGGCCCATGTTGATGGAGGCTGTGAGCATACAGCTGCAAACTGACATGTCCAGTATTAAACTTATCAGGGTGTTTGTATCCTTTGGTGTGGTTTGCATGATTATTAGAGAGACGTGAGCTTTTGGAGTGTATAGGGAAGAATGGTATCCCTAGACCTTTGTGATGGCGTGGTTGGTCAGTGTGTGGTGAGTGAGGGTGGTTGAGTAGGAGGTTGCTAATGGGTTTTTGGGATATCTAATTGTGAAACACCATGTGGCATAGTACAATGATACGTTTCACCTTTGATGCAACACATTCATGTGAACACAGTCGTGCAAAACTCAGGAATGATGAAGGGATTTTAGATACACTTAAATGTGAAACAGAATGCATAATGAAGTAATGCAAAGCCTTTTATTAGGGATAGGTAAAGGTGAACCTCATACTTACCAACATCGGGCAATGCACTTACAAACAAGTGCCCATGTATGAATACATAACAGAATACGTTTTAGATTAATTTAATGTGCCGTCATAGGCACCTACGTTTCAGATACCTCAGTGTTTTGATGGTGCACAGCATTGAACAATGCAATATGCTTACAAGGGGCACCAAGATGTGATCCATAATTAGTGTGCAGTATGTAATAACGGAAGAATCGGGTAAGTTGTGCAACTCTTTTTATTCTTCAACCCGTACACCGTGACCATCAATCCCCTCCCAGCTCCCTGCTCCTTCAAAGACCAACCGCCGCCACGAGCGTGGAACTAGGAGACGTTCCACGCACATGGGACAAAAGACAAAGGCACTCGAAAGCGCGAGCCACTTACAACACTTCTCCCCCCGTAAACCACAAAAACATGTGAGCACAAATTTCCACACAGAAAACACAATGAGGGGAAGAACGAAATATAAAAAAAAGGAAAATAAGGAAATGAAGAAAAAAGAACCATCAGAAAGAAAATAAACAACTACATAAGGTTGAATATCTGTAAACTCTAAGAGTTAAATATCTGCAAAGTCTAAGACAAAGTCCTTGTATTTTGCTGGAAGCTTCTTCATTCTGTTAGGGCGGTTATTCATGTCATTGAAAGCCTCCGCAGGAGAAGAAGCCTCACTTGGTTCAGCCCCGGCTGGAATTAAAACAGAATTGTCCGAAACAGACACTGAAGATTCATCAGCATCCTCTGTCCCCACCTCAGCCGGGATGAGAGCAAAATTATCAGAATCACATTCGAAAGACTCATCCGCCTCCCCACCAAATGGCGCAACACCTCAACACTTTCATGACCCACCACATTGGCCTGCCCAGAGACTACCACATCACTACTGGCATCCAGGGGGCTCGGTATATGAACCACACACTCAGCCGCACACACGAGACCATCTCCATTTGTGGCCCCGCTCCCCTCACAACCCTGGTCCTGAGTAACCGCAAAGTTTCCCTTAACAGGAACCACCCGCCTCAAACTCCACCTGGTACCATCCTGTAGTTTAACATAACCACGACCGACTTTGGTCACGATACACGGCTGCATAAACTTGGAACAGCCTTTAGCCACGAACCTAGGATTTTTCACGACAACAAAATCACCAACTTGCACACGCAGGGGTTTGCTTTTGCAAAGCTGAGATTCCCAAAATCGGGATTGTTTAACACGTACCCTATCAAGAACCTCCTGCATGTTGACGCAAGTTTGTACACCACCCCCAAGAGCGGCTATCCTGAGTTTGGACCCTGGTTTCCTACCCCTCATTAACTCAAATGGAGACAAACCAGTAAAAGACGAAGGGGTAAGCCTATAAGCCTTAAGTGCCTCAGACACCACACTGCACCACGGCAAACCATTGGCGATGGCCAACTGAACAGCCCCTTTCACGAACCGGTTCATCCGCTCCACTAACCCGTTGGCCTCCGGGTTGTACAAAGCCACCCTATGGTGATGAATCCCTAGTTTAGAGAAGAACTCTTGCATGGCACCCGATACAAACTGGGGACCGTTGTCGGTGACGACTCCCGCAGGAACACCCTCCCTGTCAAACACCGATGACAAGAAATCAATCACCTTTTCAGTGGTGACTGAGGACAAAGCCGTGGCCTCCACCCACCTGGAGGTGTAGTCGACCAACACTACAAAATACTTCAAACCTCCACCCAAAGCGTCTAGGGGACCCATAATGTCAACGGCCACTTTTGACCACACATTTTGGGGCACTTCCACAGGTTGAATGGGTTGGGGCAAGGTTGTTTTGCTCTTATCGCTGATGGAACAGGCCACACAATCTTTAACTACCCTCTCAACTTCCTCATCCATCTTGGGCCACCAATACCCTTCTCTGAGCCTCCTTTTCGTCATGGATCTACCGATGTGCCCCTCATGAGCCAACTCCACCAACTTAGCCTTTAGACATTCAGGCGGTATTAACCTAGCACCCCTAGCAATGCCCCACGGACCATCCGACAACTCAGACCACACCTGACCGAACGATTTATTCAAATCGTCCTTGCCCACACCAGTTGCAAGAGCTGTTTTAATGCTATTTAATACCGGATCTCGTCCACACTCTATACACCACTCCTGCTCACTGACGGCCGGAAACACCTTGGCCACCAACATACACTCGTCACCCGTCACGCACTGTGTTGGGTCTCCCACGCATATATCGTGGTGGGGGAAATGAGAGAGACAATCCGCAGCAATATTTTTAGTGCCAGGTATATATTCGACTCTAAAATTATACTCCCTCATGTCGGCCATCCAACGCATCACCCTAGAGGATGCCTGGGACAATCCCTTAGTTGTCAACACATGCACCAGGGGCTTGTGATCGGTGCGTATAGTGTATTCCACCCCCCACAAGAATGTTCTGAAATGCTTGGATGCCCAGACGGCGGCCAAGGCCTCCCTCTCTATGACGGCGTATCTGCGCTCAGACTCACTAAGAACCCTGGAGGCGAAAGCAATGGGGCGGTACGACCCGTCAAAACATTGCTCAAGAACAGCCCCTACACCATACTCACTAGCATCCACTGTTAAAACCGTCTTCCTTGAGGGAGAAAAGGAAGCTAAAGATGGAGCCTGGTCTACCAGAGCCTTCAAGCCTTCAAACTCAAGCTGACACAACTCTGACCACTCAAAACGTACACCCTTTTTGAGCAAAGCTCTCATAGGAACTGTCTTGTCGGAGTACGTGGGAATGAACCTGCTGTAATATTCAGCCAACCCCAAAAACGACCTTAGCTGGTCCTTACTGGTGGGTGGAGACACCTCACATAATGCCTTCACTAATTCAGCCTTGGGATGTGTCCCTTTTGCATCAAGAGTGTGTCCCAGATAAGTTACACTCTCCACCCCTATTTTACACTTACTAATTTTGACCGTTAGACCACTCCTCTCCAAAATGCCTAAGACTTGTAGAACCCTCTCATCATGTTCCTTACGTGACCTGCCCCACACCAAGATATCGTCCTGAAAATACTCCACCCCATCCACTCCACAAAACAACTTCTGCATAACTCGCTGAAAAACAGCAGAAGTAGAGGCCAAGCCAAAAGGCATCCGCCGGAAACGAAAAGCTCCGAACGGGGTAATGAATGAGGTGAGAGGGCGTGATTCGACGTGCAGATCCACCTGGTGATAGGCAGAGGACAAATCTAGAGTGGAGAAACAAGACGCCCCTCCCACAAGCGAAAGCATTTCGTTTATATTCGGCAAGGGATGTCTGTCGATCCAGATATTGCAATTTAAATCTCTAAGATCGACACACATCCTCATGCCTCCATCGGATTTGCGTGCCAAGACAATAGGGGCTAACCACTCTGAGGACTCCACCTCCTCAATTACACCGGCTTCCATGAGTTTGTTAAGTTCCGTCCTGAGTGCCTCACGTGCCATGATGGGTACTCGCCTGACCTTGTGCACAACGGGGATGGCACCCCTCTTAAGCACAATCTTGTGTGAAAAACCCTGCAACTTGCCCAGGACAGGGGAGAAAACTGACGGAAACTTCTCTTGAAGAACTTCGGCTGTCAACGAGCTACCTTGACCCAAACTACCTTCCCTTCCTTTGCTCACACACAAAACAGGAACAGCTTTACCCGGGCGAACCTCTATATCGAGGGCAGCCTGCTCATCCCACCCAATAACCGGATCACCCTTATGAGCTACATAAAGCTTTCCTCTGGTTTTCCGACCGTGAAATTCTATATCAACCCAGTCGTATCCAAATACTTTAATTGGAACACGCCCATACGCATATGGATTGATGTCAGGCGGACTCAAATCAGATACCTCTTTATGGAACTTGGCCTTGTACAGCTCGGGGGAAACCATGGTATAAGGAGAACCCGTGTCGACCAACACACTGAGGGGAACTCCATTCACACTAAGGGTAGCCCACGCACTCTTTTTGGTTGGTCCCACACTCAACAGCGCACCTTCCTTGGGAAGAACACCCACCGCAGGGGAGGGGCTGACATATCCTACAACCGTTACATTTCTATCATCCTCATCAGGATCCACCATGCGTACAACTTCCCTCTGTGGAGCAGTCTTGCACATGCGGGCAAAATGTCCCCTTCCCTTGCATTTTCTGCACACAACTGCAGAAGCAGGACACTCCTTAGCTCCTGCAACATGACCCCTCCAACCACATTTCTTGCAAAGATCTCTGCTATTTGACGTCGCCCTTTGATCCCTGTCCTTAGCACGACTATCCTCAGCCTTGCGTGGCTGAACCATGTGTACGATGTCCGCCTTCTCTGTCAATTCCTTGACGCTCTTCCTTGATTCCTCCAGGGCACGAGCTATTTCAATCACTTTCTCCAATGGAGGGTCCTTTTCTGTCCATAACCTCTCCCTGACCTTTGAGTCACTAGTCCTCATCATGATCTGGTCACGAATGTATTCATCCGTAAGTCCCATGAATTTACAGGTAGAAATGAGGGTGCGCAGAGCCGTCACATATGAGTCGATGTTCTCGCCAGGACCCTCTGCCCTCGAGAAAAAGTGATACCTCTCCAGCACAATGTTGGCTCTCTTGCCGAAGCGTGTCTCCAACTTCTTAAGAGCAGTTTCAAATGACAAAACCACTGCCTGCCCCCCCTCTCCATCACCATCGCCAGAAGGTAAAGCCAATACGTCCTGGCCTGGAAGATGTCTGAAGATCCTCAAACCCTCCATGCCAAGGCAATTAAGTAGGGTTGCTTCCTTGTCGTCATCAGACATCCTGGAACCCCCTGACGCTCTCAGATATACTTTGAAAGTGTCCACCCAAAGCTCCCATGCAATGGGGGGCTCCCCTGGATTGGGAAGAAAAGCTGGGGGAGGGCGAGCATTACTGTACTGCATGGCTAATAGAAACAGAAATCGTCACAGAAGAAGAGCACAACCGCAAATGGGAATGATGGAGAAGTCTGCACGTGACCAGGTCAGGTTGATTGAGAGAACTTCCTTCGAACACAGGGTATTAACTTGTACAACCAGTTCAACAAAAAAAAACAGCGGACTCCAATGAAGGAGCTATTTCATCCAAATCACCTCTTCAGGGAGCAGGACTCGCTGAACGTGAATGCCACAAATAGTTGGCGGTTGGAGAATGCCAGCCAATATAATTTCACTTCTAGCAAGTCCCCAGTCACAAGTCACTTTCCTCCCAGCTGAAGAGGATGTGGCCAGCCGTGGAATAGCAGTCCCTGAGGCTTCCACACTCAAGGGGTTAACATTCCTCTCCTCGCCGCCGAGGAAAGGGTAACCACGCCCACCGATGTACACGAAACCCCTGGTCTTGCTTCCTCACGGGAAGGGGGCGGAGCCGCACAAACGTGGAAAACAGTGGTCTTTGCAGGAGCCCTCCCGGGCTATTAAGATCCACCGGGCCGTGCCCCCCACCCAGGGTCCACCTCTCACCTGCAGAGGTCCGTCGTCTGCAACGCGCGAGGAGCCGTAGCGCGGCAGCTGCAAACACCGCCTTGAGCCGCGCTCGACCCCGTCCGGGAGCGCGGCTCGGATTAAGATCCCTGAGAACGAAGAGCAGCGGTTAATCAGCCAGGAGCCAGCGGCCGTATACTCCGCCGTGAGCCACGCTCGACCTCGTCCGGGAGCGCGGCTCGGAAGACCAGCTGAGGACACCAGAAGATGATGGTGCACGGCTTCGTGAGGCGCGTGGGTTGGAGGTTGAAGAAAGCCTCGTCGCCAGTGTAATAACGGAAGAATCGGGTAAGTTGTTGTGGGATGTTTTTACCCATACATCCGAGCCCTACCTCAAAAACTGTGCAGTACTGACATGGAAAACATCATGATGGCCAGAGCTCCCAGAAAATGCACAGGGAAATGCATGAAGAATAGGCTGCCACTCATTTTTGCCGATGTTATGGGCACAGAAGGGCACTGCCTAAAACCACCATTGGACTACCCACACAGTAGTCTGAAACCATTGGGAATGGCAATGCTGACTGCCAAAAGCAACCTAGAATTGTGGGGAATTCATTTTCTTAAATCCCAAAAAGGGGTGCAGTACCAGTACTCACCACTATCAGAAAGCCTGCGTTTTAAAACCACCAGATTTTGTTTAAAACTGAATAAATGATCCCAAGGCAAGCCAAAGAAAGACTTACTGAGAGGTGGATACAATCTAAAGTTATATTCTGAAGTGACTTGAAGGTTTATAACAAGACTGGCTGAGCTGTGGATTTCAGCAGTTTAAGTAAATTTGGACTGAAAGACACTAAAAATCTAAATGTTTAAAAGAAATGTGAGACCTACTTTTGAGTGTCACATAGGTTGCAATTGTTTAAATGTCATAGTTTTAAACTTAGAATCAGCATTCTAGCTGCATATGTAAACATTGTCTTGACTTAAACTGGGTAAATAAAAGTGACATTAGCTGGAACCTGGCTTAAGGAACTGAATTCTGCCCACCAGCTACCCCCGACAGGAGTTGAGACTTGCACAACAGCTGTGTTCCCAGGCCTAGCTGCCCTTTTGCTGCTCCCACCAAAAGGGATATGACACTTCTCTGATTGAATTACCTGGGCTCTGCAGGAAATTGAACAAAGCCCTGTCCTGACTCAGGCAAATGTTTTATTACGGGGGCCGTAAAAGTAGCTTCCTCCTGAAGGAAAGGGGAGGAGCACTGCCTGTGAGAGCAAGCTGGCTTGGCAGAACTGGAAAAACCAGAAATTCAACCTTGTGCTGGGGGGAAACCACACCCCTTTGGGGCCAGAACATAAATCTAAAAAGATGGATCATTCATAGAGCGGACTTGTGAAAATTATTTAAATGATACCATAATTCTTGTGATTTTTCTGCCCACATTTTAAGAGGTTTTTAGAACCGGTGGCATGATCTGGGGGCAAGCTAGCAGTTAAGAGGGTATTACTTAAAATGTATGCATGTTAAAAATCTGACACTTCATCAAGTAATGTCCATACTCCTTGCGCACATGTGTATAAATTTGGGGTAATGTCCGATATTGCGAAACCAGTTAAAAAGTGAAATATGTTGCCATTTCTCAATGCAAGCTCTCAGGAAGAGCAGAGTTGAACAGGGGCTACCATCAGTAAATGCATGATGGGTGCATGTAATTTTAAACAAATGTGTACCTGTGCAAATATGTCTTTTTGAGCAAATATAGATTGTGTGTAATTTGACAGGGGTGGGTTCTCTGCACCATAAACAGACCTCATAATGATGACACTTCATTTCATTCCCCCAATCAAGGGGAAGAGGATGAAGTGGCCAATGACAAGTGGAGAGGGGTAGAGCCTAGTGATGCTGCACACACACCCATTTTCAAAACACATAAAAGCAGACAGTCAGGACAGATAGGGGCCTTCAATTCCATTTGCTGCAACGCACTCTGCCGGACCATACCACATCCAGAGATCCAGACTTCAAATCCATCAATCTCCAGAATCCAGAGAGGCTAGAGAGAGAGCAGAGCTGACCCAGATCACTGTGAAGTGCAGAGACCAGACCAGAGTCCAGTCTAAAACCTGACCAGATCCGTGGCGAGGCCCATTCTAATTCAAGAATATAGTGTGAGTACCTAGCAAGACTGTGCAGAACCAATCTCTTAGTTAAAATAATATAATTCAAGCTATTTTAATCTAAGTAGAACTGCCTCCTAACTGTCACCTGTCATTTGCAAAGCTGGCACCTGTCATTTCTAGTTGCTAGCTGTCATTTGTCATTTTGAACTTTAAATCGCGAAAAACGCACTCGTGAATTTGCCGCGATTTGCAAATTTCTCAACGTGTGAAAACAGCAGTTTTCTTGCTTTCAGTTGCCAAAATTCGTTTAACCTGCTAGTTACTCCTAGATCCTTGCTAAAGTGAGCCTGGACTAATATTAACTTGATACCACTCACCCTGAACCTCTAGAGGGAATTAAAAGCATTTTAGCATATTTTTCACTTCATTGCCAGCACATATAAAAGCATTTTGGGCCTGTGTTTCCAACTTCTGTAGTCTAAGCTTGCTGGGGAGAACTGAATTACATTTGATTGCATTTCTGAGAACTGTGTGCTTTCCTTCCATTTCCTTGCATTGCATAAAGGGGGGAGGGGATTGCCAGAGAAAAGTGATTACATTGTTTTGTTGAAATCATATTGAGTATTTTCTGTATTGCATTTTCATTCAACATTGCATCCATTCGAACCCTATAAAGCATTCTCTACCACATTATTCTTCTGTTCCTATTTACAAGTGTGCTAGTGCCAGACTATCCATTATTGATTACTGATCAGATTAAGTGTGATATCCAATTATTAATTTATTATAAAGTGTGATATATATCTATATTGTTTAAATTCTCAAATAAACCTTTTAAATTGCAAAACAGAACTACTTCTTGGCTCAGTGGGGTCAGGAGGATTCCAAGAGAGGGGTGTTATATAGGGGTAGTCATCCAGAACGCATGAACTGGACATAAAGATATATCAATAAGGGTTTCCATTCAGTATCCCACACTAGGCATTGACTTAGCTGTAGTGTTGAATTGAATCCTCTTACAAAGTGGGGGCTCGGGCCGGACGTTTGGGTTAGATCTATCACTTGTGCAGATTAATACAGTGTGCCAGCTGACCAGATACACATATCCGGTCGGATCACCACGCTGTGTTACGCTGTAAAGCACTCCTCAAAGGAACGCTCTAAGGAAAAGGTCTGTTTTGCAAAAATAAAATACAAACTTCTGTAAGTCAGGAAGGAACTCAAATTCCAGAATGACGACCTTAGTAGACATGAAAATAGCCAGAGAGCACTTCTTACATAAGTTATTTGTGAGAGGTGAGTGGACTCACCAGGACCGCATGGTCTGGTTGCAGGCCATCACGCAACAGGTCACGGAAACAGGGTCAGATATATGGAGAGATCAGGGTCCCTTACATGTGGCCCTGAGTGAACTATAAATGGCTCCTAAAGCTAAGGATGAACAAGACAAGATGGTTAGGATAGCGGCATACCTGTACCTATATATGGGAGACATGCAGGATAAATGTACTGAAAGCCAAGATCTGGCGAATAACCGACAGATGGCGTTAGAGAAGGTCCAATCTGACCTGGTCTCTTCTGAGCAGAGGCTGCAGGGGAGCAAGGAGTCAGAAAATGACAGTAGACAGCACATCATTAAAATAAAGAGGGATATGGACATCCTGCAACAGGAAAAGGCTGACCAGGATACCAGATTTCTGGCCTTGCAGAAGGAGTACCAAGAAGGTTTGGACTCCCTACTGCAGAGCCAGAAAAAGCTGGAGCAACAGTTAGACTTCAATAGGGCATGTGCTGAGCAGGTAGTCACCCTGCAAAGCCACCTAGATAGGGAGAAGGCAGAGAGCAATAAACTGATTTTGAAAGACCTGGATACCCAGGCAGAGTTTGACCAGGAGCGCCAGAAAGCTGGTGCGTTCCAAAGGCAAAGGGACGACCTGGCGGCACAGATGCAGGCTCTTAGTCAGGAAAGGGATACCTTAGGCCAGGAAGTCTGCCACTTAAAAAGGAAAATGGAAGAAAATCACCTGGCCCTCCAGGGACTATGTGACCTCCAAAAAGAACACCAGAACTTGTTAGAGCACACCAGGAAGGTGGAGGATGCTCTGGCAAGAAAGGAGCAGGCCAATAGGGACACAGCTCAGGAGGTAACCCTCCTGCAGCAAAGACTGGCCCAGTGCTCCAGGACCAATCAGGAAACGCAGAGAGAGAATGAGGCTCTCTGCCAGCACAATGATAGACTCCAACAACAGGTGGCGATGCAGGAGAGACTGATAGAGTCTAGTAAGGCCTTAACTGAGGAACTGAAGGCGCAGGCTCTTGCATTGCAACAGGGAGCAGGGGCGGATAGAGATGAGGTTCGCTGGGAAAGAGAAACTCCTGAGCATAACCCCAGGAGCCCTAGTACCAGAGGCCTTTATTTCTCTCAGTCCCTGGACTCTGCCACCCCCATGTCCCCTGGCGCACATGAGCACAGGGCCACAGGGATGGCAGATTACTATCCAGCCAGAAGCATGGGGCTCATAGGCCAGTACCACCCAGGAATGGAGGGGCGGGCATCCGGGTATGGGCACCCAAGCACAGTGCAATTTGATGGGGAACCCCAGGTGAGTAGGCCCATTAAGGGCATCCTGAAAACCTCTGCCCAGATAGGTCAGTGGGGGGTTACCCATCAAATCCTGGCAGCAAGGAGGGATCTGAAGACTCCTCTGAGCGGTACAGGACACAGGAGACCAGGTCCCCACATTCTGCCAGCCATTCCCAGGCTCGCAGAATCCGGGAAAACCTGGAAGAACAGACGGGAACCTCTGGGAGCAGTGCCTCTGAGTCAGAAGATGAATGGACAAGGGTTACCCGAACCAAAAAGGCCAATAAGGCAAAAAGGGCCTTGATTAAGGACCCATTGAAACAGATTAAGGCAATCAGGAGTGTCATCACGCCTTATCATAAGAACGCCAAGTACTCTGTTTGGGAACACTTGGAGCTCTATGAGCAAATGATGGAGACTTTTCATTTGAAGGACAGCCAAAGCTGTATCCAATATGTAAAGTGGACATTCTCCCCAGAGTACTCCAGTTTCTTTGCAGGGCTGGAGGACCAAAATCATTCCAGGTGGTCCACCTATAGGGCGGCCATATTAAAACATTTTTCTGTTCACAGAAATCCCCAAGAGGCTCGCAAGGCAGCCTACAATTTGCAGTTTGGGGAGGATCAGGCCCCACAAGAGTTTGTGCAAGAACTGAAACGTGCTTTTGCACAGACCACAAGAAGGGTGCGCACGGATAGCAGAGAATTTATTAATACGTTTTTCCATGCCTTGCCCAAATATATAATGACCCAGCTCGTGAGAGATTTTCATGAGAAAAGATCTTTAGACTGGGTCATCGAACAGGCTACCCGGATCTATGAGGTGCAGAAGCCCATAGAAAATAAAAGCAATACCCAGAAAAATCCCAAAACCAACAGCACCCCTGCTGCTGCCAAGGTGGCAGAGGTAAAGGTCACCCCCGTTTTGGATTTGGAGATGGGGGGGCCTAAAAACCTACCAGCACCTAATAATGCTAGGCCCAGAAGATCCTCGGGCCAGTCACAGACAGGGAGCCAAGGAGGCAGCCCCACAAATGGGGTCCCTCGCTCTCCTGATTATGTAAGTCCCCGTTACAAGGGAAATCGACCCATCCTGGGTTATGTGTGGACTCCTCCAGCCCAAGGGGGGAGATCCAGCCAAGCACCTAACCCAGGGAACTTCCCTCCTAACTTCCCACCGGAGGGCAGAAATTCTCCAAATCCTGGGCAGAACTTTTTCCCCAGGTATCCACCCAATTTCCAGCCCCAAAATCCTCCACCCTTCTTTCCCCAATTCCCTGAGCCCAGATAACCGAATCCGGGAGAGGGGAGGCCAAGGGTGGAGGGGTATCCAAATCTTCCCAACCAGGGGTACTACCAAAGAAGGGATAGCTACCCTTCCCGGGATCAGCCCAGGGGAGAAAACAGGGCCCCGTATCAGCCTGAGCGGGTTTCCCAGTTAGAGCGCCAGGTTCAAAACATGGCGCGGGATCTGGGTCACATACTGAGGGCTCAGCAGAACCCTCAGATCAGCATGCCGGCGCAGAACGCACCCAACTCTGGACCTGGTGCTCCAGAACAATGACGGGGGCAGCACCCCGATAACTCACCGGTTCCCAGGGAGGAGGCACAAAGGGAAGGGGGGTGTAAAGCCTTGGAGGAAGCTTCCTTCCTCACTTGTAAACAGCCCCTGGAAACCCAGGAACCGGAAACAAAATCTCTTGCCCCTGAAAGTCTGCCTCCTAAGGAGCAGAGGGGGGGTAGGAGAAACAAAAGACCCAAACAGACTCAGTTTGAGGAGGAGGTACAGATATTCCAATTTGAGGGAGAGGGATCCTCAGAGGATCCTGGGAAAAGGATCTTCTCCTTCAGAGAGGGGGGAACTCCTCCCAAAGAAAAATGGGTCCCTAGGGATGCAAGTCCAGACTGGGGAGATGTGGAGACTGAGCTACCGCCGCCCACCATCTCATCCCAGAACCAACAGCAAGAAAATCCCCTGGTTCAAACCCATCCCGGTGACTGCCTCCAAAAAGGGGGGGGCGGCCCGGAACCGGAGCCAGGGGAACCCACAATGGCTCTGATCTCCAGTTGCCAACTTTTTCTTTCAGATTCCCAAGGCTCTCCACAGAATTCTGCCCAAATCTCTTCGCTAGCGATGTCCAAAACCAGAAAGTTAGCCCACCAGTTGTCCAAAAATGTGCATTATCTGTGCCCCCTTGAGGAGAAGGAGGGAAGATACTATGCCCCGGTACAAGTACAGGGGCAGGGTACAATTTTGGCACTGGTGGACACTGGATCTCAAGCTACCCTTCTGTCCAGAAGGGCCTTTGACGAACTGAATGCAGGAAGGGGAGAGAATTACCAAATTCCTCTCACCTCTCTTCCTGGACAACTGCAGAACTTTGACGGGAAGGAAATTCCCGTTGAGGGGACTGCAGACTTGGACATTAAAATTGGGCGACACAAGTTGAAACACCCGGTCATAGTTGTGACTCCAGAGGGCACCCCTTTACTAGGGAATGACCTCCTGAGAAGGTTGTCACCCCTAATAGATTGTGTAAACAAGGTCCTCTGGACCCAGACTAGCCGACCAATAAAATTAAAACAGAGTGTCAACTATGTTAGTTTAAACGGCACCTGCCACATGGTTGAACAAAAATCTGACCAAGTAGAATTTCACTTCCAGAATAGCCAAATTCCAGACGTGACAGTATCAACCTTCCTTCCAGTCTAAAGTGGTATTCCACGCTGGAAGGAAACACTCTGAAATTCTATACTAATCCACAATCAGAAACTCCCACTCCTATAGTCCAGAAAGATGTGAAATCAGCTCAGAGCCTGGCTGATATTCAGCAAATTGGAGAGCAGTTGTTCATCCCTGTCCAGTTAAATGATGGGAAGGACTCTGTTCTCGCTCGAGTGTGTGTGAACAACGGTAAGAGCTTCATCAGCGAAGCCATGTTCCGCCAACTCCCAAAAGATCCAGCCATTCCAACATTCAAACTGATAGACAAATGGGAAATGGACCTGGAAGCACCCAACTCCAAACATCTCCTGCCAAGCAGGTGTATGCTCAAAATCTCCATTGGCAACAAGAGCATAGTCCATAATTGTTGGGACGTGTGAGACGTCACTGGCGCCTTTTACTTAGGCAGTGACATTCTCAATCGCTTTGCCATTAGTTTGGACCTAATAAACTTCAAGGCTTGGTCCCGATTAGCGGATAATCCCATGGGCTTTGATGATCCAGAAAACGCATTTAGGTCAGCTCAATTGCTACCATATGCAGTTGAAATTCAGATTAAAGAGGAAGTCACCATCCCAGAAAGGACCCGACAATTCTCCCTGGAAGTGAAAGTTAAAAGAGGACAACATTTGAAAAACCCTGATGCTTACATACATCTAAACGCTTCTCTCCAACAGCAAGGGTTGGGGGTAAACCCAACTCCATTAGTCAACATAGAACATGACACCATTCCAATAGAGGTGGATAACAGCGACTTAAAGAGTATTACTCTAGCCGCAGGCACCATTATTGGAATGGCGGTTGATGACCGACATTTTTCCATAGATTTAGGTAATGAACTGTTAGGGCCAATCCCCAAGGACTGCTTTGACAGTGACAGTGATGACAATACGACACCAGACAGGATTTTTACCCGGCATGGGGGGAGTTTCCTGGTGTACACTTCTTGCCCTTATGGTAAGGAAGATGTGACTTGTGACTTCAGGAGGGATGAGGTGATTTTCCAGGTCCATGAGGGCTGCCTTTCCCACCTGAAGCCTCCAGTCCAAATCAGCACTCTGACCAGGGACTTCTCCACCCAGCTGGAGGAGGCCGCTGAGATAGCCAAACCAGACGTCTTTCCAGGCTTCAGGCAGATGGTGGAAGAGAGAGTCAACCTAGCTGATGCCTGTGTGACTCTGGAACAAAAGCAAAAGTTGAAACAAGTTTTCTTGGATTTCCAAGATCTCTTTGCGGTAGACTCATATGACTGTGGTCGCACGGACATCCACACAACAACAATCCCCACGGACCCTGGCATGACTCCTGTGTTTGTGAAGCAATATCGCTTGCCTCTCGCATCAATGGAGTCCCTTACTGAAATAATTAAGAACCTTGAGTCCCGGGGAATAATCCGTCCAGTCCATAGCACCTTCAATAATCCGGTGCTGGGAATATTGAAGCCAAACGGCCAGTGGAGACTCTGCGCCGACCTCAGGGAGCTCAACAAACGGGTCCATACTTCCCGATGGCCTCTGCCCTACATTGACCAAGGGCTGGCCCAGATCCAGGGGTCACAGGTATTCACTGCAATAGACCTGACCAATGGATACTGGACCGTGCCTGTCAGTAGGGAGGACCAATACAAGCTGGCTTTTACCTTTGGGGGCCAGCAATACACATGGACCCGGACTCCCTTCGGATACATTAACTCCGGTAATGAGTTCAATATTTTCCTACATAAGGCCATGCCCGACCTGGGTGCGAGGGGTAACCTGGCTTATGTAGATGATGTCCTCATCAAAAGTTCATCTGTGGAGGAACACATAGCGGAGATCCGTTATGTTCTGACGCAGTTGAGGGCTGCCGGAGCAAAACTTTCCTTTCAGAAAGCACAGTGGAGTAGAACCCGTGTTAATTTCTTGGGGCATGAGATTACTCCTCAGGGTCTCTGTCCCCAGGAAAAGAAAGTGGAAGCACTTCAGAAACTGAAAGACCCCACAACTCTGCGGGAACTAAGGAGCCTCCTTGGACTGACTAATTACAGCAGAAAGTTCATTGAGGGCTACGCAGAAATCACCAGACCCCTGATTCATCTCCTGAAGGGGGGGGTCAAGTGGGAATGGGGTCCAGAACAAGCCGAGGCAGTAAAACAACTCAAAAGAAGCCTCTCACAAGCGCCCTGCCTAGCTTACCCTGTCAGAAACAAGGAGTTCTTCCTGGAGACGGGGTTCTCTAATACGTGCTTGACGGCAGTATTATACCAAAAGCATGACAAGGTCAATAAAGTAATCTCCTATGCGAGCAAAACTTTATCCTCTGTGGAGGAAAAATTCAACGATTGTGAGAAGGCACTCCTGGCAACGGTGTGAGCATTGAAGAATTACCGCCCGTTTATCCAGGGGGAACACATCATAGTGGAGACTCCACACCAGCCTCTGCAATATCTCCAAAGTGACAGAATCCGAGCCGGGAATGTGAGTAATTCCCGAATTACTTCCTGGATTCTGTCAATGCAAGGCTTTCCTGTGGAGGTCAGATATGGCCAAAACAAGAACAGTCCCCTCGCGCAAGGTCTGGCTGACTTGCATGATTGTGCCAGAGAAAACTGTCTCGAGGACGAAAGTCTAAAAATCAAGGACAACACGGAGGCATACCTTAATTCCCCCCACAAAGTCTTTGAAGAGGACAAGTGTGAGGGAATGCCCACTGTCTATGTGGATGGATGCTCTTACCATGTTGAAAACGACGGGGAGAAAGAACTGGTGGCCGGCGTAGGGAATGCATGGGTGAATGAGTCCCCAGAACCCTCCGCTGGATACAAAATTGGTCCCCGAAGTAGTCAGGTGGCAGAATTGATGGCTGTGCATCAGGCCATCCTCACTGCTGTCCAGCATCAACTCCACGAACTGGTCATAATCACAGATTCGGATTATGTACGGAACGGGTTCGTGGAGCACCTGGTTAATTGGAAAACCAGAGGCATGTTATGTGCTAACAACAAACCCTTGAAACATGGGAAGTTGATCCAAAACATTGATGATCTGGTCACCTCGAATGAGATGACCATCTATTGGAAAAAGATCAAGGGTCATTCCAAAGTAGAGGGACCAGACAAAACTGGAAATGACTTAGCTGATCAGCTGGCCAAAACCGGGGCCATCCAAGGGGATCTAATTGAGATTGAGTCCCTGTTGGGGGAAATCCAGGTCACTGCTATCACTAGGTCCCAGACAAATGCTCACAACGACCTTTCAATTGCACAATGGAGTAAGGAGACCCCTGATGCTGATTTGATTACAGCTCAGAAGGGGGATCCAATTATTGGTAAGTTTTACCAACACCTTGAGGACCCTGAGAACTTTCCCCTGACGGATACCGATTACATTGGGAAAGAGGACCTAAGAGTGTTGATGAAATGTCAAAAAATGTTCCGAATCCAAGACGGTTTGCTGGTAAGGAAATCCAAAGCTGGCCACGATCAGTGGGTGGTTCCTACCTCATTCCGAAGCCTGATGTTAAGTCACGCCCATGATGCGGCCACCGCCGGTCATAGGGGGTTTCACACAACACTGGAAATCTTAAGAGAGGTTGCATACTGGCCACACATGGGGCAGTAGAGAGATATAACCGAACCATTGTGAGCATATTAAAGAAGTTTGTGGCAGATTCTGGGCCAAGTTGGGATATCCGATTACCTCTGGTCCTAATGGCCATCAGATCTACCCCTCCATCTGCAACCAAAATGTCACCATTCGAGTTGATGACTGGACGCAAGATGGTGCTTCCTCAGCATTTGCTCTACAGGACCCAAGAGCAGACACTAATAAATGCCTCCACAACTCATGAGTATGTGGAGAATTTAAGGAAACACCTTCAACATGCTTTTGCTTATGCTCAGCGGAATCTAGAAAGATCAGCTGATAGCATGAAGACCCACTATGACCTGAAGACTTCCAGGAAGGAATATCAGGTGGGGGACCGGGTCTATCTATACAATTTCCAAAGGAACCAGGCCAAACAGCGAACATTTTTGCCTACATGGAAGGGACCCTTTGAGGTTATAGACAAAATCTCCCCTGTGGCCTACAAGATCCGCATCCCCAAAGGCGGTTCGGCAGAGGGGGAAGACAAGTGGGTCCACATTAACCAGTTGCCAAAGGCGGTTCGGCAGAGGGGGAAGACAAGTGGGTCCACATTAACCAGTTGAAGTGTTGCCATCCCAGGCACACTCTGCAACAACTGGAGGAATCCTCTGGAATCCTAGAGGGTACTGTCTCAGATTAATTCAGTTCTAACTTAAAATATCCGACATATCGCCAATCAAATTCTGAGTTTCTCAATGTGGGTGTTTTCGTTTTTGAATGCAAAAAGAAATGTGCATGTTCATATGTTTTGACTATAAATTAATATGCCACCCCACTATATCAATGGTGGGGGAGAAATGTCCATGAATAGGTATTGCCGCTCTTCCTTTGTCGTCCTATGAGAAAGTAAACCTCGAGACTGGCCAAGGAGGACGATCCGGAGACCGGGAGCAGAGACTCAAGGGGCCCAGGGTACCGCCCAATATTCCCATCAGGACCGGCGAGGAGAACCGATCGATCAGTACCGGATGGAGGAAAAGATGCTGAACTGTGCCATCTATTGGAAGAAGATGAGGAAACATCCCAGGTCTTGCGAGTCCCATCAGTGAAACAGAATGGCCATCGCAAGAGGGGGGCTTGTGGGATGTTTTTACCCATACATCCGAGCCCTACCTCAAAAACTGTGCAGTACTGACATGGAAAACATCATGATGGCCAGTGCTTCCCAGAAAATGCACAGGGAAATGCATGAAGAATAGGCTGCCACTCATTTTTGCCGATGTTATGGGCACAGAAGGGCACTGCCTAAAATCACCATTGGACTACCCACACAGTAGTCTGAAACCATTGGGAATGGCAATGCTGACTGCCAAAAGCAACCTAGAATTGTGGGGAATTCATTTTCTTAAATCCCAAAAAGGGGTGCAGTACCAGTACTCACCACTATCAGAAAGCCGGTGTTTTAAAACCACCAGATTTTGTTTAAAACTGAATAAATGAACCCAAGGCAAGCCAGAGAAAGACTTACTGAGAGGTGGATACAATCTAAAGTTATATTCTGAAGTGACTTGAAGGTTTATAACAAGACTGGCTGAGCTGTGGATTTCAGCAGTTTAAGTAAATTTGGACTGAAAGACACTAAAAATCTAAATGTTTAAAAGAAATGAGTGACCTACTTTTGAGTGTCACATAGGTTGCAATTGTTTAAATGTCATAGTTTTAAACTTAGAATCAGCATTCTAGCTGCATATGTAAACATTGTCTTGACTTAAACTGGGTAACTAAAAGTGACATTAGCTGGAACCTGGCTTAAGGAACTGAATTCTGCCCACCAGCTACCCCCGACAGGAGTTGAGACTTGCACAACAGCTGTGTTCCCAGGCCTTGCTGCCCTTTTGCTGCTCCCACCAAAAGGGATATGACACTTCTCTGATTGAATTACCTGGGCTCTGCAGGAAATTGAACAAAGCCCTGTCCTGACTCAGGCAAATGTTTTATTACGGGGGCCGTAAAAGTAGCTTCCTCCTGAAGGAAAGGGGAAGAGCACTGCCTGTGAGAGCAAGCTGGCTTGGCAGAACTGGAAAAACAAGAAATTCAACCTTGTGCTGGGGGAACCACACCCCTTTGGGGCCAGAACATGAATCTAAAAAGATGGATCATTCATAGAGCGGACTTGTGAAAATTATTTAAATGATACCATAATTCTTGTGATTTTTCTGCCCACATTTTAAGAGGTTTTTAGAACCGGTGGCATGATCTGGGGGCAAGCTAGCAGTTAAGAGGGTATTACTTAAAATGTATGCATGTTAAAAATCTGACACTTCATCAAGTAATGTCCATACTCCTTGCGCACATGTGTATAAATTTGGGGTAATGTCCGATATTGCGAAACCAGTTAAAAAGTGAAATATGTTGCCATTTCTCAATGCAAGCTCTCAGGAAGAGCAGAGTTGAACAGGGGCTACCATCAGTAAATGCATGATGGGTGCATGTAATTTTAAACAAATGTGTACCTGTGCAAATATGTCTTTTTGAGCAAATATAGATTGTGTGTAATTTGACAGGGGTGGGTTCTCTGCACCATAAACAGACCTCATCATGATGACACTTCATTTCATTCCCCCAATCAAGGGGAAGAGGATGAAGTGGCCAATGACAAGTGGAGAGGGGTAGAGCCTAGTGATGCTGCACACACACCCATTTTCAAAACACATAAAAGCAGACAGTCAGGACAGATAGGGACCTTCAATTCCATTTGCTGCAACGCACTCTGCCGGACCATACCACATCCAGAGATCCAGACTTCAAATCCATCAATCTCCAGAATCCAGAGAGGCTAGAGAGAGAGCAGAGCTGACCCAGATCACTGTGAAGTGCAAAGACCGGACCAGAGTCCAGTCTAAAACCTGACCAGATCCGTGGCGAGGCCCATTCTAATTCAAGAATATAGTGTGAGTACCTAGCAAGACTGTGCAGAACCAATCTCTTAGTTAAAATAATGTAATTCAAGCTATTTTAATCTAAGTAGAACTGCCTCCTAACTGTCACCTGTCATTTGCAAAGCTGTCACCTGTCATTTCTAGTTGCTAGCTGTCATTTGTCATTTTGAACTTTAAAATTTCAAATCCGAAAAACTACCTTTATTTAATCGTTCATAACTCCGTGACCGTTTATGCTAGAGACTTGCAGTAACTTTCCTCTGAAAGCTGGGAATCGTGGCTTTTCTACAAACCCAGAACCGCATTCCTACCCCCGATACTTTTGCCGATACTTTTGCCGCAGTTTTCTTGCTTTCAGTTGCCAAAATTCGTTTAACCTGCTAGTTACTCCTAGATCCTTGCTAAAGTGAGCCTGGACTAATATTAACTTGATACCACTCACCCTGAACCTCTAGAGGGAATTAAAAGCATTTTAGCATATTTTTCACTTCATTGCCAGCACATATAAAAGCATTTTGGGCCTGTGTTTCCAACTTCTGTAGTCTAAGCTTGCTGGGGGGAACTGAATTACATTTGATTGCATTTCTGAGAACTGTGTGCTTTCCTTCCATTTCCTTGCATTGCATAAAGGGGGGAGGGGATTGCCAGAGAAAAGTGATTACATTGTTTTGTTGAAATCATATTGAGTATTTTCTGTATTGCATTTTCATTCAACATTGCATCCATTCGAACCCTATAAAGCATTCTCTACCACATTATTCTTCTGTTCCTATTTACAAGTGTGCTAGTGCCAGACTATCCATTATTGATTACTGATCAGATTAAGTGTGATATCCAATTATTAATTTATTATAAAGTGTGATATATATCTATATTGTTTAAATTCTCAAATAAACCTTTTAAATTGCAAAACAGAACTACTTCTTGGCTCAGTGGGGTCAGGAGGATTCCAAGAGAGGGGTGTTATATAGGGGTAGTCATCCAGAACGCATGAACTGGACATAAAGATATATCAATAAGGGTTTCCATTCAGTATCCCAGACTAGGCATTGACTTAGCTGTAGTGTTGAATTGAATCCTCTTACATTGTGCAACTCTTTTTATTCTTCAACCCGTACACCGTGACCATCAATCCCCTCCCAGCTCCCTGCTCCTTCAAAGATCAACCGCCGCCACGAGCGTGGAACTAGGAGACGTTCCACGCACATGGGACAAAAGACAAAGGCACGCGAAAGCGCGAGCCACTTACAACACAGTACAGCGACAACACAGTGAAATTTCCTGGGTATACCTGACTGGGAGAGAGTAATAGTAGAGTGCCATAACAAGACAAATGGAGTGTGCTTTTGATGTGATACCAAGATGAACGGAAAGAATATATAGCACAGAGATGTATTCTTCTGCAGGCCTAGGTGTTATGTTATGTCATGTTGTGTGATGTCTTTGTGGTGTGTATCTACCACCCCAGCTCTTTACATGGTCTCCAGGTGTTCTTGTGACTTTGAAAATGAAGAAAGGGTGGACGGGTGGTTTGGGAAGTCACAGGAGAAGACAGAAGGTGTTGTTTTAATTGTTGGTTCAGGTAGAACGAGGAGCTCTTGAGGCTCTGGAGAGGAAAAGAAGGGGTAGGGAAGTAGCTGTTATTCATAGCTGTTGGCGCCGGTAAGGGACGAGACGCTGGCAACTGTGTGGATGAATTCTCCTGGTGTCTTGAGGTGTTTCCCTAGAAGGTCTGAGGGGCAGGGGTGTTCATTTTACATATAGTGTTTCATGTTGTTTCCTTAAAGGATGTTTGCATATTTTTGCGTGGCCATTGAATGGTGGAAAGTGTCTGCGTGTATTGTGTGTTGTTCCTTAAAGGTGGTTTTACTCTGGTGGCCGTTTGGCTATTGTAGTGTGGTGAGTATAGTCATGGTGTAGATATGGTAACATGTTGTAGTCTGTATCCTACCTTAGGTTAGTGGATCAGTCTCCATGTTAATTGTATCTGAAATGTCAGGTCGTCTTATGTTGTTTAGATTTATTTTGTGGTTGAGTTCCATAGTTTTGCTATCAGGATAGAGAAGACAAGCACTCCTCTGTATTTGTTTTTCACATAATTCCTTGTTTCTATGAGCATCTCACTGCTCAATCTCAAAATTCCTCTTGGGTGGTACTGGGTGCCTGTTTTTCGATTGGACAGATTCTGCTGCCTGTCTGTGTAGTGCTCTATGGGTGATGTAGAGTGCTATTTTGGTTGCATTGTAGTTTCTTGGTGAGGTAATCAGACTTTCCTAGGTATAGTTTAGTTTAGTTCATTTCCTATATAAGTGCATTACGCAAATAGTCCTCAGTGTGCTGACAAACATATAACAAAAATATAACATATACCAAATCAAAGGCATAATCAACTAGATAAAAAAAAAACAGAAGTTGCATAATTCCTGCAAATGACATACAAAATCAGTCCAACATAATTCTCAGCTTGTAATGGGAAAACATATGGGGTCATTACGGTATTAGCGCCATGGCTACACCCTTACCGCATACCGGATCCGGGTTCCCTGAATGGGGAATTAATGGGCCATTCCAACCTTGGAGGACCCAATATTTCCCCATTCAGGGAACCCATCCCCATTCCCATTCGATCCCCCATAGATCTCAATGGGAATGGGGACCATGCTAACAACAGACCCATTAATAACGGGCCCGTTGTTAGCATACTGGTACTTTAACGGCTCCCACTAAGGGCGCCTGGTAAAACCAGCCACCCTTAGCGGGACCCGCTAAAGGACCTCGTAATGCTGCAGTAAGGGGTTAATGGCACCAGCACCTTTACCGGCGCCGTTAACCCCTTACCTCCAACCTCATAATGACCCCCATAGTCTGCATGATTTAGATTGGCTCAAAAACAGTGGTTATTTTGACCGCATCCTATAACAATGCGGTCTGTGTTGCCCATAGACCACCAATTATTAATATGCACTCTACAAAGTACTCTCAAGTCCTGTGTTCTAATTATCAACAGCAGTATCAGGAGAATGGAGTGCATTGTCCTGAAGTCTCAGTCTCCTCCAAGAATTAAGTGCTAAGACTTCAGACAGTCCGTCTCTACTCCCACAGGGGGATGAGGACTTAAAACTTCAGAGGGACATGTACACCTTATAAGGGTTCATTTTTTTGTCCCCGGTCTGGGGGAATTGGGTCGTGATGAGATATCAAGAACTGACTTGGACAGCTTATTGAGAGCATACACTCTAGTGACATGCATTTTTTAGATTACAGATCTACTCAAGTCTGAAACAAACCCATCCAATACTATGAATACTATGCCCCCCACCCATGTCTGCATAGTAAGAAGAGTTAGTAAAGGAGCTAGAAAATGGCTTGTTTGGCGCAAGGCAACTACAACCCACATGTCCCCTTGTCCCCTACAGGATGTGTCAGTGTTTTACCTCACAGCACCCCATTTACCTCTCTCTTATTGGCCACCTAAGCCTCTGGACACAGGGCTCGAACGATAAACCTTACTTACCACAAGCCAAGATTGAGGCTGCAGGAGGCGAGTAGGAGGTACAGTGAAAAACAGTGATGGAGAAGAAAACACCAGGCTGCCAAGATGAGCAGGCACCGATACACCACAGAATCCCGGCGTGGCCTAGGTTAATTTCAGAGCTACCCCCATCCTCAATCCAGCATCAATCCAAAGTAGTAGGTAGAAACCACTTGGATGAAAGCTGCACGACCACAGCAGCCCAAGAAGACATGCTATAAGAAAGGACTTTTCAGGAGTCCATCCTGAAGCCGCACCACCAGTGGACGGCCACTTCCGACACAGCATAGGCTGTTTTTGTAGTCTATTCTTGACAATATCAGTGAGATTATGATAAGGGTCCAGGGTGGGAAATTGAGTAAGGAAGGATGCGTCTTATTGATCGTAGTTGATAAAATAGAGTTCACACTATTGCATTGACCTGTCGCTCTACAGTGAGTAAACTGTCCATGAGTATTCCCAGATGTGTTTTTGCTGCAGCAGTTTCTTTATGGATTCCCATTTCTAGGGGCCAGTGGCATGATGTCCGTGGTTGGTTGTCATTATGAGGGAGGATAATTATTTTGATTTTGTTTGGGTTTAATTTTAGGTTGTTATTCTGCCATCCAAATGTTTAGTTCATTGAGGCCTTTATTGAGTGAATTGTCAGGATTACTGGCAGTCGTCATCTTGAGGATTAGTTAGGTTTCATCTGAGGAGTTGTATAGTGTAGGTCTGTGTGATTTGATGAGCTTCATGAGAGGGCTCATGTAAATATTGAAGAGATGGAGTGAGAGACTTGATCCTAGTGGGACGCCACAGTTGGTGTTTCTCATAGTTGAGGTGAAATGAGGTAAATAGATTATTTTGGTTTTCTTTCTAAATAATAATTGTAGTGCAGGTTTACAGATTCCGGATTCTTCCAGTCTTTTAAATTAAGGTTGTGAATCGGATTGTGTCAAAGCTGCTGATATGTTCAGTAATATAAGAGTGTAAGCTGTGTTGTTGTCATCATTCATCGTTAGGTCATCCCATATGGAGAGGAGTGCAGATTGTGTTTGTCTGATTAGTCTGAACCCTACCTGAGATTGGTTCATTCCCCATGGTTGAGGATTTCTTTGGCTACAATTCCCTGTAGAATTTTGGCAGGATAGGGTAAGTTTTGTATTGCCCTGTAGTTAGTTAGGTCTTCTGTTTTTCCTGTCTCATTTTTTACAAGCAGTTTAATGTAGGTAGATTTGCATGTTTTTGGTACAATGCCAGTTTTAGTGATATTTTCATTAATGTTTAAAAGTAGAGGGCTGTTGTTTCTTTGGTGAGTAGTTTTCTGTAGACCTCTTATAGGGAAGGGTCATTGCGAGATCTGGTTGTATTGGTCTCTTTTAGTAGTTTGTTGAAGCTTTCTTCTGAGATTGTTTTGAAGTGGTTAATTACTTTACTTGTTATAGAGTTTCTTGCATAGTTTCCTGCTAGGGTTTTGTTTTTATTAGAGGTGGACTCATGGTTCCATGTCTTTTTTTCCACTTTTTGAAGGCTGCACATTGAAAAAGACTGATTTATTGTTGTTGATTGCCCCTGTGTGCACTTGTATGCATCACAGGGGCTCGCAGTTCAATTTAGAAAGACTGCTCTGTGCGGTCACAGAGCGGTCTTTCTATATCGACCTTTTTTTTAATCATTTACCAGACTCATCAATGGCTTGTTTGATTGTGTTTATTTTTCTTCTCTAGTGATCTGCAATGTGTCCACATAATATTTGTGGGTATGGGGCTATTGCTTAATGACATTAGATAATTTGTATTTCCTTGATGGTCTTGTAAACTTCCATCTATGTGCTTGTTGCTGACTGAAATATTTCGGCATAGTGTGAATTATAGGTTTTTAAGACGGCTTATTTGTACAGTCAAATCTGCCTTAGATACTTGACTGATTCATTGCAGTGTTTTCGCCATGTTTTTCTAACTTCCAGTTGTTTTTGTTGAGTGTTTAAGTTCCTTCATGAACCATCTAGCTGGTAATTTTTCCTGTGTCGGTTTGAAGGTTTTCACTTGGGTCATTCTGCCAAGTGAGTTTGTGATCCAGGTCTGAAGTTTATCTTCAGAGATGTCTGTCATCATTTGGTTCAGCTGGGGATGCTGGGTCTAGTGTTTTCCATCAGTTGTGCTGGACCTTCTACACTGAGCTCTTTCAAGGTTCTTTTGATAGTCTTTGGTTGTTTTGTGTTTGTGTTCAATATGTAAGTTGAGATTTTGATAGTGAAAGGGATCAGGTTGCAGTGTCTCTGAAGGGGGCACCATTTGTTTCATAAGTATAACTTTCAGGTGGGTGTAGAGGGAGCTTGATTTTGTTTTTTTGTCTCTCTCAAACCAGATGTTAATGTATCCCAGTGTGATGTCATCTTTCTCTGCTAGACTAGCTATAACCTATGTGATTTAATCAGCACATTTACGTTATATGTGGGTGGTCTGTGTATGAGTAGGACGCGTAAATTAGATAGGTTGTGAGTTTGAAGTTGAACAGGAGAGATTCACAGTCTTCAATTTCAGATGATGGTAGGGATGTGGCAGTGCTGGTATTGTTGTAGGCCACAGCAATGCCTACTCCTCTTCTGGCTTCTTTGTGTATTTGTAAATGTTTATATTTTTTGGCAGGGCGTCATGTATGGGCTACTACGTTGTAGTCATCAGACAACTGTGTTTCTGTGAGGAAGAGGGTATCCATGCCACCTTCTCTTAGGAGGTCACATATTTTGGTTGTTTTGCATTGCCATTGAACAGTCATGAGTAGGTTGCTGTGTATTGTATTTTGTGTTGGGATTGTAAGTAAGAATAAACATGTATTTGTTTGTATTGCAATAAGATCGGTTTTGTACCTACACATTTCATAACTTTGATAACAGTTGATCATCAAAATAAAACAAGTAACATGACAAACAGCAGAGGTGAGTTTGAGCTAATTTTCAACTCAATCTCTCCATGGTGATGTTACCCATGAGTTATATTTTGTTAATTTGCCATTGTTCAGAAATCTAGGGCCACAAGAAGGTGAGCAACATGAACAGTTATAAAAAAAGATGTATTCTGTCAAAAACCTTACAGGAACGTAAAGTATGCACATCATGAGAGGCTAGCTTCTTGGCATGACACACATAGGAATTTCTTCCATCTTATATATATATATATCTTTTCAAAATATTCCTGCATATTCAATTTCTCTATCGCTAAATAAAATGATTGTTATGCAAAATTCCTTTCTGGAGACTGCAAGCACATCTTTTTGAGGAACTCCATCTCCCCTAAACTGACTTCTGATTTGTTGGCTTTCCTCTACCATACCTTTTGACCTCTTCTGTGGGGTTAGCCTTTAATTTTGGCTTAACTCTCATGTGCTTCTGTCGTAATGGAACCCTTCCCAACATGTGTAAGCCACACTAATATTTAACAGGCTTCCTTTACTACTGTATTTCCATTGTTCAAAGAAGTACTACACCATATAACTGACTTTTGTTTCAACTGTATCAGCACAAGTCTCAATAAAAAATTGTATTTTAACGGCACAGTAGTAAGGTCACACATGTTTTACAGTGAAGAGACTGTTTATTTAATATGCCATGTTTTGCAAAAAACAAGTATTACCTATGACTCCTAGCCAATGGGGGGTGCATGAAGTTACCAAAATGTTCCCTGTAGGAAGATTAAACCTTTCGAGGCAGGTAGGATGTACCCTGTGGATTCCAGTATGTATACAGAAGGGCCATACGCCATCTCATGACTCAATGCAGAATTTGAGCTCCACCACCCAATTGGGTTATCCAAGTCTCAAGAGAAGAGTTCAACCAGCCACTAAGAAATCGGTATCAGGGCCTTCCCTAAAGTTTGTATTTCTTGAGAATACTTTCTCATAGTGAGTTTTTTGTGAATCCCTTTGATGTTTTTTGTTTGGCCAAAAAACACGTATTTAGATGGAGTGCAATGGAATAAAATGAAGAGCTGGACTACTCAATCACTGTGTCAAAGGTTGGCATTGTCAACCAGCATGGGGAAAGGGATTTGGGAGGCAGATGGAGGTTGGGAGAAAGAAGAGACTAGTCCTTTAGAGACGGGCCACATCAGTGAATGAAGAACTTGGGATACATTTGGTGGTTGAAAGAGCTGGTGAAGGGTTTGCTGGGGAGAGTGTTCCCTCCAATCAGGGGGTTGGTTCCTGCTTACATTATATGCTGTGTCTTTTGACTTCTTGTCTCCTGTGTCTTATTGGGAGTCTGAGTGCACAATTGTTGGTGGGGAGCCAGACGAACTGGCAACAGGATTTATTGAGTGAGTTGTGTGCTTTCATGTCAATGACAAGGATATTGTTTCTACTTGCTATGACTCTGTCAGTGGTTTGTGCACTTTATTTGATGGATATGGACAAACACAGTTTGCCTCTCCCCGTCAAACATTCTCAGGGTGTTATTATGGGCAAGGTTAATGAGCCCCATCTCATCATTGAAGGGCATCAGGGATGTGGCTTGACTGTGTGTGCTCCACAGGTGCTGAAATTCATGTGAAGTATGTTTGCACAACCTTATTGCATGTCTCCTGTCACTGCGCCATTTGGCCTACCAATGGGATGGGCGGTGCCTGTGGCTGAGGGTGATGTCCCTCCTGCAGATAAAGTGGTATGCCACAACATGGAGCAACATTGTGCAGGGCACAACATGCCACAATGATCTGGCATTCCACTGGCGGGGCACATAGCAATTTGCCACTAGAGTGGTCAAGAAGCAGAAGTGTGACTTAAGCACCCTGAATGTGTGCTCCACTATGTCCCAAGGGTCTATGTGTGCTGCATTATACCTTACCCCACCTGGGGTGGCAGGATTCCAGAATGGTTTGAGCAGGAATTATGATAGCAGGTAGGCACTGTTCCCTGCAAAGGTGGCGATGGTTGTTGTTAGCCTTGATTATCAATGCTTGTGTGTCTGTGCGTCATGTGAGTGCTTGCTTGTGCGAAATTGTTTATAGTCACTGATGAACCAGGTGTTCACAAAGGTTCTCGATGCCAAGACATGGTATAGTAGAAAATGGCAGTAAATGTATCTATCATGATTGCTTTCAAGGTAATTGGCATTCACATGCATGATGACTCCCTTCGCATCGCAGATGACCTGTGTATTAATGGAATGCCAATGGTTCCAGTTGCAGTACATGTGCTTGCTCTTTCGGGGGCCAGAGGGGCTGCAGTACTACAAGGGTACAATGAATGACTCCCAGTATCTGTGGAATGTGTGCAATGGCATACCAATCCTGGGACAATCTCTCACTCTCTGTCTTGGGTGTGCGTGGCATGTATATGTGCCTAGGCACACGTCATGTTATGCAGCACAATGCCTGGTGTAGGCTCCGGGATTGCATGGGCTGCAACAATGGCTAAGATGTGCTGGAGTGAGACTGTAGCCAGAAAATGTAGGGTAGTCAGCACCTTCTCGAGGGGTGGGAGAACATGGGAGCAGATGGTGGGTGTTGCAAGATCATTCACCCACCCCCTGGCCAGGTCTAGAATGACATGGGATGGCAATCTGTACCTTGCATGTATCTTCTCATCTGGCATCCCAAATAGCATTGTGTGGGGATGCAATATCCTGGCCCTCAGCATCCTCATCCTCCTTCTCCCCTGAACGATCACTGAGGTTCATCGTGGGAGTCCTATTTTGTAACGGTGTGCATTTGTCAGGAGTATGGGGTGGTGGAGACGGAAGAGGTGCCAGGGATTTCAGAAAGCCTAGTGAACGGTATGCAGGCCAAGAAACTACCTTTCCCAGCAGTCTCTGGGATATCTGGTAGTTCTTGCCATGCACGTGTATGGCCAGCTGGCACTAATGAGTAACAGCTTATTAAGGGCCAACGGCGCACGGCAGGTGCGGCTTATTCTGCTTTACGAGGTGAAGCCATGCCGGGGGATCGAGAGGAGTTGCTTGCGCCCGCATTGTCTTTTTCCGAGCAGGCATTTTGAGCGAGCGAACGGCAGCGCAATGAGGAAACGCATGGTTTCCATGCCGTACTTCATTAGTTCCTGAACGGGAACTTGAAACGCGCAGCGGCGGAAGACGGACTCGCGCTACTGTCACGGCATCATCAGATCACGTCCGGGAAGGCTTGCGAGTGTGGGATGGGTTTGTCTGATTTCACGGGCTCATGTTTGGGCGATGTTCAACCAGGGGAAAGAACTTTTCATGTGCATTGCGTATCGGCTCAGAACTCATTATCAATAGCAATGTCTGAAGAGAAAACGTGATGCCTGCCCTATTGAGTTTGGAGAGTACTGGTGCTTCAATACTTGTGGCACTAAACCTGACAGGACGCACAGACTTCATTTGGGTATCAGTGCTGTTAACTAGGTTACTCAGAGTGTGTTTTTGGAACACAGTACAGTGTTTGTGTTGGGCCCAGGCCCCTTGGTCCTACATGTTGTATGTTTGTAAACGTTTCTAATGCTTGCCCATAGGGCCATGTGTTATGTTCTTCATGTTGGGATAATCTCCCATGAGTCTGTTTCATTTGTGCTTGCCTATGTGTAGTCCATGTAACTGTATAACAACCTGTGTCTGTATCAAGGGGTATTAACGAGTGCTAGGACTCTAGGAAGGTTTATTATTTGCCTGTATTAAGGGGGCATTATTGGTGACCTGGGTTTGTGTTACGTTCTATGGTACTTCACAAGATATTAGACAGTGTAGGGTTTTTCCCTGTTACTTCCCCTGTCCTATCCAACCTAGGCATTTCCTAACCCTCTATCCGGTGTTCCTAACATACCCCTTCCCGTCCACAACCTCTCCCTAACTCTCTTCCCCCCACTGGCTGCCACGTGGTATCCTCTGTTTGTATATCATGTATCTGTACCAACCCTGAGTGAAGGGCGACTTTATTCGGCTTCTGTGGTTCGGGGGAGAGTGTCGACACACCGTCCGCCATTATTGTGTATCTGAGTTTTGACAGCATTGCACGCTAATATACGTGGGCTTTCTTTAGGCTGTGTATGTTGTGTCATATATCATGTGGCATTAATGTTGCAAGATTTGCATTTGCCTCTGGACTCGAGGCAATTGCCCTTTGTAATCCGTGAATTAGGTTTTGGGCATGTTTGTTATTTGCTCTTTGCGTCCCTCAATAAGCCCATGTTATTCCTCGCTCTTCCTTATTTTGCGTAAAGAATATGCATGTAACGCCCACTATTTATTTGGATGTGCTGGCCCTTCTCACACCTTATGCAGTTTGTCACGCAAGGCATTGACGCATGGCGCAGGGCGGTAAGGGCAGCGCAAAGTCCATTCTGTGAATTGCAGCTTAAGTTTTGTGCAGCGCAAAGGGCACTTTTCTGGCACAAAGTGCCTTTGCAACGTACACAACTTTCTATGAATTAGGCCCTTAATGTGTAATTGAAAGAACAGGCACAAGGATATTATTAAACAAAACACTCCTAATATGCATTATTGCAAACAAACAGAAGTGAAAAAAGTTAATAATGAATAAGTGTAATGCATAATATTGGTAACTATCACAAGTTTATAAATAATCATAACATTCCTTATGTATAGTATTGAGAACATGCACAAACAAAAAAATAAGCAGAAGACTCACATTGTGTAATATTAAGAGCAAGCATGGGCATGCGAATGAGCTGAAAATTAGTATTTGATAATACTATGAATATATGTGGGCAACAAATCAGAACACCCACGATGTGAAATATTATGAACAGGAACACACATGTAAATAAGTAGAACACTCAACATGTGTATTATTATGAACAAGCAGAAGCATACAAATAAGAAAATCACATGTAATGTGTAATGTCGTGTAAGGCCATACAAGAACATACACATGCTACCACAAAAAGGGTTAGTAATCTTAACCTCGTCATCCACTCACCTCATCACCATCCGTCATTACCCATACCCCAGCATTTTCCATCTTTGTCACAGTCCCACATTACACCAGTATTCCCTATTCTCATCACAGTACCTCATTACACCTGTATGTCACGTTCTCGTCACCGTTCCCATTGTAGTTGCACCTGTCATCTTTATCACAGTTTCTCTTTACTCCTTCATCTCTCATGCCCTGCTCAGTTACTGATTACATCTTCATGTCCCATTTTTAACAGTCCTTCATTGTGACTGCTTACCTCATGCATATTACCAGCCCCCATTAACCCTCACTGTCTTTCATACTCATCCCAGTCTCTCATTACACCTGCATACCACATTCTCATCACAGTCCCTCAATGCCACTGAATCTATCATCCTTATCACAGTGCCTCATTACTCCCTCTTCGACGTCTCTCATCCTCATCATAGTTTCACATTACTTAATCACAGTCTCTTATTATGCCCACGTTCCTCATCTTCATTATATTCCCTTATTATACCAGTCCCTCATACTCATCACAGTCGCTCATTTCCCTCACAGCCCACATCTTCATCACAGTTCCTCTTTACCATAGTAACAATCATACATCATTACACCTGCAGCACTCAACCTTATCACAGTCCCTCACTACTCACAAAACAATCACCCTTGCCACTCTCCCTCATTCCCCACCCAATCCCCATCCTCATCGCAGAAAGTAATTAAACCCACATCCCCCATCTTTGTCCTTGTCTCTCATTACACCATCACATCTTGTTCTGTTCATAATTCTGCATTACCCGCGAAATCCACAACCTTGTCACAGTCCCTCATTAAATGTACATCCATTAACCTGCACAGAGCATTTAATTACCCCCACCACCCTCACCCTTGTGACTATTCCTCATTACCACTGAAATCCTCCTGCTAATCCCCTCCATCAAGCTTTGCACTACACAGCAAATTCTGTTGCTACCTCATGAAGGTTTGACTCCTCCCTCAACAATAGTTTGAATAAACAGTTGGATGGCCATGAAGGATCGCCTGTTCAACGTTGCGTGAGTTTGCACTTGCTAGTCATTGGATATTTCTAACTGGCAAGTCAAGGATGTTCGACTTTTTGCTCTTTTCCCTGGGTCCATCTCTATGCGACCAATGTGTTATGTGCCTTGGAGTGTGAAAGATATGTCTTCTTTGCACCTCGCCACATTGCAGAGTCAATAAGATTAATGGACCTTAACATAACGAATCAAGCAACTCAGAAAAGTGCAGAGGATGCCTTTTTGTGAGTTGCTGTATTCAGGCAAATGGGAAGGTCATTGAAATCAAGTTGACCATTGAATTTATTGTGGACTGTGTGCCTACTCAAATAAAGTGCTGGCCTGCCCCTTGCAGACATGGGCCTCATTACAAGTGGTAAAATTGGCAGTGGATCTGTTACCACCGGCTTCACCACTACAGCAAATTATGAGGTCGGCCTGGAGTCGAGGAGTTACCTCAAGAAAAAAAAAATAAGTCAAATGGACTCAAAACAATGCAGCCTTACACAGCCACCGCCACTTGTAATCTAGCAGTTATTCCGCCGGACCAAGTGGCAGTAACAGTAATTCAGATGGGCAGTATTCCGACAGATTTACCACCGGGATAACGTAATAATGAGGCCTAATGCATGGCAGAATCCCAGCATATTGAAGTAGATGTGCGAACATTTCACCATAAAGGTCCCTTAAATGGTTTGCCATACTAACATGTTCTTCTACCACTGTGAATTGGATTGGGTTGAAATGCGTGTGATAAAGCAGCAGCTCATGTCACTGCAGTCTTGGGGAAATTCACAGAAGAGTCAGAAAGTACACTTCCATGCATAGAATAGCATCCTCCATCTGTTCAAAACAGACCAGGTCAGGGTGCATGGCATTTGTTAGGTATGTCATTGTGCATCCTTGTTGTAAATTCTACAATTGCATATTAGTGCAGGGCTTGGTTATTCACACCAGAATTCAAAAAGCGTATCAGTATGTTAGCTTCACAAAATGTTGCATTTCGGTGTTCTTTGTCAATTGTGTTCACATTTATTAAAACGATCGAAACACATCGCTTCAATTGTGCAAAAAAAAGGATTGTCTTGTTTTTTGTCAGAACCCATACATTTTTAAATAATAATTGAGAAAAGCAACATGTCTATGGGTAACAGAATTTCATTAGTCTTTGTTTTGGATGATAATTTCATATAATACCTGCATAATACTGAGGTATTTGCCTATCAATGCAATGGCGCTTAATTAATATGGATCTAAAAATGGGGTCCTATAACACAAACAAACTAAACTATAACTCAAATAGTTACAGGTAAAATATACATCTGAAAATGTGACTAGGCTTTTGGTACTGCTTTGCAGACGAAAATAACTACTTGTAAATAGGAAACATTTAATTGAAGAAAGAGATGTCTCTTGAAATTGTTCAAAAAGATACATTTTACCAGGGGATTATAAAGTAAGAATCACTTTCTTACCTTGAAAAGAGAAGATAATGTTTTCAAACATCGTCTGACTTTATTTTCTGTTTTTTTATTCTATATTTATATAGTTTTGGGGAGTACCATTGACACTAGTTGACAATTGTTTTTATTGTATCCCAGACAGAAAACATGTTGCTGATTCAATTTTGCCCATTGTTCTACTCAAAGGAAACCTCTATTATCAGAGAATGAAGAATGTTTATTTTTTACAAAAGCTCCATAAATCATTACACAGGGGCAGAGTTATAAAACAATTATCTATACAATGCAGTTTATACAATTGCAGGTACCATGTTTTTTCAACGGATTTGTTTGCACCATGTGTTAAAACGATTGTAGCTCAGCACAGACTAAAACAATTGTAAACGATGAAAGTGCTGACACAACAGCATAGCCATAACATATATAGAAATCCTTTAAATAAGTATAACTAGTATACATGTTGAAGATGTTGAAGGTCCTGTGGATCTCCTTAACTGTGTGACTGTGTCAAAAAAGGATTAAGAAAACAGGTCAGTCCAGTTGGTATAGATAACGGCACAATAACAATGAAATATTTTGCAATACTACAAACATGAAGTTGAGACATTTTATGGTGAGAATAAAGTCTGTGAAAAGTATGGGCTGTATAAGCAATCGACCCATTTGTTTGCATTTTCTTTTAATGAAAGAGGCATTCCTAACATGTGTGGGTGCTTCAATAGGAGTGATTCAGGGAGACTGGACTAAACAATGATGTGTGGATCAATTTTAAATCATACAGGAATTAAGCAAACAGGCATTAGGTTGAAAACATATTAGTTAATCGTTGAGCAAGAGCTTGAAAGCTAAAGACCTTTAGTTGAGGATATTTTATTTTGTATTGCAATTGTTGTTTGCAAAATATAAACCTTACACAAAATAAAACATGTTTTATATCATATATATGCAATACATATTTAAGAATCTTAAGAAAGAATAAAAACAATAGAAACAGAAGAGATAAGAAACACACAGTACATAAAACAACACCACTACCCTTCACACTTCATCTTCATTCGTCTTTAATACATTCATAAAGACTATTCTCCCCACATTAGTCTCTATCATAACAGTCCAACCGTCCAAATAGAACCCTCAGATTGTACAGATTTAAAGTAGACATTTCTATTAGCAGTCAAATTGGGGCATTCCAAGACCAGATGCTTGAGTGTTTCCAGAGTAGATGTGCATTTACAGAGTCTGCAGTTTAAAGACAAGTCTACTCTTGTTTTCTTCCAATGACCCATATGCTCTAGAGTTGACAGCTGATTTAATTGAAAGCATACATAAAAGCTGAAAACCTTATTACATGAAAAAAGGTAGATGCACTTAGGTAGAATGTCTCTTCTCCTAGATAATTGTGCATACTTATAGGTGTGGAAGTGATTCAGGTGTTTGGTTGTTGCTGACCAATCCAAAAGAAAAAGTTTAGACTTTGGGCCCCATTACGAGTGTGGCGGTCCAGAATTAAGGGTGCCAGTAGCAAGATACCAGGACCCTTTCTGGACCGCCACACTACAAATCTGTGGAAGGGGCCTTTGCACCCCCGGCAGGTCTGACCTGCTGGGCGTAACGGCACCCGCCCAAAGAAATTTCACAGAAGCACCAGCACTGTTAGCAACCGTGCTGGTGCTTCCATCTCCCCACCCCCATGAATTCCTGTGGGGCTCCATGCGAATGGAGATTAACATTTACCCACGCCTGACCTCCCGACTTGTAATGTCGCAGTGGCATCGGGAAGTCAGGCGCCATAAAGTGTTGCAAGTCTGACGACAACATGCCGGAAGCACCAGCAGGGTTACTGCCGGACTCATAATGAGGCCCTTGGTTTAGATGGTCTCAACACAAGTTCTTCTGCCGACAAGATGATGGCTTCCAGGAATTTGGTCATCCTATCCCCATACGAATTTACAGTATAAAAGGACTCAGCTCTCAAAATGTCCAAGTAAAGAGAGTGCATCAGAGGACTAATTATTTTTGCATAGCATGAAAATTAATTATTTAGCATTTAGCGCTACGAACCCTCAGGTATCTGGGCACTGCTTATTATTACCCACAGTGTGTGGTGCTCCTTTATCGACCTCGGAAGGATGAAATGCTGAGTTTTGCCATGCCAGGATTTGAACCTGCATCAGCATGCTCTGCACGGATGTCAAAGCACTCTACTCGCTGTGCTATTGGACCAGCTAGCGGTCAATTGTATCCAGAGGACACTACACTGAAGTGAAATCAATCCCAACTCGTGTCTGATTACCTTGTTGGGGATTTTGCCAAACCCAGGGTTTCTTTCCAAATTGTACCGTGTAGAGTATCTAAATACGGGCCCTGGTCAAACAAAGTCATATCAAAGTCATAAAGAATAGATGGCTGGAAGAAGTGAGTAATTACACAACTGATTACATATTCTTTTTTTCTGTTAACACAGAGGATGTGATTTGACTCTCAAGGTATTCTTCCACTCTGAAATAGACTCTCCATTGGATAAGTTGTTTCCCAGGTATGTAATGGAAATCACTCTTTCCAATCTCTGGTCAAAACACGTTGTTTGGTCTAGTCTTATTGGTGAAAATAACTATTTTCGATGTATCACCATGTACCAGAAGATTGTTGTCTGTTGTGTAATGAAAGAAGAAGTTCAGTTTCCTCTAAAGCCGACAGCTGTTTTGTCAAAGACAATCATGTCATCGGCAAGTTTAAACCAGGATGATAATAATTGAGGATAATTAAAGTAGGATTTAGTTAAGAAATAGGTAGAACATTTAATTACCCTTATATAAGAGAGGTAGAACAGGGAAATAGGATAGGCCCTTTAATATTCGTACTACTTATCTTGCATGACATAAACATGTATATGATTGAGGAGAATATGATTAAATAATTGTTTGGAGGCAGCAGTAGGCAGGCGGTTACATTTAGTACCTGTAAGTAAATGTGCTATTTTTGCTTTGTAAGTAGACATTGCTGTTTTCATAGAAACATCTCAGATCCTGTGGAAATCCTCAGAACTTGGGTTGACAATGATAAATCCTGGGAATATTTTTGAATTTGAAAGGTACTGGACATAGCTTTGTGAAGAAAATCATAGCAAGCAGGTTACCCACGAAAATTCATAGAGATATTTTAGGCAAGAGAAAGCATTCAGTGCCTGTAAGTGAGATTGTTACATTTTATGGTTGGTCCACATACCTGTTGTTTATGTAGGACGTTTTAGGATTATTAGGAGGCAGTGGCTGTAACTGTGTCATGCCTGTGCTGCGGAGGAGAGAAAAATACCAACCACATGCCTGACATAAATGTTCTTGTCATTGCTTGACAAATTGATGATAAAAGAATGACAGAACAGTTTCAAAGCAAGGGAGGCAGGAGATTTGATTGACCGCTAATTAAGCACATCAAACCTTCCTTCTTACAAAACATGAAATTGGATAAGTAGTGTCATTAATCTACCCTAGACTTCTTCTGAGAAGCGCTTATGTGTGTTTCTTTCTTTTCTGTTGATCTGAGAATTGCATTTCAGACCCTGATGAATGTTCAGCCTTTTGTTGTGCATGAAGAACAGAATATGACACGTAATGTTGAGCTTTTATGCATACAATAGAATTTGCATATATGTACATCGCGTTTATCTATAGACATTGTAAATTACTAGAATGTGTCTTTATTCAGTGTAATTTCTGGAGACCACGGAATCCAATGGCACTACTTATCCAATTCCATGTTTGGAAGGTTTGATGTGCATAATCAATTTTCAAATAAATGTTGTTCTAATTGCACACATTACTGTGAGCATGGAGAGTGTGTGATTGAATAGATGTGGGTGTTTGAATAATACATGACTGATAAAATGGTTGTCATTTTTTTACAAAAATATTGTTCATATTTCTGTGGTTTGTAATAGATTTAATAAATATATTTGTAGATGTTATGTCTGGAGTTAGGATGATGTTTTCCTTCTGCACACTTCTACATAGATCCAGGTCCTCTTTTGGTTTTTATGTGTCTGTAAATTGTTCTCATTCTCATTTGCCTATGACTGTTTTTAGACAATGTAAATGTACACACACAGCAATTTCTACAAGGGACATAGCCTTTAATGGGCTTGAAGCTGCACACAGAAGTAATGGAAGTAGAAATGTTGTGATTCCTTCTGTCCGCTCTGACTAGCACATGTATTATGTTTGTGCCTTTAACATCAAGGGAGTGCATGCAGCAAGTGTTGTTCGCTGTTCCTGGGGATGAGGGGTCTAGCAGCGGTGTAGAGGAGGTCCCAAATAAAGCCTGCACTCTAGTCACCCATTTTGAAGTACCAGGAATGTTCACACCACAATATGTGACGTATGATGAGCAAACAAACCAGAGCGCAGTAGGGCTCTGCCCAGTACCTATCAGAATAGCAACACCTATTGAAGTACCAATACGGAGACAACCATGGACAGTAAGGTATCCATTGAGAAAACCCTACAAATAAATGAGACGAAATGAAGATTGCCTAAGTACCGTCCCAGAAGAAACCAAAAAGGCCTTAATGCAAGACGAATGGTGATGTCACGAGAGCCTGGACAGACTCACAGATAGAAGAAATGACAACCAAAAAATGACACACAAAGACGAAACACCATGAATAAAGATATTGTGAACCCAAAGGAAGAGAATGATGTTGAAACACCAAGAAGCTTAAGCTGTAAGCATGATGAAGATATTCAACCAGCTAACGCCTGTACATATGCTTCGAACCGCAAGAAAACTAAGAAAACAGTGTGGCTTGCTATGCTAAGTAGGAGAATAGTGCGGCAAGCGCCATTATACATAATCTACCTCAAAATGAAACACAATGCTATAAGTGTGATTCCACTTTGCACGAAAAGGAGAATCAACTCGGGTTGCTAGAGGGCAAACAAGACAAGATTCACATTCTAAGCAAAAGGAGAAAAGACGACTGAATCAAAACTTAGCAGATGCAACTTGTGCCAGGAGGGCCAATGTCATACCAATAGAAGGAACGAACAGTAGCTACCTATAATTGAAACTTAAGAACAGGATATCCTGTCTTTGAAAGGTTGAGGTAAGGAGGCGTAGGCAGGTGGCGAGCCGAATAAGAATTAAATGCACAAATTGAGAGAAACGAGAAGGAGCACGGGTTCACACCTAAGCTTGGCATCCGCCCAGCGCGAGATTTCAGAACTTTTCCAGACAGAAGATGCAGTTTCGAGGCTAACAAGAGTAAATTAATTGACACATAGTTGCTGAAGCGATGATTAATTGTAACCTTAATTGGAGGAAGGCCGGGTAGCTGAGGGGGCACCCTGTGTCATGATGCCCTTTCCCGGGAGCCGGTTCAAGCCCGGCGTCCCAGAAAGCGGACATCCAGTCCCCAAGGAAGGACCCAGCAACCCCATATAGGGGCCCTTTGGACAGTCTCCTGGCGCCTATGGCGCCAGGCTCATAAAAGACATCAGGCTCATTATGGGAATGCTTGAGTGCACTTACCTGATGCAGACCATGCTGCAGGATCCCGGCCTCCTTGAGGCCTGAAAGGAACTACTTTACCTGTGGGACTAATTTACCATCCGGGCGTGGTCGGGGAAGGATACATACCTGATTGGAGGAAGGATACATACCTGGAACTTCTTACAAGGCTAATTAAACCCCACCCGAACAGCCACACGTGCTTCGTGTTGTTCTGCATCTAGCAGCTGGACGCTCACCGTGTCGGCTCCTGCATCCTGACTTCTGCCACACCTGCCAGCATCCTAGATCACCTGCAAAGGAAGAGAAGAAGCGAACAGAAGAAGGAAAAGTCCTTACCTGCTAAATCCGCATCCCGGAGACATCTCGCCGACAATCCTGAAAAGGAAGACTTTAATTTAAAAGCTCATCGCGTCGATCGTTGCAGCGCCGCATTCCACTCACCTTTACAGGGCGCCTCCATGTTCAGCAGCGATCATCCGGACTCGCAGTCACGCCCCAGCGCCTAGGGAGAAAAAACACCAGAACAAAAGGTGAGAGAGAGAAGGGAATAAGGAAAGCTAAATTTCCATGTTAAGACTTACCTGTTGATTCATTCCCTCTTCATTTCGGGTCCGCGCCGCATCCTGGCATTTCCGGACCCGCCCTAAGGGGAAAAAGAGACATCAGCGTTAATGAGCGAATGAAAAGACATTACCAAAAAACGCTCATTAAAGACTTACCTGATTTCTACAAGGATTTCACCTCTCATCTCGGGTCGGTGCCTGTTCCCCTGCATTCCGTACCCCGGCCCCAATGGGGAAAAAGACACTAGCATTAGTACATTAATGCATGGACACAAGGGGAACCTCTTATCAAAGAACTTACCTGGAAGCCAAGCAAGTTTGGTTCTCACCAATCCGAAAATCCAGTGAAGTAACTGGATACCAACGTGCCCCTGCATCAGAAGCAGGATGGAGAGCTTGTCCTTCCAGAACCTAAGGTGAGACGCTACGAGAAATCACAGAAGGGTTTCAAGGAGGGTGAGAGGGGAAAGTGGGAGGCCGATTGCATTACCCCGCAGACAGTTAATCCCCTATTTTCGCCTACAGAAGGATACTTCTGCGAGCCAGACAAGCCAGATTTGGGGGCCCGGTCCAGTCCGTCTTCCGAACCCTGCGCATCACCTTATAAGAGGTCACAGCAGCGCGAACCAGGCCAGCGCCTTCGTGGGAGTCAGGTGAGCGTAACACCCTGCACCTGGCTGACCATTCTGCATGATGCTAATCAAAGTGGAATTTTATGCATGGGGTTGGTGCCGACCCAATCACAATGGACCAAATAATCTAGGGTCCTATAGTTAGTAGAACCAATGGGATGTCGTACTATTAGTGACATCTACAGTAGTCATTTTTGATGGAAGGGCTTAGACGCCCACCCAATCCCCTCACTCCGTTACCATATACAGATATAGTACCTATATTAAATTTACCTTTTCTTAACCAATAGAATTGCATGTTAAACTCTTGAGTGTTCGTGTCGATTATGACGCGTTTTGAGTATAAAAGTTATGTTTTGTATGAAGTTTTTGTACTTGTCATTAAACGGACTCCCTTTGCCAAACCATTGAGTTGTCCTTATTGATTGGTGTTGGAGTAATACATCTGCACCCCCATCCATCTCAAGGTGCAGCTATCTCGTCTTAAAGTACTTCGGAGCAAACCTCGGATCTATGGGCCAGCCGGGGATCTCCTGAGTACACTTGGTAGCAGAGATTTGATGGTTATCAATTATCGATTATTGATTTGAATAAGAGGCCTATTGACCGTCGATATAACGTAACTCTAGGTCTTCGCAATATCACGAGTCCTTTGACATTCGGCTGAGTAGACCGTGTATCTCCCCCTAGACAGTGGTAGTTTAGGAAAACCTGCAGAAAGGGTCTGAAGGGACCTGTGTTCCCCACACATCCCTTCCCATTGCTATGGGCAGCTGAGCGGGTGAAAAGCTGAAGATAACAAAGGCGGTGATCCCGAAGGTCCAGAGAGGAACCAAGCGAAAGGTGAGTGAAAAAGACTGATGTTCTGGCAAAAGTGCATGCTGTAGAACAACTAACCAGAAAAGGTAACGGAGGAAGGCTGAAAAAAATCTAAATATAGTTAGAAGTAGAGAAGACTATATATATATATATATATATAAGGGGATAATGACTCAAGAATAATTAAATAAATGAAGGTTACTGGGGAGGACACCCGAGAACAGAGAGGTTACCGGGGCAGACACCCGAGAAGTGAGAGGATTTGCCTTATTCCTACGCTTTAAAATATCGGCTAGAAGAAACTTGTATCCAGAGTCCCAGCTAATGGGGGAACGATTAGACTACAACGACAGTTAGCAACATTGTGAAAGGGGTATGTTAAGATTCCATGAAGGAGTAATGATTAGAGGCAGAGATAACTGTGTCCAGCTGGTGTGCGTGTAGTCTGTTAAGCATCTGTCTTACATGATTTTCTGTTGTGAAGTCATATATATTGAACATTTTTCTTGAGAAAGCTGATTTAGAATTTACGCGATTCAACAGCTGAGATAAAATTGCATACAACATGATGTTTTTTGAGTAAATTAGAAGTTATAACATTTCGTGAAAAATTTAGATTGGAGCTTGCGTTGTTTGGTGCTCGCTCATATTGTTGGAACTGTTTAAGGCACACAAAAGAATTGACCAGTGTTATTTAAAAGGAGAAGGAATAGATTAAATCATGGAGGACATCACCCCATTGACACATTTATGCAAAAAGTTGCCGACACATGCACCCAAACTGAAGAAATATAGTACAGAGTGGGTTAAAGGGATGGCCACAAGGTGGGTTCTTATCTAAAGCCGTCTTGCAACATATGACGACATATTTGCATGCCACATACACGGGCAAAAGCCTAGAAAAACACCTCACTGTTCTGGAGCTTTTGAAAATGTATGAGCAGGGAAAGGAGGAAGAGCTGCCAACAGTTTGGATACTTAATGTATGCACAGAGGGGGGTGAGACGCCTACTGCGCCACCTGCCCCATCTGAAGCGAAAGTTGAAGAAAGTAAGACGATGGAATATACCCACTGAGAGAACTCAAAGCAGCCACGGGGTATAGCAACCCTGCATATGAGTCACCTACATATAGTAGTGACGAAAATCAAGGGAAAGATAAGGATAAGAATATTGCCTCCACAATCCCACAGGACAAAGGGAGACGTGATGATGAAAGAAGAGATCAGGCAAAGACAAGTGCATCTCTCGACAAGGAGAGAGGAGGGAAGAGATGGAAGGTAACCAAAGATATAACTGATGAGATAGCATTCGCGAAAGACGAATGGATGGGAGGACAAATTTTATTAAACTTGATGGCAAAGGCATTGATGACACAAAACCACGGGAACGGATAGAGAATGTAAAGGGAAAGGGAAAAGAGAAGGAGTTAAGAGACAAAAGAATAAGAAAGAAAGACAGACAAAGGCGAGAACAATTATATTACAAAGTACAAGAAAGACAGCTCGATCGCAAACCAAGAGCAACTAATAACCAAGACAAACAGGAACAGCAGAGGTTAGAGGAAGAGCAACGGATACGAGAGAAAAGAATAAAGAGACGAAGAGATGAGGAAATTTGAAGGGCAGATGAATGTAGAAATTAAAAGAGAAAGGAAGAAGATAGGGTCAGCGAGGAGGCAAGGAAACGTAAAGAATTCAATGACGATATAGAACGTAAGCGAAAACAGAGAGCATGCGATCTTGAATATCTGGGGAAAGAGGTTAAAAAACCTGATCCAGTAGTAGATTGGGAAGACATAGAAGAATTCTTTCCTGTGTACAATTCAGTACCAGGCACATCTAAGCCAAATATGGAAGATTGCTTCGACACCAGAAGCATCAGAGAAATGATCAATAGAATATATGATGAACTGTGGTTAGAACAACCACCCCAAGGGGAGGGGAAAGATGAGCACCTGGAGAGCACTCAGTTGTACGACACTGAGGATGTCTCCCGAAGTAGTGGGAATAGAGACCTATCCTTGGATAGATTAGAAATAAGTAGGAGTAAGGAGGACAAAAGGAGAGGCACTAGTTGGGGACAGACAATATCTGACTCTGAAAGGGAAGAGCACAAGGAAAATGAGGAAGAGAGACGGAGCAAAAGACGACTCCCAAGGGAAAAAGGAATAAGATGGTCAGACACTAGCAAGTCTGCACCAAGGGTATCAGAGTCAGCCACACAGTCTGACCGGCATGGAGAAGTATCTCACTGTCAGAGGGGGGTGTCTTCACCGCCCTACGTAGACAGACTTAGATCCCTACCAGGTAGGTGACGATGCAGGACTATTACCCCTGCCTTAGATAGAAGATCCAGAAGGGAAGAAATAGAGAGCTATGCATCCCAGTTTCCGTTACTAGAGAAAGGGGGAGTAACACTGCAATATATACCATGGCCACACATGGATCGAGAAAATCTGAAAAACAAACTTCCAATGCTGATGTCGGGAGCTGGCAAGTGGATACATGAGCTAGAAAAAATGACAGGAGGAAACATGCTAGCTATAGGGGACATCAAGGGTCTCCTGATCGCCATACTTGGTGAGAGAGCAGATGATGTGTGAGCACGAGCAGGCTACCCTGGTGTAACCACAATTAATACCTTGCATTACAGAGCTCCATTTAACAATTGTAGAGCCGCAGTATGGAAAGCGCTACCAGTGCTACACCCAGATACTTCTGATATGGGAGCTATGATGACTTAAAAAATTAAGTATTCCGAGGATCCGTTAATTTATATACAGAATTTCCAAGACGCTTGGGTGCTCCAGACTCATGAATCTTGGACGAAATCTATTCCTGTGTTTTACCATATATTGTGCCAAGGGCTGCCACAGCCAGTGAAGAAACAACTCAAGAAATTGGTGGGAATTGAGGCCAAACCTTAGGCTGAAATACAGTTGACCATCACACACTATTGTAGATTGCTGCAAGAAAAGAATCATAAAAAGGAGGCTACACTTAAGGGTGAGGTAGCAAAATTGGTGCAAAAGAAACTGTCGAAATATGCTCTTGAGGGAGCCATGATAACTAGCACAGCTGAATCAAGCATGCAGTGGGTGGCGAGTCCACAACAGAATAATCAGGGCAATACAGGTTTTATCCCAGGGCAAGAGGATTTATGGGAAGAGGATGGCAGAGCAATCAGGGAGGTTTCCAAAATAATCAAGGAGGCTTTCAAAATATGCAAAATGGGAACCAAGATATGCTAAATGGCCAAATGAACTGACCACCGCCAGTATGTTGGTTGTGTGGAATGACAGGGCATTTGGCGCGCACATGCAGAAATCAAGGCATGATGCAGAATGGCCAAGGGACAGGAGCAATCATGACATACCCACCTGCAGTTTTACAACAGGGTCTTGCACAGAATCACACAGTGCAGCAACATGCGCCAGAACTGCAACAAGGAGTGCAACCTCGGAGCATGGGACATTTTCCACAAGGACAATCCCAACAGGCTCTGTTGCAATTATCACAGACGATGAGCACAGGGCAGACTACAAACCCTGGAATGGGAAGTAACAATGGGATTGAGGGAAATCCACAAGCGCACAGTGGACCAAATTTGTATATAAACTAGGACAACTCCTTGGGAACCCTGATGTATTCTATCCTATTAGTGACACCAGACCCTCACAGGGAACCTAGGGTGGATGTCGTTATAGGGGATAAAGAATATTCCTTCTTAGTTCAGACGGGTGCAACACGTTTGTGCATACGTGAAGGCAAGTTTTCCTTGTCCGGCGAGGCCATAGATACTTGAGTTTTACAGGAGCTACCAGTCGTGTTCCCTTCACAAATGCACTTCCAGTCTTCATAGGAGAATGTGAAATGAATGAACCTTTATTATATTCTCGGCAGACCCCAGTAAACATTTTGAGTCGAAATTGAATGACAAAATTAAACATGACAATCTTGTTCACGGAGGAGGGCATAGTATGTTCCACTCCAGGAACGCACTACTCAAGACATATAGCCACGAGGGCCACACCATTAGAGCCAGAAATGTTTGGATATGGTATGTGTGTGCTTATGGCAGGATTGCCCAGCCTTGCAGACAAAATCATGAGAACCCCTGATGAGTTCTTATTCAGACCCAGCATACCGATGCATGAGGAGAAGGGACAAGTATTTCCCTTGATGATACACACGGCTGCAGTGCGAGGGAGAGTGGCTTTGATTGATGGTTATGACGACGAGGGACGACAATGGTGCGCAGTATTTGGCATTGAAGAAGGATATCGATTGACTGACGTCAAGATGACAATCTGTTTGAAGAACAACCAGATATGGGAGAGACAATGGTGGAAGTGAGTCTCACCTTTTCGGTTAAAATGATTAAAAGAGAAGTACCTCAAAGAATGATGTTGGCACTAAATCGTCCTGAAATTTTTGATGACGATATGGCCAAGGTGCCTGTCTCAGTATGGACTACAGGCCCCTATGATGTAGGACTCTTGAAGGGGGTTGGAAAAGTGAAGATTGAACTGAAACCAGGAGCAATCCTGCCAAGAGCACAGCAATATACCATGTCCAGAGAGGCAGATGAGGGGATTTTTAAGACAATTTCTTCCATGATGGACCAGGGCATCTTAGTGACGTCAGAGTCACCATGTAGTACGCCAGTGTACCCTGTGAAAAAAGTAAAGGGGGGTCTTGGAGGCTAGTGCAAGAACTAAGGCCAATAAACGATATTGTTGAGGCTGAGTTCCCTCTAGTCCCTAACCTGTCTACAGTCCTATGTAATATACCTGTTGAGGCAAAATATTTCACAGTGATTGACTTGAAAAATGCATTTTTCTCAATCCCGTTGCACCGTGAGTCACAAGATCTGACGTCATTCACGTTCAGACAAATGCGTCCAAAAATCACGAGGCTGCCACAGGGGTACTGTGAGTCTCCTTCTATTTTCAACAGAGTACTGCAGATGGGCTTGAGCAATATTGCACTAGAAAGTGTCGTCCTGCAATACGTGGATGACATCTTAATTTGCAGCACCACAGAAGGGCAATGCAGACACGATTCTGTTCAGCTATTGACTATACTGGTTGAGAAAGGATATAAAGTTGACAAAGAAAAGTTGCAATATTGTCAACAAGAAGTGTTGTACATGGGCCAGCTGATCTCACACAAGGGAAAGAAGGTAACCCCAGAAAGGGCTGAAGCCATACTGAACACGGCTAAGCCACACACGATAAAGCAGATGCAGAGCTTTTTAGGCCTATGCAACTACGTCAGAGCATGGGTCTTCGACTACAGCTCTTACACTAAGCCTTTACCTCAGGCCCTAAAGAAGGCCCAAGTGATGAAAGAAAAGAGAGAATGGTCTGAAACCATGGACAAAGGGTTTGCTGAACTCAAAAGAGCTATTTGTACAGCTCCAGTTCTTGGGATTCCCAATTATGCAGAGGAATTTTACCTGTTTTCACACACATATGGCAGCGTTATGACAGCAGTACTCACACAAAAAGAACCACGTTGCGGTACAAACCCATGGCATACTATAGTGGGAATTTGGACCCAGTAATGAGAGGTAATTTCCTGTGCGAACAAAATTTAGCTGCCACAGCTTTCGCCATAGAGGAGGCTACAACCATTGTAATGGGATGCGCCATGACGTTGTACGTCGAGTACTCACTATTTGCCATTCTAGAGAAACCAAAGGGCACATTGACATCTCAGAGAGCTTCTTCTTATTAAGGGATCATATCAAATCCATTGATTAAGATAGTAAACCCAGCTATGTTCATAGCAGAGTCAGTCACAGAAGGAGAGCCCACACATGACTGTGAAATGTATGAAGAATTCTATGATGAAATCCCCAGGGTGAAAGAAAATGCCTTGGCAGAAGGAGATGTCGTCTTTGTTGACGGGTCTTCGAGGATCGACCAAAGTGATGGGCAAAGATACACAGGCATTGCTGTGATGAAGCACACAACAAATGGAGAATTTCAAGTGCTTCTTAGTGTACGAATACCATCTCATTATTCAGCACAGGCTGCAGAATTATTGGCATTGATGCTCGCCATTGAGAATCACGCAGACCAGGAAGTAACGGTGTACAGTGACTCCACCTATGTGACGTCAACAGTGCACGCAGGCTTAGCGCACTGGAAAAGGAAGGGCTACCTCTGAGCAGACGGCACACCAGTACAGCACGCAGCCTTATTGGATAGGCTGATTAAGGCACTACAGCTCCCAGTGGGCATAGCAATCGTGATAGGCGCCACCCACACAAAATGGACAGATTGTATCTCACATGGAAATCAATTAGCAGACACAGAAGCCAAGCGTATGGCATCCAAAAGTGAAACAATCATGGAAGTGGAAGTTATCCATGCCAACGAGCGAATGATGGTTACACAAACTGCACCTGAAAGTTACAGTAATTTGGGACAAAAACAGCTAATGGAACTCCAAGGGGAGGCACCACAGGAAGAGAAGAACCTGTGGAAACATCGAGGGTATTCTTTAAACCCCTCTGACAGCTTTTGGCAACAAGACAGCACTGATAAACCAGTAATGCCTGTAGCCCTATTAAAAATAGCGCTGGAGCAGTTACATTACCTGGCACATGACCAGCCAGACAAAGACGAAGAACGTTTTACAAGTTGTGGCTTAAATTGGACACTTCCTCTAAGCAAAAAAGGGGATAAAGACATACAAAACGGACACTCTGTGCATCATAGTTGCAGGGTGAAGAAAGAAAATTGCACGCATAAGCCCCAACACAGGTGTTGAATATTGAACTTTGGACTGAGGCACACTTAAGCTTTGATGAGAAAAGAATATGCTGAATCTTGACTGAGGACACTTACATTGGAAGTAATTACAGTATCCCGACTTGGTTCACACCGAGACCCTACTCGGAATCACTTATGGTGTCCCGCAGTAGCATAATCACCAAGGATGGGGTCATCTATTTTGATCTAGTGCTAAGATCATACCCGGCATTGGTAGGGAGGCTCACCAGTGTCACTGACTTTCTTCAAGATCCTGAAAACGAAAAGACAATAAGACAACTTCTCACTGTCATTGCCGAACAATTTATCCTACTCCCTGAGTACAGTCAGAAAGAATCAAATGTTTCCAACACAGGCAGAAATAGATGAGCTCATCAACACACTGTTCTTTCGCATAATCGAAGACTGTCCAACTCTTATCGGGAGAACAACAGATACGCTCACATTTCTTTGAGATCCAGCAAATACAGAACTTTTAAGCCATCTTTTAAATAAAATCATAATTATAGTTGCACTCCACGCGACCGGACAGTGCAGACATTGTTTACATTATGGAAATGAACGCATAATCCTGAACCTCAGCAAAGACAGGATAGATGTCCCTGTCACCAGAAGACAGCAGGGTGGCACACAGCATCCTTTTTCGTCTAGTCATTGACTTTCCAGAGCTAGTAGGGAGATCAATCAATGTTGACATCCTCACTTTCATCAGAGACCCAGCTAATATTGCACAGATGAGAATGCTTGTACACGGAATCGTACTCCATGTGAATATTTCTAACCATCAGCGCAGCTATCTGAGGAGATTCGAAGAGCCTTCCGCTGAGGGGCAGGACAAGGAAGCGGTGCCAAGAACTCCACGTGTCATATTTGTTGTTATTTTGTCCCTACTCCTTCATACTGATGAACGTACACTATGTCCTCAGGACTGAAGCAAATCCAAGGAGTGGATTGGGAGCTACCTATTTTGAACATGCACATTAAAGGGACTCACTACAGCGTTATTTTATTTTGATTTTTCCCATAGTCTGGCAATGGAACTGTATTCTGAAATAAGAGACAACTTGTCACTCACAAGAGGGGGGGACACTTGTGGAGCACCTGACACTCTTAAACTCAGAATTCGGAAGACGATATTGGTTAGGGAACTAATAACATTAGGTGAATGAATGAGATGGGGGTCCAGGGCAGCAATCTGGTCCTCCCACAAGAAGAGAGGCACCCCCGCTTCTCTGGAAGAAAATGCTCCCGCCTGACCTACAGGGGCATAATGTATCTATGCATCATATTCATTATTGTTTAATTGTCATTAACACCCACCTAACGATGCACGCATAAAACCCACAAAAGCACCCAGACCTTACATAGTCATTCCAGTACCTAGAAGATCTGATGGTGGAGTGAATGAACTCGAAATGAATGTGATTAGCAATGACACACACACACTTGTGGTCACAAACAAACAGAAAAGCCGGAGACAGGGTCGGCACGGAATTAATGAAGTAAAATCACTGACAACTACACGCACGCAAACAGTGAATGCACACGAAACAGGCCTAGTGTCAATGACTGCAGAACCACAAACCAAAACAGTAGAAAAGAAGAGACTGCCTACCATAAGAAACTTCACAGAAGATGTTATCAGAAAACAAGAAGAGTTAAGAGGAAAACCAACAGAAGCAGTCATATCAGAGACTCTCAAGAAAATAAGGGTAAATACGGAACAACTCTCTGCAAGGACACAACTGATAGTAGACTCATTATTCCTGCAAATAGCCAGGGCAAGGAAACTGCATGAGGAACTGAAAAACAAAACCGCAGAGACTGTATTGCCAAGCATATATGTTCCCACACAAGGGACAAGTATCAGTTCCACAGTGCAGCCATATCCCGGACCAGCGTCAGGCTGGTTGGCATGGGCATTTGTAACCAGCAGGAAAAGGATGTATGAAGAGAAGGAACGAGCTGCTAGACTCTTCTCCACTCAAATGGTGCAGATGAGGAAGCCTGCACCATGCACCAGCATACCTGAAAATCCTCCAGCAAGAAAAAGCCATACAGATGCATTCAGAGATGTAGTAATAGCAAACTACAGGAAAACACTAAGAATCAAGAGAAGCATGCATGGAGATGACAACGAACTCAATGACTACCTGGACAGCGCAGCACATCTGGGAAACAACATTTGGTACCAGCACATGAAGACGAAGTTCAGAAGGGGAATGCTTTGTTTGTGCACTCCTACCATACAGCATGGGAAAATCCAAGATCTTCGTAGCTGTCGAAATCGAGGTCCAGACAGCACACTGTATGTCACATGTAGCAATGTGCAAGACAAGAGGGCAGTTCATGGGTAGTGATGCCTCTCTGAAATGACCTCCTCAGCCACCGCCTACACTGGGAAACTAATTAGGGCCTGTAGACCTTTTCTTTCTACGAATAGCTGCCTCACACTGGCCAGGGCTCTTATTCAATCAAAGCTTGACTACTGCAACAGCCTCTACCTAGGAGCCAACCAAACTATAATCAATAAACTTCAGGTTCTCCAAAACAATGCTCTGCGAGCAGCACTAAACATCCCAGGCAAGATCACATCTCCCACATAAGAATACCTTGTAAATGGCAATCCATCCAACAAAAAAATGACTCAAAAACCCTCTGCCTTACTTACAAAGCCCTTAACCACTTAGCCCCCCCCTATCTCACCAACAAACTCACTCTGAAACCGAGAACCAGAATCACTAGATCCTCCAATACTCTCTGCCTCACCGTGCCCAGATTCACCTCGAAAAGAGCTGGTGGCTCGAGTTTCTTGGTCCTTGCCCCTCAACTTTGGAACACCCTGCCGCTGAACATCAAAACAACCAAGTCCTTCCAACTGTTCAGGAAATCAGTCATTATTTGGCTACTGGATAAAACCAAGCCCAAGATAGACTAAGCACAGTTCTAATTGTATATATTGTACATAATATTCAAATGTTCTAAACCGCGTGCTCTGACTACCTTGCTTTGTATATACTGTATACTGTATATTACCTCTACAACTGCATAACTTATATATATCGTATTTCTGTAACCTGTAATTTAAGTGCCCTTTTACTCCTGGGTCTGGTGCGCTATATAAAATAAATAAACAAACAAACAAACAAGTTGGAGCAAATACTAAATGGTTGCAGATAACCAGATTGGAGTTACTACAGACCATCAACACGACCATAAAAGGATTCAATGCAATCAAGGAAGAGATAAGAGCCATCCTACTGATGACTCCCCAGAACAGATATGTCCTCGACATGATCACAGCTATGGATCGAGGAGTTTGTGCAAAAATAGGAGAATCGTGTTGCACATTTACACCTTCTCATGACGAGGAGAATAGAACTCTAACCAAATCCATAGGTATGCTGATGAAGCTACAGAACCAGATGATCGACGAAACTGACGAAGTTGATGATGACAGCGGGTTTGGATCACTATTCTCGTGGGTCCCACAATGGATGACAGACATATTCAAGTTTCTAGGAGCCCTGCTAGTGATGGTATTATTAGGATTTTGTGTTATCAAGATAATAATCTCTCAGTGCCAGAAGACTGCGAAGAAAGCCATACGGATGAAGATCATGATTGATGTCAAGCCAGCATGGAAGCCCAAAGACCTGAATGATGAAGAAATAAGAGACTTTGTGAAGGCCAGCAGGCAGGAACCTGAGGGAACAAAGATTCTTTATCCCAGAAAACTCAGAAATGATGTGGGAAGATGGATTTACTGTAGCCCAAATGGACAATGTCAACTAATGACATGGAATGAAGACAAACATGTAAGGACAGCAGGAAGCCTGAAAGAAGTAATAAAGATATGGACGCCAAAGAGACACTTCTTCAACAAATCATGTACAGACCCAGAAGATGAAGATGGAATGAACCAGACGATGAAGTGAAGGAACCAAGAGGAACCAAGTAAAATGAATCCAAAGGAGGAAGTGAAAGTGGTCGATGAATCGCCCAGAGGGGGAGTGTAGAGGAGGTCCCAAATAAAGCCTGCACTTCAGTCGCCCATTTTGAAGTACCAGGGACGTTCACAGGAAATATGTGATGTATGATGAGCAAATAAACCAGCAGAGAGCCGCAGTAGGGCTCTGCCCAGTACCTATCAGAAGAGCAACACCTATTGAAGTACCAAAACCCAGACAACAATGGAAAGTAAGATATCCATTGAGAAAACCCTACCAACAAAGGAGACGAAATGAAGATTGCCTAAGTACCGTCCCGGGAGAAACCAAAAAGGCCTTAATGGAAGACGAATGGTGAGGTCACGAGAGCCCGGACAGACTCACAGATAGAAGAAATGATAACCAAAAAATGACACACAGAGATGAAACACCATGAATAAAGATATTGTGAACCCAAAGGAAGAGAACGATGTTGAAACACAAAGAAGCTTAAGCTGTAAGCAAGATGAAGATATTCAACCAGCTAACGCCTGTACATATGCTTGGAACCGCAAGAAAACTAAGAAAACAGTGCGACTTGCTATGCTAAATAGAAGAATAGCGCAGCAAGCGCCATTATACATAATCTATCTCAAAACAAAACACAATGTTATAAATGCGATTCCACTTTGCACGAAAAGCACAATCAACTCAGGTTACTGGAAGCCAAACAAAACAAGATTCATATTCTAAGCAAAAGGAGAAAAGACGGCTGAATCGAAACTCAGCAGATGCAACTTTTGACAGGAGGGCCAAGGTCATACCAATAGAAGGAACGAACAGCAGCTACATATAATTGAAAGTTAAGAACACAATATCCTGTCTTTGAAAGGACGACATAAGGAAACGTAGGCAGGTGGCAAGCCGTATAAGAATTAAATGCACAAATTGAGAGAAACTAGACAAATTCACGGTGTTGGTAGCACATGACCAGCGAAGGAGTAGGAGCACGGGTTCACATCTATGCTTGGCATCCGCCCAGACAGAGATATCCGAACTTTTCCAGACAGAAGATGCAGTTTCGAGACCAACCAGAGTAAAATAATTGACACATAGTTTGTGAATCAATGATTGATTGTAACCTTAATTGTACGAAGGCCAGATAGCTGAGGGGGCACCCTGCACCTGGCTGACCGTTCTGTGTGCTGCTAAGCAAAGTAGAAATGTATGCATGGGGTTGGTGCCAACCCAATCACAATGGACCAAATAATCTAGGGTCCTATAGTTAGTAGAACCAATGGAACATCGTACTTGTAGTGACGTCTACAGTAGTCATTTTTGAAGGAAGGGCTTAGATTCCCACCTGACAGTGTTTACCCAATCCCCTCACTCTGTTACCATATACAGATATACTGCCTATATTAAAGTTACCTTTTCTTAATTAATGGAATTGAATGTTAAACTCTTGAGTGTTACATGTCGATTATGACGCGTTTTGAGTATAAAAGTTATGTTTTGTATGAAGTTTGTTGGAGTTGAAGCGAGACGGACTATCGCATCACTGCTGATTGCCATGACTCCCCGTTTTTTGTACTTGTCATTAAACGGACTGCCTTTGCCAAACCATTGAGTTGTCCTTATTGATTGGTGTTGGAGTCATAAATCTGCACCACCATCCATGTCAAGTTGCAGTTATCTCGTCTTAAAGTACTTTGGAGCAAACCTCGACTCTATGGGCCATCCGGGGGTCTCCTGAGTACAGCGATTTACATTCTGGGATTCACGCAGGCTATTACAAAATGGCAGAGTGAAAAAAGGGCAGTTTTGGTGAGTACTGCATGAAACAGACAGTATATTGCAGAACTGGAGAAACTGTGCCGACTCATTGATTGTGATATGATTACCACATATAATCAGCACCGTAAGGAGTGAAAATGACCAAAACACTGAATGCTAATGATGGGGTAGCTGCAATAATGAACAGGGGTGATGAGACAGTCAACGTAGTTGAGATGCTGCGGGAAGCCTGCGCTGTGAGATTACACCTGTTACAGCCCTACCGTGTATAAAAAAAATTATTGCTGTGTGTGTCTATTCTTTTCAACATTGCACAACATGTACTCCCAAAATCATAACCCATCCTGCCAGCCTGAAACACTCATCTTAAATGACAAAGTATTATGCTAAAGTTTGTGGGCTAAGGTCAATAAAAGAGGAACTTTCTATTCAAGAAATGTTGAACGATCCAAACATATCCTTGGGCTGTGTGGGTACTAAAATTATTGACAGGGGTCGGTCTGGCAACTGATAATAATGTTGTAGTTTTGTCTGAAAGTTTAACGGACCAAATGTGTATAACTGAAATTCAAGACAGTACATTGAATGGTGAAATTAATCTTAGAGAATGTTTGAGGGACAGAAACAATGTAAGAGTATCAAATGTTGTAAGCACTGTTTGTTCTAAGACAATAGATATAGATAGGGGAGTTAATATAGCAAACACAGCTCGGAAAAAGACAGTCGCTGCTGAGGTTTTGACAACTGTTAGTCATCAGAAAAGCAATGAAAATTATGAAATAATTGAAGTAACACCTAATGTTAATACGAGTGGCTGTCTGACCAAAACGACAGCGTAAAGTGACTGATATATCTAAAGAACGTACATCTGTAACTGATAAAGCAGTAGTGAAGGAAATACTGAGTGAGTTATGTCAGGCTCCAATGGTGACCCTCTTGGCAGTGCAACCCGACATAGAGCAACAGGATACTGAAGAGTTCTGTATTGGTGAAACAGATCTAAATGATACACATGAGTCTCAAATTAGTAACGCAAGTATTTCGTCAACAGCTATGTTTGCAGTCTTTGAAAATCTCCTTACCAGAATAGTAGAAAAGTGCGAGGGATTGGAAAATAAATTAGATGTTCAGTCTCTCTTATTACACAAAAGTTTAAATCGAAATAGGAAAATCTTGAGACACCAGAGCACTAACACTCAAACTGAGAAAACGAATTCAAATATTGAAGATACATGACTACTGATCAAACCAATGACTTGGAGGTAGTAAAATCTAAGGCTATAGATATACAGGAAGACAGGTCTAGTTTGACATCTAAACGAAACACTCCAACTCATGAGATCCCGAATATAAATAATGAATTATCATACAATGTAACTGAAAAGATTAAAAGAAATATCCATGGTAAATGCTAAAAACAAGGAAAAAAAGGAAAACAATAGGAATTTAAAAATTGTGGATTATGATACTATGTATGAGGATGAAAGACGGTTAAAGAAAAAGGATATAACACTACATAAGAAAGATAATGCAAGTGATAATGTAACTGACATACATTCTAGATAGAGATTACCTAAATGAACCCCCAAGAGGAGGGGTCAAAAACAAGCATTATAACCACAGATATTTGTTAGAACCTGCAATCAAGATAATTAAGCCCAGTGATGCAGGAACTACTAATGGTACAAACACTTAGAAGAAATTAAATGATAAAAATAAACAGAAAGCATGTACTGACTTGGATGACTGTGTATTGGAAGATGTACACTCAGAGCCAACTGACTAATATCTCAGGCACTACACCTAAGACCAAACATGAGGAGAATGAGACGGGTAGATTTCGAATGGTAAATACTGCCTCTCAAACTCATGTAAATTGTTTTCCAAAGATTGATAGGAATAAGAAATATGTGCAAAGTGCACAAAAAAAGAATATGTTACTAGTAGGAACACTGAGTGTGTAGTTGTGATCAGAGTGTTACAAGTGAGACCTGTATCAGCAACTGAATATCATCTCCCTATCAATCGCTCAGCTGTGTTGTGCATCTTGCACAGTGTAGTACAACTACGAGTCATTACCACAAATGATATTAGAATCATGGATAAATTGGAGGACAGAGTGACCTCTGTTGCAAATATTTGATTTACATCTGAGGTGACGCTGGAGTATATTTTGAAATATGAAAATGACATGTATAGACATGGCTATAGCTGCAAACCTGTAAGGATGTTGACTATTAAAAACAATATATCACTATTGGACAGCAAGTTGGAGATGAATAAAGCTCACCCAAAAAGCCTGCATGAACCATATATGCTATTGAACATAGTTGACAAGACAACAGTCAACAATAGAGATTGTGGTGATGAGTGTGATGGGGTGACAAGGTAACTAATGATAAAGAGCATAATAAAAAGGATGGCTATTGGCAGTGGCTTCCCAAGATCTTCAAAGACCCCTTATCTACAAAGTATCCGTGACAATAGGATGATCTGTTCATGGAATACACTGGGGTTTGCCCATCTGTCTGCTGTGGATGAACTGTTAATAAATTCTCACTTGTGTAGTATATTTGCTCACCAACAACCATGGATGATGGAGATATGTGAAACAGATGGCCGTAGTACTCTACAACAATTTGCAGTAAAATGACACAATGGTAGACCTAAGGGTGGACTCTTTGTATCTGTCTGTCATCCATGGCATCTTGTTGAACTAAATGGTTCTATTTCTATGGTGCAGATGGTCAAAATAGTTTGCAAACCGGATAAAAGTTGTGTAATGGTCTTAATTAACATATACAATCCTCCCAATGCAGTGGCAAATAAACAGAACATAAAAACAGTTCAAAAAGATCCTTGAAGCATTGACACTTGACACAATATGGGTGATTTCAATGCTAAAATAGGACCACAGACTGACGATCTTGCAATTGTGGCTGAATCTTCTCCAAATAGTACATTAGCATCTAGTCGGCAGGGAAAGGTTTGGGCTGCATTTCTATGCTCCTAGCACTTCAGAATGTTGAATGGTTCTAATAATGGCAATGCTGAAAGAGCTTATACAAGAGTAAGTGGGAAAAGTGCATCAACTGTTAACTATGTGTTTGTGATCAACGTGTCTCCAACTACGGTGGAGGATATGGTTGTACTTGCATGTGAGGGGAGAAAACATATGCTACTGTGTGTTAGCATAAAAACATGTGTAACCAAACAAATGGCTGATTGTAATGGTGAAATTGTTCTCAATAATGGAGCCAATCGCATGCAATGCAATGTAGTAAATTTAGAGAAAATCAAAGTTTGTAGCAGAAAGAGAGATCTCTTCATACATATAAAAAAAAGTCTGATTAGACAGGATAGTGCTTGGCCTTCAGCTACTACCAACATCCTAACTCTGACTGCTACTATTAAAGAAGCTGTATAAAAGAAGAGAATCTGTAGGAGTGCTGGAATTGGTAGTAACTCAGGTCAACAATACGATCGTAAAATACAATCAGCCAAGAAGCAATTGCGTAAATTATTGCAGACGAGTTTCATATGAATGTAGGTAAATTGACATCTACAGATATAGTTAAGAATGTCAAAAATCTGAACATAGGATATCAACAGTGGTTGAGGGCATATCACAGCCAGTGTGAAATTGAAGTTTGGAAACATCTTGCAGACTGTGCACAGTATGGTAACAATACAGGTATATGGAAGGTGTTTTGAAAAACTGTCAGGAAGGAATTGCCTATAAATACTGTGCCTGAAGATCTGTGGTGCACCCATGTAGGAACGACAATGGAGGCAGTTAAATCTGTAGATGCAGCGGACACTGTTGAATTTGAAACATGGATATGTCAATCGTCAGTATCAAATATTGTATGAATCATTGAGAAGTTGCATAGCTCTCGAGCGGCTGGTCCTAATGATAGATGCAATAATCTGATAAGACTAGCTGCGAACAAATGGGCCCAACCTTTACACCACCTATTTGTGTATATTGGAAAACATGGCGAAGTTCCCTCATCATGGAGAGAGAATCATATTCTCCCTGTGTATGAAAAGGGATGTTGGAAAAATCCATCCAATTACTGCATTCTTGCAATGTTAGATATTTTGGGCAAAATATTCACTAGAGTATTGCTAGACGAAGTGAACCAATGGATAATGAATAATGATATACAACCGCTAGATCCGATTGGTTTCAGGAGAAATTCTAGCACTGCAGATAATTTACTCATCTTGACATCCCCAATTGAACATGCACGGACAAGACAACAACTACCTATATATGGAACCTACATAGATTTCTGTGTGGCATTTGACACACTCATGCGCAACCTGTTATAGAAAACACTATCTGCCTGGCACATTCCTCATGGCCTGTTGAATATGATTATGTTGTTATAGAAGGATACAAGTGTAAGGATACGTCTGGATGGACAAGGCGTGTAAAACAGGATTGTATTTTGGCATCAACATTGATTAACCTTTATTTAGCAGAGTTGGCCGATGCCTTAAAAAGCTTTATCACCTGCCCAATTAAGATTGGAACCCTAACCATTAGTTGGTTGGGTTTTTCAGATGAATTGCTATTATTTGACTACACACTGAAGGCGCTCCACATAATGCTAGATTCCCTTGGTGTTTATGCAAGAGAAAACAGGCTTTGCATAAATATTGCAAAAAACTAGAATCATGGCATTTTTGGCCAAAAGGACTAGCACAAAATGTAAATGCATCTGGAAGATAAATAATGAACATATTGAAAATGTACGAGAGTACAAATAATTGGGTGTGATAATTGACAACAGATTACAATTGGATTACCACTGGGATGAAATTAAGTGCAAGTGTATTAGGCTTGCGTATACTCTGAGCACTTTTATTGGCAGAAATGGAGGATGCTCGGTAAGACCGTAGTGTGCTATATTCGGCAAGAATTGTTCCCATCATGTTATATGGTGTTGAAGTATGGGGACATACATTGCTAAAACAATTGGGCAAACTGGAAGTAAACATATTGTGTGTTCTGTATAGAATGCCAACAAGGCTTTCAGCTGAATATTTACATTTAGAGTTTGGCCCTCAGAGCAAAACATCCACATTTAATTTCCAGGTAGCAATGGGTTATGAGACACTGCTCTACCTCGATAATAGTAGAATCATGGTCAATTTCTTTCAGGCAATAAGCAGGATGCACACATTTGAGGATTTTGGTACCCTGGTTTGAAGGGTTCGAAAGGAGTACAAATTGACCACATATGACAGCATGTAAGAGATAGCTAAAACAGAAATTGATAGATTACAGTATTGAGTTTGATACTGTATGGTTGGCATGGATGTAAACAGTGGGTCCTTTATTCAGTATAGAATTATATGAAACCATCTACCAAGATATATCAATGAGTTTCAAAACAGTAAAATAGTTATGCAATATCTCTTGCTAAAATTTAACATTTCTAATGTATGGAAATTGGGGGTGCAAAAATTGGATTATCCAGACCAGAGCATCCGTGCCGGCTTTGTGGTGAAGCAGAGATTGAAACTCTAAAACATATCATGATACACTGTGCGAGTTTAGATTCAAAATAACTACATACAATTTTATAACAATAAATTAGATTGTGCTGATGTGTGCTTTTTATTGATAATGTTTTTGGAAGGTAATGATCTAAATGTTATATATTTTATGATAAAGTTTTATATGAAATGTAATGAAATTTTAGGTTAAATATCACAGAGGACTTTATAATGAATGGTATCTGCCCCTATATGAATTATGTTGTATTGTAAATTGAATGACTGTATTGTACCTGAGTGTACAAAATGTATTTGTATATACTAAAATAAATCCCTCCACTTTGCCATCCCTACCAACTACCATCCCATCTTAACAGTGCCCTTCATCCTAAAGATCTTCGACCGTGCAGCCCACATCCAAGTACAACAATACCGTCAATCAGGCTTTCGCAGAAGGCATGGCATGGAAACAGCACTGCTTGATTTGAAAAATCAACTAGACGACATAAGGTAAGAGTGCCTTGCTCCTCATGCTGGACCTCGCAGCTGCATTTGATCTCATCTGCCATCCGTTGGTCTGCGATGACCTCACTACCACAGCAAATTTCTCTCCTGCAGCCACTGCCTGGATCAAATCCTTACTAGCTGACAGATCCTCTCAGTTCATCATAGATAATCATGCAATTTCATCCATGCCAGTTATCTGTGGTGTCCCCCAAGATTCTTCCCTTTCCCTGACTCGGTATAACATCTATAAAAAACCCATCTTTGATCTCCACCAAGACACTGCTACCATTAATTCAGCCTGCAACATCATCCAAAACTGGATGGCAAAACACATGCTAAGCCTAAATGACGATAAAACTGAGATTCTCATTGTTGGCTCCCCTACCACTCTCTGCAACTTGGATCCGGCCTACAATTACTTCAACATCGATGGCAGCCTAATCCCCATCTCACATGCTGCCAAAACTCTCGGTGTCTATCAGGATGCCTCATTCGACTTCTCACATCAACTTGCCGCCATCTCCTCTGCTGCCGCCTAGACAGCCAATCTGATCAATGCAAGTAAGCCTTTCCTCTCCATACCCAATCACCTCACAATTTCCAGAGCCATCACCAGGGCTAAGCTGGACTACTGGTACGCCCTCTTTGCTGTTTACAAATCATCCAAAACAATGACATCTGAGCTGCCCTCGGACTTTCCAAAATCACCCATGTCTCAGAAGCCAGAAAAGATGCCCATTTGCTGCGGATCCAAGAGCGGATCAACTTCAAGAATCTCTCCATCATTCACAAGTGCCTCTCCGAAACTGCACCTGCCTACCTTTCTCAGCGCATGGAAAAATACACCACTCTCGCCCACTTGCTCAAAAGTGCCCTGCTTCAATCACCAATCTACAGGATGTTCAAGCTTCCCTGTTGTCACGACCAAGCTGTGGAAAAATCTCCCCTTGTATTTGAGAATGGAACCCTCTTATTGGTCCTTTAGGAGAAACTCGAAAACCTGGCTTTTCACCTAAGCTCCTCAGAGCCAAGCCAATATATCACTGTTGAACATCCTGAATATACGCATCCTACTTTCCCTGTTTACCTTTACCCTTATACCCCTTCCCGTTTCCATAATATAACTAGCACCTAGATACCTGAGGGTTAAGTCCACTGCTACAAATGCAAAAAATAAATAAATAACTAAATATACAAAGCTTTCTTTAGCTGTAAGTATGTTAATTAAATAAATAAATCAACTCTGTGTCAGGGTCGCTGGGACATAACCTCAGCCTCTGAGTAAAATTCTCTAAGGTTAGTACAATTCTGGCTAGCCTTAAGATATTGACCATAGAGAATGTTAACTTTAAGGGATTTAGGGCAAAAACTGTTAATTTGTGCGATCATGTACCTATATGTAGTTTTATGAAACAGACTTACAGCTAGTTGACCATTTGAATGTTCAATAGTCATGTCCAAGAAGGACATTTATTGGTTAATCGCTGATGAGATAGATTTTAGATTTGGATTCAGAATGTTAAACCATTGTAAAACATTGCGTAATTATCCTTCTTGTGTCTCCCAGATGAGACGGATACCATCTATACATCTCTTGAAGAATTTGATAGCAGAAAGAAATAGATTATTAGTTAGAAAAATATGTAGTTGTTCACATTTGGCCATGTTTAAGTTGGGAAAATGGGGGCAAAGAATGCCCCCTTGGAAACCCCATTTGATCTGTAAATAACAAAAATTCTTATGTCAGCAATATGGTCACTCAGTCCAATATATAACAGTTCAAGAATGAAACCAGAGGCTATTGTATGTGGAGTGTATATCATCTCTATATACTCTCTCATAATTGTCAGTGCTTCTCTCTCAGGAATGTTCGATAGAGAGCATCTGTTCCAACATTACAAGTAACTCTGTAGCGTTATCAAAATGAATTCCTTCAATTTGATGAATTACATCTCTAGAATCAGCTAGATATGTTGTGGTGCAACATTCAATATGTCTCAAGAAAAAGTCACTGAACTTCCTGATGGGCTCAAAAATGGTGGCACATGAACAATATAGGGCAGCTGTTATGTACAAAGCAGTCTTCACGCGTTCAGTAGTTTAAGATGAAAACCTTTATTGTAAGGAAAAGGTTCAGATGATTACATAGGACGACCCCCAGCAGGAGGAACACAACCGTCCCACTTGGGTCCTGCTTCTTCACTGACCCACCCTAGAACTCTCCTACATAAGATGCAGTTCTATGTTCTATGGTAACTAGGTGACAGAAGACAAAGTGAAGGAAATGTTAGACACTTGTAGTTTAGCAGATAAAACATTGGATGCACTGCACATCCTAACACCTCTCCTCCTTACACATAACAAGCAACTGTGTGGGTGAGGACCCACTGAAATTGAAACCTGTAAAGCAAATGTTAGACATTGTAGGTTAGCAGATAAACATTAGAAACCGGTAAAGCAAATGTTAAACACTTGAAAGTTGGGAAATATAACCTTGGATGCACACACATCCTAGCAAAATAGAGAACAATGGAGATAGGACATCCCGTAAATGATTGGGCAACGTCCTTGCACATGGATGTCTCTGCCTACAACCAACTGAAGAAGAATTAAGATTGAAAGAAAAGAGCCACCCTTTCCTTGTTCCAAATACCTCCTCCCTTGACCAACACTGACAAACCCAAATCCTTCATAACTTGCTTGGGTTCAGAAAACAACAAGGATCCTTTACGAACTTTGGTGGGGAGTTTGACTTTAATCCAATCACCCTCTTTGAACTTGAGTTCCCTACAACAATTATTCTGATCATACCTCTCCTTGGCTTTAACTCAAGCTTCAAAGATGTTCCTTTTCACACTCCCTAGATCCACACCCACCATTTTTGATTTGCCCATCCAACCTGGACATAAATGGGTATTTGGTTTTCTTCCTCTCAAAATCTCAAATGGACTCACACCTGTGACAATGTGGGGAGGTAACCTATACTGGAACGTTCGTTCCATCACCGTTCTCACCCAATCTCCTCCAGTAGTCACCGCTATCCTGATTGCCCACATTAAAGTCCTATTAAACAGTTCCACACACCCATTACTCTGGGGATGATATAAAGAGGTATTCACCTGCTCAATTTCATGATTCTCTAAGAATTCTTTTAACTCTTTGGAAACAAGTTGGGGCCCATTGTCAGGCAAACACCTCCTTGGAAACCCTTTGTAGTGATACACAAAATTGCAACCTTGCCAATCAGGGCTTTAGATGACAGCATTAGCCGCTGAAAGCCAATAGTGTATTCAAAGTATGTGCCAAAATGCTGACAGTAGTCTGTTGTAGCACTTCCATTATGCAGTAGTGAGCTACAAGGAATATGCAGGCCTAGTATGAGTGATAGGTCGCATTATGCATTGTTGATAGACAGGCAGGGCGAAGGCCCCAGCTCTGTAAGCTAATAGACAATATTGGAGTGTTTGGAACATTATGGCACCTATATAGCGCTTAGATAGCCAGTCTTAAGCGCTATGAACACTAAGCTATGAGTGCATGCCTTTTAGAGCTTGCAGATGGGGTTAATACATCCCTGCTTCCCTTAGAATATTCTGCCTCACTAACGGTAGCCCTGCATGGCCCCAAGCTAATCTTCCTTTTCTCTGGGAAAGCACTGATAAGACATTCCTCAGCTTTCGCGCAGATGGGCCAGGGAGGGGCTCAGAAGGAGCAGTGGAAATTAACAGAGTTGGGTTTTTTCCATGAGCGAGCCTATATTTTGCACAGGGAAAGTTCTGGAACTGTGCGTCACGGACGGGCAGCACGAGATTATAAAATACACATGCTTACATGACTCGGGTGGGAGATCGTCCTGTGGACTTGGTTCGAGCAGATCAAGTGCCCGGAATTTCGGAGCTCTTGACGGCATCCTGCAGCGCTGTTCTCTGACTGAGCGGGGCTTGTTAAAGCTAGCTTATGAGGGCCAGAGTCTCCCAGTGCTGATTGAAGGGGCGTAAGACTGTGTTTCTCTATGTTTCTTTATGTTTATCTAAGTTCTATGTTTCTCTATATTTTGCATTTCTCTAGGTTTTGTGCTTTGTAATCTTCTCTAACTTGAATCCCAAATGTATATGAAATTCGCTGTTTTAGAATAAATACTAAAACCTATTGAAAGGTGTCATTTGTCACTAGCATGAGATCACTGCTCAGCACAATAGAACCTGTATTTTTGGCTGAATTGGGTATTTTTTGCTCTCAAAGGGCTGGCCCTGAGGAAGATTTTGCCCATATCAAGGCACCCTTCTCTCCAGAATAGTTGTTCCAAAAATCTCATTATGCTACTGCTGGATATGTCCTTGAGTACACACACCTCCAGCCATTCGATAATAAATCCATGATTACTAATAAGTAGCTATCTCTTCCACCACCAATGTTAAATGGACCAAGGAGGTCCAAAGCAATTTCGTCCCAAAGGACACGCGGAGACTCCCTCACTATCATGAGAACCTTTTGCACCTTCAACCCTTTGTTTCCCTCAACACATTCCACACAGTCTTTGACTTGTTCCTCAGTGTCTTTGTCGATACCAGGCCACCAAAATTCAGATCTTACCAGACCCTTCGTTCTGGCCAGACCTAGATGCCCTTACAACAAAGCAAGGTCCTGGTGTATCAAAGGTTGGCCCGTATGGGGTGTGAATAAATTAAAGTTATTCATCCGGTCCCAAAACCTTTATATCTAGTATAATTCATAGATATTGCATGCAGTCAGAAATTAAAGTCATTCCTTCAAAATGAGACATAAACATTATGGAAATTGCAAATTAAAAGCTTTATATCAAAGGAACAGAAAATGATATACAAAAGTAAGGTCTAACATGTAACAGCATGTAAAAACAATGGTTTAAATGGTACATACACGAATTAGGTGTAGAATCATTAAAAAATTGAGAATACGTAATGAAAAAAATTGAACATAAGTTAGTTAACAGTCACAGTTGGTTGACAAATGAACTCTTAACAAGTGAAAGTATGAAATTGAAGAAAATGAAATGAAAAAACAGTAATATTCATCGTAAGCTGTAACCTTATTGAGGAAAACACGTGCCCCTTGTTGTGGGGCAATTGTGAAGAAACAAATAAGTTAATTATTTTTCGTATCCCAAAATCGAAAATTATTATGTATTGGGATTGGGTCTGCCAGACCTAGATGCCCAACATGGGCTAACTCCAAAACAGATTTTCTCATACCAACTGGAACAACCATCTGGTGACCTTTGTATAAATAACCATCCTGAACCCATAGCTCCTCCTTTACCTTGGCAAAACCACTCATCTCGCCTTTGTGGCTCCTAATTTTACCTTCTACAATCAGGGTAAGTACTCTTTGATATACATCATCCTCAGTGCAAGACACATCCCACTCACTCTTCTTTAATGTTTCATGCGCCTGGAATATCTCTGCACTCTCCCCTGAACCTGCAAACTCACCATCATCTGAAAATTCCCTCTGGACCGATCTGGACAAAGCGTCTGCAACCATATTAACCTCCCCCTTTACGTGGAGCATGGTATACTGTAGACCTTGCAATGCCGTGACCCATTTCATAATGCGCCTTGACACTCGCTCCAAACCACCTTTTGTGAAAATTCCAACTAGGGGTTTATGGTCTGTGCAAATGGTGAAACTCCTCCCCCACAAAAACCTTTTAAACTTCTCGACTCCCCAAACACATGCCAGAGCCTCCTTCTCAATAACAGAGTATGTAGATTCTGGGCCCTTCAAGGACCTGGATGCAAAAGCCACAGTCTGTAAACCTGTCTGATCCTCCTGCATCAGAACAGCACCAACACCATAATCACTGGCATCAACAAAGAGTAATGTGGGTCTACCTTCCTCAAATACCTTCAAAATGGGAGCATTGACAATAGCCTCTTTTATCATCTTAAATTCTTCCTTGCACTGGTCACTCCATTTAAAAGTTACTCCCTTGCGGGTACGAAATCTCATGTTCCTTGACATTTCTGATAAGCCTCTGACAAATTTGCCATAAAACTCAACCAGTCCCAAAAATGATAGTATGTCCCCTTTAGACTTGGGCTCCTCCATTCTTTTTATGGCCTCAATGACCTCCTCCTTGAGTCTAACCCCTTCTCCGGTGATCTCATGACCCAAGTACACCACTTTGTTGGCTTTGAACGTACATTTTTCCAAGGCAACAGTGAGCCCTACTTCCTTCAAAATGTCTAAACTCTCTTCAACCGATCATCATGCTCCTTCTCATTACTCCCACACACAATAACATCATCCTGATAATACATCACCCCTTTCTCACCTCCAAGTAATCTATGCATAATGCTCTGAAACACACTTGCAGCTGAGACCAAACCAAATGGCATACGAACACACCTGAATAAACCAATCGGGGTAATGAAGGCGGTAAGGTCCCTGGAATTAGGGTGCAGCTCAACCTGATGGTAGGCCAACTTCAGATCTAGTATGGAGAACAACTTTGACCCAGCTACTCCCACCATCAAATCGTCTATTCTGGGAAGAGGAAACCTGTCTGCCACAACCATGCTGTTCAAATGTCTAAGATCAATACAGAGCCTCAAAGACCCATTACCTTTTCTGACCACCACTGTGGGACTAACCCACTCAGATGCTTCTATCCTCTCAATGACCCCATCACTTTCCATTCTCTTGAGTTCCTCCTCTACATCTCCTTTAAGGGCAAGTGGAATGGTTCGCAGTTTTGCAATTTTTGGGACAGCACCTTTCTTTAGGCGAATTACATGCACAAAGCCCTTCAGACACCCGAATTTCCCAGACAAGGTTGTTTGTATCTCTGTGGAATCTCCTCCCACAACAGACATTACCTGCTCGGGGTGACTTGCCTCAAGCCTTATCTTCAATTCAGCCTGATCACTCCATGACAACAACTCACCCCCTCTGTTTGGCCTTCCTGTCCTTAAACTGTAGTTCAGCATCAAAGCAACCTATAATGTCTATGGGAACATCTCCATAAGCATTTGCTTTGACAGTATTTTCCCACAGAGTACAACTATCGAATTTGTCCCTCCACACTTCCACACTTATCAAGGTGTAATCAGCACCACTATCCATTAGCATACGTATGGGTACACCTCGAATTACAACCTCAGCATAAGGTTTCTGCTTTTTCACCCTGCCATTGACGGCATTCACTGTAAATACCACTTCCCTGCTGTCCTCACAATATGATTCATCTTCATAACTCACACTTATTTCATGCACTTGGTTTGACCCAGCATTGAAATTTCTACAACATCGGGCAATGTGCCCTCTCACACCACACTCATTGCATATGATATGAACAGCAAAGCATTCCTTATCCGATGCTATATGCGACAAGCTTCCACATCTAAAGCATCGTCTCCCTGGAAAACCCCTGGAAGGTCCAGAATCCTTAACCATCTTGAATGAACTCATGTCTCTGGGTGTCCCTCTACTATCCTTTGCAGGAACCCATTGACGCCACCCTGTGCCAGTTGCAGGTCTGTTCTCTTTACTCTTTTTCCCATACTGTGAGGGACGTCTTGGATTCCCAGTACTTTGCCTCTGAACAACTTTTGACACATTTTGCACTGATCCCTCACTCTCACCCAAGTTGGGTTTGCCACAGTATCTGACTGAAGAACCTTAATGCACTTATCGGTGTCTTCCATCATTTTCGCTATCTCGATTGCTCGATCCAAAGTGGGGTTCCTCTCTTTCCATAGTTCTTTCCTAATACTGTCATTGGAACATTTAATCATTAGTTGGTCTCTCAAGTGCTCATCCTGACAGTGAGTGAATTTGCATTTTACCGCTAGACCCCTCAGAGCCGTGACAAAATCCTCAATACTTTCACCATTTTTCTGCTCCCTCGTGACAAATTTATATCTTTCCAATATGATATTCTCCTCCACTCTAAAATGCCTGTCCAATTTCGCTAATGTCTTTTCATATGGGCCAGCATCTAACATATCAGAGGGCTCTGGCAATCTGTTTAAGACCTCTTGGCCTGCAGTTCCCAAACAATGAAATAGCAGTGCCTCCTTGCGCTCATTGGAGTAGTTAGCACCAAACACTGCCAATGCATACTTGTTGTATCCTTCTTTCCAGTCCACCCATCTAACCCTGGGCTCACCTGGCACTGCCAACAAACACAGTAGCAGACACATTTGCCATGTCTCAATGTTGCAGGTGCACACTGAAATTGTAAAAGTAACCTGCAATTCTGGTTTCACTCAGCGAACTCTAACCCACTCAGAATAAGTCACACAATGCAGGGTTGAATAGCAGCTCCCTTAATGAACTTTCATCTACTCACCCTGGAGCACCTCAACACAGAAGTCACCAGCAGCAGCTCCCTTCGCAACTTTGCGCTCCCCTCCCTTACTTCAAATCATATGCGGGGTGCAAGGCTTCCCACAAACCGTCGCATCAGCAATCAGCTTTGAGCTGCGCAGAGTACTGGCCCAAATCACCCTGGAAACAGCATCAAAATAAAGATGGCCGCCACGCCTTTAGGTGCTTTCCTCCAACGCATGACAACATCACACGGAAGACACGCGGCAGGGATGGCGTCCCCGGCGGAGACGTGAGCGAGATGAGCCGCATGCAAGGGAAGTGGCCGTCCTGCAGGCGAACGCACCGAGCGTTCAAATATCAACTCAGTAGAATGGCGCTGGGATGTCAACCGCCACCTGGCAATCTCATTAATCCAATATCCGGGTGCAGGCCGACAATTCAGTCACAGTGACAAAAGCGCCACTACTGTACCTCCGCTGGTCCAGCCTCTGTAAGCCTAACAAAATGCAGGGGGTCCAATTTCGGCTCCCGTGGACCACGGAGGCTTCAGGGTTTCTCCTGAGCGCAAAGTCCATCCGTCAAGTGCTCCTGTGTCGGGCCGCCAATAATCCTCAGAAAGAGGCCCTCTCTCAGGCACGCTAGGCTCCACTCCACAGCTAACACGCCAGATCCTTCAGATGCGCCGGGGGTCATCCTCAGAGGTCCGCTCGAAATCCTTGTCGCCAAATGTTATCTACAAAGCAGTCTTCACGTTTTCAGTATTTTAAGATGAAAACCTTTATTGTAAGGAAAAGGTTCATATGATAACATAGGACGACCCCCAGCAGGAGGAACACAACCGTCCCACTTGGGTCCTGCTTCTTCACTGACCGACCCTGGAACTCTCCTACATAAGATGCAGTTCTATGTTCTATGGTAACTAGGTGACAGAAGACAAAGTGAAGGAAATGTTAGACACTTGTAGTTTAGCAGATAAAACATTGGATGAACTGCACATCCTAACAGCGGCCCAGAGGTTTTTGCAAATCTTTATGGATTTGTTCAATATATGGCACATATTTCTAACTAATCCCCTTTTTTTATATATTTTTTAATTTAGACTGTGATACCACCTCACAAGTCACGTTATCGGATTGGTGCGATCACAGGATGTAGATAGTACACTGTGCGTACATCTGAGTTCAACCCATTTGCTATGAATGAGACTGCACCAGCTTTAACGTTCTACTATTTCCGTGTGAAAGTAAAGTCACTTGATCAGAAGGATGCGATCATGTGATTTTGCATTTTGCAATGTATCCATTTCCTGGGTGTCTATGAGTTAGGAGCAGAACCTACCTCTTTGTTTTTTTTTCTTTTGTCAAAACAGGGTGTGCCAGTATTTAAACAACTGCCTGCAGGAGCACATGGTTCTTGTGCTGCGTTTATATCCAGCTCCTCTTGCTTTTAACCTTAGTTCTCTGCTTTGCCCTGTTGCTGCTGTTTCCAGACATACGCTTTTCGAGCCCCATTTCCAGTGTCCTGTGCTCCCTGCCTTGCAGCCCTTCTTCTTTGTCTGCACCACTGTGCTCTACACCTGCTTGCTCCCTGCCGTGCATCCCTGTTTCTCTGCCTGAAGACCTGAGGTCCTTTACTGTCGTCTACAAAACGGTGCTCTATTTGCTGCATCCCTCTGTGTTCGGTCTGCAGTTTCTTGCTTCTCTGCCTGCAGTTCACTGTTCTCTGTCAGTTGTCTGTTGGTCCCTCAACATGAAACAACTTACTATCGTGGGCAATGATACTATCAGAAGGGGCACTTCCTGTTTGAATCCCCCAGCCTTAAAATAAAGTTCTACGGAGAAAAACAGCTATGACAGCACATAGCTGACAAGGTGTCAGCAGTGTTCTCCACACTAGGACCGAGAATGACATACACAAGCAATGGAAAGCCCTGGGGTGGGTGAATCAGGTACCTTGTGTTTATGGACCGGGGGGGGGGGGGCCATGTTCAAAGAAGGGGGTACTGTGCACCCTCTTGCCCTGCTTTTCTGGAAGGAGAATGTGGCTGGGACCTGGACCCTTCTGGTCTGAAGTTCATTGGAAGCCAAAATGCATATGTTAGAGCCCTGACTTCTTTCGGGGAGCATATACACACGTTATGGACATGCATTCCTACATGACACAGCTGGATATGTCATCATGTCTATAGTTTGGGACTTTGCACCTGCTTTCATCACTATCCAAGCCATAATATCAAAAAACAGAATTGTTATTAAAAATCAGACTTGTTATAGCATCTCCAGAATGCAAAGAGGCATTCTTTTGTAACTTAAGTAAACCATGCAAAGTCTATTCTGATAACCATACATGGCAAAAAGTCATCATGTGGTGAGCCATTCAGTCAGCATGCCCAATGTAGGAAGACAACTGCCCTAGCATATCCAAAATGAACCTGCCTACACTCTCTTCCGAAAGCAACTCAAAGCCTCACTGTTCAACAAATATGTGTAACCATAGTGCCTGACTATGTTGTACCTGCTAATCTGTCTTTATGGAAGAATGCTATGACCTTTGTTTGAACCATCCTATGTAACCCATGTACCACTTTCCTAGCGCCGTGATACCTCCGGGTTTGGGAGCTACAAACAAATACAATAAATGTATAAATACATACAACTAAACCATTCAAACCACCCAACTGTTTGGCAAATATGTGCACAGTGCATACTGGACTGGTACTTGCCGTTCCCATAGTGGCTGAAGTGTGAACTAAAACATCAATGTATGTTACACTGAAGTGAAAAATATTTGTGTAATGCACAATTCAGCCCCAATTCATACTCCACATGGTGCAACAGTTATACACCTAACACTGATTTAGTGTTTGAGGCAGAAGTCAATGCGTTGGTGCAAATGACTGCAGGTGGGAAGCATTTCAGTCTCTTGTGTTTGCATAATTGCATTTACTCAATAACGCACATAATTGCGTAAACGTGCAGCTGGTGGTCAACAAGCCAAACTGAATAACAGGACATGATTGGGAAATATGAATATATGGAGAAGGAGAGGGATTTAGCAATTGGGGTACATGGCTGTTGAGTGAATACTGAGTCACCTTGCAAAATGCAATGCGTTCAGGGTTATGTGGCTTGTGTGACTGTCAAAGTTGTGTGAGCCAAAAGTGATAAGGAGCCGTGAGGTCAGGAGAGAAATTAAGACTTATTTAGCATGCCTGTCTCCATAGTGCATGGCCAGCCTGAAGTACATGTAGTCCTATCTGTCATAGGTGGTGAGATTGTATTGCCCATAGTATAGTCATCTGTCCAAATCATGTGCAGTCACGTCTTGTAGTATGCTGATTGTGAGTTTGTAAGTTTGCTGTAAGCACAATTGTGTTGACAAGGCAGAGAGACTGTCCTACTAAGCACAAAGGCACAATGCCATGTGCGTAGAAGACAAAAAGCATGTATCCCAGCCCACACTACACAGGAGTGTCATTATTTGAGAATGAGACCTACAACTGAGCCCTGCATTATAAATGGACCTTGAATGGCGTGACTCATAAACATACTTTTCAATCACTCTGTCAAGCTAGAAACTGTGTGTCGTCCAACAGGGTCCAGGAATCAAGTTGGATGTTGAAACAACCACTCCCAACGCCTCAAGAGTGCACAGAGTCAATGCAGCATATCTGTTGGGACCACAACTTCCACAATGTCCACCATCAGTGCTGCCACAGCCACATCAACCACACTCACTGCTGCCACAGCCACTGCTGCTCCCACACCCATTCTGCTCATCACAAACCCCAACACACCAGAAGGTGCAGCAGCCTGCCTGCACAGAAATGGGCTGCCAGACCAGCTCAAACTGTCTGTTTCCTTCAGTGGCTGAAGTATAAACCAACACATGTTGTTAACAGTTAGCTCAAGGCCCTTGATCTCCTGCATCCGGTTGAGTCTGACCTTGAGTACCTGCACAAGATGGCAGAGGATCACATACCTGGGCCTGAGAAGGATGATTAATTTGAGCAAAACCTTTCTCACAATCAGTAAGAACTGTAACCCAAGTTACTGGTCATGATGAGCGTGATGGTCCAGTGAACCTCTCTGACACACAGACACACATCTCCTCTGTTCACACATTACCAGCCACTATTTCTTCAGCAGGTGAAAGGGGCATGCAAGAGGGCCACGCTTTGTATTTCATTATGACTGCAGACCACCTGCTGATGATGTAACGTCTCCGGGTGATGGACTTGCATTATGACGGCCATGAACAGCTGGACGTATGGCAGGTGGAGTTACCATGGTGTATGCAGCAGACAATAGTGTTGTGGGCTGCAAGATTGAATTCCATCTCAATTACCTCTGCTGCCAGCTAAATGATGATTGCATAGTAGCCATGACACTGCAGGCCCAGTCCACAGAGCCTATAAAACCATGGCCCATGGCTTGAAACTCATGTGTGGGGTCCTGGAGAAGATGTAATGCCAGGGGACATTGACACAGATCCAAGGATGTGAGCAGTTGTCTGGCATGTCCAACAATACCACCACATTGTCTTTTGCCACTGGGTTCCCAAAGTAGAGTTCTGAAATAGCCATGACACCTACCCCTCGATCTTCTAGTAGGGAGAACAAGTGGGGATGTAAGAGGTGAGGGTGGAACAGTCTGCAGCAGGGGACTACCTTAATGATGCTTTGGCTAGGGAGAGTTTGCATGAGCTATTACGGAAGGACAAAAAGTTAGTGGGAGTGGAGCCAGTGTGAGAGTAGGATAGGTCAGCATGCCATGGGACAAAATTAGCAGGAGTTGGTTTAGAGATCTTCACAGAGGTTGTTAGTCTGTAAATATGGAAATAATTGTCTTAAAAACATATTTACTCTGGTCTGTGTTCATTGTTGAGGTCATATTGTATTAACAAATGCCGTGTAAGGGTGTGTCGAAAGGAGGATGTGACACAGGGTATCCTAGTCACACTCCTGAATCATAGGTATTGTGCAGGACCGACCCGTCCTGCATATCATCATCAACATCCTAACTGTCTGGCAGCATTTCACCTTGTCATTGAAACATCATTCCTAATATAAATAATTTCCCCCACATTTGAAGGACTGTACAAAAATTCCCCTCATTTGGTGAAGCCACCTGCCATGCCTTCAGGAGGCCAAAGGAGTTATCAGTGGCTTCAGTCAGCCTGATATGGCCCCGTTTTATTGAAGATCCTGCTGCCTCTAAGGGTTGCGAATGGGTGTTATTAGAATGGAAGCAAGCGTGATTCTGTTTAGAGTTTATTGCATGTGGAGATATTTAGTCGGGAGACACGTGTCTAAATGAATTTCTTACAATGCAACCTACGAAAGGAGTCACAGGGGTGTAGTATGGCGTCTCCAGATGACTCCATATCAACAGAAACAAACTACTACATACATGGTCTTTGCTTTGCCTTTTGATTTACTTATGCCCATTGTATGCAATGGGTGTGACACAACAATACAATTCTCAGAATCCTGTGGATGTTTAAATGAAAGCAGAGGAGATGGGACATAGAGTTCCTGGTGACATGGAGTCATCTGGTCACTCTTGTGCTGGTCTGTTGCATAGTGCGGTTTTGGTAGCGAGGGTCAGTTGGTGATGGCAGGGACACATATGGTTTAGTCATGGGGGTGTACGTGTACAGCGAAAAAGGGTGCATTATGTGATTGATAGCGACTTACCGTCAGGCCATGTGTTCCTCAGAATGGCACTGTTGTGATAGGCCATGGCAGCATGAGTTTACTCTGAGAACTGTGCAGAGTAAGCTTGGTTGAGAAGTTAGCATTGCATGTCATCTGTACATTGTGGCTATGCTGATGTTTTCAGTTCCTGTACACTTATTCCAATGCATGTAGGTACAACACCATGTCTATACAATCCACGACAACAATACAATTAAGAAAACCAGCAATTTTCTAAAAATGCAGCCTTTGGGACATTGATGGCATAATGAGTAGTTAAGAGGAAATGTGTTCCTGTGCACTGTAAATAAGTGTATGAAGCACCAGGACCAGGTAAAAGGCCATTTGGGTTGCTCCTCAAAATATGTTTGAGTCACAGAAGTGCAGGATTGGCGCCTACATCAGGATTGGGCTGCATTGTGTCAGTTAGTTGCATTTGGCATGAGAGTCACTATCACCTCAAACAGGTATGTGATTATTTCTTTTAATTAGATTTAATGTATTTATTAGTATTTGCATTTAAGAAAAACAAAAACGTTTACCATTTACATAATTTACATCCATTATCATCAACATGCATGTCCCTCCAATCCGAGTGTAAGACTATTTCTGTTAGCTTTTATGCACTCCAAAGGTTTGTAGGCTTTTTAACTCGGGCAAAAATGTCTTTTAAAAAAGTTTATCAGAGCGATTGCCATTGAAAGTCTCTCCCCCTAGATCAACATTCTCCTCTATTGATCAGCCAATATCGAGTGTTGATCTTGAATGAATATTCCCACCCATTTAGTCCTCAATTCTGTTATTCCGGAACAGAATAGCACCAAGTGCTGTAAAGTTTCCTTGGAATCTTTTTGGGGGCACAGTCTACAATTTGACTCCACTTCGTTCCTCGTCAACCTGATGCACAAGACCTCTTTTGTTGGAAGGAGGTCTAATCGAAAGCGCATAAACTGGGCACGATGATAAGTGCTTGGACATTTTTGGAGGTATTTGGAGAGCAAGTTTAGAGGACAGGATTCAAGGTGACTTGCCCCGTAGTGCTTAAATTCTGACCTTTCTTGCTGTGTCCTGGTCCAGTCTTGATCTCATAGCTTGCGCTTCACACTAGTAGGATTTGCTACAAGTGTGGCTCAGGAGCCCCTAGATCCTCTAGGATTGCACTGTGCTTCCTTTCACACAACATGTCTTCCAACCCTTCCCAGAGAGTTTCTTGCAGTAGTTTATAGCCCAATGGTGACCTTGGCAGAATTAATTTACGATACAAGCTTAGTGATTTCCAAGCCACCAGTGCATACATGGAGGTTAAGCCAAGCTCCATTCCTATGACCTGGATTGGAATACTTCTCTATAGATGCAAGACCTTCTTCCAAAATAAGCCCTCCAGTAGTGGGTATGTATTTGCTGGAAGGGTGAAGAACGCTTTGGCGCCGTATGTAAGGATGAGAACCACTTTCATGCGGTAGAATGTCACTATTGGGAAGATGGTGAATTTACAGTACATTTTTAAGATTATCCGTACCTGTGTGGCTAAGTTCTTGACCTTACTTCACAGAATGACCTCTCTTGGGGCGTTGTTTGTGCTGGTGTTCAAGCACATTCTAAGGTATGTCAGTGAACTTACTTTTGCAAGCTTCTCGCCGTTCATGAGCCAGGAGTGTTTACTTCCTCCTCTACCACCCATTGTTTCCATTATCAGTATTTGCAACTTCTTGGCATTGATCTTGATGCAATTTTCACTGATATATGTTTGGAGAGCATCACATTGTCTTTGTAGACGACCAGGGTTTGATCTACAAGGACCAGGTCATCTGCGTATAAAAGTCTTTCCAGGTGGACACCAGCCAGTTTAGGAGGGGAGCTTCTCGATTTCATCAGGGTGTTACAGACGTCTGAGATAAAAAGAATAAATAGCGCTGGGGATAGAGAACAACCTTGCTTCAAGCCCTTCATTGTCGGGATAGGCTGAGAAAGCAAACCCCTCCCATCCAATCTGACCCTTAACGAAGTCCCAGTATACAGATATTGTATGGCTTCCAGTATATCTTCTGGGCATTTCCAATCTTTACGCTTTGCCCAGAGCTTTCTACGATCGACAGTACCAATAAATACCAGGTATAATTTGGTACCTTTCCTCTTCTTCAGGCGACCTTTTAATATGTTAGTCAAAAAAACTTTCAGGGTAGTATCTACACCTTTGACGAAGCCGGACTGCTGTGTATCGTAGATTCCAAATTTTAGACCTAATTTTCAAGTCCATGCAAAATTAGCGCTGCAAAGATCTTGCCTGCCACATCCAGCAGAGCTATGGGCCTATAGTTTGCATGGACTGTTCGGTCGCCCTTTTGGAAGATTGGAACTATAACTGGGGTTTTCCACGAGGGTGGAACTTTCCTTAACTTTTTGATGTGATCAAAGAGAAACCACAAGAATTATGCCAAGCGCTCGGGTGTTTCTTGAGCATATCGTTCGACATTCTGTTGGGCCCCGGAGCTCTAGAATTGCTCGATTTGTTGATCAAGTTCAGGAGGTCATCTCTAGTGGTCTCAAAGGACAATCCTTCAAGCATTTCAGAATGGTTGTCACACAGTACAAGCTCCTTCTTCTGGAATAATGAGGTAAGGTGATCCAACCATGAGCTGGGCGAAACTGCATTGGCCAGTAAGGCCTACTGGAGGGAGCTTCATCCATAAATCATCTGCCCGATTACACTCATATTTTTAGATGTGATGCTCTTTAGCATTGTTTCAGAGTCTTGCTGAATCGTTTTGTGTTTTCTTGATCTGGTCCAGTTACAGGTTTTAAAAAAAAAATGCCCTACAGGTGGTTGCAGCTTGGTTTGTACCCAACTTTTTGAGGTGCCTCCGTTTAGAATTGAGGATTTTTTTCCTCCTTGACACAAGTGGATAGAATGTATGCAGGAGAATGTTGTTTTTGTACCCTGTCTCCTAGATCCCATGAAGTCCATCATCAGATGTGGATAATCCTAGGGTTTGCTCAGGCGTATCTGTCATGTCGCGGTTTAACAGAGCTTTGAGTCTTTTAGTAAATAGTTCAATTCTTTCAGGGTAAATAAGTAATCGATTTCTCCTGTTCCCTGTCAGCTGCTCATTCAGAGCACAGCATGTACACTTTAGTATGTTGTGGTCGCTCTGTCGTGTTTACAAGACTACTAAGTCTTTCACAGGTGGAAGCAAGTTACATGAGACAAACATTCAGTCAAGGGTCTTGCCACCCAGGCCGTTTTTCCATGTTATTCTTGCCGGACAGTCGTCATTGGAGCTTCCATTCAAGATGTCAATGTTTCTCAGTAACAGGTCCTCTCGCCAAGTCAGGCCTCTCGATTTCGCTTGGGTCGCAGCTAGATTTGCATTCGTAATAAGCCGTTTAGTTTGATCAAAGCCGTGGATGTTTAAGTCACCACAGAGGTGTAAGTGAAGTGAAGGTCATGCCACCTTTTCCTTGAACTATCCATGAGGTCCATGATTGTTGAAGAGAATAGGGCGGCCTCAGTCCCAAAGTGTTCCAATAGAGATTGAATACTATCAGTCATTTCTAGCTAGTAGGGATGGGTCCACCCACCTTGATCGTAAGAACCTGGATGTAAGGGCTAGGGTTCTCCATAGTCAGTACTCACCAGTTTACCTTGTTCTTTAAGGCTATTAATAGGCCAGACATCGGTCTGCCCTTTGGGCCCTTAACGGTCGGGTTTAAATAGATCATATATCCTGGCAAGTTTGGTGGGCTCCTCATCCAAGTTTCCAAGATCATCTCGTAGGAACCGTAGACCAAGTCCCACTGGCAAAACAAGTGTCTAAACAATCTTGTATTACAACTCCCGACATTAGGGTCTTTACGTTCTTTTTGCTTGGACTGTTATGATTGGGTAGTGTCAGTTGCTAGGGCCTCAGCCAGCCAGCTCCAGTTTTCTTCAATGGATAGGACCCAGTTGTGTACTTTATCTGCAGGGCTTCTGGGAATTCCCTTGGAACTCTCAACGGTGAATGTGACAGATAAGTCTCTTTTGGTGGAGCACATCCCTTAGGTACCCAGGTCCCATTCTTTTTCCAAATACCTCCAAGGGTGAAGGACACAAGATTAATTTTGCTCCCTCTCGATCAGCATCATTGGGCCTCATTACGACCCAGGCACTGGACCATGGTGCTGTTAGCACCATGGTCCATGCCGGTCTCCGGCATGGTGGATGGAGGAATTACCGCCCCTATCACAAGGTTGGCAGGGCCGGTAATTCCCCATTCACCATTTGCCCTTCCCCATTCCCATTTTGCCCCATAGGGCATAATGGGGATGGGGAAGGCGCTAATTACGGCACCGTAAATTACGGTTGCCGTAATTAGCTCCAAGGTCCCTTAGCGGGTTGGATTTTAACGCCTGCAAAAAGCAGGCGTTAAAGCCTCCAACCCGCTAAGGGACCTTGTAATCAGGCGTTAATGGTTTAACGGCGCTGACGCTCTTTAAGGCGCCCTTAAACCATTAGCGCCAGGGTCGTAATGAGGCCCATTGTAAAGACTGGTGGGGGGGTTATCTGTACTCCTGCTCTCTATATGGCAGAGACGAAGTACAGAGCACCCTAGCCAAGATTCTCTATTGTTGGTAGCAATGGACGAGCAATCAAGGCTTAGCTCTCACAAGGTGATGCGGGCTGGTTCTTAAGTACAGTGTAGTCCCCAAGAACCCACAAAGGAATGTCCACACACTATGTTAGTGAAAGCACAGTCTTTATATAAATAGGCTCAAGTTATGTACACAATCGCAATAACACACTTTGAGCTCAAGTTAATCTAAAATGGTAAATATCTGTTTGTATGTGTTACCACAATTACTCTTTGATTCCATTAAAATGCATTAACTGTACTCAGTTCAACTGTCATACAAATCAGTCAATAATCTGAACCAACAATAGACATAGGAGGAAAACAGGTTGGTTAAACAATTGGCAGAATACTGGGCCCCCACCATTAGGCATGGTCCTGTATGAGGATCCCTGCACCTGGGAAACCTGTAAATAAAGATATAAAACAAGCCCAGTCCATATATTGTTCAAATGAGTCTTATTTCCCTCTAAAAATATTATACTGCCTCAATGTACCTGCAGTAGCAGAGTTTGATGTTGGGTCATCAACGGATCCTTCTTGAGCGGCTCCCTTTAAGGCAGGAGCCACAGATCGTCAAGATCCCCAGAGGAAATGGTGAACAAATGCGTGGACGCAGCAGCTTCGGTTCTGGCAGTGCTCGTCGACGATCAGTCGTGGATGTCCTGCGAAGATGAGGCTTGTAGTGCGCCTTGACAATGATAGTTTGTTGCCGCAAAGAGTTACTGAAGAAATTTGGCCCAGCAAGGGTGCCGGGTCATCAGCGTCTTTGTGGTCTACGGGTGATGGGAAACCCACCAGCGGATTCTCCTCGGTCGTCGATAACCTTGAATTTCTCCAGCAGGACGAAAGCGGCCGACGGTGATGAGCAAGGGAGTCCTTGTTTCAAAGTGTTCTCAGGCAAAGGAGCACTGCAGCTCTGGTCGGTGATGGCAGTCGTTGACAGTGATGGACTTTAATGTCCGGGTGCTTCGCTTCGTTATTCTGCGGCCGTCCCCATCCCCAGTCAGCAGCCTTTCGAGGACTGACTTCCAGGGCGCTTCAGCGAAGGTCAGCTGGTGCACGATGGTCCATAGTAGCTCGGGAAGAGGTCTCCTTGCCAGGTCCTCCCTTGGATCAGTTCCTTGAAAGCACAGCAGCTTTCAGATTGGTGAAGGACAGCAGCTGCAATTCTTCTTCTACCAGTGGGCTTCAAGGTTAAGCATCAAGTATCAACTTCAGCTTCTGAACGATTTCCATCAGTAAGATGTCCCCAGATATACTGTTCGGTCTCTCATTCACTCTGCTAGGTCACACTCAGGTAACCAATCATCCAGAAGGGCATTCATGCAGGCAGGCAGCCAATCAGGCTCACAGTCCTTTCAGGCCATTCTCCTCCCTCCAGTCACTCACAACAAGGAATGTGTATTGGGACAAGTACCCAGCCATTTAGGACTCCACACTGCATGCATACTAGTTTCTGGCAGGGCTGTCTCAGTCATTGGGCCTCATTACGACCCTGGCGGAAAACCATGGTGCTATTAGCACCATGGTCCATGCCGGTAAGTTACAGACTCCGCCATGGAGAAAGGGGGAATTACCACCCCATTACAAGGTTGGCGGGGAAGTAAATTCCCCTTCCTCCATGGCCCTTCCCCATTCCCATTTTTGCCCCATAGGGCTCAATGGGAATGGGGAAGGCGCTAAGTACGGTGCTGCAAATTGCGGCACTGTAATTAGCACCAAGGTCCCTTTGCGGGTCCCTACTTGAACGGCTGGTCTACACCAGCCGTTAAGATCGGGTCCTGCAAAGGGACCTCGTAATTAGGCGCTAATAGGTGAACGGCGCCGCAGCCTTTTACGGCACCTTTAACCCATTAGCGCCTGGGTCCTAATGCGGCCCATTGTGTCACTCACACAGATACCAGACACCCATAACATGAAATGTGTATTTGTCACACTCTCCATTAACCCAGGTCCCACCCAAAAGGCATACCCACAACATACAGGCATTGGGAAGGCTCCAGTCAGTCTGGCCTGGACTTCCCCACAATACCATAAATGGAACATCCACCCAACAGCCAATCAGGTGGAAGGGACAGAGTCAGGGCTTCCCGGACTTCGGGAAAAACAAGGTAACAGGCGATAGAAAGCAAGAGGCCACAGGGGCCATCTTGTCTCCTATCAGGAATCCACTGATTCCAATGGCAGGGCCAGGATATACCAAAATGGAGGATACTCAGAGCACCTGTCAAATTCAGTATGAAGATGCCACCAGCCCATACCCTACTCTGTGGGCCACTCTGTGGGTACAGGGTTGTGCCCCCACCCATGGGTGCCATAAGGGTACCCCAACGGTCTGTAAACCAAAAAAAGAACGAGAGCAGCACTGCCAGGATTCCCACATGGACTCCTGTGCAGAAAATAACACAGAACACACATGATAAAAGGACTACAGGACACGGACATGGAGGTCCTGGCCCCCCAATGCATTTCCAGCATCAAAACCATCATTTGTATTTAGCTCTCTAATGTTGAAACACATCCATAGCAAGTTTGGTGTCTTGTCTAGTAATTGTTTTTGATTAAGTTGGAAGGGAGGTGAATTATCACCATGTCGAGTCATTCCTCTTCGGGCAAATCAATGATCATCAGGTCATTAGTGGTAATCAGTCTGAGGTTGGGGATATGATGCAACAACCTCAACACGCATGCTGGGTTCAATCTAGACCATCGTTAACGTGGAGGATTTGTTTGAGGAAGAGACGGTACCCACTTAAGGCCTGTCTGTTTTAGCCGGAATTTGATTTCTCAAATTCTTTCTTTTGTTAAGAATTTCCCATCTTAGTTGTTCTCTGCCTTGAGAAAGAACCTTCCTTTTTTGCTCCAGAGTTTTAAGGACACTGATTTAAATATTCATGGAATCATACAACCACCCCCGCTCTTCCTCTCTCAAGGTCCATTGTCGACTGCTTGGTGGAGTCAACGTATTAGTTTACAGAAAAGACCTATAGTCCAGTTTCTCTTTCTCCACCACTGCTTCCAGGTCGACCACTTTATATATCAGTCCTGAATACTTCACTGTTTCAAGTCTGATAGTGTTTGTTTCCAATTTACTATCAGATAGTAGCTGGCGCTTTCATTTTGCTATCAATGTTAGAAAGTGCTGCCTGGGTTTACCCTTGCAAGATTCGACTTTCCCCACTACTATGCTCCTTGTTTTGGGGTCCGCCTTAGGCAAAGAAGCGTTTCTGTGAGGGCCAACTGGGAGATGTCTGTGTAAACTAGAGTGATCGGCAAGGCTCTCTGCCTCAGGGTAGTATTCATTTGCCAGCTCCCCTTTTTGTACTTTTGCAAATTTGAAGCAAGTGCTAGAGTGAAGCTGTATTTGGTCTCCGTCACGGACGATAATGGAGCTTTCATCAACCTCCAGATCTACGTTGTCCGACATTGTAAAGGTGGTTATGTTCAGTAAGTCCTCTGCTAAGTCAGTGCATGAAGGCAAAGAAGGCTGTGGGATAACAACATGGTGTTGAGATTTGTTTTCCGTGAGGCCAGATTCGTTTCTTGCTGTCTTTAGAGTTGGTTCCTTTTCTGATGTCAAGGAACCTTTAGAAATGGGTAGAGTTATATGTCTCACAAACGATTTACTCTCGTTAGATCTAGGTTTTGGGGGGCCATTTATGTTTTTTTTTCTCCAATAATTGTCTCTTTAGCTTGCTTTCTTTCCCAAGGGCGTACCTCTTTAGTTTGTTAACTTTGATAGGAACGTTGACTATGTTACCAGAGTTTTGTTTCGCTGTCTCAGCCTTGTTGAATATGTCATATTCTTTCAAGACCACCATTGTCTCTTTAAGAGGGAGTCCTATAACATCCGGTGTAGGTGAGATCTTGTCTGTGCTTGATGTTTCTAGTTCGGGCTAAGCTCATCAGGTTGAATCTCGATTTTGCTGCCATTGATATCAGGCACCTTTATGATCTCAATGTTGTTGTCTCTAAAGTTCCTGTCCTTTGCTTCTTTACAGTCTGTTTTAGGCATGTTGTTGGGTTACCTCCTCAATTTTGGTTTTCCTTTCTCAAAGTACTTTGGTTGCTCTTAATCACAAAGTCGGGCTGGTGCGGTTTTCTGATGGGTGGGACAGATTTCAAAGAGGTTAACTGGTCAAAAGGGGTGTTTATTGTCCCTTCTTGTTGATGGCCATAGTTTAACGAGGACCTTTTTAATCTACATTTATGTTTTTCTAAGATGATGGGGTCCAGGATACTGTGTAGTATTGTCGTGGTCTGCACTGAGTTGTTATCCAGGTTTCTTTGTAGGGCTGTTATAAAACCTACCACAAAGAGTATTTTGAAATGTATCATCGGTAGGACCGTGGTTTAGGGCCAGATTCATGGAAGTGTTTTATAATGGCACAAACCCATAGGAAAACGTTCCATGAATCAGGCCTTTTGTCTTTTAGTTGGTCTCTCAAGTTTTCATGAAGATTCATGAATGGGACCATTGTGATCGTTAGGGCAGCTATCATGTTCGCATCAAGACCCTGGGTAGGCCTCTGGCTGACACTGACTCCTGTGTTATCTTGGGTCATGGTCAAGTTTGCTGACATTGTCTTGTTGAGTAAAGTGGATACTTCTACCTTGGGGGTGTTCCAGAACCCACCCCCGGTGGTTAAAGACACGCCTTTTATTAGAGTGGCAGTTTCCCTTAGATGGCTCAATTGGGAGAGTTGTATTGTTCAGTAGGGTGCACAACCTAGTGTCCAATGCATCACGTTCTTCTTGAGTTAGAGTAGAAGCCTTTCGCACCTCTGTTAAGGAGGACCAGTAGTTTTTGGTAGAAACCGGCCGAGTTGCTTTGACTGCATTCTGCGCTGAGTCACCTTTGACTCGAAGATTTCATCGTGGCCATTCCCCCAGACCCCTGGCCTGCCGCAGACTGACAGAGACTGCAGCAAAACCTCGGCAAAAGATCTGCGTTGCAGGAAGGTTTTTGTAGAGAAACTCCTCCTTTCAGCCAGAAACAGAAGACAGACTAGAGCAGACTGCCAGAGACTGCAGCAAAACCTCGGCAAAAGCTCTGCAAACGCTACGGATTGCAGCAAGGTTTTTGTAGAGAAACTCCTCCTTTCAGGCAGAAACAGGAGACAGACCAGAGCAGACTGCCAGAGACTGCATCAAAACCTCGGCAAAAGCTCTGTGAATGCTCCCCATTGCAGCACGTTTTTTGTAGAGAAACTCCTCCTTCTAGGATAGAAACAGTAGACATACCAGAGAAGACTGCCAGAGACTGCAGCAAAAACTTGGCAATGTGATTATGTGCCTGTCATGGCAGTAGAGTGTGATTAGTTGCTTAACTGCGAGACAAAAAGGGGTTGGAGTGACCCTGAATATGTTGGTTTGCTGCCCTCATCCTTCCCATCCTCGGTGTGGACTGTCTTCACTTTTGCTTTTTTGCAACTCCCTTTCTTTTTTTTTGTATTTACATTTTTGTTAGTTTTATATTAGTTTTACAAGCATAAACCAGAAACATAGCTTAATTATATCCGTTCAAAAAATAAAAAAAACACTAAAATAACACAGAACTAAATATGACACAAACATCACGGTAGATTTAAAGTCAATTGGCAAACTATAAAGAGCATGAAGCATTTTTCAAGCAAAAAGATCTAGGAACCTACCCCAAATATGCTCATATAAATTCATCTTTTTGCTTTGCTTCTGAAGAGAATAACTTTGTCCATCCTGGCTACCAGTCTAAAATCTAAAACCCATTTTTTAAACAGCATGATGCGCTTCTCTACTAGTTGTTTCATCACTCTGTTTCACAGTGTGGTGATTTGAGGGTCGTTTCCTGTATTGTGCTGGTGGTGCTAATGGTGTGCACTGCTCAGACAGGGATAAATACTGTTCTGCGCGCCAAATGCAGCCAGGTATTCCACAGCAGAATGTAGCTGAATTTGCATACTTTTTTAATGTATTTTTTATTTGGAAAATAACTCTATGAATGTGAATGATATTTATATGGTGGATGCGAAGTGCTGCTCGAGGTTAGCTGGGCTTGACACCACCCGTGCAACATGAGACCAATAGTTGATGATGTGCGTTTCGAAGTTGAGACAGAAGGGCAACTGCAAAGGAAACACGACTGACAAAAATACAAAGAAAAATAACCGGGACTCGAACAATAATGTATGGAGGGGCAATAGAAATGTCGGCCAGCTCTGTAAAATATAATGTCAAGTATTTCTTCGCAACATGCATTTTTTTATATTTTCACAATGTATTCACTCTCGAAAGAGTGAAAGATGCCAAAGCTTTTCACGATACACTTGTCGTAGAGTTAGGTGGGAATCATTCGTCAGTGTAAGCCACACTGATTGGTACGTGACGAGATTTTTAAAAAAAGAATCAAAAGGGCAGAAATTCGAAAGGTCAAAAGCAATGCAAATCTAAAATTATGCAAACGGTAAGAATGAAAGAGGATGCTGATGACATATTTAACCGCACAATTATTATAAATTGGCCTTTTTGACCCATATTAATCAAAATGGGACCCTTGTCAACACTCACATCCTCCTTTACACATAACACTGAAGAAATACGGACGGAGATCAAATAAATTCCTTTATTCAGCTACCACTTTCTGATGATAGAACGTCCATCACCCTGCGGGACGGTGATGAATACAAGAATCCCATTGGGTTTGAGGAGACGTGTCTGTCAGGGTCGGACTGGGGCATACAATTGTCTCTGGCACAAATGAAAAAGTGGCCCACAGTTGCAAAGGGCAATTCATTCCTTTTGTGACGGATCGTTTGAGTAGTACCCAAGGGGGAGGTTTTTGATAAAATGTGATGCAAATTATTAATTTTAAAGAATATTTATTCAGTAACCTTGGCCAAAACAACTACTAGGCACATGGTGAAGTAACTTATCAAACTGGCCCACATATGCCAAAAAAGTAGCACACTTTCACCAACAAAAACAAGCCCACGCTAGCATTTTGCGTTTTTGGTTCGGGGTTTGCCCTATTGCCTATAGGCCAGTCCAAACCTGTGTGTGATTGCTTACATGAATGTGAGTGAGTGTGTGTGTGAGAGAGAGAGAGAGAGAGAATGTGAAAGAGAGAGAGAGGGAGAGAGAGAGAGAAAGGGAGAGAGAATGTGTGTGTGTGTGAGAGAGAGAGAGAGAGAGAGACAGAGAGAGAGAGAGAGAGAGAGAGAATGTGTGTGTGAGAGAGAGAGAAAGAGAGAGAGAGATAGAGAGGGGGAGAGAAGATGTGTGTGTGGGAGAGAGAGAGCGACAATAAAAGTAAGGTAACCTTATGGTGGGATGTAAACAAACACAGATAGTTCAATTGTTTTAAAGTATACTGTGTGATTCTTGAGGCATCAAGCAAAACACTGATTAATACAAGTATAGCACCTGCCAGAAATGAGCATTGCAGCGCATGCATTAGACATTACTTCACACGTGAGATCTAAAATCATCTCCTGATAACATCATCACTGACTTTGGGGATGACATAACAGAAAGCTTGCTACTGCGAACGATACATGTTATTGGTACTAAAAAAGTTTCAGGTCTTTTGTACAACAACCTTTAATACTGCTCTGAGTATTTACCTCGTCATAAATGATATGGTCCACATTTCCGTGGTAATTGAAGAGAAGCAAGAGGTGAAGCACAAAGCATTCATTACAGGACCAGTGTCCACCCCACCAGATTTCACATAATCCACCTCTTGCTACCTACGTTCAACTATATAAATCCAATACTTAGTTATGTACATGCCTACATACATTTGATCAACGTCAAAGGAGCAATAAATAAAGAATTCTGATACTTAAATCAGAGATTGTGCATTTTTTGGAGTTGCTGGTTCACAGAAATGTACAGCTCACGCTCATGGCAAAGGAGACAACTGCATTAGTCGAAGACCTTGCACCAGCACAAATAATATACTGGCTGTGGCGTGGGCCCCTTTAAGTCATTAATTAGATGATATATCACCATGCAAGTTGAATAAAGACGGCTGTCTCCTCACGCAAAGCAGTGCAGAAGTGACACTGTTTGGGAGAGTGTACGCATGGATTTTGGGGTTCACCACCAGGACTCCCATTTCTTGGTGATGGTGGACCAGTGGTCTCAGTATATGGTGGGCTCGGTGGTCTTCGTGCACTACATGATGTGGTACCTGTCATGGAGATGATTTCTGAGGTCTATCAAAGGTAGTGTGCTCGGACAACCGCTCTCCGTTTCAGATTGCTGGTTTCTCTGAGTTTCTGCAGGCCCGTGGAGTTTGCAATAGGAAGATCACCCCAGTTTGGCCCCGAGCAAATCGCTAAGCATAAAGGTTCATGCATAAATTGAACAAAGCGTTCTGAATAGCGCATGGCCCAGGCACGTACAAGAAACAAGAACTCTGCCATTTCCTGCTGGAGTACCCTATGACGCCTCATTGCTCCGCTGGTGTTGTCCTGGATGAGGCTCGCTGTCAGAGATGCCCCAGCGGTTCATCCCAGATTACGAGGAGAGAACTCCAGGTGTGATTGACAATGATGATGTCCATGAGGAATGAGAGAAAGCAACAGTGAGAGAGAGAGAACAGTAGAAGAGGTCTACAGAACTACTCTCTGGCGCTAGGGGACCTGGTGTTTGTGTGATCCAGTTAACCCATAGCAACAATGTCCCTTATATTTGAACCTGGGCCGTTCCATGTGGTGGATGTTAAGGGGTCTATCGTGGCTGCTTCTGACAGCCAGGTGACAGAAACTGGCAAGCTCACCTGCCACTGCTGGAGGAAGTGTCTGAGAGAGAGAGGAAGGCCAGATGCCGAGACTGGAAATGAGAGAGAGCAAAGACGAAGACGATGACCACCCGTTTCTGACACAGGGAGAGAGCGTAAGTGGGAACAATGAAAATGAGGGACAGAATAGACCAGCACAATAGCAGGTGGACGGGCGGAAGTACCCAGATTCTGGCCTGTACACCTGAAATACTATATAGTGGATGGCATACTGAGGTAACGCTGAAGGAGAGAACCTGATGTAATGTTTCTGTCTGATAATAATTACTCTTGTGCAATATTAAGGTTATTTCGTTTTTCAAACCTTTGTATGGTAAAGGATGAGGGTGGCGTGGTGCCCTTTAAATCGTTAGGTGATACGTCACCATGCCAGTTGAATATAGATGGCTCCATCTCGACAAGCAAGTGCAGAAGCGGGGACTATTAACAGCAGGAACGTAGTCCAAATCGTAATTGCGGCGGGAGAAGCATCCAAGCTCCTCACACAGTTCAGTCCTTCTGAGACAAAACTCTGACAAGACCGTGTTCATAGTCCAATGACAAAAGAGAGTAAAACACATCTCTATTCTTTGTGAAGGGATTTAAAAAGTGTGCAGCAAAGCAGTGGTTCACACCACCACTTCCCCGGAGTACAGAATGGACAGAAGTGTCAGAAATCACTCTTTTTTAATTGCACAACCTCTTGCGTGTTTTCAAAAAGCTGAAGGGTGCTGCATGGTCGGTCAATGTTTTTACAGGTTTCATCCATTTTGCAAATGGGTGCTGCACAGTCAAATGGGTGTACACTGCCCAAACACTGCCAGCCTTGTTTAAAAATAAGTTCTGAAAGGGCTTTTCAGTGGTATTCACATCCTGAGGGCCCTTTGTAAATGGCCCACAAGGTTTTAAATGTAAGTGAAGGGGGTGTTCTAGCATGTTACTTCACATGTATGCAGAAGAGGTTCTGTGATTCGAGCCCAAAGCATTTTTACATACATTCTGATGTAAAGCATATATAGAAATAACATTGGACTACATAATTTCATAGGCCATGGGCTTTAGCACAATATTAGACAATGGCCACAATCTTTGGGTGTGCCCACTATGTATTCTAATATATAAATGGGCCTCACTAGCCATGGCTCTTGACCATGAGCAGTTTGTACATCTTTTTGGCCATGTCCACTGTTTGTTTTAAAATACAAAGATGCCATAAGTGATGGACTTCTGACGTGCCCTCTGTGTAGTATACAACACTAACCGGCCACTATCTATGGCCTTCCGCCGTTCCCACTGTATTTCATATACACTAACCAGCCACTAGCCATATTCTCCAACACAATACTAGCTAATGGCTACAGCCTTTGGCCATGCCAACTGCATGTTCTAACATATTAATGGGAACTAGCTATTGCGTTTAGCCACTGACTACAGCTTTCAATGTTGCACCCTGTATATTTTAAAACAGTGATGATCAACTAGGCATGGCTTTTAACCATGCACATTAGTATCTTACAACACTAACTGACCACTAGGTATGGTGTTTGGTGATGGCCAGTGACCACAGCCTTCGTTATGACCAAGTCCATGGCCTTAATCGTTAAGAAAATCAAAGTTTTTTATGAGCTAACATATTAATCATGTTATGTCTTATGCCGTTATTGATGTAATCTGTTATAAAAAAATGTAATTAGTGCTCTGATCTGTGATGTCATAGGCTGTGCACCAGGGTGAGCAAATTTAAGCTGACTTTAGCTCAATTTCAGGCATTTTGCTGTGTTAGGTTCTCACCTTAAAGTCCATGCAACAAACGTTTTTTTCCTTGAAAACTTGTCAATGACTGACTTGGATGAAATTCATTGTTTGTATGCTGTCCACATTGTCCACTGTGGTTTCTGAATAAAGGACATTATTCGCAGCCTCCACCAGAGTCGGTTTCAATGTTTGGGAAATACTGCCTGTGTACCGCTGTACTCTCCGACTGCAGTCTTGTTCTTCACTGTTCTTCACATCTCTCTCTCTCTCTCTCTCTCTCTCTCTCTCTATATATATATATATATATATATATATATATATATATATATATATATATATATATATATATATATATATATATATATATATATATAACAGGGCCTGTAGATATGGTTAAGTTGATGAACCCATTTGAAAAGCACTTTTTGCTTGGCTTACAACTTGCCACCCCCTTGACAAATCCTCACCAACCTTTGCAAAAAAACATATATGGCCCCCTCGGCTTGATTCTGTGAAGTTTGTTGGTGAGGTTTTGTCTGGGCGGGCAAAGTTGTATAGGGTCACAAAATGTGTGGTTTTCCGCGTAGATGCTATCAAAAGAAAAGTTTGTTCACGTCTACAGCCCTCTGGAGGTATTTTCACCACATTTGCAGCAGGTGTAGTGGCTTGGTCCCAAAAGCGTGCATTTGTAAATTTGGTGTAAATCCATCCAGTATTTTTTTTTAAACGGCCAAAAAGTAGGTAAAATACATGATATCTGGAACTGGTCCACAGACTCACTTCCCTATTTGGCCTGCGACACCCCACTGGACCAATCGGAAAACATGTGGAAAACACATCTGTGGTTATTCGGTGGCTGTAAGAGGGTTAGGAGACTGGAATAAAGATCATATGGGGCTTTTTTATGGATGGAAAAAGGGCATGCAGGTGCCGCTGAGTCCCCGGACACCATTGTAGTCTGTGGACAGCGCTGTGAGCGGACAGTTTGGAAAACACATTTGGAGTTATTTAATTGTTGAAAGAGGGCATGGAAAGGATAGGAGTGTGGAATAAAGATGATATGAAGTGTTTTTTATGGGTGAAACACGGGTTTTCAGGTGCTGCCGAGTCTGCAGTCAATTTTGGTGTCCGCGGACACCAATTCAATGGCAAGAGGTTCAGGGCAAGTTCTGTTATTTGTAGGTGTATTGTATGTACTTGTTATATGGTTTAATTATATTGTGGTGGTTGTGGCCAGTGGCCAGATTCTTCGGGGCATAGGCCATGCCCCCAATAATCTTGGCACTGGCCGCAACCATTATAGTAATATGTGTATAGTAATTATAGGTACTATAGGGGGAGTAGAATGTATGTGGAATTTATGATTGTGGTACAATTGAGGATAGTGGTTATGGAATATGTATGTATTTACACTTAGTATGGTTACTTAGTTTTATACAGTAGTAATGCTGGAATCTCTGGTTCGTTTTCTGTGAGAAGAAGTATATATCGGGGATATAATAACCAGTTTCTAAAGACGTCCTTCAATGATAATACTTAATTTTTAAAATGAATACTCTGATGGTTCGATTTATTCAAAGGACGTCATCAGAAGCACACAGCATTTATTACAATTCAACCCACTTGGGATAATGAGGCATTGTGTACTTCATTTGAAAATAGAGTGTAAAGGGAACACTTAAAGAAAAAATTAGTGTGTCAAGATAAGTTCATGTTTAGATATTGATGACAAATCCCGTCAAACAATTTAAAACGTGTTTTTTCTTTTGTATTTTATCCTTGAAATAAGGTATTTGCATAATGAAATTAGACATATAAAAAAAGGTGCTCTTGTGCTGTAAAAGGTGTTTAAATTCCAACCACGGCTATTTTGTTAATTTAGTATTTCAATCCTGTAACCAATTGTGAAATTCATAGTATATGTAAAATGATTACCATTCAACTGCATTGTTTACAGACAGTCATTGAACTAAATTAATGTATTATTAAGGATGTTACAAAATGGCTGCATGTTTCATATAAGGAATAGGTAGTTACCACACTAACAAGCAAAAGTGCTAAACAGTAAAGATGGACTCACAGAAAAAGCAACATGTCTAAAAGAATGCAATCCTCTCTCCATTACACATACCAGACGAAGCCCATGTATGGTGAAACGCATCGTTATTTTCTTGAGCTATGCTGCTGCTGCCTTCCTTGTCCATATACTTTTATAAATAAAGGACTTCCTGGTGTCACAGCAAAAGCTGTGTGTGTGTGGATTTGATGAGCAGTGATGGAGTGTTTCAGTACAACGGTGCCGGAGTGCCATTGTATATACATATATATATATATAGGGACATTAGGGTTCAGTTGCGCTACTAAAAACATGTGAAATTCTTCAGTAAAAAAACTTTGTTAAAGGGACATTATGGTTCCAAGTACAACTGAAAAACCCTTGAAATTCGCCAGTTATGGTCAGTTAAGCAACCATAACTTGTGCCACCACCGTGCACTGCTAAAACTAACACCCAGGACATCAAATATGACATCAGAAATATCATTGATGACATAACTGATGACATCACATGTCTAGGCCGTTCTTTTTTGTTCACTGCCATATATAGGCCAGGTGGGTTTATTTACTGACAGTCAGAAACTTAACTTTCAAAAGGTATTACAATTATAGATATTGCTATTCTCACATGTTCTTACACTACTTTCCGTAGAATTTAATCGCATCTTATGATGTACATATATATAGGGGTAGAATCAGGCCTGAAGCACAGCTATCATTTTTGTACGTGAATACAATCATGTACATTAAACATAGTTGCTAATGATACTGCCTCTTGTTTGCTTACTTTACTCTCCATACATAAGACCCATTTGTGTATGCATTGTAGTCTATGTATGTTTTGTGTGTATTAGTAGAAATATGTAGTAAGTGATGCATTATTAGCTATTTAGTACATGCTTCACAGTACGGAAAAGTCTGATACAGAAGCATTCACCGGTTTATTATATTCCTTTGGAAAATTACAAATATAGCACCTCTGTGGTGTATGCAGTAGACAATACCTACATTTCTGTATGACAAGGTGCGTGTACTACAAAGAATACTGCAATGGAATGTTCTTTAGAACTCTACATTGTGTGATGAAGTAAGTAGTGTATTACACATCGCCCGATAATACCTGATACTTTTTTGCCAACATTACATGCACAACCCCTTGTATGAAAAGTAAATGCACATGTGATGTCATCAGTAATGTCATCAATGATATTTCTGATGTCATCTTTGATGTCCTGGGTGTTAATTTTGGCAGTGCACGGTGGTGGCTCAAGTTATGCTTGCTTAGGTGACCATAACTGGCGAATTTCAAGGGTTTTTCGGTTGTACCTAGAACCATAACGTCCCTTTAACAAAGTTTTTTTACTGAATATACACTTTCATCATGTGGATTTAGGAGATATTTACTAGGATTCCCTTACTTTAAATACATGTAACATAGAACATAGTGAACCCCCCCGCTAATGATATTTGAAGGCCACGGACTGAGTATATGTCCGCGGACGGGCGTGGACGAAATCAAAACTATCCAGACACTCAGGGGGTATCTGAAATTGTTCTATCATGCCATATAAAAACTGCACAAGTTTAAAAAGCAGCACATAAAAACATTTTAAGTATTAAAAAATAGGCAGTGGAACCTACACATCTAACACATCACCCATCCATTTAAATACCATATATAATGAAATGGATTATACCGTAACAAAAAAGATGTGCCTCCAATGTAATTACCTCACAGAAACTGCACAGCTAGGAGCGGCAGTACACAAACACAACACAACGAATACAAAGGTCACGAAAGTAGTAAGTGATCTTCATTTTTCTTATATGTTTGTATACTTTTTGTATGAGGTGCAGAACAAATAATGTATTTCTGTTGTTTTCACACAGAAATGTACAGTACTTTGGAGTGGCTGGAGGAGAATTTTCCGCATGACGAAATGTCGGAAGATAGCGATAATAATGGTACACACTTCTCTGCATAAGCAACTTAATAGTCAGTACTTTATGTGTACTTAACATATATATATTTATTTTTAACAGACCATACAAAAATTGAAGAAATTCAACCAAAAGACACAGTGCAAGACACCTTGAAACGCATAGAAGAGAAATTGGACATGCTCAAAGATAATTTCAATAGTTTACGGAAATTTGTGGAAGACCACATCAAAGGAAAAATTAGATACCACTGTACTTCCTGTACCTGTCCCCCGTCTCCATTTCCCAGTGAACTATCCCCAAGCCCTAAAGAACAGCATAAACGTTTCGATGAAACTTGCATCCCTTCATCCCCTCACAACCAACCTGTGGAAACCCCTAATTTCCCTATATGTGTTTCAGTGTCTGCTTCCCCCTCTCTCTCTTAATTGCTGTATATGTGTTTAATAAAAAAAATGTTAGGTTAGTTTTAATGGAATTGCACCTGTTCGGCCTGTCTGTAATTAATAAAATAGGGATGTCCTAAGTACAATACACCTACCCGTACCATTTGCAACCAAGATGGAACTGTTCTTAGAACACACCAGCTGTCCGAGATGTCCGTAAATCAACAAAATGGGGGTGTCCTAAGGACATTATACCTCTCCGTACTGTTGGCAACCAAGATGAAACTGTTCTTAGAACACACCAGGTGTCTGGGTTGTCCGTAAATGAAGAAAATGGGAGTGTCCTAAGGACACTTACAGGCCGATTAATGGAATTAATGTGCGCCGAAAATCGCAGTGCAAGCACGAAAATAGCAGCGCAAGCGTGCCAAAGCCGCACACATCGATTCAAGGAAGTCCGTGCGCGTGTAAATCCTGGGATGTGCGCTAAAATCATGGGTGGCGCACACCAGCGCACACGTCATCAAACGACATGCGCTATGCGCACAGCGAAAGCGCACATAGCATGGCGCACACAACAAAAGTGGGCAGAACCCGGGGTGTAACACGCGGAAATGGGAACAACACATGAAAATGCGGGCATTAAGGGTGAAGTACAGGAGGTAAATGCGCAGAACGCCCACATGCTTTCCTACAACACATATTCATGGAATCGAACAGGGGAAACGCGTGTGCCAAAAAAGACGTGCCAATCCGGAAACACGTATGCCAGCAGGAAGCAGACATACGCGGCCCTTCGCAGCATAAAAGTGTACGCAAACAACAAACAAGCTCAGATGCTACGATGAATATATCGTTCCTCACAGCAGTGGTTGTGGGACACCGCAGGAGGAGGAGGATAGTCAGGCCCAGATTTTTACATCCAGGACCAGGCTTTTTGGGATGCCTGATGACCAGGTGTATGGGAGGTACAGGTTTCCACCACACATAATACTCGTTTGCAAAGGTAGCGGGCGCCCCTCTCTCGACAGAACAAGGCCTGATAACCTGTTCAGTGGTTATTAACCACTTGAGAGTTCGCAGCCACTGCTTTTACTCACTGTGCCTTTCACAGATCGAAAATATCCATTTGCACATCAGTCTTTGTCCTGCCCAGGGGCAGTCCAGCACCGAAATGCAATGGCAATTCCAACCTGAACGAGAATACCACCAGCAACCCCATACACATGTTTCACCCTTGTTGGGGATCATCAGTGAGGTGAAGCTGATGCCTCTATAAGCACAGTGAGAGGGAGACCACGTCTGGTTGCCCCAGGAGACCTAGGGTTACCAATCCCAGGTTCCTTGAAATTTAGTTTGCAAAGGTAGCGGGCGCCCTTCTCTCGACAGAACAAGGCCTGATAACCTGTTCAGTGGTTATTAACCACTTGAGAGTTCGCAGCCACTGCTTTTACTCACTGTGCCTTTCACAGATGGGAAATATCCATTTGCATATCAGTCTTTGTCCTGCCCAGGGGCAGTCCAGCACCGAAATGCAATGGCAATTCCAACCTGAACGAGAGTACCACCAGCACCCCCATACACGTGTTTCACCCTTGTTGGGGATCATCAGTGAGGTGAAGCTGATGCCTCTCTAAGCACAGTGAGAGGGAGACCACGTCTGGTTGCCCCCAGGAGACCTAGGGTTACCAATCCCAGGTTCCTTGAAATTTAGTTTGCAAAGGTAGCGGGCACCCCTCTCTCGACAGAACAAGGCCTGATAACCTGTTCAGTGGTTATTAACCACTTGAGAGTTCACAGCCACTGCTTTTACTCATTGTGCCTTTCACAGATGGGAAATATCCATTTGCATATCAGTCTTTGTCCTGCCCAGGGGCAGTCCAGCACCGAAATGCAATGGCAATTCCAACCTGAACGAGAGTACCACCAGCAACCCCATACACGTGTTTCACCCTTGTTGGGGATCATCAGTGAGGTGAAGCTGATGCCTCTCTACGCACAGTGAGAGGGAGACCACGTCTCGTTGCCCCCAGGAGACCTAGGGTTACCAATCCCAGGTTCCTTGAAATTTAGTTTGCAAAGGTAGCGGGCGCCCCTCTCTCGACAGAACAAGGCCTGATAACCTGTTCAGTGGTTATTAACCACTTGAGAGTTCGCAGCCACTGCTTTTACTCACTGTGCCTTTCACAGATGGGAAATATCCATTTGCATATCAGTCTTTGTCCTGCCCAGGGGCAGTCCATAATACTCGACCTGGTGAGTGAGTGGGAGGATGACCTCACATCACCCACCCTGTGCTCCCAAGCACTAAGCCCCTTGGAAAAGGTGCTCAATGTACTGCACTTCTTGGCCACTGGTTAATTTCAGCGGACAAGTGCCTTAGTGGGGGGGGGGTGTCACAGGCCACACAGTCACGCTGCCTACACCAGGTGTTGGCCATCATGACTGCACACTCCTCAGTCCGCAGGCACATATACATGCCCAGAATACCTGAAGAAAGGCAGGCTGCCGTCTAGGACTTTTACGGGGTGGCACACTTCCCCAAATTGCTAGGTGACATTGATTGCACCCATGTGGCTCTACATCCTCCCAGGGCAACTGAGCACATCTATAGAAACCGCAAGCACTGGCATTCCATCAACGTGCAGGTAGTATGTGATGCCAAGGCAATCATCACCTCAGTATATGCCAACTATCCAGGGTCCACCCATAACAGTTTAATTTTCAGAATGTCACCTCTAAATCTGGACCTAGAAGCTGGGCAGCATGGTGATACATGGTTTCTTGGTGAGTATAAATGCCTCTGCACATGTATGCATGTCAGATACTGAGTAATGTCACAACCCCACTAATGATACCCATCATCAACTCCCCAGGGGACAGTGCCTACCCTCTGAGCACCCACATGATGACTCTAATTCGGAACCCCACCACACCACCTGAGGTAAGATACAACACAGCCCATATCGCAAACCAGGGGCATAGTGGAGTGCACATTCGGAGTGCTCAAGTCACGCTTTCGCTTCCTGGACCGCTCTGGTGGGCAGCTGCTATATGCGCCCCCAGTAGTGTGCAGGATCATAGTGGCAGCATGTGTCCTGCACAATGTTGCAACTCGCCGGGGCCTGCCGGTGGAAATGGTGGTGCCCCTACATACCCATTCACATGCACGGCTACTGCGCATGGGAGGGGAAAGGGCACGTGGTGAGGCAGCCCGTACCCAGCTGGTTGCTAATTATTTCACCTAAAATCCCACCCCTGTGGAGTGCACACAGCCCTGGCACATACAAGCTGACAATCAATGATGATGACATAAGGGCCAGTCAACTGTCACAGCCATACCAGCCTGAGATTGCTCACCTGGAAGTGTTACATTGTGTGCATCCGTACCTACTTAAAGACAACCAATGCTGTGTGACAAAAAGACACATATGCATGCTGCATCAATGACTACCCCCTTGAACAATACAACATAAACATAGTGCCATGTCACCCAACACCTCCCCATCTCAGCTACCCAACACACCATGGCATGTCATGCAATGTGAAAGCAACCAAATGAATGCACAACACATGACACAAGTCTCACAAAGTGCACTGTCCCAAATGTAAACAGGCCACAGACAATATGCTCCCAGTAATCAATAAGAAACAGCACACATGAACAAATACTTACCAGCAACACAATACAGCAGCACAGGATGAAACAGTGGCAAAAAATGGCAGTACAAAATCAAAGTAGTGCAAGTCTCACAACCTGAACAAGCCAGCACATCGACCCTTTCCAACTCCAGAGTGTTGCTGTCAGGCAAATGTGTCATTGTACTGCATACAACATGAACTGCATCTGCAAAGGAGACGGCCTTGTGAAGACATGAAGAAGGTACATGTGAATAAGGAGAAAGACATGGATGCACAAGAACATATCAATAGACCATGCAGTGTTCAATCCAACAACAATCCCCACTAGGGATGTCCACACAGTTTTGACTACAGACTGCCCACACAGCTCATGGGAGACCAATGTCACTGTGTAAGTCACTGTCACTTGGTCACACCCTTTGCAAGCCCATGGAAAGGGGACACAGGAGGGGTGTTTGTGTCAGGAACCCAAGCATCTAACCCAAAGACAGGACTAGCCTGCATGTGCCCAGCTGGAATACACAGTGGATGCCCATGGGAGCCACACAAGGCAACAAATTGTAAAAAAAAATAAAAAATAAAATACAAAAATGCCCATGTGTGGACCGGGGGGGAGGCCACCCAGGAGGGTCGAGGACAGGGTGCACCCCAAAACCCACCTGCGTGGATGTTGTGAAAAAAAATACTTCTATGGGCTCATGGCCTGCACAGCTACGCTAATGTGGGAGAACTGCTGTCGCTCCCTTCACCCTCTGCTGCTACATCAGGAGGTAGCGGTGCTATGGGAGGCAGCCCACGCAAAGACCTTGTATGGTCCTCCATGGCAACAAGCATGCGGGTCTGGAAGGTCTGGTTCTGGAGGATGATAGTACGGAGATCCCCATGCAGCAACTCACAGGTTGCCTGCATTTCTGCATGCATGGCCTCGCGTGATGCCCGGATCTCCTCATGGGTTGCCTGGAGCTCAGCTGAGAGCGAACATGTGAGCTGCTCCAGCTGCTGTTCTGACCTAAAATTTCGGGAAGCCTCAAGTTCACCCAGAGTCTACCTGAGGAAATGGAGTTCTAACCTCAGGGCTTCCCTGTGGCCTTGGGACTCTACAGATATGGCTTTGCACAGAGTCTCCACTGCCTCCTATCGGTCCCTGTTTGACGCCAACATGTCCTCCCTGTGTGATTGGCAAATGGAGTCTGTTGCCTGCTGTTGGAGCTCCATCTGCCTTTCAGGGGGGAGAATGGAAGTGGCCACCCTCTCCATTGCCTGAGCCATCATTTCAACTGATGCTCCCTGTTGTGCTGATATACCGTGCATGTAGTTTTCCCATACAGTATTGCCTGGTGGTGCACGGCCACCGTGTCGGCCTCCACCACACCTGTTTGGGGTAAGGTAATCTGCACCTTGCTGTGCTGGCACTGCCTGAGGCTGCAGGAATGCATCCCCCCTCTGATCTGCTGGCCCAGGAACAGGATCAGATGTTGTGGAGTGTGACCCTGCATCCGTAACCGCCAAAGGCGGAGTTACCAACACGGACATCCCCATAGAGGGGTCTACCCCCATGTAGGAGGGTTGGACAGAACAGCATTCCTGCCAGAAACACTCACCTGCAATGGCACATAAATCTCACTGTCCGATTCAGCACCTGAATCATAGAGGTCTGGGGAGGTGCACCCAGAGACACCTGTGGACATTATGGTCTGCAGGAGGATTGGGTTTTCACCCACCACCACCCCACGTCCTCCACTGGTGCCCGATTGTGGCTGAGATTCCTCCTGGGTCTGCACCATCTCCTCCACCTCAACATCATCAAGTGCATCATTACTTGAACAAACATGAAAGACAACAAATGGAAACAGTCATGAGCACCATAGCACCCACATAGGCCTGACAAGCCAGAGATCCAGTACATGAATTACACATGTCCCACATGACTATAACCCTGGCATGCATGCACTGTCAATTAGTTGGAATGGGAGGCAAAAAGCAGACACGGAGGATTCCAAGATGGAAAAGCAACACATGTGCTGCATGCTGGATAGCACTAGCATCACACATTAGCCTGTGGGTGGCATGTGCAATCCACATACATGACACATGCCAGCACACAGATGGCACGTAGCATAGCCATGGTACATTTGACAAGTACAGCCATTTGTTAGTGAATGAGTACTGTCACCCATCCATGTGAGATGGACATGATGAGATGAAAAATTCCAAATAGTGTGACAAAATATGCATGTGCCACATAGTGCAACACATCCAGTGTACAATTATACAGTGATGGCAGGCAGATGGATACATCAATGGTTGGTCACTTCAACATGACAGGAAACGACAATCATGTTCCACATTCAAACAGGCCCCAAAAATGTATGTGAGCAGTCCCTTACTCAATCAGCCTGAATGGTCAAATCATTTCCATAACAAGGTAATACATGTCAGAAGCATGTCACATATGTGGCATTAGGGCAGAAAAATGTGTTGCAAAAATGGGAGGATTGAAACAATCAGGCTGAATGAATGCTGAAAATTCTGAACAATGTTGTTGCAAGATGACAGTTCAAGGGCAACTGCAGTAATGTGATGCTAATTGGCTACTGTGGTCAGAAGGGATACTGTCATACCCAAATCCAAGGGCGGTGAATGGTTTGGAAGAAGCACATGGGTGACCCATACCACTCAGGACTACACACCCTCACCTGGCACTCAATCAAAACACATCACCCAAGCAACATACAGATGGATTACACACACATGCATGGGCACTCACCAGACAATGCTTTGTAATCTGGTAGGTCTCCCACGCCTTGGATCTGTTCCTCTTTGACGAAGGTTCCAGCAACAGACTCATGTTCAGTGAGTTGGTCGTCCTCTGGTGGAGACCCACCGCCAGTCACCAGAGTAGAGGCATGATTTGAAGCCAGCTTGTTCTTTGCTCTGCGTTTCAGGTCATTCCACTGCTTGTAGCAATCATCAGCTGCACGCATCACAAAACAAGGGCACTAATGTGGTCTGCGATGGTCTGCCAGTGGGCCCTACGTTGACCAGGCGTAGTCTTGCACCCTGCAGTCACCACAATTTCGCGGCTATGTGCCAACACATAGGCCACACGTGCATCAAGTTCGGCGTCATTAAAGCTAGGCTTCCTTGACATGCCAGAGTGTGTAGCCGTGTCTGGGGTCTCAGCCTGTAGTGCTAGAGCACCCTTCTTCTTCTTCTTGTAAATTGGTGCGGATCCTGAGTGGCTTACACCGCTCTGGACAGTTGGGGCAGAAGCGGAGGTGGACTGGGTACTTGAAGCCTTTAAAGGCACAATGACCAAAGGTCTTGGTGCAGGCATTGGCTGCAAGATGATGTTGGCAGGGCCAACATCGGTGTGATGGATCTGGACCGACACTGTCCCAGCTGGGAGACTCGGAGCTGGGGTGGATTGAGCTGCAGCTGCCCCTGCAGCCTGCCCACCCTGGCTAAATGGGGCAGCAGATGACATTGCTGCCCCAGATCCATGTGGCCTGGTGACAACAACTTTCACCGCCACACGTGGCTTAGACTTGGTGACCTGGAAGTCAGCCTGGGAGTCATCCTGTGCCGGTTCAGTTGACAAAATAGGCCGGTCCAATAAGGGCTGAGCTGGGATGGTGTCAGCTATGTTTCCCACAACCATTGGGGGGCATAGATGGCCCCGATTGGTCCTCCACACACAGGGCTCTAGGGGCACCCTGCAAATCCTGGCCACGTCCCCTACCGTGCCCACCACGCCAACATCTTTGAGATCGGACACCTTTGCCTCACTTAGTGCTTGGTCGCCTCCCAACCAAGGCACTGATGTTGTTGTGCGTATAGGAGTTGCAGTAAACAATTATCCTGGGCAATTGGGGAGAAAGGGGTAGGGTACTAGATGGAATTTGTACCCTTGTGCTCTAGCAAGGCTGTCTGTGACCCCTGGGGGAAGATGATGGGTCAGGCACATGCACCCCAATAACAAAAGTACACGTGCACGCAACCCCTGGTAGACCACGTGCGTGGAAAAATGATACCGCACTATGCTGTGGCACCCAGGAACACAACAATAAGCGTACACGTGTTACACACAGCCTACAATGACCTCTGAAGGGGTACGCGACACACGGGGGTAACCACAGATGGAAAATACGTGCGTGACTCACCGTCTGCCTTGAAAAAGAATGTGAAAAAGACGCACGTGTGTGCATTGGCAACACCCCCGCCAAAAGAAGAAAAGAACGCAGTCTAAGGAAACAGGGAGTATGAACTGGAAACGTTGTGAATTAATCACGTGTGAACTGTCAAGAAGTACACGAATCACCTGCTCGGTCTCCACAAAAAGCACGTACAAGAAAATAGCGTGACACTCGTACCTTTTAAGCCAGCCCACACACTTACGCGCTTACGCGCTAAGGCCCTTTCCTCAAATAGCACGGTGACGTGCAGTTTTCTCACGTGCTGATTCACTATGCACCCGTGTTGTGGGGAACACCCACGCACGTAACGTCACTTACGCGCTTAAGCGCTAAGGGCCTTTCCTCGGATTTCACGCTGATGTGCAATTTGTTCACGTGCCAAATCACTCCGTATCAAGCTGGCCATGCGAAAACACACAGAAGACCACACTCCTGCCCAAGAGGCCATTTTCCTGCCCCCAAGAACCCCAAGCACGCTCCCACCAGCCATCTGCTGCTGCCTGCCTGCTGCCCATGTGCCCTGCTATTTGGTGCCTGCACGTCAGCCATCTGCAGGGGCCCAGTTGCTGTGTCCACCCCTGCTGGAACAGAAGACTCCCGACTGGGATACCATCGCTCCACAGCCCAGCCCCAGGACCCAGTTGCCCACCCACGCCTGCCTTCGGGGTCACCATGTCGGGGCAAACACCATCTGAGACCACTGGCAACCCCCAGCCAGAGAGGCAGAGGGCCACCAGCTTCAGTGAGAAGGAAGTTGGTGTCCTGGTGGAGCATGTCCTGGGGCATTATGATGCCCTCTTCGGAACATCACGTGCCAAATAGGAAGGACGGGAGAGTATCTGGGAGGACGTAGTGGTTGCCATCAACGTGGAGGGGGTGGCATCCCACGACATCAAGCACGTCTGGAAGCGCTGGGAGGACTTCAGGTCCAGGACCCTCTACAAGGCCCAGCGCCTCGTGAAGGCAGAGGATGCAGAGGGGTGCCGGGTCAGCATGAGCAACATCCAGATGAGGGTCCTGGAACGCGTAGGCCCAGCGCTCCAGGCCCAGATCCTTCGGAGGCAGACCCGTCTGGAGTTGAGCGGAAAGTGGCCAAGCATTGCTGTGTGAGACAGGGCATGTTGCAGTGTGCTGGTAGTCTGATACTTGCCAGTATGAGTAACCTAGGCCATGTATGGATGTGTGTGTGGAGGGACATCATGGTCATGCATGTGAGACCAGAAATGTTAGAACCACATGGATGGTGCATGTGTTCCAATGCAACATGGGGAGCTGAATGCGGAATGCACACATGAATGCATGCCAGTCTCTGTTCTTGGACATGGAGGAGGGTGAGGGATGGGAGCTGCTCTCATGTACATGTATGGTGCACATGTGTGTGTGTCTGAGAAGTGTGTGTGTGACTTTGAAATGCCATGGATGCATGGCACATGTCCGTGATGATGTGTAGATTCACTCATGCAGTGCGGTCACCGTTGTATCCACTGTGCCTGTGACGTACAAGCCATGATGCATGACCCTCCGGTGATGTGTGTGCATGGGATCAGTATGAGCCATGATGCATGTGAGTTTTAAGGCAACATTTTGGTTAAAAGAAGTACATGGATGCTGATGCTGATTGCAGGTGCTGTTCGTGTTTCTGCAGGTGTGTTGCGTGCATTCACCCATGTGTTGTGGAGGGACAGGATGGAAGTGACATTTGACAGTGCCACTCATGTGTAATTGCTTCCTGTCTAGGGGAATATTGTACTGTACCCTGATGCTTGTGTTCTATGTCTCCCTCTACGCAGAGTCGAGTGAAGAAGAGGGCGGAGCCAAGCGGCGGGGATGCCTCCACCGGGCGGCGACGCAAGGCCCAGCCACCCTCCCAGGAATTACCATCATCCGGGAGCGAGGGGACTGGTGCCGCGTCTGCCACTACGGCTGTAGCGGATGGGCCGGGTGAGCCTCCACAGGGGCTTGCAATGGCGGAAGATGGTGCGGAGACATCCAGGTTGGTGGTCTCCACAGAGGAGGAGGAGCCCACTACTGAGCCGTACATGGGGCCTGGTGGGGGTAGTACCACTGGTGCAAGTGGTGCAGTCCAGGGTCAGGAGGCAGCACAGGTCAACGCAGAAGGGCCTGTGCATGTCGCTGTCCTTGACCCTGTGACTGCACCACCATGCACCAGCAGGAATGCCCCGTCCCAGGCCTGTCCGCAGGTAGGGGGGAGGCCCACGTCATTTGCCTCTCCACTACCTGCGGACGAGGGGTCCCATGACCGTATGGGCTCCGTCCTGATTGGTGTCGCGTTGCGCACGCATGACATTCGTGATGACGTGCGTGCTTCCTGGGGGGAGCATGCACGCCATCACGAAGAGCAGCGTTGCGATGTGGCACTGTTGGGAGGGGCCCTCTTTGGTGGGTTCCTACATGTGTCGCACACTCTGGCGGACCTCTCCTCCTCTGTGGAGACTATGCGCCAGTCGTTCTCCCTGCCGTCTTCCGGCCCAGATTCCACCAGGGCCCGCTGTGGACCTGGCCTGACCAACACAGCCAGCTTGGTGGAGATCCCATCCCTGCCACAGTCGGGAGTCAGCAGTCCAGCAGGGGTGGACACCACAACAACTGGAGACCAGCAGATGGAGGATGTGCAGGCATCATCGGACAGGGCACATGGACAGCAGCAGCAGCAGAAGGCTCTAGGTGGGAGCAATGATGGCTCGGGGCCATCGACATCAGAGGGGCAGGCATTGGACAGAAGGCAGGAGGACCCTGGAATGGGTGTGTCTTCCGTTTGGCTGCGGTTGGGCTGGCGTATAGATGCGGAGCGGCGGCGGGCAGAAGAGGCACGGCTCACAATGGTCAGGGCGGAGAACTCCATGCGGAGGGCACTGTGGCGGGCCAAGTGCCTCGACGCTGTTCACAGGGAGTTGGAGTCCAACATGGCATCGTCCCTGCGAACCCTTGGGGCCATGGAAGAGGACCGCCTCCAGGACATTCACCAGGAGTTCGATGATGCCCTGGCCCGGGACATCGGAAAGTGAGCTGTCGGACTAGCCTGCCGCCATTGTAATTAGTTTTTAGTGTTAGGTTTCCTTTTCGTTTTCATTTCTTTTGGGGTGATTGGAATATGCCCCACACTTTTGTATATAGTTCTTTTCTTAGGTAGTTTTTTAGATAGGTTTAATTTCTTTCGTTGGGCTCATGGACCCTTTCAAAATTGATTGTACATAGTTGGACTTATGTTTGCATTTTCTGTGAATTTCACCATGGGGCAATGGATGTTTTAATTTTTACATTTCCTTTGGATTTGTTTTGGTAGACAATGATTTTGGACCATTTTTCTTCTGGATTTATTTGGATTGCATCTACATTTCTTTTTTCATATTTTTGGACATGCATTTCATTTCATTTTTGTATTATTTTTTTGACTTTCATTTCATTACATTGATTTTGTTAATAATACATTTTGATATTTTAATTCCATGTGTGGGATTCGCTCATTGGGTTCATGCATGTCAAATTGTGGTTTTGCACAATCTATGGCAAACAGTGTGTGTGTGTGTGACCGACATGTGTTGATGTACATGGTTGACTTTTGATTTGTGTCGTGACATAGGCATGTCGGTGTGTGGTGGATTGGTGATATCATTGCATGTCAAGACTGGGGTGGCGTGCTGTGGAATTGTGGTCCACATGAGGGCCATGATTGTGCAGCTTCCTTTCCTGTTGCAGGGGGACATGAGTCAGGGCCTGCTGGCAGGTGCCCCTTGTTAGGGAGAATTCTCTGTTTAGGCTGAATTTCCTAACCTAGCTAGTCTCCCAGCAGCTTTGCTGGATTTCTGGAGTTTGTTTTTTTTCCATCCTGCCAAGAGTGAGACTCTTTTTCTCCCACTCTTGGACATGAATGTGTGTAATTCCTTTGAATGTCAATGTGTTCCATGGGCTATGGGGTCTTTTATTCCATAGGGTCTCATATGTTTTGCTATGTGTGTTACAACGCACCCTCCATGCCGTAGCACTGGAGCGTCCTAGCGGACCTCCATCATAGCCATACCCGGGGACTGACTACTGTCTCCCCGGGCATGTAAAGTCACCATTGGCTTTACTAGACCTAAATTTACTAACAGAACTAGTACAAACCATCCTATTGTGGAAGTGCTAGTAGGGGTAACTACTCGTTATATTCGACCCCGAATATAACTCTATGGTATTCTTCCCATAGTTGGAGGTTAATACTTTTCCTCGTTAATCTCTAACATACAACCAGTTTATTTATCTTAAATAAGTCTATCGGATGGTATTTTCTGCCAGAATTCGGTTTTTAAAATGGCGTCTGTGTTCGCCTCTGTGACTCCTAAACCAAAGGTTGAGCCCTTTGTTCCACTTTTGGCGGGCTTCTGTACAGAGACCCTCCAAAGTGGTGCCATTCTGTCTGGGTTACCACATGGAGTGTGGGAGGGGGTTTAGGCACCCTGGACTGAATTGCCTTAGCGTGTTTTGATTGACAGCTAGGCTGAATGAATGGGGGTTTTCTGCATAAAAGCAGGGCCTTTGGGACTGGATCTTCAGAAGTCGCCACAGGACCTAAGAATCCGTAAAGCTGAGCCGACCTGCAACGACCGAACCATCATTTCAACTGACTCACCACTTCCCAACGACAGAGGAGATCTCCCTGCCGGAGAGTCTCTTCCCCTGACTGGTGGGAACAACCAGTCCCCTTTGCTTTTTCTTCGCTCCAGGACGCAGTGGTCGAATTGCCCGTGCAGAGCACCTCGGCAACCGGATAGCCACTACCTGTACCGCGACCAAAAGGTGGTCCTTGTGACGGAGCACTCTGCGGCTGGTCTCTTCCCTGGTGGTGCACCGGACCGCACTTTTCTTCGACGACGAGATCATCCCTACTCTTGGCGAAGACCCGACGTGCATCCACCACCAGGAACAACTGCCCCCGCCGGAGCTGTCTCTCCACAAACAAGTTACCGTGTCCGCCTGGCTTCCCTTTCTGCCGGATAGAGTGAGGTGTCTTAATCCTCGCCTGTCCATTGGGTCGCCTCCAAGCTTTCTTTAACTTGTTGTTCTGAACTGGTCCAATCTTTCCATAACAATTTGCGATAAAGACTTGAAGCGCATTTCCACTGAGACACTTTTTGGGACATATCGCCTTGCCTCTCTCCGAGTGGGCCTGGCCTCTGAACTTTGTGATCAGCAGTAGACCCTGCCTTACTTGCCTTGCATTTGTCCGTAAAGTATTGGTACCGAGTTGATTTCATAACCTGCCTTATTTTTCTCTCCTGACCTAACGAATACTAGAGTGCCATCTAGGTTAAAGCATACACCTCTGTCTGCAAATAAGTGATGCCGTTGATCCTTGACTTGTCAAACTAATGTTAGGGGGATTGATCTTTTTTTTCTTATAGTTATTGTGATTGAAGTGTTTGCCGTTTTAGTGCCAGAGTGTTTTCTATAGATGTGTTGTTATAAATAAATACTTTATATCTTTACACCGAAGCCTTGTTCCGTGTTTGCTTGTTCTACTGTGTGGATTACCCTATTTTGTATACTCCACATACTGCCTAACTCTTCTTGAGGGAAGTCTGACTGCTCAGCCACAGCTACCAAGTGAATCTGTGTGGTACAGACTGCTACCAAGTGGGTTTACTGCCAAACACCTGTAGTCCTAAATTCTTTGCAGTGGTCCCAGAGGGAACTGCAAAGGTTTCCGCCTAACACCCCTCAATGCTGGGTTGATGGGGTGCTGGGGGACATGAGTCGGGGCCTGCTGGCAGGTGCCCCTCAATGCTGGGTGGATGGGGGTGCTGGGGGACATGAGTCGGGGTCTGCTGGCAGGTGCCCCTCAATGGTGGGTGGATTGGGGTGCTGGGGGACATGAGTCGGGCCTGCTGTCAGGTGCCCCTCAATGCTCGGTGGATGGGGTGCTGGGGGATATGAGTTGGGGCCTGCTGGCAGGTGCCCCTCAATGCTGGGTGGATGGGGGTGCTGGGGGACATGAGTCGGGGCCTGCTGACAGGTGCCCCTCAATGCTTGGTTGATGGGGTACTTTGGGACATGAGTCAGGGCCTGCTGGCAGGTGCCCCTCAATGCTGGTTGGATGGGGGTGCTGGGGACATAAGTCAGTGCTCACTTGTGTATGGTGATATGTGGGCTGGCTGGGGGGCTTCAGCAGGGTGGATGGGCTGCCTGTGGGGCATGGCCAGGGGTGCAGTGTGTATCCCTGTGTTGGGGTCTGACTGCAGTCCCTGGGGAGGGGGGAGAGGGCACAACTGGGAGGACACACACTACCAATTAGTTGGTGCACCCCCGAAATACACGTACCCCACTCACAAAGGAAGAATCGCATGTGAAACTTCCCGCGCACCCACTGAAATACACGTACCCCGCTCACACAGGGTCAATCGCATGTGAAACTTCCCGCGCACCCCAGAAATACACATACCCCGCTCGCACAGGGCCAATCGCGTGTGAAACTTCCTGCGTACCCCTGAAATACACGTACCCCGCTCGCACAAGGCCAATCGTGTGTGAAACTTCCCATGCACCCCAGAAATACATGTACTCTGCTCGCACAGGGCCAATTGCGTGTGAAACTTCCAGCGCACTCCAGAAATACACGTACCCCGCTCGCACAGGGCCAATCGCAGAGCAGTAAGTGCATTCAAATGGCTGCGTGGGGAATTTTAAAGACTTTTTCATGGTTGGGGTGCTGTATGATGGTCCACTGGCCTGTGCGCCATGTACGGGATTTGTGCGCTGTTCATGGGGCACGGGGAGGGGTTGGGGGTGTAACTGGCGCTGCTGCAGGGTCACTGCGCCACTCTGCGCCATGGCTGGTTTTGGATGTTAAAATCCCTGAATACGCTGTGTGCGGAAACGGATTTTGGCACACGCGGCTCGCGCAGACTGCCACACGCGCACACTGTGCGCCAGCCGCGTGCGACACTTATGCGCTGAATTCTATGAATTACCCCCTATACCTGTCCGTACCGTCCGCAGCCAAGATGGAACTGTCCGTAGAACAGGTGTGGTATCCGGCATGTCCATAGTCAAACAAAATGGAGGTGTCCTAAGGACACTATACCTGGCTGTACAGTCAGCAGAACATCTACGCACATGCGCACCACACCCGTAAATCCTGCGAACATCGCGCCTGTCCCTAACTGTCCGTCTCACTTGTGTCACACATTCAATTAGTTTCAGGACCCGAACACTGTCCATAGAACACCCGCACGCATGCGCACGACCGTTCCTGTGCATTTGGTGTCCTGTGGGCACCCATTTCCTTCGCGGATGTGTTCACGACGTCATCATGTGACCACACCCATGCTGAGCATGTGTCCTAATTTGCGCACTTTGTCCGCTTCCCACACATTTCAAAAGAACTTATGCAGACAAGCCAAATTATTTTACAATAAAAAAATCGCCATTTCACATGTCTCATACAATAGCCCTAGCTTTCCAGATATTGTTTGGAACTTTTTGAACACTTTTGAGTGATCGATATGGTCACAAGGTGCAAACCTCCACCCCTATAAAAGGCCACACCCCCAAGCTCATCTTCATTCTACTTGGCGATTGCAGATTGAGTTTTGCTGCCTTTAGTGCTCTAGCAGAGATTACCTCACCAACTCTGATAGCATCCATGGCTGCTGTTGGCTGCTGTTGCTACATCAGCCTCAGCACCACCCCCAAACCCACCACCACCACAACCTCCCCAAGGGCCCGCAGAGGGGAATACGCGTGAGGATGTAGAGAGCAAGGGTGCAGAGGATGAAGAGAATGAGGTGGAGGAACTCCCTACTACCACCACTCGCCAGGAGTCGTGGGTGTGGCGGTTGTTTACTGTTCATGGTAACGTACCAAAAGCACGTGCGAACTAGGTCACCTGTAAACAGTGCAGGTTGCTGCTGAGTCGTGGGAGACCTGGTGCGTACAGCTTTGGTACGACAACCATGAAGCGACACCTAACTTCGATCCACTGTGCGGACATTTGCAAGGTTGTCCCATGTAAAGAACGTAGTAGTCTACTTTCCTCTGTTTCCGATCCTCTCACCACAAGAGACACTCCTGTGGGAGAGCGCATCCCTCCAACTGCTTCACAGGCCATTCCCGATGCTGTTGACCCTTACCTTTCGAGGCTCACAATATTGTGTATGTACTGCGACGCAGTACTCTGCAGGGGGGATAGTCTTCGAAGTGCTTTCAAGACTACGGTCACGGAGCACCAGATGAGCTGCTACCCACCTAAATAAGGCCCACCCTACATGTTTCTCTCTCCACCTGCCCTTTCTTATCCCTGTGGTTGGTGTCCCTTCCTTACCCTCCTTTCCCCTCCTCTCCTAGTGTGTTGTGTGTAAAAAATACAAAAAATATAAAACAACAAAACATTTTTTTTAAAAGGCTCTTTTCAGAGCCGCCTTTCTCAGTTTAAAAATGGATCTATCAAGTAAACGGTGTAGGCCCCTGCGCATTTTTCAAAAAGTCCACGGACAGTTCTAGGACAGACAAAATTGTAAGGTGCAACCGTAGCAAAACCAATGCACTTTTCTCTGGGAGTAAGTGGTGGCTCTGAAAAGAGCCTTTTGGTGGTGTTTTGTGTGTTTGAAAAATTTGGAATCGTCAACATGTAATGCTAAATAGGTGACTATAATTCCCAAAAAGGTTGCAATGCATTTTGTACATTTCAAAGAAAAATCTGATTGCCAGCATATGTAAAATGGACTCCATCTCTGCGAAAAATGAATGTGCTACGAAACATAATATTTTCATTGTGGAAAGAGGACATGCCAACATCTCTTAGAAAGGCACAAACTGCCTTATTGATATTGCGCCTCACTTTCTCCATTTCCAAATAAAGAAGAAAGTAGCCACATTTGTCTTTGCGCAATACGAGAAAAAATTATTTGGCAATTTGGAAACCTCTCAAGTCCTTCCTTCATTGCAAATTGCAAAGACATTCCAGACACATGCCCTAAACTGTTTCCTCCACAATGAATGATAATTATATCAGAATGATGCTCTGTCTGTAAAGTAGCACAGAGAGGTATCAGTGCACTTCCACATGAGGGAATCCAAGATCTGCAGATTTACCACAACGTTCTGCATGCACCTTCAACCAATGTATCCATGAGTCTCCCAAAATCCAGATAATCTGTTTTCAGCAGACACAGCCATAGCTGTCTGTTCTCCTCTCAGGAAAAAGATGTTCTCACTAAATCTCTCTGTTCACAACACACCCACTGAACTTTACTGACCAATCCCTAACTTCGCTCATTCTCATTTGCAAGCCTCTCCATCCCAGAATCCCTGTATGTAATACTCGCTGCTTGCAGAATACCGCCATGTCTGCGGACATGTAGAGGATCTAAGCGTGATGACTGTACATTTAGATAGTTTTCCCCATTTCCCCTTGAAGGTGGGCTCTGAAAAGAGACATTTGTTTTGGTTTTTTTGCAGATACCTGACAGACACCAGTTATTTTGTATTTTTTTTTTTCTTCTTACTTAACTCCTACAATCATCAAATAACCTGCTCCAAAGCAAGCCTTACATTCCAAAAGAACATGGCATTTCCCAAAAAAGATAAAGAAACACCAACTGCTTCAAAATAAGCCGCATTTCTGGAAACAATGTTCTCGTGGCTACAGAAAAACATACCAGCCCTTATCATGAAAACATGCATGCTGCAATTGATTGTACGCATACCAATAATTTGATCAGGACAAAAAACAAAACTGTTGTCCAATTTTTCTCTAGGAAGTAATCCAGAAAAAATGTGTTTCGCAGTTGGAAAGATGTTGATGACTGCATGAACCAACTGTTCCAAATCTCCCAACAAAGTAGGTGAACTCACGTAGCCCAAATGGCAAGCACCATAGTGAAAAACTACCACATGGGGACTGTTCATCCTACGCATATCTCTGCAAACTTGGAGAATTGCCTCTACATTGCAGTCAGTTGCAGCGCTCCACACCACCTCCACTCCTCTTACATCGAAATTGTTTGCCACATGCCTACATTGAGAATAGTGCTGGAAACCATGGACAAAAATATCTCCGAGCACCACACCCTGACTGTCTCCACCTCTGCCATCTTCACTAGACACACTCTCTTTCTACACAAATCAACAATGTCAACATCTGATTGGCTGATCCCTACAGTCCCCTTTCCATGCTGGATTTGCTGTAAAACCCTGTATGTGGCACACCCTAACCGCAGACAGGCGCTGTGTCCATGCAGCACGTAACTCTTAGCCAGTCCTTCTACCCTTTCTACATCACTCGCAAATCCATTCCCTCATTGGAAACAGTAAGCAGTCACACAACCATCCACCAATCACATCCAAGACCTCTACATCTAACTCCATCATCAGAGTTCCACACTTCAAATGTACTGTTGATCACTTTGAATACAAGTCTCATATCATTGTAAAGCACCTACTACAAAAACTACTGTGCAAGTCTCGATAATTTCTACTTACAGCTCCATGGTATCAACATGCATGATTACAAAGTACAGGTATGCATATTTTATTCAGAGTACATGTACAACTATTATGATTTCATATAAACAAATTAATGCCACTAAATCTGCATAGCCAAAACATACATACGAACGCTCCCGCTTTAAATGCGAGACTCCCGATTTTTCATTGAAAAATCGCACTACGTCTTACTATCTCCCGCATAACCTATACATACGTACCAACCATCCCGATTTACGCGCAAAACTCAATTTTTCATTAAAAAATGTCACAATTTTTTACTGTCTTCCACCTAAATTAATGCTACTCCCAATGCGATCGTATGAGAAAAATAAACGTTCCCGATTGCTGTGGTGGGATCGCCCTCTCAGGTGCTCCCGATTTTTCGCATGCCTACTTATAATATGGAAGTATTCAAATTTTACCATCTACTATAATGACCTATCACTTCCAAACCTCTCTGCTATCTACAACACAGCTGAAAAAAAAACAAGGGAATGTCATGAGCTTAAAATTTTACTCATTTGCGAAGCAGGTTGAACTAACATACTGCAAATAACATATAAAGACTGCACATAGTCAAATTAAATGCACGCATACACTGTGTTGAGATATCAAAAGGGAATACTTCCACAAAAGCATAAAAATGTACGTGCACATTAACATCACTGCTATAAACACACAACATTACTAACTTCTTCCTTTTACAATTGCAGTGAAGACCACTCTCCTGAAAATCAACGGCATCTACACTATAAACAACATATCCGAAGAAACCTGCTCATTCCACAATAAAAAGTAAGTACAATACTACCTTTATATTCTTACTGTTCCTCAAAGACACTGTGTGGGTCATTCATTTAATTTGCGCACCAAAACAAACATCGATTTCTGAACCATCCTGCCCACAAATCCCCATTTATTAAACAAAGATTAACAGGCAGAACTACACACAAATCCCTGCTTTTTTGGAACACAAATAACATACACAAGCCTTAGAAGGTTAGTAGTACAAAACAAATACCTGTTTTAATTTTATACCATTAGATTTACTATTAATGTGTCTCCTCACCACTAGCTCACTTTGTACTCTCATCTGAAGCACAGTGTAGTAACATACAAACAGAAAAATAGCCTTCCCAACTCATTGTAACCACCCAATGCACAATCACACACCACCAAAAACATATTCCCCATCAAACTCATACACGCATGCACACAGCACACATACATTGTAAAACAGACCAACCCATACCTTCTTTTTTTTCAACACACCCCAAAGAATGCCTACCAAAAAGCAAGTCCAAAGTAAGTATCCATCTCTACCAGATTTTGTAAAAAACATTGAAACAAAACAGCTAATGCAATCATTTAGCGAAACAAGAGAAGCTTCAACTACAGAAACCTTGCCTCCTCTATCAAAATGTGGCACGAAACAGAAAATGCTTAACACAAATTCGGCTACCACTACTGCTAACAATGCTCCTATAAATCCTCATATACTAGCAAGAAACCATAGTAAAAAAAGTATTTTAGCAAAAATGTTCTACCACAGAGTCCTTCAGAATGTAATAAGAACAGGAGCGAAATCATCCATAACCCTTAAAACCTACCGTAGAAAATTAATTCTAGAAGCTCTCATAGACAGTTCAATCCTTCTCAAAAAGAAGTTATTTATTTTAGTTTTAAACAGGATGAAACCACGAACAAAACTAAGTACTAAATTACAAAAGAAACTTCTCAATAAACGGAATGTCAACAAAAATAACTTCTTAAATATTTCTGAAGGTGAATGGAGTCACACGACAACCACAGAACCATATTTTAATGAAGAAGCATACAAACAAAATCAAACAAACACAATTACCATCCATAGCAGTGGACGAGGTTATTATAAAAAAATGAATAATACCATCATGGAACAAGAAACACTATTTACAAAAGTATACCCAGAAAACTCAGAATTACCTCTCCATTTGACTGAACCAGAAAGTCCAGTATACAAATGGCCATGTACGTCAATGTGTAACATTCCCAACAAATCTTTCAAATCTTTACACCAGTTCCTCAATCAGTATGTGAAAGGTAAAGACAAAATCAAAATGAAAGTGCTGCAAAATATGGATACCTGTCCAGTGGGCAAATACACAGGACTACAAGGACATTCATTGGTCTGCATTTCAGGACCTATTTGCAAAAGCACCTTCCATGCTATCGAAATGATATCAACACATCATTCAAATGTAAGAAATCTACTGTATAAACTGTACTATGCTAAAAGTCCAGCTTTAGAACTAACCAATTTAAATAACACTCTTCTGCATGGTACACCCAAATACCTACAAGAAGAAATCGACCGTATCCAGAGAAAATATTTTGAAAGTGAAAGCCACTTACAAAATGCAATAGCTTTAGAACAGACTAGCAACAATTCTGCACATGGCAACCTTCTATTACACACATACAAAAAAGAAATACTAACATTTAAAAGTACATTGGCTGAAGTACCAAACCATGTGTGTGTGTATTGCCGCAGAACTTTTTACAAAAGTAACACAAAAACTATAGACATAACATCCAAAATAGAAGACAATGAAGATTATTCCCACTACCAAAACCCCTGCAACAACTCAATTTGTATGAGAGCATCATAATTCAAAAAGTACACCCATTTCAAGCAATAACACGCCTTCAACCAAAAACAGCAAAATTACCTCCCTCTGAATTGGTAAAAGGCATTTGTGGCAAAGTAGTTTATTTGCCATTAGATCTGACAGAAAATGTGCACACTCTAAGAGTGCAATGTCCAATAGAGCATTCTTTAATTGTCTTAGTAAATGGTGTACCAACAAAAGACAAACATTTTTTTGAAACAACTCATGGATTTACACAAAGTTAGACAAGTCTTGCAATATCTGAAAGACAATAATGAATACTACAACTAACTAACTAACTAACTAACTAAGGAGTTTCTTATATAGTTCAATCACTCACCTGAAGGTCTCAGGGCGTTTACATGAACATATACAGACATATAACATAAACTAGAAGAAGGGAAGAACGTAGCCGCCATGGCGACTAACACGTCCTGAGGGTTAGCCAATGATCTTAAGGCATCAAATGGAGATTAGACATCAAAAAGAAAGGTCTTAATTGTTGCAGTGTGGTGGACTGTTTGAGATGAAGAGGGATTGTGTTCCAGTTCTTAGGGAGCCAGGCCCCAATACTTGCTTCACCCACTTTCTTCAGAAGGGTACGTGGTTGTGCCAATAGCAGAAGACTGTTTGAGCGTAACGTACAAGAAGTGAATTTTGAAGAAAGCTTAAGGGAAACAACTGAAATAATTCAAGAATCATCAGAAACTGGTCAATTTGAACATCTGGATCATGCTGCAGTATCCACTCTTTTGGACCATTATACAATTCATCCATTGCACTCTAATGAGAGCATAGATGATGCACTAGAAACTTACCAAATGCGACAAACCAAAGGTTCACCAATGAGCATATGGGAAAAAAGTATAGAAGCACGTGCTTTTTCACTAATATTTCCTACTGGCAAAGGAGGAAGATACGATGATAGACCAACTCAGATAACAGCATCAGAATACCGCTCATTACGAATGTATTCTGAAGATCCCAGGTTTAGACAAAATGTGGAATAAATATTCCATGCACTCTTTGAAAGTGAACTAGCAACCCTATGTTACAGAGTTGCACACATATTGAAATCTGAAACCCACTTTCAAAATATGTCAGCTACACAATTAATACAAAAAGTGCAAGACAAAGATGATGTTTTACAATCAAGCATAACTAATCTGTTTGCAAACATGCGTGGCACGAAAGAATACTGGATACTGGTTCCGGCGTCACGGAGATGTACGTTGTATGATCAGAAACCTTGGACCATCCACTTGATTTGTTACATTAAGTTGTGCAGAATATGCATGGGAAGATTTACATAATTTCCTACGCGTATCAAACAACAACAAAACCAACATAGATATACTAACATCTGGAGAACTTTGCTCTCTAGATCCTGTTAATGTTTCAAGATATTTTCATCATCGTTTCATTGCTATGCTACACTTTATTTGTAATAAAACAGTTCCTCCCCTTGGGGAGTAGTGCAACACTTCTTTTGAAGAAAAGAATACTAAGTCAGAGGAGCACCACATATCCACATGCTTTTATGGATTAACGGTGCACCTAAATTTGGTCAGGACTGTGATGCCAATGTTTTGCAGTTCATCCAATAATATGTCAATTGTGAAATCCCTTCACAAATGACACATAGTGACCTTCATGGACAAATTGTACAATTTCAAAGACACAAATGTGGCAAATATCGTTGTTGCAAATACAAAAACAAAGGGAAATACTACACCAAATGCAGCTTTGGTTTCCCTAGACCAGTTACAGAACAAGTGAAGTGAACCAATTCATGTCTTCTGTTCGACTTAGTGTTAATGGTAAATCACCTAAGACACATATTACATAAAAAGAACAGAAGAATCAAAATATATCAATGATTACAATGCAATCATTGCCCTCTTATGAAATGCAAACATAGATGTGCAGTACATTGCAGACAATTCCACATAGTGCAACACATCCAGTGTACAATTATACAGTGATGGCAGGCAGATGGATACATCAATAGTTGGTCACTTCAACATGACAGGAAACGACAATCATGTTCCACATTCAAACAGGCCCCAAAAATGTATGTGAGCAGTCCCTTACTCAATCAGCCTGAATGGTCAAATCATTTCCATAACAAGGTAATACATGTCAGAAGCATGTCACATATGTGGTATTAGGGCAGAAAAATGTGTTGCAAAAATGGGAGGATTGAAACAATCAGGCTGAATGAATGCTGAAAATTCTGAACAATGTTGTTGCAAGATGACAGTTCAAGGGCAACTGCAGTAATGTGATGCTAATTGGCTACTGTGGTCAGAAGGGATACTGTCATACCCAAATCCAAGGGCGGTGAATGGTTTGGAAGAAGCACATGGGTGACCCATACCACTCAGGACTACACACCCTCACCTGGCACTCAATCAAAACACATCACCCAAGCAACATACACATGGATTACACACACATGCATGGGCACTCACCAGACAATGCTTCGTAATCTGGTAGGTCTCCCACGCCTTGGATCTGTTCCTCTTTGATGAAGGTTCCAGCAACAGACTCATGTTCAGTGAGTTGGTCGTCCTCTGGTGGAGACCCACCGCCAGTCACCAGAGTAGAGGCATGATTTGAAGCCAGCTTGTTCTTTGCTCTGCGTTTCAGGTCATTCCACTGCTTGTAGCAATCATCAGCTGCACGCCTCACAAAACCAAGGGCACTAATGTGGTCTGCGATCGTCTGCCAGTGGGCCCTACGTTGACCAGGCGTAGTCTTGCACCCTGCAGTCACCACGATTTCGCGGCTATGTGCCAACACATAGGCCACACGTGCATCAAGTTCGGCGTCATTAAAGTTAGGCTTCCTTGACATGCCGGAGTGTGTAGCCGTGTCTGGGGTCTCAGCCTGTAGTGCTAGTGCACCCTTCTTCTTCTTCTTGTAAATTGGTGCGGATCCTGAGTGGCTTACACCGCTCTGGACAGTTGGGGCAGAAGCGGAGGTGGACTGGGTACTTGAAGCCTTTAGAGGCACAATGACCAAAGGTCTTGGTGCAGGCATTGGCTGCAGGGTGATGTTGGCAGGGCCAACATCGGTGTGATGGATCTGGACCGACACTGTCCCAGCTGGGAGACTCGGAGCTGGGGTGGATTGAGCTGCAGCTGCCCCTGCAGCCTGCCCACCCTGGCTAAATGGGGCAGCAGATGACATTGCTACCCCAGATCCATGTGGCCTGGTGACAACAACTTTCACGGCCACACATGGCTTAGACTAGGTGACCTGGAAGTCAGCCTGGGAGTCATCCTGTGCCGGTTCAGTTGACAAAATAGGCCGGTCCAACAAGGGCTGAGCTGGGATGGTGTCAGCTATGTTTCCCACAACCATTGGGGGGGCATAGATGGCCCCGATTGGTCCTCCACACACAGGGCTCTAGGGGCACCCTGCAAATCCTGGCCACGTCCCCTACCGTGCCCACCACGCCAACCTCTTTGAGATCGGACACCTTTGCCTCCCTTACTGCTTGGTCGCCTCCCAACCATGGCACTGATGTTGTTGTGCGTATAGGAGTTGCAGTAAACAATTGTCCTGGGCAATTGGGGAGAAAGGGGTAGGGTACTAGATGGAATTTGTACCCTTGTGCTCTAGCAAGGCTGTCTGTGACCCCTGGGGGAAGATGACGGGTCACGCACATGCACCCCAATAACAAAAGTACACGTGCATGCAACCCCTGGTAGACCACGTGCGTGGAAAAATGAACCCGCACTACGCTGTGGCACCCAGGAACACAACAATAAGCATACGCGTGTTACACACAGCCTACAATGACCTCTGAAGGGGTACGCGACACACGGGGGTAACCACAGATGGAAAATACGTGCGTGACTCACCGTCTGCCTTGAAAAAGAATGTGAAAAAGACGCACGTGTGTGCATTGGCAACACCCCCGCCAAAAGAAGAAAAGAACGCAGTCTAAGGAAACAGGGAGTATGAACTGGAAACGTTGTGAAGTAATCACGTGTGAACTGTCAAGAAGTACACAAATCACCTGCTCGGTCTCCACAAAAAGCACGTACAAGAAAATAGCGTGACACTCGTACCTTTTAAGCCAGCCCACACACTTACGTGCTTACGCGCTAAGGCCCTTTCCTCAAATAGCACGGTGACGTGCAGTTTTCTCACGTGCGGATTCACTATGCACCCGTGTTGTGGGGAACACCCACGCACGTAACGTCACTTACGCGCTTAAGCGCTAAGGGCCTTTCCTCGGATTTCACGCTGATGTGGAATTTGTTCACGTGCCAAATCACTCCGTATCAAGCTGGCCACGCGAAAACACACAGAAGACCACACTCCTGCCCAAGAGGCCATTTTCCTGCCCCCAAGAACCCCAAGCACGCTCCCACCAGCCATCTGCTGCTGCCTGCCTGCTGCCCACGTGCCCTGCTATTTGGTGCCTGCACGTCAGCCATCTGCAGGGGCCCAGTTGCTGTGTCCACCCCTGCTGGAACAGAAGACTCCCGACTGGGATACCATCGCTCCACAGCCCAGCCCCAGGACCCAGTTGCCCACCCACGCCTGCCTTGGGGGTCACCATGTCGGGGCAAACACCATCTGAGACCACTGGCAACCCCCAGCCAGAGAGGCAGAGGGCCACCAGCTTCAGTGAGAAGGAAGTTGGTGTCCTGGTGGAGCATGTCCTGGGGCATTATGATGCCCTCTTCGGAACATCACGCGCCAAATAGGAAGGACGGGAGAGTATCTGGGAGGACGTAGTGGTTGCCATCAACGTGGAGGGGGTGGCATCCCACGACATCAAGCACGTCTAGAAGCGCTGGGAGGACTTCAGGTCCAGGACCCTCTACAAGGCCCAGCGCCTCGTGAAGGCAGAGGATGCAGAGGGGTGCCGGGTCAGCATGAGCAACATCCAGATGAGGGTCCTGGAACGCGTAGGCCCAGCGCTCCAGGCCCAGATCCTTCGGAGGCAGACCCGTCTGGAGTTGAGCGGAAAGTGGCCAAGCATTGCTGTGTGAGACAGGGCATGTTGCAGTGTGCTGGTAGTCTGATACTTGCCAGTATGAGTAACCTAGGCCATGTATGGATGTGTGTGTGGAGGGACATCATGGTCATGCATGTGAGACCAGAAATGTGTGAACCACATGGATGGTGCATGTGTTCCAATGCAACATGGGGAGCTGAATGCGGAATGCACACATGAATGCATGCCAGTCTCTGTTCTTGGACATGGAGGATGGTGAGGGATGGGAGCTGCTCTCATGTACATGTATGGTGCACATGTGTGTGTGTCTGAGAAGTGTGTGTGTGACTTTGAAATGCCATGGATGCATGACACATGTCCGTGATGATGTGTAGATTCACTCATGCAGTGCGGTCACCGTTGTATCCACTGTGCCTGTGGCGTACAAGCCATGATGCATGACCCTCCGGTGATGTGTGTGCATGGGATCAGTATGAGCCATGATGCATGTGAGTTTTAAGGCAACATTTTGGTTAAAAGAAGTACATGGATGCTGATGCTGATTGCAGGTGCTGTTCGTGTTTCTGCATGTGTGTTGCGTGCATTCACCCATGTGTTGTGGAGGGACAGGATGGAAGTGACATTTGACAGTGCCACTCATGTGTAATTGCTTCCTGTCTAGGGGAATATTGTACTGTACCCTGATGCTTGTGTTCTATGTCTCCCTCTACGCAGAGTCGAGTGAAGAAGAGGGCGGAGACTGCGCTGTGGAGCCAAGCGGCGGGGATGCCTCCACCGGGCGGCGATGCAAGGCCCAGCCACCCTCCCAGGAATTACCATCATCCGGGAGCGAGGGGACTGGTGCCGCGTCTGCCACTACGGCTGTAGCGGATGGGCCGGGTGAGCCTCCACAGGGGCTTGCAATGGCGGAAGATGGTGCGGAGACATCCAGGTTGGTGGTCTCCACAGAGGAGGAGGAGCCACTACTGAGCCGTACATGGGGCCTGGTGGGGGTAGTACCACTGGTGCAAGTGGTGCAGTCCAGGGTCAGGAGGCAGCACAGGTCAACGCAGAGGGGCCTGTGCATGTCGCTGTCCTTGACCCTGTGACTGCACCACCATGCACCAGCAGGAATGCCCCGTCCCAGGCCTGTCCGCAGGTAGGGGGGAGGCCCACGTCATTTGCCTCTCCACTACCTGCGGACGAGGGGTCCCATGACCGTATGGGCTCCGTCCTGATTGGTGTCGCGTTGCGCACGCATGACATTCGTGATGACGTGCGTGCTTCCTGGGGGGAGCATGCACGCCATCACGAAGAGCAGCGTTGCGATGTGGCACTGTTGGGAGGGGCCCTCTTCGGTGGGTTCCTACATGTGTCGCACACTCTGGCGGACCTCTCCTCCTCTGTGGAGACTATGCGCCAGTCGTTCTCCCTGCCGTCTTCCGGCCCAGATTCCACCAGGGCCCGCTGTGGACCTGGCCTGACCAACACAGCCAGCTTGGTGGAGATCCCATCCCTGCCACAGTCGGGAGTCAGCAGTCCAGCAGGGGTGGACACCACAACAACTGGAGACCAGCAGATGGAGGATGTGCAGGCATCATCGGACAGGGCACATGGACAGCAGCAGCAGCAGAAGGCTCTAGGTGGGAGCAATGATGGCTCGGGGCCATCGACATCAGAGGGGCAGGCATTGGACAGAGGGCAGGAGGACCCTGGAATGGGTGTGTCTTCCGTTTGGCTGCAGTTGGGCTGGCGTATAGATGCGGAGCGGCAGCGGGCAGAAGAGGCACGGCTCACAATGGTCAGGGCGGAGAACTCCATGCGGAGGGCACTGTGGCGGGCCAAGTGCCTCGACGCTGTTCACAGGGAGTTGGAGTCCAACATGGCATCGTCCCTGCGAACCCTCGGGGCCATGGAAGAGGACCGCCTCCAGGACATTCACCAGGAGTTCGATGATGCCCTGGCCCGGGACATCGGAAAGTGAGCTGTCGGACTAGCCTGCCGCCATTGTAAATAGTTTTTAGTGTTAGGTTTCCTTTTCGTTTTCATTTCTTTTGGGGTGATTGGACTATGCCCCACACTTTTGTATATAGTTATTTTCTTAGGTAGTTTTTTAGATAGGTTTAATTTCTTTCGTTGGGCTCATGGACCCTTTCAAAATTGATTGTACATAGTTGGACTTTGGATTTATGTTTGCATTTTCTTTGAATTTCACCATGGGGCAATGGATTTTTTAATTTTTACATTTCCTTTGGATTTGTTTTGGTAGACAATGATTTTGGACCATTTTTCTTCTGGATTTATTTGGATTGCATCTACATTTCTTTTTTCATATTTTTGGACATGCATTTCATTTCATTTTTGTATTATTTTTTTGACTTTCATTTCATTACATTGATTTTGTTAATAATACATTTTGATATTTTAATTCCATGTGTGGGATTCGCTCATTGGGTTCATGCATGTCAAATTGTGGTTTTGCACAATCTATGGCAAACAGTGTGTGTGTGTGTGACCGACATGTGTTGATGTACATGGTTGACTTTTGATTTGTGTCGTGACATAGGCATGTCGGTGTGTGGTGGATTGGTGATATCATTGCATGTCAAGACTGGGGTGGCGTGCTGTGGAATTGTGGTCCACATGAGGGCCATGATTGTGCAGCTTCCTTTCGTGTTGCAGGGGGACATGAGTCGGGGCCTGCTGGCAGGTGCCCCTTGTTAGGGAGAATTCTCTGTTTAGGCTGAATTTCCTAACCTAGTAAGTCTCCCAGCAGCTTTGCTGGATTTCTGGAGTTTTTTTTTTTTTTCCATCCTGCCAAGAGTGAGACTCTTTTTCTCCCACTCTTGGACATGAATGTGTGTAATTCCTTTGAATGTCAATGTGTTCCATGGGATATGGGGTCTTTTACTCCATAGGGTCTCATATGTTTTGCTATGTGTGTTACAACGCACCCTCCATGCCGTAGCACTGGAGCGTCCTAGCGGACCTCCATCATAGCCATACCCGGGGACTGACTACTGTCTCCCCGGGCATGTAAAGTCACCATTGGCTTTACTAGACCTAAATTTACTAACAGAACTAGTACAAACCATCCTATTGTGGATGTGCTAGTAGGGGTAACGACTCGTTATATTTGACCCCGAATATAACTCTATGGGATTCTTCCCATAGTTGGAGGTTAATACTTTTCCTCGTTAATCTCTAACATACAACTGGTTTATTTATCTTAAATAAGTCTATCGGATGGTATTTTCTGCCAGAATTCGGTTTTTAAAATGGCGTCTGTGTTCGCCTCTGTGACTCCTAAACCAAAGGTTGAGCCCTTTGTTCCACTTTTGGCAGGCTTCTGTACAGAGACCCTCCAAAGTGGTGCCATTCTGTCTGGGTTACCACATGGAGTGTGGGAGGCGGTTTAGGCACCCTGGACTCAGTTGCCTTAGCGTGTTTTTATTGACAGCTCGGCTGAATGAATGGGGGTTTTCTGCATAAAAGCAGGGCCTTTGGGACTGGATCTTCAGAAGTCGCCACAGGACCTAAGAATCCGTAAAGCTGAGCCGACCTGCAACGACCGAACCATCATTTCAACTGACTCACCACGTCCCAACGACAGAGGAGATCTCCCTGCCGGAGAGTCTCTTCCCCTGACTGGTGGGAACAACCATTCCCCTTTGCTTTTTCTTCGCTCCAGGACGCAGTGGTCGAATTGCCCGTGCAGAGCACCTCGGCAACCGGATAGCCACTACCTGTACCGCGACCAAAAGGTGGTGCCTTGTGACGGAGCACTCCGCGGCTGGTCTCTTCCCTGGTGGTGCACCGGACCTCACTTTTCTTCGACGACGAGATCATCTCTACTCTACTCTTGGCAAAGACCCGACGTGCATCCACCACCAGGAACAACTGCCCCCGCCGGAGCTGTCTCTCCACAAACAAGGTACCGTGTCCGCCTGGCTTCCCTTTCTGCCGGATAGAGTGAGGTGTCTTAATCCTCGCCTGTCCATTGGGTCGCCTCCAAGCTTTCTTTAACTTGTTGTTCTGAACTGGTCCAATCTTTCCATAACAATTTGCGATAAAGACTCGAAGCGCATTTCCACTGAGACACTTTTTGGGACATATCGCCTTGCCTCTCTCCAAGTGGGCCTGGCCTCTGAACTTTGTGATCAGCAGTAGACCCTGCCATACTTGCCTTGCATTTGTCCGTAAAGTATTGGTACCGAGTTGATTTCATAACCTGCCTTATTTTTCTCTCCTGACCTAACAAATACTAGAGTGCCATCTAGGTTAAAGCATACACCTCTGTCTGCAAATAAGTGATGCCGTTGATCCTAGACTTGTCAAACTATTGTTAGGGGGATTGATCTTTTTCTTATAGTTATTGTGATTGAAGTGTTTGCCGTTTTAGTGCCAGAGTGTTTTCTATAGATGTGTTGTTATAAATAAATACTTTATATCTTTACACCGAAGCCTTGTTCCGTGTTTGCTTGTTCTACTGTGTGGATTACCCTATTTTGTATACTCCACATACTGCCTAACTCTTCTTGAGGGAAGTCTGACTGCTCAGCCACAGCTACCAAGTGAATCTGTGTGGTACAGACTGCTACCAACTGGGTTTACTGCCAAACACCTGTAGTCCTAAATTCTTTGCAGTGGTCCCAGAGGGAACTGCAAAGGTTTCCGCCTAACACCCCTCAATGCTGGGTTGATGGGGTGCTGGGGGACATGAGTCGGGGCCTGCTGGCAGGTGCCCCTCAATGCTGGGTGGATGGGGTGCTGGGGGACATGAGTCGGGGTCTGCTGGCAGGTGCCCCTCAATGCTGGGTGGATTGTGATGCTGGTGGACATGAGTCGGGCCTGCTGTCAGGTGCCCCTCAATGCTGGGTGGATGGGGTGCTGGGGGATATGAGTTGGGGCCTGCTGGCAGGTGCCCCTCAATGCTGGGTGGATGGGGGTGCTGGGGGACATGAGTCGGGGCCTGCTGGCAGGTGCCCCTCAATGCTTGGTTGATGGGGTGCTGGGGGACATGAGTCAGGGCCTGCTGGCAGGTGCCCCTCAATGCTGGGTGGAAGGGGGTGCTGGAGGACATGAGTCGGGGCCTGCTGGCAGGTGCCCCTCAATGCTGGTTGGATGGGGGTGCTGGGGACATTAGTCAGTGCTCACTTGTGTATGGTGATATGTGGGCTGGCTGGGGGGCTTCAGCAGGGTGGATGGGCTGCCTGTGGGGCATGGCCAGGGGTGCAGTGTGTATCCCTGTGTTGGGGTCTGACTGCAGGCCCTGGGGAGGGGGGAGAGGGCACACCTGGGAGGACACACACTACCAATTAGTTGGTGCACCCCCGAAATACACGTACCCCGCTCACACAGGACCAATCGCATGTGAAACTTCCCGCGCACCCACTGAAATACACGTACCCCGCTCACACAGGGCCAATCGCATGTGAATCTTACCACGCACCCCAGAAATACACATACCCCGCTCGCACAGGGCCAATCGCGTGTGAAACTTCCTGCGCACCCCTGAAATACACGTACCCCGCTCGCACAAGGCCAATCGTGTGTGAAACTTCCTATGCACCCCAGAAATACATGTACCCTGCTCGCACAGGGCCAATTGCGTGTGAAACTTCCAGCGCACTCCAGAAATACACGTACCCCGCTCGCACAGGGCCAATCGCAGAGCAGTAAGTGCATTCAAATGGCTACGTGGGGAATTTTACAGACTTTTTCATGGTTGGGGTGCTGTATGATGGTCCACTGGCCTGTGCGCCATGTACGGGATTTGTGCGCTGTTCATGGCGCACGGGGAGGGGTTGGGGGTGTAACTGGCGATGCTGCAGGGTCACTGCGCCACTCTGCGCCATGGCTGGTTTTGGATGTTAAAATCCCTGAATACGCTGTGTGCGGAAATGGATTTTGGCGCACGTGGCTCGCGCAGACTGCCACACGCGCACACTGTGCGCCAGCCGCGTGCGGCACTTATGTGCTGAATTCTATGAATTACCCCCTATACCTGTCCGTACTGTCCGCAGCCAAGATGGAACTGTCCGTAGAACAGGTGCGGTGTCCGGCATGTCCGTAGTCAAACAAAATGGAGGTGTCCTAAGGACACTATACCTGGCTGTACAGTCAGCAGAACATCTACGCACATGCGCACCACACCCGTAAATCCTGCGAACATCGCGCCTGTCCCTAACTGTCCGTCTCACTTGTGTCACACATTCAATTAGTTTCAGGACCCGAACACTGTCCATAGAACACCCGCACGCATGCGCACGACCGTTCCTGTGCATTTGGTGTCCTGTGGGCACCCATTTCCTTCGCGGATGTGTTCACGACGTCATCATGTGACCACACCCACACTGAGCATGTGTCCTAATTTGAGCATTTTGTCCGCTTCCCACACATTTCAAAAGAACTTATGCAGACAAGCCAAATTATTTTACAATAAAAAAATCAACATTTCACATGTCCCATACAATAGCCCTAGCTTTCCAGATATTGTTTGGAACTTTTTGAACACTTTTGAGTGATCGATATGGTCACGAGGTGCAAACCTCCACCCCTATAAAAGGCCACACCCCCAAGCTCATCTTCATTCTACTTGGCGATTGCAGATTGAGTTTTGCTGCCTTTAGTGCTCTAGCAGAGATTACCTCACCAACTGTGATAGCATCGATGGCTGCTGTTGGCTGCTGTTGCTACATCAGCCTCAGCACCACCCCCAACCCCTCCACCACCACAACCTCCCCAAGGGCCCGCAGAGGGGAATACGCGTGAGGATGTAGAGAGCGAGGGTGAAGAGGATGAAGAGAATGAGGTGGAGGAACTCCCTACTACCACCACTCGCCAGGAGTCGTGGGTGTGGCGGTTGTTTACTGTTTATGGTAACGTACCAAAAGCACGTGCGAACTAGGTCACCTGTAAACAGTGCAGGTTGCTGCTGAGTCGTGGGAGACCTGGTGCGTACAGCTTTGGTACGACAACCATGAAGCGACACCTAACTTCGATCCACGGTGCGGACATTTGCAAGGTTGTCCCATGTAAAGAACGTAGTATTCTACTTTCCTCCGTTTCCGATCCTCTCACCACAAGAGACACTCCTGTGGGAGAGCGCAGACCTCCAACTGCTTCACAGGCCATTCCCGATGCTGTTGACCCTTACCTTTCGAGGGTCACAATATTGTGTATGTACTGCGACGCAGTACTCTGCAGGGGGGATAGTCTTCGAAGTGCTTTCAAGACTACGGTCACGGAGCACCAGATGAGCTGCTACCCACCTAAATAAGGCCCACCCTACATGTTTCTCTCTCCACCTGCCCTTTCTTATCCCTGTGGTTGGTGTCCCTTCCTTACCCTCCTTTCCCCTCCTCTCCTAGTGTGTTGTGTGTAAAAAATACAAAAAATATAAAACAACAAAACATTTTTTTTAAAAGGCTCTTTTCAGAGCCGCCTTTCTCAGTTTAAAAATGGATCTATCAAGTAAACGGTGTAGGCCCCTGCGCATTTTTCAAAAAGTCCACGGACAGTTCTAGGACAGACAAAATTGTAAGGTGCAACCGTAGCAAAACCAATGCACTTTTCTCTGGGAGTAAGTGGTGGCTCTGAAAAGAGCCTTTTGGTGGTGTTTTGTGTGTTTGAAAAACTTGTAATCGTCAACATGTAATGCTAAATAGGTGTCTATAATTCCAAAAAAGGTTGCAATGCATTTTGTACATTTCGAAGAAAAATCTGATTGCCAGCATATGTAAAATGGACTCCATCTCTGCGAAAAATGAATGTGCTACGAAACATAATATTTTCATTGTGGAAAGAGGACATGCCAACATCTCTTAGAAAGGCACAAACTGCCTTATTGATATTGCGCCTCACTTTCTCCATTTCCAAATAAAGAAGAACGTAGCCACATTTGTCTTTGCGCAATACGAGAAAAAATTATTTGGCAATTTGGAAACTTCTCAAGTCCTTCCTTCATTGCAAATTGCAAAGACATTCCAGACACATGCCCTAAACTGTTTCCTCCACAATGAATGATAATTATATCAGAATGATGCTCTGTCTGTAAAGTAGCACAGAGAGGTATCAGTGCACTTCCACATGAGGGAATCCAAGATCTGCAGATATACCACAACGTTCTGCATGCACCTTCAACCAATGTATCCATGAGTCTCCCAAAATCCAGATAATCTGTTTTCAGCAGACACAGCCATAGCTGTCTGTTCTCCTCTCAGGAAAAAGATGTTCTCACTAAATCTCTCTGTTCACAACACACCCACTGAACTTTACTGACCAATCCCTAACTTCGCTCATTCTCATTTGCAAGCCTCTCCATCCCAGAATCCCTGTATGTAATACTCGCTGCTTGCAGAATACCGCCATGTCCGCGGACATGTAGAGGATCTAAGCGTGATGACTGTACATTTAGATAGTTTTCCCCATTTCCCCTTGAAGGTGGGCTCTGAAAAGAGACTTTTTTTTGGTTTTTTTGCAGATACCTGACAGACACCTGTTATTTTGTATGTTTTTTTTTTCTTCTTACTTTACTCCTACAATCATCAAATAGCCTGCTCCAAAGCAAGCCTTACATTCCAAAAGAACATGGCATTTCCCAAAAAAGATAAAGAAACACCAACTGCTTCAAAATAAGCCGCATTTCTGGAAACAATGTTCTCGTGGCTACAGAAAAACATACCAGCCCTTATCATGAAAGCATGCATGCTGCAATTGATTGTACGCATACCAATAATTTGATCAGGACAAAAAACAAAACTGTTGTCCAATTTTTCTCTAGGAAGTAATCCAGAAAAAATGTGTTTCGCAGTTGGAAAGATGTTGATGACTGCATGAACCAACTGTTCCAAATCTCCCAACAAAGTAGGTGAACTCACATAGCCCAAATGGCAAGCACCATAGTGAAAGACTACCACATGGGGACTGTTCATCCTACGCATATCTCTGCAAACTTGGAGAATTGCCTCTACATTGCAGTCAGTTGCAGCGCTCCACACCACCTCCACTCCTCTTACATCGAAATTGTTTGCCACATGCCTACATTGAGAATAGTGCTGGAAACCATGGACAAAAATATCTCCGAGCACCACACCCTGACTGTCTCCACCTCTGCCATCTTCACTAGACACACTCTCTTTCTACACAAATCAACAATGTCAACATCTGATTGGCTGATCCCTACAGTCCCCTTTCCATGCTGGATTTGCTGTAAAACCCTGTATGTGGCACACCCTAACCGCAGACAGGCGCTGTGTCCATGCAGCACGTAACTCTTAGCCAGTCCTTCTGCCCTTTCTACATCACTCGCAAATCCATTCCCTCATTGGAAACAGTAAGCAGTCACACAACCATCCACCAATCACATCCAAGACCTCTACATCTAACTCCATCATCAGAGTTCCACACTTCAAATGTACTGTTGATCACTTTGAATACAAGTCTCATATCATTGTAAAGCACCTACTACAAAAACTACTGTGCAAGTCTCGATGATTTCTACTTACAGCTCCATGATATCAACATGCATGATTACAAAGTACAGGTATGCATATTTTATTCAGAGTACATGTACAACTATTATGATTTCATATAAACAAATTAATGCCACTAAATCTGCATAGCCAAAACATACATACGAACGCTCCCGCTTTAAATGCGAGACTCCCGATTTTTCATTGAAAAATCGCACTACGTCTTACTGTCTCCCGCATAACCTATACATACGTACCAACCATCCCGATTTACGCGCAAAACTCAATTTTTCATTAAAAAATGTCACAATTTTTTACTGTCTTCCACCTAAATTAATGCTACTCCCAATGCGATCGTATGAGAAAAATAAACGTTCCCGATTGCTGTGGTGGCATCGCCCTCTCAGGTGCTCCCGATTTTTCGCATGCCTACTTATAATATGAAAGTATTCAAATTTTACCATCTACTATAATGACCTATCACTTCCAAACCTCTCTGCTATCTACAACACAGCTGAAAAAAAAACAAGGGAATGTCATGAGCTTAAAATTTTACTCATTTGCGAAGCAGGTTGAACTAACATACTGCAAATAACATATAAAGACTGCACATAGTCAAATTAAATGCACGCATACACTGTGTTGAGATATCAAAAGGGAATACTTCCACAAAAGCATAAAAATGTACGTGCACATTAACATCACTGCTATAAACACACAACATTACTAACTTCTTCCTTTTACAATTGCAGTGAAGACCACTCTCCTGAAAATCAACGGCATCTACACTATAAACAACATATCCGAAGAAACCTGCTCATTCCACAATAAAAAGTAAGTACAATACTACCTTTATATTCTTACTGTTCCTCAAAGACACTGTGTGGGTGATTCATGTAATTTGCGCACCAAAACAAACATCGATTTCTGAACCATCCTGCCCACAAATCCCCATTTATTAAACAAAGATTAACAGGCAGAACTGCACACAAATCCCTGTTTTTTTGGAACACAAATAACATACACAAGCCTTAGAAGGTTAGTAGTACAAAACAAATACCTGTTTTAATTTTATACCATTAGATTTACTATTAATGTTTCTCCTCACCACTAGCTCACTTTGTACTCTCATCTGAAGCACAGTGTAGTAACATACAAACAGAAAAATAGCCTTCCCAACTCATTGTAACCACCCAATGCACAATCACACACCACCAAAAACATATTCCCCATCAAACTCATACACGCATGCACACAGCACACACACATCGTAAAACAGACCAACCCATACCTTCTTTTTTTTCAACAGACCCCAAAGAATGCCTACCAAAAAGCAAGTCCAAAGTAAGTATCCATCTCTACCAGATTTTGTAAAAAAACATTGAAACAAAACAGCTAATGCAATCATTTAGCGAAACAAAAGAAGCTTCAACTACAGAAACCTTGCCTCCTCTATCAAAATGTGGCACAAAACAGAAAATGCTTAACACAAATTCGGCTACCACTACTGCTAACAATGCTCCTATAAATCCTCATATACTAGCAAGAAACCATAGTAAAAAAAGTATTTTAGCAAAAATGTTCTACCACAGAGTCCTTCAGAATGTAATAAGAACAGGAGCGAAATCACCCATAACCCTTAAAACCTACCATAGAAAATTAATTCTAGAAGCTCTCATAGACAGTTCAATCCTTCTCAAAAGGAGGTTATTTATTTTAGCTTTAAACAGGATGAAACCACGAACAAAACTAAGTACTAAATTACAAAAGAAACTTCTCAATAAACAGAATATCAACAAAAATAACTTCTTAAATATTTGTGAAGGTGAATGGAGTCACACGACAACCACAGAACCATATTTTAATGAAGAAGCATACAAACAAAATCAAACAAACACAATTACCATCCATAGCAGTGGACGAGGTTATTATAAAAAAATCAATAATACCATCATGGAACAAGAAACACTATTTACAAAAGTATACCCAGAAAACTCAGAATTACCTCTCCATTTGACTGAACCAGAAAGTCCAGGATACAAATGGCCATGTACGTCAATGTGTAACATTCCCAACAAATCTTTCAAATCTTTACACCAGTTCCTCAATCAGTATGTGAAAGGTAAAGACAAAATCAAAATGAAAGTGCTGCAAAATATGGATACCTGTCTAGTGGGCAAATACACAGGACTACAAGGACATTCATTGGTCTGCATTTCAGGACCTATTTGCAAAAGCACCTTCCATGATATCAAAATGATATCAACACATCATTCAAATGTAAGAAATCTACTGTATAAACTGTACTATGCTAAAAGTCCAGCTTTAGAACTAACCAATTTAAATAACACTCTTCTGCATGGTACACCCAAATACCTACAAGAAGAAATCAACCGTATCCAGAGAAAATATTTTGAAAGTGAAAGCCACTTACAAAATGCAATAGCTTTAGAACAGACTAGCAACAATTCTGCACATGGCAACCTTCTATTACACACATACAAAAAAGAAATACTAACATTTAAAAGTACATTGGCTGAAGTATCAAACCATGTGTGTGTGTATTGCCGCAGAAATTTTTTACAAAAGTAACACAAAAACTATAGATATAACATCCAAAATAGAAGACAATGAAGATTATTCCCACTACCAAAACCCCTGCAACAACTCAATTTGTATGAGAGCATCATAATTCAAAAAGTACACCCATTTCAAGCAATAACACGCCTTCAACCAAAAACAGCAAAATTACCTCCCTCTGAATTGGTAAAAGGCATTTGTGGCAAAGTAGTTTATTTGCCATTAGATCTGACAGAAAATGTGCACACTCTAAGAGTGCAATGTCCAATAGAGCATTCTTTAATTGTCTTAGTAAATGGTGTACCAACAAAAGACAAACATTTTTTTGCAACAACTCATGGATTTACACAAAGTTAGACAAGTCTTGCAATATCTGAAAGACAATAATGAATACTACAACTAACTAACTAACTAACTAAGGAGTTTCTTATATAGTTCAATCACTCACCCGAAGGTCTCAGGGCGTTTACATGAACATATACAGACATATAACATAAACTAGAAGAAGGGAAGAACGTAGCCGCCATGGCGACTAACACGTCCTGAGGGGTAGCCAATGATCTTAAGGCATCAAATGGAGATTAGACATCAAAAAGAATCATAACGTACAAGAAGTGAATTTTGAAGAAAGCTTAAGGGAAACAACTGAAATAATTCAAGAATCATCAGAAACTGGTCAATTTGAACATCTGGATCATGCTGCAGTATCCACTCTTTTGGACCATTATACAATTCATCCATTGCACTCTAATGAGAGCATAGATGATGCACTAGAAACTTACCAAATGCGACAAACCAAAGGTTCACCAATGAGCATATGGGAAAAAAGTATAGAAGCACATGCTTTTTCACTAATATTTCCTACTGGCAAAGGAGGAAGATACGATGATAGACCCACTCAGATAACAGCATCAGAATACCGCTCATTACGAATGTATTCTGAAGATCCCAGGTTTAGACAAAATGTGGAATACATATTCCATGCACTCTTTGAAAGTGAACTAGCAACCCTATGTTACAGAGTTGCACACATATTGAAATCTGGAACCCACTTTCAAAATATGTCAGCTACACAATTAATACAAAAAGTGCAAGACAAAGATGATGTTTTACAATCAAGCATAACTAATCTGTTTGCAAACATGCGTGGCATGAAAGAATACTGGATACTGGTTCCGGCGTCACGGAGATGTACGTTGTATGATCAGAAACCTTGGACCATCCACTTGATTTGTTACATTAAGTTGTGCAGAATATGCATGGGAAGATTTACATAATGTCCTACACGTATCAAACAACAACAAAACCAACATAGATATACTAACATCTGGAGAACTTTGCTCTCTAGATCCTGTTAATGTTTCAAGATATTTTGATCGTTTCATTGCTATGCTACACTTTATTTGTAATAAAACAGTTCCTCCCCTTGGGGAGTAGTGCAACACTTCTTTTGAAGAAAAGAATACTAAGTCAGAGGAGCACCACATATCCACATGCTTTTATGGATTAACGGTGCACCTACATTTGGTCAGGACTGTGATGCCACTGTTTTGCAGTTCATCCAATAATATGTCAATTGTGAAATCCCTTCACAAATGACACATAGTGACCTTCATGGACAAATTGTACAATTTCAAAGACACAAATGTGGCAAATATCGTTGTTGCAAATACAAAAACAAAGGGAAATACTACATCAAATGCAGCTTTGGTTTCCCTAGACCAGTTACAGAACAAGTGAAGTTAACCAATTCATATCTTCTGTTCGACATAGTGTTAAAGGTAAATCACCTAAGAACACATATTACATAAAAAGAACAGAAGAATCAAAATATATCAATGATTACAATGCAATCATTGCCCTCTTATGAAATGCAAACATAGATGTGCAGTACATTGCAGACAATTCCACATAGTGCAACACATCCAGTGTACAATTATACAGTGATGGCAGGCAGATGGATACATCAATGGTTGGTCACTTCAACATGACAGGAAACGACAATCATGTTCCACATTCAAACAGGCCCCAAAAATGTATGTGAGCAGTCCCTTACTCAATCAGCCTGAATGGTCAAATCATTTCCATAACAAGGTAATACATGTCAGAAGCATGTCACATATGTGGCATTAGGGCAGAAAAATGTGTTGCAAAAATGGGAGGATTGAAACAATCAGGCTGAATGAATGCTGAAAATTCTGAACAATGTTGTTGCAAGATGACAGTTCAAGGGCAACTGCAGTAATGTGATGCTAATTGGCTACTGTGGTCAGAAGGGATACTGTCATACCCAAATCCAAGGGCGGTGAATGGTTTGGAAGAAGCACATGGGTGACCCATACCACTCAGGACTACACACCCTCACCTGGCACTCAATCAAAACACATCACCCAAGCAACATACACATGGATTACACACACATGCATGGGCACTCACCAGACAATGCTTCGTAATCTGGTAGGTCTCCCACGCCTTGGATCTGTTCCTCTTTGGCGAAGGTTCCAGCAACAGACTCATGTTCAGTGAGTTGGTCGTCCTCTGGTGGAGACCCACCGTCAGTCACCAGAGTAGAGGCATGATTTGAAGCCAGCTTGTTCTTTGCTCTGCGTTTCAGGTCATTCCACTGCTTGTAGCAATCATCAGCTGCACGCCTCACAAAACCAAGGGCACTAATGTGGTCTGCGATGGTCTGCCAGTGGGCCCTACGTTGACCAGGCGTAGTCTTGCACCCTGCAGTCACCACGATTTCGCGGCTATGTGCCAACACATAGGCCACACGTGCATCAAGTTCGGCGTCATTAAAGCTAGGCTTCCTTGACATGCCGGAGTGTGTAGCCGTGTCTGGGGTCTCAGCCTGTAGTGCTAGAGCACCCTTCTTCTTCTTCTTGTAAATTGGTGCGGATCCTGAGTGGCTTACACCGCTCTGGACAGTTGGGGCAGAAGCGGAGGTGGACTGGGTACTTGAAGCCTTTAAAGGCACAATGACCAAAGGTCTTGGTGCAGGCATTGGCTGCAGGGTGATGTTGGCAGGGCCAACATCGGTGTGATGGATCTGGACCGACACTGTCCCAGCTGGGAGACTCGGAGCTGGGGTGGATTGAGCTGCAGCTGCCCCTGCAGCCTGCCCACCCTGGCTAAATGGGGCAGCAGATGACATTGCTGCCCCAGATCCATGTGGCCTGGTGACAACAACTTTCACCGCCACACGTGGCTTAGACTTGGTGACCTGGAAGTCAGCCTGGGAGTCATCCTGTGCCGGTTCAGTTGACAAAATAGGCCGGTCCAACAAGGGCTGAGCTGGGATGGTGTCAGCTATGTTTCCCACAACCATTGGGGGGGCATAGATGGCCCCGATTGGTCCTCCACACACAGGGCTCTAGGGGCACCCTGCAAATCCTGGCCATGTCCCCTACCGTGCCCACCACGCCAACCTCTTTGAGATTGGACACCTTTGCCTCCCTTACTGCTTGGTCGCCTCCCAACCATGGCACTGATGTTGTTGTGCGTATAGGAGTTGCAGTAAACAATTGTCTTGGGCAATTGGGGAGAAAGGGGTAGGGTACTAGATGGAATTTGTACCCTTGTGCTCTAGCAAGGCTGTCTGTGACCCCTGGGGGAAGATGACGGGTCACGCACATGCACCCCAATAACAAAAGTACACGTGCACGCAACCCCTGGTAGACCACGTGCGTGGAAAAATGAACCCGCACTACGCTGTGGCACCCAGGAACACAACAATAAGCGTACGCGTGTTACACACAGCCTACAATGACCTCTGAAGGGGTACGCGACACACGGGGGTAACCACAGATGGAAAATACGTGCGTGACTCACCGTCTGCCTTGAAAAAGAATGTGAAAAAGACGCACGTGTGTGCATTGGCAACACCCCCGCCAAAAGAAGAAAAGAACGCAGTCTAAGGAAACAGGGAGTATGAACTGGAAACGTTGTGAAGTAATCACGTGTGAACTGTCAAGAAGTACACGAATCACCTGCTCGGTCTCCACAAAAAGCACGTACAAGAAAATAGCGTGACACTCGTACCTTTTAAGCCAGCCCACACACTTACGCGCTTACGCGCTAAGGCCCTTTCCTCAAATAGCACAGTGACGTGCAGTTTTCTCACGTGCTGATTCACTATGCACCCGTGTTGTGGGGAACACCCACGCACGTAACGTCACTTACGCGCTTAAGCGCTAAAGGCCTTTCCTCGGATTTCACGCTGATGTGCAATTTGTTCACGTGCCAAATCACTCCGTATCAAGCTGGCCACGCGAAAACACACAGAAGACCACACTCCTGCCCAAGAGGCCATTTTCCTGCCCCCAAGAACCCCAAGCACGCTCCCACCAGCCATCTGCTGCTGCCTGCCTGCTGCCCACGTGCCCTGCTATTTGGTGCCTGCACGTCAGCCATCTGCAGGGGCCCAGTTGCTGTGTCCACCCCTGCTGGAACAGAAGACTCCCGATTGGGATACCATCGCTCCACAGCCCAGCCCCAGGACCCAGTTGCCCACCCACTCCTGCCTTGGGGGTCACCATGTCGGGGCAAACACCATCTGAGACCACTGGCAACCCCCAGCCAGAGAGGCAGAGGGCCACCAGCTTCAGTGAGAAGGAAGTTGGTGTCCTGGTGGAGCATGTCCAGGGGCATTATGATGCCCTCTTCGGAACATCACGCGCCAAATAGGAAGGACGGGAGAGTATCTGGGAGGACGTAGTGGTTGCCATCAACGGGGAGGGGGTGGCATCCCACGACATCAAGCACGTCTGGAAGCGCTGGGAGGACTTCAGGTCCAGGACCCTCTACAAGGCCCAGCACCTCGTGAAGGCAGAGGATACAGAGGGGTGCCGGGTCAGCATGAGCAACATCCAGATGAGGGTCCTGGAACGCGTAGGCCCAGCGCTCCAGGCCCAGATCCTTCGGAGGCAGACCCGTCTGGAGTTGAGCGGAAAGTGGCCAAGCATTGCTGTGTGAGACAGGGCATGTTGCAGTGTGCTGGTAGTCTGATACTTGCCAGTATGAGTAACCTAGGCCATGTATGGATGTGTGTGTGGAGGGACATCATGGTCATGCATGTGAGACCAGAAATGTGTGAACCACATGGATGGTGCATGTGTTCCAATGCAACATGGGGAGCTGAATGCGGAATGCACACATGAATGCATGCCAGTCTCTGTACTTGGACATGGAGGAGGGTGAGGGATGGGAGCTGCTCTCATGTACATGTATGGTGCACATGTGTGTGTGTCTGAGAAGTGTGTGTGTGACTTTGAAATGCCATGGATGCATGACACATGTCTGTGATGATGTGTAGATTCACTCATGCAGTGCGGTCACCGTTGTATCCACTGTGCCTGTGGCGTACAAGCCATGATGCATGACCCTCCGGTGATGTGTGTGCATGGGATCAGTATGAGCCATGATGCATGTGAGTTTTAAGGCAACATTTTGGTTAAAATAAGTACATGGATGCTGATGCTGATTGCAGGTGCTGTTCCTGTTTCTGCATGTGTGTTGCGTGCATTCACCCATGTGTTGTGGAGGGACAGGATGGAAGTGACATTTGACAGTGCCACTCATGTGTAATTGCTTCCTGTCTAGGGGAATATTGTACTGTACCCTAATGCTTGTGTTCTATGTCTCCCTCTACGCAGAGTCGAGTGAAGAAGAGGGCGGAGACTGCGCTGTGGAGCCAAGCGGCGGGGATGCCTCCACCGGGCGGCGACGCAAGGCCCAGCCACCCTCCCAGGAATTACCATCATCCGGGAGTGAGGGGACTGGTGCCGCGTCTGCCACTACGGCTGTAGCGTATGGGCCGGGTGAGCCTCCACAGGGGCTTGCAATGGCGGAAGATGGTGCGGAGACATCCAGGTTGGTGGTCTCCACAGAGGAGGAGGAGCCCACTACTGAGCCGTACATGGGGCCTGGTGGGGGTAGTACCACTGGTGCAAGTGGTGCAGTCCAGGGTCAGGAGGCAGCACAGGTCAACGCAGAGGGGCCTGTGCATGTCGCTGTCCTTGACCCTGTGACTGCACCACCATGCACCAGCAGGAATGCCCCGTCCCAGGCCTGTCCGCAGGTAGGGGGGAGGCACACGTCATTTGCCTCTCCACTACCTGTGGACAAGGGGTCCCATGACCGTATGGGCTCCGTCCTGATTGGTGTCGCGTTGCGCACGCATGACATTCGTGATGACGTGCGTGCTTCCTGGGGGGAGCATGCACGCCATCACGAAGAGCAGCGTTGCGATGTGGCACTGTTGGGAGGGGCCCTCTTCGGTGGGTTCCTACATGTGTCGCACACTCTGGCGGACCTCTCCTCCTCTGTGGAGACTATGCGCCAGTCGTTCTCCCTGCCGTCTTCCGGCCCAGATTCCACCAGTGCCCGCTGTGGACCTGGCCTGACCAACACAGCCAGCTTGGTGGAGATCCCATCCCTGCCACAGTCGGGAGTCAGCAGTCCAGCAGGGGTGGACACCACAACAACTGGAGACCAGCAGATGGAGGATGTGCAGGCATCATCGGACAGGGCACATGGACAGCAGCAGCAGCAGAAGGCTCTAGGTGGGAGCGATGATAGCTCGGGGCCATCGACATCAGAGGGGCAGGCATTGGACAGAGGGCAGGAGGACCCTGGAATGGGTGTGTCTTCCGTTTGGCTGCAGTTGGGCTGGCGTATAGATGCGGAGCGGCGGCGGGCAGAAGAGGCACGGCTCACAATGGTCAGGGCGGAGAACTCCATGCGGAGGGCACTGTGGCGGGCCAAGTGCCTCGACGCTGTTCACAGGGAGTTGGAGTCCAACATGGCATCGTCCCTGCAAACCCTTGGGGCCATGGAAGAGGACCGCCTCCAGGACATTCACCAGGAGTTCGATGATGCCCTGGCCCGGGACATCGGAAAGTGAGCTGTCGGACTAGCCTGCCGCCATTGTAAATAGTTTTTAGTGTTAGGTTTCCTTTTCGTTTTCATTTCTTTTGGGGTGATTGGACTATGCCCCACACTTTTGTATATAGTTCTTTTCTTAGGTAGTTTTTTAGATAGGTTTAATTTCTTTCGTTGGGCTCATGGACCCTTTCAAAATTGATTGTACATAGTTGGACTTTGGATTTATGTTTGCATTTTCTTTGAATTTCACCATGGGGCAATGGATTTTTTAATTTTTACAATTCCTTTGGATTTGTTTTGGTAGACCATGATTTTGGACCATTTTTCTTCTGGATTTATTTGGATTGCATCTACATTTCTTTTTTCATATTTTTGGACATGCATTTCATTTCATTTTTGTATTATTATTTTGACTTTCATTTCATTACATTGATTTTGTTAATAATACATTTTGATATTTTAATTCCATGTGTGGGATTCGCTCATTGGGTTCATGCATGTCAAATTGTGGTTTTGCACAATCTATGGCAAACAGTGTGTGTGTGTGTGTGACCGACATGTGTTGATGTACATGGTTGACTTTTGATTTGTGTCGTGACATATGCATGTCGGTGTGTGGTGGATTGGTGATATCATTGCATGTCAAGACTGGGGTGGCGTGCTGTGGAATTGTGGTCCACATGAGGGCCATGATTGTGCAGCTTCCTTTCTTGTTGCATGGGGACATGAGTCGGGGCCTGCTGGCAGGTGCCCCTTGTTAGGGAGAATTCTCTGTTTAGGCTGAATTTCCTAACCTAGTGAGTCTCCCAGCAGCTTTGCTGGATTTCTGGAGTTTGTTTTTGTTCCATCCTGCCAAGAGTGAGACTCTTTTTCTCCCACTCTTGGACATGAATGTGTGTAATTCCTTTGAATGTCAATGTGTTCCATGGGCTATGGGGTCTTTTACTCCATAGGGTCTCATATGTTTTGCTATGTGTGTTACAACGCACCCTCCATGCCGTAGCACTGCAGCGTCCTAGCGGACCTCCATCATAGCCATACCCGGGGACTGACTACTGTCTCCCCGGGCATGTAAAGTCACCATTGGCTTTACTAGACCTAAATTTACTAACAGAACTAGTACAAACCATCCTATTGTGGACGTGCTAGTAGGGGTAACTACTCGTTATATTCGACCCCGAATATAACTCTATGGGATTCTTCCCATAGTTGGAGGTTAATACTTTTCCTCGTTAATCTCTAACATACAACCGGTTTATTTATCTTAAATAAGTCTATCGGATGGTATTTTCTGCCAGAATTCGGTTTTTAAAATGGCGTCTGTGTTCGCCTCTGTGACTCCTAAACCAAAGGTTGAGCCCTTTGTTCCACTTTTGGCGGGCTTCTGTACAGAGACCCTCCAAAGTGGTGCCATTCTGTCTGGGTTACCACATGGAGTGTGGGAGGGGGTTTAGGCACCCTGGACTGAGTTGCCTTAGCGTGTTTTGATTGACAGCTAGGCTGAATGAATGGGGGTTTTCTGCATAAAAGCAGGGCCTTTGGGACTGGATCTTCAGAAGTCGCCACAGGACCTAAGAATCCGTAAAGCTGAGCCGACCTGCAACGACCGAACCATCATTTCAACTGACTCACCACTTCCCAACGACAGAGGAGATCTCCCTGCCGGAGAGTCTCTTCCTCTGACTGGTGGGAACAACCAGTCCCCTTTGCTTTTTCTTCGCTCCAGGACGCAGTGGCCGAATTGCCCGTGCAGAGCACCTCGGCAACCGGATAGCCACTACCTGTACCGCGACCAAAAGGTGGTGCCTTGTGACGGAGCACTCCGCGGCTAGTCTCTTCCCTGGTGGTGCACCGGACCTCACTTTTCTTCGACGACGAGATCATCTCTACTCTTGGCAAAGACCCGACGTGCATCCACCACCAGGAACAACTGCCCCCGCCGGAGCTGTCTCTCCACAAACAAGGTACTGTGTCCGCCTGGCTTCCCTTTCTGCCGGATAGAGTGAGGTGTCTTAATCCTCGCCTGTCCATTGGGTCGCCTCCAAGCTTTCTTTAACTTGTTGTTCTGAACTGGTCCAATCTTTCCATAACAATTTGCGATAAAGACTCGAAGCGCATTTCCACTGAGACACTTTTTGGGACATATCGCCTTGCCTCTCTCCGAGTGGGCCTGGCCTCTGAACTTTGTGATCAGCAGTAGACCCTGCCTTACTTGCTTTGCATTTGTCCGTAAAGTATTGGTACCGAGTTGATTTCATAACATGCCTTATTTTTCTCTCCTGACCTAACAAATACTAGAGTGCCATCTAGGTTAAAGCATACACCTCTGTCTGCAAATAAGTGATGCCGTTGATCCTAGACTTGTCAAACTATTGTTAGGGGGATTGATCTTTTTCTTATAGTTATTGTGATTGAAGTGTTTGCCGTTTTAGTGCCAGAGTGTTTTCTATAGATGTGTTGTTATAAATAAATACTTTATATCTTTACACCGAAGCCTTGTTCCGTGTTTGCTTGTTCTACTGTGTGGATTACCCTATTTTGTATACTCCACATACTGCCTAACTCTTCTTGAGGGAAGTCTGACTGCTCAGCCACAGCTACCCAGTGAATCTGTGTGGTACAGACTGCTACCAAGTGGGTTTACTGCCAAACACCTGTAGTCCTAAATTCTTTGCAGTGGTCCCAGAGGGAACTGCAAAGGTTTCCGCCTAACACCCCTCAATGCTGGGTTGATGGGGTGCTGGGGGACATGAGTCGGGGCCTGCTGGCAGGTGCCCCTCAATGCTGGGTGGATGGGGGTTCTGGGGGACATGAGTCGGGGTCTGCTGGCAGGTGCCCCTCAATGCTGGGTGGATTGGGGTGCTGGGGGACAAGAGTCGGGCCTGCTGTCAGGTGCCCCTCAATGCTGGGTGGATGGGGTGCTGGGGGATATGAGTTGGGGCCTGCTGGCAGGTGCCCCTCAATGCTGGGTGGATGGGGGTGCTGGGGGACATGAGTCGGGGCCTGCTGGCAGGTGCCCCTCAATGCTTGGTTGATGGGGTGCTGGGGGACATGAGTCAGGGCCTGCTGGCAGGTGCCCCTCAGTGCTGGGTGGAAGGGGGTGCTGGAGGACATGAGTCGGGGCCTGCTGGCAGGTGCCCCTCAATGCTGGTTGGATGGGGGTGCTGGGGACATAAGTCAGTGCTCACTTGTGTATGGTGATATGTGGGCTGGCTGGGGGGCTTCAGCAGGGTGGATTGGCTGCCTGTGGGGCATGGCCAGGGGTGCAGTGTGTATCCCTGTGTTGGGGTCTGACTGTAGGCCCTGGGGAGGGGGGAGAGGGCACACCTGGGAGGACACACACTACCAATTAGTTGGTGCACCCCCGAAATACACGTACCCCGCTCACACAGGACCAATCGCATGTGAAACTTCCCGCGCACCCACTGAAATACACGTACCCCGCTCACACAGGGCCAATCGCATGTGAAACTTCCCGCGCACCCCAGAAATACACATACCCCGCTCGCACAGGGCCAATCGCGTGTGAAACTTCCTGCGCACCCCTGAAATACACGTACCCCGCTCGCACAAGGCCAATCATGTGTGAAACTTCCCATGCACCCCAGAAATACATGTACCCTGCTCGCACAGGGCCAATTGCGTGTGAAACTTCCAGCGCACTCCAGAAATACACGTACCCCGCTCGCACAGGGCCAATCGCAGAGCAGTAAGTGCATTCAAATGGCTGCGTGGGGAATTTTACAGACTTTTTCATGGTTGGGGTGCTGTATGATGGTCCACTGGCCTGTGCGCCATGTACGGGATTTGTGCGCTGTTCATGGCGCACAGGGAGGGGTTGGGGGTGCAACTGGCGCTGCTGCAGGGTCACTGCGCCACTCTGCGCCATGGCTGGTTTTGGATGTTAAAATCCCTGAATACGCTGTGTGCGGAAATGGATTTTGGCGCACGCGGCTCGCGCAGACTGCCACACGCGCACACTGTGCGCCAGCCGCGTGCGGCACTTATGCGCTGAATTCTATGAATTACCCCCTATACCTGTCCGTACCGTCCGCAGCCAAGATGGAACTGTCCGTAGAACAGGTGCGGTGTCCGGCATGTCCGTAGTCAAAGAAAATGGAGGTGTCCTAAGGACACTATACCTGGCTGTACAGTCAGCAGAACATCTACGCACATGCGCACCACACCCGTAAATCCTGCGAACATCGCGCCTGTCCCTAACTGTCCGTCTCACTTGTGTCACACATTCAATTAGTTTCAGGACCCAAACACTGTCCATAGAACACCCGCACGCATGCGCACGACCGTTCCTGTGCATTTGGTGTCCTGTGGGCACCCATTTCCTTCGCGGATGTGTTCACGACGTCATCATGTGACCACACCCACGCTGAGCATGTGTCCTAATTTGCGCACTTTGTCCGCTTCCCACACATTTCAAAAGAACTTATGCAGACAAGCCAAATTATTTTACAATAAAGAAATCACCATTTCACATGTCCCATACAATAGCCCTAGCTTTCCAGATATTGTTTGGAACTTTTTGAACACTTTTGAGTGATCGATATGGTCACGAGGTGCAAACCTCCACCCCTATAAAAGGCCACACCCCAAAGCTCATCTTCATTCTACTTGGCGATTGCAGATTGAGTTTTGCTGCCTTTAGTGCTCTAGCAGAGATTACCTCACCAACTCTAATAGCATCCATGGCTGCTGGTGGCTGCTGTTGCTACATTAGCCTCAGCACCACCCCCAAACCCTCCACCACCACAACCTCCCCAAGGGCCCGCAGAGGGGAATACGCGTGAGGATGTAGAGAGCGAGGGTGAAGAGGATGAAGAGAATGAGGTGGAGGAACTCCCTACTACCACCACTCGCCAGGAGTCGTGGGTGTGGCGGTTGTTTACTGTTTATGGTAACGTACCAAAAGCACGTGCGAACTAGGTCACCTGTAAACAGTGCAGGTTGCTGCTGAGTCGTGGGAGACCTGGTGCGTACAGCTTTGGTACGACAACCATGAAGCGACACCTAACTTCGATCCACGGTGCGGACATTTGCAAGGTTGTCCCATGTAAAGAACGTAGTATTCTACTTTCCTCCGTTTCCGATCCTCTCACCACAAGAGACACTCCTGTGGGAGAGCGCATCCCTCCAACTGCTTCACAAGCCATTCCCGATGCTGTTGACCCTTACCTTTCGAGGGTCACAATATTGTGTATGTACTGCGACGCAGTACTCTGCAGGGGGGATAATCTTCGAAGTGCTTTCAAGACTACGGTCACGGAGCACCAGATGAGCTGCTACCCACCTAAATAAGGCCCACCCTACATGTTTCTCTCTCCACCTGCCCTTTCTTATCCCTGTGGTTGGTGTCCCTTCCTTACCCTCCTTTCCCCTCCTCTCCTAGTGTGTTGTGTGTAAAAAATACAAAAAATATAAAACAACAAAACATTTTTTTTAAAAGGCTCTTTTCAGAGCCGCCTTTCTCAGTTTAAAAATGGATCTATCAAGTAAACGGTGTAGGCCCCTGCGCATTTTTCAAAAAGTCCACGGACAGTTCCAGGACAGACAAAATTGTAAGGTGCAACCGTAGCAAAACCAATGCACTTTTCTCTGGGAGTAAGTGGTGGCTCTGAAAAGAGCCTTTTGGTGGTGTTTTGTGTGTTTGAAAAACTTGGAATCGTCAACATGTAATGCTAAATAGGTGACTATAATTCCCAAAAAGGTTGCAATGCATTTTGTACATTTCGAAGAAAAATCTGATTGCCAGCATATGTAAAATGGACTCCATCTCTGCGAAAAATGAATGTGCTACGAAACATAATATTTTCATTGTGGAAAGAGGACATGCCAACATCTCTTAGAAAGGCACAAACCGCCTTATTGATATTGCGCCTCACTTTCTCCATTTCCAAATAAAGAAGAACGTAGACACATTTGTCTTTGCGCAATACGAGAAAAAATTATTTGGCAATTTGGAAACTTCTCAAGTCCTTCCTTCATTGCAAATTGCAAAGACATTCCAGACACATGCCCTAAACTGTTTCCTCCACAATGAATGATAATTATATCAGAATGATGCTCTGTCTGTAAAGTAGCACAGAGAGGTATCAGTGCACTTCCACATGAGGGAATCCAAGATCTGCAGATATACCACAACGTTCTGCATGCACCTTCAACCAATGTATCCATGAGTCTCCCAAAATCCAGATAATCTGTTTTCAGCAGACACAGCCATAGCTGTCTGTTCTCCTCTCAGGAAAAAGATGTTCTCACTAAATCTCTCTGTTCACAACACAACCACTGAACTTTACTGACCAATCCCTAACTTCGCTCATTCTCATTTGCAAGCCTCTCCATCCCAGAATCCCTCTATGTAATACTCGCTGCTTGCAGAATACCGCCATGTCTGCGGACATGTAGAGGATCTAAGCGTGATGACTGTACATTTAGATAGTTTTCCCCATTTCCCCTTGAAGGTGGGCTCTGAAAAGAGACATTTTTTTTGTTTTTTTTGCAGATACCTGACAGACACCTGTTATTTTGTATGTTTTTTTTTTCTTCTTACTTTACTCCTACAATCATCAAATAACCTGCTCCAAAGCAAGCCTTACATTCCAAAAGAACATGGCATTTCCCAAAAAAGATAAAGAAACACCAACTGCTTCAAAATAAGCCGCATTTCTGGAAACAATGTTCTCGTGGCTACAGAAAAACATACCAGCCCTTATCATGAAAGCATGCATGCTGCAATTGATTGTATGCATACCAATAATTTGGTCAGGACAAAAAACAAAACTGTTGTCCAATTTTTCTCTAGGAAGTAATCCAGAAAAAATGTGTTTCGCAGTTGGAAAGATGTTGATGACTGCATCAACCAACTGTTCCAAATCTCCCAACAAAGTAGGTGAACTCACGTAGCCCAAATGGCAAGCACCATAGTGAAAAACTACCACATGGGGACTGTTCATCCTACGCATATCTCTGCAAACTTGGAGAATTGCCTCTACATTGCAGTCAGTTGCAGCGCTCCACACCACCTCCACTCCTCTTACATCGAAATTGTTTGCCACATGCCTACATTGAGAATAGTGCTGGAAACCATGGACAAAAATATCTCCGAGCACCACACCCTGACTGTCTCCACCTCTGCCATCTTCACTAGACACACTCTCTTTCTACACAAATCAACAATGTCAACATCTGATTGGCTGATCCCTACAGTCCCCTTTCCATGCTGGATTTGCTGTAAAACCCTGTATGTGGCACACCCTAACCGCAGACAGGCGCTGTGTCCATGCAGCACGTAACTCTTAGCCAGTCCTTCTGCCCTTTCTACATCACTCGCAAATCCATTCCCTCATTGGAAACAGTAAGCAGTCACACAACCATCCACCAATCACATCCAAGACCTCTACATCTAACTCCATCATCAGAGTTCCACACTTCAAATGTACTGTTGATCACTTTGAATACAAGTCTCATATCATTGTAAAGCACCTACTACAAAAACTACTGTGCAAGTCTCGATGATTTCTACTTACAGCTCCATGATATCAACATGCATGATTACAAAGTACAGGTATGCATATTTTATTCAGAGTACATGTACAACTATTATGATTTCATATAAACAAATGAATGCCACTAAATCTGCATAGCCAAAACATACATACGAACGCTCCCGCTTTAAATGCGAGACTCCCGATTTTTCATTGAAAAATCGCACTACGTCTTACTATCTCCCGCATAACCTATACATACGTACCAACCATCCCGATTTACGCGCAAAACTCAATTTTTCATTAAAAAATGTCACAATTTTTTACTGTCTTCCACCTAAATTAATGCTACTCCCAATGCGATCGTATGAGAAAAATAAACGTTCCCGATTGCTGTGGTGGCATCGCCCTCTCAGGTGCTCCCGATTTTTCGCATGTCTCCTTATAATATGAAAGTATTCAAATTTTACCATCTACTATAATGATCTATCACTTCCAAACCTCTCTGCTATCTACAACACAGCTGAAAAAAAACAAGGGAATGTCATGAGCTTAAAATTTTACTCATTTGCGAAGCAGGTTGAACTAACATACTGCAAATAACATATAAAGACTGCACATAGTCAAATTAAATGCACGCATACACTGTGTTGAGATATCAAAAGGGAATACTTCCACAAAAGCATAAAAATGTACGTGTACATTAACATCACTGCTATAAACACACAACATTACTAACTTCTTCCTTTTACAATTGCAGTGAAGACCACTCTCCTGAAAATCAACGGCATCTACACTATAAACAACATATCCGAAGAAACCTGCTCATTCCACAATAAAAAAGTAAGTACAATACTACCTTTATATTCTTACTGTTCCTCAAAGACACTGTGTGGGTCATTCATGTAATTTGCACACCAAAACAAACATCGATTTCTGAACCATCCTGCCCACAAATCCCCATTTATTAAACAAAGATTAACAGGCAGAACTGCACACAAATCCCTGTTTTTTTGGAACACAAATAACATACACAAGCCTTAGAAGTTAGTAGTACAAAACAAATACCTGTTTTAAATTTATACCATTAAATTTACTATTAATGTTTCTCCTCACCACTAGCTCACTTTCTACTCTCATCTTAAGCACAGTGTAGTAACATACAAACAGAAAAATAGCCTTCCCAACTCATTGTAACCACCCAATGCACAATCACACACCACCAAAAACATATTCCCCATCAAACGCATACACGCATGCACACAGCACACATACATTGTAAAACAGACCAACCCATACCTTCTTTTTTTTCAACAGACCCCAAAGAATGCCTCCCAAAAAGCAAGTCCAAAGTAAGTATCCATCTCTACCAGATTTTGTAAAAACATTGAAACAAAACAGCTAATGCAATCATTTAGCGAAACAAAAGAAGCTTCAACTACAGAAACCTTGCCTCCTCTATCAAAATGTGGCACGAAACAGAAAATGCTTAACACAAATTCGGCTACCACTACTGCTAACAATGCTCCTATAAATCCTCATATACTAGCAAGAAACCATAGTAAAAAAAGTATTTTAGCAAAAATGTTCTACCACAGAGTCCTTCAGAATGTAATAAGAACAGGAGCGAAATCATCCATAACCCTTAAAACCTACCGTAGAAAATTAATTCTAGAAGCTCTCATAGACAGTTCAATCCTTCTCAAAAGGAAGTTATTTATTTTAGTTTTAAACAGGATGAAACCACGAACAAAACTAAGTACTAAATTACAAAAGAAACGTCTCAATAAACGGAATGTCAACAAAAATAACTTCTTAAATATTTGTGAAGGTGAATGGAGTCACACGACAACCACAGAACCATATTTTAATGAAGAAGCATACAAACAAAATCAAACAAACACAATTACCATCCATAGCAGTGGACGAGGTTATTATAAAAAAAATCAATAATACCATCATGGAACAAGAAACACTATTTACAAAAGTATACCCAGAAAACTCAGAATTACCTCTCCATTTGACTGAACCAGAAAGTCCAGTATACAAATGGCCATGTACGTCAATGTGTAACATTCCCAACAAATCTTTCAAATCTTTACACCAGTTCCTCAATCAGTATGTGAAAGGCAAAGACAAAATCAAAATGAAAGTGCTGCAAAATAAGGATACCTGTCCAGTGGGCAAATACACAGGACTACAAGGACATTCATTGGTCTGCATTTCAGGACCTATTTGCAAAAGCACCTTCCATGATATCGAAATGATATCAACACATCATTCAAATGTAAGAAATCTACTGTATAAACTGTACTATGCTAAAAGTCCAGCTTTAGAACTAACCAATTTAAATAACACTCTTCTGCATGGTACACCCAAATACCTACAAGAAGAAATCGACCGTATCCAGAGAAAATATTTTGAAAGTGAAAGCCACTTACAAAATGCAATAGCTTTAGAACAGACTAGCAACAATTCTGCACATGGCAACCTTCTATTACACACATACAAAAAAGAAATACTAACATTTAAAAGTACATTGGCTGAAGTACCAAACCATGTGTGTGTGTATTGCCGCAGAACTTTTTACAAAAGTAACACAAAAACTATAGACATAACATCCAAAATAGAAGACAATGAAGATTATTCCCACTACCAAAACCCCTGTAACAACTCAATTTGTATGAGAGCATCATAATTCAAAAGGTACACCCATTTCAAGCAATAACACGCCTTCAACCAAAAACAGCAAAATTACCTCCCTCTGCATTGGTAAAAGGCATTTGTGGCAAAGTAGTTTATTTGCCATTAGATCTGACAGAAAATGTGCACACTCTAAGAGTGCAATGTCCAATAGAGCATTCTTTAATTGTCTTAGTAAATGGTGTACCAACAAAAGACAAACATTTTTTTGCAACAACTCATGGATTTACACAAAGTTAGACAAGTCTTGCAATATCTGAAAGACAATAATGAATACTACAACTAACTAACTAACTAACTAAGGAGTTTCTTATATAGTTCAATCACTCACCCGAAGGTCTCAGGGCGTTTACATGAACATATACAGACATATAACATAAACTAGAAGAAGGGAAGAACGTAGCCGCCATGGCGACTAACACGTCCTGAGGGGTAGCCAATGATCTTAAGGCATCAAATGGAGATTAGACATCAAAAAGAAAGGTCTTAAGATGGTTTCTGAATTGTTGCAGTGTGGTGGACTGTTTGAGATGAAGAGGGATTGTGTTCCAGTTCTTAGGGAGCCAGGCCCCAATACTTGCTTCTCCCACTTTCTTCAGAAGGGTACGTGGTTGTGCCAATAGCAGAAGACTGTTTGAGCGTAACGTACAAGAAGTGAATTTTGAAGAAAGCTTAAGGGAAACAACTGAAATAATTCAAGAATCATCAGAACTGGTCAATTTGAACATCTGGATCATGCTGCAGTATCCGCTCTTTTGGACCATTATACAATTCATCCATTGCACTCTAATGAGAGCATAGATGATGCACTAGAAACTTACCAAATGCGACTAACCAAAGGTTCACCAATGAGCATATGGGAAAAAAGTATAGAAGCACGTGCTTTTTCACTAATATTTCCTACTGGCAAAGGAGGAAGATACGATGATAGACCCACTCAGATAACAGCATCAGAATACCGCTCATTACGAATGTATTCTGAAGATCCCAGGTTTAGACAAAATGTGGAATACATATTCCATGCACTCTTTGAAAGTGAACTAGCAACCCTATGTTACAGAGTTGCACACATATTGAAATCTGGAACCCACTTTCAAAATATGTCAGCTACACAATTAATACAAAAAGTGCAAGACAAAGATGATGTTTTACAATCAAGCATAACTAATCTTTTTGCAAACATGCGTGGCACGAAAGAATACTGGATACTGGTTCCGGCGTCACAGAGATGTACGTTGTATGATCAGAAACCTTGGACCATCCACTTGATTTGTTACATTAAGTTGTGCAGAATATGCATGGGAAGATTTACATAATTTCCTACGCGTATCAAACAACAACAAAACCAACATAGATATACTAACATCTGGAGAACTTTGCTCTCTAGATCCTGTTAATGTTTCAAGATATTTTCATCATTGTTTCATTGCTATGCTACACTTTATTTGTAATAAAACAGTTCCTCCCCTTGGGGAGTAGTGCAACACTTCTTTTTAAGAAAAGAATACTAAGTCAGAGGAGCACCACATATCCACATGCTTTTATGGATTAACGGTGCACCTAAATTTGGTCAGGACTGTGATGCCACTGTTTTGCAGTTCATCCAATAATATGTCAATTGTGAAATCCCTTCACAAATGACACATAGTGACCTTCATGGACAAATTGTACAATTTCAAAGACACAAATGTGGCAAATATCGTTGTTGCAAATACAAAAACAAAGGGAAATATTACACCAAATGCAGCTTTGGTTTCCCTAGACCAGTTACAGAACAAGTGAAGTGAACCAATTAATGTCTTCTGTTCGACATAGTGTTAAAGGTAAATCACCTAAGAACACATATTACATAAAAAGAACAGAAGAATCAAAATATATCAATGATTACAATGCAATCATTGCCCTCTTATGAAATGCAAACATAGATGTGCAGTACATTGCAGACAATTCCACTGCACTTGCACAATAAGTTACATCCTACTTAACAAAATCAGAAAAAACAGAGCTGCAAGACCTCTGGAATGACCTATCATCAGACAAAACACTATCTAAGAAATTGTACAGCCTAGGCATAAAAATGCTCTCTCATAGAGAATGTGGCACCTATGAAGCTGCAGATCATATGGAAAATTGGTCCTGCTAAATCAAGAAAAAGAGTTCTCAAATCATATGAGGACATAGAAACACTAGCCAAAAATGATCCCAACAGCCAAGACATTTTGAAAAACAATTTACTAGACACAAACTACCTGAACACGAGTGCCATATCATATCATATCATACCACTTTAGAAACCATGTGTCTATACCACATAGCCCAAAACTTTGCATACAAAAATAATATAAAACCCAATGAAAACAAAGGTAGATATAGGGTGACAGATTGTGAAGGCAGCTTAGTGAAACTTACCAAACAAAGCTTAATTAATCATGTCAAATTGTCATTAAAAACTCCTCAAAAGAAAGAACTATATTACATATCCCTGCTGCAACTTTTTAACCCATGGAGAAAAGAAGAAGACATACTAGATAACTATGACTGTTATGAAGACACGTTCAAAGCTAATGAAAGCACTATCACCAATGGGAAATGAATGCAGTACAAAGCAATGTTGCACAATGAACAACAACAACAAGAGGAACTCCAGGCCCAACTAGATAAGGACACTTCGGACAGTAGTCAACCTTCTGTAACAGGAAGCCAAGAACCACTAGAACAGCCACTAATAGCAAATGAAGCAGAACTGTACTACAATCAAAACTTAACAAAGACCAGCGCACCATCTTTGAAGAAGTAACAAAAGAAATTGCACATGGTGTACAACACGAAAATAAAGAATGTACCTGCCAAAATTACAAACCTATACTGCTGTACGTCAGTGGTGAAGCTGGGTCAGGCAAAACCTTCTTAATCAAAATCATCAGCAAGTTCCATCAACAATTGGCAAACAACAAACTGTCAGCTGTTGTAACTACCCCCACAGGTTTAGCTGCCTACAACGTAGGCGGTATCACTTTACACCGATTACTACTCCTTCCAGTAGAACACCAAACAAAATAGACTATTACAAACTTTCTACAGAAGCTGCAATGGAACTACGCAGAGTATTAAAACAAATGAAAATGCTACTAATAGATGAAGTGAGCATGGTCTCCAACCTAATGTTGGCTTTGATTCACCTCAGATTGCAAGAAGTACTTAAACAAACTATGAAGAACTCTTTGCAGGAAAACACATTATTGTTTTCGGAAATCTTCTACAATTGACACCAGTGAAAGGTGAACGGATTTTTCCAACCTTAGGACACAAACTCTGCAGTAAAACTGTTGGCAGCATAGGAAATGGCAACCTTTGGCAACATTTCCAATACAGAGAATTAACAGAAAACATGTGTCAATCTGCAGACCTCACTTACGCCAACATTTTAAAAAGTATTAGAATCGGTGTACTATCTCAAGAAGCACAAGCAATTTTGAAAACCCGGCACATCCATGCGCTTTATGGCGATAACGCATCTGCTACTTATGTTATGGAACAGTTAGCGCACAAAAATGTTAATTGTATGGCCTTACTGCCAACTCTTGCAAGCTGTTCCAAATTCAATGAAACAATGTAAAAAAAAGAAATGCAACCAATAATTGAAATTTACTCCACAGACAAACTGGACGTACATGGTATGACACTACCCATGTGTCAGCAAGCCACAACAAAATACCTTAGAAAATTCAATCTCCAAAACAGCTGGGTTGGAAAAAGTATTAAAATTATCCTTAGATTTTAGAGTAATGCTGAAACGTAACCTTGACATGGAGCAAGGACTAGTTAATGGGGCACTTGGTACAGTTGTTGGCTTTCAAACATACCCACATGACAAAAACATTCAGTTTGTCAATATTCTCTTTGACAAACTTGCAGAAGTGAAAAAGATAGGGCGCTCAACAGCTTGTTTCCTTCTCTTCAAAGACATGCATGTACGCAGAGAACAATTTTCTCTAACTCTTGCATATGCATTCACCATTCATAAATCCCAAAGTCTTACCCTAGACAAAGCATTGATAGTTATTGGAAACACAGTCTTTAAAGAAGGCATGAGCTACGTAACATTATCACGCTTACATACACTTGACGGTCTATTTCTAATTAACTTTGATCCAAGTAAAGTGAACGCTGATATTCCTTGCATTTTAGAATACAATAGACTATGTTCACTGTACACCCCCCATCTGAAATCATATCCTGTTCCACAAAAAGGAAAATGTTGTAAAAGAAAACTAATTCAAACAGAAATGCAACAGAATCTGACTGCAAATCCTTCAAAGAGAGTAAAATAAGCTAATACATAATCAATTACCACAACCAAAGAAGAACTTCTTCAAAGAAGGAACACAAACTCCGAAAAAATCACTTGGACACAGAACTATCTGGTCCATTCAAATTTTCAAATGAAACTGGTGTAAGTTGCTATGCAAATGTAGCAATGAATATTCTATTTCAATTGTCACCAATTGTTAACAAAATTTATTTACACAGTGACCAATTGTGTTTGAAAATGTTAGTCCTTCATAGAAATGCAACAAACAATCCTGACAACATGTATAGTGTTCACGGAATAAGACAAGAATTGGACTACTGGGCTGGAATAGTGAGGTTCACTATAAACTCACAAGAAGATCCACAAGAATGTCTAATGTACTTACTAAAAGTACTGGAAACAAAAACATACCTATAAATGAAATCTTCCAGATTTCATACATGTGGAAACATACATGCACTCTCTGCAGCAATTTGACACAGGAACAAATCCCTAATGAGTGATTTGTGTATGTATCCATACCTAATTGTGAATCCATTCCATTTCAGCAACTTGTACAAAATGCAAACCATAGCAAATGATGTACTATTTGTAAATCAGATAATCTCTCCACCTTACTGATACAAACACATAGTAACTATATAAAACTAATGCTTCAACGTTACAATGCCGATGCTACCAAAAACAACTGCAGGCTGACTGGATTCACACACGGTCAAGTGTCACTTGGTAAGAAAACCTTCACAACAATAGGTATAATCTACCACGCAGGAGCCACAACCAATGCAGGTCACTACACTGCATATATTAAAAAGAAATGTGGATGGTTCGAATGTAATGATAGTAGCATTACTCTAAAGCAAAGATTACCAGCAAATATTTCAAATGCTTATTTAATATTCTTAAAGCCAAAATTTAATAACTAATGTGTACTGCAACATTAACAAAAATTTAATTAAATGACTATAAACAGTTAGAATATGCCAACAGGTATCTAACATCCCAGGATTGTATAACAACCACACAGGCAAATCAATACCACTGAATTGTAACAAAAAATACACAGTTAGAATATGCCAACAGGTATCTAACTGTTTAAAAAATCTGCAACAAGTCAACATATAGAACATTAACCAGAAACAACAAGTGAACACTCAAAGGAAACAAAGAAATAGTTTGTAGCATAGCAAAGAAAGGTTTTTTTTTAATCCAACAAGGATTTTTTCCCCCAGACCCAATGATTTGAAAAACAAACACAGAAACTGAGCACAATGCACAGTACACTGGTTTGTAAACTAAATATGAGGGTAAAAAAAGCTAAAATGTCTATTATACAATGTAACAAGTCTTTATAAAATACAAACACTAACATGCTCTTTTCTTTTGTCACAGAAATTGAAAAAGAATATTTCCTTCAAGTACTAAAGCAATGTAAAAAATAAAATGTCACACATTTCATACATATTCGAATCTATACGTGTGATCTATGGCTGTAATATTGTGCAGTGGCTGTGGCCAGGGCCTAGAATCTTGGATGTATAACCTACGGCCTACGCCTGCGGCCATGCAACCAAGACCGTAGGTCCTACCAACAACCACCGCAGCATATCAAACCCATGGTGGTTTATAACTTCACTGCTTATAACTCTAGGTCGTGCATACAACCACCACACCAAATCACACCCATGCTGACTCATAACTTCAGTGCATGCTCTGTGGTTGAATTGACTTGAATAATCATTGGGTCATCAGAAAGAAAATTCCATAGAGGATTAAAGAAAACTACCACAATTATGCAATGTAAGTATGATAGTGTGTTTGTTTGAAGTGAGGTGCTATTAAGGGAATGTTTAAACTATTTAGATACCTGTTGGCTTATTCTAACAATATTAGACTATACAAGATGTTTTGTAAGAAGAACAGTGATGGCGTATCTGAAGTGTATTGCATTGGAGGGCATTTTTGAAGTAGTTAGATACTTTAAAAGTACTACTGTAGTATTATGGATGTAGTTAGATACCTGTTGGCATATTCTAACTGTTTATTGTGTTACAGTTTAGTGAGTAGAATTTGGTTGAAGGAATGTTATGTAGGCCTTTGTTAGATTTACTTGTAACCTATGGTTTGGAGTAATGGAAGTGTTGTTACATTTAAATCAACAACTTCGTTTTATGGCATATGCAGTAAAGTGTCTTAGTAGTGGTTGTGGCACCAGTGTGATGTATTGTACCTACTTTTGTGAAGGTTTTCTTCCCAAGAGATACTTGCCCGCGTGTGAAGCCAGTAAGCTTACAGCACCATCTGCATTGTACTTTAGAAGCATTAGTATGCCATGTTGGCTATGTCAGTTGATTTGCATGCTGGAGCGATTGTCTGAATTACAAAAATGGCATAACAAGCCATGATTTGCATTCTGCAGAAGCTGGTGAGATGGAATGGATTCACAATTTGGTATGGATACTGTGAGAAACCAGAAGGTATTTTGGATCCAGTTCCTGGGGGTGTTCCTGGGGGTGGACCAGTGCGGGAATATCAACTTGTTGAGGGTTTTTCGGGGAGTGGGAGTGGGACAACTGATGGCAAGATGTGGTATCCCCTTCCCCATAACAAATATACCACATCCTACCGGGTAGGATATTTAAGAACTCTACCCCCCCTTTCTTTCATGAACGCTTTCATAAGGACAGCCTGCTCTAGAGAAAACAGACTCACAACCGAGCATTATACCTGACATGTCCTACTACTATGGTAAGGCAAGGTCAGGCAGTTAATGTTAACCACTCACACCAGACTTCCATTAAAATTCCTTAAAACCATAAAAGGGGGAGCATGAGAGAACACTTTCAGCAAGTCAAAGCACATGAAGGATCAGCAGTTTCCCGACGGAAGCTGAACTAGGGAAAAATGACAGCAAACCAAGAAGGGTACTAATGGAGGGAGATACCCTTGACCTTTCCAGTGGGAATCTGTTACTTTCCAGAACCCTTCAGATTAAAAAGTGAAATGCCAGGAAACCAGACTGAAGAATCCTATATTGTGTGTTGAAGATACCTGGGGCCTTCCAGCACGGCTGACCAAGTTGGGGAGGAACAGCAGCCAGGTGGTGCCATCCTTGGCTCCAAGATCAAAGCAGTGCCAGAGAGATCAACACAGCCGGTGAGCTAGGAAGTTGATGCAAAACCGGTCTCTGCTGTAGTCAAGGTTGCAAGCAGCAACATTGTATAAAGAGCACAATAACAAAGATTGGTTACATGTGTGATGAAAGAAGCAAGGAAAGCTTAATTGCTGATAGATGATTGAACATGAACTAAGAAAGATACAATACCAGTGACAGAGTTATTCGGCACCATGAGGATGCTATGCTCAATGAAAGTTCTCCGTAAGCTATCCAATTAAGAAGTGGTAGAAAGGAAAGAAGAAGATTTGTAAGAATGAGAAGTGAAATTAGTTGAAGTGGTCCTGCAATGGTTTAAGCAAAACCCATCACACCCAAGTCTTTGATATTTTGATACCAAGAGTTTTAAAGGTCAAAGCCCAAACAAGGGAGACCAATTGTGAACATAATGCTAAAGGTGTCTGAGCTCAAAGGAGGGAGATCCATGGAATATTTTATTTATTGAGATGTTTTTGCTTTCCAGTACATTAGGAATTCTTGTGGATCTTCCTGTGTGTTTATGGTAAAGTTCACTATTCCTTCACATTACTACTTTTCCTGTCTTATACCTTATACCTGATACACTCTTGTCAGGATTATTTGTGGCATTTCTATGAAGGATGAGGATTTGCAAACAGAAATGGTCCCATGTTTATAAGTAAATGATGTGAACAATTGGTATCAATTGGAAGAGAAGATACCAATTGTATGTGGTTGTATTATTTGATGGAGAAGGAATTCATTTTTTTTCTTTAGCAGTATTTTTGCGAGATCTGTTTTAGAATCTTTTTGCATCAAAGTTAACTAGAAATAGATGTGAAAGTGCTATGTAACTCATACCTTCCATAACCCCTTAAGTGCCAAAGATGAGTATGGTTGTCCTTGTTGCATAGACTTGCATAATAGCCTGGCAGATAGTGTGGTTAAACACTGTGCTTCCAATGTCAATCAATCTGTGATTTAGGGTTAGACCTTGCAATTGGTGAATAGTGAAAGCATATGCAAGAAATAGAGAACATTGTTCTCTGCGTACGTTCATGAAAAGAAGAAACATGTTATTGTACTGCCAATTTCTTTAACTTCTGCAAGTTTGTCAAAGTGGATGTTGACTAACTGAATGTTGTTGTCATGTGGATATGTGTGGAAGTCAACAACTGTAGCAAATGCTAAATTGACTAATCCTTGTTCTACATCAAGGTTATTTTTTAGACTTACTCTGCAGTTTAGGCACAAAGTTAATATTTTCTGCAATTCAGCTGTGTTGGAGATAGATTATACTTAGCTATTTAGTCATGATATTGCTTGTTGACACATAAGGCGTCTCATGCAGTGCACTTCTAGTTTGTATGTGGAGCTGATCTGCAGTATGGGTTGCATTTTTTTTTAACATTGTCTCGTTGAATTGACTACAGCTTGCAAGGGTTGGCATTGAGGACATGCATTTTATATTGTGTTGAGTTAATTATTTAATTACATCAGGAGCAGGCATGTTTTGCCCATATAGCCCATGGATTAGTCTACCATTAAAGATGTGTTTTGCATCTTTAGTAAGCAGGCCAGTTCTGATGCTTTTTAAAATGTTAGCATATGTGAGGTCTACAGATTGATACATGTTTTGAGTTAGTTCTCCTTACTGAAAATATTGTCAGATATTTACATTTCCAATGCTGCAGAGGGTTTTGAGGCATTGTGTGTGTCCTAATGTTTTGAAAATAGGTTGACCTTTTAGAGGTGTTAACTGTAGTAGGTCTCTGAACACAATAACGTGTTTTCCTCCAATAGTTCTTTGTAGTCGATTTTTAGGACTTCTTGCATGCTGAGGTGAATTAAAGCCAACATGAGGTTGGAAACTATGCTTACTTCATCTATTAGGAGAACTTTCTTGTGTTCTACTGGAAGGAGCAGTAGTCAGTGTAAAGTTACACCTCCTATGGTATAGGCAACTAAACCTGCGGGGGTTGTTACAACAGCGAAAGGTTGTTTGTTACATTTTGTAGAAATGTACTTATTATTTTAATTAATAATGTTTTACCAGAACCAGTTTCACCACTTACGTACAGTAGCAGAGGTTTATAATTTGTACAGCTGCAAGTTTCAGTTTCATGTTTAAACCCATGTTCAATTTCTTTAGTGACTTCTAGATAAATGGAGATGTGTACATCATTTAGCTGTGATTTCAGCACTTATAAGTCTTCTTCATATTGTTTATATTGATACATTGTATTTTCTATTTTTTTTATTCATTTAGAATGGGTGCTTCCCCAGGGTTAACTGGCCTCAGAAGTGTCTTTATCTAGTTGAGCTTGAATGTATTCCTTTTTTGGAGTTCATTGTCAAACATTTCTTTGTATTGTTTGAAATTGACATTTTTTATAATGCTTTCATTTGCTTTTAATTCAGCTTCAAATGAGTCATGGGCCCTCATTACGACCCTGGCGGAATTCGGAAAACGATGGCGGAAATGCAATACCGCCATCGAATAGCGCTCGGTGCGACTATGACCCGTCACCGCAAAGTACGATGCCATTAGCGACACCGTAGTGAACGCCAACGCTAACTGCACCAAGCACGCGCGCGCGCGCCATGCCAAACCGCAAACACCACCATGGCGCAAGGGTACGCCAATTCCGACCCTAGCGGACATGTACCTAACGCCATCAAGCATGGCGGAATGTACCATTCCGCCATGGTGAGAAGTACGGCATCGCGAATCAACCGTAAACGGCCCCACTGGGTGCCTGTACACCGCTCCCTGCCCACAAAGTACAACTCCCCGTAGGTGCAATGAAGTCACAATGCAACCAGTGAAATGTACAAGTCACCCATGCATGCCAACGAACAAAAGAAACACAACAGGGGCCAATGGGAGCTGCAGGGCACAGATGGCACGAATACAGAAGCCATCCCAATGGACATGACCACAGTCCCCCACCAAGAAACGCACGCAAACACAGGCACCTGTGACCAGCAATATTCCGAAAATCACATCATTCCACCAGTCCACCTGGCTGACCGGCATCTGTTACACAAAACCCAATCCCCCGCCCCTGAGCATGACAACATACAAACAGTCATATTGGCAGCCCCCATCCCTGACCTCACTGGGCTTTGTAGGCAAACGCGCCCAGTACAGTACCACGCAACTAAACTCCGAAGCTGGAACCCAATGCAGATCTCCTCACAATACATCGCTCCCCAAATAGGAATATGCCACATCACTTGCAAAGAAGAACGCTACACGGGCCAAATCAGAACAGAAATTTAATGCACATCAAAATCACCAAGCCCATACAGCCATCAGGCCATGAACTCCAAAACACATTTCACCATTGTGGGCTGCATCCGCAACAAATGACCAGCCACTACTTGTGTGACGCCCTGTTCCCTCATGGTACACAGAGCCACATTCACGTACGAAAAGGCAACATGGAAGCGCACAGAACCGCAGGGCCGTCCCAATGGGGAGGCACTAGTCCAGCTGAAAGGCCGAAATGTTGCTCCGAGCCACCAGTACTGCGTAAGGGCATGTGGCCCATTGGCGATCGTCCCATAAGATCGTAATGCTGCTCCACTGATTAACACGAAGCAGCAGGTGTCGGGAGTAAAAGCCATCTGCAGGAGTGGCATACAGATGGCAGTGGCAAAAGGGGAGGAGATACCTGTCAACCAGAAGAAAAGAAAAAGAACAGAATGGCCATCAGTACTACATTCCAACGACTCACTGCAATGATCACACTAAATCCACAGCCATATGCATGCCAGCCCACTCCAAAGGTCCATCACCACCCAAAAACCACTTGCGACTCATAACTATCTATATCGAGGTGTAATCACCATCACAAACGAGTGTACCTGTGCATGCGCCTGTGAAAACAGAATCCATCTGATGGGATTGGTAACGTGCATGGACACAAGTGTCTGATGGCGCGTCGAGACAGGGAGGGCTCAACAAGGCCAGATAGACGATGGTCCCACTATGGCAGCCCTGCATCACATAGCGTAGGGGAGGCGGATAGATCCCAAGAAGCCCTGTACATGGCAAACTCTGTATCAAATCACCTGCCCATGCATCCATTCATCATTCCCTCATCCCGGGATTAAAACGCCTGAATATTTACTCACATAACATTAGAAATATCCATTGAGTCTGTGCGTTATGCAGCCTGCAAAATCCACAGTGCCCCAGCCCGTAATTCCAGTGTAGTGAAGTAACATGTATTTGGGAACGTCCGGCCTCATCGCCCACGTCGCTATTGCGCATCCCAAACCATTCATATCAATCATTGCATCCTCGCCATGGCCCCTGTCTCAAGGACATTGAACAATGGTACGTTATATTTGCAGTCAGACCTGTGGGCATTTCCTCGCCGCTAGCTGAAAACCGAAAGCGCCGCCCTTCGAATTCCTCATTTGCAACATCACGTCGGAGAGGCATCTGTGGCCGTTTGAAAACACTAATTAATCCATCGAGTGCGGCTGTGTGTGAAAATGGCAACTGCCTTCACCCACGAATGGGACGCCCCGCCCGTCGTTGCAACTCGGTACAGTGATGCATGAGGGCCCACCGTTACTCGAGTACTACGTTCCACTGACCCTTCACAAGTCTGTCCGCGACTGCACAGATAGTATGTGAAACAATGGGACCACAGCAGAATGAACATATCAACCAATGTTACACGGCCATCGGGTACAAATACATGATTGCAATAGCAAGATGCCATTCCACGAATTGCAGCGTTGTGCGCGGGACGTGCTCGGCCAAAGGGGAGAGCAGTTTGCACAGGTGGAATGAATCACCACAGGTGGAGGCCATTCAGCCTGAAAACACATAAATTGCACAGCCAGTCTCCTCCCACAACCACACCGAAATGCTACCGGCAGGACTCGCGATGTTGGCCCTGGGGGACATGATAGCACTGCAAGTACTCCAACTCCAAGAAGAAGACGAACACCAACTACAACCGGCCGCACGGAGGAGACGCAGGAGGAGGAGGAGGCCAAGGCAGGGCCAGCAAGGGCCGCCAGCACAGCCACTACCACCACGCAGGCAGCCCGCAATCCCACGCCTCCGAGCACATCCGTTCAACCTCACTGATGAGCAGATCCACACCCTCTACCGTCTGGACCGGGACACCATAGCCGCCATTGTGGACATGACACAGGCTGACCTTGTCAGCATGATAGATAGCCCAACCGCCATCCCACCCCTACTGAAGGTGGTGTCTGTACTCCACTTCCTGGCCACAGGCACCTACCAGCACACAGTCGGACAGTTGCATGGCATTTCTCAGCCACTGTTCTCACGGACACTATTGCAAGTGCTGGATGCCCTCCTGAAGCACGCAGACGACTACATCTCTCTACCACGCTCGGAGCAGGAAATTACCAACACAAAAGTGGGATTCCATGCACTTGCCGGCATACCGGGTTGCATTGGTGCCATCGACTGCACCCATGTGGAATTGGTCGTCCCACATGCCATGGAGGCCCAGTACCGCAACCAAAAACAATTTCATTCTCTGAATGTACAAATGGTGTGTGACTCCAACAGGATCATTACACATTGTTGTGCCAGATTCCCTGGATCAACCCATGATTCAATGGTCTTGAGGAACTCTACAATACCACGCTACATGGAGCGACACGCAGGGAACAGATCCTGGCTACTCGGTGAGTCTCATTACATGCATGATAATGTGGGGTATGTGATTCGGCAATGACCTGGCAGGAAGGGGGGGGGGTGCGTACGTAGCAATGGCATTCCACATCATACGTTTCTCGTCCACATACAGGTGATGCCGGGTATCCACTGAAGAGATGGCTCCTCACACCAGTCCGGAACCCACGGGACCAGCATGAGGAGGACTACAACCATGCCCACTCACGTACCCGTGTAGTCATTGAACAGGCATTCGGCCTACTGAAGGGTCGTTTCCGCTGCCTCAGCAGGTCTGGCGGGGCACTCCTGTACCGCCATGAGAAGGTTGCAAAGATGGTGATGGCATGTGTCATGCTCCACAACATGTGCGTACGTAGAAATGTGCCCATGCCCCCTGACGCAGAACTGCAAGCACCTGATGATGGTCATGATGAGGGTGGGGATGTGGCAGCACCTCAAGGAGTCTGCGAGGCACCGGAGGGCCGTGACATTCGTCAGCATCTCATTGATGTATGCTTCTAGCACTCACGCCTGGTGGCTGATACATGGACACGGGACTCGTGGCATTGTGTGTGTCTGGGACATGCACAATATGGACTGTACGCCTATGATGGCCTAGTACACAAAGATCAATGTCCACACATCTCATTGGTTGATCGTGCACTGTTTATGGCATATGTGATATCATGTTGAACACCCTATCGACCCGCCACCCAAGTGAGCCCAACACACCCCCTCCACCCTCCTACCTCCCCCCCGAACACCAGTGTCCAAAGATGCACATTGTCAGTGGGCAGTCGCTATTGCAAGCCCCCTCTGCGGGTATCAGGGGCACCCCTGCCTGTGGAGCGCAGGTTCCTCCCAGATCTACGTTGGGGGCTGCCCTGGACGGAACTTGCAACGGATGATGTCTCTGCCTGCTCACGTCCATGCATGTCCCTAAGGGTTTGCGAGAGCTCAGTGAGCACACGGCGCACTGCGGCAAGTTCGGCACATACGTCCTTGGACGTCGCATGCAGTTCCCCCCTCAGGCTCTCGGTGCTTCTCTCCATTTGGACTCCCAGGCTCTCGCTGCTACTCTCCATTTGTGCCCTTAGTGTCTCTGTACCTCTCTCCATTTCTGCCCAAAGTGTCTCAGTTGATGTTTCTATGTCTGCCTTAGTGCCCCCACATTCATCGGCATGGTCCTTGAGGAGCGTGGCCAGTTGCTGCTGTTGCACGATTAACTGGTCGAGGGACTGTTGCCTCTGCTGGGCCATGGCCATTTGCGGGGATGTCACAGAGGGGCTGTTGTCCTCATGTTGCCTTGCCACAGGGCTTGTGGGGGATGGCCAGTCGTCGTCTTGTGGCTGCCCCTGCGTGGTATCCTCATGTTGTACGGGATGGGACAGACAGGGTGATTGGGACAGGTCATGGATGGATCTGACTTCGACATCCCCGTCTTCTGTGTCGGAGCATGCTGCCATCAATGGGGTGTCACCTATGGTGCTGCTGCCACCAGAGGCAGTGCCTTCTGTGGCATCCGTTGGGGGGACCTGTAGTGGTGGTGTTGTGGGCATGCTGGCTGCTGGGGTGCCTGTTGATGTTCCCTCCTCTGTGCTGCCACCTGATTTGTGCTGCTGCCGTGTCTTGATGCGTGCAGCTGAGGTGGAGGGTCTTTGGCCGTTGGTCTTGGCCCTCTTTGCAGGTGTGCTGGTAGGGGTGTCCTGATGCTCGTCGTTTGGATGGGACCCTGTGGTGGAGTAAAGGAGGGCGAGGGTTATTGATGGGTCTGTGGGAATTGGAATGGCATTGTATCACATGCATTGGGGTGGTACCTGAGGGTGATTTGGGTCGGGGCCTTGGAGGTGCTTTCATTTGTGTGTGGAGTGAGGGTGCAGTTGTTTGGCAGCCTGCAGTTAGGGTGTGCCTGCTGCACGTGTAGTGCATGTTTTAGGGGTTTTTAATTATTTATGTATTTATTGTGGGTTTTAACGTGCGCTATCAGGCCGATGTGTGTGGACGTTCTCCTGGGCATGTGTTTCTGTTGCACTATGTGGACGCATGCTACTTCACATGGATGGACTTTGTGGATTTGGCATTGTTTTATTTGGCCCACCTACCTGAATCTTCGGATGTCTGCACTCCTTTCTCCATCCCTCCGACTCCCTCTATGCTCTCCATTCCGATGGTGGAGGCACAGATTTCTTCCCAGGGGGTCAACTTGATGGGTGATTCAGGACCTCCCCCGGTGGCTGTGGCGATGTTGCGGTTGGCAGAGAGTATGCTGCGGACGCGTATCCGCAGGTCGTCCCATCGCTTACGGCATTGCTGTGGGGTGCGGGGTGCGGTCCCCACCGCACTTACCCGCTGTGCCACCAGAGCCCATATGGCCTTCTTGTTTGCAAGTGCCGTCCTGGTCAATTGCGTGCAGAAGACGACGGCAGCATTCTCCTGGAGGGTCTCTGTTAGCACGGTGAGTTCCTCACGGGAGAAGTGGACCTGCCGCTTGCGGTCGCACGCTTTCTTCGCTACTTTTCCCATTTTTCTTGGTTTCGCTAGGGTGGATGACGGGTTGGGGTGTGTCTCAGGGTAGTGATTTTAGTGGTTGTGTGGTTTTAGTGGTTTTATAGGTGTACGGCGGGATGTTTCCCGTTCCGGGCCCATGTTTTAACTTCCGTTTCCGTATATTTCCGGTCACCGTACTTTCCGGTAGGCGCACACTGCGGTGTCCGCTGTGATGGGTGGCGGTATTGCACCTAGGGCGCCGTACGGCGGCGGTGTGGGCCGTTTTGGGGTCGTTTCCGCCATCGCGGACTTTGCACTTCCGCCATGCCGTGGTGCTCGTGCCCGATGGGTCGGAATGGGCCGCACTTTGCTCCTTCGTGCAATGGCGGAAACGCTATTTACGCTGTGGCGGTCCGGTCAGTCACTTTCCGCCAGGGTCGTAATGAGGGCCATAGTCATGTACTAATCCATCTTCTTTTTCTCCAAGGTTTAAAAAGTCACAGTAGAGCCATGTAATACAGTTCTCTGTGTTGCAGAGATTTAACTTATAACTTGATATCATTAATTAGGTTGGGTTTGGTAAGTTATATTAGGCTTCCTTCACAAGTTGAGACTGAATATGTGCCTGTTGTCTCATCTGGTGTGACCTTTCTTTTGTAGCAAGCAGTAGTTTTAGGCTATTTTGTACAAGCACGTGTTTTCCAAAGCAGTACTTCTGTTTGGGCAGTATGCGTCAAATATATATATATATATATATATATATATATATATATATATATATATTTTAAAATGTCCTGCCTGTTAGGATCATTTGTGGCTATTGTTTCTGTCGCTTGGTAGGATTTTAGTACTCTTTTTTGGGATGAAGCTGGACCAAGGTTTAGCCAGACAATGAGTTCAGATTTGCCATATAAGGATGTACCTGTTAAACGGTCTGCAGCTTTGTAGCACCTGCATTCTCTATGGGAGAGCATTTTTATACTGAAGTTGTACCATTTTTGTGACAGTGTTTTATCAGATGATTTGTCATCCCAGAGGGCTTTTAGCTTTGGTTTCTCAGCTTTGGTGAGATAGACTGTGACATATCTTGCAACTGCAGTGGAATTGTCTGCAATGTATAGTATGTCTATGTTTGCATTTCGTTGTTCCCTGTTAACCGACATAAGCAGCAAACAGGACATCACTGCACACTTGCACTTTACCCACCCGGTCCTACTAACTCTCCCCACCCCTCTTACCTTTTTCAGAGATGCCAGAGTGCCAGGGAACCACTTTGTTGGTGATAGTGCGTGATACAAATGTCGTTTAACATTAACATTTCACCAGAGGGCAATGATTGCATTGTAATCATTGATGTACTTGGATGCTTAGTCCCTTTTAATGTTGCATGTGTTTTTAGCGAATTTTCCCTTATACTGTGTCTAGAAGAAGACACCGAGCTATTTACTTGTAATTTTTTGGAAACTGGTCTATGGAAGCCAAAACTCATTGTTATAGTGTTTACCTTTATTTTTATATCCACATCAGCAGTATTTGCCACACTCATATATTTGGAAGCTTAAGATTTGTATATATAGGTCACTATATGGGGTTTCTGAAGGGATGTTGCAGGTTATATATTTTTCAATAAACTGTAAAACGGTGACTCTACTGTCATGACGAAATCTGTGAGCATCTTTTATTCACAAAAGCAAGTGGGAGTGTGGTGCTCCTCTGGAATAATATACTTTTCTCCAAAAAAAGTGTTGCAGGTCTCCGGACAGAGGGGTAGTTTTATTGCAGATGAAGTGCAGCATGGCAATGAAGTGATAGTGAAAGTACCTTGATACATTGACACGGTCAAGAGAGCAGGGTTTATTCCCCCTGTCTGACCTTGTCATGCCATGATGACCACTGCATACCTCGCCATACCCCTCGCTAAGTTGATAGATGATGCTTCTATTGCTGAGTCCCAACACGCACTCAAAAATATGGCATCTGACCACTAAGGTGAGATGAGCACTTATATGGCATACTTCTCTTGTCAATGCCTTGTCCTTCTTGATGCTCTTTCCCTGTTCACCTATGACCTACCCACCTCTTTCCTCCCTGCCTTGTCACCTTCTGCCAAGTGCTTTTGTTGTTCCCTACTGTTCCAGGCCATTGTGTCTGCACCATCCAGGTCACCCATTGTGCCTGCACCATCCAGAATGCCCATTCTACCCCTACCATCCAGGTCACCCATTGCGCCTGCACCTTCCAGGTCACCCATTGTGCCCACACCATCCAGGTCACCCTTTGTGCTTGCACCATCCTGGTCACTCAGTGTGCCAGCACCATCTAAGTTGCCCATTGTGCCCGCACAATCCAGTTCACCCATTGTGCCCACACCATACAAGTCTCCCATTATGTCCACACATAAATGTCACCCATAGCGGCCGTACCTTCCAGCATGCTCTGAACTCCCACTGCCTTCAAATTCAGCAATGCCCCCACTATACCCACCTGTTTTCTTCTGAATCCTCAAGCTGCTGCCTTTCCCAAACATGCCGCCTGAATAGCCCAACCACCTTTGGTGCCACTTTACTACCACCTAACTAACTCATACCCCTACAACTTTCCACCATAAGACTATGCAACTCTCACTCAGGGAACCAGTCTCTCCTATTCCAACCATGCTACACATGCATTCACATGGTCTCAATCAGAACTGACTCATACACCTTACTCTCAAGCTAATAGCTTAGACAGTATTACTTTATTTCCACACCTATCCATGTTCTCTCAATCCATCCACACTCCTTCCCAGGACACCATGGCTCCTACTACTTGGTTAAAAAGGAACACCTAAAGTGCCATCTATTCCAAACATAGCAATTCTCCACTTGTCACCAGGATGCACCCACCCGGTACCTCTCAGAGCCCTGTGAACATATTTAACACCAAAACCTGCAAAGGTTTAGCACGCTCCACATGACTCAGAGCAAGAACCGTTAACGCCAATGCTCACCTGTCCCCACATACAGTCCCCTCTGCAGGCAAAGCCATACTATACAGACTTGCCTCTTACACCTCTCTATGCTCCTCACAACCTCTCATGACCCTCATCCGTAATACACCTTTCCACGCCAGAACCCGTACCACCATTGAATACCCATGATTCTCAGGTACCTCAGGAAGCAACTTGTGCACCTACAGTACCTCTCACTGCCAACACAATCTCTCACTCACGACCCTTGGAGCTCTCCCCACCCCTACCAGAACAACAAAAAACGTTAAATTGCGCCATCATTAATGCTTGCTCCATGGGAGCGCACACTATAGATATCCATGACCTATAACTAGAACACCATTTTGATGTGCTTGTTGTAACAGAATCCTGTCTGCACCCAGCTCTGGGCTCCACCCTTGCCCTAGCATACCCTCCCAAATACCTCAACCTCAGGGCTGATCGCCTCGACACCATAGGTGGTGGAGTTGCACTTATAGCAAAAGCCTCCTTACAAATAAGATCCTCTGCCATACCCCCATTACAGGATACAAACGACTGCTCCTGAAACTAACTACCAATCCCAAAACCAACCATAACATCCTGTTGGTGTACCGACAACCCAAGAATGCTAGCCACCCCACTCTTGATGTCCCACTCCTCATCACTCCACTATTGAAGCCCTCAACTAAGTTTATCATTTTAGGTGACATTAATCTAGGCTTCAAAGACCCTAGTGTCGCAAAAGCCAGTTCCCTCACTTCAGCCCTGGACGACATGAACTTCACCCAACTAGTCAATGCATGCACCCATAAAAAGGGTGAATACTCAACTGAAATCTCACATCCAACACTAGCATCAACATTTCTGCTATCTCAGAAATCCCCTGCTCAGATCATCTCCTCATTAACATTGCACTATGTATGACCAATCTGATTATCGAATGACCACCCAGTCCAAAGCCCATCATGGTGAGAAATATGTGCAAACTCGCACTGGATTGCCTGACTCCTACACTATCCACCACTCTTGTGAAGCATAACGCCTCCAATACCAGTCTTTACGACAATGCCAGCCTTTACCAAACCTGCCTCCAACTCACACTAGATTCTCATGTCCCACTCATGTAACAAATCCCTAAACCACACAAACCCATGAACATTTGGTTTGATGAAGAACTCATTATCTTAGGACGTATGTAAAGAGCCCTAGAACATCTATACAAAAAGAACTCCACCACTCCTAATGAAAAAGCTTTAAGCCACAGACCCTAAAACCTACAAAGCATCAGTTGTTGAACACAAACCTACTTCCTACAATATATGCATCACCAATGCCAGCTCTAGCACCAAGGAGCTGTTTGCCATGCTTACAGAACTGGAGTCACCCATTTCCAATGCTCCTACCACCCAAGCTAACAAAGCATGGTGTATAGCATGGTGTATAGTCATTCAAAATGCACTGGCATAAAAACCTGACTCTCTCCAGACCAAAATCAAAGCCAAAAGAGACTCCCTCAGCTCCAAGTCATCCACATCTAGTGACTCTATCCATAAAAAACCTATCCTCCCACCCACTACCATCAGTATCTTAAAACCCCCCAACTGTAAAGGTGACATTTGTCCTGTCCACCTAGTAAATCTTTGCGCAACCACTCTTTCCCCATTCATCACCGATTTCATCAATGGTTCCTTCTCCACCAATTCTGTTTCAGCAAAGATCAAAGCTGCCTGGATCACACCCCTCCTCAAAAAACCCACACTTGACCCATTGACTGCCACTAACTATTGCCCCATTACTACTGTGCCCTTCCTATTGATGATAATTGATCATGTAGTCTACTCATAAATTGTATCCTTCCTTGAGTTCCATGGCATCCTTGGCTCACGACATTCGGGCTTCCACCCTAAACACAGCACAGAAACCACCCTACTGGACTTAAAAATCCAGATGGTCAGCATACGTGATGTTGGAAAACTAAGGATCCTCCTACTCTCAGATTTATCTGCCGCTTTCGACCTAGTTGACCACGAAAACCTGTGCCAGAACCTCAGTCAAAACTTTCACTTTCACCAGAAGCCACCTCTTGGATACAGTCATTGCCATCCAATCTTACTACTAGAGTCTTCATGTCCCTCAAGGTTCCTGCCTTTCATTTACATTGTACAGCACCTATACTAAACACCTCTTTGATCTCTTGGACTCAAGGGGCATTGCCTACACCAACTTCGCCGATGACACACAAGTCCTCGTCCCAATCACCGGCCAGTACTCCCAGGACATCACCACAATCAACTAAGTCTTCAGCACCATTCAAAATTGGATGGCCACACACAGCCTTTGTCTACATGACTATAAAACTGAGCTTCTCATTGTGGGCTCCCCGCTCAGCTAAATTCTCTAGACAGCAACGTCTCATGCATCTGTATTGACAGCATTGCCATCCGAGTCCTAAAACAGGTGAAATCATTTGGAGTTTACCTAGATGCTGAGTTGTCTAGACGGATTAAAGCGTTATCGTCCACAGCATACACATCCAAACTCATTTCTTATCAATTCTTATCTCCTAACAACTGCATGGCACTCGCTCGTGTGCTAATCTTCTCCAAACTGGACTATTATAATGCTTTCTTCCTGGGCACAATAGCTAGTAACCTAGCCAAACTTCAACATATCTACAGAACAAAGCCTTACACCCCACTCATGGGCTAAAACACAGTGAACATATCTCTGCCACCAGGCAGGATGCTCATTGACTGCCCATTACAGCATGGATTGTCTTCAAAACACTTAGCCTGACTCACAAATGCATCTATAAAGAAGCTCTGACATATCTCAATGAATTTATCAATCGGAATATATATAGATGCATACAAAGATCCAATGCTAGCCTCTCTCTTGTCACTCCTGATACAAGAGTAACAGGGCGGATAGTGCCAGCTTTGTGTTTACTGCCACCATCCTTTGGAAATCACTTCTTCTCTCCATTAGGAATTAAAAATCTTACAACAATAAATATTTGCAACTGACTGTCTCTGGTCCAATGTTCCCATGCATATATTTTTACTGTCTGTAACAAACACTGTGATACCCATGGCATTGGGCGTTACACAAATACCATACATATATAAATAAATAAGTTCTCCTGGTGTTTTTATATCTATTCCATCTTTATTTTGGTTTGCTGTACATAAGAAGTCATGCAAGTCATCCCATGTGTACTCTGCACAGCTTAAAATAACAAACAATATGGGTGGGACTAGGTTCCTTAGCAAACAACGTGCATCAGCGTGATGGCAGAACCAGTATTATTTTGTACCACACATGTTTGCCAACCGATTTGTGATACTTGACTGCAAAACTTCATGTTTGTCTTTTATTTTTTGAAGCAGTTGGGTAGCAGAGATGTTTAAAAAATTAGAGCCTGTTTTTAATGTGTGTGCCACTCTCATAGGGTTGCTAGTTCACTTTCAGTCAGTGGGTGGAAAATGTATTCTACATTTTGTCTGAATATGGAGTCTACATAATACATTAATAAGGAGCGATATTCTGATTCAATAATTTGTGTGTAGCTTTCATCATATCTTCCTCCTCTTCCTGTAGGAAAGAGTAGAGGAAAATAATGTGCTTCTACACTTTGTTCCCATATACTCATTGGGGATCCTTTGGATTGACTCATTTGAAATGTTTCTACTGCATCTTCAATGGTGTCTTTGGAGTGTATTGGTTTATTTGTATACTGATCTAAAATGTTGGCTGCAGTAACAAGATCTACACATATACATTGGGCATTTGCTGGTGAATCTTGAATTATTTGGGTGGTTTCTTTTAAGTCAACTAGTTGTTGCCAAATATGTTTCTCTTTTGTTGGTACACCATTAACTAGTACAATCAAAGATTGATCCATTGGCCATTGTACTCCTAGAGTTTGTACATTTTCATCAAGATTTAAGGGCAAATAAACAACTTTGCCACGGATGCCCTTTAGTAACTTAGATGAAGGTCATTTGGCTGTTTTTGGCTGAAGGTGTATTATAGCTTGAAATGGGTGTACTGTTTGGTTATAACGCTCTCATACAAGTTAAGTTGTTGGAGAGGCTTTGGAAGTGCGAATATTTCTCAGTTATTAGTGATAGCACGTGTTGGCATTTGGTTGTTTTCAATCTTTGTGTTGCAGTACGCAAACATTATTGAGGGGTCAGTTATTTTGTATTTATTTCCCACTGTTAGATATAAATCTAATTGGAACCATTGGGATTCTACATTGTCCTCTATTTTGTACGCCATATCTGCTGTTTTTCATGCTCTTTTTATAAAACGTTCTGCGACAACAGAGAAAAACTTAGTCTGCTATTCCAGCAGATGTGTTTTGAAACTTAGCTATTTCATTTTTGTATGTGTTTGTTAGGAGGTTGATGTGTGTGAGGGTTTCAGTAATTTTTTCTGAAGTTATTGAATTACCTAAGTCAACTTCAGTTCCACAGTACTTACTTTGGATGTGCTCTATTTCTTGAAGGAGTTCTTTGGCTGTTCCATGTAGGAGCATGTTATTTAAATGTAGCAGTTCGAGAGCAACACTTTTTGCAATGTCTAGTCTATGCACAAGATTCTGTATAGCGAAATGGTGTTTTGCTAACATTTTGTTGTGGTGCAAGTTGTTTTTGCAAGCAGTTCATGAAATGCAGGAAAATTAATGTCCTTGCATACTAGTGTGGTTGCGCACTGGACAGGAGTCCATAGTTTGTGAAGTTTTCATTTTGTTTTTGTCTTTTAGTTTGACATAGTGATTGAGGAATTGTCATAAAGATTTGAAGGATTGTTGCTGTATGTTACACATTGAGCTGCATTTCCATTTGTACACTAGATGATTTGTTTGGGTGAAAAGAAGATTTGGTTGAACGTGTGTCGGGCAAGTTTTTTTTTCTAAAAGGGATTCTTTTTGCTATAATGGTGTCTCCTACCTTTTCATACCCTCGGCCATTACTGTCTATGGCAATTTGTATTTTTTGTTCTTGTTTATAAGCCCCTTCATTGAAATATGGTCCCGTTCTGCTTTTGTGAATCCATTTACCTTCACAGAAGTTTGAAATGGTATCTATATTGACATTTCGCATGTTTAGAAGTACATTTTGTAATTCATTGATTAATTTAGTAAGTGATTTTATTCTGTTTAAAATTAATAGCAACAATTTTCTCTTTAATAGAAATGCGCTTCAGTTAGAGCTTTGAGGATTAGTATCCTGCGGTAGATTTTAAGGGTAGTTCACGACTTTTCAGCAGTTTTTTATAAGATTGTGAAGAACTCTATGGTGGAAATTCTTTAGCAACATACATTTTTTGGATTGCTTTATAGTGGTTATCTTCACACTTGTAGATACAGTGTTACGTTCGTTAGGAGGTCTGATAGTCTCTGTGTATCTTTTTTTACTATTAGTTTCTGCAAGAAATGCTTTACCTTTTTTAGTTGTGGCTGATTTACTTTTCTTGAGTGGGGTTACTACAACTTTTTAAAAATGTGTTTTATAAATTGTTTTAGAAGTGTATGAGTATATGGCTTGTTTTTATTTTTATCTGCTCCAAATTTTCTTTCTTTTTGGTAGGCATTTTGTTGTATCCATTGAGAAAGTTTGGGTTTGAAAGTTGTGGAATTTAATTGGAAGTATTGTGCATGTGTGTGTGTGAGTGTGATTTTAGAGATGAATAGCATATTATTTGATTGTGTAGTGAGATTATAGTTGTGCTTGGGAGGTTGTAAGAGTAAGAGTGTGTACATATGTGAATGGTTTGGGTTAGTGAGTAAGAGAGTGGTGTTGCGAATGAAAAAGTAGGGACATTGTGATATTTTGAGGAAAACAGCAGGTGTAATACCAGTGGTGTTGAGATGGGAAAAGAAAGAGTGTGCATGTTATAATATAATGTGTAAGAGTGAAATAAATATTGTTGATTTGAAAAGAATACTCTAGGCTAATATATAGTGATACTACATTTTTATACAATAATAGAGAGATGAATACTATATTAATGTACTTACTTTGTAGGATGTGAAGAGTGTTCTTATTTGGCAGCTGTCTTCAAGAGTTTTCTACTTTGCTTTAATTGTAAAAGAAAGTTAGTAGATATATATAGTAATGGTCAAGTACTTTTAGTAAGAGAGGTTGTTGTTCATGAATGTAGGAGGAGTTGTAGGAGGAATTGTTGTGAAAAAGAGTTAATAAAGTTGTTTATAAAGTTGTGTTATGGATGGTGTACTTAAGTATGTTAGGTATGGTGTTCCAACAATTGGAGTATGAGTAGTGGTGTTTGGGGATTATAAGGAACAGGGCAGAAATGGGTATAAGAAAAAGGTGCATGTGTAGGTTGTAGCTAAGGGTCTACAGCATTCAGAATGGCCTGCGAGGCGGCTGGTGGGATCCTCTGCCCCAATGGAGTATCCTTTGAGATTACAGGAGCGGTTGAGAAAGATGATGCACAGGCCTTCAGCCTGCTTCTCCCTGAAAAATGTACCACCTTTTCCAGAGCATCAGGGTTGTTGGATCTGGTTCGGTGGCACATGTAGGTGGTCCTGTAAGTGTACAGCCCTGTTTTCCCACAACTCAATACAATCCAGCACTGAGTGCATCAAACTTTGGCTTCCCAAGCCTTTTGGACGGTGGTGAAAAACCACCACACCCAGGACTCACTACAGGTGCTGGAGAGAGGCCATTCCTCTACCTCATTTTCATCTTCCTCATCATCCTCATCTGTATCCTCACACCTATTCCTCTTTCTAGGCCCTCTTGATGGTGACGGTGGTGGTGGTGGTGTTATGGGTACCTGGGGAGGAGGAATGGCCATGACAGATGTCATTGGGTTTATTTGGATTACATTTGTAAAGCAGGTGCTGCAAGATGCTCTCTCCTGGATACCCAGATTGAGAATGACCAAACGTTATGTGTGGGTCCTTTCAGAGGAGCCTTCTGTGGACCACGCGACTGTCCACAGACAACCGAGTCATAAATAGGCTGTGAAAAGTTGTAAAAAGTGTCCAGATCAACTGAGAATGGGTCTAGGACATCTGGTAGGGTAAGGTTTGGAATTGAAACACCCTATATTGGTGGAAATTGCCCTTTTAACATGTCTGCACAATGCAGACACTGTTTGCGGTCAGGCCGTCACACTGCACGGATGAATTTCACGGCACTGACAGCCATCCGTGGACACCCATGGGGTGAGAGATGCAGTACGCATGTGTGTGAGTGTCCATAGATCAGGTGCGCTCCGTGAACTAATTAAAAGTGCGTCATGCGAAAGCAGACATGTCCGGACACGAATGCGTGTCCTAGGGCACCACCATTTTCAGTGTGGACAACCCGTACAGATGCATAGTATGCAGACTATTTATTGGGCTTTTTAAAAAAGAAAAAAAAAGAACTTCACACAACAATAATACATTTGTAGTATAAAAAATACATTTATTTATGAAAGGAATGTTGTATCAGAATGGGAAACATTAATGGGTGGATTAGGAATTTCTGTACATTAATCATTAAGGGAGGAAGGGAGTGACACAGTTTCATCAAACCGTTTTTCATTTTAATGATCAGAATTTGATGGGGATGATTGCTAGGCCAAGGGGGACAGGTGCAAGAAGGACAGTGATAGGAAACATTTTAAATCACATCATTTTTTACATAATGTAAAAGTTCCTTAAATTCATTACTTAGTTCATCCAATTTTGCAGACAAGTTCATGATTTCATTATGTCCGGTTGGGGATAGGGCTTTTCTTTGTGATTCTTGGGATTGCATATAATTAAATTGGGGCGTGGTTTCTTCATGAAAACTATGTACTGTAAGAAAAATATGTATTATTATTTCATGGAGGTCTGTACAAATGACATTATTTGTTTATATTAAAAGATGGATTATAGAGATATTATCATGATTCATTTCTTCTTTTGGGAAGTTCTCCTCTAAGCACTCAAGTGTGTTTGTCATTTCTGTCAAAATGAAAAATGTGTGCTTTATAATTATAAGAAATATTTATATTATGAATGGTAATAATTGAAAAATAAATACAGTGTACTTACTATTTTCTAATACGTGCCTGGTTTACGCGAGTCTGTAAGCAGAGTTGTACTGAGGTGACAATCTGAGGTGCAAAGTTGTGATTTATGCTTGGAGCATTCCATTATGTTGTGTGCTAAATGAAAACAAAATGTGTACATTTTGAAATGATGATTTAGTACAAAAAGGTATATGTGGGTGTAGTAAATATATGTAATGTTGTTTTATGAATGTGTTTGTTGGTTGAAGGATACAACATGTGTTGTTCTCCCCTGTGCTTCTGGGCTTTGCAAATGCTGCTTCATGTCTGCGGACATTCCTACTATTTGCAGACTCTACATCTGCTACATAGGGGTTGAGTATAATATAAGGAATGTGTACGAAATTAAGGGTGCACTGGGAAAAACCTTTGAAATTCAGCGAAACAGCTTTGTTAAAGAGAGGTTATGGTTAAATTGCACGAATAAAAACCGATGAAATACTGTGAAAAAAACGTTGTTAAAGGGATATTATGGTTAAGTTGCACTGATAAAACCCCATAAAATTCAGTGAAACACATTGTTAAAGGGATATTATAGTTAAGTTGCACTAATAAAAACCTATGAAATTCAGAAAGAAAACTTTGTTAAAGGGACAGTATGGTTACAATTGAAACCGAAACCCCCCAGAAATTCACCAGTTATGGTAAGCTAAGCAACCAAAACTCACACTACCACCATGCACTGCTAAGACTAAAACCCAGGACATCAAAGATTACATCATAAATGCCAATGATGACATCACTGATGACATCACATATCAAAGTAATCCTCACCTTTCTCAACCACTCCTGCCACCACACAGACCACTCCTGCTGGGCACATGATTCCACCGACTGCCTTGCAGGCCAAAGACAAGGCTGTTGATCCTTGCCTTTCTTGGCCAACAGTACTCTGTATGCACTGCAATACACCATTCTGCAGGGGGAGCAGTTTCAAAGTGCTTTCGGGGCTACAGTCAAGGAGCATGAGAAACACCGACAGGTACCTTAGATTTAAGTAGGCCCAATATCTTCCATATATACCTGGCCCTCCGTATCTGGGGTTGATGCCCCTTTCCTCCCTTCCCAACCTCATTGCATCTCCTGGAAAACAGAAAAAATACAAAGAAAATACAAAATCAAAAAATACAAACAAAACGTTTAACGTGGAGCCACATTTCACAATTAAAAAATATTACTAATAAATAATCTTTTAGACTCCATCTGCTTTACATTTTTTAGTAAAGTAGTTAGACTCACTAAGATTCTCCAACATTTCCATCAGTGTTCTAATGGAAATAGTGGACAATTGTGTGCTAGAGATAAAGAAACAGGACATAAATAATTATCTGTCCCAAATCCTCTTCTCTGGCATACAATAAAGCTCATACATTCCTAAGCAGCTTTTCTAGCCTACATGGTCCACAAACAGTATAATAGTCTGCGGACCGTGGAAAATTCCAGGAGGGAGTTAAAATCAATTAACTAGTTTTTAGTTAAAACATGATGGCTCTTAAAAAATCCTTTTTTGTTGAATTTGTTGGTGTTTTAATTTACTAAAATAACAAATGTACTGTACTTAATAGTTTTTTGTAACTTTCACAAAAAACTGCTTCTAACTTTGTTTACGTTATGGCTTCTAATTTACTACAGCTACTAAACAATACTTCAATATATATGTTATTGGCTCACATAAACTGTTTCAATGTATTCTGAACATTTGAAAGAAAAATCTGATTTCTAACATCATTCAAATGAACCCCATCTGTTCGAAAAATATTCACACCATCAAACTTTATATTCAATTGTGGAAAGATGTCATTCCAAAATCCTCTAAAAAACCATATACAGCTTTATTTTCATTCCACCTGACTTTTTCGATATGTGGACAAAAAAGTTAGAATGTTTCCACATTTCCCTTTGAGATATCCAAGAAAACATATCTTCGAAACTGGAAACAGTTCCATTAACTATGTAACTGTATCCTACATGGCAAACTGTAAGTATATTCCAGTAACATAGCCAAAACTGTTGCTTCCACAGTGAACTATAATGATGTATGGATGCTTCCATACCCTCGAAAAATGGAAGCAATCCCACCCACTTCAATCCTCGAACTCCATACCAAGAAACTTCAAGTTCTTCCAATCCAAGATTCGAAGATAATCCATACTGCTTAGAGTACACCTTTAACCAATGGAATTTCCCGCAATACAGACTCTGCTTTTTCATAACCACAGCCATCGTCACTGCACGCAACACAGAAAACACTTGCTACCCTATCTTCTTGTAGATCACAGCCATGAAACCTGATTGCCGAATCCTCCGAAGTTTGTGGACGTTTGCGTCTGTCCTTGATCTCCACACTCCTATTTTCATGCCAGGCATCCTTAAAAGAGGTTTGCTTAAAAATACCTTTTTTTTGCTTTTTTTTGCTTGTTTAGCCTTTATGTACTATAGTAACTAATTCTTTAATTTACTTATTTGTTTTTGTATAAATTCTACAAAAACTGCTTCAATCTTTTTTACTTTTTTCATTTTTATGTCATACAAACAAATGCTTTAGTATACACTCCACATTGTCCCTTTTCATTTTTTCACACAAACTGTTTCAAAGCATTTTGAATCTAATTTCCAACATCTGTCAAATTAACTCCATCTCCTCAAAAAAGATTCACACCAATGTTGTAATTTTCAAAATATGCCATTCCTACACTGTATAAAAGAGCACATACATCCTTATTTACATGCTTCCTGGCGTTTACCATTTGTTGACAAAACAAGTTCTCCACATTTGCCTTTGATTTATTTCTGAAACATATTCTTCTCAGTTGGAAACAATTTCATTAGGCTTTTCAACATATCCTTCATGGCAAACTGTGAGGATACTGCAGTCACATACCCCAAATTGTTGCCTCTACAATGCACAATAATGATTTCTGAAAAAGCCATACTCTCACAGAATGATGATAAGGTCACACAGTTTAAACCACAAACTGCATACCACAAAATGTCTACTTCTTCAATCCAACAGTAGCACAGATGCCACAGTATTCAGTGTAAACCTTCAATGAATAGATCCAATAGATCCAAGAATCTCACACTGTCCACACACTCTGCTTCTTCATAGTGACAGCCATCTACACTCCACACAAAAAAGAACACGCTTGCTACCCTGTGTTCCTGTACACCACAACCACAAAACCTGATTGGCTAATTCCCAATGTCTGTGGACATTTGCGACTGACCGCGGTCTCTTCAGTGCTCTTTCCATGACATGCATCTTTAAAAGACCTGGATGGCACATACTTGTCTGGGGACTACCGTGGATGTCCACGGAGAGTGTCTCACAGGGCAGCCCTTCTACACTTTTTTAGTTTTATGTTTGTAACACTCCCTCATTGGCTACTTTCAAACACTTGCACATCCATACACCAATCACATAAAAAAATCTACATGTAACCCTATCACATCACTTAAACACTTCAAATGTACCTTTAAATTCAGAGAGTACATGTCTCTGGTTACCGACAGCCTTCTGCATCAAAAACTACTGTGAAACTCTCCAAGATTTCTATTTTCAGATTCGATAATATCTACATCTAACAAACATTCTGCACCTGGTCACATCAAGTGACATTTACTTACATGTCCTTCCAACACATTAATCTCTCACACATCACTGCCACTTAACAGTGTTCTACAAATTGTGTGCAACTGGATTTCCATTCCTTGTAGAAAAAAGTTACAGTGCTGCTGTAAATGCACATATGCATTTTTTTAACTTTCAACAAAATGCTCCTAAAAAGAAACATTTTTAAACATTTCCCTTACGTATAAATATCATACTTTTCAACCTTTCTCATCACACCCCTTATCATGCCACCATTCTCCATCTGCTCACACATATATGTACACTGCCAAAGTATCTATATGCAACCCTTCTCCTAACATACAAAATACTGCTATTTTCCAACCACTACTATAAATCACCATACATTTCTCCAATTACAAACTGCCATTGCAGTACCACTATACCACACTTACTTCATTATTTAAAACACATTATAGATACATTGCACCACAAACACAGCACTCTTCATATTAAAAGTGCCTTCAGAAAATTGCCCTACAGCAAAAACATACATTTTTCATGCATGTGTACATGAAGTCAAACTTTGCTGTACAGCTAATATCATTCCAAATGAACCCTAGTGTAAACTTTCCTGTGCTGCAACAATGCACTCAATATGCATACTTTTAAAAATATGCCTATGTTTACCCTGTTGCATACAATATGCTGAATGTCATAGTGCAATCATTAAAATAACATGGTTAAGATACTTTAGCACTCCACGCAAACACAACTTTATTCACTCTTTCCTAAATTAACTCCTCCTGCCTTAATAAATAACAACCTTTTTTTAGTGAAACTATTTCACCATTACTGCATGTACCAACTAACTTTCTTTACAATTACAGGAAAAGATTCACAAAAACAACTATCGAAGAAAGAACAACCTTCACATCCTCCAAAGTAATTAAATCAGTATAGCATTAATATATCTCTAATTGTAACAATGTACTCTTCATTCAATACACCACGAAATCCTTACTGCCTAACAACATATCCATCTCCCATCAGCTCCTATGCCACAATTTAATATCCTCACTCTTCCATAGCCCTATCCATGTGAGGTCCTTAATGCCAACCCAACAACTTTCACACTCATTCCATTCCAAAGCACTAACGCACATTAGCACACATTCACAAACCTCCTCACACCTTTTCAATTACATCCAGACAACCCTCATGCCTATGCACTAAATCACAACATTATCCCAACCACTATTTTCCTCAACACATCAGAAAATTCCTACTTATTCAATCATACCACCACTCCATTAGTGACTAACACCAGTAGTGCTCAACACATTCTACTATCAATAGTTTATTACCCATTCCCCATCACATAAATCTACTTATTTTATCCAACACCACCCAATTACAATCTCATATTTGCCCAACTCATCACACCTATACAGCCTCTTAGTCTTACAACCTTCTCAACCACACCTACCATCCCACTACTCAATCGAACACCACACTAATAATCTGTATAATAACACTGACACACCCATGCAAAATACATTTATGAACATTCCACAACTTTCAGACACAAACTTTCTTTTTTCCCAACAGACAGAACAGAATGCCTACTAAAAACCGACTCGGTAGAAAGAAAAGAAACTATAGAGCAGATAAACAAACAACATATAGTTATCTGAATCTAAAACAATGTATAGAAAACATTAAAACAGAACAGCTAGTAAGCTCTCTCAACAACACTAAACCAGCCACCACTCAAAAAGTAAGACTGCTGTTGCAAAAGCTAAGAGTAAAAAAAAATGTACAGACAAAAGCAGACCTACAAATGAACCTAACACTATATCTACCAATGTTAACAGAGCCAAAGTAGAACAGTCGAAAAAATAGGTTTCACAAACATTTTTCCACCATACAGTTCTTAACAATCTTTTGAAGAAAGCTAAAAAGTCACAACCAATCCTTAAAAACTACGACAGAAAAAGAATCCATGAAGCTCTAATTGACAGCACATTTCTACTAAGGGAAATGTTGTTTATGTTCATTTTAAACAGAATGAAACCACTAACTAAATTGATCAATACATTTCAAAAACTACTTCTAAACAACATGAACAATGTCAATATAAATACCTTTTCAAACTTATTTGAAGTTGAATGGATTCACACAAGCATCACAGAACCATATTTCAATGAAGAGGCTTAAATAAAGCAAAAAACAAAACAAAATCAGTTGCCAGAGACAATAATGGCCAGGGCTATGAAGTTGTAGGTGACACCATTATGGGAAAAGAAACCCTTATAGAAAAAATGTCCCTAATAACTATCAACAAAATGTTTCTTCAGCCAAAACAAACCATCCAGTATCCAAATGGACGTGCAGCTCAATATGTAACATACACCAAAAATCCTTTAATTTTTTTATGGCAATACCTCAATAACTATGTGAAACTAAAAGACAAAAGTACAATCAAAATGCTACAAACCATGGCCTTCTCCATAATAAGCATTCACACTGGATTGCAAGGACATTCATTAGCCTGCTTTTCAGGAACTGCTTGCAAAACCAGCTTCCATCACAACAAAATGTTAGCAACACACCATTCCGCTATACAAATAGTCCTGCTCTAGACATGCAACATTTAAATAACATTCTCCTACATATAACAGCCAAATAACGCCTTTGACAAATAGAGCACATCCAGGGCAAATATTTTGGAAGTCAAATTAGAAAATTCAGTAACTTTAAAAAGCATGAGCAAAAACATCACAGATACCAATCTCCTTACAATCACATACAAAAAGGAAATAGCACATTTTCAAAACACATCTGCTGAAACACTAGACAAAGCATGTGTCTGTTGTCACAGAAGGTTTCATAAAAAGAGCACAAACATAGTAGACATGGCCTACAAAATAGAGGACAATGAGGAACACCATTGGTTACAATTAGCTTTATATCTAACATCAGAAAATAAATACAAAATAACTGACCCCTCAATACTTTGCACGTTCAGCAATACAACGCTTGACAATAACTAAATGCCATCACATGCAATCATTAATAAAGCTCTCCAACAACTTAACTTGTATTAGAGCATTATAATCCAAATAGTACAACCATTTCAAGCTTTAATACATCTTAAACCACAAACTGCCAAATTGCCTCCATCCAAATTACTAATAGTAATTTGTGGCAACGTAGTATATTTGCTATTAGATGTAAAAGAAAATGAATAAACTCTAGGAGTAGAATGGCCAATAATTCAATCTTTGATTGAATTAGTTAATGGTGTGCCAACAAAAGATAAAAGAATTTGGCAACATCTAGTCACATTAAACAAAGTTAGACAAGCCCTACAATATCTCAAAGAAAACAATGAATACTACAGAGATATAAATATACAGGAAAAAAAGAGAACCCACCCAAATAATTGAAGTTTCACTACAAAATAGGCAATATGAATGTGTAGATTCTGTTACTGCAGCCAACATTTTAGGCCAGTATACAATTTACCCACAACATTCCATACAATTTACCCACAACATTCCAAAGATGCAATATAGAAACATATCATATGTGTCAAACAAATGGATCCCCAATGAGCATATGAACGAAAAGTGTAGATGCATGTTCTTTACCTCTACTCTTTCCAACAGGAAAAAGACGAAGATATGATGGAAGATCCACAAAAATATGTGCATCAGAATATCGTTGTTTACAAATGTATTCTGAAGAGCCAAGATTCAGACAAAATGTAGGGGGAAAAGAATATCAATCAAGAGGAGCACCACATATCCACTTGCTTTTGTGGATGTGAGATGCTGCAAATTTGGCCATTACAGTGATGCCACTGTTTTTCAATGTATCGAAAAATGCATTACCTGACACCACAAATAGTGACCTTTGTACACAAATCTTACACTTCCAAAAACTTAAGTGTTGCAAATACTGCTGACATTGATATAGAAACAAAGGAAAATACCATACAAAATACCACTTTGGCTTCCCTACACCAGTTTATACAAAACGATAAGAAAATAGCTTGATGTTTTCTGTTAGACACAGTGTAAAAGGGAAATCCCCTAAAACACATACAACATTGAAAGGGACAAAGTATCCAAGTACATCAATGATTTCAATGAAATCATGGCTTGCTTGTGGAATGCACATATGAACATGCAATACATTGCCAACAATTCCACTGCAGTTGGAAAATATGTTACAACCTCACCAAAGAAGAGAAAACAGAGCTAAAAAAACTCTTTGAGGACATATCATCTGAAGATGCAGTGTCGCAAAAATTGTACAGCTTCGGGATTAAATGCTCTCCCACAGAGAATGCGGTTGCTAAAATGTTGCAGACCGGTTAACAGGTACAGCCTTATATGGCAATTCTCAAGTCATTGTCTGGCTAAAGCTTGGTCCAACTTCATCCCGAAAAAGAGTACTAAAATCCAACGAAGAGATAGAAACAATATCCACAAATGATCCCAACAGCCAAGACATTTAAAAAAACAATTTGTTTAACACACACTACCCAAACAGAAGCACTTATTTGGAAAACATGTGCCTCTAAGACATGGCCCAAAATTACTCCTACAAAAACAATGTCATGTCAGATGAGACAACTGGCAATATTCAGCCTCAACCTGTGAAGGAAGCTTTGTAAAATGTATGAAACCCAGCCTAATTAATCATTTAAATCTGCACAACATAGACAACTTTATTACATGGCCCTACTACAGGTTTCTAACATTTGAGAAAAGAATAAGAATTATTAGGTGACCATGACTCATTTGAAGGAGCATTCATTGCAAAAGAAAGCAGTATAACAAATGTCAATTTCAAACAATACAAACAAATGTTGGACAATGAATGCCAAGAAGAGGAAGCCATTGAACTTATACTAGATAAATACACTCTTGAAGGCAGAACCACTTGCAGAATCACTCATTCTAAATGGAGCAGAAATAGCCATGACTGATGTTGAAAATACCAGGGGGGTCATTACGGGGTGGGCGGTAAGGGATTACCAGCACCGGTAAGGGCACCGGTGCCGGTAATCCCTTACCGCCCTAATACGAGTTCCCTTTGTGGGTCCTTCCTTAACGCCTGGTTTTACCAGGCGTTAAGGACAGGACACGCAAAGGGATACCGGGGCCAATAACGGTACCGCAATTTGAGGTACCGTTATTGCCACCTTCCCCCTTCCAATTGAGCCCTGGTGAATGGGAAATTACTGGTCCCGCCGACCTCGGAATGGACCGGTAATTGCTCCATCCACCAGACCGGAGTCAGAACGATTTTGGAGGCAGCCATGGCGTTAATAGCGTGATGACTACCTCCAACCTCGTAATGACCCCCCCATGTATCCATCTTAACAATGTGAAGACTTGTCAGTGCTCCAATCACAGCTAAAACTCACAATTAATCTAGAAGTGACTGAAGAAATTTAATATGGTTTTAAACATGAAACTAAAACTTGTAGCTGTAAACATTATCAAACTCTCCTCTTGTCTGTAAGTGGTGAAGCTGGTTCTAGCAACAGGTTCTGACTTCAAATAATCAGCAAACTTCTACAAGACTTTATAAACAACAACCTTTCAGTTGTTGTAACCGCCACCACAGGTCTAGCTGCCTACAACATTGGAGGTATAACTTTACACCGACTACTGCTCCTCCCGATAGAACATGAATCAAATTAGAATCCTACAAATTATCAGCAGAAGCTGATACTGAAGTGTGCAGAATTCTATAACAAATGAAAGTCCTCCTGATTTATGAAGTAAGCATTGTTTCCAACCTCATGCTGGCTTTTATTCATCTCAGAATGCTAAAAACTGACTACAAAAAACTATTTAGAGGAAAACACAATATTGTTTTTTGAAATCTCTTACAGTTAACATCAGTAAAAGTTCAACCTATTTTCAAAACATTAGGACACAAAGAATGCTATGATAAACTCGGCAGCATTGGAAATGTAAATCTCTAGCAACATTTTTGCTATAGAGAACTAAGTCGAAACATGCATCAATCTGCAGAACGCATATATGCTAACCTTTTAATAAGCATTAGAACTGGTTTGCTTATTAAAGATGCAGAATCCATCTTAAAATCTAGACTAATCCATGAGCTATATGGACAAGAGACATCTGCCCCTAATGTCATGGAACAAGTAACTCAACAAAATATAAAATCCATGTCCTTAATGCCAACCCTTGCAAGCTGTAGTCAATTCAATGATACATTTTTAAAAAAGAAATGCAACCCATAGTACACATCAGCTCCACACACAAACTAGAAGTGCATGGCATGACGTTCCCTATTTGTCAAATAGCAGTAGCACGACTACATTACTTAGAAAAATGTATCCCCAACACATCATGATTAGAAAAACTGTTAACTATTGTCTAAACTGTACAGTAAATCTAAAACCTAACCTTGATGTAGGACAAGCATTTAGTCAGTGGAGCAATTTGTACAGTTGTTGGATTCCAAACATACCCACATTACAACAACGTTCAGTTTGTCAACATCCACTTTGCCAAATTTGGAGACGTTAAAAGAAAAGGACACACAATAGCAGTTTTCCTTTTTTTAAAAGACATGTGAGTATGCAGAAAACAATTATCTCTATGGCCCTCCTTACGACCCTGGCGGAATACGAAAAACGATGGCGGAAATGTAATACCGCCATCGAATACCGCCCGTTGCGATTATGACCCGTCACCGTAAAGTACGATGCGATTAGCGACACCGTAATGAACGCTAACTGCACCAAGTACGCGCACGCGCGCCGTGCAAACCCGCAATATCCGCCATGGCGCAACGGTACGCGAATGCTGACCCCAGCGGACATTCACCTAACGCCATCAAGCATGGCGGAAAGTACCATTCCGCCATGGCGAGAACTACGGCATCGCGAACCAACCGTAATGGCCCTACTGAGTGCCTGTACTCCACTCCCTGGCCACATTGCACAACTTCTCGTAGGCGCAATGCAGTCACACCATGCAACCAGTGAAATGTACAAGTCACCCATGCATGCCAACGAACAAATGCATGCAGGGGCCCCAAGTGCCCTGTGAGTGGCCATCCCCAATTGGCAACACACCATTGCCGTACTGATGCAGCACAGGCATCTGAAGGTGCAAGTACATCAAAAAGAACTGAAAAATCCATGACACAAAACAACAACAGTCCCCCATCGCTTGCCACCAGTGTAAACCAACAGTCAAAGCAGTAACCTGAGGGAGACTGCACCAGCCCTGTACACATGGCAGTAGTCAAAACAACCATCAGCATAAGCACGTACCACACAACTGTACCCAGAAGCCGGAACCCAATGCAGAACACCTCACAATACATCGCGCCACAAATCGGAATATGCCACATTACTAGCAAAGAAAAACGCTACACGGTTAATGTCTGAATATAAATTCAATGCACATCAAAATCACCAAGGCCATACAGCCATTTGAGCATAAAGTCACAAATGATCAGCATTACTGTGGGCTGCATCCGCAATAAATGACCAGCTTCCCCATGTGTGACGCCCTGTACCTCCATGGCACACAGGGGCTACATCCACGTCCAAAAAGGCAACATGGAAGCGCCTAGGACCGCAGGCCCATCCCATGAAGTAGGCACTAGTCCAGCTGGAAGCTAGGTATGCTGCACCTAGCCACTAGTACTGCGTAAGGGCATGTGGGCCATTGGCGATCGTCCCATAAGATCGTAATGGTGCTCCACTGATTAACTCGAAGCTGCAGGTGTCGACTGTAGAAGCCATCTGCAGGAGTGGCGTACAGATGGCAGCGGCAGAAGGGGAGGAGATACCTGTCACCCAAATGAAAAAAAAGATAGTATGGGCATCCGAACTTCATATGTAGTACTCACTACATTCAACACACCAAACCTACAACCATATGCATGCTAGCCCACTCATAAGGATCAATTGCACTCAAAAATCACTTGCAAATCATTACGACACAAATCGAGGTGAATACACTATTTCAAACGAGTGTCTGTGTGCATGCGCCTGTCAGAACAGGATCCATCAGATGGGATCATCAACGTGCATAGACACAAGTGATTGAAGGCGCGCCGAGACAGGGAGGGTTCAACAAGGGCAGACAGACGATGGTCCCACTATGGCAGCCTTGCATCACATAGCGCAGGGGAAGGGGATACATTCCAAATAGCCATGTACATGGCAGACTCCCAATTAAAAAATCTTCCCATGCATCCATTCATCATTCCCTCATCCCGTAATGAAAACGCATGAATATTCACTCACATCACATTCGAAATTTCCATTGAGTCTGTGCGTAATGCAGCCTTCAAAATCCACTGTGCTCCTGGCCGGATTCCTTGTGTAGTGAAGTCACATGTATTTGGGAACGTCCTGCCTTATCGTCCACTACGCTATAGCGCATCCCATTCAAATCATATCATTCATTGCATTCCCGTCATGGGCCCTGTCCCAAGGACATTCAACAATAGAGCGTTACATTTCCAGTCAGACCTGTGGGCGTCTCCACGCCGCTAGTTGAAAACCAAAAGCGCTGTCCTTCGAATTCCTAATTTGCAACATCACGTTGAAAAGGCATCTGTGAACGCTTGTATTCACAAATACATCTATGCAGTGCGTCTGTGTGTGAAAATGGTAACTGGCCTCAATCACTGATGGGACCCCCCGCCGTCGGCGAACATCGGTACAGTGCTGCATGAGGGTCCACCGTTGATCGAGCACTACATTCCACTGACCCTTCACAAGTCTGCTCGCGAATGCAAATATCGTATGTGCAACAATGGGACCATAGCAGAATCAACATTTAAACCAATATTCAACAGCCTTTGGGATTAAGAACATGAATGCAAATGCAAGATGCCATGCGTCGAATTGCAGCGTCGTGTGCGGGACGTGCTCGCACGAAAGGCATTGCAGCTGACACAGGTGGAATGAATCACCACAGGTGAAGGCTATACAGCCTGAAGACACATAAATTGCACACCCAAACCCCTCCCACAACCACACCCACTCCAGAATGCTACCGGCAGGACTAGCGATGTTGGGCCTGGGGGACCTGATTGCACTGCAAGTACTCCAACTTCAAGAAGAAGACGAACGCCAACGACTGCAACAACCGGCCGCACAGAGGAGACGCAGGAGGAGGAGGAGGAGGGCAAGGCATGGCCAGCAAGCCCCACCAGCACAGCCACTACCACCACGCAGGCAGCCCGCAATCCCACGCCTCCGAGCTAATCCGTTCAACCTCACAGCTGAGCAGATCCACACCCTCTACCGTTTGGACCGGGACACCATAACCGCCATTGTGGACATGACACACGCTGACCTTGTCAGCATGATAGATAGCCCAACCGCCATCCCACCCCTACTGAAGGTGGTGTCTGTACTCCACTTCCTAGCCACAGGCACCTACCAGCACACAGTCGGACAGTTGCATGGCATTTCACAGCCCCTATTCTCACGGACACTATTCCAAGTGCTTGATGCCCTCCTGAAGCACTCAGACGACTACATCACTTTACCACGCTCGGAGCAGGAGCTTACAAACACAAAAGTGGGATTCCATGCACTTGGCGGCATACCGGGTTGCATTGGTGCCATCGACTGCACCCATGTGGAATTGGTTGTCCCACATGCCATGGAGGCCCAGTACCGCAACCGGAAACAATATCATTCTATCAATGTACAAATGGTGTGTGACTCCAACAGGATCTTTACACATTGTTGTGCCCGATTTCCAGGATCAACACATGATTCTATGGTCTTGCGGAACTCTAGAATACCACGCTACATGGAGCGACACGCAGGGCGCCGATCCTGGCTACTCGGTGAGTCTCATTTAATGCATGAGTATGTGGGGTAGGTGATGCGTGAATGACCTTGCAGGAAGGGGGGGGGTGCGTACGTAGCAATGACATTCCACAAACATCCTTTCTTGTCCACATACAGGTGATTGCGGGTATCCACTGAAGAGATGGCTCCTCACACCAATCCGGAACCCACAGGACCAGCATGAGGAGGACTACAACCATGCCCACTCACGTACCCGTGTGGTCATAGAACAGGCATTCGGCCTACTGAAGGCTCGTTTCCGCTGCCTCAGCAGGTCTGGCGGGGAACTCCTGTACCGCCATGAGAAGGTGGCAAAGATGGTCATGGCATGTGTCATGCTACACAACATGTGCGTACGTAGGAATGCGGCCATGCCCCCCGACGCAGAACTGCTAGCACCTGAAGATGGTCATGATGAGGGTGGGGATGTGGCAGCACCTCAAGGGGTCCGCGAGGCACAGGAGGCCCGTGAATTACGTCAGAATCTCATAGATGCATGCTTCTAGCACTCACGCCTGGTGGCTGTTACATGGACACGGGACTTGTGGCACTGTGTGTGTCTGGAACATGCACAATGTGGACTGTACGCAAAGATAGGCCTCGTACACAATGATCAATGTCCACACATCTCATTGGATGATTGTGAAGAGTTGTATTGCATATGTGAAATGACATTACACACCCAATCGACCCGCCACCCAATGAAGCCCAACACACCCCCTACACCCTCCCACCTCCCCCCCCAACACCAGTGTCCGAAGACGCTCATCGTCAGTGGGCAGACGCTATTGCAAGCCCCCTCTCCGGGTATTAGGGGCACCCCTGCCTGTGGAGCGCCGGTTCCTCCCAGATCTACGTTGGGGGCTGCCCTGGACGGAACTTGCAACGGATGATGTCTCTGCCTGCTCACGTCCATGCGTGTCCCTAAGGGTTTGTGAGAGCTCAGTGAGCACACGGCGCACAGCGGCAAGTTCACCACATACGTCTTTGGACGTCGCATGCAGTTCCCCCCTCAGGCTCTCGGTGCTTCTCTCCATTTGTCCCCTCAGGCTCTCAGTGCTTCTCTCCATTTGTGCCCTTAGTGTCTCTGTACTACGCTCCATTTCTGCCCTAAGTGTCTCAGTAGATGTTTCAATGGCTGCCTTAGAACCCCCACATTCATCAGCATGCTCCTTGAGGAGCGTGGCCATTTGCTGCTGTTGCACTATCATCTGCTCCTGGGACTGTTGCCTCTGCTGGGCCATGCCCATTTGCGGTGGTGTCACAGAGGGGCTGGACGCCTCATGTTGCCTTGCAACTGGCCTTGTGGGGGTTGGCCAGTCGTCGTCTTGTGGGTGCCCCTGCGTTGTGTCCTCATGGTGTATGGGATGAAACATACAGGGGGATTGGGACAGGTCATGGATGGATCCTACATCTACAGCACCGTTTTCTGTGTCAGAGCATGCTGGCATGAAAGCAGTGTCACCTATGGTGCTGCTGCCACTAGAAGCAGTGCCTTCTGTGGCATCCATTGGGGGGACCTGTGGTGCTGCTGTTGTGGACATGCTGGCTGCTGGGGTGCCTGTTGATGTCCCCTCCAGTGTGCTGCCACTCGATTTGTGCTGCTGCCGTGTCTTGATCCGTGCAGCTGAGGTGGAGGGTCTTTGGCCGTTGGTCTTGGCCCTCTTTGCAGGTGTGCTGGTAGGGGTGTCCTGAAGCTCGTCGTTGGAATCTGACCCTGTGGTGGAGTAAAGGAGGGCGAGCGTTATTCATGGGTCTGCGGTAATTGTAATGGCAATTGTATCACATGCATTGGGGTGGTACCTGGGGGTGATTTGGGTCAGGGCCTTGGAGGTGGTCTCATTTTTGTGTGCATTGGGGATGCAGTTGTTTTGCAGTCTGCAGTTAGGGTGTGCATGCTGCACATGTAGAGTGTGTTTTTTGGATTTTTAAATATTTATTTATTTAATCTGACTTTTAAGGGGCGCTGTCATGGCAATGTATGTGGTCGTTCTCCTGGACATGTGTTTCTAGTGCACTATGGGGACACATGGTACTTCACATGGTTGGTAATTGTGGATTTGGCATAGTTTTATTTGGGCCACCTACCTGATTCTTCTGATGTCTGCACTCCTTTCTCCATCCCTCCGACTCCCTCTATGCTCTCCATTCCAATGGTGGAGGCACAGATTTCTTCCCAGGGGGTCAACTTGATGGGTGATTCCGATCCTCCCCCGGTAGCTGTGGCAATGTTCCGGTTGGCAGAGAGTATGCTCCGGACGCGTATCCGTAGGTCGTCCCATCGCTTTCTGCATTGCTGTGGGTTGCGGGGTGCGGTCCCCACCGCACTTACCCGCTGTGCCACCAGCGCCCAAATGGCCTTCTTGTTCGCAAGTGCCGTCCTGGTCATTTGCGTCGAGAAGACGACGGCAGCGTTCTCCTGGAGGGTCTCTGTGAGCACGGTGAGTTCCTCGTGGGAGAAGTGGACCTGCCGCTTGCGGTCGCACGCTTTTTTAGCAACTTTTCCCATATTTATTTTTTTAACTGGGGTGGCTAACGGTTTGGGACGTGTCTCAGGGTCGGATTTTTAATGGTTGTGTTGGGATTCGGATCTTATAGGTGTACGGCGTGCTGTTTCCCGTTCCGGCCCCATGTTTTTACTTCCGTTTCCGTATATTTACGGTGACCGTATTTTGCGCTGACCGCTCATTACGGTGACCGCTAATATGGGTGGCGGAATTGCACCTAGGGCGACGTACGACGGCGGTAAGGGGCGTTTTGGGGTCATTTCCGCCATCGCGGACTTTGCACTTCCGCCATGGCGTAATGCTCGTGCCCGATGGGTCGGAATTAGCCGCACTTTCCTCCATCGTGCAGTGGCGGAAACGCTATTTACGCTATGGCGGTCATGTCAGTTGATTTCCGCCAGGGTCGTAATGAGGGCCTATGTCTTGCATATGCTGTCAATAATCACAAATCGCAAGGTTTAACTCTAGATCACGCATTGACATAGACAACAGAGTCTTCATAGTAGCACTTACACGTTTCTGTACACTCAATGGTCTATTCCTAATTAACTTTGATGCAAACATAGTCAATGCAGAAATTCCTTGCATCCTGGAACACAACAGGCTATAAACACTGTAGACCTCATCTAGATAAGTACCATGTACCTCAAAAAAGAAAACCTTTCAAATACAAACAGAAACTATACCAGATCTCCCTACAATACCACTGAAAAAAACAAAAAACAACTGCAGCTCCATCAAATGATACAGAGGCTCAACACCCTGTTCCATTTAATATCAGAAACAAATGGAGAAAATTGCTATGCAAATGTAGCAATCAATCGTCTCTTCCAATTGCCACCAATTTTTCACAACATTTACTTAAAAGGCTCAGACCAGTGCAAATGCCACAAATAATACTGATAGCACTTACAGCGTCTCAGGTGTAAGGAAAGAATTGGACTAAAGTACACACATTTTACCATAAACACACAGGAAGATCCCCAAAAATTCCTAATGTACTTACTACAAGTACTACAAGTACTAGAAACCAAAAACATCACTATAAATAAAATCTTCCATATTTCATACACATGGAAACATACATGCACTCTCTGCAACCATGTTTCAGAAGAGCACATCCCTAATTAACGATTTATCAATATAGCCATACCAGATTATGAATCCATTCCATTTCTCTAGCTTCTGCAAAATGCCAAGCATGGTATATTATGCCACTTTGCAATTTAGACAATCATTCCAGCATACAAATAAACTCACATGGCCAATTTGTCATACTAATTCTTCACAATGGAGATGGCACCAAAAATGTAAGCTCACTAGCTTCACACATGGACAAGTATCTCTTGGCAAGAAAACCTTCATATTAGTTGGCATAATCTACCACACTGATGCCACAACCACTTCAGTCCACTATACTGCATATGTCAAAAAAATAAGTTGTTGGTTTGAATGTAACGTCTCTTCCGTTACTGCAAACATAGTTCACCAGCAAATCTAACACATGCCTACTTAATATTCCTTTAACCCAAATTTACTGACTAAAGTATAGTACAACAAACAGTTAGAATACCCCAACCGGTATCTAACTACATCCATAATACTAAAATAGTACTTTTAAAATCCAAGACAGTTAGAATACGCCAATGGATGTCAACTACTTTAGATATACCTTTCATTGTAATACATTTCAAATATGACATATACATTGATATTACTACAATACTTCTTGTAAAATCTAATATGGATAGAATATGCCAATGGGTATCTAACTACTTTAAACATACCTTTAATTACAACACACTTCAAACAAACGTTTTATCACACTTACCCTAACATAATATATCCATGCTACCGCACACATGTATTCTGTAACATGTACCATGTATGTTCTTTAAAACCATGTAACCATGCATCAATGCTACCACACACATGTATTCTGTAACATGAAACCATGTTCTTTAAAACTATGTATTTTGTTAAATGTAAAATGTATGCTCTTTAAAACAATGTAAATGCCAAAATCTGTATGTAAATATGCTAGTTTTTTTAAAAAATCCACTATGGATTTTTTCCCAATGACCCATTAATTATTACATGTTAATACATCAACAGTATGCCATGCACTAACATTGTACCAAACATAGTACATACAATGTACTGTTTATGAGAGTCAAAAAGTAAATCTATATGTATAATTGTATGCAAGCAAAGGTGTTAAACTACACTCTTTTTCTCACAGAAAAATAACCAAAGATTCCTGCCTTATTATCATATGCAAGTATTTATTACCATAAGTATCCACACACAGTATTATACTTTTTTTCACAAAGAAATAACTAGAGATTCCATAAGCATTGTCTTCAATTGTACTATGATCATAAATACCATATAAACTTTAATTATGTGATTCAACCATTTTACACATACTGTATACTGCCCCTACATTGCCTATAATTACTGTGCACATATTAATATGGCCATGGCCAGTGTCCAGATTCTTGGGAGCATGGATAGAATTAAACCATACAATAAGTATGTACAATAAACCTTCAAATAACAAGACTCACCCAGAACCCCCCAATCCCAATTACGTCAGCAGACATATGTTCATGTCTGCGGACAGGAAAATTGACTGCGGAACCGACGGCACCCACACAGCTTTTATTCACCTATGGAAAAAAGCTTAATCTTAACTTTGTTCCGCTCCCCCAACCCTTCCTGACACTCAAGACATTCTTTCAGGCACAACATTACCCCAGAAATATTTTTCAGAATTTCCTCTCAACAAGACGGATCCACAGATCCATTATGGCAGTCATTTAAAAATGGATGATACACCTCATATTTTTCAACTTCCAATCAGCGAGCATGTTTGATGCCCCTTGATTGGCCCACAGGCGTCCACGGACACCAAACCAGGAAATAAGTCCATGAAAAGGACACAGACAGCACACATTTTTTTATCTACTTTTTGGCTATTTTTGGAAAAAAAACTACTGGATTGATTTAAACCAAATGTGTTAAGTCATGCTTTCTGGACTAAGCTACTGCTCCTCGCGCAAGTTTGGTGAAAATCCGTCCAGCGGTTTCAACTGTAGGCATGAGCAAATATATTTTCTCCATTATGCCTGTGAGCTTTTCAAAAGTTTTAGGACCCACCTATAAATGTGCCCGCCGGGACAAAATCAAACCCAAATCATTCTGAGGTGGCCATATAGTTTTTTGCAACGTTTGGTGAGGATTGGTTGGCTGGCGCCAAAGTTATAAGCCACCAAAAAGTACTCTCCCATGGTGCATTGAAGGATCGTGGTTTTCAGAAATGAAACAAACGCCATCTTGTTTTTCTCTCGATGGAAGTGATATTTGCGGCTATAGCCTATGTTATGGGAAAATGAAACACAGTAAAAAGCTGTTTGTAGGCCAAAAAGCATATAAATGTCATCAGGGTAGAGGTGGGGGATGGCCAGAGGGCATAGGGACAGAGTTTGCAGGACAAAGCTTTCTGTAGCCTGGGCAATAGCCGCAAATAGCCGACATCTCGATGCAAACTACATCACAGAAGCAGCGTGTGTTCTGGGGTTGAAGGGAGAGGGCAGAGGAATTGAGTCGGACATGTGGAGAGTGGGGGGAGCTGGCACCGATGAAGGGGGCAATTGGTAAGTGCCTGTGGGGGCAAGGAAACATTTTTCTTTCTGCTGTTTTGATGGTATTCACGGCTATATTCAAGGCTAGAAAAGACTACAGATAGCCACGGGTATATGTAGTTCGGTATGCATGTCTATATAATGTGGGATGTCAGTGTTTTATATTTTTTTGAAAGTTCTTTGTTTAGGTATAGTCTTGTCGGGGGTGAAAAATTCCTGGCCATGGCCAAAGGCCATGGTCAGAGACTTGGTAGGTATTAGAGAGTCTTTTTTATTGTGTTTGTGTGTTTTCAGACTTTTGAGCATGTGAGACTTTGGAGAGAAATAAAAGAAATTAGTATAACGGATTTAAACAAAATGTATTAAAGCACGCTTTCTGGACTGAGTCACTGCTCCTCATGCAAGTTTGGTGAAAATCCGTCCAGCGGTTTCAACTGTAGGCATGAGCACATTTCTTTTCTCTTTTATGTCTATGAGGATTTCAAAAGTTTTGCAACCCCTCCCTATTACTGTGCCCCCACCACGGGACAAAACTCAACCAAAATTATTCTGAGGTACCCATATACTTTTTTTTGCAAAGTTTGGTGAGGATTAGTTGGCTGGCACCAAAGTTATTAGCCACCAAAACGTACTCTTTCTATGAGTTGAGCAACTTAACCATAACTACGCAGCCGCTACCGGAGGCTGGATAATAAATATATATATATTATAAGGCAGAGATAGCCACCCTATAGTTAAGGTGAGTCGGAGATGCATAGGAACGCCTCAAAATTCTATTCTTAATAACCTTGGATTTGAGTAACTAACAGATTTGTCTGAAATTTCAAAAGTGGTTAAAAGTCTTTAAGCGTCAACTTTTTTTTTCTCCAAAAAATCGTCTACGTCCCATTCATTTTCCAATACACAAAAAGAGGTTAATTTATGCCAAATTGCACAGTCTAAACCACTGGATGGATTTGGACCAGATCCGAAACAACTTGGGCACAAAGCATTGACTCGCAATCCTTTTGTGGTTTGGTGTTATTCCGTGCAGTTTTTATTTTAAACTTTGACAGAGAAGGGGATGCCCCCATGCCTGCAAAAACTATAGTTATATCTCCCATGGTGCATTGCAGGATCATGGAGTTCAGAAATGAAATGACTGCCATCTTGTTTTTCTCTCGATGCAAGAGATATTTGCAGCTATAGCCAAGGTTATGGGACAATTAAATGCATTAAAAAGCTATTTGTAGGTCACAAAACATATGAATCTTATCAGGGTAGAGGCAGGGAGATGACCTGAGGGCAGTGAGTGAACTTCAGGAGTTGGAGGGGGCGTAGGGACCAAGTTTGTAGCACAAAGCTTTCTGTAGCCTCGGCTATAGCCATGAAGAGCCGACATCACGATGCAAACTGCATCACAGAAGCAGCGTGTATTCTTGAGTGAAAGGGAGAGTGTAGAGGAGGTGAGAAGGCCATTTGGGGAGTAGGGGGAGCGGGCACAGATGGAGGGGGCAATTGATAAGGGCCTGGGGCAAGGAAGCATCCTTTTTTTCATTTTGACAGTATTCACTGCTATATTCGAGGCTAAAAAAGACTACAGATAGCCGCGGGTATGTGTAGTTCAGTATGCATGGCTATATAGTTTGGGGTGTCAGTGTTTTATATTTTTTTTATTCTTTGTTTTGGTATAGTCTTGTCAGGGGTGAAAAATCCGGTGCCATGGCCAAAGGCCATGGTCAGAGATGTGGTAGGTTTTAGAGAGTCTTTTTTATTTTGGATGTGTGTTTTCAGACTTTTGAGCATGTGAGACTTTGGAGAGAAATAAAAGAAAATAGTTTATCAAAATTAATATGAAGGAGGAATTGTAGTGTAGTTTTAGATGTAAAATAGAATGTATTTTAGAGTGTATATTTTCAATTATGGTTTTATATTGTGTGGCTGCGGAATATTAGCATACCTAGTATATTATTACATATTTTTATTATTTCTCAGTTTTTTCATATAGGTACATGAGCATTGTTGTTCTGTACTGAAGTTGTATACATGTGTAGCTTTCTTCTCTGCTACGTCATGTTTTTGCTATGGTGTTTATGCCCCTTTCAAACTTGAGCCAGAACACTTGAAATTTTGGAAGCAGATGAAAACATTAATGTTCTCTTGTACTTTGTCTTTGTCCTTCCCCTGTTGACCTAACTGACCTACGTTTCTGCTGTAGCAACTGGTTGTTTGGCTATTCTCAGACTCTCACTGGGTACCAGGCTTTTTTTTGATCTGTCACCCTTGCACTGTATTTGGGGCTAACCCAAATTTATGGCTGTAACTGTAATTCTAAAGTCCCTTGTTCTCTGTGCACTACCAAGAGTCTCACTCCCCTGGCCGCATTTATGTAGAGCATTTGTGTTCTGTTTTCCTCTTCCCTCTCCCTTGCACTTCCTTCCTGCATTTCCCTTTGCACTCTTTGCTTTTGCTCTTGTATGATCTGAATGACACAAGGCCAAGTAAGATTGTTTGTGTTGTCTTCCATCTGTCTTTCCTCCTTGTATTACTGTGTGTCGAAACACTTGTTTACAGGTGCATTATAAATGAAATATGATATATCATTTAGGATGTTCTTGGGGGTATATTTGGTAATTGTAGGTCATACATTGACTCTCTCCTCTTAATGAGACTTTTTTTTGATTAGCAGGAGGAGTTATATTTTATTTTCATAATATAAAGAAACACAGTGTGTGAAGTTAATCATTTTTTTTATACACACTTTTTTGCAAGATGCGATCAAGAAAACAAGAACAACAAACCAATGGGAAGGGTCTTTGGCAGAGAAGTATAATAGAATTTATTTTTTTTAAAGTTGTTTTTTAAAATCTATATATACTAATCATGTAGATAATGTAACAATTTCTAGAGTTGGCATACTTTTCAAAATATTGAAGTAGAAGTAACATATATGCCAATACATGCTGTTATTGGAACCAATAGTGATTTTATTGAAAATAAAAAAATAAAAAAGTTTTCAAATGTGTTACCAGCTAGTAAAAAAAAGAAAGATTTTTACAAAAAAAGGTAGCAAATGTGCTATCAATGTGAAACGGAGAAATAAAGATGTGTATAGGAAAATGTATCTGTGACAAGTTTTTACTAATCTTTGGAGAAGTGTCAAACCAAAATCTAAATATGTTGTAAAATGTTTTTTGTAAAAGAGGAAAGTAGAAGTAGTCATTAAGAAAGATTTTGATATGAAAAGAATATTGTTCATTTGCGTATTAAATACACTTAAGAAATTGCTTAAGGTGACTACACCTGTATGCAGTAATAAAATTGTGGCAGAAATGCAGTGGTTTGACCCGGTAAAAGTGTACCCCATTATACCATTTAAGGGTAACGGGCGTTGCGGGGTGTCCCCCGCTCACCCTAAATGGTATAATGGGTCCAGAGGTTGTGGGGGTGTTCTCCGCATCCTTTACATGGATTGCGGCGGCATAACCACAGCCTTTTTGCTGCAATATTTTGTAACCACGCCCATTTTTGCAGCGACTTTTACACATGGAACCTACTACAACATTGTATACAAATATAAAAACAGTTCATGTGCTTACACGTGAAAACATTTGTGACATCTTTCGTGGAGAGTGGAAACACACTTCTCGTACTGAAAGATTTTTTCATGAGGAGAGTAACATTCATGGATAGAATGTTCCTCTAGCTAATGATAAAAGTGCACATATCTATGAAGTCCGAAATGGTGTAGTTTCTAAAAAAGAAGAAATTATGCAGCGTAAAAATAAGGAATTGGAAACTGACGGTCAGTCAAAAAGGAAATGAAAGAAGCACTGTGAGGTATGGACTTGCAATTTTTTTTGTACATTATTGATATGTTTTCTTGTAAAGTTTTAAAGAGATTTTTGCAAGTTTTGCATAAAAATGATAATGTTCAAAGACAGATCAAGATTCTACAAAGAATAGCTGAGTGTGTGGGTCACTCGCTAGCCTGTCTTGATACAAGTAGATGTAAGTGTCAGTTTCATCATATACGGTTGTTGGCTGCACATCATACTAAAATAAGATACCTTCTAGTTACCTGTATGCCTGCATAATATCAAGTATGTCTCTTGCAGTATTAAATGAAATATTTTTAACTGCAGCTGTAGACCGTTTAGTTTCTCCAATGCATATGATAAATGTGATGCATTTTAAAAAGTATGTGTGTGTAGATGAAACACTTACAAGAAGTGTAAATGATGATGCTATGCTTTCTAAGGATCTCATTTGCCAACATTACAAAAGAAGTATTGCAATGTTGGAGTTCTCCTCTATGGAAAAGACCCAACATTGTTTGTGTATCTTGTCAACATACTTTTTAAAAGTCTCAAGTGCAACTAGTGTATGTTGTGAACAAAATTAAACACACTGTTGTAGATGTTTGGAAAGAACTGTATCTGTATTTGTTTATAGAAGAACATTTGAGGCACTGTATGTTTGTAGACACTGTGTTGGATGTTATAATCAAACACGTATTCCACCAAGAAGTGTTCTAAGCGATATGGTAGAGCCTGAAAGTCCTGGTGTGCTTCAAAAATTGAACATTTTTGAAGTGATTGCATTGCAAACTGTTCATCCTTTCCAGATTATTGTTAGACTGCAAACACAGATGTCAAATCTACCTAAGAAGTCATTAGTGCAAGGTGTGAGAGGGATAGTTGTTTATTTACCCCTGAATTTGGTAGAAAACGTTAATACTCTAGGAGTGAAGTGTGATATTGCAGATGCTATGTTTTAGAAAATAAAGTTCCCACTAAAGAAAAGAACATTTGGCAACAGCTTATCAATATTGGAAAAGTGAAAAACACACTGGCCCTCATTAGGACCCTGGCGGAGAGGGTTTTACACCGGCGTAGTGTATGGCGTACCTCTCCGCCAGACTACGAGTTCCCGTAGCGCCATGGATGATTTTTACGCCTGCTTTTTGCAGGCGGAAAAATCCATGGCGCTACGGGACTTGTTGTTAATTACGCCACCGTAATTTACGGTGGCGTAATTAACGCCTTCCCCATCCCCATTATGCCCTATGGGGCAAGAATGGGAATGGGGAAGGGTAAAATGGGGATTGGGGACTTACCGCCCCGCCAAGGTCGGCATGGGGCGGTAAGTCCGCCAACCACCTTGGCGGAGTTGGCAGCTTAGCGCCATGGACCATGGTGCAAATTGCACCATGGTCCTCCGCCAAGGTCGTAATGAGGGCCACTGTCATTCTAGTGGAGCACAATGGCCCTCATTAGGACTCCAGCGGAAAACCATGGTGCTATTAGCACCATGGTCGATGCCGGAGTCCGCCATGGCGGAATGGGGAATTACCACCCCATTCCAAGGTTGGTGGGGTGGTAATTCCCCATGCCACCACAGCCCTTCCCCATTCCCAATTTTTGCCCCATAGGGCATAATGGGAATGGGGAAGGCGGTAAGTACGGTACTGCAAATTGTGGTACCGTACTTACCTGTTGAGTCCCTTTGCGGATCCCTACTTTAACGGCTGGTCTAGACCAGCCGTTAAGGTCGGGTCCCGCAAAGGGACCTCATAGTAAAGTGTTAAGGGTTTAACGGCGCCGACACCTTTTACGGCGCTGTTAACCTCTTAACGCCAGGGTCCTAATGAGGGCCAATGATTTATACAAATGTACTCTGACTGTATCAGACTTGTCTATGCTTGATTTTGACTCACCAAAGAAAATCAATGAAGGTCAGTTTGAGAATTTATCTGTTGCAGGAGGGAATCGTTTGTATGAACATTACACTTTTCATCCTCTACACTCACGGGAAGTTATGGGTGACAGTTTTGAATTGTATTAAATGAAAGCAACAAAAGGTGCACCAATTAGTATCTGGGAAAAGACATTAGAAGCCTGTTGTTTCCCTATGATTTTTCGAACTGGTACTGGAGGGAGAATGGATGATTGGAAGGTTAGAATCTCTGCTTCAGAATATAGTTGTGCAAGAATGTATTCAGAAGATTCATGATTCAGCACCTATGTTGAATACATTTTTCACTTATTGAATGAACGTGCATTTTCAACATTGTGTTATGCTGTTGCTCATACTCTTTGGACTGGAACTAGATTTAAACATCTTTCTTCATGTGAGATACTGCAACAAGTAAAAGAAAAAATGATATTTTTGAGGTAAAACTTACAAATATTCTTGCTACAATGAGAGGAACTAAAGACTATTGGTATAGGAGACACTCTGAAGTTAGATGTATGAACAGAAACTTGGGATCTCCAACTTGGTTTGTGACTTTAAGTGTTGCTGAGTATTGTTGGGATGATCTTGAATAGTGGATTTGTGCAAGTAATGCAGAGAAAGACAACATAGACCACATGCCTCCAGGAGGATTGTGTTCCATGGACCCTGTAAGTGTATCGTGGTTTTTTCATCAAAGGTTTTTATCCATTTTACACTTTATATGAAATCAAGAAAATAGTCTATTAGGCCTTGTGGAACATTTCTTTTGGAGGAAAGAGTATCAGGCACGTGGAGCTCCACATACACATAGGGCCTCATTCCGAGTCCGGCGGTAAGTAACAGTAATTACCGCCATGGCGTAAATACCATGTACGATGTGGTCGGAAGGCGCTATTTCCACCATATTCCGACTTCGCGTGCACGAGTATTCCGCCATGGCGGTAAACTCCCTTGCGGCATAGCGCAAAAGGTCCCGTCAAACCCCTTACCGCCATAAACCTAGACGTAATTAACACCATCGCCTTCGATGGAATCCGTAATTAGCGGAGACCGTAATTTACGCTAACCGTAAATTACGGCCACCGTTAAATACCGGAAATGGAAATAACGTCATCGCACAGGAACGGGAAGCATCACGGCGGCCATATTTAAAATCACAATCCATTGCAATCCTCTCCATACAGGACATACAGGACTCCATACAGGACTCAGATCGACCAAATATACAACAGAGAAGATCATCATGCCTAAAGTTCTGAAAAAGGGCGCTGCGCGCATCCGAAAAGAAATATTCACCCAGGATGAGTTACAGGTCCTGGTCGACACTCTGCATGAACATGCAGATATCGTATTCTGCAGCGACATGCGTAGGCCCACCATCCTCAGAAAGAAGGAGATATGGGAGTTGGTCGCACAGAGGGTGAGTGCCGTTGGGAACACCCCCCGCAGCACAACGCATTGCCGCAAACGCTGGGATGACCTCCGTCTCAGGGTGCGGGCCATCATGTCAGCAAACCGTCAGCAGGCCCTGGAGACAGGAGGAGGCCCAGGCTCACCCATTAAAATGATGCCCTGGGAGGAAACATGTGCGGAGATGATGGGCACAGAAGCTATCGAAGGTGTGGGCGAAATGGATTGCGGTGATCCCTCATCCGCTGATGCAGGTGAGTGTCATGAGTCCAAACAGTACATGCATCCCTAATGTAATTCACCGCAAAGGGCCGGCCAAAGAGTCACATCATGTTTGCTTCGTAGCCCCCCCCTGCAACCATGTCGTAACAAGTGGGAACCCGGATGATGTCAGGTGCAAGGCTGACACCCATATTGGCCATGCCACACCTGAAGCTGGTCAATGTCACTCACCACAGTACTCCGCCAACATGATTGACCCCGCCAACAGTATGCTTTTACCATCCAAGCCAAGTTCACTCACCGACCAAAATATCACCAAGACGCTGCTCTCCCAATGTGTTACCATAGGCTTGAAGTCATGATGACCCCCAGATCATTGATCATGCTGTCTCTCTCTTGCCCCCCACAGGTAGCGGTCATGAAAGTGAGGAGCAGGAAGGGTCCCGGCCAAGTACGTCCCGGGACAGGGGCAGGGTACAGCGCATACCTGCTGGCAGACATAAGGCCCATACTACACCACCTGCTCCAGCAACCCCCATGGAGGGTACACAACCCCCACCCGCGCACCTGGACATGGCTGCAGTTCCGCCGGAAACATGCCCCACGCTGCACCCTGAGGAATCCAGCATGTCAGGGGAGAATGCTGCCATGTGCCTCCTTAGTGTGCCAGACAGCCCCACATCCTATTCCGTGGTCAACGTGGAGGAGACCAACGTCTACAGCCCTGAGTCACCATCATACAGCCAGGTTGCACACAGCGACTCCGGGTCGAGTGATGGCCCAGGTCTCACAGGCGAAGGGGTAACACCTGTCTCACATCAGCCCACTTCCCCTGCGGAAACACCTGAGAGGCCTGCAGGCCCAATACCGAGCCTGCCAACCACATCCCCCACATCGGCCGCAGAAGCTGTGCACTCCCAGAACCTCACGGCCATGATTGAGGAGTTTCTCCGGGACAACCGGGAATCAGGGTTGGTGCATCACAATGACCTGCAGGCTCTGGGCGAGGTCATCACTACATCCACAAACCGGCTCTGTGAGGTGCTCGGCAGGATTGCTGATGCCCTGGAGGCAGCAACCCCCAGACCTCAGCCCCAGCAGGAGGAACCACCCTCCCAGTGCTCCTCCACGCAGACCAGCCCGGTCCGCAGGTCACAACGCACAATGCGAAAATGATTCCTCATGCTCGGGGCGTGCCCATTGACTATGAAGCCACACACATGTGGCCTATGAAGTATTGATGGGACCATTGTGGGGCTGTTGTGGGGGGAGGGTGAGGGGGGTGAGGGTGTGCGTGGGAGTTGGGGGGGAGGGGGGTGAGGGTGTGCGTGGGAGTTGGGGGGGAGGGGGGTGAGGGTGTGCGTGGGAGTTGGGGGGCAGGGGGGTGAGGGTGTGCGTGGGAGTTGGGGGGGAGGGGGGTGAGGGTGTGCGTGGGAGTTGGGGAGGAGGGGGGTGAGGGTGGAGGATTATTTGTACACGTTTTCACATGATTATACAATACACAGTTTGGTGTATCCTGGAAAACAGAGTGGACATTGATCATTGTGCATGTGTCTTTTAATGTCTCACAGTGCATGTAGTACATGTATCCCCACACCCAGTGCCCAATGTCCTGTCATCCTCACCCCCTCAGCTGACTTGTGACTCAGAAATATTGGTCAATCAATGCTTGTCGCACGTGACGTCCCTCCTGTGCATCGGCCCCGTGATGCTGTCCTGCCATTCCTTCCTCCTCCTCCTCCTCGTCCTCTGGTGGTAGCAGACCCACGTCAGGGGGCAGTGGCATGTTCCGATGGATGCACATGTTGTGCAGCATTGCACATGCCATGGTGATCTTGGCCACCTTCTCATGGCTGTAGATGAGGGCCCCACCTGACCGGCTGAGGCAACGAAATCGTGCCTTCAAAAGGCCGAAGGTCTGCTCTATCACCACCCGTGTACGGGTATGAGATCTATTGTAGTCCTCCTGGTGCCTGTTTTGTGGGTTGCGGACCGGGGTCATGAGCCACGGCTTCAATGGGTAGCCAGCATCACCTGCATGAGAGTGGAATGGAGGTAAGTGTTCGTGCAATCATGGTGGAGAATTGGGCTAATCTGACATTGCAGCAGGTGTTCACTGGCCATGCACACATGTCCCAGGATACAGTCACCCCATTACATCGTACAATGGCGTTGACTGTCCCACCCTTATGCATCTCTCTACCCCACCCTTTACCACCCGGGTGGAGTATGCTGACAGCCTACTCACAGCCCCAATGGACTGCCATGGCCCATTCCGGTTACCCACCAAGCAGCCAGGTACGTCGTTCAGCATGTTGCTCCATGTAGCGTGGTAGTGTAGAGTTGCGCAGGACCAAGGAGTCATGAGTTGATCCGGGGTATCGGGCATTGCATTGTGTGATGGCTTTACTGGCATTACACACCATCTGGACGTTGATGGAGTGATATTGCTTGCGGTTGCGATACGGCACCTCCATGGCATGGGGAACCACCAATTCTACGTGGGTGCAGTCGATGGCACCTATGCAATTTGGCATGCCTGCAAGTGCATGGAAGGCAGCTTTGGTATCATATGTCTCCTGGGGAGTCCGGGGGAGGCATATGTAGTCCCTTCTGTGCTTGAGGAGGGCATCGAGCACTTGGTTGAGTATCCGGGAAAATATGGGCTGTGAAATGCCATGCATGTGCCCCACTGTATGCTGGTAGGTCCCTGTGGCAAGGAAGTGGAGCACAGACACTACCTTTAGTAGAGGGGGGATGGCAGTGCTGATTTCTATTAGGCTCACTATGTCGTTATGTATCAGGGCCACTATGGTGGTTATCGTGTCCCGGTCAAGCCGGTACAGGGTGTGTATCTGCTCTGGTGTGAGGTTGAAGGGGGTGGGTCTGATGCGTGGAATTGGGGGCTGCCGGCGTGGTAATGGTGGCTGCACCGGTAGGGCATGCTGGGCTTGTCTCTGCCTCCTTCTCCTCCTGTGTATCCTCTGTGGTGGGGGCTGTGGTTGCTGTGGTTGCTGTTGTTGATGTTGTCGTCGTTGCTGCCTTGCAAGCAGGGCCTCCAGCTCCATGAATGCTGCGAGAATTGGTATCATCTTGGTGTGGGAGGGGGTGTGGTGTGTGGGTGTGCTCCTTTTGTGCTGTGCCTGACTCTATGGACTCCACCTGTGGTGATTGGGTGCACCTGTTCCTCTTTCTGGCACTGTTCAGGGTTGTTAACACCTTCTCTGCGATGCCGGTAATTACGCCATGGCGTTATGGTACTTTGCGCCCTTGTGGAGGCCGTTTTTACCGTGTGCGCTTTACTTGGGATCAGCACTGGTTTACGCCTTACCGTTATTTCCGACGTGGTGTCTCGGGCGCGCGACACTGGTCCGCTATTTACGCCGTCGTACTTTACGGTGGCGGTAATTACGGTGTGAAGGGTCGGAATAGTCCACGGAGGAAAAGGATGGCGGAATTACTTTACCGCCATCGTTTTTCCATTAGCGCCGGACTCGGAATGAGGCCCAAATACTGTTATGGATTAAAGATGCTCCTCAGTCCGGTAAGGAAAGTGATGGCTATGTGATGGAGTTCATTGAAAAATATCTTACTTTTTCCATTCCTGCGCATGTCAATGGTGATCTACGGAACAAGATGTAAAGGTTTCAAAGGCATTCATGTGGGAAGTACTGTCAAAATAAATACAAAAGTAAGACAAGTACTACACTCAGTGCAGATTTGGCTTTCCAAGGCCTATGACTTAGTTGGTCAATTGAATAGTGTAATGTCATCTATTCACCGCCATATTATTGGGAAGTCACTGAGAAATACCTATCATTTAAAAAAATAAGGAGTGCAAATGTATTAATGATTACAGTCCTGTCATTGCCCATCTGTGGAATGCGAATACTGATTTACAGTTTATTGCAGATGATTCAACAGTTGTTTTGCTCGTTATGTTACAGCCTACATGACAAAAACAGAAAAGAACAACGCAGCTGAAGTATGGGCAGGTTTATCACCAGATAAATCTCTCAGTCATAAACATTTAAGCTTTGGTTTGAAGATACTTTCACATAGAGAATGTGGGAGCTATGAAGCTGCAGATCAGCTTACTAGTTTACCTCTGTATGTCTGTAGCATTAATGTAGTTTGGTTCAGTCTCAGACCAGCTAGTAGTAGAAATAGTGTATTGAAACCTTTGACTGAAATGGAGCAGATAGCTGAAGCAGTGCCTGACAGTGCAGAGATTTTGAAAACTAACTTGATAGATACATATTATCCAAATTGATATGCAATATTGGAGAATCTTTGTTTTTATGAGGTAGCAGAATGCTACTCATATCAAAATATTGAACCGAACAGTAACAGGGAACAGTTTAAAGTACATGAATGTAGTGGTTGTCTAGTGAGACATGAAAATCCAAGTCTCATTGAAACATGACACTTTCTTGCCAAACTGAAGAAAAACTAATATTATCTTATTTTTGTCATTTGCAGTGTTTTTCATTTGGCGTGCAAAGAGTGATTTACCTGGACGTTTTGAAACATTTGAAGAATACTTTTTTGCTAAAAGGTATTTAGTTACACATCCAAAATATGAAGAGTACTTGGATATACTTGAAAAAGAACTGTGTCAAGAAGCATTTTTGGCAGCTGTATGGGCAAAAGAGACTCCTGAAGGCAGTCAAGAATCTGCAGCAAGAAGCCAATCATTCAAACTGATGTTGAGCTTGCTATGGTGGAAGTAGACATCGCAATTCAAGAAAGTAAAGTTGCAGATGTGAATTGTGATAACATGGTTAGTACACTTGATATAGAGCACAAAGAAGTTTGTAATTAAATTAAATTGTTTACTGCATAACAAGCATGAATGCTCTTGTGTGCAATACAAACCTGTATTTTTGGTATGTTAGTGGACAAGCAAGAACAGATGCACCTTTTTTAATTAATGCAATAATAGCTGTGATGCAAAATGAAATGGATTATAACTGCTTGAAGGGGTTTAACAGCCTTCAATGTAGGATGTGTTACTTTCCATCGACTGTTGATATTACCAGTGGAGCATGACAACAAAGTAGAGTATCGTAAACTTGTATCAAGTGTACCACAAAACGTGGGAAACGTTCTTAGAAAATTAAATTCCTTGATTGTATCTGAATTAAGTATGGTATGTAAAATGATGCTAGCTTTCATTCGCATGCACATGCAAGAGGTTTTGAAGACTGACTACAATGTTTTCTTTGTAGGTAAACCAGTTTTTGAATTCTGCAATCTAAGGATGCTCAAAAACATAGGAAGTAATGGTCATGTTAACTTTTGGAATTGTTTTGAAATCCAAGAATTTACCATTAATATGAGGCAATCTGGATTATAGTATGCAGAATGCTTAATAAGATCTGTATAGGAGTTCTTGAGCAAAATGTAAAAGCAGTTTTGAAAGGAAGACTGGTTTCTAATATGTTTCATGCAGATTGTAGTCCATCTGAGATCATGTTGACTCTTAAGGAAACAGCATTTCTTGTGTTGCTTTGATGTGCACACTTGCAGCATGTAACAAGTTTATCTTTACAATGCTATTGTTAGAGAATCATACTATTCTGGACATAAAATCATGTGATGTTTTGCATTGTCATGTTATACCTTTAGATTTGGATAAGAGAGCAAAAGCTTGATTAGTTCAATTAGAGAATTCAATTTGTAAAACAGCAGGTCTGGAAGGAGTTTTAAGACTACACATATCAATGCACAAATTATTTTAAATAGGACCTTGAATGTAGAAATCGGTCTAGTGAATTCCACAATGGGAAGACTGATTGCATTTCAAAGTTGTCCTCACAGTACAAATATTGAACATGTTGAAGTTAAGTTTGATCATTTAGAAGGAACTCACTAGATTTGTCAGAGCTCTGCACATTTCATGCTTGCTTTTTAAGGATACCTTTGTGAAAAGAGCACAGTTTCCATTGTGTTCTGCTTATGCAATAACTATTCATAAATGACAAGGATTTACTTTAGAAGCATCACTTATTGACATTGACCAGCCAGTGTTTAAAGAAGGAGTGTCATATGTATCTTTGTCACATGTGAAAAATATAGAAAGTTTGTTTTTAATAAACGTTGATGAAAGGAAAGTGACAGCTAACATTTCTTGCATTGAAGAATATAATATGTTCTGTGCAACTTTTGCCCCTCACCTGAACCTTATACCTGTACCTGTGAAACACTCATCTATGTAAGGAGTCAATGAAAGCACATGCAAATGAAATCAGTTCTTGTAAGACTGTAAAACAAACAAATTGAGCGGCATTGGAGAGTTAGTCAATTCTAACATACTCTCATTGCAGGTTTGGTAATCGAACAGGAATTGAATGCTATTGTAATGCAGGTTTGTGTATGTTGTTTCAACTGACTCCAAAGATGCACAAATAGCTTTCACAGCAGAGAAGCCGCTGTGTGTGGAACATTCAACTCTTAAAACATTTGTAGATAAAAATCCACTCAGTTTACTTTCGGCACTGTGAATCCATATGGAGTATGGAGTAGCTGTTGCAAGTGGAAATCAACCATTTTCTCAAAATACACAGAAAGATAGTCAATAATTTTATTAGTGAAGGAAACTATTACTGTAGATAGGTATGTAGGTATGTAAGAAAGGTTATTCTACTCCAGACCTCTGTGAAAGATTTGTGTATCTGCATGTACATTATCAGAAAAGTGTAACATTTTCTGATTTTGTAACTAAAGCATTCCATGACATGCAATGCAGTGACTGTCATTGTAAGTTACAATCAACACTGCAAAGTCTAATTTTTAATAAGTTTGCATTGATTATGTTTCAAAGATACAATGTAGATGGTAGGAAAATGAACACCTCAATAATGAATTTTGGAAACAGTCACATTGCTATTAGTAAGAACACTTTAAATATGTATGCAATTATTTTTCATGATGGGCATCCAATGAATATGGAAAGATCATGACATGGGTGCCTACAGAAGTATATTGGCCTGTTTGTAATGACTCTATAGTCACAGATCAAGCTAGATTACCATTGTGGAGTGGTTAGAAAAGTCAGATAATCTATTCAGTCATTAAATGGTGTATGTTCTTTAATTTTGTGTGGTAGGTTTAATCTTATTGTGATTAGTTTCTGAGGTGTGTGGGTGCCCAGAAAAAAGGACACACACCAAATTATAAAAGATGTTAAGAAATACTAATGTAGATATCATTTGTATACTTTAGAATACATTATGGTGTAGTAAGAAATGGTTTTGAACACTGTGTAGCAGTATTAGCACTAAACAAAATGTATATAATCATTTGTAGTTTTAAAATGTTTGAAAATATGGCGTGTATAATATGAAATGTCATTATGAACTTCTTATGTGTGTAGATAGCCAACCAAAGGACACAGACACAGATTGTATAAGAAGTATGGAAATAACATTTGTTAGGTTATTAGTGTAGTAATACTATATTTTTTCAAAAAAAGTCTTTATTGTCTACTTGTTATTTATAATATAGGTATGACTACAATTTAAAAAGATGAATAATTGAAATAATGTTACAGTGTTGGCATGTCTTCATTTATTTCTTTGTAAAACTGAAGACATGGTTAAGCATTATGTCTTGGTTTCCTGGTGAATGTTGCATACACTAATCTGCAAAATGTAGCATAGAGTAATGTTTTGTATAGTTTTGTAACATGTGTGCATTGTACTTAAATGCATGTATTCGTGTACAAACTATGGATGTTGTAGGCAATTCTTTGTAAAATGTTCTGATGCAAAACTTGTTCGTAGTAACTTAACTGTTGAATATTTAAAATAGCATAACATAGGGTTTTCTTTTCTCCAATGAGCTCCAATGAGAAGTTTTCTTTCTTCTACACAATGATTAATGAATGCAACTTGGTAATGGTTGTGTACCTGGAATACAATCAGTATTCTTTTAATATCATTATGAGGAAAAAAACATAAATAATGTTGTATTTATTTTGTGTCAATACATGAAACTCTGGTGGTGATAGTGCCTCTTGTAAAGGGCATTTAACATTAATATGAAGTATATTTGATTTTCTTTTACAGCTCAAATATGAAAGAAAGTGTCAAGTGTCTATTAAGGTATTTGATAAGAATTGTGATAAATATATATGTGTAATGCACATATGTGCACAAACAAATATTTTAAATAAATTCTAGCCACGGCTACGGTATTTGCCAATGAATAGCAGGAGTGCTTTTACACAGCCAAGGTGAACAACGGCTGGAGTGCTTTTGCCCATGCATCAACACCTCTATTAACCATGGCTACAGGCAAAAAATGGCAATTTTGAGTTCTGGAACTGCATAAAATACATTGCAATTGATATTGCAATATATGTTTGCAGTCTGTGTTCAATTTTATCTATTTTTGTAATATAAAAGGTCGCCCTTAAAAGGACAGTTTTAGGGGATGGAAAGAGGTGGGTGGAATAGGTGAGCAAAATACAAGGATGAAACATATAACAAAGGGAATTAAAATAAAATCCATCATATATATTTTTTAATGTTTTTTGTTTATATGTCTTTAAGAAAAATGGGGGTAGAACAAATTGCCACTGCAAAAAGAAAAAAAAAAACATGACAGCTAGCCTGTTGCTCAATTGTTGCATCTCCCTGGACTACTCATTTGCAGCATCTTTTACACATTACTTTCATCATGCTTAAATGGGGTGGTGGTAATCAGTGTTGTGGATACCACTGTCAATGTAAACGGTGCATTTCCAGTTGGCATTGGTGATGCACTGGTTGAAACAGGTTCTGCAGGTGCTACTGATGTTCGTCTGTGCAAGGAATGGGCCCCGTGCATATTTCTTTTGTGGTGTTTATGGGCTTTCGGGTAATCATTGTTGATGTCATCCCAGTGGACTCGCAACATTTGTTATCAATACCGATGACCCTAGATTTAGAGACGAGATATCAGAAGGTCCACGGCGTAGAGTTTTGTTACAAAAGGTGCGCAGTATGTACTATTTTCTTGAACAGTGTTCCTTTGAGATTGGATATACTTTTTTCATGAGTTGGGTAACTGGAGCACATGTTCTTTTTCAATTTCTGTGATAAAAGAAAAGAGCATGTTAGTGCATGTATTTTATAAAGACTTATTACATTTCATAATAGACATTTCAGCTGTTTTTCGACCCTCATATTTAGTAGTTTACAAACCAGTGTACTGTGCAATTTGCTCAGTTTCTGTGTTTGTTTTTCAAATCATTGGGTCTGTGGGAAAAGGAAAATCCATGTCGGATTAAAAAAAAACTGTTTTTGTTGTGCTACAATCTATTTGTTTGTTTTCAGTGTTCACTTGTTGTTTCTGGCTATTATTCCTTCTGTTGGCTTGTTGCCGATTTTTGGAGCAGTTAGATACCTGTTGGCATATTCTAACTGGTTACAGTTTTTTAATTGAAGTTTTGTTAAGGTTTAAGTACAGATTAGTTATTAAATTTTGGTTTTAAGAAGATTAAATAAGCATTTTTAAGATTTGCTGGTAATCTCTGCTTTACAGTAATGGTACTATCATTACATTCAAACCATCCACATTTCTTTTTTACATATGCAGTGTAGTGACCTGCATTGGTTGTGACACCTGCGTGGTAGATTATACCTATTGTTGTGAAGGTTTTCTTACCAAGTGATACTTGACCATGTGTGAATCCAGTCATCTTGCAGTTGTTTTTTGTACCATCTGCATTGTAACGTAGAAGCATTAGTATTACGTATTTACTATGTGTTTGTATCAGTGAGGTGGAGCGATTATCTGAATTGCAGGTAGTACATAGTCTACCATGGTTTGCATTTTGTACAAGTTGCTGAAATGGAACAGATTTACAATTAGGTATGGATACATACATGAAGCCCTCATTAGGGATTTGTTCCTGTGCCACATTGTTTCAGAGAGTGCATGTATTTTTCCACATGTATGAAATCCGGAATATTTCATTTATAGATTTGTTTTTGTTTTCCAGTACTTGTAGTAAGTGCATTAGACATTCATGTGGATCTTCTTGTGAGTTTATAGTGAATTTCACCATTCCAGCACAGTAGTCCAATTCTTGTCTTATTCCATGAACACTATACATGTTGTCAGGATTGTTTGCTGTGTTTCTATGAAGGACTAACATTTGCAAACACAATTGGTCTGTACTGTGTAAGTAAATGTTGTCAACAATTGTTGGCAAATGAAATAGAATATTCATTGCTACATTTGTGTAGCGACTTACACCAGTTATTTTTGAAAATTTGAATGGAACAGATAGTTCTGTGTCAAAGTCATTATTTCGGGTGTGTGTTGCTTCTTTGAAGAAGTCCCTGAGTTACTTTGAGTAATAGGTTTTTCTTTGGTTGTGTTAATTGATGAAGTATTAGCTTCTTTTACTCTCTTTGGAGGATTTGCAGTGAGACTTGTTGCATTTCTGTTTGAATTAGCGTTCTTATACAGCGTTTTCCTTTTTGTTGAACAGGATAAGTTTTTAGATGGGGGATGTACAGTGAACGTAGTCTATTGCATTATAGAATACAAGGAATATCAGTGTTTACTTTACTTGCATCAAAGTTGATTAGACATAGACCGTCAAGTGTACGTAGGCGTGATAGTGCTATGTAGCTCATGCCTGTTCCCAATATCAATCAATGCTTTGTCTAGGGTAAGAAATTGTGATTTGTGAATGGTGACTGCGTATACTAGAGTTAGAAGAAATTGTTCTCTGCGTACATACATGTCTTTGAAGAGAAGGAATCGAGCTGTTGAGCGCCCTGCCCTTTTTACTTCTGAAAGTTTCTCAAAGAGAATATTGATAAACTGAATGTTGTTGTCACGTGGGTATGTTTGAAAGCTAACAACTGTACCCAGTGCTCCATTAACTAGTCCTTGCTCCACGTCAAGGTTACATTTAAGCATTAATCTACATTAATCTAGAATTTTCTAAGGTATTTAATCTTGTTGTGGCTTGTTGAACATGGGTAGTGGCATACCATGTATGTCCAGTTTGTCTGTGGAGCAAATTTCAATTTTTGGTTGCATTTCTTTTTTCAACATTGTTTCATTGAATTTGGAACAGCTTGCAAGAGTTGGCATTATGGACATACAATTGACATTTTTGTGTGCTAATTGTTCCATGACATCAGTAGCACATGAATTATGGCCATAAAGTGCATGGATGTGCTGGGTTTTTAATATTGCTTGTGCTTCTTGAGATAGTACACCAACTCTAATACTTTTTAAAATGTTGACGTAAGTGAGGTCTGCAGATTGGCGCATGTTTTCTGTTAATTCTCTGTATTGGAAATGTTGCCAAAGGTTGATATTTCCTATGCTGCCAACAGTTTTACGGCAGAGTTTGTGTCCTAAGGTTTTAAAAATAGGTTAATCTTTCACTGGTGTCAATTGAAGACGATCTCTGAAAACAATAATGTGTTTTCCTCCAAAGAGCTCTTTCTAGTTTGTTTTAAGTACTTCTTGCAATCTGAATTGAATCAAAGCTTTGGAGACCATGTTCACTTCATCTATTAGTAGCATTTTCATTTGTTTTAACACTCTGCGTAGTTCCATTGCAACTTCTGTAGAAAGTTTGTAATATTCAAATTTGTTTTGGTGTTCTACTTTAAGAAGTAGTAATCAGTTTAAAGTGACACCGCCTATGTTGTAGGCAGCTAAACCTATGGGGGCAGTTACAACAGCTGACAGTTTGCTGTTTGTCAATTGTTGAAGGAACTTGCTGATGATTTTGATTAAGAATGTTTTGCCTGGACCAGCTTCACCACTGATGTATAGTAGTATAGGTTTGTAATTTTGGCAGGTACATTCTTTATTGTCATGTTGTACACCACGTGTAATTTATTTTGTTACTTCTTGAAAAATGGTACGCTGCTCTTTGTTCAGTTTTGATTGTAGTACAGTTAAATCTTCTGTATCTTCTTCATAGTGACACATGGTGTTCTCTACTTCTGTCATAGCTAATTCTGCCTCATTTGCTATTAGTGGCTGTTGCAGTGGTTCTTGACTTCCTGTTACAGAAGTTTGACTACTGTCGGGAGTGTCCTTATCTAGTTGGGCCTGGAGTTCTTCTTCGTGTTGCTGTTCATTGTGCACAATTGTTTTGTACTGCATAAACTTTATATCGGTGATAGTGCTTTCATTTGCTTTGAAAGCGTCTTCATAGTAGTCATACTTTTCTAGTATCTCTTCTTCTTTTTTCCATGGTTTAAAAAGTTATAGCAGGGACATGTAATATAGTTCTTTATGTTGAGGAGTTTTTAATGACAATTTGATATGATTAATTAAGCTTCGTTTGGTAAGTTTCACTAAGCTGCCTTCACAATCTGTCAATCTATATCTACCTTTTTTTTCATTGGGTTTTATATTATTTTTGTATGTGAAGTTTTGGGCTATGTGGTATAGACACATGGTTTCCAAAGTGGTACACCTGTTCGGGTAGTATGTGTCTAGTAAATTGTTTTTCAAAATGTCTTGGCTGTTGGGATCATTTTTGGCTATTGTTTCTATGTCTTCATTTGATTTGAGAACTCTTTTTCTAGATTTAGCAGGAGCAAGACTTAGCCATACTATATTTTCAGATTCTCCATACAAAGCAGTACCGGTTAAACGATCTGCAGCTTCATAGGAGCCACATTCTCTATCAGAGAGCATTTTTATGCCTAAGCTGTACAATTTCTGAGACAGTGTTTTGTCCGATGATAGGTCATTCCAGAGGTCTTGAGCTCTGTTTTCTTCTGCTTTTGTTAAGTAGGCTGTAACATATTGTGCAACTGCAGTGGAATTGTATGCAATGTACTGCATATCTATGTTTGCATTCCATAAGAGGGCAATGTCTGCATTGTAATCATTGATATATTTTGATTCTTTTGTTCTTTTTACATATTTCTGGTTCTTAGGTGATTTACCTTTAACACTATGTCTAACTGAAGATATGACGTTGTTCACTTCACCTGTTTCTGTAACTGGTCTAGGGAAACCAAAGCAGAATTTGGTGTGGTATTTCCCTTTGTTTTTGTATTTGCAACAACACTATTTGCCACATTTGTGTCTTTGAAATTGTACAATTTGTGCATGAAGATCACTATTTGTTATTTCCAATGGAATTTCACAAGTGACATATTTTTTGATAAACTGTAAAACAGTGGCATCACCGTCTTGACCAAATTTAGGAGCATCTTTAATCCATAAAAGCATGTGGATATGTGGTGCTCCTCTGGCTTGATATTCTTTTCTCCAAAAGAAGTGTTGCACTTCGCCGAAGGGAGGAAAAGTTGTATTACAGATAAAGTGTAGCATAGCAATGAAACGATGAAGGAAATACCTTGAAACATTAATAGGATCTCGAGAGCAAAGTTATCCAGGTGTTAGTATATCTATGTTTGTTTTATTTTTGTTTGATATGGTAGGAAATCATGTAAATCTTCCCATGCATATTCTGCACAACTTAATGTAACAAACCAAGTGGGTGGGCCAATGTTTCTTATCATACAATGTATATCTCCATGACGTCAGAACCAGTACTCTTTCGTACCATGCATGTTTGCTAACAGATTTATAATGCTTGATTGTAAAACCTCATCTTTTTCTTGCATTTTTTGTATTAATTGCGTAGCTGACATATTTTGAAAGTGGGTTCCTGATTTCAATATGTGTGCAACTCCGTAATATAGAGTTGCTAGTTCACTTTCAAAGAGTAGGTGGAATATGTATTCCACATTTTGTCTAAATCTGGGATCTTCAGAATACATTCGTAATGAGCGGTATTCTGACGTTGTTATCTGAGTGGGTCTATCATCGTATCTTCCTCCTTTGCCAGTAGGAAAGAGTAGAGGAAAAGCATGTGCTTCTATACTTTTTTCCCATATGTTGATTGGTGATCCTTTGGTTTGTCGCATTTGGTACATTTCTAGTGCATCATCTATGGTGTCATTAGAGTGTAATGGATGAATTGTATAATGGTCTAAAATATTGGATACTGTAGCAGGATCTAGACGTTCAAATTGACCCGTTTCTGGTGACTCTTGAATTATTTCAGTTGTTTCCCTTAAGCTTTCTTCAATATTTATTTCTTTGTAGTATTCATTATTGTCTTTTAGATATTGCAAGGCTTGGCTAACTTTATATAAGTCTACGAGTTGTTGCCAAATTGTTTGTTTTTTGTTGGTACACCATTTACTAAGACAATTAAAGATTGTTCTATTGTTCTATTGGACGTTGCACTCCCAGAGTGTGCACATTTTCTTTCAGATCTAATGGTAAATAAACCACTTTGCCACGAATGCCTTTCACCAATTCAGAGAGAGGTAATTAAACTGTTTTGGGTTGAAGGCGTATTATTGCTTGAAATGGATGCACTGTTTGAATTATAATGCTCTCATATAAATTGAGTTGTTGCAGGGGTTTTGGTAGTGGGAATAATTTATTTAAGTTATTTGTGATAGCACGTGAAGGAGTTTGGTTGTTGTCAAGTTTTTAAGTGCAGTAACTGCAAAGTATTAAGGGGTCAGTTATTTTGTATTTGTTTTCTGCTATGAGGTAGAGAGCTAATTCAAACCATTTGGAATCTTAATTGTCTTCTATTTTGTACGTTACGTCTACAGTTTTTGTGTTACTTTTATAAAAAGTTCTGCGACAACACACACACAGATTGTTTGGTACTTCAGCGGATATACTTTTAAATTTTAGTATTGCTTTTTTGTATGTGTGTAGTAGAAGATTGCCATGTGCAGAATTGTTGTTAGTCTGTTGTAAAGCTATTGCATTTTGTAAGTGGCTTTCACTTCCAAAATATTTTCTCTGGATATGGTCGATTTCTTTGAGTAGTTCTTTGGGTGCACTATGTAGAAGAGTGGTATTTAAATTGGCAAGTGCTAAAGCAGGACTTTTAGCATAGTACAGTTTATAGACTAGATTTATTATAGTTGAATGATGTGTTGATATCATTTTGATATGATGGAAGGTGCTTTTGCAAATAGGCTATTGAATGTCCTTGTAGTCCTGTGTATTTGCGCACTGGACAGGTATCCATATTTTGCAGTACTTTCATTTTGATTTTGTCTTTGCCTTTCACATACTGATTGAGGAACTGGCATAAAGATTTGAAAGATTTTTTGGGAATGTTACACATTGACGTGAATGGCCATTTGTATACTGGACGTTCTGGTTCGGTCGAATGGAGAGGTAATTCTGAGTTTTCTGGGGATATTTTTCTAAAGCAGTATTTCTTGTTTCATTATGGTATTATTAATTTTTTCATAACCTCGTCCACTGCCATGTATGGCAATTGTGTTTGTTTGATTTTGTTTGTATGCTTCTTCATTCAAATATAATTCTGTGCTCGTGGTGTGACTCCATTCACCTCCACAGATATTTAAGAATTTATTTTTGTTGACATTCCGTTTATTGAGAATTTTTTTTGTAATTTAGTAGTTAGTTTTGTTAGTGCTTTTATTCTGTTTAACACTAAAATGAATAACTTTCTTTTGAGAAGCATTGCACTGTCTATCGAAGCTTCTAAGATTAATTTTCTATGGTAGGTTTGAATGCTTGTGGATGATTTGTCTCCTGTTAATATGTAAGATTCTGAAGGACTCTGTGGCGGAACATTTTTGCTTAAATACTTTTTTTGGTGTTGTAACTTGCTATTATATCAAGATTTATAGAAGCAGTTTTAGCAGTTTTAGCAGAATTCTTGTTAATCATTTTCTGTTTTGTTTTACATTTTGATAGAGGAGGCAAAGTTTATGTACGGGAAGTTTGTTTTGTTTCGCTAAATGACTGTATTAGCTGTTTTGTTTGAACTTTATGTACAAACTCTGGTAGAGATGGATGCTTATTTTGGTCACTTTTATTTTGATTTGCTCTACTTCTGCATTGCTTTCTACAGACTTGCTTGTTGGTAGGCATTCTTTGGGGTCTGTTGAAAAAAGGTATGGGTTGGGTCGTTCTGCAATGTATGTGTGCTGTGTGTATGAGTGTCTGAGTATGATGGGAAAGATGTATGTGGTGGCGTGTGATTGTGCCTTGGACAGCTACAATTACTTGGGATGGCTATTCTTCTATTTGTTTTTTACTAAACTGCGGTTCAGATGAGAGTAGAAAGTGAGCTAGTGGTGAGGAGAATCATTAATAGTAAACCTAATGGTATACAATTAAAACAATTCTTTGTTTTGTAATACTAACATTCTAGGGGTTGAGCGTGTTATTTGTTTTCCAAAAAAACACGGATTTGTGTGCCATTCTGCCTGCTAATCCCTGTTTAATAAATGGGGATTTGTGGGCAGAATGGTTCAGAAATCTCAATTTTTTTGGTGCGCAAATGACATGAATGAACCACAGAGTGGGCCTCATTACAAGCTGGGCGCAAAGGGATACTGGGCACCGGTAATGACACCGTTGCCGTTAATCCCTTTGCGCCCTATTCCGAGCTCCCTTTGCGGGTCCTTCCTTAACGCCTGATTTTAGCAGGCGTTAAGGCTGGGACCCACAAAGGGATACCGGGGTCAATAACGGTACCGTATTTTACGGTACCGTTATTGCTGCCTTCCCCCTTCCCATTGAGCCCTATGGGGGCTCGAATGGGAATGGGGAATGGCTTTTCAAATGGGGACTTACCGGTCCCGCAATGGTCGGAATAGACCAGTAAATTCCACACCACCAAGTCGGTGGCGGTACCGGTATTGGTGCTAGTCTTGGCTCTAATAGCGCCATGACTAGCACCAACCTCCGAATGAGGCCCAGTGTGTTTGAGGAACAGTAAGAATATTAAGGTAGTATTGAAGAACACTCAATACTTTCAACATTGCTGGTGGCATTGTGCCTTTTTGAGTGTACTTGTTTGCACACCCGATGGATTGACTTTTGTTCTTTATTGTTAGTTGCTTCCACCTTTTGCCAGCGATGTAGGTGTTACCCATCTATTGTACTGCTGCTATTAAGGTAGTATTGTACTTACTCTTTTTTTGCGGAATGAGCAGGTTTTATTTGGATATGTTGTTTGTAGTTCAGATGCTGCTGATTTTCAGGAGAGTGGTCTTCAATGCAATTGTAAAAGAAAGAAGTTAGTAATTGTGTGTTTTTATAGCACTGATGTTAATGTAGACGTTGATTTTTATGTTTTTGTAGTAGTATTCTTGTTTGATATCTGAACATAGTGTATGCATGCAATTCATTTGACTGTGCAGCCTTTATATTTTATTTACAATATGTTAGTTCAACATGCTTTGCAAATGAGTAGAATTTTAAGTGTATGAAATTCACTTGGTTTTTTTAAAGGTGTGTTGTAGATAGCAGACAGGTTTGGAAGTGACAGTTGATTATAGTAGTTGGGAAAAATGCGAATAAGTTCATTTTATAGGTTATGCAGGTTTAGTGGTATTACTCTGTTTATATGCATTCATAAGAGTTGTACATGAACATACATGCCAACATTTTGCAGAAGCTGGGAGGGAGATTCTCTCCGAGCAATCGGGAGAGCTGAATTTCCCCATTCGAATGTAGGGAGGAGTACAAAACAGAAACATTTTTGCTAATGAAATCGGGAGTCTCCCACCTAAATCGGGAGGGTTAGCATGTATGCATGTACTGTGAATACAATATCGGGAACATTTATTTTTCCGATAGGAATGCATTGGTACTAGCATTAACTTAGGTGGGAGATAATAAAAAATAGTGCAATTTTTCAATGGAAAATCGGGAGTTTTGAGCCTAAATCGGGAGGGTTGGCATGTATGTATAGGTTATGCAGGTTTGGTGGCATTACTCTGTTTATATGGATTCATAAGAGTTGTACATGTACTGTGAATAAAAAATGCATACCTGTAGTTTGTATTCATATGCATGTGGATATGAATGCAGCTGTAAGTAGAACTCTTGGAGAGTTGTAGAGTAGTTTTTGTAGTAGGTGCTTTCCAATGATATGAGTCTTGTACTCAGAGTGATCAACAGTACATTAGAAGGCTTGAACTCTGATGATAGAGTTAGATGTAGAGGTCTTGGATGTGATTGGTGGATGGTTGTGTGACTGCTTAGCTGTATCCAATGAGGGAATGGCACCGAGAGTGATGTGGAAAGGGTAGAAGGGCTGGTAAGACTTACACACTGCGCAGACACCACGGCTGTTCGTGGATAAGGTGTTCCACATCCGGGGTTTCGCAGCAAATCCAGTATGGAAAGGGGACTATAGGGATCAGCCAATCAGATGTTGACATTGTGGATTTGTGTAGAAAGAGCCTGTGTGTAGTGAAGATGGCAGAGGTGGAGAAAGTCAGGGTGTTGGCGCTCGGAGATATCTTTGTGCATGCTTTACAGCCGTATGTTCAATGTAGGCATGTGGCAAACAATTTCGAAGTTAAAGGAATAGAGTTGGTGTGGAGTGCTGTGTCTGATTGCAATGTAGAGCGAATTCTACAAGTTTGTGAAGATATGGGCAGGATGAACAGTCCCCATCTGGTAGTTTTGCATTATGGTGCTTTCCATTTGGGCTACGTCAGTGCCCCTACTTTGTTGGCAGATTTGGAACAGTTGGTTCAAGCAGTAATGAACATCCTTCCAAATGCGAAAGTCATTTTTTCTGGATTACTATCTAGGGAAATATGGGACAATAGTTCTGTTTTTTGTCCTCAGCAAAACATTACTAGGTGTGCAGTCAACCGAGGCATGTCTGCTTTCAGGCTTAGAGCTGGTATGTTTTTCTGTAATAATGAGAATATTGATTTGAGTAATGCTGTTCATTTTGAAGAAGATGGCATGTCCTTATCTTTTTTGGGAAATGCCACGCTGTTGTGAAATGTAAGGGTTCCTTTGGGGAAGGTTATGTGAAGATTTTAGTGGTAAAGTAAGAAGAACCCCCCCCCCCACTAAAATACAAAATAACAGGTGTCTGTCAGGCATCTGCAAAAAATACAAACAGCTCTTTTCAGAGCCAACCTCAAAGGGGAAATGGGGCACACTATTCAAATTTACATTCACCACGCTGACATTTTCGATATGTCCGCGGACATTGCGGTAGTCCACGGCCAGCGCGTATTACATACAGGGATTCTGGGGTGGAGGGGCATGCAAATGAGAATGAACGGAGCTAGGGATTGGTCAGTAAAGTTTACTGGGTGTGTTGTGTAAGGATAGATTTTGTCAGAACGTCTTCTTCCTGAGAGTAGAACAGATAGCTATGGCTGTGTGTTTCCGAACACAGATTATCTAGATTTTGGGAGACTCATGGATACATTGGTTGGAGGTGCATGCTGAACGTTGTGGAGTAGCTGCAGATCTTAGATTCCCTCATGTGGAAGTACACTGGCATGGAGTGCGTGGAATGAAGTGGATGGACTTGGTATCTCTCTATGCTACTTTAGATACAGAGCATCATCCAGACATAATTATAATTCATTGTGAAGGGAACAGTTTAGGACATGTTTCTGGAATTTCTTTGCAATTTGCAATGAAAGAAGGACTTGGGAAGGTCATAGACATGTTTCCAAATTCCTAAGTAATTTTTTCTCGTACTGCACAAAGACAAATGTGGCTGCGTTCTTCTTCATTTGGTCCACAAATGGAGAAAGCGAGGCGCAATGTCAATAAGGCTGTTTGTGCCTTTCTAAAAGATGTTGGCATGTCCTATTTTCACAATGAAAATATTATGTTTCATAGCACATACATTTTTCGCTGAGATGGAGTCCCTCTTACCTATCCTGGCAATCAGATTTTTCTGAGAAATGTACAAAATTCATTGTGACCTTTTTTGGAATTACATTCATCTATTTTGCTGTAGATGTTGACAATTTCAACCAAAACACCACCAAAAGGCTCTTTTCAGAGCCACCACTTCCTCCCAGAGAAAGTGCATTGGTTTTGCTAGGGCAGCACCCTAAAACTTTATATGTCCTAGGACTGTCCGCGGACTTCCAAAAAATGCACAGGGCCCTGCACTGTTTATTTGCCATTTTTATTTTTAAACTGTGAAAGGCATCTCTGAAAAAGCCTTTTTTTTGGATTTTTGTTGTTTTATATATATATATTTTTTTTTTACACACGACACACTAGGAGAGGAGGGAAAGGAGGATAAGGAAGGGACACCAACCACAGGGATAAGAAAGGGCAGGTGGAGGGAGGAAGATGTAGGGTGGGCCTTACTTAGGTAGGTAGCAGGTGTTCTGTTGCTCCATGACCGTAGTCTCGAAAGCACTTCAAAGACTCTCCCCCTGCAGATTACTGTGTCACAGTACATACAGAATATTATGACCCTCGAAAGGTAAGGGTCAACAGCATCACGAATGGCCTGAGAAGCAGCTGGAGGGATGCCCGCTCCCATAGGAGTGTCTCTTGTGGTGAGAGGAATGGAAACGGAGGATGCTGTAGAGGAACTCAACCTACTACATTTATCACAAGGTACAACCTTGCAAATGTCCCCACTGTGGAACGACGTTCGGTGTCGCTTCATGGATGTCGTACCAAAGCTGTATGAACCATGCCTCCCATGACTCAGCACCATTTTGCACTGTTTCCAGGTGACCTTGTTCGCACGTGCTTTTGGTACGTTACCATGAATGGTAAACAACTGCCACACCCAATACTCCCAGCGAGTGCTGGTAGTAGGGAGTTCCTCGTCCTCATTCTCCTCATCCTCTTCATCCTCGTTCTCTACATCCTCACGTCTGTCCCCCTCTGCAGGCTCTTGGGGAGGTGGTGGTGGTGGAGTGTTTGGCGGTGGTGCTGAGGCAGATGTAGCAACAGAAGCCATAGATGCCATCAGGGTTGATGAGATAATCTCAGCAAGTGCAGCAAAGGCAGCAAATGTCAATTTGCAATAGCCATAAGTACAATGAAGATCAGCTCTGGGGTGTGGCCTTCTATAGGGGTGCAGGAGTACGCTTCGTAAACAGATCGAACACCCAAAAAGGTTAAAAAAGTTCCAAAAAGTATGTGGAAAGCCAGGGTCATTGTCTGAGACATGTGCAATGGTGAATTTTTACTGTAAAATGATTTGGATTGTCTGAAAAGTTCTTGAAAAAGGTTGGGGAACCGGACAGTGTCCGCAAATTAGGAGACATGCTCAGCGTGGGTGCGGTCACATGAGGACGTCGGGGACACGTCCGCGAAGGGAACGGGTGTTCACAGGACACTAAATGCATGGGAACGGTTGTGCGCATGCGCATGGATGTTCTACGGACAGTGTTCAGGTCCTCAAGCAAATTAAAAGTGCGACACAAGTTAGATGGACAGTTACGGACAGGCGCGATGTTCGCAGGACTTACAGGTGTGGTGCGCATGTGGATAGATGTTCTGCAGACTGTACGGACAGTATAGTGTCCTTAGGACACCTCCATTTTGTTTGGCTACGGACATCCCAGACACCGCATGTGTTCTTAGGACATTTTCAACTTGACTGCGGATCGTACGGACAGGTATAGTGTCCTTAGGATTCCTCCATTTTGTTCAGTTATGGACATCCCGGACACCGGGTGTGTTCTAAGAACAGTTCCATCTTGGTTGCGAACATTACGGACAGGTATAGTGTCCTTAGGACACCCCTATTTTGTCCATTTACGGACATCCCGACACCGGGTGTGTTCTAAGAACAGTTCCATCTTTGCTTGCAAATGATACGGACAGGTATAGTGTCCTTAGGACATCCCCATTTTGTTAATTACGGACATTCTGGACAGGCACACTGTCAGCGGACGTTTTAACTGCTTTTTAAAAAACAAAGTATTTAATTAAAAGAAACATCATATTTTTTTATTATATCCATATACACAATTTATGAAAGAGAGGGAGAACTAGAAACTGATACAAATATAGGGGAATTAGGGGTTTGGAGAGGATGGATGGGAGGGGATGAAGGGATGGAAGTCTCATCAAAACGTTTTTCTTGGTGTTGAGGGTTTAAGGATAGTTGACTGGGACATGGAGAGGGGGAACAGGTACATGTGGGACAATGGTATTTAATGTTTTATTTTATGTGGTCCTCCACAAACTGTTTCAAAACATTGAAATGATCCTTGAGCATGTCCATTTTCTGTTTCATGCATTGCAGAGTCTTTTTTAATGTGTCTTGGTGTATTATTTTCAATTTTTGTATGGTCTGTTAAAAACAAATATATATATATATGTTAAGTACACATAAAGTAATGATTATTAATTTGCTTATATAGAGAAGTGCGAACCATTAGTACCACTGGTTTCAGACATTTCCTCACGTGGAAAATTTTCCTCAAGCCTTTCCAAAGTACTGCACATTTCTGTGTCAAAAACAAAAATATATTAATTTTAGTGTATCTAATACAACAAGTTTAGAAATATATAAGAAAAATGAAGTTTACTTACTAGTTTTGCTAAATTGTATTCATACTGTGGTGTAGGTCTACTGTTGCTTCTAGCTCTGCAGTTTCTGTGAGATAATTATGTTGGAGGCATATCTTTTTTGTTTTGGTATATTCCATTTTAATACGTATGGTATTTAAATGGATGGTTGATGTGTTAGATATATAGGTTCCACTTTTTATTTATTATTACATATTTAGGGGCCGATTCATGGAACAAACGTGCGCCGAAAATCTTGGCGCAAGCAGGTGCAAGCAGGCGCAAGTGCGAAAAAACAGGCGTGCGATTCATGGAAGTCCCTGCGCGTGTTTTCCTCGGTATGTGCGCCAAACCCGTGCATGGTGCACACGTCACTGCAACATCCCGAACGGCGTGCGCGACGCGCACAGTGAAGGCACACAACCTCGGCGCATACACCAGAAAGTAGGCGGAACACGGGGCGTAACGCCACTCCACCCCACCGTCCTAACTGTTTTTTCACAACTGTATGTAAATAAGCACAACTGTATATAAACATGCATATATGTTCAGCAATGTATATATATCTATACCATGTTTGCCTGTAACAAGTGAGAATGCTTTCAGCACCACAATGCCCCTGGGCAGATGTGCGATATACAAATCCAAGTAAATAAAAAATAAATAAATAAACACGTGGAATGGGGAACAACGCGCGAAAATAAGGGCGTAACTGGGCATGTACTGCAGGGAAGCAGACGGAACGCTCACACGCACTGGAACCACACGTATTCATGGAATCGAATAGGGCAAAGCTGCGCACAGCCAAAGACACGCACAAGCCGAAACACGTCCGCCACACGAAGGCAGGCGGTAGCGTCCCTGCGCATTACAAAAGTGGCAATATACAGCAATGATGAATGTCCCATACTGCGATTGGGCCTGTGCGAGTGGGGCACGTGTATTTCGGGGGTGAGCGGGAAGTTTCACATGCGATTGAGAGGGGTACGTGTATTTCGGGGGTGCGCGGGAAGTTTCACACGCGATTGAGTGGGGTATGTGTATTTCGGGGTGTGCGGGAAGTTTCACACGCAATTGAGCGGGGTACGTGTATTTCGGGGGTGCGCAGGAAGTTTCACACGCGATTGAGCGGGGTTCGTGTATTTCGGGGTGCGCAGGAACTTTCACACGCGATTGAGCTGGGTACGTGTATTTCAGGGGTGTGCGGGAAGTTTCACACGTGATAGGCCTTGGGCGAGCGGGGTAGAAGAACGCGTAGCAAACACCCACCCGCTGTGAAGTGATAGTGTGTGAACCCCAACGCCTGGAAAACACACGCACCACACCCCACGGAAAGCACGTACAGAGCAATGGAAATCCACATGGGATCTTCAAGCTCTGCCAGGGTAACGCCCGTGCACGATACGTCACAGACATTGGCGCTCTAAGGGCCTTTGGTCCAATGAAATCGCGTATGCGTGCTGATGCGCTTACGCGCTAAGGGCCTTTCCTCGAATGACACGCTGATGTGCACATTTTTCATGTGCCAAATCACTCTGTATCAAGCTGGCCACGCGAAAACACACGGAAGACCACGCTCCTGCCCAAAAGGCCGAATCACTGCCCCCCAGAGCCCCGAGCATACTCCCACCTGCCATCTGCTGCTGCCTGACTGCCTGCTGTCCACGTGCCCTGCTATTTGCTGCCTGCACATCAGACAGGGGTGCAGTTGCTGTGACCACCCCTGCTGGAACAGAAGACAGACTCCCGACTGGGATACCATCGCTCCACAGCCCAGCCCCAGGACCCAGTTGCCCACACACTCCTGCCTCTGGGGTTGCCATGTTGGGCACTACACCATCTGGTACCACTGGCATCCCACAGCCAGAGAGGCAGAGGGGCACCAGCTTCAATGCCACTGAAGTTGGTGTCCTGGTGGAGCAAGTCCTGCGGCAGTATGATGCCCTCTTCGGAAGTTCCCGCGCCAACAAGGAAGGACGGACTCGGATCTGGACGGACATCGTGACTGCCATCTACGTGGAGTGGGTGGCAGTCCGCGACTTCCAACATGTCAAGATGCGCTGGGAGGACTTCAGGTCCAGGACCCTCAACAAGGCCCGGCGCCTCTTGAAGGCAGCAGATGCTAAGGGTCGCCGGGGCCACCTGTCGGAACATCAGATGAGGGTCCTGGAATGCATATGCCCAGCGCTCCACGTCCAGGTCCTTGAGAGGCAGACCCGTCTGGAGTCGAGCGGTAAGTGTACGTGCATACTGATTGGAAGCTGTGCATGTGGTGGTTTGCCAGTAGTGTGCAGGTTGTACATGTGTTTTTCTAGGGCCATGTATGGATGTGTATGTACAGGGCTGTGAGGCAGACACATGCAAGTCCTTTTTCATGTGTGAGACACATGGATGGTGTATGTGTGGGTAACCATGCAAGTCAAATGCAGATGTGTGAGCAAACATGTTTGTATTACTGTGTATGTCAGTTGGCATGGTTGTGGTGTCACACATGGATGTTGGTTCCAGCTGCATGTATGTGCACCGTGTACATGTGCATGTGTGTCTATTTGACAAGGGTGCAACAGTGATGCAACATGGATGCATGTGACCCTGATATGTGGAAAACTGATTTGAGATGTGACATGGATGCTGACCTCAACACTGCGACAGTTGGCGGAGGTGGACACATGCATGTAAGTGTGGTGGCGTGTGTGCATGTGTAGTGCACTCCCTGTGTTTCATGTGATGTCTGGCTCACCTTTGGCTGCTCATGCTGTTGTATGTGTATGGATGGTGCTGGCTGTTGCAATATGGCTGTGGAATAGCTCATGTGTGTGAGTCAAAATGACATGTGTGTTGGGGATTGTGATGCCATGTCTGAAGTTTGACAATGCCACTCATGTGGAACTGTCATGTGTGTATGAGTCCATTGTACAGTGCCCTGATGCCCGTGTTTTATTTCTCCCTTCCAGCAGCGTCAACTGATGAAGAGGGCGGAGAAGGTGCAGTGGAGCACAGCGGCAGGGATCGCACCGCCAGCCGGAGATGCAAGGCCCGTCTCCCCTCCCAGGTTGTCACCTTGTCGGGGAGTGAGGAGTCCGGTGCCGCGTCCCAGGCCGCAGCTGCCGAGGGGAGGTCCAAGAGGCAGAGGTCGGAGTTGGACTCCTCGGCAGCAGAAGGGGCAGCTGAGACCCCACAGGGCCCAACGGAGGAAGATGGCATGGAGTCATCCAGGTTGGTGGCGGGTTTGGTGGAGGAGGAGGCCGTGCAAGGGACAGAGACGGGGTCTGGAGGTGGGGATTCCACTGGTGCTAGTGGTGCAGTGCAGGACCAGAGACAGGAGGCAGCACAGGCCACCGCGGAGGTGCCTGTGTGCAATCCTGTCCCTGATCCTGTCACTGCATCATCTTGCACCAGCAAGGATGCCTACATCCAGACCCGTTCTCAGGGAGGGGATTGGCTTACACCAACTGGCCTTCCTCTCCCTGCGGATGTGGCTATCCGGCACCAGGTTGAGCCTGTCCTGGGTGGGGTGGCGTTGCGTCAACATGCCATGCGAGGTGACCTGCAGTCTTTTCATGAGGAGACTGCACACCTTCTCGCATGGCTCGTTGACCGCGGTGACCCACTGGGACAGCTCACCAGGGCCGGATTCCTCCGTTTCCTGGACCTTGTTCCGACCCATTTGTCGGGGAGTTTCTCCCGGGGTCGGCTGGGCCGTCCGTGGACCTCTGGGCTGTGAGGCCCCAACTCCTCCCGTGTTTCCCAAAAATGAGTATGAGACACACACAAGAAGCAAGGTGATTCTGCTTTTTATTGAACAACGGCAGGTATGGGTCTAGGATCGTACGCGTCCGTCCAGACTCTCGAAATTCGTGGGGCTTGCAGGCCCCTTTTTGCCTCAGTATGATGTGCTACTTGCGTCACCTGGGAAAGTTAGCAAAAAACCTATCACCACTCTGGATTGGTTCCTCGAGTGGTAGGGTTAGTATAGCATACGTATAGAGAAGATTGTTAGTGGTTAAGGGTCAGTCAGGTGGTATACTTGGGTTGTCCCTTCTATTAATTATATACTTGAAAATTGTTACACGAAGACCCCTAATGATTGGCTAATGTTAGTGGTGTCAGTGATGAGTGCCCCATGTTCTGATTGGTCCACTCACAAGCCCCCCAGCCTGGGACCATCATTGTTCCCAGCTCGTGGTGTACCTGTCATTTGCAACAATATGCAACTATGTGTTCGTGCAGACAATGCGTGGATTTGCTCATAGGCCTGAGAGCAGACCATTCCCATCGCTGTAGGTGTCCATTGGGTCATTTCATTGTTGCAACCTGTGTCCCAGATTTGAGACCCAGGCGACTTCTCCCTCGTGGGTCTGGCTCCTTGTCAGGTTTGGCTTGGTCACGTGAGGAGAGACCGTGGCTGAGGCAGAATTCTGCACATTTAAAGTTGTATTTTGCCTCTGCGTGCCTGGTTCTGCTTACAGGTGTGACCTTGGCGTCGGCTGGTAGCATACGAGTTGCAACATCGCTCCCTTGGCTGCCAGCTCTCGCTGGGCTTGTTCTGCAGGGTCAGCAATTGTACTCTTTCTCGCTCAGTGTTCATGGCGGCTCTTGCTTGCGGTCTACTTGGGCCTGGTTCATAGGTGGGGATGTGTAATGCACGGCACTTATGTTGCGGTGTCACATGGCTTCATAGACAGTGTCTTGTCTTTGTTGTATTTTCATCATGATGCAAGGGTCGGGAGAAGCGTCAGCAAGCATGTAAACGAGTGCTTTGTGCGTCTTGCGTTTCTGCATTTTGGAGAACCTATGTGAAAAATAATAAAGATGCGCGTCAGTGGGTGTGTCCGTCACCTACGTCATAGCACTTAGTATATTCTTCAAGTGGATTGGTGTGGGAGTGTCCAGTGTGCATGGTTGCACGTGTGTTCTGACAGTTGGCTAGGTCGTCATGGTATCTCTAACGATGTAGGTCCTTATTGTGCAAGGCTTAGTCGAGTTCATCCATGCTGCAGGTGTCGGCTTGAGTAGGGCAGGCTGGTGGGCAGGCTGGTGGGCACATCCGTATGTTCTTGTACCAGGGTATTTGGTCGTCTGGTAGATTGACGAATTCATCTCGTGGTGGGTGTCTGGGCCGCGATCCTCTGGGCCAGGGGCGCGAGGAGATTGGGGGGAGTCTTTTCTCCCATTCTCCCACTTCAGTCCCCCCTCTGGTCGACTTGTAGACCACAAACATATCCTTTTCTCTGTCTCCTCTTATTCTCCATATTTTAGTCACTCCTCCCAGGTCTCCGTAGTGGTTGACATGGTCCTCAAATGACCAATACATATATACACAACTTCCTCCCAGTTTGCAGTATACCCATCTTCCGATGTAGCTTCTCGGGTTTCTTGGGTTTTCGAGCTTTACGGATGGTTGGTCTAGGTGGTTGGTGATGATCTGTCTGAGCAGTTTTTCTCTTTCCTTTATTATGGTGTCTGTGTACTGGTCATCATCTGTTGGCATCAAGGGGTGCATACCGACCATTTCGATCATCTCGTCTGTAGTGCGTGCCTTCCTGGCCTTCCAAAACCTTATTATAATCAATGCAGCTCCAGCCAGTATTATGCATCCAACTATAATCTTCAGCCCGTCCGACAGCCATGATGGCATCCATGACCATTGCAATGAAAACCAGCTGTCATCCTTCTTCACTCCTTCACTTTCTTCCATCATTTTGGAGTGCATCTGGGCCAGCTGTGATACTGCTTCGGTGAGTGTTCCATTGTCGGCATCGTTAGCAGGAATAAATGTGCAGCATGATTGTCCTATCTTTGCGCAAACTCCTCCTTCCATCGCTGTGAGGAGATCCAATACATATCTGTTCTGTAGTGCTACCATTCTCACCGCTCGTAGTTCCTCTTTTATTGCGTTGAATCCGTTTACTGTTGAATTAATGGTCATCATTAGTTCCCATCGGGTTATCTGGAGCCATTTAGCGTTTGCATAAGCTTGTAGTCCAGGGTGTATTATTGATGAAAAGAACATAGCAACTCTGCTAAATAACCTGTGTTCTGGTGGGATAGAAGAGAGTGCTGTTTCCAACCTTCCCCACAGGTAGTTCCCCATCAGAGGTTCTCCTTGTCTCTTTTTCCTGTTCAAGACATTATTGTTGTTGTTGTCGTTGTCCTTCTCCCTCTCTGAGTGTACCAATCTCTTCTTCCTCTTGTTCCCTTCATCCATTTTGGGGAAGTTGGCCATGTTCACATGTTTTTGGTGATGGTACATTGATGTGTACCATTGTGCATATACCATTCCACAACGGGGGCAGGGTGTGATATGCCTTATTTCCGCAGGCCCAGTAGTGATCCATTATCACTGCCGTTCCTGCACCCCCCTCTGGTAACTCTAACACGCTTGCACAGTTGGTGTTGTATCCCACCTCCACATCTCCTCTGTGTTGGTAGCATAACTTGGGCACGGTCAGCGGTAGTATGCTTATTGGGTCTTCGTCTTTCTCCATCCATGTCAGCAGGGGTACGTACTTGCCCCATGTCGTCCAACATCTGTCATTGTGTTCCTTTATGGTGGTAGTATTTTCTCTTGTTACCATGTTGCTACCGACCACTCCTATGTCCCATTCATTTCGATCATCTCGTCTGTAGTGCGTGCCTTCCTGGCCTTCCAAAACCTTATTATAATCAATGCAGCTCCAGCCAGTATTATGCATCCAACTATAATCTTCAGCCCGTCCGACAGCCATGATGGCATCCATGACCATTGCAATGAAAACCAGCTGTCATCCTTCTTCACTCCTTTACTTTCTTCCATCATTTTGGAGTGCATCTGGGCCAGCTGTGATACTGCTTCGGTGAGTGTTCCATTGTCGGCATCGTTAGCAGGAATAAATGTGCAGCATGATTGTCCTATCTTTGCGCAAACTCCTCCTTCCATCGCTGTGAGGAGATCCAATACATATCTGTTCTGTAGTGCTACCATTCTCACCGCTCGTAGTTCCTCTTTTATTGCGTTGAATCCGTTTACTGTTGAATTAATGGTCATCATTAGTTCCCATCGGGTTATCTGGAGCCATTTAGCGTTTGCATAAGCTTGTAGTCCAGGGTGTATTATTGATGAAAAGAACATAGCAACTCTGCTAAATAACCTGTGTTCTGGTGGGATAGAAGAGAGTGCTGTTTCCAACCTTCCCCACAGGTAGTTCCCCATCAGAGGTTCTCCTTGTCTCTTTTTCCTGTTCAAGACATTATTGTTGTTGTTGTCGTTGTCCTTCTCCCTCTCTGAGTGTACCAATCTCTTCTTCCTCTTGTTCCCTTCATCCATTTTGGGGAAGTTGGCCATGTTCACATGTTTTTGGTGATGGTACATTGATGTGTACCATTGTGCATATACCATTCCACAACGGGGGCAGGGTGTGATATGCCTTATTTCCGCAGGCCCAGTAGTGATCCATTATCACTGCCGTTCCTGCACCCCCCTCTGGTAACTCTAACACGCTTGCACAGTTGGTGTTGTATCCCACCTCCACATCTCCTCTGTGTTGGTAGCATAACTTGGGCACGGTCAGCGGTAGTATGCTTATTGGGTCTTCGTCTTTCTCCATCCATGTCAGCAGGGGTACGTACTTGCCCCATGTCGTCCAACATCTGTCATTGTGTTCCTTTATGGTGGTAGTATTTTCTCTTGTTACCATGTTGCTACCGACCACTCCTATGTCCCATTCATTGTTCATGTACACCTTCCCTGTTATTGTTACCAGTGGCCTTTCCCAACATCCTTGTGTACCAGGAACTTCGGTGGCATACCAATCACAGGGTAGGTGTTGTAGTGTTACTTTCTTCGTTTCTCCCTTTTCAGGGCCACTTGTCATGTACCTGAACGCTTCGGCATGCAAACTGCTCTTGTGGTAACTCAAATATGACTTGAGGAAATTGTTTTCGTACGGGTATGTGTCTCTTGTTTTCCACTCCATTCTCATCACCGTTCCTTGAAACCGCCCTCTCGTTTGAAATAGTGCCAGATATATTATACATCGTGCCGTCTTTTCTTCTATTTCTGTGGCTACGAATGTCCGAGAAGCGCGCATGGCGTATGGGATCAATGAGCAGACATAACAGCTTTCTTCTGTTGTCTGCTTACCTATTTGGGTCATGTGCTGGTACCACATGTTGTTTGAGACGTGTGCTGAATCTGTTATGTAATTATCAATACCCTTATTATCTGAGTATGTGCTGCGTTTAACTCTACTTCCTTTATGTGGAGGGTTGCTAGTACCACCTGATGTCACACCTGTTGCAGCCGTGGGAGGGGGTACGTTAGGTTTTGGTGCAGCCATAATATTGATAGCATAACTTTTCTGCCATACAGAGGCAGCCAATAGACCAGTGATGACCAATACTCCTATCTTTTTATTACAAAAGCTAGTCTCACCGGCATTTGCTCTTACCTTGCTGCAGTCCGGCAGCTTATTCTTGCAACGTTAAAGTTGCCCGCCTGAAAATTCTCAATACGCTTGTTATTATGGTTAGTTGTTGTTATCAATCTCTCCCTATCAAGTAGTCGTTCAGTGCCCAGGCAAAGAGCTGTTCCCACGCCAACCTTAATGATCTATCTCTTAGAGCAGGTAAGTGCTGGTGAAGATGGGGAAATGATTGTTCTATGGCCAAAACAAATGCGGTGTAATAGATGCGTACCCTCCTTCTTTTTAGGTACTTTGGCCTTCTTATATGATATACAAATTGGTGTGATAGGGCATCAGGGTAGTTATTATCAGTGGGTAGCATCCACTCCTGGGCAATGCACGCTGTTAGTTACTTATTTTCTCGACAATACAATTACACACGGTACCTGCATGTGCGAGAGAAGAAAAAGAGAAAACAGGTGTGTGTGCACAAAACAATGTCCTTCAATTGGGGGTGACCTTAGCGGGCAGGGGGTTTGTGGCTCAATTGGCGGAAGTCTGTTTACTTTTTGATCTCATGACCATGGGATGGGCTGTGGGCAAGTGTCCAGCGTCTATTTCAGTACTTGTCTCTGGGGACGCTTGGGGGTGATCGGGTGATCGGGTGTAGTGACACTAATGTCGTCAGCTGTGGTCGACGTCTCCTTCTCTGTAGGTGATGATGTCGTTGTTCTTCAAATGGCCCTGTCGGTGACGCTAGGGCGGGTCTGGAGTTTGTAGATCTTCACGTCGTGTAGGTGATTCCAAGCACGCTTATCGTGCAATTTCACCGCTCTGGTAGCTACCTCCTCTACCAAATGAGGACCAGTAAAGCGTGGGCTGTTCCACTTTCTATTGAAGTTGCGGAGTAGCACGTGGTCACCTTTAGCAATTTTGCTGAGTCCTTCCTTTTCCAATTCTTTGTCGGTGTCTCCTTGTTGACAACTCTTAGACCCGCCCCGCGTGCGCTCGAGCTGTTGAGATACAAACGCTACACTAGTAATCAAAGAAGACACATATTGGTACATTTCGTCACCAAGAACAGTTGCAGTGTTTTCATAATCTGTGAATGCTCTTGATGTAGGTGTTAGAGGAAGGCGCATTTGACGTCCTGTCATCACCTTGTGAGGAGTGAGGTGGTGGTCAGACCCTGGCCTATTCCTTAGCTCAAATAGAGCTAGCGGAAGACAATACAGCCAGCTCTTCTTTGTTGTTTGCTGTATCTTTGCTATTTCTTCTTTCAATAAGCCATTCAGGCGTTCACATAAACCGTTGGCCTGCGGGTGATATGCACACGCAAATTTATGCTTAATGCCCAGCAAGGACGTGATGTGCTGAAACATTTCATTAGCGAAGTGTGGGCCGTTATCTGACCACAGCACTTCACACACACCCCTCCTGGGGAAAACTTCCCTCACTAGAAATTTAGCTGTTCTGAATGCATCTGCATGAGAGCAGGGTCCTGCCTCAATCCATCTGGAGAATGGGCATACCACTACAATCATGTACCTATTTCCTTGACATACATTGATCATATCAGAGTAATCAATATGAATGTGCAGGAAGGGTCCCTCTGGCCGGGGTATAGTACCTTTTATCACTTGCAGCATGTGACCCGCCGTAAACTGTTGGCATGTAAGGCAATTGCTGATAAAATTTGTTACATGAGAATTTAACTCGGGGCAGAACCAGTCTTCCCTAATTCGTGCTGCAATGACTTCTTTTCCTGTATGAGCTGGGTGATGGAGCTGGGCTAGGGCGGTGTTCAATAGTGTCAACGGCATGACCACCTTTCCAGTGTTACCCTGACGCCACAGTGCGTCAGTTGGCGACATCGTACATCCTCTTTTTACCCATAGTTCCTTTTCTGCCATTGGTGCGGCCGCCTGTAATTCCATTATCTGTGTGGCTGGGAGATGGGTATACCCTTCTTTCATCAACATCTGTTTAGCTATCTCCCTCCCACTCCCTCTCTCTGACTCTGGGGGGTTCCATATTTCACCAAAATACGCCGCATGTTTGGCATTTGCGTCTGCTGTTTCATTCCCTTTTGAGATATGGTCTTCTCCATTTGTGTGTGCCGGACATTTAACCAAAGCTATTTCTTGGGGATCATTGATTACTTCAATTAATTCAGCTAACAAGAGAGCATGTTGTACTGGTGTACCATCAGCTCTTCTAAACCCCCTTCTCTGCCATTTTATCAACCCTGAGTGGACAGTTGAAGTGACATTTGGGCTATCAGAATATATAGTAACTCTTTTGTCAACGCTTTCCTTCAACGCCAAAATCAGTGCAACCAATTCTGCTGCTTGAGCCGAATAATGCTGTGGTAACTGTACACATTTCACCGGGACACACACCAAATCTTCTGTCATTTTTACAACTGCTGCCTCAGTTCTCCTTATCCCATCACTCTGGTCTATTATTGATGACCCATCAATGAACAAGAGCTCTCCACCATTGAGCGCATCCTCTTCAACTTTTCTAGTACATGAGTACATTTCGATAGACTGCGTACAGTCGTGAGCATAATCACCTTCCTCAATAATTTTCGCTATTAACCTTGCAGGGTTAACTGTACTGCATCTAACAATAGATAGTTCTGTCTAGACAAGATGATCTCATAACCTGACGCCCTCTGTGTTGTTAGTGTGGATTTAGGCTTATTCAATATTGCAAATAGTGCATGCTCCACGAAGAGTGTGGTTGGTCCCCCCATTGTGATAGATGATGATTTCTCTACCGCGAATGCAGCTGCGGCAAGACTCTGTTCGCAAGGGAAATGGCCTAACATAACAGGGTCCAAGTGAGCGCTGTAGAACGCTATTGGCTTGTTTCCCATGCTTGTTTTCTGAGCCAATATCGTTCATAATCTGGGGGGGCCAGTACCGGAGCAGTTGATATTGCGTTCTTCAACTCGTCAAATGCTTCCTTCATTTCCTTTGTCCACCCCAATTTTTCGTCCCCTTTGTTTGCTTCTCTCAATGCTTCAAGTAGGGGTCCTATGTATGAGCTGTAATCAAAAACCCATGCTCTACAGTAGTTGCACAATCCCAGGAACTGCTGCAGCTCCCTCACTGTTTGTGGCAGTGGCGTGTTTGATATAGCCTGTGCTCTTTGTGGTGCAATCTTTCTTCTGTGTTGGCAATATAATACTTGTTCCTGACAGTACTGTAACTTTTCCTTGTCTACTTTGTAACCTTTTTCAGCCAATACTGTCAGCATTTTCAATGAGTCCTCCCTGCACCTTTTCTCGTTTGGGCTGCAGATTATTATGTCGTCAACATATTGCAGCACTGTACTTTCCAATTCAACGTTTCCCAAGTCCATCTGTATTACTCTGTTAAACATTGAGGGTGACTCACAGTCCCCTTGTGGTAACCTGGTGTGTTTCCATTTTGTGTTTCTGTACGTGAAGCTTGTCAATTCTTGTGAATCTGGATGCAGCGGTATTGAGAAAAAGGCATTTTTGAGGTCAATCACTGTGAATCGTGAGGCCTCTGCTGGAATCCCACGTAAGATTGTGGCCGGGTTTGCTGCTATGGGGTATTCTGCTTCCACAATGTTGTTCAAGGGTCTGAGGTCCTAGATAAAACGCCAAGAGCCTCCTTTAGCTTTGCGCACTGGGTACACAGCCGTGTTACATGGTGATTCTGATGGCACCAGTATGCCGTTATTTATTAGGGCCGTTATTGTTTCGCATATGCCCTCATCTGCCTCTTTTGATAGTGGGTATTGCTTCACTCTAGGGAGTATTGCACCCTTTTTCAGCTTTATTCTTACTCCCCCTATACTCTCTATGCAGCCCACGTCATAGGGACTGGTGGTCCACAATGATGTTGGAACTTTTGCCATATCTTCCTCGTAAAAGGGAACTGGGGTAGATGTGGGTGCTTCAAGTGCCACTTGCTTATATGTCACTCTTAGCCATATATCTACACTCATCATAAATACCATTTCACCCTCTTCCTTGTCTTCTGAAAAGAGCTTCTCATCGGATACCTGGGTGAGCCTGCATCCCTCAGCCAGCACTATCACTGCCCTCCATGCTCTCCCTTCCTGGTCTTGGGCATGTACTGCGATATAATCAGCAGTCGCTATAATAGTCTCGATGCTCACTGAAATCACCTTCCCTTCCGGTTCATTGGCTGGTGTCTCAGGTCTGAACAAGTATGCTGCTGGCCTCCTCCAGATCTTTCCTTCTATTCCTGGCATCCAGGCGAATGCCATGTCTGTTCCGTACTGGAACAGTTCGCCATCTACTGGCTCAGCCCAAGTTACTGTCTGTCCACAGTATGCTTGCAGAATTTGCCGTGCAGTGAGCATGTTTATTCCTGGAGTGGAACAAATTATGCCATCCTCCATGAAGGAGATTGTCATATTTAGCCTGCTCATTATGTCCCTCCCAAGTATGTTCACTGGTGACTCCCTTGAATACAGCAGCGGGACGGACATGTCATAATCCCCTATTGATAAGGAGATGTTATCAGTAAAGGGAACCAACCCCCTAGCCCCAGAGAATCCTTGGGTGTTCATGGTCTCACCTGACATCTTAAATTTACCTTCCCTTATGCAAGACCAGGTTGCCCCAGTATCAACAAGGAATGATAATTTTTTGTCACCTATCGTTACCTCAATGCGTGGTTCCTCCGCACTATTAGGTGTTACCGACAGGATGGGACACACAAAGGACGTCTGTGGGCTGTCCTATTGTGGGTATAATGATTGACCACTTCCTGTGTAAGGGTTGTGTCCCAGGACAGTCACCCTTCCCAGTTGTGTTTGTTGTAGCTGTGTATCGGTGGGGGTTACCTTATGGTCCTGTATTTGAGTGGGCTGCTGCACTGGCTGTACTTGGTGTTGTTGTGTTATCGCTACCTGTTGTTGCGGTAGTGAATATGTTTGTGGCTGTTGTTGTGTTACCAACTGTTGCTGTGTGCTGCCTTGTGGCAGCCCCTGCTGTTGTTGGTAACCCTGCTGTTCCCTTGTAGGCCCGTGTTGTCCCTGTTCTCCCCGCGCTGGTGTGGAGGGTCTCATTCTACATGTGCGTGACATGTCTCCTAACATTCCACAAATCCAAAATACAGGTGGTTCCCTTGTCTGCCATGGGAAACTTCCTGAATTATCCTGGTATACTGGTTGCCCAGTGGGGTAGAAGCTTCTGAATCCTCCCCCTTGCTGTTGTCCAGGATAGCTATGTCCCCTCCCCCTCATCATTCCTCCCCTTCCCCTGTTGTTATTATAATATCCAGTTCCTGATGTCATGTATCCTTCTCCCATGTTAGCCGTGTATGGTGGGGGTGGTGGCAGCTGTTGTGTTATAATTTGTGGTGATTGTATTTGGGAGGAATCTTGTGCGGCCACTACTTGCGTGGGGTTTAGTGTCATTATTGTAGGTGTGGTTATTAGTGCACCTTCCATCGTGTACTTAGTCCGTTTCTTCTGCACTAATTTAGCCTCTTCTGCTTTTCTATCTTCTTCCTTTTGTTTCATCTTTTCTTGCCACGTTCTACAATGGTGTACTATTGTCAGTTGTATTTCTGGCCAAGCCTTTGTTTCCATCCCCAACACTTTCTTCAATTGTTTCTGTACTGCCTCCGGGAGCCCTTGTATTAGTATATGATAAAATATTGCTGGTGTCTTGTCCCACTGCTCTCTAGTTTCCATACGCCACTTCTCCTGAATTTCCTGGATATAATAAACAGGATCTTCATTCTCACGCATCTTGCATGATGTAATGGCTCCTATGTCTGAGGTGTCTGGGTATTGTACACTTAGTGCTTGCCATAATGAATGCCTGCAGTTCGCAAATGGCGCCCCGTCATGTGATGTGTTCGTTATTGTGACCCCGGGGAATCCCTCTCTCTTCCAGATGTCATCTGCTGCATCCCCTAATATTGATATTAGTAGGCCCTTCACGTCTCCTACTGCCAGTTTCTGTCCTGCAGTGTGTTTTTCCATCTTGTATATCCATTTCCCCGCTCCTCCACTTAGTGATGGGAGCCTACACTTTATATTTTCCTTGTCTGCATGCTTCCAAGGGACGTACTGTGGTCTAACCCCTCCTCTCTCCAAAAGTGGCATTAGGTTGTGTCCTATCTGACCCCCCGGGTGTCGCGGTGTTGAGTCCGTGTACCCCTCCTCTTCTTCTGTGTCGTCCACGTCATTTGTTACATCCATATTTCTCCCGCTCATAGCTGCTTCCCCTTCATCTCTTCCCCTTTGTTTATTATTTCCTTTATTTGATGTGGGCGTGTGTGTTCGTTCTTCCTGCCTGCATCCGGGGAGATCTCTAAGCTTGCCGGCGTAGAGTGTGTGTTCGGGTGTGGGTGGGCATGTTGGACGGGATGATGAGGGTGTAGCTGCACGTGTTTGTCTTCCCACCATTCCTTGCTCTCCTTCCTCACTTCCCCCCAGTTCTTCCTTCCTTCTGCAAACCCATGGTGATTCCCTGTTGGTTCGGGTGATGTACAATTTATCTAAGCTTTCCCTTTCCCCGTTTCTTCCTTCTCCCCCCATTCCTTCTTCTTCCTCGCTACAAAAATGATCCAGGAGCGACAACCCCCAATCTGTCTTTTTCCCCCGAATCGTCACTGTTTTTAAATCTATTAAATCCGTTCCTCCCACTTCTTCTTTTCCAATTGCTCCCCTTTGTGCTGATGTTGTTGCTACTTCTGTGTCCCTGCGTACATATTTCCTTATCCCACTCTCCCTTCTCCTTTCTTCTCTTTCCCCTTCTCTTTTCTCTATTATTTCTCCTCCTATTTCCTCTCTTTTCTTTTTTAATTCCTCCATTACTTCACTGCTCATCTTTTCTAATATCCTTTTGTCCTCTCTCCTCCTTTCCCATCTCTCGCTTTCAATTACTAATATGCTTTCTATTACCCTCCCTTCCTCGTATTTCTTTGCGGTTTCTGATAGTATTTTTCTCTTCCATATTTCCATTTCCTTTTCTTTCTCTTCTTCTTCTCTTTTCCTGTTGCGCTGCGCTGCTCGAGATACCCTTTCTGCTATCGCCTTCATTCTTTCAGCTTCCCTCTTCCGTTCTTCAGTATGTTCCCTCATTTTTTCTAGCTCATTCTTACTTTCTTTCCTTTCTCTCCTTCGCTCTTCCCTCTCAAGCTGTTTGATCAGGGCGTTTTGCTCATTCCTTAACTCTGCCAATCGTTCCTCCAAAATCTCCTCCTCCTCTCGTAACAGCTCCCCTTTCTTCCTTTTTCCCCCTTCCCCTTTTATCTCGCTCTTACTCTCATCGTCCTCGTTCATCTTTCTTACTACCTCCTTCTCTTCTCCCGTTTGTGCCCCTCACAATTTTAATAACACCTGCGCAGCTACCCACTCATCGTGTCCTATGGCTGCAATTTGTTCTTCACTAGTCTTCCCTTCCCTTGCGGGCATCTTCGTATAAATTGGCCCTACCGCACTTGTCACCTCCCCCCAGTGTAGCCACCTGTAGCTGTATATGGTGGTGGGCTGTATGCTCGGTTCGAATACCCCTCAGCCGCCCTTAGTTGTTGCCTTACCACTTCTCGTAGTTCCGTTATAGGATATAAGCCCCCTTCCTCCTTTTTCACTACTTTCGCTAAGGGCATGTCGTCGGTCCGCTCCATTTTTATTTCTGTTTCATTTACGTTGCTGTGCTTTTCTCCTTCCTCTTGTCCTCTTCCCGTGCACTGTGTGCTTTCACTCTCTTTCTCCCCATTCTCTTCTTCCTCCTTAACCTTCTTCTCCTCCTTTGTTTCCCCCACAGTGAACATTCCGGTCGGTCCTGGTCGGGACCCCTGGAACATCCTCCATAAGTTAAACACCTCCACATGGTGCGTCAACTTCTTCCCCTTGTATGTGTTATGTAGATGTGTCAGTAGTGAGTGTTGGACACATGGGTCGAAACTGCCGTTAGGCGGCCAGGGTGTCGTCATTTTGTTGTCCGTCCCCTGTGTCCCTTCTATGCTGTATTTAATCAGTTTCTCCCTATGGGGTGACAGTGTTTTACATATATGCTGTAGCGGGGTAGTGAGGGTGTTCCCCCACCCTCCCGATCCTATCCCGTATGACATGGTAGCACCGTGTTGTTAGTTCCCCTCAATATAGTAGTCATTACCCGGCTAAAAATAAACTCTATCGAATTTGACAATTGCAGATGTTTTACCTGGCCCCGTAGTTTGGGGACTTGCGATCGTCCGCTAAAAAGAAAACAGTCAAATATATATCGCTTGCAAGTATGTAGTCCTTTCTCTGTCTTTGTTTCTCTCACTTAATACCGTTACGGCCCCCTACGGCCAAGGCGCACGCACCCCCCTGCGGTTGCGTGCCCTGTGTGACGTGCTTATACAGCCGTCCCACTTTTCTTCACCCCTCCTCCACCTTCCTCACTCGTCGTGGCCGGCGTTCTCCATGCGCGGTCATGTCCCCCTCTCCACCTTGCCCCGAACTAATCATTTCCGTTGACCTCTGTCCCCTTCCCCTTACCACTATTCGCTTCCCCACCACTCTTCAACAATGCTGTGTGGTCGAGGTATCCTATGAAAGCCCTACGGGTGACGTCACCAACCTCTTCCAAAACTATCGGTAAGATCTTTTCACACTTCAAAATGCTCGAAAATCAGTTTTGCTATTTATCCCCGTTAACCCCACAGCTGTCCTCTTGTCACGCCTGGAACAAGGTAACCAAATAATATAATCAAACAGCGCACGCTGCGTCGCCTCGTGTGTGATACGCCCCTCAACAGGAGGGTTTAACTAGCCAATTATCTTCCGTATTAGGCAACCAGTTAGCTAGCGCCTACAGGAAAACATCATCTATCTATCGAGTTTCTCTGCTCGATCAATAGGGATCCTCATCTACTCATTGAACAATAATCGGCAATTCGTAGGAAACCGCACACACACAAACACACACACCCTTACAGGTGTTCGCGACCAAGGCCAATCAGTTTCTACAAGTGGTTGCACGTGATGATTTCGTGCTCCGCCCACTCTTCTTCGTAGCGTAGCGGACTGCTCTTGCACTTGTCCAGCTACCAATCACTTCACCGCTAACACTAATTTATCAATTCTTTGCCACACACCTTGGTAACACCTCCCACCTCCCTTATTCCATTCCTCCCCCATCCCTCACAATTTCACATTGCTTGTTGGGTGTGACATACTCACCAAGTTCTCTTGATGAGGGGCCGCTCAACTGCGTGCACCCCTCGAAGCGGCTCACCACCTCCCCTTGTCTGGACCACGTCTGGACACTCGTCAACCGAGGGCGGGATACTTCTCAACCGGCTCCCGAGGACCAATATCCAGATCGCGCTGTCCGGTCTTCTCGCAGTTCCGCAATGGTCCTGTAGTCCTCAAAAAGGGGGCAGCGGCAGAGGGGGCCGCGCCGCCGGGCCTCCTCGCAACGAGAGTACTCGAAAAAAAAAATAAAAGGTAGATCATAACCAGATCTCAGCAGTGCCTAAGGTAGATCGTAACCAGATCTCAGCAGTGCCTCCAACTTGTCGGGGAGTTTTTCCCGGGGTCGGCTGGGCCGTCCGCGGACCTCCAGGCTGGGAGGCCCCAACTCCTCCCGTGTTTCCCAAAAATGAGTATGAGACACACACAAGAAGCAAGGTGATTCTGCTGTTTATTGAACAACGGCAGGGATGGGTCTAGGATCATACGCGTCCGTCCAGACTCTCGAAATTCGTGGGGCTCGCAGGCCCCTTTTTGCCTCAGTATGACGCGCTACTTGCGTCACTTGGGAAAGTTAGCAAAGAACCTATCGCCACTCTGGATTGGTTCCTCGAGTGGTAGGGTTAGTATAGCATACGTATAGAGAAGATTGTTAGTGGTTAAGGGTCAGTCAGGTGGTATAATTGGGTTGTCCCTTCTATTAGATACTTGAAAATTGTTACACGAAGACCCCTAATGATTGGCTAATGTTAGTGGCATTAGTGATGAGTGTCCCATGTTCTGATTGGTCCACTCGCGAGCCCCCCAGCCTGGGACCATCATTGTTCCCAGCTCGCGGTGTACCTGTCATTTGCAACAATATGCAACTATGTGTTCGTGCAGACAATGCGTGGATTTGCTCATAGGCCTGAGAACAGACCATTCCCATCGCTGTAGGTGTCCATTGGGTCATTTCATTGTTGCAGCCTGTGTCCCAGACGTGAGACCCAGGCGACTTCTCCCTCGTGGCTCTGGCTCCTTGTCAGGTTTGGCTTGGTCACGTGAGGAGAGACCATGGCTGAGGCAGAACTCTGCACATTTAAAGTTGTATTTTGCCTCTGTGTGCCTGGTTCTGCTTACAGGTGTGACCTTGGCGTCGGCTGGTACCATACGAGTTGCAACATCGCTCCCTTGGCTGCCAGCTCTCGCTGGGCTCGTTCTGCAGGGTCAGCAATTGTACTCTTGCTCGCTCTGTGTTCAAGGCGGCTCTTGCTTGCGGCCTACTTGCCTGGTTCATAGGTGGGGATGTGTAATGCACGGCACTTATGTTGCGGTGTCACATGGCTTCATAGGCAGTGTCATGTCTTCGTTGTATTTTCATCATGATGCAAGGGTCGGGAGAAGCGACAGCAAGCATGTAAAGGAGTGCTATGTGCGTCTTGCATTTCTGCATTTTGGAGAACCTATGTGAAAAATAATAAAGATGCGCGTCAGTGGGTGTGTCCGTCACCTACGTCATAGCACTGAGTATATTCGTCGTGTGGATTGGTGTGGGAGTGTCCAGTGTGCATGGTTGCACGCGTGTTCTGACAGTTGGCTAGGTCGTAGGTCCTTATTGTGGAAGGCTTAGTCGAGTTCATCCATGCCACAGGTATCGGCTTGAGTAGGGCAGGCTGGCGGGCAAGCTGGTGGGCACATCCGTATGTTCTTGTACCAGGGTATTTGGTCGTCTGGTAGATAGACTAATTCATCTCGTGGCGGGTGTCTGGGCCGTGATCCTCTGGGCCAGGGGCGCGAGGAGATTGGGGGGAGTCTTTTCTCCCATTCTCCCACTTATCCCATCTCAACTGAACCCCCTATGCCCCAGTCATCCTCCATGCCATCTTCCCACCCATGTATCACCTGGGTGCCCTGTGGAGCTGCCTCTGACCCTGCGGCCAGGCTGGTGGACAACAGATCCCTGCCACCGTCGGGAGTCAGACTTCCAGCAGGGGTGGCCACCTCCACAACTGCACCCCAGCTGGAGGGGGGTGTGCAGGCAGCAAGAGCCAGGGCACAGGCAGCAGCACAGCAGCAGCAGCAACAAGGTGGGAGCCATGATGGCTCGGGGCCTTTATCATCGGAGGGGCAGGCATCGGCCAGAGGGCAGGAGGACCCTGGACGGGAAGTGTCTTCCGTGTGGCAGCGGTTGGGCCATGCGATAGATGCATAGTGGCAGCGGGCCGAAGAGGCACGGCTCACGATGGTCAGTGCGGAGAACTCCATGCGTAGGGCCCTGAGGCGGGCCGAGTGCCTCGAGGCCATTCTCAGGGAGCTGGAGTTCCAGATGTCATCGTCCCTGCGAACACTCGGGGCCATGGAAGAGGACCGCCTCCGGGACATTGAGCAGGAGTTTGATGATGCCCTGGCCCGGGACATCCAAAACTGAGCTGTCAGACTAGCCCGCTGCCCTTGTACATAGTTAGATAGTGTTAGGTTTCCTTTGGTTTTTTCTTTATTTTGGACCTTTAGGACAATGGACCACATTTTTGTATTTAGTTTTTTTTTTATTAGGTAGGAGTTTTTGATAGGTTTCATTTCTTCAGTTGGGATCATGGACCCTGGATTGTTCATATGTATATAGTTCACTGTTGGATTCTACTTTTTTCTTTGGATTTCCCCATGGAGCAATGGTTTTCACTTTTGTTTTGCCCTTGGATTTCATTTTTCGAACTGTGACTTTAGACACCTTTCCTTTGGATTATGATTTGTTGTTTTTCATTATTTTACAGACATGCAGCTTTTCTTTTTTAATTTCCATTGACGTTTGTTTGATTTTAATTCCATTCATGTTGCTTTTAATACATTTTTTTCATCAAACTTCGATGTGTGGTATCATCTCATTGGTTTCATGCATGTCAAGGTATGGGTTTTGACATTCACTTGCACCCATTGTGTGTATGTGACGGACATGTGTTAATTTAGATACTTGCCATTGGGGTTGTATCATGTAATTGGCATTTCTAAGTGGGTGGATGCAATACTTGGATGGGTGTTTGGCATGTGGAGGCTGCCCATAAGGGCCAGGGATCTAGATTGTGATGACTTGTTGGCTGGGGGACATGTGTCGGGGCCTGCTGGCAGGTGCTGTGCACTGCTGGGGTGTGGGGGTGCAAGGGGACATGAGTGGGGGCCTACTGGCAGGTGGCCCGCACTGCTGGGGGGTGGGGGTGCAAGGGGACATGAGTGGGACATGAGTGGGGCATGCTGGCAGGTGCCCTGCACTGCTGGGGGGTGCGTGTGCAAGGGGACATGAGTGGGACATGAGTGGGGGCCTGCTGGCAGGTGCCCTGCACTGCTGGGGGGTGGGGTTGCAAGGGGACATGAGTTGGTGATCAGTAGTGCAAGGAGACATGTGCCTTTGCTGGGGCGCATGCCCATGTTGGGTGGGCTGCCAGCAGGACATACCAGGGGTGCAGGTTAGTCCCCTGGGGTGTGAGCTGGCTGTGGAGGGTGTACAGGGAACACCTGGGAGGACCCACACTGCCAAATCATGTGTAGGACTCCACGGCACCCCCGAAATACACGTACCCTGCTGAAATTGCTTGTGAAACTTCCCGCGCACCCCTGAAATACACGCACCCTGCTGAAATCACGTGTGAAACTTCCCGCGCACCCCTGAAATACACGTACCCTGCTGAAATCGCATGTGAAACTTCCCGCGAACCCCAGTAATACACGTACCCTGCTGAAATTGCGTGTGAAACTTCCCGTGCACCCCTGAAATACACGTACCCTGCTGAAATCGTGTGTGAAACTTCCTGCGAACTCCAGTAATACACGTACCCTGCTGAAATTGCGTGTGAAACTTCATGCGCACCCCTGAAATACACTTACCCTGCTGAAATCACGTGTGAAACTTCCCACGCACCCCTGAAATACATGTACCCTGCTGAAATCGTGTGTGAAACTTCCCGTGAACCCCAGTAATACACGTACCCTGCTGAAATTGCGTGTGAAACTTCCCGCGCACCCCTGAAATACATGTGCCCTGCTGGAATCGCGTGTGAAACTTCCCGTGAACCCCAGTAATACACGTATCAAGCTGAAATTGCGTGTGAAACTTCCCGCGCACCCCTGAAATACACGTACCCTGCTGAAATTGCGTGTGATACTTCCCGCGCACCGCTGTAATTCACGTACCCTGCTGAAATCGCGTCTGAAACTTCCCACGCACCCCTGAAATACATGTACCCTGCTGAAATCGCGTGTGAAACTTCCCGCGCACCCCTGAAATACACGTACCCTACTAAAATTGCGTGTGAAACTTCCTGCGCACCCCTGTAATACAAATACCCCGCTCACACAGGGCCAATCGCGTGTGAAACTTCCAGCGAACCCCAGTAATACACATACCCCGCTTGCCGTGCTGGTACAGGGTTAGCGCAGCCCTTTGCGCTGGATTGGGGATTTTGATGGCTTTTCCCTGTGCGAGGGGCGTTCTTGGGGGCATAACTGGTGCTGCTCTAGGGTCGCTGCACCACTATGCGCCATGGCTGGTTTTGGTAGCTGAAATCCATGAATACGCTGTGCGCGGAAATGGATTTTAGCGCACGCGGCTGGTGCAGAGATTCGCTTGCGCACACCGTGCGCCAGCCGTGTGCGCCACTTGTGCGCTAAATTCTATGAATTACCCTCAATGTGTTTATGTGCTGCTTTTTGAACTTGTGCAGTGTTTATATGGCATGATAGAACAATACAAGATACCCCTGAGTTTTTGGGCAGTGTTGATGTTGTCCGCGTCCGATCGCAGACATATGCAAAGTCCACGGACATCAAAACCACTAACAGGGGGTTCAGCATGTTCTGTGTTACATGCATATAAAGTAAGAGAAACCTAGTAAACATATATCAAATTCACTCTATGAAAATGTATTTTCAGTAAAAAACTTTGATAAAGGGAGGTCATGATTAAGTTGCGCTGCTAAAAACCTATGAAATTCAGTAAACAAAACTTTATTAAAGGGACATTATGTTTAATTTGTGCTACTAAAAACCTATGAAATTCAGTAAAAAAAATTGTTAAAAGGACTTTATGGTTCGAAGTAAAACCGAAAACCCCCTGAAATTCGCCAGTTATGGTAAGCTAAGCAAACATAACTCGCAACACCACCGTGCACTGCTAAGACTAACACCCAGGACATCAAAGATGACATCACAAATGTCATTGATGGGTTTGAATATTATCCCAGATGGTCTTCAGGTTAAAAATATATCCCGAGTATTTATTGACAACCCCAAGTTCAAGAAAAACTTTAGTAGTGTAGGTAATAAATGCAGCCGAGATTGGATTATCCTGATTATAGACACTGCCGAAGAAGAATGCAAAAAGCAGGGTGAGGAATTGCTTTAACTAGAAAAGAAATGTATAGGGAATGCGACAATACAAGATGCAAAGAAGAAATTAGAAAAATTAGAAGAAGAAGTCGCAAAATTTAGACAGATTACCATTGATAGAAAAAACCAAAAATTCAGAAAAGACTTAAGCAACTACGGTGAGGAAAAAACATACTCCTATCTCCGAGAGACATATTACACAGATCTACAACAACAACAACAAAGATATTTCTATAGGCGCAATAATGTTGTTAATTTCTCCGGCAGCTCTGCTTCCTCGAGTGATAGCGACCCTGGCACATCAGGAAACAATACAGCTCCACCACCACAACACCCTTTTTTTCAATGGGGAAATCAATGGGGATGCCCAAAGAAACGGCCCCCACAGCAAGGACAGTACATGAGAACATGACAGTGGTACTCAAACCAGCAGTGAATAAACAGATTCTTATGTTTAATCTGTCCCTAAGAACACTTCTGCAGTCTGAAAAAACAATTTTGAAAAAAGGACTCTCTTTTGTTCTGGCTGCTCGGTTTTACCTTTCCAAGAAGAACTCGAGATGAAGAGATTTTTTCGCAATATCCGGCTCAAATAATTCTTTGAGGTATATCTGCCAGACCATCAGGAATTTAGGACTGATGTAAGTCAAACAATAGAGAACAAAACAGGTTTTAAACCAAAATCGATCTTCATGCCACCACCGCATACCATACCAACTGAATTCGAAACGTTCGAAAAACTTGTGACCAGAACCCTTTCCACTGGTTTCGTCCGTAAAAACTTTTATTGGGATAATTTAACGAGAGAGGAAAGGAAATCATTGTGGGACCTTAACAACGACCCAACCATTACCATAAAACCAACAGACAAAGGGGGAGGCATCGTCATTATGGAGACAACTGACTATGAGAAGGAATCTCTACGGCTTTTGGCAGACCAGACCAGACCAAATTGCTCGATCATGACCAAACATCTAGGCTACAAGAAGAAATCATTAGTCTGATCAAACATGCCGAACAAGAAGGATGGATTTGCGAGGGTGAACAGTTATTCTTAAACAAAACATATCCTCGGATTTCGGCATTTTATATCTTACCTAAAATTCATAAAAACGCCCGACAACCACCAGGAAGACGATAGTTTCAGCTTGTGATTCATTATTAGAGCCCTTATCCTTATACACAGATGTTTTCTTAAAACTTTTTGTAGGGAAAATGACATTGTATATCAAAGACTCCACTAACGTCAATCAAATTCTACAAGATCTTGAATTACCACCACATTTTATTCTGGCAACTATGGTTGCTGAAGCTCTTTATACATCGATACCACAATTAGAAGGCTTAGAAGCCCTCAAAGTCTGTCTCAATAACAGGACTAATGTTACCACAACAAACACGGAATTCATTTTGGCATGTTTTCGACTTGCTATGACAGAGAATTTCTTCCTGTTTAAAGATTGTTTATTTCAACAAATCAAAGGTGTAAGCATGGGGGTGACATTTGCCCCAGATGTTGCCAATTTGTTCATTGTTCAGTATGAGTGAGATCATGTATATGACATTAATAACACTCATAAGTCACACATTCTCTTATGGCAACGATATATCGTATCGACGATGTGTTACTTATCTGGACAGGCTCAGAAGAAGAACTTCAATCTTTCCACCTGTGGCTCAACGCACGCAATGACCATATCCGTTTCACCTTGGACTGGAACTGTCAGGCAGTGGATTTCCTCGATCTTCACATATACAGATCAGGTCACAATCTTAAAACTGAACTCTTTAGGAAACCCACTGATCGAAACACCTTAATCCATTTTACCAGCTATCATCCCCAGGGTTTGAGATACAACTTACTGTAAGGCCAGTTCCTTAGTATCAGGCAGAATTGCTCAGAGAGAAGTATGAACTTCATGCGGATGACTTACAAGGCCACCTCCTAGACAGAGGCTACCCCAAAAAACCGATTAAGCAGGCGTGAAAAAGAGCCTCCAACACTGATCGCACTATATGTCTAACACCAAAAGAAAAAACTGAGATGAACAGATTGGTCTGCGTGACCACATATAGCCCTTTGAGTAACCTCATCAAACAAACTGTAAATAAACATTGGCATCTCATCAAGAATAAAGGCACTCTTGAAAAAAAGCCCATTTTTGCCTTTAAGGAGAACAAGAATTTAAGAGACACCTTGGTCCATACATGCGTAGAAGAAACAAAGAAATCCAACAATTTATGGGCCCTTCCAAATGTTACGGGACATTACCGATGCAGCAACTGTTTAGCGTGTCGCTTTACCACTCCAACAAAAACTTTTGATCATAATGATTATCACAGGACTCTTCAGACTCACACAAATTGTAACAGCAAGTTTGTTATCTATGGCATTAAATGTCCTTGCCACCTGTTATATATAGGGAAGACCACCAGACCAGTGAAACAACGGATCTCAGAACATAGGTCCTGCTTTAGAATTAAGATACCGGACAAGCCTATGGTGGAACATTTCATTCGCCTGGGACATACGCATGATGACATCTCCTGGACCATCATACAACAACTAATCCCACAAAAAAGAGGAGGGGACAAGGACAGGGCCCTGACCAGACTTGAACAACAACTGGTCCACAAACTAGATACTGTCAAGACTGGCTTGAATATCTTGTAGAATGGAAACATTTTTACGGATAGTGATATCACCAGATGCTCTTGAATTGTACTTGGATAGTCACCTTCAAGAAGGAGGGCCACTTTAAACACTTTTTCTTGACATTTTGCCTATAATGACTACATGTTTTACTGTTCGGTACACAGAACATTGGCACAGCATTTCTAGTAGTAGCCTGTATGACTTTCTTTAAAATTTCCGAAATACCATTGTGTTTTGTTTCCCAACATTCACTGGTGTATCTTTGTTGCTTTGTACTAGTGTTGCCTCTAATGAAAATGTATATCAGGTCTTCTGTGGCTAAGAATTGGATTTTATGAGCCCCAATACACTACATTGATCCTCTTTCATTCACATTGCACACTCTGAGTCCATTTTGATGCCAATGGGGCCAGAGTTTTTGTTTGGGCCGTTACTTTGTTTATGCATAGGGTCATGGTAGTCACTAGGATACTTTTGGATCATGCACCCAAGTCAACAACATTATCTCCAATCATTTCGAGCGGAGCATACATCTGTTTTGAAGCGTTCCTGACAACATGCCATTACTCGCTAGCTCCGCGTATCGGCTCTGCCTACTTTCATCTATTTTTGCTACACACTTACATGTGATAGTGGCGATTGGGCTATCCACGATGACGCGCACCTTCGGGAGTTGCCGCACACCGTCCTCTCGGATTTGCCACATAGTCTTTTACGCTTAGCCAATGAAAAGGCACATTTCGTGGGAGTGTCGGACGTCATCCAATCATTTGCGACGCCGAGCTCCATGGGAAACGGTTTCTTCCTCCAACTAGCGTTCACAACGAGAAACGCCACACGCCATCACGTAGGGAGATGGTCTCCCTCCTTCAGTCAGCGTTCATAACGAGAGACGCCGCGCTGAAGATATACACCATTTTCATTCAACCCAAGTAAGTGTACTAGTACAGAGCTGTGTTATGCGGTCTGTTGTCAGCAACACACATTGTTGAGTTGCACGCCATTATTATTATTTCTAATCCTTCTGACGTGCTATCCGTGGCCATATAGTAAGACCGCAACCTTATATTAGGATTTCTTGTCTCATACATAGATTTGGCCACACTCAGATGGAACTATCTTGACAATCATGCACTGACGAGTGGGTGCCATTCATTGTGTTTTTCCAAATCTAATTCCAATTTTGACCAGATCATTCACCGCTGGAGGTAAGACGGTACTATTTGTACATATATATATATATATATATATATATATATATATATATATATATTCAGTGAAAAAACTTTGTTAAAGGGACATTATGGTTAAGTTGCGCTACTAAAAACGTATGAAATTCAGTGAAAAAAACGTTGTTAAAGGGACGTTATGGTACAAAGTAAAACCGAAAAACCCCTGAAATTCGGCAGTTATGGTAAAATATGCAATCATAACTCGCGCCACCGTGCACTGCTAACACTAACACGAAGGACATCAAAGATGACATCACAAATGTCATTGATGACATCACTGATGACATCACATGTCTGGCTCCCCCTTTTTTTCATTTACTGACATATCTAGGCCACATGGTTTTGCTCAGTAACAGTCAAGGGGCCTCATTACGACCCTACACTAAGGGATTACTGGTACCGGTACCAGTAATCCCTTAGCGCCTGATTACAAGGTCCCTTTGCGGGTTCCCACCTTAACGGCTGGTTTTACCAGCCGTTAAGGATTGGACCCGCAAAGGGGCCTTGGTGCTAATTACAGTACCTTCACAGTACGCAAAACTCTAATAAGAAAGCAGTTATCATTTCACTATTCAACATGGCAAGATTATGAATATTACACCTTCATCATGTATGCTGCACACACTGCCTATGTTTCTGCATAAGTAGCTTAGTATACCGGATAGAACTTCATAATAGAATGCTATTTATATCAATGCATTGCTTAATGCACTAATTAGCTCATGATATTTATCCCAATGATCCTTGACAGTTTTTGGTCAGCATTATAAGAATCCCTTGTACAGAGTTTTCATGAAAAGTAAATGCACATGTGATGTCATCAGTGATGTCAGCAATGACATTTGTGATGCCATCTTTGATGTCCTGGGTGTTAGTGTTAGCAGTGCACGGTAGCGCGAGTTATGGTTGCTTATCTTACCATAACTGCTGAATTTCAGGGGTTTTTCGGTTTTACTTTGAACCATAACGTCCCTTTAACAAAGTTTTTTCACTGAATTTCATAGGTTTTTCGTAGCGCAACTTAACCATAACGTCCCTTTAACAACGTTTTTTCACTGAATTTCATAGGTTTTTAGTAGCACAACTTAACCATAATATCACTGACTTCATATACATGTAACATAGAACATACTGAACCCCCACGTAGTGATTTTGATGTCCGCGGACTACTGCCATGTCCGCGGACATATCGAGAATCTGAGCGTGGTGAATGTAAATTTAAATAGTGTGAACCATTTCCCCTTTGAAGTTGGCTCTGAAAAGAGCCGTTTTTTTTTGTTTTTTTTACAGATGCTTGACAGACACCTGTTATTTTGTATTTTTTTCTTGTTTTTTTTTCTTACTTTACTAAAGATAAAGAGATGCCATCTTCTTTAAAATTAACAGTATTACTGGCATCAATATTCTCATTATTACAGAAGAACATACCAGCTCTAAGCATGAAGGCACACATGCCTCGGTTGATGACACACCTAGTAATGTTTTGCTGAGGACAAAAACTTAACTATTGTCCCATATTGCCCTAGGTAGTAATCCAGAAAAAATCACTTTCACATTTGGAAGGATCTTAATTACGGCTTGAACCAAGCGTTCCAAATCAGCTAACAAAGTAGGGGCACTGACGTTGCCCAAATGGAAAGTACCATAGTGTAAAACTACTACATGCGGACTGTTTATCGTGGCCATATCCTCACAAACTTGTACAATTCCCTGTACATTGCAATCAGGCACAGTGCTCCACACCACCTCCACTCCTTTCAACATGCCTGCATCGAGGGTACTGTTGTAAACCATGCACAAACATATCTCCAAGCACCAACACCCTGACTTTCTCTACTTCTGCCATCTTCACCACACACAGTGGCCCTCATTACAAGTTATGCCCGTAGCCATGCCGCAATTTGCGGCATGGCTGCCGGCAAAACCGCATCTGTGTCCGTGTCCTCGGAATGAGGACTTACCGGACCATTCTGAGTTCGGATGGCCCGGTAATTCCTCACTTGAGGACACGGACACGGTTCATCCCCATTCCCATTTCAGCCCCCATAGGGCTGAATGAGAATGGGAGAGGGAGTAAACAATGGGCCATTACGAGATGGCCCATTGTTTGCTCCATCTTCCCCTCGCGGGACCCGGTATACACACCTGGTTTTCCCAGGCGTGCTTAACGTGTCCCGCGAGGGGACCTCGTAATGTGCCGGAACGGGTTGAACGGCGCCGCAGCCTCTTATGGCGCCGTTTAACCCATTCTGCCAGGGTCGTAATGAGGCCCAGGCTCTTTCAACACAAATCCACAACCTCGACATCTGATTGGCTAATCCGTACAGTCTTCTTTCCATGTTGGATTTGCTGGAAAACCCCGGATGTAGCACGCCCTGTCCACGGACAGCCGCGATGTCCGCGCAATGTGTAACACTTCGACACCCCTTCTACCATTTCCACTTTACTCTCTGTGCCATTCCCTTATTGCATACAGCTAAGCAGTCACACAATACGAAGAACGTCCTCAGAACACCCCCATTTTGTTTATTTTCGACAATTATCATTTCATTATTCAACATATTAACATTACAAATATTATTCTTTCAACTTGTACGCTGCACACAATGCTATGTTTCTCCATTAGTAGCTCAGTATACTAGATAGAACCCCATAATACAATGCTATTTATATCAATGCATCATTCAAAGCACTAATTACTGTATATTTATTGCAATGATCCTTGACACTTTTTTCACAACATTATAATAAAAATCCCTAGTACACAAATTTCATGAAAAGTAAATGCACATGTGATGTCATCAGTGATGTCATCAATGACATTTGCAATGTCATCTTTGATGTCCTGGGAGTTAATCTTAGCAGTGCACGGTGGTGGCGCGAGTTATGGTTGCTTAGCTTACCATAACTGGCGAATTTCAGGGGTTTTTCGGCTTTAACTGGAACCATAACGTCCCTTATACAAACTTTTTTTATTAGCACGCAAACAATATACAAAGATGTAGTGTAAACAGCAAGTTCTCACAGATGGCTTTACACAGAATGTTGCAAAGTAAGCATTTATGCTCGTTCACAGTGAAGGTCAGCTGCTTCCATTTTTTTCTCGCGGCCCGGAGAGGCCCACGACTCCCAGTATAAGGTTCTATTTTTTTTTTACCTTGACAGACAGAGATTGTGCTGAAAGACTTCTTTTGAAGAAGTGTAGCAAAAACGTAAGACACGATAAAGATGAAATTTCTGAAATGAAACCACTTTTGTATATTACATCACTTTGAGAAAGATCGTTGGCACACGCGTAGTCGTATTTTGGGACTGCACTACACTTGGACAATGGAAAATGCAATTATAATGTAAGTAACCCTTTAGATTATTTTATACCGGAATATAATAACAATAGCGTGGCATTAAAGCCGGTCAAGTTGTACTTGTTCGTTCAATGTGGCATATTGTTTTTTACCGCACAGTATCGCCGCCGAATTGATCCCCTGTCGTTTAGAGGGCTCTGAAAAAGGCAGACGACACAGGGTGGGTTAATAGAAATAATTTAACCGGTCTGTAGCCGGTCCAGCGCTCTACTAGCTGTGCCACTTCACTGTAGCCGGTCAAGTGGCACAGCGAGTAGAGCGCTCGCTTTGACATCCGTGCACAGCTTGCTAACACAGGTTCGAATCCCGACATGGCCAAACTCAGCCTTTCATCCTTCCGTGGCTGATAAATGAGCACCACACACCGTGGGTAATAATAATAAGCAGCGCTGAGATACCTGACGGTTCTTAGCGCTATATAAATCCGAAAATATTATTATTTCATTATTAACATACTCCGTTGCACTATCTTCGCTAGCAAATAGTTTCACGCCCTAATAAATAAAATGAATATTTTTAATAAAGATCGGCTGGTGAGACTAATTTATGTTTTTTAAAACAAGTATGTTGCCCCATTTTGCCAATATCACGATTTTCAGACTCCAGCGGATGGATTTTTCAACTGCCAGGTGCAGCTCCATGTAAGCAACTTCATGACCCTCACCATTTTATGGGACAATCGCCTAGGACCAATATGCCCTTACACAGTACTAGCGGCTATAAGCAACATACCAACCATTATGGTGTTCTAATGCCTCATTGTTGGAGCAACCTTCCGATTATCAGTGCGACCATTTACTGCTTTTTTCATAAACTAACAGCCTATCTACCGCAAAGGAACAGCGCGTGGCTCAAAATAAACTTTTGCTGATCGACAGCAGAGACAATTGCAAATCGCTGAATATTCACAAAACATTTCATGTGAAATAAATGTACTTTACCAAATGTACAATCCTGCTGTTTACTTTTAAACCTCAGTTTCATATTCCGAATTGTGGCGGACTTCGTTTGAAGCTGATCTAACACCCTCTGTACCGCAAAGGAACATTGCGAGGCTCAACTTGAAATTTTGCGGATCGACAACAAAGACAAATGCAAATCGCTGAATATTCTCTAAACATTTGTTTGCTTTTAAATCACAGTTTCATATTCCGAATTGTGGCACGCTGTGTTGTGACATAATGTGTGTTGTCTTCCAGGTTCTGTGTAAAGTCGCGTAGGACTGGAGACGACTGGGCACGTTTGATGACGCACCCTGTAACGCCACGGAGAGAGGGGGGAATATGAATGCTTTCATAATGTCAGGCTTAGGGGCGGGAGATATGATTTAGTGTCGCAAAAGCAAGTCAGCCAGGTCAATAGCGCCAGTCATAGGATTATCACATAATGTCGGTGCACACCAGCCTGATTTATCGTTTCTTTAGTGGACAAAAAGTCAGGTCAGGCCCATAGGAAATTGTACTATCAGCGGACAAAAGGAGGGTTCGTAGAACACTTTCAACCTGACAATGAACAATACAAACAACGTTCTCAGAACACCCCCATTTTGTGTAATTGCAACCATTTCGTGACACCGCGAGTGTTCTTAGAACACATTCAACTTGACAGATTACAATACGGACAGCGTCCTCAGAACACCCCCATTTTGTTTATTTTCGACAATTATCATTTCATTATTCAACATATTAACATTACAAATATTATTCTTTCATCTTGTACGCTGCACACAATGCTATGTTTCTCCATTAGTAGCTCAGTATACTAGATAGAACCCCATAATACAATGCTATTTATATCAATGCATCATTCAAAGCACTAATTACTGTATATTTATTGCAATGATCCTTGACACTTTTTTCACAACATTATAATAAAAATCCCTAGTACACAAATTTCATGAAAAGTAAATGCACATGTGATGTCATCAGTGATGTCATCAATGACATTTGCAATGTCATCTTTGATGTCCTGGGAGTTAATCTTAGCAGTGCACGGTGGTGGCGCGAGTTATGGTTGCTTAGCTTACCATAACTGGCGAATTTCAGGGGTTTTTCGGCTTTAACTGGAACCATAACGTCCCTTATACAAACTTTTTTTATTAGCACGCAAACAATATACAAAGATGTAGTGTAAACAGCAAGTTCTCACAGATGGCTTTACACAGAATGTTGCAAAGTAAGCATTTATGCTCGTTCACAGTGAAGGTCAGCTGCTTCCATTTTTTTCTCGCGGCCCGGAGAGGCCCACGACTCCCAGTATAAGGTTCTATTTTTTTTTTACCTTGACAGACAGAGATTGTGCTGAAAGACTTCTTTTGAAGAAGTGTAGCAAAAACTTAAGACATGATAAAGATGAAATTTCTGAAATGAAACCACTTTTGTATATTGCATCACTTTGAGAAAGATGGTTGGCACACGCGTAGTCGTATTTTGGGACTGCACTACACTTGGACAATGGAAAATGCAATTATAATGTAAGTAACCCTTTAGATTATTTTATACCGGAATATAATAACAATAGCGTGGCATTAAAGCCGGTCAAGTTGTACTTGTTCGTTCAATGTGGCATATTGTTTTTTACCGCACAGTATCGCCGCCGAATTGATCCCCTGTCGTTTAGAGGGCTCTGAAAAAGGCAGACGACACAGGGTGGGTTAATAGAAATAATTTAACCGGTCTGTAGCCGGTCCAGCGCTCTACTAGCTGTGCCACTTCACTGTAGCCGGTCAAGTGGCACAGCGAGTAGAGCGCTCGCTTTGACATCCGTGCACAGCTTGCTAACACAGGTTCGAATCCCGACATGGCCAAACTCAGCCTTTCATCCTTCCGTGGCTGATAAATGAGCACCACACACCGTGGGTAATAATAAGCAGCGCTGAGATACCTGACGGTTCTTAGCGCTATATAAATCCGAAAATATTATTATTTCATTATTAACATACTCCGTTGCACTATCTTCGCTAGCAAATAGTTTCACGCCCTAATAAATAAAATGAATATTTTTAATAAAGATCGGCTGGTGAGACTAATTTATGTTTTTTAAAACAAGTATGTTGCCCCATTTTGCCAATATCACGATTTTCAGACTCCAGCGGATGGATTTTTCAACTGCCAGGTGCAGCTCCATGTAAGCAACTTCATGACCCTCACCATTTTATGGGACAATCGCCTAGGACCAATATGCCCTTACACAGTACTAGCGGCTATAAGCAACATACCAACCATTATGGTGTTCTAATGCCTCATTGTTGGAGCAACCTTCCGATTATCAGTGCGACCATTTACTGCTTTTTTCATAAACTAACAGCCTATCTACCGCAAAGGAACAGCGCGTGGCTCAAAATAAACTTTTGCTGATCGACAGCAGAGACAATTGCAAATCGCTGAATATTCACAAAACATTTCATGTGAAATAAATGTACTTTACCAAATGTACAATCCTGCTGTTTACTTTTAAACCACAGTTTCATATTCCGAATTGTGGCGGACTTCGTTTGAAGCTGATCTAACACCCTCTGTACCGCAAAGGAACATTGCGAGGCTCAACTTGAAATTTTGCGGATCGACAACAAAGACAAATGCAAATCGCTGAATATTCTCTAAACATTTGTTTGCTTTTAAATCACAGTTTCATATTCCGAATTGTGGCACTCTGTGTTGTGACATAATGTGTGTTGTCTTCCAGGTTCTGTGTAAAGTCGCGTAGGACTGGAGATGACTGGGCACGTTTGATGACGCACCCTGTAACGCCACGGAGAGAGGGGGGAATATGAATGCTTTCATAATGTCAGGCTTAGGGGCGGGAGATATGATTTAGTGTCGCAAAAGCAAGTCAGCCAGGTCAATAGCGCCAGTCATAGGATTATCACATAATGTCGGTGCACACCAGCCTGATTTATCGTTTCTTTAGTGGACAAAAAGTCAGGTCAGGCCCATAGGAAATTGTACTATCAGCGGACAAAAGGAGGGTTCGTAGAACACTTTCAACCTGACAATGAACAATACAAACAACGTTCTCAGAACACCCCCATTTTGTGTAATTGCAACCATTTCGTGACACCGCGAGTGTTCTTAGAACACATTCAACTTGACAGATTACAATACGGACAGCGTCCTCAGGACACCCCCAGTTTGTGTATTTACGAACATTTAAATACACCGCAAGTGTTTTTAGCTCAATTTTTCCTTCCTTGCGAACAAAAGGACACATACTCCGTCCTCTGAACACCCCACCATTTAGTTTATTTACAAAATGTCAGAACAGCCATGTTTTCCGTGGACAAATCAAACACAACAAAAGCGTATAGCACATAAAAAAACAAAACATTGAACCCATCTCATACTCCTCCACCCTCCCCAAACACTCTTACACACCAACACACTCCACTAAATACAATTTTTAATCCAAGTTTCACCGCGCTGTCCGCGGTCGACAGCGAATACAAGATGGTGGACGCCACAGAAAATCTGACGCGCTCCACGCCCCACGCCGTCCAATCAGCGAACACATCGCATGTCCGCGGACATGACGCAAGCCCATGGGCCAATCAGGGTGCTGTCCGCGGAGCGAACAGCGAAGTCCGTCCGCGAAGCGAACACAGATATCACTAATTATTTTGCCTTACATTTTGGTAATTTTTAAAAAACTACTGGATTGATTTACACCAAATTTGCAAAAGCACGCTTTCGGGACCAAGCCGCCACTCCTGCCGCAAATTTGGTGTAAATCCATCCAGCGGTTCGGGCTGTAGCCGTGCGCAAAGTTTTTTCCCATTATGTCTATGGGAAAAAACAAAAGTTTTGGGTGTGAAAAATGTAAAAGGTTGGACAGTTTGAAAATGGTTCGTTACAATGTGCATGGGAAAGGCCTAAATCCAGGGACCCCACCTACAAGATTGTACCAAATAGGACATGTTAAGCTGACTGGCAGGAATTCTTTTGATCTCTGAGAGGAGATGGAGAGATGACAGTTGGTATCTGAGTCAGAGTTCACTGGCAAGAGGATTGAGGCATTAGGAAATCCGTTCAGTCCTACATTCCTCTTGTTCATCTCCGAACTGAGTTTGGCACTGTCCACCCGACTGACCCCTCAAGGTACGCCTGAGACTGCCTGCCCAGACTCATGATTTATATTTCTAAACTCTCACACTGTGTGGCACCAGCAGTCCGGAAGTGTCAGCATCTTTGGGGTGAAAGCAGTAGGAAATCAATAAGAAGCTTGTTGGGAAGGTTCCAGAGTGACAGGATTGCACTGCCATGAAGCCCGGAGCCTTTAATGAAACTGTGGACAATTGATTCAGGGATGTAGGAGACATACAAAATATGGATGGGGGCGTCGGGGGACACCTTGGGGACTTTGCTACAGATAGAAACCAATCAAATTCTACCTGCTGTAGGACTATGGCTGAACCTAAAAGGCCCCATAATCATATCTGTTGTTCAACTCATTTAAAAAAGAACACCACATAACAGCTGTTTTAAAAACACAGCCACATCTCAAATCAGTTGAACATTTCTATGGCACCATATTTGAAGCAGATTGTAAACAAATTTTCATCAAGGAAGTGTTAGGAGTAAGGTGTTTGTGCTCTGGTAGAACAGGCTTTCAATTATTAGTGATCTTACATCGGGGATTTTAAGGAAACAAACTTCTCATAATCTCTTGGAAGATCTCAATGTTGTAGTGAGCGGGCTTTCATATTATTCAATGGATATGTGTTGAAATTTAAGAATGCCTGAGGGTCACAATACAAATTGATTGTTTTACATAAAAACATAAAATCGATATTTGATGTGGCTCCTTCAAATCAGGAAATACAGTTCAGACATATTTTTCTGCACTGCTGTAATCGTGTACCATTGCATACAGTAGGTAGAAGCTGATGGCTGTGTGAACAATCTATTTTGGTGTTCAACAATGAAATAATTAGATTGTACCTTCTGGCTCTCAGCTCACAAAAACAACTTTGGCGGGTTATATCACTGACAATAGACTGGTGGGCTGCTGGTGTTTGATATTGTGAATATGCATATATATATTATTACATTTTTAAAGAAATTTAAGCAATTGTCTCTGCCTCAAATGTTTTCTCCTTATTTATCAATTACAATCTAAATCTGTTAAATGTGTCTTTATTCGCTAGCCCATTATATTTGAGCTAACTGAGCGACCTTTACATTTCATTGTCCATGGTTTAGCATTGTCTTGTCTAACTCTCGCTGTGCTTCTCAATATTAGAATGGTCATTATTTGTCATATTTGTACTATCTCACTAAGGTTATATATCTGGACAATGCACACAGAGTGTAATTTCTGTTTCATTGGCATGCCACTGCTAGGGGCAGCTCACATTATTGTAGCCCAAGCACACTAACGGCAGGGGATCCTCCAAGGGGTGCCCAAGGGGGGCCATGGCCACCCTTATAGAAATGTTGGCCCCCCCACTGGCTCATTCAGTTTTGTGTGCTTGTTTTGGTGTGCCACCCCAAGATTTCCGGTGTGGCCACCCCTATGAAAAATGTCTGGGGGCGCCACTGACTAACGGTGCACTCCTGGTACACGCTCACTTAAACTGCTGGCGATAACACATGGTGAGTAAGAGGAGATCAAGACAGACATATTCTCACACCATTCATTTGCATACATTATTGACACTGTCACAAACCTCAAACAGGTAGAATTAAGAGTGTGGTTTGGGCAGATAGGGTTATTGATTAAACAACTCACCTATCAATAAACTAATCCATAAAATGTGTTATTTTCCACAACATGTATTCTGTTTTTTTTTCCCATATACTACATAACATACACTGGATTATTTACAAAGATATAACGAAGCATAAATCCGAAATACAATTATGTAACTTCCATACAATATGACAAATAGGATAAATATGAAATTCCTTCTAGACCAATCAGCCCCATCGCCATTACCCGACTGCACTGCTGTTTTCCTTTCCTTCACCATCTGTCTTTGGAGGTACTTCTACTGTTGAAGAATTTCAAGTGAAATACAGATTGTATGCTGCAAGTGTGTTAGCATTAGCATAACATTAGAATTATATGGACAGTTTAGTAGAGTTAGGTTTACATAAGCCATACAAGTTAATTACATGGATGCTATAGGTGCACAATCATAGCAGGGATTGTGCAAGTTCAAGTGGCAATTAAACGTGTGCATAGAAAGTATAGGAAGGCACACTTATAGGACTCAGTGCAAGAAGATTAGATGCTGTGTTGGGGGAATGAATAAGAAATGTTCTATGGGAAGTAAACCTTGAAAAGAGCAAGATGCTTCCGTATAAAGAGAGCGCTCAATCGGTCATATGAATAGAGAGTACAAGGGAAGCCGCAGAATTGTATATAAGATTTCTGCAGGCAGACCTAGAAAGATTGTTGTTGCTAATGAACATTTGATGCAAAAGTCAGATGGAATGAGGAGCTATGAAAAGTTAGCGGAAAAAAGGCACGCGATATGAGAAGAGGTGATGTAGAGCTGAAGGTGCTGGAGTAAGCTAAAGAAACAACTATATGTGGGTGTAAGGAACAATAAGGGTTACAATGCTGTGGGGGAGAAAGGGAAATAAAAGTGGGAGAGAAGTTAGAGTTTGGACTTTCGGGACGCTGGGGTTTGGCATATCTGATGGCCAATGCTGCACTATTAGAGGCTGGTTTTGGTGATTAAATATTTTATGGACCATCTGGGAGCAAATAATAAAAAGATGGTCTGAGGCCTATCCTGGAGGAAGATGATCACCCAATGTCTGGAATGTCCGGAATGTCTGTGAGTGCATTGGAGACAAAAATCCAGTATTGGGGGGAAGAAAATCTGTATGATTACCTATGCTTTGAATTCACGAAGGGATCAATATCGAATAGCCAAGAAATCGTGGAGAAGCTGACCTAGGCAGTCCAAAGACAGAGAGCATGAAGATCAACCTGGTACAGTGTGAATGGTAATTTATATTATACAGATACAAATAGCTTTGCATAGCTGATTCCCAAATTATCCATTTTTACATAAAACAGTGCTTCATTGACCTTCTGTTACTGGGGGTTTGTGAATACACTGCTCTAAATGGAATGTTTTATTTTGATAGAGAGGCTATACAAATATGATTATCCATGCATTCTTTGGTTGGGATTGTTAGTCAAGAGAATAAGGGAACAATGTTTTGAAAACCAGAATGTGTTTTTTCTCACTTGGTGACTAATTTAGTATATTACCTCCAGAGTGAAATAGCATTGCCATTTTGTTATCAGTGGGATGACAAAACTGGATGAAATTCTGTTTATAATATTTTCTGATAAAAATGAGTATGTTTAAAGATTGGTATCTTACATATTTGTGAAATGTACATTTCCTCACTGTATCCTTTATTGTCAGTGATATACTGGGTGACAGCAGTATTATCATACTAGCAGTACCACCTGGTGTTGCATGGGTCTGTAGCTGACATGCACATGGAGTTCTGCTGTAGCCTTGTATATGTTTTATTGTGTCATACATTTATATTTTTGCAAAAAATGGCAATCTCCCCAAATCGCCTATACTGATAGCACAGGGACAGTCCCTGCTCCAACCGTGTGCAGGGTGCATGGGTGGGGTTGGTCAAATTTCACCATCACCAGTACAACCCAGACTGGTATGCCGACCTTGCGTCATTACTTCCTTTTTTGGAATGAGTTGCAAAATCGTCAATCTCCCAAAATCGCTCATACTGATATCACAGGGCTGGACCCCTCCCTTTGTAGGGTGAATGGGTGGGAGTGGTCAAATTTCACTATCACCAGTACACCCCAGGCTGGTATGCCGACCTTGGACCAAAATGTCAGCCCACCAACTGTTATGGGACTGGAGCCTACCCAGAACATACCAACAAACTTTCACAAGTTATATGGCACGCGATAGCCACCCTACAGTTAAGGTGAATCGTACTCCCATAGGTACGCCTCAAAATTCTATCGTTAATAACTTTCCATTTGAGTAATGGTTTTGGCTGAAATTTTGAAAGTGATTAAACACCTGCACCCCCCAGCCTCCAAAGTTTCATAAATATTTGTTAAAAAAGAACAGTTATTAAGTGTAAAAAAAAAACTATTGGCCAAAAGTGAGGCCTACTACCCATTCATTTTTCCATAGAGAAACAAGGTACATTTTTGCCAAAGCGCACAGTCGAAACTGCTGAATGGATGTGGACCAGGCCCGAAACAACTTGGCCACAAATCATTGACTCTTGATCCAAGCATGGTTTGGGGTTATTCGTGCAGTTGTTATTAAAATATTTGATGCAGAAGGGGGTGACCTTTCTCAAAAATAGAGATATCTTGGGGATTTACCCCAAACCAGGTGTTTTTAGAAATGAAATAGCCGCCATCTTGTTTTTCTGTTGATGCAAGAGATAACCGTGGCTAAAGCCAAGGATAAATGGAAAAGAAAAGTAGTTAAAAAGCTATTTGCAGGTTAAAATAATTGTAAATGACTTTAGTCTAGAGGTAGGCAAGTTGGCTGAGGACAGCAAGTGAAATTTGGAAGTTAAAGGACATCCAGGGACTGAGTTTGTAAGACAATGTTTTCTGTAGCCTCGGTTATAGCCGGAAATAGACGACATCTGAAACAAAACTCTGTCACAGAAACAGCATGTGTTCAGGGGGGCAAGGAAGACGGTAGGGGATTTGAGGCGGCTTTCTGGGGATTGGGGTTAGCTGCTACAGATGAGTGGGCCACTTGGTGAGGGTAGGGGGGCCAGGAAATATTTGTTTGTATGGCCATTCTTTCATTATTTGCTGCTATATCTGAGGATACGATAAGATTACAGAGAACCGCAGTATTAGTTCTTCCATGCCCGTAGCTATATATTTTGGGGGTGTCACTGTTTTATGTATTTGTTATTTGTATAGGTATGGTGATGGTGGGTGTGAAAAATCACTGGTCATGCCAAAGGTCATGGTCAGTGACACAGCGGGCTTTTGGGAGTCTTTTTTATTTTGTCTCTGTGTTTTTAAACTTTCGTGCATGTGAGACCTTGGAGAAAAACAGAAGAGAATAGTGTAACACAATTAATATGAAAAGGAGCAATGTTTGGAGGCCCCATACACTGCAGTGTAGCATGTGTATTCTCACTTATGTTATTATATTTTGTGGCTGTGAAATATTTGCCTACTCAGTTGTTAAGGTTTCGAGATCCTGTGCCCGTTTCCGGGTTTCACGGCCTGTATGCGGTTGTTCACTTCACCTGGGATATGGCGCTTAGCTTCCCCCTTCTTCCACCAATGGCTGTTGGCCTGGAAATGTACTGCAACGCACCGTTCTGAACAATGCATTGCCATGGATTCCCCTCGTATACAGAATCACGTGATCAGATAAGCCACTTGGCGCTGCAGGTTCAGTCCCCTGCATCCATGTAAATGAGTCGCATTCCTGGCTATCGCTGCTTCTTATTGCAGCTAGCGCACTACACTTGTGATTCTTTGTTTCCGGTACTCTGTGTTTTTGCCTGACCTTTGCTTGCCTTAACTGACTTCTTCTGCCTTCTGATTTTCGTACTTTCCTGCTATGCTGTTGCCGACGTGTGCCCGCTCCCTGAATGCCTTCTGCATATCGCTGTAAACTGACTTTGCTAACTTGTGCTGCCTCACGGACTTCCTCCGCCTTTTTCATTGTGCTGCCTTACAGACTTCTTCTGCCTTTTGCTTTGTGTTGCCACTTCTTTGCCGAGCAAAGCCGACCTCACGGACTCATTCCATATTCAGTTTGAACTTCTTTGCTATCACTCCATTACCAACTGCGACCATCCTCACAGACACCTACAACTAGCTGTTGGGATCTTATTCAAGACCTTGCGCACTGACGGGACACTCTGCAGCCATCTAACGTGCACCACCTCGTAACTAGTGCATTCCTCATTCCACCCAGGCTCAGTACCTTACTAACCTTACCTTTTTGTTATTTTTTTCCCTTTTCATTTTGTTTCCATAGGACTACTTCTTGTTACAGTCATCCTTCAACAGTCACTCTTATTCCTCGTTAGAAATTGGTAAGATTATTTCCTTTCACAGGCCCATACTGTGTTACAATATCCTTGCATAGCTAGGTGAATTTACCTTGTTTATTACTAGGACCTGGGATCCTGATACCATCTCCTTCCTGTTTTTATGAACACCCAAGAGAACTGAAACAGGTTGTTAAATCAATACACAAAGAGTAGTCAGTGAAAACTTTTTCCCTAAAAGCCAATACCACTCTGTTTTTTCTTTTGCAGACTAGTTTTGTGGCGGTGTGTTCTCGTCGGTCTTTCATTTGAATTGCTCCTCTGCCTGTCTTGCTTACACATCAGAGGGAAAATTATATGGACATCCAGTAGGTGCTTATTTCTGGAATTCCCATCACGGCCAAATCCAACCCAGAAGCAGTGAATGCCGTAGATGGCACTGACTTGGTGTCAGGGTTAGTAACCCAGCAGACCTCACCGGTCCACATGGGGACAGATGGACGGCATGCTGAAGATATCACCTTTGACCTCATCACTGCACCTCAGTTCAAGGTCATCTTAGGCCTTCCGTGGCTGCATCTGCACAACCCCAATATTGATTGGGTGTGATGGGCCGTCCAATTCCCTTTGACTGTTCGTAACAACAAGTGTTTGTTTTCAGTGTCATGGTGTCACTGACAGGGCCCCCTGCCAGGCTATGGTCTCTACCATGTCTCTCATTGGTTCAGTTTCAACCAAGCCAAAATCTTTCATTCCATTTGAGTATTACGCGTTTCTGGATGTATTTGACAAAGGTAAAGATGAAACACTGCCACTTCACTGGCCTTACGATTGTCCAATCGACTACGTCCCTGGTTCCAAAATCCCTTCTGGCAGGGTGTATTCCCTCTCAATTAAAGAAGACTAAGTTCTCAAGGACTACATTGATAAGGTTCTCACCAATGGGTTCATCCGATCATCCAGATCTCCTGCAGCCTTGCCTCTTTTCTTTGCTGTGAAAAAACAATGTGACCTCAGGCCCCGCATAGAATACCGGCTTTGAATGCAATAACCATCAAGAATCAATACCCTCTGCCACTCATTTCAGTCCTTCTGGAGCAGCTAGGCTCATCGGCCGTATTCACTAATTTGGACCTCCAGAGTGTGTATAACTTGGTCTGCATAAAAGAGGGGGACGAGTGGAAAACCATCTTGAAGGCCTGTTACGGGTTGTTTGAGTATCCTGTCATGCATCTCGGCCTGTGCAACGCCCTCATGACTTTTCAGTCATTCATGAATGACATCTTCCACGACATACTAGATCAGTACGTGGTTGTCTACCTTGCCGACATCTTAATCTATTCTGCCTCCTACGAACTATACATCACACACATTTGCTCTGTTCTACAGCAGCTAAGGGATCATCACCTATGAGTAAAGGCTGAACAATGCATTTTTAACACCACAGAAGTGGAATTAATGGGTTGTGACTTAACAAATCATGGTATCAGAATGAGTCAATCTAATGTCAAGGCAGTACTAGAGTGGCCTGGCCATTATCAAAGCACTGCAGTCTTTTCTTGGTTTCTCAAACTTCTATCATTGTTTTATTCACTCATTCTCTTATGTTGCTGCCTTGTTGACGATCTTAATGTGCCAAAAAACCTTTCCGCTGGAATCCCAAAGCACAGACAACATTTGAGGCCCTTAATGCAGCCTTCTCCATGGCGTCAGTCCTGCAGCATCCCAACCAGGAGCTCCCTTTTTATGTTGAGCCAATGGGTCCAGTCTGGCAGTGGGAGATATCCTCTCCCATCAGAGCAGTGCTCTGACTCTGAGGAGATACATGTGGCCTTCTATTCCAGGAAATGTACTCCATATGAGCGGAACTACACTGTTACAGAACAAGAGTTACTGGCCATCAAGTATCCCTTCACTGAGTGGAGGCATCACCTATTGGGGACTGCCTTTCGGTCACAATCTATTCTGACCATCGTAAGCCTCCTGTCGTTCAAGTCCATGAAGTGTCTTATGTGATCAGATCTGCCGCTTGGTGCAGCAGGTTCCACCCACTGCAAGTAAATGACTTGCAACCCCAGCTATCGCTGCTTTTGATTGCAGCTAGCTGACTCTGCTTGTGATTCTTTGTTTCCGTTACTGTGTTTTCACCTGACCTTTGCCTGCCTCAACTGACTTATGCCTTCTGATTTTGGTATTTTCTCAATACACTGTTGCCGACTTGTGCCCACTCCACTCCTGCAGCCATCTAGCGTCCACCACCTCGTAATTAGTGTGTTTCTGGTTCCGCCCCAGGCTCAGTACCTTACTAACCTTACCTTTTTGTTATTGTTTTCCCTTTTCCTTGTGTTTCCATTGGACTACTTCTTGTTACAGTCATCCTCCAACAGTCAACAGTATTCCTCATTAAAAATTGGTTAGATCTTTTCCTTTTCGGGTCCATACTGTATACCTTGATCCATGTATAGCTAGGTCAATTTACCTTTTTTATTTCTAGGACCCAGGGTCCTGATACCATCTCCTTCCTGTTTTTTTTAACACCCAAGAGAACTGAAACATGTTGTTAAATCGATACACAAAGAATAGTCAGTGAAAGCTTTTTCCCTAAAAGCCAGTAACGACTGTGTTTTTTCGTTTGCAGCCTGATATCGTGGCGGTGTGTTCTACCTGCTCTTTAATTTGATCTGCTCCTCTCCCTCTCTTACTCATACATCAGAGGGGCGCATCAAGGGAAAGAGTTCCTTGAAGTGAGTAGGCTTGGGTTAAGGAATAACCGAGGCTCTTCAATCAAATCGGACTAACCAGGAGTCCATTACTCACCTGTTTTTACATCTGAGAACCCCTTCTGTGAATATCCAGCAGCCACACAGTGCACAGTGTTGCTATCCACAGGTAGATGTTGTACCCTGTGGAACTGTGGCTATATTGCGGCAAATGGCACGTTGTGTGATTGTGGATGTGTGGTATCCATGGCTATCCAACATTTTGGGTGGAGTAGAATCACAGATGCATTGAGTGTTCTGTGGGATTGGGAGAGACTAGGGGAGCGGTGGAAAGCCATAGGGAGTGGTGGTGGCTGGTAGGCATGTTAGGGACACTTCTTTTTGTTTGGAGTTTGGGGGAGTGGAAATACATATTTGTATTTGCAGTTTTTTTAGTACAGCCGCAGCTTACAGCAAACAGCCGTGAAGGCCTATTCTATAACTGTGACTACTGAAAAGCATATGCATAGGCACGTCAATTCTTTTCGTCATTTTACTGTTTGTACGTGCAGGCGTGGTTATATTTAAAGCTGTGTTTAATATGCATCATACAAAGTAAATACTTTGTGGGCTTAAATCTCCATCTTTTCACTGTCTTTGAAAATATGCTGTGCAGCTTGTCTTCCAATTCTTGGATTTGCCCTCCAGCCTCTGGCAAAAAGGTGGGAAGTGTTGTGACAGCATCCAGCTGTGCACCCACTCACACCCTACTCTGCCAGGACAATAACCTTAACAAGCATTTCAAGGGAAAAAAGCATTGTCAGTTTATATTTCAAGCACTTTGAAAAAGAAAGGGATTGTTTTAAAAAGACTGCCCTGTTTTACAATCAGAAAAATAAGCAGCACATGCTCCAGATTGTTCGGGGGTAGGGGCAGTGCTTAATTTGTGGGGGTGGTTGCCGGTGCCCAACACCGGCACTCTTTTTTGGGCACCGGAACTCATGCGGGGCCAGCGCATGTGCAATTGCTTTGTTTGTTCTTTCACTTTGCTTTGATTACAAATCATTGGGATTTGTCATTCTGATCGCTATCTCTCTCGTGCTTGCAGGTTGCAGGCCATGGCTGGCTGGGCCTGGGAGGGGCCGGCAATAGCAATGAACAACAAACTGTTAAAAACAGCCAATGAAAACGACCATTCTGTTGTTACTATGCAGTTTTTGATACATTCTGTATAGTAACACAGAATGTGCAGTTTTCATTGGCTGTTCTTCTGAGCCAGTGAAATTACATGGTGACGTGTTGTTGTTGTCACAGGAGGCAGCACGGCGTCACCTTCATTTCACGAGTTACTGTGAAGTGAAGGTGTCGAGGCATGGCGTCGTCAGTCCTGACTTGTGAGAGAGAGAGCCTACCCTGCTGCACTGCGGGGTGCGGCCTAGTTGCTTCCTGGGGCCCCTTATGCCTGCTTTTTTCATTTGTGCAGGTGCCAGTGTGCGCACCTGGCCCCGCCCTCCCTGAGGCCCAACAGGATACCAAGTCCCATCTGGCAAATCTGGTAAGACACTTGTTGTTGCGTGCGGTGCAGCCTGAGCCTGTCATGGTCAAGTGATCAGGCAAGGAAGGCCCAGGTGGGGGCCTGGGCGGCTGCACGGTCCACTGGTGGTGTCCTGACTGCCCAGGAGTCAGGACCCCACCAGGGGCCCGTACGCGCCCGGGCTTCTGTCTGTGTGACCTGTGTGAAGTGTGCTGCTGACTGCAGTCTTTGCCAGGCCCAGGCCAATTTCTGTGACATGGGGCTGCTGGCTGCTGCAGACTGAGTCGGATGACTCTGCCGTGGGCGGCCGGGCGGGCCCGTGGTTTGTGCCCAAAAGTATGTGTTTTACTTTTTTCTTTGAAAACCTGACCTTCCGTGGGGCCGGTGGCCGGGGCGCTGCCCCACGGAAGGTAGGTTTTAAAAGAAATAACTAATTTCGAGTGGCGGCTGTGGCCCATCTCTTTAAAAGTGATGGGCCCCAGCTGCGCAAATATACGTTTTTTCTTTTAAAATCTTACCTTCCGGGGGCCGCTGCGCTGTGCATCTATTTTTGTCCTCATCGGGCTCAGCATGGCCGTGGCGGTGGTGGCCCCACGGAAGGTAGCCTAAGTGATTGAGGCAAGGCAGGGCAAAGCCCAGGACCGGGCGGGGCACGGGTGGCAACGTGGTCCCACTAAGGTCTATCACAAAAGGAATTGTTGTTTGCAACTTTGGCCACTTTTTCATTGGTACCGAGCCCGACTCGAGACAATTGTATGCCCGAGTCCGATCTAGGATAGCATTCATCTAAGCGAAACATGAACTGTGAATTGTTGCCTGGGTGTTTCCGTTCTTTTTAATCTCATCGGCAGTATGTCAAGAACATGTCAGTGGGAAGGAGATATCCAAATATGCATTCTCCTCTGGCTCCTGAATATTGGATGACAAAACATATTTAGTTTTTTAATATATGTTAAGGTGGAAAGACGCCATAAAGCAGAAGTAGCAAAGGTCGTTGATTTCACAACTATGTCTTGCAGAAATGACTTTTTCCAAGTTATACAATACCATGCTCATGCTTGAAGGAAGGGTGAAGGGGGATGCATTTATGAGATGCGATGACTGATAAGGGCTTGAGAGGAAATTGATTACTCAAAACACCTGGATGAGGTGACTGAAGAACGGGCTGAGGGGAAGGTGCTCTTCCTGGAGGTAACCGATTTACAATACTTGGTGTACTTTAACAGACTTTCAGATGGGGCAGAAGGGGTAGAGATAAATACAGTGCAACAGTGACCGAAACAGAATGCTTTTTTATTTATTTGCATTTTTAAAGCGCTCACACAGCCCGGGGGCATCGAGGCGCAGTTACTGGAGGAGCATGTATTAGTTGCGTATTTACTACTAGCCTGTGCCAGCAGTTGCTGCAGCGCCAAACATGTGACATGGAGCAGCACCAGTGTGATGGGCTGGTGGGGGGCCGATCTAGGTAGGTCTAGCACTGAACTGGTGCGGCCGCCGAGCCCGCGCTGAGGGTGGCGTTGCGCCTGGCATTATGGGGCCAATATTTTTTGGGGACTGGCACTTATTTTTTTACAAATTAAGCACTGAGTGGGGGGCATACATCATATTGTATCCCACCTGTTAAAAATTCTTGGGGTTGTACCCCTCAGTCCACCCCATTTCCTACGCCCATGATGTGATTAAGTGCCTGCCTGACGTGAAGGAGGTGCAATCACTCCAGGGTGCTCAAAGCTGAAGAGAACCAAGGGCTAGACAGCCCTTTTTACACAGCAACCACCAGTATTTCAAGTAAAGTGATCGAAGTGATCTGGAATTAAATATAAGTGTGGGCCAGAATTTTCTGACCAAGTGTTCGGTCTGGAAGCTGCAGCTATGAGCCCATTTTGATTTTCAGAATAGAACTTAGCGTGTCCTTTCACTTATACCTCATCCGTGTTCTGTTACTCTCATACCACATCAATTTTCACCCTTCACCTGGGAGTGCCTGCTTTCAGATCCCTTATGGAATATTAGACTCAGAAAGAAACAGATGGACAGCACCTGAGAGAGGGAGTTTATCTGTGTGTTATTAAAAAGGGTGACTCATTCATATCCACGAACATCTTATTGGGAAATTGTGTATAACTGCTTATTGTTATGCAGCACTTTCGTTATTGTTCATGGTTTGACTAAAAGAGTAAATAATAAAACATTTGAAAACAATCCGGGTCACAGAGTCACTGTGTCTTGCTCAGCAGTTACTTAGATAGCCCTTACCTCTCCAATTGGAGGCATGATATATATACAGAAAGGTCCTAGGTTTATGACTCCTCTTGCACTTCACTGAATTCATGTTGTCCTTTTGTTAAAAGTTAGTGGCTAGCTGCATGGTCACGGGTGGGTAGGGGCACTGCGCATACCTCTTTTTTTTAATAGAAAACTAGTTTGAACCTGGATAGCTTGCACTGGTTATTAGATTGATTGGCACTACACACAAGTTTTAACTTCAGCGTGGTTTTATTTCGTTTTTACAAGTGGTCATAAGTGGTCAGCTGACATATGTTTCGACCCCACAGGGTCAGCGCATGGCTAACCATCGTTCAACCTTACTAGGCCTGCAGGAAACCTCCGACCCATGATCCATAAGACATTGCAAAACAATCACTAAACTAGCATTGAAAAGGACCATGTGGGGTCGAAACACGTGTCATCTGACCACTTATGGCCACTTGTAAACACACAATAACACCACACTGGATTTAAAAGTTTTGTGTAGATACCAATCAATCTAATAACAAGAGCAAGGTATCCAGGTTCAAACTAGCATGATATATATACATCCTGGGGTAACTGAAACATCAAAGGATCCCGGTGATGCACCACATCATGTTCCTCTCTTGTGCATTTGCAGCTCCATTACATATTGTTGTCATCTTGAGATCATATACTGTCAAGTTAGCCAGCATATAGAAAAGAGGTCCTTCTATATCTTTTTTGTCAACCAGAAAATTGCCTACCATTTTAAAAAATATCTTTATTTAGTTTATTTGCAATTGGGTTACAGTTCGCAAGAGTGACACATCATTATCATGTATTCAGTACATTTAAACAGTTTGTTACATCTTAAAACCGTCTCATATTTGGCATGTTGTATTTCCACAATATCTTCATTTCATTTCAGCCCATGTCTCCAACTGAAGCAATACGTTAAATTCAACTTTGCTCTATTCTTTTTCCATGTATGTTTGGAATGGCCCCCAAATATGTTTGGGTCTGCACGTTGTTGGAATAGAGCATACATATCCCTCCTCTCTTTCATTTGCAAAGGTTAAACCACTCCTGTCTTGTCAGTGCGAAGTTTGACTTCAACTTTAATAAAATGCATTTTTTCGCTATGATGCTTCCCATATTAAAGAGTCGTCTCTTTGTGATTTTGGTCCTCCCAAAGTCTCCGAATAGATACCTGAGAGGGAGCATGTTCGGGAGAATATCAGTTATTTGATGCAATGCTTCAGCCACTTCACGCCAGAATTCCAATATTTGTGGGCATTTATTCACAGCGTTGGGGGAGAACCTGGCAGTTTTCTCTGGCATGTAATGCAGCCTATTCAACACCTTGAATTGTATAAGGCGATACCGTGCATTCATATAGAGGCGGCAGTATTTCTGCCATTTAGTGTCTTCTATCGTAGTGTCAGTGTCTTTTTCCCACATCAGCCTAGCCATGTCTTGCATTTCACCTATATTTTGCACCCTAACATATATTCTAGACAGCAGGCCGCTACAGTTTGCTTCCCGCACAATGCCTACCATTTCTTTCATGTCCCTGTTCAATGGACATACACAAGCCTGTTCCGATTTATCTGGGAAGGATGCCATCCATCAGGAGATGTGATTCACTATTGGGGTGGCACTATTGGGGTTGCCCTTCCTTTGCCACCTTGAGCAAATGGGTGAGAGCCACCTTAGCAGAAGCGTATTCTAGAGCTTAGTTGTCCTTACCCTCCTAATTTAGGGGTCAATCCCCAAAGGAGGTAGTATCCTCTTAGGCCAAATCTAGAGGCATCCCATTACCAGATGTTTGCAAATCTGCCATTTCAGTTTGCATTTGTATGCATTCATTTATAAAGTGCTTTCTCCAAAGCAATGCACAGAAATGTAAACATGTTTCAAAAATGGTTGAACAAGGCAAACGAAACAATAAATGCTGATAAGGAGATGAAGACAGTATAGAGGAGGACAATATGTTTAGGAGTCAAAAAAGATAAAGAACGAAAATGGGATTGAGCACATGAATGTTTAGGTACAGCCAGAAGAAAACTCATTTTGAGAACCATAATGTATGATAAGGAATATAGAAAGCAATTAGAGAGAACTAATACTAAGGAGGGAGTCCATAAGCACATTTACATAAATTACAGAGCAAATGATAAGACAGGAATCAAAGAGAAGCCAAGAAACATATCAAAGAGAGGGAGAAACAGAGACACCAGAGCTAGAAGGGTGTGTTATTAGCTGGGTTAAAAACTGAGCATAGTGCTGGCAGGCTGGAAAGTCAACCAGGAGGCCAGAGCAGTAGTCCAAATCGGAAACAACAAGATAAAGAGTGGCTTGTTTGGTAGTGTGACAAGAGTGAAAAGAGCATGCTATGTGAACATTGTAAAATTGAAAAGATCAAGATTCGGCAGTGTTGGAAATGTGCAGATAAAATAAAGAGTAGAATCCAAGATAACCCACGTTTTAAGGGCATAATTAGACAAAAGGGATAACAGAAGGAGTGAAAGAAAGATTAAAAGAAAGCAAAAGTGGAATAATAGTTCTCCAAAAAAAAGAGAAACTCTGTTTTGGAAGGATTAAGATGGAGGAAATGGAACTCCATCCAATGGAGCACAAAGAGACATGCAATAACAGTAGAATGAAGAGAGTCAGAAAATGAAGAAAACAAGTAAAACATGTGGCAGTTGTTTGTGTAAAAGAGAGAGAAATGACCATATGAAGTGATAAAAGATGAAAGAGAATAGTATAGAGTAAGAAAAGAAGGATACTGAGTACAGATCCTTTCAAAACACCATATTGTAAAGTGTGATGAATTTCCCTGTTTGACTGAGTTGGTGGAGAGAGGTGTCACAAAAGGGACACTTCATCATAGAATGATGGTTGCTACTCCGGCCCCTTTAAGAAATATGAGAAGCGGCACACCTGTAGGTCTGACAGCTTTGATATCCTCTGCTCCCTGTGCGCCAGTGCTGAATCTTTCCCAGAATGCATTTAAATCAATAGGGGGAACTGAGCAAGAACGATATATACCCAAGTCATTCAGCCAGCAGCCTAAAGAGCAAGAGGGAGCTGGAAATTCCAATATGCAAAGAAATGGTTCAAAAAGCTGTAGTCAAGATCCATCCAGGCCCAGTATGATTCCCAAGTTCCCTATGTGAAACCGCCACATCTTTTGCAAATGCTCATTTCGATGGAGGTGGCTGGAGGTAAAAGAGAAAAAGCTCGGGAAAACAGGAGTCTGGAGAAGAACCCTTGGAGCCTGGAAAGATTAGGAAACAGAAGCTGAAGGAGAGAGACGGGTGGCTTGGTTAAGAAGGAGACAGGAGGCTGGAGGAAGGACCCCAGAGGCTGGTTGAAAACATGCCCTGGAAGTGCAGGATCAAGTAGTGGATTCAGAAGATCAAGGTCAAGGAGGCTGGGGGAAAAAGGCTGAGGAGGTTCAGATGAGATTGGCACAAGAGGAAATATCAGAGTAGTGGAGGGGAGAAGATACCCAAATGGGTGAAAAAATTAGTAGGTCATTGGAACGTCTGGATTTGTCTAAGGAACCTGCTGAAAGGGGTGAATTAGTTGTCCAAAGTGGTGAAGGAGTGGGCGATAACAGGCAATTTGAAATCTTTAATTGTTCTAGTGTAGGTACTCAGAGAGGTTAAGGAGTTGCCTACAGGGGTATCATAAAAAAGATAGATATCAAGGAATGGGAAAATATAAATTATTTTAGGGAAAGTGTGCAAAGAGATAAAGGTGGTGCCCAAATGAGTGAAGAAGGAGAGAGTGATATCAGGGAATTGGAAAGCTGGAATTGTTGAAGGGAAGGTGCTGACAGGGGTGAAGGAGATGCCCATAGGCATTAAGAAAGAGATAGCTATAACAGGGAATTGGGATGCCTGTATTGTTCTGGTTAGGTACCCGAAGAGGTGAAGGAGATGTCCAAAGGGTTGAGGAAGGTGGAGTAGAATAAGCAGATAGGTGCAAGAATATAGTGAAGAGAGATGGGTGAGAAAAGAATAGGAAGTCAAGCAGAGTGGGAAGAGGAAGTGTTGAACGGGGTGGAGGAATGGACCAACCTCCAGAAGCTGAATTCAGAAAGAAATTAGAGGAAAACCTTGAGTAAACACCAGAAAGAAGTAGAAGGAGGTAAAGAGGCGGAAATTAAGACCATTGAAGGACTAGCTGATGAGGTATTACAGAGTGGTGTAGAGGGACATTGTGTTGAAGGGAAGATAAAAAAATAGAACTACCCCTAGAAAAGGAGCAAACAGAAGAAAATTCTCTGCACAAATGTTGAGGTAAGACGCTGAAGAGGAGAGAGGGATGGGAGCAAGTGGCTGGAGGAGCAGAACCCCGACAGAGAAGAAGGGTGTGGGGAACATAGTGGGAACCATGTCCCAGCTGCATCCACAGGCTCAAACTAGAATGCAGATGTTTCTGACCCCACCTTCCGGAATACACCCACAAGCTCCAAGTGTAGTGCTAAGAGTCAACGTGAAAAGAACCTGAGAACTCTAGGAACTGGGTACATGAACCCTAAACATGAGAGCGATAACTCAAGAGAAGAGACCTGAGAACTGTGGAAAATAAGGCGTGGTAACACTTTAAAACCTGTGATTGTGAGCTCTCAAGTATTGCATGGATTGGCTGAGGGACATCCATGCCCTTGACTTCCATGACCAGCCTACTGAGTATGGTCCACTCTTCTTCCTCACACTTTTACCCTTACCCCTGTGCCCGTCCAAGCTTGCCCTCCATGGGCTCCCCTAGCACTTACCCTGCCTCAGCCTGGGGCCTCCCCCATGCATTTGTTTACTGCTCTTGTACGATCCGAATGTCACAAGGCCTAGTAGCATGTTACTTGTTGTTAATCTCCCTGCTCCCCCTGCCTCCATTTGTCTTGGGGCACCTTGAAACTATTTCTGCTGTATAGGCACCATACAAATGTCAAATAAATAAATGAATAAATAAATAAATAAATAAATAAATAAATAAATAAAACAGAGCAAAGACGGAACTTTTGTTGGTACACTTTATGTTTACAAGATACATTTTTCAGCTTGGTTTTTCACAGAGCACACCCACCACGACTATGGCCTATCCTGGCAACTTTTGATTTATTTCAGACATTATTTGTTTATGTTGGCCAATCCTATACACCTTAAGTAATAAAATCTATTTAACCTGACTTCCTGGTCTAGCCTGATTGTCGATCAATGTCCATTGTGCGAATAAAGGGTAAGTGGAATAGTGCTTACCAGCCCAACAAATAGAGAATGTACAATCAAATAAATACGATTTAAACCATTTTAAGACAGAATCAGAGAAAGCCAAAGAAGAATGAGTAGTAAGAACAAAAGGATGATTCAAAGAGTGAAAAGCAGATGATACGTGAGAAGAACTAGGATTGAGGAAAGCTTTGGGCTATGGGCATCGAAGAGAGAATTATTCACAATAAGGAGCTCGACCACGGGCTTCAGCGCAAACAATTATTTCCCACTATTGCCGAAGGATAGGGGTAAATTATAATACATTCTTGGGAAGAGATTCTTGTCAGTGGCCTTTCACTAGGCTACTACACTCCTAAAACAAGCATCTGGGGTTATTGTTAAAAAAACATATATATACAATTCCTTCGGCAAATGAGCTGGTCTTTACTTCATTGCATTTGGTGGCTCGTTTGGGACGCATGGGTACTTCAGATTAATACAATCAGGTGACTTGGAAGAGGTGGAAGCGATTAATTCCATGATGGCATGTGCAAAATCTACATTACTCTTGCTCATCACTTCAAATCCCACCTCCCACATCTTGGGAAAAGGTCAAATGAGGTTCTTATGTGAAGGGCTATAAAGCCCCCGGCCAGTTGAGGCTTACAGGTTCATTTTGATGGCCTGACAGGGAGGCGAGGAGGTGGCGACGGGAATGGGATCCATGAAAAATCATGTTTGCAATAGAATCTATTTCGTACCCTCGCTAGAAAGTCTACTACAGGCTGGCTGGCTCCAGGGACGTCATTTCACCAAAATACCAAGGGCAACGGAAGTGACATCACGCAACCCTTGACCTCTGATGATGTAATTTGACCACACCCCGTAGTGGCATCATGGGAAGCGATGGAACACGACCTTTCACCCAATGACAAAACAGGAAGTGGCATCACATAGCACAGTTCCTAAGTACACTATGAACAATACCATAACAATAGCACTGTAATGTGATATACATTTCATGCAAGAATGGATCACCATATGTATCGTTAATATAAGAGTATATAGGCTCATATTACCAAATTACTGTGAATGCCAGCAGGCGTCCAAGGCCAAATGATAATGATGTATTATTATATAGCACTTATGCTTAAGTGCTTTATATAGAACAAATATACATACAATATCACACAACCTGTGTTGGTACTCAAATAGCGACCTCAGAAGGATGAAAGGCTGAGTTGAGGTGTTTAAGAACAGATTAAAGCAGTGACTCACCCCCTGAAGTGTGCCTGAAATAAAACTTGAATGAGTCTAGCAATTATCTATAGAATTCCAGAAAGACAAATTATTTGTTATTCCTATTCTTTCTTATTTAGGGTCAGTGCTCAACCCCCTGTCTTTTCAAAAGAGGCCTGAACAAGAAAGCCAGCCACTCTAGAAACAAAGAGCCAAGCCCATGAGCCTACATTAATAAAAAAATAAAAAAAGTTTTTTTAGGTGTCTCAAGGGAGACCACATGGGCCCCCAAATGACGTCCCTGGTTGGCTCGCTACAAGGTTTTAAAGGTTACAGAGAACAAGGCTCCTGCAGAAAAACCGCTGAAAGCATCATGCCAAAAGCTGATTCTGAAAGCGAAAATGGGAGCTGTGTTGTGACAAGCAGTCATAAGAGTGGGCTTAAGTGAATCCATTCCTCTATATGATGATACAAACCCTGATCAGCTAAGGACACACTTTGGTCTTTTTTCTGCACCTTCCGCCATAGGCAGCACCTGTTGTGTTTGTTTTATCAAAGGAGAGTCCGACGCTACGGCTTTGCTAATTTTAAAACGTGTTAATTTCATGAATTATAATACCCGCTCAATCTGGTAAACGCGACTGGTCATGCTGATGGCGTGACGAGTGGACTGGATAGAAAAGGAAAGGAAACCTTTAGGGGAGGTTGCGTGGTTATGACTTGCAAGATCACTTGCAGATCCACACATATTTCTGAAAATATTCCCCTTATATTAATCGATCTACCTGGAGAAGGAGCCCGAATAACGAAGTTGCCTTGGGTTTTTTCTGAAGACCATGCTGTCTGAGCACATTGAATTAAGCAAGAGCTTGTCCATACATCAAAACAAACAGTCAATGCAAAATGATGCTGCTGCCCGGCAAAATCTGCTTTAGGTCTCAAATAGCGAAGAGCTATTCTAACTGTTTCCCCTGCACCTCAGCAGCACAATACAACAAGGCTTTGGAGTATTTATATTCATGCAGATATTAGCTCCGGATGAGAACCTATCCACAATCGTTTTACTGATTAGTATCATGAAAATATTCAATAGTCACCTCCCTGCATTAAATTGACTGATGCTAGACAGAAAATGGGATTGTGTGATCAGACATAACCCTACGACCAATGATTTATGGTAAAGGCTCTAGTATTTTATCTATTGACTCTTGCGATACTGCAGGAGTCATGCATGGATATCTATTACAGGGCCTGCAGTGGTGACCCTGTAGTGATGGTTAAGTTGCTCAACCCATAGTAAGAGTACTTTTTTAGGCGTCTTATAACTTCTCCCTTCCTGAACGAATCCTCACACAAAGAATCCTGAAGCAAAGGTACATGTCTCTGTCAGATTGATCCTGCAAAGTTTGGTGAGGTTTCGTCAAGGGGGAGAAAAGTTATAGGGGGAGCCCAAAATGTGTGGTTGTTCCCATAGACACAATGAAAATGAAATTTTGCTCACGCCTACAGCCCAAACCGCTGGATGGAATTTTACCAGATTTGCAGCTGGAGTGGGGGTTTGGTCACAAAAGCATGCTTTGGTACATTTGGTGTACATCTGTCCAGTATTTGTTTTAAAATGACCTTAAAGTATGTAAAAAAATATTTGTGATATCTGGGTTCTGTCCTTGGACTTACTTGCCTGTTCGGTCTGCTGAGGGGCCTCCGATTGGCCCAAGGGGTGATGTGGGGTCCGCAGACACCGAGTGCACCCGCTGAATGGATGGTGAATGTTAGGCAGAATCCTGTGGAGTTCCCTTAGAGAGCACTACAGAAGATTAAGACTACAGGTATATGCAATAAATCCACTTTGGTATCAGTCTGTTCCACAAAGATTTAATGGGCGATTCATGGAATTAATGTGTGCCGAAAATTCCGACGCAGAGGTGCAAAAACGCGCGATTCGCAGTAAGACTGCGAAAATCGCAGTAAGACTGCGAAAATCGCAGGGAAACCAGCGCACATCGATTCATGGAAGTCCGTGCGCGAGAAAAATATTGGATGTGTGCTGAAAAAATGCGCGGCGCACGCCAGCGCACTGGTCATCCTACGGCGTGCGCCACGCCCGCTGCGAAATCGCACATATCGCGGCGCACATCACAAAAGTAGGCGAACACGGGGCGTAACACTCGGAATGGGGAACAACGTGTGAAAATATGGGCGTCACGGGGGAAGTACAGGAGGCAAGTGTGCGGAACGCCCACACACTCGCCTACAACTCGTATTCATGGAATCGAATAGGGCAAACCAGCGCACGGGCAAAGACACGCACAGGGCCAAACAAGTACGCCACAAGAAAGCAGGTGGTAGCGTCCCTGCGCCTGAAATAAATGTGCGCCAAAATGTGCGCTAACAAAAAGCACCCATATACAGCTATGATGAATGATCCATACAGTGGCCCTCTAGGACAAATGAGGTGCAAAGGGGTACCGACAAACACGGACACCCGCTGTGTGAAAAATAGCGTGTGCATGTATTACGGGGTTCTCAGGAAGTTCCACACGCGATTGGCCTGGGCACGTGTATTCCCGGGGTGCGTGGGAAGTTTCACACGCAAATTTGCAGGATACGTGTATTTCGGTGTGCGCGTGAAGTTCCACACGCAATTTCAGCAGGGTACGTGTACTCCGGGTGCGTGGCAAATTCCACACGCGAATCCAGCAGCCTACATGTATTTCGGGGGTGCCGGGGAGTCCCACACATGAATTCGCCGTGTGGGTCCTCCCAGCTGTTCCCTCTACACTCTCCACGGCCCCTGCAGGCAGCCCACACCACAGGGGACTACCCTGCACCCTTGCCCATGTCCCGCAGGCAGCCCATCCACCATGGCCATGCCCCCCAGCCAACCCACATGTCACCTTGCACTACTGCCCACCAACGCATGTCTCCCTGAACCCCCACCCCCCAGCACCCAGGGGCACCCTCCACCAGGCCCCCACTCATGTCTCCCAGCACCCCCACCCCCCTGCATCCAGGGGCACCCTCCACCAGGCCCCCACTCATGTCCCCCTGCACCCCCACCCCCCAGCACTGTAGGGCACCCTCCACCAGGCCCCCACGCCTTTCCCCCTGCACCCCCACCCCCCTGCATCCAGGGGCACCCTCCACCAGGCCCCCACTCCTGTCCCCCTGAACCCCCAACCCCCTGCATCCAGGGGCACCCTCCACCAGGCCCCCACTGCTGTCTCCCTGCACCCCCAGCCGTGCGATTTGCCTGGGTATGTGTATTCCAGGGGTGCGCGGGTAGTCTCACACGTGATTCCATCAGGGTACGTGTATTATGGGTCCGCGTGAACTTCCACACGTGATACCAGCAGGGTACATGTATTCCAGGGGTGCGCAGGTAGTCCCACACGCGATTCCATCAGCGTACGTGTATTATGAGTCCGCGTGAACTTCCACACGCGATACCAGCAGGGTACGTGTATTTCGGGGTGCGTGTGAAGTTCCACACGCAATTTCAACAGGGTACGTGTACTCGGGGTGCGCACAAAATTCCACACGCGAATCCAGCAGCCTACGTGTATTTCGGGGGTGCCGGGGAGTCCCACACGTGAATTGGCCGTGTGGGTCCTCCCAGCTGTTCCCTCTACACCCTCCACGGCCCCTGCAGGCGGGCCACACCACAGGGGACTACCCTGCACCCCTGCACATGTCCCGCAGGCAGCCCATCCACCATGGCCATGCCCCCCATTCAACCCACATGTCACCTGGCACTACTGCCCACCAACGCATGTCTCCCAGCACCCCCACCCCCCAGCACTGTAGGGCACCCTCCACCAGGCCACCACTCCTGTTCCCCTGCACCCCACCCCCTGCATCCAGGGGCACCCTCCACCAGGCCCCCACCCATGTACCCCTGCACCCCCACCCCCAGCACTGTAGGGCACCCTCCACCAGGCCCCCACTCATGTCCCCCTGAACCCCCACCCCCCAGCACTGTAGGGCACCCTCCACCAGGCCCCCACTCCTGTCCCCCTGAACCCCCACCCCCTGCATCCAGGGGCACCCTCCACCAGGCCCCCACTCCTGTCCCCCTGCACCCCCACTCCCCTGCATCCAGGGGCACCCTCCACCAGGCCACCACTCCTGTCCCCTTGCACCCCCACCCCCCTGCATCCAGGGTCACCCTCTGCCAGGCCCCCACTCCTGTCCCCCTGCACCCCCACCCCCCAGCACTGTAGGGCACCCTCCACCAGGCCCCCACTCCTGTCTCCCAGCACCCCCACCCCCCAGCACTGCAGGGCACCCTCCACCAGGCCACCACTCCTGTCCCCCTGCACCCCCACCCCCCAGCACTGTAGGGCACCCTCCGCCAGGTCCCCACTCCTGTCTCCCAGCACCCCCACCCCCAGCACTGTAGGGCACCCTCCACCAGGCCTCCACTCCTGTCCCCCTGCACCCCCACCCCCCGCATCCAGGGGCACCCTCCACCAGGCCCCCACTCATGTCCCCCTGCACCCCCACCCCCCAGCACTGTAGGGCACCCTCCACCAGGCCCCCACTCATGTCTCCCTGCACCCACACCCCCCAGCCGTGCCATTTGCCTGGGTACGTGTATTCCAGGGGTGCGCGGGTAGTGTCACACGCGATTCCATCAGGGTACGTGTATTATGGGTCCGTGTGAACTTCCACACGCGATACCAGCAGGGTACGTGAATTTCGGGGTGCGCAGGAAGTTCCACACGCAAATTTGCAGGGTACGTGTATTTTGGTGTGCGCATGAAGTTCCAAATGCGACTGGGCCTGTGAGAGTGGGGTACGTGTATTCCAGGGGTTGGCGGGAATATTTACTCGCGACTGGGCCTGGGAGAGCGTGTTACGTGTATTCCTGGGTAGGCGGGAAGATTTACACGGTCGCCTACAACGCGCCAAAAAATAAAAGGTCCCATCCTGAAACACGTACGCCAGCATAAAGCAGGCGCACGTCCCACACAGCATAAAAGAGTGCGCAAACAACAAACAAGCTCAGACGCCAGGATGAATATACCGTTCCTAGCAGCAGTGGCCGTGAGATACCGCAGGAGGAGGAGAAGGATACTCAGGGCCAGAATCTTCACACCCAGAACCAGCCTATTTGGTATGCCTGATGACCAGGTGTATGGGAGGTACAGGATTCCACCACACATAATACTTGACCTGGTCATTGAGTGGGAGGATAACCTCACACCACCCACCCTGTGCTCCCAAGCACTCAGCCCCCTGGAGAAGGTCCTCAATGTACTGCACTTCTTGGCTACCGGATCATTTCAGCGGACAAGTGCCATAGTGGGGGGGTGTCACAGGCCATGCAGTCACGGTGCCTACACCAGGTGTTGGCCATCATCACTGCACGCCCATCAGTCCGCAGGCACATATACCTGCCCAGAACACCTGCAGAAAGGCAGGCTGTCAGCCAGGATTTCTACAGGGTGGCACAATTCCCCAAAGTGCTAGTTGCTATTGATTGCACCCATGTTGCTATACGTCCCCCTAGGGTATCTGAGCACATCTATAGAAACCGCAAGCACTGGCATTCCATCAACGTCCAGGTAGCATGTGATGCCAAGGGAATCATCACCTCAGTATATGCCAACTATCCAGGGTCCACCCACGACAGCTTCATTTACAGGATGTTAACCCTAAACCGGGACATGGAAGCTGGGCGGCATGGCAATGCATGGCTGCTTGGTGAGTAGAAATGCCACAGCACACGCATGCATGACAGATACAGAGTAATGCCAGTACCCCACTAATGATCCCCATCACCACCTCCCCAGTGGACAGTGCCTACCCTCTGAGCACACACATGATGACGCCAATTCGGAACCCCATCACGCCTCCCGAGGTAAGATACAACACAGCCCATATTGCAACATGGGGCATAGTGGAGCGCACATTCGGAGTGCTCAAGTCACGCTTTCACTCCCTTCAGCTGTTATACTCTCCCCCAGTAGTGTGCAGGATCATAGTGGCAGCATGTGTCCTGCACAATGTTGCAACACGCCGGGGCCTGGCTGTGGACATGGTGGTGTCCCCACATCCCCAACCACATGCATGCCCACTGCGCATGGGAGGGGAAAGGGCACGGGTTGAGGCAGCCCGTACGCAGCTGGTGGCTAATTACTTCACATAGAAAGCACACCCCTGTGGAGTGCACACAGCCCTGCCACATACCATCTGATAATCAATGATGACTCAATCTGACAATTCTGATGAATTAAGGGACAGTCAACTGTCAGAACCATAGCAGCCTGAGATTGTTCACCTGGAAGTGTCACAATGTGTGCATCCCTACCTACACAAACACCTCCAATGCAGTGTCATCAAAAGACACACTTCCGTGCAGCAAAAATGAATACCCACTTGCAAAATACAACATTAGAACAGTGCCATGTCACCCAACCCCTCCCCCGCACTGCCACACAACACACCATGGCATGTCATGCAATGTGAGAGCAAACAAATTAATCCCCACAACATGCCCCAAGTGTCACCAACTACAGTGTTCCTAATGGAAACTGGCCACACATGAAATGCTCACAGTAATGCAGGACCAACAACACACATTACCAAATACTTACCAATAATACCAATCACCTACACAACCTCAAACCTACCATAAACATGACAGTACAGACTTAAAAAATTGGTAGCTAGCTGATAATGCCAGCACTTCGAACACTTCTAACTATACAGTGTTAGCGCCACGCAAGAGTGTAGGTGCACTGCTTAAAACATGGACTCCAGTTCCAAAGTAGACCGCCTTGTGAAGACATGAGAAATGGAACTGCAAATTAGGAGGATGAGATGGATGCAGAGGCACATATCAATACACCATGCAGAGTACAACCACAATATGCACTAGGAATGTATACACAGTATTGACTACAGACTGCCCACACATCATATGGGAGTCCAACATCACCGTGTAAGTCAATGTCACTTGGGCACACCCTTTGCAAGCCCATGGAAATGGGAAGCAGGAGGGGTGTGTGTCACACAAACCCAAGCATCTGACCCAAATTCAGGACATGCCTGCATGTGCCCAGCCACAATACAGCGTATGCCCACGGGAGCCACACAAGGCAACACACTGTCAAAAAAATCAAGATTCAAAAATCAAAAAAAATCAAAAAATAATCAAAAATCAAAAATGGCCATGAATGGGCCCGGGGGTGGGGCGTGGGGGAGGCCACCCAGGAGGTCGGAGGACAGGGTGCACACCAAAACCCACCTGTGTTGATCTTGCGAGAAAAAAAACACCTCCATGTCGCTCTCCTCACCTTCTGCAGCTGCATCAGGAGGTGGTGGCACTATGGGAGGTAGCCCACGCAAGGCCTAGTCTGGTCCTCCATGGCAGCAAGCATGCGGGTGTGGAAGGTCTGGTTCTGGAGGATAATTGTGCGGAGGTCCCCATGCAACAACTCACGGGATGCCCGGACCTCTGCCATAGTTGCCTGCATCTCATCTGAGAGCGTACATGTGAGCCCCTCCAGCTGCTGTTCTGTCCTCGTGTTAGCTGAAGCCTCAAGCTCAACCAGAGTTGCCCTGAGCTGAAAGAGTTCCACCCTCAGGGCTTCTCTGTGGCCCTGGGACTCAATAGAATTGGCTTCACGCAGAGTCTCCAGTGCCGCCCGCCTGTCCCTGTTGGACGCCAACATGTCCTCCCTGTGTGATTGGCTAATGGAGTCGGTTGCCTGCTGTAGGTGTTCAATTAGCCCTTCTTGGGGGACAATGGAAGTGGCCACCCTATCCATGGCCTGAGCCATCATCTCAGTTGATGCTGCCTGTTGGTTTGCCATACCGTATATGGATTGCTCCCATGCGGTATTGCCAGGTGGCGTACAGCCACCGCATCGGCGGGCACCACACCTGTCTGGGGCAAGGCGAACTGCGCCTTGAATGTGCCGGCACTGCCTGAGGCTGCAGGACTGCATTCCCCTTCTGATCTGCTGGCCCAGGAACAGGATCAGATGTAGCGGAGTGTGACCCTGCATCCGTAACCACCAAAGGCGGACCTACCAACACTGACATCCCCATTGAGGGTTCTACCCCTGGTGCAGGTGGGTTGGACAGTACAGAATCCCTCCCAGAAACACTTACCTGCGACGGCACATAGGTCTCATCATCCTAATCGACACCTGAATAGAGCTCGGGGGAGGTGCACCCAGAGACACCCCTTGAGATGACGGTCTGCAGCAAGTGTGGGTTCTCACCCACCACCACACCATGTCCCTCACTGGTGCCCGATCGGGCCTGAGACCCCTCCTGGGTCTGCACCATCTCCACAACCCCAGCAGTATCAAGTGCGTCATCCCCTGCAAAGACATGAAAGAAAAGAAATGGGAACATGCATTAGTAACATGGAACACAATTAGGGCTGAGAAGCAACAGAAACAGTACTTCATTGACACATGTATCACATGACTATAACCCTCCCATGCATTCACTGTCACTGCGTATGAAGGGGAGGCAAATGGCATACATTGATGACACCAAGATGGAAGACCAACAAATTTGCTGCATGCTGCCTAGCAGTGTCATCACACATTGGCCTGTGATTGGCATGTCCAATACACATACATGACACATGTCATCACACAGGTGGCATGTACCTTAGCCATGTCACACATGTGACAATAGGACTGAGAAATGCCTAGTGAAAGTGGTGGAATGCAGACAATCAGCCTGAATGAACACAGAATAACATGCAACTATGTTGTGGCAAGATGACAATTCAAGGGCAACTGGCGTGAGGTTGGGCTGAATGTCTACTGTTGCCAGAAGGGATACTGCAACATCCAAATCCTGGTGCGCATAATGTATTGGATGAAGCACATGGGTGACCCAAACCACTCAAGCACACACCCCCTCACCTGGCACTCAATCAGAACCACTCACACACACACCATGCACATGGAGGACACACACATGCATGTGTACTCACTGGACAATGCCTCATAATCTGGCAGGTCTCCCACGCTTTGGATCTGTTCCTCCGTGACGTAGGTCCCAGCAACATACTCATGTGGAGTGAGTTCTATGTCCTCTGCCGAAGACCCACCTCCAGTCACTAGAGTTGCGGCATGACTTGAGGCCAGCTTTTTCTTTGCCCTGCTCTTAAGGTAATTCCAGCGCCTTTAGCTATGCACAGTGCCCACAGCTCTTGCCATGGCAAAGGCCATGGACTAAATTGTTATTTAGTTAATCAAAGCTTTTATTACCTTAGTCATATATTATATTATGTCTGATGCCATCAAACATGTTTCACTTGGTGTCCTATTGCCTCCTCTCACACCTCTACCTTGATGGCATTTGCATGTTTTAGACTGCAAATGTCTTTTTTTCTGCATTTCATTTTCCAATATCCTCGGCTATAGCCGAGGCTATCTCTCACATGGAGAAAAAGAAATATGATGGCTGTTTCATTTATATCTCTTGGCAATTTACTCGAGATATAGCTATCTATTTCCGAGAAGGGGGCACCCCTTTTACCATCAAATATTTAAAAAGCAAATGGACAGAATAACCCAAAACCACAAAAAGCAGTCAATTCCATTCTTTGTGCCCAAGTTGTTTTGCACCTGGTCCAAATACGTCCAGTGTTTTGGGCTTGGCGGTTGGACAAAAATGTGCCTTTTTTGTCTATGGGAAAATTAATGGGGACTAGGCCGCAACTATTTTTTTGTTTCTCAAAAACTTTTTTGTTTTCAATGAATCATTCCTACAATGTACACTCATGGGGTCTGGGCAGATGATAGATCCTGCATACATGAGATGGTTGCATTGAAGTGGCGAAACATCATAGTGGGTGTTATTTTAATTGTTTCGATTTGAGGACCTAAGCAACTATGTGTGCACCACAGCACATTGCACCACACCAGGGTCCAATTATGCTGCAGCACACCAAGTCTTGCCTCTCCTCCATGTCTGGTTATGTAAGCCGGGTTATGTAAGCCAGCCACACACACCCATTCTCACTGCAGTTTACTTCAGAGTGCAAAGCACATCAAACGATAAGCGACTCGCAACTCGCAACAGGGACCTGCATGATAATTTTTTATCAACAATTAATGACAGGGTTGTCATGTCTGTCTACTGGTAACATGACATTTGCACACCCAACCCCTTTCCCCAGATTTCATCACCTCAGCACATGACACAGTTGCCTGAAATCGGCAAAACATCAATGTGGTCGTAGGAGGACTGGACAGCGCTAATTAGAAGCGTCTTCACATGAGAAACAAAACTCAAATACCACATTTCAAGGCCCTAGGACGTACCATTTCCAAAATATTTGCACTGCAATGCACCACAACACACAGCACGACACCAGGGTGAGGCGAGGCGACAGGTGGGGAATCATCTCAATGCGAGAAACAAAACTTGAATGGTGCAAAAACCATGCTTCCAGTCCCTAGGACACACCACTTCTGAGATATTTACACTGCAACACAAAGCACCACTCCAGAGTGAGGTGACAGGTGGGGAGAGCCCACAACGACAGGTGGGGAGTGCACAGAATGCTGCAGCAACTCTTGCATCCCCTCCACGTCTTCTCTGGGGTATGTAAGCAACCACACACGCCCATTCTCAACGCAGTTTACTGCAGAGTGCAAAGCACATCAAGTGATAAGCGACTCAAAACAGCAACCTACAGGATCTTTGATTTTCAATAATGTATGAGAGTGTTAGCATGTCTGTTTACAGACCCTGTGCAGAGTACTGGTACTTTTTGTTATTATTTTATTATTTTTTATTCCAATTTACTTAAACCTTTTTCATAGCAATATTTTTCTGCATTTGCTTTTTTTCCCGATTACTAAGTTAACCGATTTGCTAATGACCATTTGATAGATTGCTTGTATTTACCTATACATAGATACATGTTTTTTCAAGTCTAGTGTAACTAAATTGCTGAAGATTAGATCAGCCTCCTGTTGTAAATATAATTGTTTGGTGAAAACTAAATTTGAAATAATACTTTCCTATAAAGCATTAAAACAATTAATTGAAAATGTCATTGTAGTTTGCAAGTATGCTCAAGCTTTATAGCATCTATTTCTTTGTGTATTTATTAGAAATTGCATTGTAGAAGTCCTCCCCTTTTTAATTTGTATTAACTCCATCTTGTTTTTCTCCACCTCTATCCTTCATTTCTTTCCCCTCTGCGTCCTGTAGCACAATGTATTTTGTGTGCGATGTCCGAAGTTCACTTGTTCCCAGAGCTGGGATTGGTCCCTAAAGACAGGCTTGCTTTAATCCAATCACCTGTAAAATGTTATCTTTAAAGAAGATGTCTCCCACTCCTTCCTTAATTTATCTCTGGACTTCAAACCTACAAGAAGATTTCATTTCCCCTTGTTGAGAGAGTGGTCATTTACATTGTCCTCCATTTGTGAGGTGAAGACAGGTAGTTCAAGGCAGAGACAAGCTCTGTCCCCTAACTATCGCTGGGCACAATGGGGAGGACCTGCTGCTGGAGCAAGTCCTGCACCTCTGCCAACCACACTGCTGACCCAGACCTCAACCTTTCTGAATGACCCGTGAAGGTATGCGCCAGTGTCCCTCATGTTCAGGAGCTTGGAAAAAGGACTACTCTTGAAGTGGGACTTTCTGCTCCTGAGAGCCAAGACAGCAAGGACTCCTGTAATTTTGATTCAATTGCATTCAACACTGTTTGACTGAACCGGACCCTCCATATCTGCTTTTGACACTCACTGACCTTCAAACCCCAGTTCCGCCTGTTCAAACAAGTTTGCTGCCACACCATGCCATCTGAAGTGCATCATTACCTCAGCTCGAACAAAGCAGCCTTTCCTGCATCACTCAAACCTACATTCAAACATCCAGCCTCTTCATCTCCCATTCAGTCTACAATTGAACCAAAGTTGGTTTTCTATCCAAACTGACTTGTTCCAGCCCTGCATCGAACTTACTCACTTGTGCATCCCATCATCAGACTGTCCACCATAGAACCGTGACTGTTGAACCGAACCTCATGCCACCCACAATCCACATTTCTTGAGGATCGCTTTAATTTGTAGCATTCTAAATTCACTACCCCGCCACAACTTCTGCTTGCTGCTGGACCATCGGGACTATCACATTTGGAAACAAATTGAACTACAGAACAGCACCAAGAAGCCAGGTTTGCCGATGCCATACCGCCAATGTACTGCAATAGTGTTATTGCCTGATCACTGCCTACTTGTCCATTGTGGGACCTAGAGCCTGGCTAGGTCACCTTAATTCCATTTTGCAACTCAAGAACCTTTCCCTTTTCAACATCATGGTTTTGATTGCCTTTTCTCACCCTGTCTCATTACCCAGAGTATTGCATCTTGCTATGTAGTATAATCTGTGTCCTTTCTACAGGGGTGTGTTTTTTTACATGTTTTACATTTGGTTAATATTGCCTACGGTCGGTTTTTAATTAAAGTATATATATATATGACGGTAGCGTCCATGTAGTTATGGTTAAGTTGGTGTTTCCATAGGAAGAGCATTTTTTGGGTTGCTTATAACTTTGCTCCCTCTGTACGAATCCTCACCAAACTTTGCAAAAAGAAGTATATGGCCCACTCTGAATTTTTTTGCAAAGTTTGGAGAGGTTTGGTCCAGGGGGGGCAAAGTTATGGGGGGGCTCCCAAAATGTTTGTTTTTTTCCATAGACATAATGGGAAAAAACTTTGCGCATGCCTACAGCCCAAACCCCTGGACGGATTTACACCAAATTAGCGGCAGGAGCGGGGGCTTGCTCCCGAAAGCGTGCTTTTGCAAATTTGGTGTAAATCCGTCCAGTAGTTTTTAAAAAAAATGATCAAAATGTAAGTCAAACAAATTAGTGATATCTCTGTTCGCTTCGCGGACGGACTTCCCGGTTCGCTCCGCGGACAGTGCCCTGATTGGCCGGGCGGCTTGTGTGATGTCCACGAACATGCAACGTGTTCGCTGATTGGACGGCATGGGGCATGGAGTGCGTCAGATTTTTTGTGGCGCCCGCCATCTTGCATTCACCGACGACCGCGGACAGCGCAGTGAAACTTGGATTAAAAATTGTATTTAGTGGAGTGTGTTGGTGTGTAAGAGTGTTTGGGGAGGGTGGGGGAGTATGAGATAGGTTCAATGTTCTGTTTTTTGTATGTGCTAGATGCTTTTGTTGTGTTCTATTTTTCTGCGGACAACACGGCTGTTCTGAAATGTTTGTAAATAAACAGAATGGATTCGGTGTCAAGCTGAACGTGTTCTAAGACTCGTGGGGGCCTGGAATGTTCGCAGGGGGTGTCCTGAAGACGTTGTCTGTATTGTTCGTTGTCAAGCTGAAAGTGTTCTAAGAACACTTGCGGTGTCCTGAAATGTTTGTACATAAAGAAAATGGGGGTGTTCAGAGGACGTTGTCCGTATTGTGTGCCTGCTTAGCTGTATCCAATGAGGGAATGGCACAGTGAGTGAAGTGGAAATGGTAGAAGGGCTGTCTAAGAGTTACGCGGTCTGCGGACAGGGCGTGCTACGTCCGGGGTTTTCTAGCAAATCCAGCATGGAAAGAAGACTGTAGGGATCAGCCAATCAGATGTTGAGATTGTGGATTTGTGTTCAAAGAGACTGTCTGTAGTGAAGATGGCAGAAGTGGAGAAAGTCAGGGTGTTGGTGCTTGGAGATATGTTTGGGCATGGTTTAAAACAGTATGCTCAATGTAGGCATGTTTCAAACAATTTTGATGTTAAAGGAGTGGACGTGGTGTGGAGCACTGTGCCTGATTGCAATGTACAGGGAATTGTACACGTTTGTGAAGATATGGGCAGGATGAACAGTCCCTATGTGGTAGTTTTGCACTATGGTGCTTTCCATTTGGGTTATGTCAGTGCCTCTACTTTGTTGGCAGATTTGGAACACTTGGTTCAAGCAGTAATGAACATCCTTCCAAATGCCAAAGTATTTTTTTCTGGATTAGTACCTAGGGCAATATGGGACAATAGTTCAGATTTTTGTCCTCAGCAAAACAATGCTAGGTGTGTAATCAACCGAGGCATGTGTGCCTTCTGTCAAGCATCTGCAAAAAACCCCCCAAAAAAACAGCTCTTTTCAGAGCCAACCTCAAAGGGGAAATGGGGCACACTATTTAAATTTACATTCACCACGCTCAGATTTTCGATATGTCCGCAGACATGGCGGTAGTCTGCGGACATCGAAATGACTATCTAGGGGTTCAGTATGTTCTATGTTACATGTATATAAAGTCAGGGATTTTATGGTTAAGTTGTGCTACTAAAAACATATGAAATTCAGTAATAAAACTTTGTTAAAGGGACGTTATGGTTAAGTTGCGCTAATAAAAACCTATGAATTCAATGAAAAAACTTAGTTAAAAGGCACGTTACGGTTCAAAGTAAAACCGAAAAACCCCTGAAATTCGGCAGTTATGGTAAGATAAGCAACCATAACTCGCGCCACCGTGCACTGCTAACACTAACACCCAGGACATCAAAGATGACATCACAAATGTCATTGATCACAACTGTTCTAAGAACACACTCTGTGTCCGGATGTCTGTAAAACTCAAAATGGAGGTGTCCTAAGGACACTATACCTGTCTGAACTGTTCGCAGGCAAGTTGAAACTGTTCTAAGAAATCACTCGGTGTCCGGGATGTCCATAAAACATAAAATGGAGGTGTCCTAAGGACACTATACATGTCCGTACTGTTCGCAAGCAAGTTGAAACTGTTCTAAGAACACACTCAGTGTCCGGGATGTCCGTTAAACCCAAAATGGAGGTGTCCTAAGGACACTATACCTGTCCGTACTGTTCGCAAGCAAGTTGAAACTGTTCTAAGAACACACGCGGTGTCCGGGTTGTCCGTAAAACCCAAAATGGAAGTGTCCTAAGGACACTATACCTGTCTGTACTGTTCGCAGGCAAGTTGAGACTGTTCTAAGAACACAATCAGTGTCCGGGATGTTCGTAAAAACCAAAATAGAGGTGTCCTAAGGACACTATACCTGTCCGTACTGTTCGCAAGCAAAATGGAACCATTCTTAGAACACACGCGGTGTCCAGGATGTCTGCATTTAAGCAAAATGGAGGTTTCCTAAAGACACTATACCCGTCCGTACTGTTTGCAAGTAAAATAGAACCATTCTTAGAACACACTCGGTGTCAGGGATGTCCGCAATTAACCAAAATGGAGGTGTCCTAAGGACACTATACCTGTCCGTATTGTTCGTAGGCAAATGGGAACTGTTCTAAGAACACAATCGGTGTCTCGGTTGTCCGCATATATGTAAAATGGGGGTGTTCTAAGGACACTATACCTGTCCGTACTGCCTAAAGAACATGAACGCACATGCGCACCACACCCGTAACTTTTCCGAACATCATGCCTGTCCACAGTATTTTATAGTAAACATTCACCATAGGACATGTCCCAGACAATCACCCTGACTCTCTACATACTTTTTGGAAATTTTTGAGCCTTTTTGGGATGTTCCATCTGTCCGCGGACAGGGCGGGTGTCTGCGAACCGCGCAGCCGCACCCCTATAAAAGGCCAGACCCCAGAGCTCATCCTCATTGTGCTTTTGGCTATTTGACAAAGCATTGTCTACTTTGGCTGGTATTTTGTTGCCAATCTTACAGATTTTTCTGAAAACTGATGGCATCCATGGCTCCTCTACTGCCACCTGGTGCTACATCTGCCTCAGCACCACCCCCACCCCCTCCACCACCACCACCTCCCCAAGGGCCTGAAGATGGGAACAGGCATGAGGATGCAGAGGAGGATGAAGAGGATGAGGTAGTGGAAGTCCCCACTACCAGCACTCACCGTGAGTCTTGGGTGTGGCGGTTATTTACCATTCATGGTAACGTACCCAAGGCGCGTGCGAACAAAGTCACCTGCAACCAGTGCAAAATGGTGCTGAATCCCGGGAGGCTTGGTTCGTACAGCTTTGGTACGACTCGTATGAGGCTACACCTAAGATCGTTACACAGTGGGGCCGTTCGCAAGGTTGTACCTTACGAGGAGCATAGTAGGTTGAGTTCCTCTACTTCATCCTCCATTTCCGCTCCTCTCACCACAAGAGACACTCCTGTGGGAGAGCGCAACCCTCCAGCTTCCTCACAGGCCATTCACAATGCTGATGACCCTTACCTTTCGAGGGTTGCAGTTTTGTGTATGTACTGCAACGCAGCACTCTGCACAGGGAGGAGAGACTTCAAAGTGCGTTTGAGACTACTGTCTTGGAGCATGAGAAGACCTGCCCACCCTACATCTTCCTCTCTCCACCCGCCCTTTCTTATCCCTGTGGTTGGTGTCCCCCCTTACCCTCCTTTCCCCTCCTCTCCTAGTGTGTCGTGTGTAAAAAACCCAAAAAAACATAAAACAACAAAAATAAAGGCTCTTTTTAGAGCCGCCCTTCATAGTCTAAAAATAAAAGTGACTAATAAATGGAGCAGGGCACAAAAGTCAGCAGACAGTTTGTGAACATCAAAAATGTTGTGGTGCTGCCCTATCAATATCATTGCACTTTTCTCTGGGAGGAAGTGGTGGCTCTGAAAAGAGCCTTTTGGTGCTGTTTTTTGTATTTGAAAAACTTGAAATAGTCAACACCTACGGCAAAAAAGATGGCTGTAATGCCACAAAAGGACGCAATGCATTTTGTACATTTCTCAGAAAAATCTGATTACAAGCATAAGTAAGATGGACATGGAAAATGTATGTGCTACGAAACATAATATTTTCATTGTGAAAAGAGGGCATGCCAACATTTCTTAGAAAGGCACAAACAGCCTTATTGACATTGCTCCTCGCTTTCTCCATTTGTTGACCAAATGAAGAAGAACGCAGCCACATTTGTCTCTGTGCAATACGAGAAAATATTACTTGGGAATTTGGAAACATGTCCATGACCTTCCCAAGTTCTTCTTTCATCGCAAAATGCAAAGAAATTCCTGACACATGTCACAAACTGTTCCCTCCACAATGAATTATAATTATGTCTGGATGAATCTCTGTCTCCCAACTCGTACAGAGAGGTAGCAAGTCTAGCCACTTCATTCCACGCACTCCATGCCAGTGCACTTCCACATGAGGGAATCCAAGATCTGCAGCTACTCCACAGTGTTGTGAACGCACCTCCAGCCAATGGATCCATGAGTCACACAAAATCCACATAATCTGTTTTCTGAAACACACAGCCATAGCTAACTGTTCTTCTCTCAGGAAAAAGACTTTCTGACAAACTCTCTCCTTACACAACACACCCACTAAACTTTACTAACCAATCAATTGCTCTGCTCACTCTCATTTACATGCCTCTCCACACCAAAATCCTTGTATGTAATATGCGATGTCCCCGGACTAGTGCCATGTCCGCGGACATATCGTAACTTGGACAGCCCTTCTACCATTTCCACTTCACTCTCTGTGCATTCTCTCATTATATACAGCTAAACAGCCACACAACCATCCACCAATCACATCCACGACCTCTACATCTAACTCCATCATCAGAGTTCAGCACTTCAAATGTACTGTTGATCACTCTGAGTACAAGTCTCATATCATTGGAAAGCACCTACTACAAAAACTGTTCTACAAGTCTCCAAGATTTCTACTTGCAACTGCATGCATATCCACATGCATGAATACAAACTACAGGTATGAATATTTTCTGCACAGTACATGTACAACTCTTATAAATGCATATAAACAGAGTAACTGCCACTTAAACTGTATAACTTATAAAATGACCTTACTGTAATGTTTCCCAGCTGATATAATCAACTTTCACTACCAAACCTGCCTGCTATCAAATTTTTCTTTTACACACACACCTATCTAAAAAATTATAATATTAGAAGATGGGAGAAATAACAATATAATAGTGGGAAAACACTTAGTAGTGTGTTATAAAATTATACACAGCCAGTAAAAGGTCATGCATCTTCATACACTCACACACATAGACACTATAATTGAAAAGCTCCCTGCTGCAATAACACCAATACCTGTAACTCACATCCTTCTGCTTTATTACCCACACCTTCACAAATGCATACATTCCATGCTTTTCTATACAGTTTCTGCCATTTACCTTATAAAAATTGCAAAATAAATATATCAATATTTCTTCTTTCTCCTAACATCCTATAACACAGCTTAAAAACCAAGTGAGTTTCATACACTTAATATTCTACTCATTTGCAAAGCATGTTGAACTAACATATTGTAAATGAAATATAAAGGCTGCACATAGTCAAATGAAACTGCATGCATACACTATGTTCAGATATCAAACAAGAATACAACTACAAAAACATAAAAATGAATCTCTCAATCAACATCACTGCTATAAACACACAAAATTACTAACTTCTTTCTTTTACAATTGCAGTGAAGACCACTCTCCTGGAAAACAACAACATCTGAACTACAAACACCAACTACAAAGGAACCTGCTCATTAAGGGGTATAGTTTCCACTGTCAATGTCATAATTTTACTTGTTATTTTTATCATCTTGATATTAAAATATATTACTCAAACAAACTGTGCGGTGGATTCATGTAATTTGTGCACCAAAAAAACAAAGATTTGTGTAGCATTCTACCCACAAATCACCATTTATTAAACAGGGATTAGCACGCAGAATGGCACACAAATCCCTGTTCTTCAGAGCACAAATAACACAACTCAGCCCCTTCCATTTGATTTACTATTAGTGCTTATCCTCACCACTAGCTCACTTTTTACTGTCATCTGAACCACAGTATAGGAACACACAAATAGAAGAGTAGCGTTCCCAACTAATTGTAGCTGCCCAATGCACAATCACACACCACCAGATACATCTTTACAATCATACTCAAACACTCAGCATACAGCACACATACATTGCTCAACAGCCCAACCCATGCCTTCTATTTTCTTGTTTCAACAGACCCCCACAGAATGCCTACCAGAAAGCAAGTCCGTAGAAAGCAACGCAGAAATAGAGCAAATGAAAATAAAAATGTCCAAAATAAGCATCCATCTCTAGCAGAGGTTGTACAAAAAGTTCAAAGAAACAGCTAATACAGTCATTTAGCAAAGCTAAACAATCTTCCAGTACAGAAACTGTGCCTCCTCTATCAAAATGTAAAAGAAAACAAAACAGAAATGCAGGTACCACTACTGCTAAAACTGCTCCTATAAATCTTGATATAGCAGGAAGTAACCATACCATAAAAGTATATTAACAAAAATGTTTCGCCAGAGTCCTTCAGAATTTTATAAAAAAGCTTTGATAGACAGTGCAATTTTAGTGTTAAACAGAATGCAACCACTAACAAAACTCAGTACTAAATTACTAATAAAAGCTTCTCAATACAATGAATGTCAACAAAAATAACTTCTTACATATCTGTGGAGGTGAATGAAGTCACCCCACAAGCACAGAAGCATATTTCAATGAAGAAGCATACAAACAAAATCAAACAAACACAATTGCCATCCATAGCAGTGGACGAGGATATTAAAAACTTAATAACACCATAATGAAACAAGAAATACTGCTTACAAAAATATCCCCAAAGAACTCAGAATCAATTCTCCATTTGACTGAACCAGAACGTCCAGTATACAAATTGTCATACACGTCAATGTGTAGCATTGCCAAAAAATCTTTCAAATCTTTACCCCAGTTCCTCAATCAATATGTGAAAGGCAAAGACAAAATCAAAATACAACTGCTGCAAAATATGGATACTTGTCCAGTGCGCAAATACACAGGACTGCAAGGACATTCATTATCCTGCATTTCCGGACCCATTTGCAAATGCAGCTTCCATCATATCAAAATGATATCAACACATCATTCAACTAGAAGAAATCTAGTCTATAAACTGTACTATGCTAAAAGTCCTGCTTTAGCACTAGCCAATTTAAATAACAATTTTCTGCATGGTACAGCCAAAGACCTACTCTAAGAAATCAACCATATCCAGAGTAAATATTTTGGAAGTGAAAACCACTTACAAAATGCAATAGGTTTACAACAGACTAGCAACAATTCTGCACATGGCAACCTTCTACTACACACATACAAAAAAGAAATACTAAAATTCAAAAGTATATCCATTGAAATACCAAACCATGTGTGTGTGTGTTGCCACAGAACTTTTTATAAAAGAAACACAAAAACTATAGACATAACATACAAAATAGAAGACAATGAAGATTCCAAATGGTTTAAATTAGCTCTCTACCTTATAGCAGAAAACAAATACAAAATAACTGACCCCTTAACAGTTTACAGTTACTGCACTACAAAACCTGACAACAATCAAACTCCTTCACGTTCTATCACAAATAATTTAGAATTATTCCCTCTACCAAAACCCCTGCAACAACTCAATGTATATGAGAGCATCATAATTCAAACAGTACACCCATTCCAAGCAATAATACGCCTTCAACCAAAAACAGCAAAATTACCTCCCTCTGAATTGGTGAAAGGCATTCGGGGCAAAGTAGTATATTTACCATTAGATCTAAAAGAAAATGTGCACACTCTGGGAGTGCAACAACTGGTAGATTTACATAAAGTTAGAGAAGCCTTGCAATATCTAAAAGACAATAATGAATACTACGAAGAAATAAATATTGAAGAAAACTTAAGAGAAACAACTGAAATAATACAAGAGTCACCAGAAACTGGTCAATTTAAACTTCTAGATCCTGCTACAATATCCAATATTTTAGACCATTATAAAATTCATCCATTAAACTCTGAAGACACCATAGATGATGCACTAGAAACGTACCAAATGCGACAAACAAAAGAATCACCAATCAGCACATGGGAAAAAAGTATAGAAGCAAATGCTTTTCCTTTACTCTTTCCTACTGGCAAATGAGGAAGGTACGATGATAGACCCACTCAGATAACAGCATCAGCATACTGCTCATTATGAATGTATTCTGAAGATCCCAGATTTAGAGAAAATGTGTAATACATATTCCACCTACTCTTTGAAAGTGAACTAGCAACTCTATGTCACGGAGTTGCGCACACATTAAAATCACGAACCCACTTTCAAAAAATGTCAGCTACGCAATTACTACAAAAAGTGCAAGAAAAAGGTGAAGTTTTACAATCAAGCATTATACAAATCTGTTAGCAAACATGTGTGGTACGAAAGAGCACTGATTCCGATGTCATGGTGATGTATGCTGCATGATAAGAATCCTTGGCCCACCCACTTGGTTTGTTACGTTAATTTGTGCAGAATATGCATGGGAAGATCTACATGATTTCCTATGCATATCAAACAAAAACAAAACAAACATAGATATACTAACACCTGGAGAACTTTGCTCTCTAGATCCTGTTAATGTTTCAAGATATTTCCATCACCGCTTCATTGCTATGCTACACTTTATTTGAAATAAAACTGTTCCTCCGCTCGGAGAAGTGCAACACTTCTTTTGGAGAAAAGAATACCAAGCCAGAGGAGCACCACATATCCACATGCTTTTATGGATTAAAGATGCTGCCAAATTTAGTCTAGAAAGTGATGCCACTGTGTTACAGTTTATCGAAACATATGTCACTTGTGAAATTCCATCAGAAGCAACAAATAGTGATCTTCATGCACACATTGTACAATTTCAAAGACACAAATGTGGCAAATATTGTCATCCCAAATACAAAAACAAAGGGAAATACTTCACCAAATGCCATTTTGGTTTCCCTAGACCAGTTACAGAAACAGGTGAAGTGAACAACTTCATGTCTTCAGTTAGACATAGTGTTAAAGGTAAATCACCTAAAAATACATATTACATAAAAAGAACAGAAGAAGCAAAATATATCAATGATTAGAATGCAATCATTGCCCTATTGTGGAATGAAAACATAGATGTGCAGTATATTACAATCAATTCCACTGCAGTTGCACAATATGTTACAGCCTACTTAACAAAAGTAAACAAAACAGAACTTCAAGACCTCTGGAATGACCTGTCATCAGACAAAACACTGTCTCAGAAATTGTACAGCCTGTGCATAAAAATGCTCTCCCATAGAGAAAGTGGCTGCTATGAAGCCGCAGATCGTTTAACCGGTACTGCTTTGTATGGAAAATCTGAAAATATACTATGGCTAAGTCTTGGTCCTGCTAAATCTAGAAAAAGAGTTCTCAAATCATATGACGACATAGAAACAATAGCCAAAAATGATCCTAACAGCCAAGACATTTGAAAAACAATTTAATAGACACATGCTACCCAAACAGAACTACCACTTTGGAATCCATGTGTCTATACCACATAGCCCAAAACTTCACATACAAAAATAATATAAAACCCGATGAAAAAAAAGGTAGATACAGAGTGACAAATTGTGAAGGCAGCTTAGTAAAACTTACCAAACCAGGTTTAATTAATCAATTAATCATATCAAATTGTCATTAAAAACTCCTCAACATAAAGAACTATATTACATGTCCCTGCTACAACTCTTTAAACCATGGAGAAAAGAAAGCAAAGCAAATGAAAGCACTATCACCGATGTACACTTTACACAGTACAAAATAATGTTGCACAATGAACAGCAACACGAAGAAGAACTCCAGGCTCAACTAGATAAGAACACTCCTGACAGTAGTCAACCTTCTCTAACAGGAAGCCAAGAACCACTGTGACAGCCACTAATAGCAAATGAGGCAGAATTAGCTATGACATAAGTAGAAAATGACATGTGTCAGTATGAAGATACAGAAGACTTAAGTACACTACAATCAAAACTAAACAATGAGCAGCGTAGCATTTTTCAAGAAGTAACAAAAGAAATTGCACATGGTGTACAACATGAAAATAAAGAATGCACCTGCCAAAATTACAAACCTATACAATTATACGTCAGTGGTGTAGCTGGTTCAGGCAAAACATTCTTAATCAAAATCATCAGCAAGTTCCTTCAACAATTGACAAACAACAAACTGTCAGCTGTTGTAACTACCCCCACAGGTTTAGCTGCCTACAACATAGGGGGTGTAACTTTGCATCAATTACTTCTCCTACCAGTAGAACACCAAAACAAATTAGAATATTAGAAAATTTCTACAGAAGCTGCAATGGAACTAAGCAGAGTGTTAAAACAAATGAAAATGCTGCTAATAGATGACGTGAGCATGGTCTCCAACCTAATGTTGGCTTTGATTCACCTCAGATTACAAGAAGTACTTAAAACAAACTATGAAGAGCTCTTTGGAGGAAAACACATTATTGCTTTCTTAGATCTTCTTCAATTGACACCAGTGAAAGTTGAACCAATTTTTAAAACCTTAGGACACAAATTCTGCCGGAAAACTATTGGTAGCATAGGAAATGTCAATCGTTGCCAACATTTCCAATACAGAGAATTAACAGAAAACTTGTGACAGTCAACAGACCTCACTTACGCCAACATTTTTAAAAGTATTAGAGTTGGTGTACTATCTCGAGAAGCACAAGCAATATTAAAAACCTGGCACATCCATGCACTATCACGCTTACGCACACTTGACGGTCTATTTCTAATCAACTTTGATACAAATAAATTCAACGCTGATGTTCCTTGCATTTTAGAATACAATAGACTACGTTCTCTATACACCCCCATCTAAAAACATATCCTGTTCCACTAAAAAGAAAATGTTGTAAAAGAAAAATAATTCAAACAGAAATGCAACAGGATCTCACTGCAGATCCTCCAAAGTGACACAAGGAAACAAATACTTCATCAATTACCACAACCAAAGGGGAACCTATTACTCAAAGTAACTCAGGAACTTCTTCAAAGAAGCAACAAACATTCCGAAAAAATGACTTGGACACAGACCTATCTGGTCCATTCAAATTTTCTAATATAACTGGTGTAAGTTTCTACTCAAATGTAGCAATGAATATTCTATTTCAATTACACCAATTGTTGAGAACATTTACTTACACAGTACAGACCAATTGTGTTTGCAAATGTTAGTACTTCATAGAAACGCAACAAACAATCCTGACAACACGTATAGTGTTCATGGAATAAGGCAAGAATTAGCTACTGTGCTGGAATCGTTAAATTCGCTATAAACTCACAAGAAGATCCACAAGAATTTCTAATGTACTTGCTACCAGTACTGGAAAACAAAAACATACCTATAAATGAAATCTTCCAGATTTAATACATGTGGAAACATACATGCACTCTCTGCTACAATGTGACACAGGAACAAATCCCTAATGAGCGCTTCGTTTATGTATACATACCTAATTGTGAATCTGTTCCATTTCAGCAACTTGTACAAAATGCAAACCATGTTAGATTATGTACTACCTGCAATTCAGATAATCACTCCACCATATTAATACACACACATAGTAAATACATAATACTAATGCTTCTACATTACAATGCAGATGGTACCAAAAACAACTGCAAACTGACTGGATTCACAGATGGTCAAGTATCACTTGGTAAGAAAACCTTCACAACAGTAGGTATAGTCTACCATGCAGGAGCCACAACCAATGCAGGTCACTACACTGCATATATTAAAAAGAAATGTGGTTGGTTCGAATGTAATGACAGTACGATTACTCTAAAGCAAAGATTGCCAGCAAATCTTACAAATGTTAATTTAATATTCTTAAAACCAAAATGTAATAACTAATCTGTTCTGAAACATCAACAAAACTTCTATTAAATAACTATAAACTGGTTCAATACGCCAAAAGGTATCTAACTGCCCCAAGATACTACAACAACCAAACAGATAAACAAATACCACTAAATTATAACAAGAAATAAACAAGTAAAAACACGCCAACAGGTATCTAACCCCAATATTTCGCAACCACCAAACAAATAAATCAATACCACTAAATTATTAAAAAATAGACGGTTAGAATATGCCAAAAGTTATATCACTGCTCCAAAAATGTGCACCAAGCCAACAGATAGGACATTAGTCAAAAACAACAAGTGAATAGTAAAAACAAACAAACAAATAGACTATAGCATAACAAAAAACATTTTTTTTATCTACATCACAGGAGGCACAACCGATGCAGGTCACTACACTGCATATATTAAAAAGAAATGTGGATGGTTTGAATGTAATAATAGTACAATTATTCTAAAGTAGATATTAAGCAAAAATAAATACCACTAAATTATAACAAGAAACAAACAGTTAGAATACGCCAACAGGTATCTAACTGCCCCAAGATTTTCAACAACCAAACAGATAAAACAATACCACTAAATTATAACAAAAAATAAACAGTTACAATACGCCAACAGGTATCTAACTGCTCCAGAAATGTGTAACAAACCAACAGATAGAACATTAGCCAGAAACAACAAGTGAACTCTGAAAAAAACAAGCAAATAGACTGTAGCGTAACAAAAAAGGGTTTTTTTATCTACCACACAGGAGGCACAACTGATGCAGGTCACTACACTGCATATATTAAAAAGAAATATGCATGGTTTGAATGTAATAATAGTACCATTATTCTAAAGCAGAGATTACCAACAAATCTTACAAACACTTCTTTAATCTTCCAAAAACCAACATTTTATAACTAATCTGTACTTAAACATGAACACAACTTCAATTAAAAAACTATAAACTGTTAAAATACACTAAAAGGTATCTAACTGCCCCAAGATTCTATAACAATCAAACAGATAAATAAATACCACTAAATTATATCAAGAAACAAACAGTTAGAATACGCAAACAGATATCTAACTGTCCCAAGATTTTCAACAACCAAACATAAAACAATACCACTAAATTATAACAAAAAATAAACAGTTACAATACGCCAACAGGTATCTAACTGCTCCAAAAATATGTAACAAACCAACAAATAGAAAATTAGCCAGAAACAACAAGTGAACTCTGAAAACAAACAAACAAATAGACTGTAGCGTAACAAAAAAAGTTTTTTTTTAATCCGACATGGATTTTTTTTTCCACAGACCCAATGATTTGAAAAACAAACACAGAAACTGAGCAAATAGCACAGTACACTGGTTTGTAATCTACTAAATATGAGGGTGAAAATGAATAAACAATGTCTATTGTTCAATGCTATAAGTCCTTACAAACTCCCAATACTAACATGATCTTTTCTTTTATCACAGAAATTGACTAAGAATATATGTACTGCAGTTACCAAACCAAACAGTAAGTATATTACAACAAGTACAACTCATAAATACTACTCCATAACACAACAACAGAATCATACAGTGCATATAGCTTCAGTCTTGAATGCATGGCCCATGCACCCAAGACTCTAGAGCCTGGCCACAACAACCACAGCATATCACACCCATTAAAGCTTATAACTTCGGTACTTATAACTTTGGTTTTACATAGGCCCTCGCCACAACAACCACATACGCCCAAGATTCTAGGCCCTGACCACAACCACCACATGCATCCAAGACCCTAGGGCCTCACCACAACCGCCATATGTACCCAAGACTCTAGGCCCTCACCACAAGCACCAAATGCACCCAAGACTCTAGGCCTTGCCACAAAACCCCCTGCATATCACACCCATAGATCACACCCATGCTTGATTCTATGGGTGTAACCTATGGGTGTGATATGCTGCAGTACACCCATGCGTGTTCTTAGAACAGTTTCAACTTGCCTGCGAACAGTACGGACAGGTACAGTGTCCTTAGGACACCTCCATATTTGTTTTTTCTTACGGACATCCCGGATACCATGTGTGTTCTTAGAAAGGTTTCACCTTGCCAGCGAACAGTACAGACAGGTATAGTGTCCTTAGGACACATCCATTTTCATTTAATTACAGACATCCCGGACACTGTGTGTGTTCGTAGAATAGTATAACCTTGCCTGCAAACAGTACGGACAGGTATAGTGTCCTTAGGACATCCCCATCTGGGTCGATTGAGGACATCAAGGACAGCGCGGCTGACCGCGGACACAACGAACACAACAGCAGTGCCTACCACCTAAATTGATACAATATTTTAACCATCTCTTACCCCCCCTCCCTCTCCAAACAGTCTTACAGGCCAACACACTTGCCAAAATTGTATTTCCCCACCATTTGTCACTGCTCTGTCCGTGGATGTCCGCGGATACAAGATGGAGGGCGTTTCCAAAAATCTGATGCACTCCACGCTCTCCACCATCCAATCGGTGAACATGCTGCATATACGCAGACATGACGCAAGTCAATTAGCCAATCAGGACACTGTCCGCGGAGCGAACAGGGAAGTGTGTCCGTCGACCGAACATAGATATTACTAATTTTTTTTAACCTACTTTTTGTTCATTTTTTAAAAACTACTGGACAGATTTTCACCAAATTTACAAAAGTACGCTTTCGGGACCAAGCTGCTGCTCCTGCCACAAATTTGGTGAAAATCCATCCAGCGGCTTGGTCTTTAGGTGTGAGCAAACTTTTTTCCCCATTCAGTCCATGGGGGAAAAAAAAAGATATTTTGGGACCCCACACCATAACTTTGCCCCTTCTAGACAAAACCTCACCAAACTTTCCAAAAGAAATCAGAGTGGGCCATATACTCTTTTTGCAAAGTTTGGTGAGGATTCGTCCAGGGAGAGCGAAGTTATAGGCCGCCCAAAATGTGCTCTTCCTATGGAAACAGCAACTTAACCATAACTATATATGTATATATATTGAAGAGGAAAAATCGAGATCAAACCCATGCCCCCTCACCCCAGGCGCATATACAGAAGAACGGCAGGAAGAACAAGGAGCGCACTTATCATTTGAACCAGGCCCCAGCGCACCCATGGGTGACAAATATGCTTAAATACACCCACTTCACCAACAATCCAACTTCCATTCATTACAATCAATGCAGCAATATCACAATCTACAAACACAAAAATCCATGTTTAAAGGGAAAGACAGACATTTTCGCAAAGTCTTGCACAACATTTGAAACATAATTGTAACAAGAATGGCTCAGCCTTAGCCAATGAGAGCTCAGAGCTCAGGTGCAAAATGCTTGCTTCAGCTAAAAAGCTATGGGAACAAATTCATAATGCAACAAGCTAGAATTAGGTAATTGTGGGCTGGCACAGCTAAACCAACCCACTGACGCAAAAGTCTAACATCCAATTATCAGGCTCTCTATATACATAGGTAACCTATTACTCAGCAGCCAATAGCAGGAGGAGATAGGTTTCTGGGAGCTGATCCAATTCTGTGAGGTCAGCCTGCAGTGTGATTACAAAGCTGGCTTGCAAGCCAGCCCCGGGGGAGACGGCGCCTGAACTCTCGATGTGCACGATGCTCTGCGTGTTTTTTTTCTTTTTTGTTGGCCAGAAATAAACGCAGTTTGGAACATGTGGCTGCCTGCTGGGGTCTCTGTTGCATTTCTGTGGGCCATATGGGAGGTGTTGGGGTCTCCCATAGCTGGTGAGGGGATGGCTGCTGTGCCCCACAGCCCTGGCGGGTGTCCAGCTTCTCCCCAACAAGTTGGTGCCCTCTGTGAGGCTCATTGCTCATTGTAACATGGGTGAATGAGCACTGCCTGCGCAAGCCCTGCGTTGAACTGCACTCCCTGCCGCCGTCTCAAGGAAGCTGTGGGACCCTCGCCTGCACCTGAAGACCACCGGAAAACACGTAACCGGCTAAAGGCTTTGGGGGCCACTTGGAAATACCCCGCTTGAGGGCAGGTGAGAGCCCTGCAGAAGAAGTGGTCTGGTGAAGCGCCTTGACGGGGTGCCCAGCAGCAGAGCAAGTGCCAGTGCAGCATAGGAAATGTAAGTAAACCAGCAACATGGGCTTTGAGGGGGGGAAATGTTTCAAGTATTATAATGTGTTGTTGATCAGTATGTTGCACAAATGTTAAGTTATTTTGTTTAGGTAGAAACTGGGGGGAGGCACTGTAAATTGGGTGGTGGGAGATTGTACATTGTCGCAAAATTCAGCGAATTGGTGGTGATCTGCACGTGAATTGTTGTTGGGACTGGGGCGGTGGCAGTGGTCCCTTCTTGTGTTTTTGAGCCTATTGGGTGGGGTATTGACTCCCCACATATAGGACAGGAATGCCGCGCTGGTTGGTCTGGATGGCGATTTCATGTACGGGGGTCTGGATTTCCTATGAATTGACGTTATAGATCAATGAGTAGATGAGGTTCCCTGCTAATTGAGCGTTTTAATTCAGTGAGTGGATGATGTTTCCCTGCAGGAGGTAGCTAGATTGTTCCCGAGTGCGGAAGATAGTTGGCTGGTTAAGGTCCCCTGGTGAAGAGCGTATCACACGCGAGGCGACGCTGTGTGCGCAGTCCAATTATAAGAGTTTTTTTTTTTTTTTTAACGTATTTTATTGATTTTGGTGGAAAAAAAAAGCAATACAACGAGAAATCAAACGGTGGTTCAAACAAAGGAGGGGACGGTGCAAGGGGAACAAGGGAGGGGGATGGAACAAACAAATCAACAATAGTCTTCATGTTACATCGAGCTTACAGTGGATGGGTGGGTTAGGGCCTGTGACCCAGAGTTTCAGGATGCAGGGGAGGTCGCATATGGGGGCTGTCCCTCCAGTGCTGGCATCAGGGGATAGTGTCAGTATGATGCTGCGAGATTTCAGGGGGGTTTGTAGTCAGCGCTGAAGCGTATGTCTCTGAGGAGGGCCTTCCATGATTCCAAGGTGCCGCATTCGGCTTCGCCGCTTGAAGTGATTCCTTCTTGCCAGGCCCTGGTTTCTGCTACTGTCCATCTCTCGAGTTCCTTGAGCCAACGTTCATGCCTGGGGCCCGACGGCGTCTTCCAGGCCATTGCAATTGTTCTCTTGGCCAGAATACATGAGATGTCCATTAGTCTGACAGCATGCTTGGACTTGCCAGGTCTGGGGTAATTCTCCAGGAGGCACTCGCCAGGGGTCCATTCGTACCTCGTCATTCCAGCATCGATGCAAGTCTGTTTGGCTTTGGACCATAGTGTCATCGCCTTAGTGCAAGTCCAGAACATGTGGATCATGTCCGCTTTATCGTTCCCACACCATGGGCATGCAGGGGAGGATGTCTTATTGAAGGAGGCGACCCTATGAGGGGTCATGTATGTCCTGTACAGGACGTTCAGTTGAATCTGACCAAATCTGGTATTCCTGGACACTTTTTTGGGAAATATTAGCGCTCTCTTCCATTCTTTATCCGTGATCGGGGTCTCAAAATCCGCTTCCCATTTCGCTCTCAGATCTTTGCCTTTAGGGTTAGGTTTGTCGCATAGTCTGCTGTAGAGCCTGGAGACTGGTCTCCAGCCATCCGAGAGGTCATGCATTTCTTGAAGTAGAGGGTCGGGGGCCCGGGGGTATTCCTTCGGCGGCCTTAAGAGATTCAAAGTCCCTGAATTCCCCTTCCTCGTACATGTCGCCCCACGTGTATATGCCGGCTTCTTCCCACCTCCTTGCCATGGAGAGGTCTGCATCCGTTCGGCAGGTGTCTACTAAGATGGGGTTATCCGGAGAATATGGGTGTTGTACTCTCCTGATGTAGCAGGACCTGGCCCATATCTCCCTTCCCAGGTCAATCAGTTGTGAGGTGACCAGGGATTGCCGTATAGGATGCCACAGGGTCTCCCTGGGGATCACATCGTTCGAGGATTGCCTCAGTAGTTCCGTCTCAGCCGAGGATTCGTCTGAGAGCCATTTCGTTATGTGACTCAGCTGGGCGGCCAGGTAGTATAACTGGAGATCCGGCAGCTTTATTCCACCCTCTTTATGTGGCAGAGAGAGAACATAAAGTGACAGTTTGTGCCTGTGGGGGCCCCAAAGGAGGTCCCTGATGATAGCCTCCAGCTTCTTGAAGAAGGGCGGTCGAACGTAATGGCAAATGTTCATGAAGAAGTATAGGAATCGGGGGAGTACGATCATCTTGACTATCGCTGCCCTGCCCACCATGGCCAGTGGGAACTTGGACCAGAATTTTATGGAGCGTCGAAGACTCATGATGGCGACCTCCGTATTGTGTTCGTGCGTGAGTAGTGGGGTGTGGCTTACGTTGATCAGATAACGGAACTTGACCAGTTGCCAACCTATTCCTATCTCTGGAAGTTCGCTTTCTGGAATGTTGCGAAGGCCCGCCAGGGGAAAGGCAGAGGACTTCCTCCTGCTAAATCGGATTCTCGAGTACTTTGCGTAATTATCTAGTACCTCCAGTGCTGTCGGTGCGTTGACCCCGGGAGTGCTTAAGTAGAGGAGGACATCGTCTGCGTATAGAGATATTATGTGGTGTACAGTGCCCACCTTAATACCAGCGTCGAAGAGCTGCTGCCTGAAGTACAATGCAATCGGTTCCAGGCCCAGTATGTACAGCATGGGCGATAGCGGACACCCCTGTCTCGTTCCCCTTTGTATTTCCCAGGGTGCTGATACCGTTCTTCCCGTTTTCACTCTCGCCATTGGGGAATTATGGAGGACCTCGAGCCACCTGATGAAGCCCCCTCCGAAGCCAAATCTTCTCAGGACCTCCCTGATCCATTCCCAGTATATGGAGTCGAAGGCCTTGATAGCATCGAGCGACAACACCGCCAGGTCCTCGTCCCTCTCGTATGTTGCAGCCATTACATGCTGTAGCCTCCTGAGGTTAGCAGTGGTGTTGCGCCCAGGCACGAATCCGTTCTGGTCTTCATGGACGATGGATCCCACCACTCTGGCCAGCTTGCGAGCCAATATGGATGTGAGGATCTTGGCATCGTAGTTTAGCATGGCCAGAGGACGGTAGGACTCACAATCAGTGGGCGATTTGTGCGGCTTAAGCATAGGGACGATTATGGTCTCTTTCATGGTGTTGGGGAGAATCCCATTCGTGTATGCCTCCTGGTAGACCTCGTGGAGAACTGGGGTGAGGATGGACTCATAGGCCTTGTAAAACTCAGGTGGGAGGCCGTCACTGCCAGGGGCTTTGTTGTTAGAGAGGGACCTGATCGCCCCTTGTACGTCCTCAAGAGTGATCTCCATCTCCAGTTCCTCTCTCTGCTCGAGTGAGATGCGGGGAACTTCTATCTCCTCAAGTGTGTCTATAATGTCTTCAGTAGGAATTAGCGTCTTGTGAGCATACAGTTCGGTGTAAAATTTGGCAAAGGCTTCATTGATCCCCAGCTGGGTCGTGTGGGATGTCCCATCGGCGTCCCTTATCTCCACTGGGAGGTGTTTGGGGTGTTCTCGCTTGCAGAGCCAGGCCAGTAATCTCCCTGGTTTATCCGATTCTTTGTCGGATCGGGTGGTGTGTGTGGTGAAATCAAATTTCTCTAGTCTTTCCCATGCTTGTTGACATTCTGCGCGGGCTTCCTTCAATTTATTCTCGGCCTCTGTGGAGTTGTCGTGAGCAGATTCTAGCCGGGAGATCTCAGCTTCTCGTGCTTCAAGCGTTCTCTGCAATTGCCTGCGAGTACCACCGGCTCTCGATATAATTTCACCTCTGGTCACCACCTTCATAGCTTCCCATAATGTGCCCCAGGAGGATACCGACCCCATGTTGATTTCCAGGTAATCTTCCAATTTTTCGGCAAGGTCTTCCCTGAACTCGAGATCTTCAAGTGCTGCAGTCGGCATCCTCCACATGGGGATCGGGGGTCTGGGGCCCCTCAACTGTCATAGCATGGTCAGTGGGGAGTGGTCAGAGATCGTTCGCCCCAGGTACTCTGTAGCTGCAGCATGTGGGGCGAGTTCCTTGTTGATGAACAGGTAGTCAATTCTTGTATGGACTCCGTGAGGGGCCGAGTAGTGGGAGTAAATCCTGTCAGCCGGATGATGTTCCCTCCAGATGTCCACTAGATATTATAAGAGTTTTTATTGTGGTTTACCTTGTTCCAGTTGAGACAGGAAGACAGCTGTGGGGATTGTGGGGTTTTATTTTGGGATTTTTGTGGGGTTGGTAGAAATGGGTTATTGTTCTGTGTATGCACATTTGTCTGTTCATTTGCACTGTGTTTTTAGTTTGGTGACGTCACCTTCAGATTGATGCATAGGACACAGAATTTTGATGGTGAGGAGATAGTGGTGTGGTTTTGGATTTGGAGAATAGGTGACCCAGAGGCGGTGTGTGGAAGACACATGCGCAAGATTGTGGGGGTGTGCCGGAGAAGGCAATGGTTTGTTGAAGATGGGTTGCCCGTGGAGTGCACTGGCTAAGGTGCGGAGCCAAGAAGGCTCACAGAAGTTGAAAAATGTTCAATTATCTTCTAACATTTGTTCCCTGAACAGCAGACTATCGAAATGTTCAAATTGAATCGAGGTAAAATGTATCACACAATACAGAAATGACTCTCCTTCACCTGTTGTGTAGCACACAGGTTCCATGCCGAAATAAGTAAGTAAAACATAGGGGGTCATTACGACCCAGGCGGTAAGTACACCGACTTTACCACCATGGTGTAAACTAGGTTTACACCATGGTGGATGGCGGATTTACCGCCCCATTCCAAGGTGAGTGGGGCGGTAAATCCCCATTTCCCATTTACCCTTCGCCATTCCCATTTTTGCCCCATAGGGCCTAATGGGAGTGGGGAAGGCGCTAATTACGGCACTGTAAATTACGGTGCCGTAGTTAGCACCAAGGCGGTTTAGCGCCATGGAATTTAACGGCTGCTAAAAGCAGCCGTTCAAAATGGAATCAGGCGTTAAGGGTTAACGACGGCGTTAACCCTTAACGCCTGGGTCGTAATGACCCCCATAGTGTGCAAAGATTCAAAAGTACTGAAGGTAAATTAAAAAAGACCATGGCTGCTCATAGGCGGCTTCTTCAGGAGCGTGCAGCAATCGCTAAGGACACACATACACAGCACTTACACGGGAATAGGTTTAAAAGCACATGGCTACAGTTGAACTGTGTGCACGAAGGAAAGGGAAGATGCGAGGGGTCAGCTGATGCTGAACCAGCACAAGCAGAGGGAAGAGGGGACTCACCCTTCTGAACCTCCGGGAGTGTAATATTTGATGACACAGATGGTAAGCAAGGAATGAATTGCATGAGAGAACTGAAAACAGCAGAAGGAAATTTAAACACCGCACACACACAATCACAATACACTAAAGAAAACAAACAGGAAGGTGCAGAACAACCCACTAGCAGCACAGGAGCGAGCAAGGGAGGGCTGCAGTGCATGAAAGCAGATTTGAAGGCACAGGTACAGAGGAATTAAATTTAAAGGGAAGATAACGGGGGAGGGGTGCAAGGACTAACAATAGCAACAGAGAGGGGGAACTGGAAAGGGAAGAAAGGGATTGGAGGAGGAAGGATGAGAGGGAGATTATGGGAAAAGAGCGTGGAGAAGGGGTAGATGGCAAGGGAATGGGTAGAGAAACAGGAGGATGAACGGGCGATAAAAGTGGCCAGTGAGTGGGTTGCACTGGAATGGGAAAGAAAGTGATTGGAGGAGGAGAGAAGGACTGAACGCGACTGCACAGCCAAACATGATAGAGGATCAGTAAGGGGTGGTGCAGCATGCATGGGGTTATGGAAGGGAGGAAGGAAGGATAGCGTGCTAGACATTGACTGTGTGCATTGTAGATTGTGGCAAGAGAAGACGGTTAATAAATAAATAAATAAAACCGTCAGAGGCAGAGAAAGGGAGATGAGGACAAGTCGGCACAAAATAAATTATTAAAGTATGCAATGGGAGGGGCAGTTAAAAACAGCCTCAACACACACACACAAGCATCACAATAGCAGCATCAACAACCACCACAATATGTACCGCCCATGTGGGGAGGATACATGGGGCAGGACGGGATCATTTCAGCAGACACCACAAGCACCAATGCAGGCACTGTCACCACTACATGTACAGACACAACAAATGACAGCACCACTACCCCAGGACTGACAAGAATAACAACCCAGGGGCACTGCACAGCAGTAAGCACCCATACAGAACACTGACACAATAGCAACGATACCGGTTACATGACTGGGAGGGGTCTTCCTGATGGGGAACAAACCTTTCAAAGGACATAGATTGACATTATACCCTTAATAGGACAGCCCAAGACAAACTTGATTTGACTCACTCTGCCACACACACTCATGCTCCACCTCCCGACAGAGCGGGCAAGACGCACGCCGACACACACACTCACGCACACTCAATAATGCAGAGGACAATTGCATAGGGTGGTGATAGGTATCAAAATATTTTCCTTTCTGGGTGACAGTGGGGCGACTAGGCCATGCATTAGGGAAGAGACATTTGAGACATCACGAGCGATGTGGATATGACCACCTTATTAATAGAGAAAGCCATAACTTGTTAAACACCAGCAATACACATGTTGAAAGTAAGGAAGATTGTTTAAGAATAGTGGGGGTGCACGGTACAGAGGGGGGTGCATAGAGATAGCGCATAACAAGAGAGTACATTTAGCTACTTTCTGAGCACACATCTTTCAGCGAGGAGACTGGGCTCATGCATACACGAATAACACAGCAATTAAATGAGACACACAAGGTGGAGGAAGGTGCACTTGAGGGGGGGGTGTACATTTCATTGACAGTTCACCATGGGAGGAGAGAAATAGAGGTAAAGGGTGGATGACCCATGTTCCCAACAGACTCAATTTGGCGACAAAATACCACAGTGCATGTAGTAATGCCACTAGCGCTTTTGAACACAGCACTGTCACAAATGCATTAGCCAACACACATAGGGAAAGAGGTCATTGCTGCACGAACTGGAGAATAATGGTTGTATTAAAATTTGAGAGCAGATAATGGGGGGAGAAATATATTGTTTAAATGTAACAGTAATTACAGTAGTGGAGTAATAAAATACTAGACTAAATGAGTAATTAACAGAGTAGGTAGGGTTTAAAAAGTGGACATGGGGTGGGATAGAGAGAATGGGAGTAAATTGTGATGGTTGGGTTTGAAAGAAAAGAGGAAGTAAATAAATAAATAAATAAATAAATAGATACAAAGGGGGGGAGGGACAGGTAGTGAATAATTGGTAGCGAATTTCATTAGTACCAGCTTAAAGTGCCTGCCGTTCACTGTGAGACACGCCCTGAGAAGTTGAGAGAGGAGCCATAGAAAAAAAAGATTTTAAAACCCTGCGATTATCTTAACTAAGTAACATGGTCCACTTAATTTAGAAACACAGCCACCCTATATGACAAATTTACCACCTTAATGTTTCCCTGTTTAGCTTGTCAGTGCCTGATGCCCCACGGGACAAAGGCACGCACTAAAAATAGCTTACAACAAAAGCACAGTAAATATAAAGATCCAAAGGCCCATTTGTACACTAGCACCTAAATTGCGTATATATGATCCAAGTGTGTAATGAGTATATTCACATAAATTAAGTGCCTACCCATTTTCCGGGTACATTTCGAATAGTGCAACAAGTTACGGTCAGACCGTCATTGAACGCCACCAAGTGGTGACCGGATGGTGCATAAATGTACCATTGGCTCCTCCCACTAGGACACTGAATAGTGCAAGAGTAGTGCAGAGAGGTTAGGTCAAGAAATTGAAGAATATGTAAATGCTCAGGTCTCAAGCGCTTCTATTTCATTTCTCGCCAGATATAAAGGACCCAGGGCAGGTCTGAAGACAACGGACAACTAACACCCAATGGCTACGGACTACAGTGGGACATTTTCCCGTCCTGTCAGACTTTGTTAGATGTGTGAGGCGTCAAGCCCTACAAAGCACTGGCAACGAGGGAGCAACGATCAACAGGGTCAACGCAAGAGATTTTCATGAACTGCAAAATAGCACGAACACTCCCGAGTTAGGGAAACATGGCCATCCTATAGTCCAACGCACACTAGCAACTAGAATAGGGACCGACACACCCATGTCCAAATTGAGTTTCATATTACATTTTGTGCACCTACAGCTGTAACACTGTTTTGTTCCTTCTCTTTTCCCCGCACATGCAGGTTGTTGCGTATGTATGCTGTTAGAAATGTGTAGGAAATTTCATTAATGTTATCTTCCATTAGTAACCCTGAGGCCTACTAATTAAACCATCGTGAAGCATTCCCCACTCAATTGCCCACCCTATCAGGAACCTCAGACCCCTTAGAGCACGTTTCCCTGAAGTATATGTCCTTGCTTCCATTGAATAAACAGCCCTAGATTTTCCCTACCCATATTCAGAAATTTTGAAAACACGAAATGTCCAGGGGGAGGTTTCATTTTTGCCCTTAGTGATTGTTTAGTTCGCGGTGCTTGAGGTTACTAACAAGTACTAATGTATTAACGCCTTTCTTGCGATTTTCAGGCGGGCAACTTTATCATCTCATCAGCTGCAAGGACCCAGCAGCGTAAGTGGTTATGGGCAAGCAAATATGGACTTTTACCTTCACGATGGGACTATTAATGATGAACAAAATATTCGGGGTGGTAATTTGAAAATGATATGTAATAGTGAGCATTACCGCTGTATCCCCTGCTAACATTCCCTAACCTAAGCAGGAAGACTTACGGCGTCAGTGGGTGAGGAAAAGCTGCTGCTAAAGTAAGGAGAGGTAAGGGCAGAGACAAAGGGAGTAAAACATTCACATAACACACATAGCAGAAGTGGCCAACAACATGCACACATGTGCAGAATTGGTAGGGACACTACTGGAGAGAGCTGTCCTCACTGCTCTTTAAAATATGCTGTGAGAGAATTGATTACAACAGAAATTACTACAGCAGAGCACGACGCCCATGTATCCCAAGGTGTGAAGAAAATTGCAAGGGAAGACAGCAACATTGAGATTGATAAAAAAAAGGGGGTAATCCCCGATGGAAGATGATTGCATAAAGAGAAGGAAGAAACAACGAGCAAATGCACCAGTGAGCAAGCTGCAAGAGAAAAAGAAAAATAATAAAAGAAGAAAGAAAAAACAAAAAAGAGAAGAAAAAAAAGACAAAAATATGATAAGTGCCTAACGGAGTGAGACAAAAGAGTGAAGATGGTCACTTGGGTGGAGAATGAAGAAGGACGTATACTGTGAAGGTACCAGCCTTATGTTACCAGCACAACAGTGACAAGAAGTGGACAATCATGCTGGATGAAAAAAGGTTGAAAGAAATAGGGAGAGCAGGAACATCACCGCTTATGGACAACTATTGACCATATGGATATAAAGATCAAGAAAAACTACCAGCGAATTGGGGAGGCAACTGTTCGTTGGTGCACATCAGCATGCCCTTGATGGTGACGTCCAAGGAAGATGTGAAGAATGACACATTCACCAAGATGGAAAACAACGGAAGAAGAGAAACAGACAGAGGAGTAAAAAGAGGGGGGAATTACTTCTCGAGCGAGACAGAAGAATCATTGGGTCAAGTACCAGAATACTAAAGAATGATCAGCAAAAAATGCATCTGAAAAGAGAAAGCAAAGAACCAGCTAGTGCTTGCATGTTAATGGATGACATCATGACTGCCTGGTTGATTTGAAGGTGATAAAGGAAGCACTACTACAAAGCACAGCATCATTGTGAAAGATCAAGATACGTTGCAAGATGTGAGAGAACAACAGAAGAAGACAGAGGAATGCAAATAAGAGATATGGTGAAAGGAAGAGCCGGACTAAGGGAGAAGATAGGGGTGTGCGACATGGTTCCAGCAGTAATAAAGGTGGCCACTCCCTGTGATCAGAGGAAGTACGAAGGGAAGTGAGTGTGGTGGAACACAGAAGGACAACACTCCTATATGTACTGTTCATCAACAGCAATGCAAACAATTATGGACACTTCAAGGAATTGACAAAGATATGAAGACCGGGAGGAGGTGGATGTTGCTTGGTGGTGTGGTCGACAAAGTCGACCAGAGGGGGGACTGAAGAGGGAAAATCGAGATCAAACCCATACCCCCTCACCCCAGGGGCATATACAGAAGAACAGCAGGAAGAACAAGGAGCGCACTTATCATTTGAACCAGGCCCCAGCGCACCCATCGGTGACAAATATGCTTAAATACACCCACTTCACCAACATTCCAACTTCCATTCTACATTACAATCAATGCAGCAATATCACAATCTACAAACACAAAAATCCATGTTTAAAGGCTTACAAATGCCTATATGAATTAACATGGTCTAATTGCACAGTGTAAAGCCATGTTTCAGGAAAATTACAGCCAAGCTAATTTCTCTCACTGAACACTAGCTGCAGATGCCTTCACCAATACTCCTCGCAAACCCACGAGCAGCCAAGGTCGCGCAGTCAGATAACATTGCTTTTTGCAGACAAACATTTTTTAATTCTCCACTAATGCGAGTAAGCCACGGCAACCCAGTGTGTTTTTATTTTCTTTTCTTTTTGGGAAAGAAAGACATTTTCGCAAAGACTCGCACAACATTTGAAACATAATTGTAACAAGAATGGCTAAGCCCTAGCCAATGAGCGCTCAGAGCTCAGGTGCGAAATGCTTGCTTCAGCTAAAAAGTTATGGGAACAAATTCATAATGCAACAAGGTAGAATTAGGTAATGGTGGGCTGGCACAGCTAAACCAACCCACTGAAGCAAAAGTCTAACATCCAATTATCAGGCTCTCTATAAGGGCTACATAGGTAACCTATTACTCAGCAGCCAATAGCAGGAGGAGATAGGTTTCTGGGAGCTGATCCAATTCTGTGAGGTCAGCCTGCAGTGTGATTACAAAGCTGGCTTGCAAGCCAGCCCCGGGGGAGACGGCGCCTGAACTCTCGATGTGCATGATGCTCTGCGTGTTTTTTTTCTTCTTTGCTGCCCAGAAATAAACGCAGTTTGGAACATGTGGCTGCCTGCTGGGGTCTCTGTTGCATTTCTGTGGGCTATATGGGAGGTGTTGGGGTCTCCCATAGCTGGTGAGGGTATGGCTGCTGGGCCCCACAGCCCTGGTGGGGGTCCAGCTTCTCCCCAACTATATATATATATATATATATATATATATATATATATATATATATATATATATATTGAACCTTCATTGGGTATTGCTTCATTTTTTCTGTTATACTTCACTGTTTGGGTTGCTATTTCACATTCTCACTGCTCTTTACAGTATAGCCTTCCATCAGCCTGTTTCACCACAAAAGGAGAACAAGGTGTATCTCTTAACAGTGCCTGTTTTACCTTTATGATTGGATTGGCACATGGTTTGTAGAATTCTGAGGGCTGAGTAGGCACATTAGCCTCTACTCACATGTGTACTCCTGTAGCGCAGAAGTTAATAATGGAAATATCTTTCCCTATATATGTGACAATGTCTGCGGTAATGGCCCTGTAGTTATGGTTAGAAAGAGCCCTTTTCAGGTGGCTTATAACTCCCCCCGCTCCAGACGAATCCTCACCAAACTTTGCAAAAAAAGTATGTGACCCCCTCAGAATGATTTTGCAAATTTTGGTGCGGTTTCGTTACGGGAGGGGGGCAAAGTTACAGGGGGATTCCAACAATTTGTGGAAATCCTCATAGATGCAATGGAAAAAAAAAATACTTGCGCCTACAGCCCAAATTGCTGGATGGGTTTTCATTAAATTTGCACTAGGAGCAGCGGTTTGGTCCCAAAGCATGCTTTTGTAAATTTGGTGTAAATCCATACAGAATTTTTTTTTAAATGGCCAAAAAGTAGGTCCTTAAAAATGTGTGATATCTGTGTGTGGTCCACAGACTCAATTCTTGATTTGGGGTCCTTAGACACATTTGGGCCAATCAGGGGTTGGCGTGCTGTTTGCAGACATTGTACATACCTGTTGATTGGGTGGTGAAAAACGTGAGGTATGTAATCTTTTTTTAAATGGTCACCATGTTGGATCTTTGGTCAGCCTCTGTTGTCCACGGATAGCATGGTGGGGAACAAGTCTGGTGGCCAAAAGAAGGGGCTGGAAAGGCCAGAGGAGTGGAATACATTTGATTTGGAGCTGTTTTTTTTAGGTAAAAAAGGGGTTTGCTGCTGCCACTGAGTCTCCGGACATCTCCAATGACCAAAACATTTGGGATTATTTTGTGGCCGAAGAGGGTCTGCAAAGTGTTGGGGGATAGGAATAAAGTAGCAGTGTCAAGAACTGTTATGGCATATTTGAAGTGTATTGCAATGAAGGGTGTTTTTGAAGTAGTTAGATACCTGTTGGCATATTCTAACTATCTTGGCTTTTAAAGGTACTATTTTAGTATTATGAATGAAGTTAGATACCTATCGCTCTATTCCGTTTATTGTACTACAGTTTAGCGACTAAATGTGGGTTGAAGGAATAATAAGTAGGCATTTGTTAGACTTGCTGGTATGATATGATATGATAGTTTGTTTATATAGCGCCTATACACTATTTGTTTCAAAGCGCTTCAAGGCAAGGGAGGGAACAAGGGAAAATGCAATGGTAACCTATGTTTAGGAGTAACGGAGGTGTTGTTACATTTAAAGCAACCACCTATTTTTTGTCTTATGCAGTATAGTGGCCTGAAGTGGTTGTGGCACCAGTGTGGTAGATTATGCCCATTGTTGTGAAGGTTTTCTTGCCAAAAGATACTTGGCCGTGTGTGAAGATAGTAATCTCACAGTTGAATTTTGCTACCATCTGCATTGTACCTCAGAAGCATTAGTATCACACATTGGCCATATGAGGTTATTTGTATGCTGGAATGATTGTCTGAATTAGAAAAAAGGCATCATATGCTATGATTTGCATTCTGCAGAAGGCCGTGAAATTGAATGGATTCAGAATTTGTTATACATACACAAATCAATCATTAGGGATGCACTGTTGTGAAACATGTTTGCAGAGAGTGCATGTATGTTTCCATGTGTATGAAATCTGGAAGATTTCATTCATAGGTATGTTTAATAGTTTCCAGTACTTGTAGTAAGTACAGTAGGAATTCTTGTGGATCTTGCTGTGTGTTTATGGTGAATGTTACAGTTGCTGTACAGTAGTGTAATTATTGCCTTATCCGTTAGAATCTGTAAGTGCTGTCAGGATTATGTGTGCCATTTGTATGAAGGACAAGCATTTGCAAACACAACTGGTCTGAGCAGTTTAAGTAAATGTAGTGAACAATTGGTGGCAATTGGAAGAGACGATTCATTCGTACATTTGCATAGCAATTTACTACAGTTGTGTTGCTGAATTTAAATGGACCAGAGAGTTATGATATGTATTGTATGTTGTGATATGATGATATGATATGATACAGCATTTTTAATGCGCCTATACACACGTGTTTCAAGGCGTGACGAGGCAAGGGATGGGGAACAGAGGGAAGAAAGACAACGATCTTACAAGGCCAGGTGTCATTCAGATTGCGCAAGTGCAAGGGAAGGGGGAAAGAAAAGTGCTGGGGGGGAGAGAGGGAAAGTGTAGTACATGGGATAATACAATAACAAGATAAATAAAAGAGCAGCCAGCTGGTGGCAGGTGCAGGGTGAGTGCAGACATAAGTGCTGGTGGGAGACTGTAGGGTTTCCGAAAACAGTCCCCAGGTGCAGGGGTTGCCAGGGAATGCAGGCGTGCAACTGGCAGGACTTGGGCACGAGAACAGATGGGTGGCCAGGTAACCAGTGCAGTATCAGTATCAACCAGGAATTCAGCAGGGGAGAGGGGGAGAGAAAGCAGAAGCAAAGAGGGAGGTTTTTAGGTGCTTCCGGAACCGAAGATGGTTATCCTCAAGTTTCAGGGAGTCAGGGAGGCTGTTCCAGAGGGAGGCCCAAGCAGAAGAAAGAGATCTTCCACCAACTTGTTGCTTGGAGAAGTGACTGACCCTGAGGGAGCTGGAGGTGGATGAGCGTAGGGCCCAAGAGGGAAGATATTTTGGAAGAGAGAGTTGAAGGTATTTAGCCCCCAGACCCCAGAAGGCCTTGTGGATGATGCAGAGGGTTTTGAACTTAATCCTCGCAGCCACTGGGAGCCAGTGCAGAGATTTCAGTCTTGGAGAGATACGATCCCTGGGCTTGAAGCCAAGGACATGTCTCACAGTGCTGTTCTGGATTAGTTGGAGAGGGCCAAGAGTAGAAGCAGGAAGATTTAGAAAGAGGCTGTTGCAATAGTCCAGCCTAGAGAGAACCAGAGCTCTGGAGAAAGTGAGCTTCTCGGGGAAGGAGAGGAAGGGGACAATACCTTTGCGGAGGTGCAACTGGTAGTGTGACTTCTTAGAGACATCAGAGATGTGAGGAGAGAAAGTGAGTGTGGAGTCAAAGATGACACCAAGGTTTTTAGCTTTGCAGGTGGGAGCAGGAAGAGGACCAAGAGAGGCCAGCCAGAGAGCTACAGGAAAGGACGGAGTGGGTGTGCTGATGAGGAGAATCTCAGTCTTAGTGGCATTAAGGCAGAGTCATTGGCGGGACACCACTCCTGGATAGAAGACATAAAGTCAGAGATGAGGGACGGAGAAGAGGTGGCCGAAAGTAGCCTGAAAATGAGTGTCATCCGCATAGCACTGAAAGTAGGGGCAGAGAGCAGCAATGCGGTGGGCAAGGAGTGCCAGGTATTGGTTGAACAGCCAGGGAGTGAGGTTACACCCCTGGGGGACACCACAGGTAGAGAAAAAGAGCAGAGTGGAAGGAACCAAGTTGGACCTGGGAGGGACGGTCAGAGAGGAAGGAAGTCAGCCACGCCAGGGCCTGACCAGTGATACCTATGTTATCACGGAGACAATTAAGCAGGATGGCATGGTTGTGCCTCTGCATCCTTGGATGGGCTTGCATTTGTTTTTTGAGTAGAGACATTTGTCTCATTGTCTTCGGATGGACGTGCAGTCGATGTTGTACTAGACAGTTTTGTGGTTGTATTATTTGATGGACCACAGTAGGTCTTTGTTTCTTTAGCGGTATTGTTGGGAGATTTGTTATAGGTTATGTTTGTATTGGTTTTCTCTTTAAAGGTGTTCCTTTTTTAGGTACAGGGTACATATGTACATGGGGGGTGTACAGTACATGTAGCCTGCTGTATTCCAGGATGCAAGAAATGTCAGTCATGACTTTGTCTGCATCAAAATTAACTAGGAATAGACCATTTAGGATAAAGTAGGAATAGACCATTGAGTGTACGCAGCTGCAAAAGTGCTATGTAACTCATAGATTCTTTAAAGACTGTGCTGCCAATGTCAATCAATGTGTGATCTTGTGTTAGACCTTGCGATTTGTAAGTAGTGACAGCATATGCAAGAGATAGACAGAAGTTTTCTCTGCATATGTACATTCCTTGAAAATAATGAAACGTGCTAGTGTGCAGTCTATTTTTTAACTCCTGCAAGTTTGTCAAAGTGAATGTTGACAAACTGAATGCTGGTGTCATGTGGATATGTTTGTAAGACAAAACCTTTGTTCTATATCAAGGTTATGTTTTAGAAGCATTCTGCAGTTTAGACACACAGTTAATACTTTTTGCAATACAGCTGTGATGGAGATCCATTTTTCTAAGCTATTTAATTGTCCTGTTCCTGGTTGACACACAAGGAGTGTCATGTCGTACACTTCTAGTTTGACTGTAGAGCTGCTATGAAGTATGTGTTTCAATTCTTTTATCAACATTGTATTGTTGAATTGACTACAGCTTGCAAGGGTTGGCATTAAGGACATACATTTTATATATTTTCGAGTTAATTGTTCCATGACATCAGGGGCAGATGTGTTTAGACCATATAGCTCATGGATTAGTCTAGTATTTAAGATGTATTTTGCATCTTTAGTAAGCAGACCAGTTCTAATAATTTTTAAAATGTTAGCATAGGTGATGTCTGCAGACTGATGCATATTTTGACTTCGTTCTCTGTAGCAAAATAGTTGCCAGAGATTTACATTTCCAATGCTGCTGAGTATGTTACATCATTGTTTGGGTCCTAACGTTTTGAAAAAAGGTTGACCTTTTACTGCTGTTAACTGTAGGAGGTCTACGAAAACCATAATGTGTTTTTCTTCAAACAGTTCTTCGTAGTTAGTTTTTAGGACTTCTTGCATTCTGAGGAGAATTAAAGACAACATGATGTTGGAAACCATGCCTACTTCATCAATAAGGAGCACTTTCATTTGTTTTAGTATTCTGCGAACTTCAGTAGCAGTTTCTGCTGATCAGTTTTAGTATTCTTATTTGTTTTGGTGCTCTACTGGGAGGAGCAGTAGTCGGTGTACATTTACACCATCTATGTTGTAGGCAGCTAAACCTGTGGGGGCTGTTACAACAGTCAAAAGGTTGTTGTTTGTTAAGACTTGTAAAATGTTCTGATTGTTTTAATTAAGATTTTTGCCAGAACCAGCTCCACCCCTTACACACAGGAGCAGACGTTTATAATTTTTACAGCTGTACATTTTAGTTTCATGTTTAAATCCATTTTTTTGCAAAGGTAGCAGGCGCCCCTCTCTCGAAAGAACAGACTGATAACCTGTTCAGTGGTTATTAACCACTTGAGAGTTTGCAGCCACTGCTTTTACTCACTGTGCCTTTCACAGATGGGAAATATCCATTTGCATTTCAGTCTTTGTCCTGCCCAGGGGCAGTCCCGCACCGAAATGCAATGGCAATTCCAACCTGAATGAGAGTACCACCAGCAACCCCATACACGTGTTTCACCCTTGTTGGGGATCATCAGTGAGGTGAAGCTGATGCCTCTCTAAGCACAGTGAGAGGGAGACCACGTCTGGTTGCCCCAGAAGACCTAGGGTTACCAATCCCAGGTTCATTGAAAAATAGTTTTGCAAAGGTAGCGGGAGCCCCTCTCTCGAAAGAACAGACTTGATGACCTGTTCAGTGGTTATTAACCACTTGAGAGTTCACAGCCACTGCTTTTACTCACTGTGCCTTTCACAGATGGGAAATATCCATTTGCATATCAGTCTTTGTCCTGCCCAGGGGCAGTCCAGCACCGAAATGCAATGGCAATTCCAACCTGAACGTGAGTACCACCAGCAACCCCATACACGTGTTTCACCCTTGTTGGGGATCATCAGTGAGGTGAAGCTGATGCCTCTCTAAGCACAGTGAGAGGGAGACCATGTCTGGTTGCCCCCAGGAGACCTAGGGTTACCAATCCCAGGTTCCTTGAAAAATAGTTTTGCATAGGTAGCGGGCACCCCTCTCTCGAAAGAACAGACTTGATAGCCTGTTCAGTGGTTATTAACCACTTGAGAGTTCGCAGCCACTGCTTTTACTCACTGTGCCTTTCACAGATGGCAAATATCCATTTGCATATCAGTCTTTGTCCTGTCCAGGGGCAGTCCAGCACCGAAATGAAATGGCAATTCCAACCTGAACGAGAGTACCACCAGCAACCCCATACACATGTTTCACCCTTGTTGGGGATCATCAGTGAGGTGAAGCTGATGCCTCTCTAAGCACAGTGAGAGGGAGACCACGTCTGGTTGCCCCCAGGAGACCTAGGGTTACCAATCCCAGGTTCCTTGAAAAATAGTTTTGCAAAGATAGCGGGCGCCCCTCTCTCGAAAGAACAGACTTGATAACCTGTTCAGTGGTTATTAACCACTTGAGAGTTCGCAGCCACTGCTTTTACTCACTGTGCCTTTCACAGATGGGAAATATCCATTTGCATATCAGTCTTTGTCCTGCCCAGGGGCAGTCCAGCACCGAAATGCAATGGCAATTCCAGCCAGCAACCCCATACACTTGTTTCACCCTTGTTGGGGATCATCAGTGAGGTGAAGCTGATGCCTCTCTAAGCACAGTGAGAGGGAGACCACGTCTGGTTGCCCCCAGGAGACCTAGGGTTACCAATCCCAGGTTCCTTGAAAAATAGTTTTGCAAAGGTAGCGGGCGCCCCTCTCTCGAAAGAACAGACTTGATAACCTGTTCAGTGGTTATTAACGACTTGAGAGTTCGCAGCCACTGCTTTTACTCACTGTGCCTTTCACAGATGGGAAATATCCATTTGCATATCAGTCTTTGTCCTGCCCAGGGCCAGTCCAGCACCGAAATGCAATGGCAATTCCAACCTGAACGAGAGTACGACCAGCAACCCCATACACGTGTTTCACCCTTATTGGGGATCATCAGTGAGGTGAAGCTGGTGCCTCTCTAAGCACAGTGAGAGGGAGACCACGTCTGGTTGCCCCCAGGAGACCTAGGGATACCAATCCCAGGTTCCTTGAAAAATAGTTTTGCAAAGGTAGCGGGCGCCCCTCTCTCGAAAGAACAGACTTGATAACCTGTTCAGTGGTTATTAACCACTTGAGAGTTCGCAGCCAGTGCTTTTACTCACTGTGCCTTTCACAGATGGGAAATATCCATTTGCATATCAGTCTTTGTCCTGCCCAGGGGCAGTCCAGCACCGAAATGCAATGGCAATTCCAACCTGAATGAGAGTACCACCAGCAACCCCATACACGTGTTTCACCCTTGTTGGGGATCATCAGTGACATGAAGCTGATGCCTCTCTAAGCACAGTGAGAGGGAGACCACGTCTGGTTGCCCCCAGGAGACCTAGGGTTACCAATCCCAGGTTCCTTGAAAAATAGTTTTGCAAAGGTAGCGGGTGCCCCTCTCTCGAAAGAACAGACTTGATAACCTATTCAGTGGTTATTAACCACTTGAGAGTTCGCAGCCACTGCTTTTACTCACTGTGCCTTTCACATATGGGAAATATCCATTTGCATATCAGTCTTTGTCCTACCCAGGGGCAGTCCAGCTCCGAAATGCAATGGCAATTCCAACCTGAACGAGAGTACCACCAGCAACCCCATACACGTGTTTCACCCTTGTTGGGGATCATCAGTGAGGTGAAGCTGATGCCTCTCTAAGCACAGTGAGAGGGAGACCATGTCTGGTTGCCCCCTGGAGACCTAGGGTTACCAATCCCAGGTTCCTTGAAAAATAGTTTTGCAAAGGTAGCGGGTGCCCCTCTCTCGAAAGAACAGACTTGATAACCTATTCAGTGGTTATTAACCACTTGAGAGTTCGCAGCCACTGCTTTTACTCACTGTGCCTTTCACATATGGGAAATATCCATTTGCATATCAGTCTTTGTCCTACCCAGGGGCAGTCCAGCTCCGAAATGCAATGGCAATTCCAACCTGAACGAGAGTACCACCAGCAACCCCATACACGTGTTTCACCCTTGTTGGGGATCATCAGTGAGGTGAAGCTGATGCCTCTCTAAGCACAGTGAGAGGGAGACCACGTCTGGTTGCCCCCAGGAGACCTAGGGTTACCAATCCCAGGTTCCTTGAAAAATAGTTTTGCAAAGGTAGCGGGCGCCACTCTCTCGAAAGAACAGACTTGATAACCTGTTCAGTGGTTATTAACCACTTGAGAGTTCACAGCCACTGCTTTTACTCACTGTGCCTTTCACAGATGGGAAATATCCATTTGCATATCAGTCTTTGTCGTGCCCAGGGGCATTCCAGCACCGAAATGCAATGGCAATTCCAACCTGAACGAGAGTACCACCAGCAACCCCATACACGTGTTTCACCCTTGTTGGGGGGGATCATCAGTGAGGTGAAGCTGATGCCTCTCTAAGCACAGTGAGAGGGAGACCACGTCTAGTTGCCCCCAGGAGACCTAGGGTTACCAATCCCAGGTTCCTTGAAAAATAGTTTTGCAAAGGTAGCGGGCGCCGCTCTCTTGATAACCTGTTCAGTGGTTATTAACCACTTGAGAGTTCGCAGCCACTGCTTTTACTCACTGTGCCCACTGGGCAGGACAAAGACTGATATGCAAATGGATATTTCCCATCTGTGAAAGGCACAGTGAGTAAAAGCAGTGGCTGCGAACTCTCAAGTGGTTAATAACCACTGAACAGGTTATCCAGTCTGTTCTTTCGAGAGAGGGGCGCCCGCTAATTTTGCAAAACATGTTTAAATCCATGTTCTATTTCTTCATTGACTCCTAGATACACAGTGAGTTTTTCCTCATTAAGCAGTGATATGAGCACTGACAAGTCTTTGTCAGATTGTTTAGATTGATACATTGTATTTTCTACCTCAGTCATGGCAACTTCTGCTTCATTTAGAATAGGTGGTTCTCCAAGTGGTTATTGGCTTCCTGTAAGGAAAGGTTGACTGCCCTCAGTGTCTTTATCTAGCAGAGCTTCAATTTCTTCCTCTTGTTGGCATTCATTGTCCAACCTTTCTGTTTATGGTTTGAAATCAACATTTGTTATACTGCTTTTGTTTGCTTTGAATGCAGCTTCAAAAGAGTCATAATCACCTAATAATTCTTCTTCTTTTCTCCAAGGTTTAAAAAGTTACATTAGGGTGATGTAATACGGTTCTCTGTTGTGGAGATTTAAATTATAACTTTATATGGTTAATTAGGACAGGTTTGGTGAGTTTCACTAGGCTTCCTGATCAGTTATAGTATTCTTATTTGTTTTGGTGCTCTACTGGGAGGAGCAGTAGTCGGTGTACATTTACACCATCTATGTTGTAGGCAGCTAAACCTGTGGGGGCTGTTACAACAGTCAACAGGTTGTTCTTTGTTAAGACTTTTAGAAATGTTTTGATTATTTTAATTAAGATTTTTGCCAAACCAGCTCTACCACTTACATACAGAAGCAGACGTTTATAATTTTTACAGCAGCACATTTTAGTTTCATGTTTAAATCCATGTTCTATTTCTTCATTGACTCCTAGATAAACAGTGAGTTTTTCCTCATTAAGCAGTGGTTTGAGCACTGACAAGGCTTTGTCAGATTGTTTAGATTGATACACTGTATTTTCTACCTAAGTCATGACAACTTCTGCTTCATTTAGAATAAGTGGTTCTCCACGTGGTTCTTGGCATCCTGTAAAGGAAGGTTGACTGCCCTCAGTGTCTTTATCTAGCAGAGCAACAATTTCTTCCTCTTGTTGGCATTCATTGTCCAACATTTCTGTTTATGGTTTGAAATCAACATTTGCTATACTACTTTCATTTGCTTTGAATGCAGATTCAAAAGAATCATAATCACCTAATAATTCTTCTTCTTTTCTCCATGGTTTAAAAAGTTACATTAGGGTGACGTAATAAAGTTGTCTGTTGTGGAGATTTAAATGAAAACGTTTTATGGTTAATTAGGACAAGTCTGGTGATTTTCCCTAGGCTTTCTTCACAAATTGAGACTGAATATTTCCCAGTTGTGTCATCTGGTGTGACATTGTTTTTGTAGGAGTAATTTTGGGCTATGCCGTACAGGCACATGTTTTCTAAAGCATTATGTCTGTTCAGTAGCATGTGTCCATTAAATTGTGTTTTACAATGTCCTGGCTATTGGGTTCATTTCGATGCTAATGTTTCTATCTCTTGGTAGGATTGTAAGATCAAGCAAAGAATATCGAGGCTTAGTACCACCAAAAATTGGATCCGCCAGTCACGAAGTCAAAAATGTATTCTGTACAGATTCAAATATCAAAGCAGATAGTTATCTAGCTCCCAACACCTCGCTGTGTGTGTACCAGAAAACACTGTGAGGGGAGTGAGTCTTGGTCATCACAAAACATGCAGTATTTATACACAGTCCTAGTCATAGCTCAGCCCATCTCCAAACTAATAGGTTACAAATGTGGGTCTGTGCCCAGTTCACATAACAAATATACAATATTGGTTTGTACTTTTGACATGTTGTCCCATCCTTGAAAATTCAATGGTGTTGTTAGTTTTCCAGCTTAGGTTGATCCTAGTTTCAAGAAACACATTCAATAGCTTATTGCTAAGGTACACAGTTCTAGTTTTTCTAACATTGAGTTCTTATGTTTGAATATGGATGAGGCTATTGATGCAGAAAACACTTTAAACTAAAGTTCACTTTGGCTCCAAGGTTCCTTAAACATACTGACAAACTGTGTTGTTGTCAGCTGTGTGGATCTTTAGCTTTTTAGAGTAAATTATGTTTCAAGAAATGTACACAGGATTCCTTCAAAAACACACATCCTTAGTTTACATGCATTGTATGACACTGTTTGAGGGAAGATTAGTTGTGTAGACATAGATAACACTTTGAATGAGAGTTAATTCTGACTACAAGTTCTGTTTGCACAGGACACATAGTCTGCTCTGCTAGCCCTAGTGTTGACATAGGCTCAAAGGTCGTTTCTGTTCTGGCAGCTGAAAACATAGTCATTACTGAAGAGAGAGAGCAGAAGTTAGAATCAAGATGGAGGATTTTTGCAAGATGGCGTTTGAAGTCAATTCTAATTCGGAACTTTGCAACGTGGTTTTCCTCGTGGAGCGACTAGGCTGAGGCCGATAAGAATATAAATGAGACATTATACATTTTCCGTTTCACAGGATTGTAGTACTCTTTTTCGTGATGAAGCTTGACCAAGATTTAGCCAGACAAAGTGTTCAGATTTGCCAAATAAGGTTGTACCTGTTAAACGGTCTGCAGCTTCGTAGCACCTGCATTCTCGATGGGAGAGCATTTTTATACCGAAGCTGTACAATGTTCGTGACACAGTGTTTTGTCAGGTGATATATTATCCCAGAGGTCTATCAGCTCTGTTTTCTCAGCTTTGGTGTGATAGGCAGTGACATGTCTTGCAACTGCAGGTGAATTGTCTGCAGTGTATTGTATGTCTATATGTGCATTCCCCAAGAGGGCAATTATTGCATTGTAATCATTGATGTGCTTGGATGCTTCGTCCCTTTTAATGTTGGATGTGTTTTTAGGGTATTTGCCTTTTACACTGTGTCTACCAGAAGAAATCAAGCTATTTAATTGACCTTTTTTGGAAAATGGTTGAGGGAAGCCAAAGCAACATTTGATTTTATCTACATCAGCGTTATTTGCCATAATTATGTTTTGGGAAAAGAAGATTTGTGTACGTAGGTTACTATATGTGGTTTCTGAAGGGATGTTTCAGGTAATGTATTTTTCAATAAACTGTAAAACAGTGGCATCACTGTTATAGCCAAATGTGAGGGAATCCTTTATCCACAAAAGCATGTGGATGTGTGGTGCTCCTCTGGATTGATATTCTTTTCTCCAAAAGAGGTATTTCACTTATCCGAACGAAGGGGAAGTTGTATTGCTGATGAAGCGTAGCATGGCAATGAAGCGATGGTGAAAGTACCTTGATACATTGACAGAGTCAAGAGAACAAAGTTCTCCTGGTGTTTTTATATCTATCCCCTCTTTATTTTGGTTTGCAGTGCATAAGATGTTGTGAAAGCCATCCCAAATGCACTCTGCACAACTTAAAGTAACAAACCATGTGGGTGGGCCTAGGTTCCTCAGCATACAATGTATGCCGGAACCAGTATTCCCTTGTACCTACTTGAATGCAAAACTTCATCTTTGTCTTTTATCTTTTGAAGAAGTTGGGTGGCTGACATGTTTTACAAAAAGGGAGCATGTTTTTAATGTGTGTGCATCTCCATAACATAGACTTGCTAGTTCACCTTCAAATAGGAGTTGGAAAATGCATTCTACATTTTGTCTGAATCTGGAGTTTTCATAATACATTTGTAAAGAGTGATATTCTGATGCACTAATTTGTGTGGATCGTTCATCATATCTTCATCCTTTTCCTGTAGGAAAGAGTAGAGGAAAAGAACGTGCTTCATACTTTTCCCATATGCTCTTTAGGGATCCTTTGGCTTGACACATTTCAAATGTTTCTAATGCATCTTCAGTGGTGTCCTTGGAGTTTAGTGGGTGATTTGTATACTGGTCTAAAATGTTGGCTGCAGTAACAGGATCCACTCGTTCAAATTGGCCAGTTGCTGATGAATCTTGAATAATTTGGGGAGATTTGTTTAAGTTTATATCTTTGTAGTATTCATTGTTTTCATTCAGATAGTGTAGGGCTTGTCCAAATTTGTTTTAGTTGACTAGTTGTTGCCTCTTTTTTGTCTTTTGTTTGACCATTAACTAGTGCAATTAAGGATGTATCCATTGGCCATTGTACTCCTAAAGTTTCTACATTTTCTTTAAACTCTAATGGAAAATATACTACTTTGCCACAGGTGTCGTTTAGTAACATAAATTTGGCTGTTTTCAGTTGAAGGGGTATTATAGCTTGAAATGAGGGTGATGTTTGGATTATAATGCTCTCATAGAAGTTAAGTTGTTGGAGAGCCCTTGGAAGTGGAAACATGTCTAAGTTATTAGTGATAGCACATGATTGCATTTGGGTATTTTCAAGCTTTGTATTGCATTACATGCAAACTATTGAGGGGTCAGTTATGTTGCATTTATTTTCTTCTGTTAGACATAAAGCTAATTAGAACCATCAGTATTCCTCACTGTCCTCTATTATGTAGGCCATATCTACTATTTTGTGCTCTTCTTATAAAAGGTTCTGCGACAACAGACACATACTTGGTCTGGTATTTCAGAAGAAGTTTTTTTTAAAACCTAGCTATTTATTTTTTGTGTTAGTTTGTTAGCAGGTTTGTGTTTCTGAAGTTTTTGCAAATGTTTTCTGAAGTTACTGAATTTTCTAAGTCAACTTCAGTTCCAAAGTGTTTACTTTGGATGTGCTCTTTTTCTGGAAGGAGTTATTTGGCTGTTCCTTGTATGAGAATGTTATTTGAATTTTGCAGTTGTAGAGCAGGACTTTTTGCATAATATAGTCTGTGCATAAGATTCTGTATAGTGGAATGGTGTGTTATTAACATTTTGATGTGGTCGAAGGTGCTTATCCAAACAGTTCCTGCAATGCAAGCTAATGAATGTCATCACAGTCCAGTGGGCTGCGCACTGTACAAGAATCCATAGTTTGTAAAGTTTTCATTCTACTTTTGTATTTTAGTTTCACATAGTGATTGTGGAATTGTCATGCAGATTTGAATGATTGTTGGCATACGTTACACATTGAGATGCATGTCCATTTGTACTCTGGATGGTTTGTTTGGGCAAAATGAACATTTGGTTGAAAGTTTGTTGGGGAAGTTTTTCTATAGAGTTTCTTTTGCCACAATGGTGTCTCCTACCATTTCATACCCTCGGTCATTATTGTCTATAGCATTTATTTTTTCATAAGTCTCTTCATTGAAATATAGTTCTGTGCTGCTTGTGTGAATCCATTCACCTTCACAGAAGTGTGAAAAGGTATCTATATTGACATTGCGCATGTTTAGAAGTACTTTTTTGTAATTTATTGATTCATTTATTTATTGATATAGTTAGTGGTTTCATTCTGTTTAAAATAAATATAAACAACTTTCTCTTTAGTGGAAATGCGCTGCTAATTAGACTTTTGAGGATTAGTCTTCTGCAGCAGTTTTTAAGGGTAGATCTTGACTTTCCAGCTATCTTTATAATATTGTGAAGGTGGAAGATTTTTTGGAATTGTTTTTTTTAATGCTTTATTGTGGCTACTTTAACAATGGTAGATGTAGTGTTAGGTTCATTAGAAGGTCTGCTTTTGTTTGTACCTTTTTTATTTTTATTTTTTCCCAGAGTTTAAATGTTTAGTGGTGGCTGATTTTTTTTTGTTGAATAAGTTTGCTAGCTGTATTGTTTTAATGTTTTCTATAACTTGTTTTAGAGGTGGATGACTATGGGGCTTGCTTTCAGTCTTATCTGGTCTATGTTTTCTTTGTTTTCTTCAGAGTTGCTTTTGAGTAGTCATTTTGTTTTGTCTGTTGGAAAAAAGAAAATTTTGGTTTGAAAATTGTGGAGTGTATATGCATGCATTGTGCGTGATTGTGTGGGTGTGATTGTAGAGATGAATCGAGTGATGTGTGATTGTGTGGTGGATGGTAGGTGTGGTTGGGATAAGCACCGATCTATAGGTGCTTATCCAGTCCTAGTATTTTCTCTGTATTCTCGGACTTGTAGTCCAAATGTATTTATTTATACTTTAATGTGATACAGTCAAAGACTTTACACATAAAATACAAAAATAATAATAATAATATTGATAATACAAATACAAAATACAAAAAAAGTACCATATAATACAGTGCAATTCATGATTCTTAAAATATGTGAGATACAGAATAAGATTCAGAATGCGAAATTCGAAAATTCATACTTAATTTATGCAGAATTAACAATCAAGAATACCAAGCACGCAAATGTGTGTTCAGGCAGACAGACAGAAAGAAGTGAAGTTTTGAGCATCCAGGCAGAGAAGAGAGTCATCCTGGCAAAACAATCACACACAAGCTGGCAGGATTTCCTTAACAGACCTCATCAGCGACAATTACTCTACCCATGTAAAGGTTCTACATGAGACGCCAACAGCTGTTTGAATAATATCAAAACACAATAGAGGGCCAACTGCTGGCACTTATTTTTATTTTCTGTATTCAGACACCAAAGCCAAAAAGCCCTCTCACTGATTGAGGGCAAATTGAGGACATAAGCGCAGATTTTCGCTATAGGAAGCATAATGTGACACTGTGAATATGTGCTTTCTAGTTTCAGGGCAATCATGATTTTTGCACAATTGACAGAATCTTTTAGGATGTTTCAATTTCTTGGCAGGCCCAGTGTTCGTCAATACCGGCAATATATTTATACGGAGAAGCAATAGAAACCTGCAGATGTTTTTTGACGGACACAACATAAGGGGTATATAGAACTAAGTATGTAAACCCATAAGACTTCATGCTCAGGAGATGGGCATGATCCTTTAGCCTGTCCCAACCCAGCATTTTTCACTTGAGTGCCCAGTTACCATGTTCCCCGTCAGGGGCCCAGATGAGAGTACTGAAAATAGTGAGTGGATTTAGCAAACCCAGACTGTACTTTGTTTACCATGTCTGAGCCCAACAATCTTAATATGTCATGCTGTGGATTGGTAAAGGCCTAAAAGTATAGTAGGCCACGTTTTAGTAGGAGCGTGGTGGTCATTGAGCAAATGCACAATTCCAGGCAGATGATTTCCATCGGGATACAGGAGGGAGACCCAGTATTCGATGTCAGAAGTGGGCCTCAGCCCAGGCGACCCAAGACAGGTCACCCAGGGTTAGAGAATCCAAACCATACAGAACAGCTGGGCAGAAGCACTGTTTATACAGCTTCAGAATTCCATGAAGGCAGAACCCTGCAGACTTTATACTGAAGGCAGAAATCAGCACTGTTAGTTGCATTGCCTTCCTTTCTTTGGCAGCTTGACATGAAGCATAGTTTCTTCTACTCTCCAGCTCCACCTCCAGGTACCTATAGCTCTCAGTTTAATCTACACAAGTCTGCATAAGAAAGATATTTGACTGGGGCTGAGCCAATCCTGGGCGGACAAGTGTCGAGCCTCTCAAGGTATTCTGGGAAGTCAGCTATGTACATATTAAACAAGAATTGGGCCAATCTAGACCCCTGTTTAATGCCTCTGGATCTGGACATAAGCCTTGAAAGTGTTCCTTCATTGTCCAGCCTCACCTGCATGGTATTGTCAGAGGGAAACAGTTTCATAAACTGTAATAGCACAGGTGGACAGCCCTTGGCTGCTGGTTTAGCCCATAGCCTCTCCCCGGGGACCAGATCAAATGCGGATGTGGCCTCCCCTAATGCTTGTGCCCCCGATTAATAAATCCATAGCCCTCAGGTTGTGTATATATAAGCAGCTCAGGCGATGCCTGTCTGGAAGCGATCTAGGATCCTATTGGAATCTGAGCATGTCTGTAGACGATCCAATAGGAGGAAGTCAAACAGCTTGCCGGGAACATCTATCATAGCCAGAAGGATTGAGCTACCTGATAGCAGCCGGTCTCCTTCAAATACAAATCCCAGAATGCAAAGAAAAAAAACAACACTGATGAGCACCTACATATTGGAATGGATCATGTTGGCAAGTATGCATGTTGTGGCAACATATTAAACTTCCACACACTAAGTGCCACTTAAAAATGTTTTACAAATCTGTTCCATCCGTTTTTCTTTTCTTTTACAAAAAGCTACACAAAATGCTGCTGTAAATGCACATATGCAATTTTTAACTTTCATGAAAATGCTCCTAAAAACAACCATGTTTAATTGCTCAGCATTGTCCATGTTTTATTCCATAAAAATGTCACACTTTAAAACCTCACTCATTACATCCCTTGCACCACAACCATTCTCTACCTGCTCGCACATATTTGTAGACCACCAAATTTTCTACAAACAACACTTTACCTTAGATATAAAGTACTCTTCTTTCCCAACCTATACTAGACACCAAACATTGCTGCAACAAAAATCCACCATTGCATTACCACTAGGCTACAGTTCCCCTATTCTTTAAAAACACTGCAACACATTAGAAATACATTGCACCACAAACACAGCATGTCTTTCATTAAAATCATCTGCACAAAAATAAACTAGACATGCACCTTTTTCTCACGTATCCCAAAAGATTGCATTACAAAATTACGGCGCCCACTTGCCCGCATTTTGTAATTCGGTCTTTTGGGATTTTGCCTGTTTGTCATCGCACTGCCTATAATCAATTCAAGGACACCCCTGCAACCTCCATAGCCCATAATACCGAATTGAGAGATCGGGGGTCTCCCCTACAACCCTGCTCCCCAGTTTGGAATTATGGGCTTCAATCTAATCTACTATGCCGAATGCACACTAAACTCACATTCAGCATTTTAGATTCAATCCTTTCAACCATTTCTTTTTTAAGTGCTCTGTCCTGGTCTCCCAGATTGAGAATGAAAAAAAGTTATGGGTGGGCTCCTTCAGAGGAATTGTCTGCGGACCACGCAACTGTCTACGGACTACCGAGTCAAAAATAGGCCTCACAAAGTTGTTAAAGGTTGACAGATTCAACTATGAATGGTTCTAGGTGCTTTGGAAGGGTAAACTTTCAACTTTATACACCATAGATTGGCCAAAAATGCATTTTTAAACTGTCTGCAGAGCACACACACTGTTCGCAGGGCAGGCCATCACGCCACACTGCTGCAGTCACATGATGACGTCCATGGAAGTCCACATCACTGATGGCTGCCTGCGGAACACTATCGGGCCGGAGACCGCACGTTGCATGCACATGGAAGGCCACAAAAGGGAGCTTTGTCCGCAGACTAATTAAAAGTGCATCATGCAAGAACAGACATGTCCAGACATGGCGCAATGTCTGCAGACACACCATGTTGCAAATGGACACCCCAGACCGTTGTATTGTCTACGGTCTCCTAATTGGAGTTTAAAATAAAATGATGCATAGCAAAATACAACATCTCTATAGAAAAAATACATTTATTTATGAAAGGGATGGGGAATCAGAATGAGAAACACAAATAGGAGAATTTGGAATTTCTATACATTGATCATCCAGGGAGGTAAGGGAGTAAAGTTTCATCAAAGCGTTTTTCATTTATACTTTGGGAATGTGATGTGGGTCATTGCTGGGGGTAAAAGGGGCAGGTACAAGAAGGACAGCGATAATCAATATTTCTAATATCATGATTTTTAACATAATTTAAAAAGTCCCTTAAACTCATTACTAAGTGCATCCAATTTTGCAGACATGATCATGATTTGATTATATGCAGTTGGGGATAGAGATTGTCTTTCTGTTTCTTGGGATTCTCTATAATTAAATTTGGGTGTTGTTTCTTCATGTAAAGTTTGTGCTTTAAGTAAAGAATATTATATTATTTAAATGAGCTTTGTATAAATTACATTATTTGTTTATATTAAAAGATGCATTGTTTACCATTAGAGATGTCATCATTACTCATTTCTTCTTTTGGGAGGTTTTCTTCTAACCACTCAAGTGTGTTTGCCATTTCTGTTAAAATAAAATAAAAATAGTACTTTTTGCTTATAGGAAATGTTTACATAATGAATGGTAATAATAGAGAAATAAATACATTGTACTTACTATTTGGTAAAAAGGTTGTTTTTGAATGAGCGGCTGGTGTATGCAAGTCTGTATGAAGAGTTGTCTTGCAGTGGAAATATGAGGTGAACAGTTATGGTTTGTGCTCGGTGCATTCCATTATATTGTGTGCTAAGTGAAAAAATAAATATGTGTACATTTTGAAATGATGATTTGTACAAAAAGATATATTTGTGTGTAGTAAATATAAGTAATGTTGTTTTATGTATATGTGTTTGTTGTTTGAATGTTACAACATTTTCTGTTGTCCCTTGTGCTTCTGGGCATTTTGAATGCTACCTGCTGTCCGCAGACTTTCGTGTTGTGAGCGAACTCTGGAGTTGCTACATTGGTGGTGAGTACAATATAATGAAATTATAGCAAATAAAGTGTGCACTGGTAAAAACCTATTAAATTCAGGGAATACATGTCATTAAAGGAACATTATGGCTAAGTAACACTTTTAAACACCTGTGAAAGTCAGTCAAGAACATTGTTAAAGGAACATTATGAGTGAAAGCACTGGTGGACATTTGTTAAGGAGCTGCAGGATCATGTCTTTTTTTTTGAAAATCGATTTTATTAGGTTTCCTTTGTGCATTGCGTGATTACATTATTACATTGCATTTATTAATGTGAGTTAACATAAAGAAAAAACCAAAAGCAACACACCCCTTACCCCTCCCTCCTTTTCCCTCCCCCCACCCCCCTTCAGTTCGAGCGTTCATGGCATGGGTAGTTACTTGCGCAACGGGCTCTCTTAGCGATAGAGGCGTCAATGCATTGTGCGTGTGACACGTCAAAGTCATGCTGATCAAACGGGTTCAGTTCACAACCAGGTCCTTGGGCCATGGTCCCGTGTCCTTGAAGAGGAGGGGGATTCCTCAGCTCAACCACCAGGTCCTAGACCACTCGGCCGTATTTGTCAAAAAAGGGGAGCCAGATTTCCTCGATGTTGGACTTGGACTCATCAAGCAGGTGTGTGAGGAACTCCATGTCATAGATGGCTCTTACTTTGGTCACCCAGGTTTTTTCCCCTGGCATTTTCGGGTGTTTCCATTTCTGTGCCAGGCAGCATCTAGCTGCTACCAGCATCACCTGGAGCATGTGGACTTGAGTGCTATCCCGGTCCTCCCCGTTGCTAATCCCGAAAAGGAGGAGCCAAGGACAGGAAGCCCGTTCGATCCCATCCACCCCTTTGATCCAGGCCCGCACCCTGTCCCAGTATTTCTGAACCACTGGGCATCCCCACCACATGTGGATGTAGTCGCCTCTTTCTGTCTTACATTTCCAACAGTGTGGGTCATATCCTGGCCGCATTCTAGCTATCCTTTGCGGGGGGTAGTGCCATCTGTGTAGTATCTTGAGGGCCTGATGGCGATATTGGAGGGAGGATGTGGACCGATTAGCCCGTCTACACATCTCTGTCCATCTCTCGTCATCGATTTCCTCGCCTAGGTCCCTACCCCATTGCGTGCGTGCCGGTGGTGGGTCTCGGGGAATAGAGAATTGAAAGAGCTTGTATAGGCGAGAGATTGTCCCCTTAGAACCCTTTGCGGTCAGAAGGAGCTTTTCAAAGTCTGTGAGTTCCCTCCTGAGGGTATCGCCCCAAGATGGCTCGGTGAGGACACCCTTGAGCTGAAGATAACGAAACAGGGAAAGTGTACCTATTCCCAGGGCTTCCTCGAGGTCCTTCAAGGGGAGGAAGGAGCCCCCCACCCACAGTTGGCCGGTCCTACTAAGGCCCGCCTCGAACCACGTCTGGTAAGCTGCTGGTTCCGCTATTTTGGCCAGGAAAGGGGGGGCCCATATACAGCTCAGGGGGGAGGGCCATGTCGTGAGCCATCTGTAATAACCTCCCTCCTTCCATAGGGACCACAATACTTTCAGGATCGGGTGGTTCAAGACTGTTCTAGGGATCGTACTCCTTGGGACCCAGAGCCATTCCTCTAGTGTGACGGGCGCCAGGGGCCTATTATCCATGGCTACCCACTGTTTTTTCGTTCCCGGTGTGAAGTGATCAACCAGGATCCTCAACTGGGATGCCCTATAGTACGTCTCGAGGTCGGGGTAGCCCACCCCCCCATCCTCCTTGGTCCTAGTCAATACCTCGTACGAAATCCTGTGTTTTTTGCCCTGCCAGAGGAATCTAAGGAGGATTCGTTTTGTTTCATCGAAAAAGGCCTTAGGGACCCGCACCGGGAGCATTTGGAAGAGAAACAGGAATTTTGGGAGAATTACCATTTTTATGAGATTAAGGCGTGCCATCCATGAGAGACCCGTTCCCGCCCACCTTTCTATGTCTCTCCTGATTGCTGACCAGAGGGGGGGGAAGTTGGCCCCATATAGGTCTTCAAGGCTACGTGTGATTTGGACTCCCAAGTAACGGAACCCCTCATCGTTCCGCTTGAAGGGGAGGCCCTCCACAAAGGCCACCTCTATGTCTGGCAGGTTCCCTCCCATAAATGCCACCGATTTGTCCAGGTTGACTTTGTACCCCGATAGTTCTCCATACCTTGTGAGGCCCTGCAGTAGCCGAGGGATTGTATGGGACGGTCTAGTAACGTAGAGCAGGGCGTCGTCCGCAAAGAGGCAGATTTTGCAGTGCATATCTCCCATCTGCACACCACTGATGGCCATGTCATTGCGGATCGAGATTGCCCACGGTTCCATCACCAATGCGTAGATTAACGGGGACAGGGGGCATCCCTGCCTCGTACCACGTTCAAGGGGAAATTCTCTAGATTCAATCCCATTTGCCACCACTCTGGCCGAAGGGGAGGAGTAGAGCGCGGATATCCATCCCAACCACCTTGGCCCCATCCCCACCGACATGAGAACCTCCCTCATGAAAGCCCAACTGACCCTGTCAAAGGCCTTCTCCGCGTCAAGAGCCAGTAGGAGTGTGCCTTCGTTCCTGGCCTCGGTTGTGGCTAGTATATGAAGTGTTTTCCTTAGATTGTCGGAACCCTGTCTATTAAGGACAAATCCCGCCTGGTCTGGATGTATCAGGCGTGGGAGGGAATTTTCCAGTCTGGAGGCCAGGATCCTAGCAAAAATCTTGGCGTCTACGTTGAGAAGTGAGATGGGTCTGTAGGACCCACAGACCGCCCGGTCCTTACCAGGTTTGGGTATGACAGTGATGAGGGCCTGTAAGAAAGTCGGTGGGATTGTGTCGTTGCCCCTAATTTGATTAAACAGTTTAGTCAGGGGCTTCACTAGGGTGGCTTGGGTCTGTTTATAAAAATCCGCTGTGTAGCCGTCAAGGCCTGGAGCTTTCCCGGCCTTCAGTCTCTTAATGGCTCCCTCAACCTCCTCCTCTAGGATTTCCCCCTCAAGGGCCTCTAAGTCTTGGTCGGTCAGTTTGGGGAGGGGATGTTCTGCCAGGTAGGAGGCAATATCCTCCTGTGATTCACCCACTTTCCTGGAATAGAGTTTGCTGTAGTAATCAGCAAAACATTCCGTCACTTCCTGCCGGTTCCCATGAATTCTGCCTTCCTCGTCGGCTAGCTGGGTAATCCCTCTCTCCGCTCTGCACCCCCTCGACCTCTGTGCCAGTAGAGTGCCTACCCTGTCGCCCTGTCATAGTATCTCTGTCTGGTATATCGCATCCTCTTAACCACCTCACTTATAAGAACCGTGTGGAGCTCCTGTCTTTTGCCCTGCATCTCGTCCAATAGTGCCCTCCGGTCTACCCCCGGGACGCCCAGCCTGGCCCGCAGGATCTGTAACTCCGCTCGGAGTCTGCTCTCGATCAGGCCCCTCTCCCTTTTACGCCTCGAGCCCTCCGCTATGAGGAGACCTCTGAAGGTGGCCTTCCCCGCTTCCCATACCGTGGACATGTCCGTCTCCCCGGTGTCGTTTATCTCGAAGTAGGCCAGCATTTCCTGTTTCATGAAATCACGGAATACTGGGTCCCTGAGGAGCGTGTCGTTACACCGCCATCGAGCCGATCTCGGGGCGATGGGCAGGGACCAGTTAGCTACAAGTAGTTCGTGGTCCGACCACGTTATGGTCTCGACCTTTGGTTGGGTTACCGCCCCGTCCCCCTCCTCTGAGGCCAGCAGAAGGTCAATTCTGGTGTAGGTGCAGTGTGGGGGAGAAAAGAATGTGTAACCACCCTGGGCCGGGTACGCCTTGCGCCAAACGTCTACCCAGTAGTGATCCCTCAGGAGGTTTTGCAAAGCCAGGTTGTCCTTAGTGATCCCCTTGGGTGTCCCACCTCTGGCGGACCACCAATCCAGTTGGGGGTTGGCTATGAGATTAAAGTCCCCCCCGAGAATCATGGCCCCCTCGGCCCATTCATCCATGACGCCAAAGATCTGTGTGAGGAACTCTACTTGACCCGAGTTGGGTGCGTATACAGTGGCAAAAGTGACTCGTTGCCCCTCGCAAAGCCCCTTAACGCCTAGGAATCGACCCCCGAATCCTCTCTTGGTTTCCACCCCCGTGAGTTGGAGAGCCCTTCCCAGGAGAATGCCCACCCCCTCCTTCTTGGAGGTCGGATGTGAAGCCCAGTAATTGCTGCCGATATCTTTCCCCTTGATTCTGGACTCTCTCCCACGCTTGTAATGTGTTTCCTGTAGGAATAGGACCATCAGGTGTTGTTTACGGAACATATTACCCGTGAGGGACCTTTTATTTTGAGAGTTTAGACCCTTGACATTCAACGTGCCCACCTTCCCTTCAATCATTGTCATCATTCCGGGCGTGCATTTTGAACCCCTCTTGGTGATTGAATTTTAGAGCCCCTTGCCAAGCGTATTCCTGTGGTTTGAACTGAATTTCCCCCTGAACCCCTCTAACTACCCCGTTGTCCCTCCTACACCCTTCCCCCTTATTCCAAACCCCCCTCCCTGTGCCTTCCCTCCCCCCGCCCCCCCCTTGAAACATAAGGCATCCGTCCACTTTCCCCAACATATGTTGGGGTTGGTCAACGAACCACCAAGGACTCTAACCCCAGCCCCGGGGTTTTCGTGTGTTTGGAGAGTCCCAGATCGCAAACTTGATTCAGGTCGGCCCCTGCAGGCCTTCGGTAGACATGGCCGAGATAGAACTCCGGGACCCGGAGTCCCCCCCCGGCCACCAACCCATAACCCGAACCTCAGACATGGGGCAACACAAATAAACAGTTAACTTTTTAACAAAACGCTCTGCCGTCCCATAGTCCAGCGGGCTAAACACAGCGCCGCCGCGGCGTCCATTCAGGGCAGTTCGTGGGCCCAGGGCCTCCATCGCCCACACCCCGAATCATCTCTCACCTCGTGATTTTCTCCACCTCCAATCGAACGTTATTATCATGAATTTGGGTGGTCTTCCAGATTCGCCGACGGGTGTCTGGTTTTCCGAAACTTTCGGGCCCCCTTGACCTTAGATTTCCCGCTGTGATTTCCTAGTCTGTCGGGGCCCCTGGGGGGGTCCCGTGGTCCTCCCTCCTGGGCCCCCGAGTGGCCCGCCTGGTCGCTCACCAGATCCTCCGTGGCTCTCCGTATGTCTTCCTCCGACACCAGGTGGTGCTTCTCACCCAGCCACTCAAACTCCAGGTAGAAGGGGTGCCCCCATCGATATCGAACCCCTTTTCCCTGCAACCATCTTGTAAGTGTGCCACATTTCCTCCTCATTGACAGGGTTAGGGCCGATAGATCTTGAAAGATGGATACCTTCGAGTCGCCGTACTGTATGATGCCAAGATGTCTCGCCTTCTCCAGGATTCTGACCTTGTCCCTGTAGTAGTGCAGCCGAACCAGGACCGAGCGTGGGCCTCTGCCTCCCCCCCCTGCTCGGTGCACCCTGTCGAAATTGATCGTCCCCACGCCCTCTGTACCCAGGGCGATCCTCACGATGTCGTGCACTTTGCCTTCGAGACCTTGTATGGACTCGCCCTCGGATTCCACCAGGCCAAAAATTCGGAGGTTGTTCCTCCTCTCCCTGTTCTCCATGTCATCAACCTTAAGCCGAAGCTCTTCTTCACGCCTTTCCATGTCTCGGAGTCTCATGTCCATTTGGGTTTCGAGGAGTGTTACTGAGAGTTGATTATTTTCGACACCCTCCACACGGTCTTCTAGGGTGGTGACTTTGGTGGTGAGGTCGGCCAGTTTGGCCCCCATGTCTGTCCTCATCCCTCGTATCTCCTCCAGAATCGTTTGGATGTTGTTCTGGATAGCCCCTAGGTCTGGGGGTGGGGGAGTGGGGCTACCGGTGGCCATGGCACTTTCTTTGGCAACGAACTGGTATTTCTGCAGGTTTTCTTTCCAGTGCATGGAAGGTTCGTGCCGGCCACTTATCAGCGGGCACCGCCTTTTCGTCGACTGGGGAGCCGGGAAGGGGCGGTCAAGTTAGTCCTTTAGTGGAGGGTTCCCGGCAAGTCAACTGGGGGGTCCCCAAGGTCTTACAGCGCTGTCGGTGTATTCCACGTGGTCCTTGGTGTCCTTGGTGCCCTTATTCCGGCCCCGTCGTTGCTCCGCGGGTGAGTGGGTGGCCCTCAACAGATCGAGTTCTGAGGCCTTGGAGGGGGCCGGTGGACTCGGGCCTCCCCGTGACCAGTTGTGTCTCTTTAGGCGTGGGCCCCCCGAGCACCGCGGGCCATCTCGGCGAGTGTTGTGATGGTGGGGGGGCGCGCTCCCGCGTCGGCCCCCTTGCAATACCGTAGCTCCCAGTACCGGCAGATGGTCCTCTCCAGGTCGGGCTCCCTGGGCGAGCGTACGGCTTTCCTCGGATCGGGACCCTGGGTCAAGCGGATCATGTCTTTTATTGTTTCTACTGCATATTAATCCCAGCCAGCTTTCCCCTCCAGGCAGCACTGTGAGCACTTGGCTCTTGCTGCTC